>NC_135235.1:297492630-298742630 GCF_051348905.1 Ranitomeya variabilis
CTGTTTTCAGTCTGCGTTTGTAATTTCCCTCTCCTCTCACAGTCAATATTTGTGGGGGGCTGTCTTTCCTTTGGGGATTTTCTCTGAGGCAAGATAGTTTTCCTGTTTCTTCCTTTAGGGGTAATTAGTCCTCCGGCTGTGACGAGGTGACGAGGGAGTGACAGGAACATCCCACGGCTACTTCTAGTTGATGTGTTAAGTTCAGGGTCTGCGGTCAGTATAGAGGCCACCTACTCCAGAGCTCGTCCATGCTGCTCCTAGGCCACCAGATCATAACAGTACAACTGGCCAACAATGAGTTAACCGCATCTCAAAAGAAGGGAAAGAAAGTGCTGAGCCATTTTTTTTTTCTGTACTCTGTTGTGTTTATTTTTCCCTCTTCACCTCTTGGTGGCTCAAGAGTTAGGCGCTGACATGGATGTTCAGGGACTTGCTTCTCGGGTGGATCAACTTGCTGCTAGAGTACAGGGTATTTCTGATTATATATTGTGCAGACTCCTGTTTTAGAGCCTAGAATTCCTACCCCCGATCTGTTTTTTGGGGAGAGGTCCAAATTTTTGAGCTTTAAAAATAACTGTAAACTGTTTTTTGCTCTGAAGCCCCGTTCCTCTGGTGATCCCATCCAGCAGGTAAAAATTGTCATTTCTCTGTTGCGTGGCGACCAGCAGGATTGGACATTTTTCCTGGAATCTGGGAATCCGGCCTTGCTTAATGTAGACACCTTTTTTCAGGCGCTTGGGTTATTGTATGATGAACCTAATTCTGTGGAACATGCTGAGAAAACATTGTTGGCCCTGTGTCAGGGTCAAGAAGCGGCAGAATCATATTGCCAGAAATTTAGAAAATGGTCTGTGCTTACTAAGTGGAATGAGGATGCTTTGGCGGCAATTTTCAGAAAGGGTCTTTCTGAATCTGTTAAAGATGTTATGGTGGGCTTCCCCACGCCTGCAGGTCTGAGTGATTCTATGTCTCTGGCCATTCAAATTGATCGGCGCTTGCGTGAGCGCAGAGTTGTGCACACTATGGCATTGTCTTCCGAGCGGAGTCCTGAGCCTATGCAGTGTGATAGGATTATGTCTAGAGCTGAACGCCAAGGATTCAGACGTCAGAATAGGTTGTGCTTTTACTGCGGCGATTCTGCTCATGTTATTTCTGATTGCCCTAAGCGTGCCAAGAGAATCGCTAATTCCGTTACCATCAGTACTGTACAACCTAAATTTCTGTTATCTGTGACCCTGATCTGCTCATTATCGTCATTCTCTGTCATGGCATTTGTGGATTCAGGCGCCGCTTTAAATTTGATGGACTTAGAATTTGCCAGACATTGTGGTTTTCCCTTACAGCCTTTGCGGAGTCCTATCCCTTTGAGGGGTATTGATGCTACACCATTGGCTAAAAATAAACCTCAGTTTTGGACACAGTTAACCATGTGCATGGCGCCAGCCCATCAGGAAGATTGTTGTTTCCTGGTGTTGCATAATTTGCATGATGCTATTGTGCTGGGGTTTCCATAGCTACAGGTACATAATCCGGTGTGGGATTGGAAATCTATGTCTGTGACTAGTTGGGGTTGTCAGGGGGTTCATGATGACGTTCCTCTGATGTCAATTTCCTCCTCCCCCTCTTCTGAAATTCCTGAGTTTCTGTCAGATTTCCAGGATGTTTTCGATGAGCCCAAGTCCAGTTCCCTTCCACCGCATAGGGACTGTGATTGTGCTATTGACTTGATTCCAGGCTCTAAGTTTCCTAAGGGCCGACTTTTCAACCTGTCTGTGCCGGAACATACCGCCATGCGGAGCTATGTAAAGGAGTCTTTGGAGAAGGGGCATATTCGGCCATCTTCTTCTCCATTGGGAGCAGGTTTTTTTTTTGTTGCCAAGAAGGATGGCTCCTTGAGACCCTGTATTGATTATCGCCTCTTGAATAAGATCACGGTCAAATTCCAATACCCTTTGCCTTTGCTTTCTGATTTGTTTGCCAGGATTAAGGGGGCTAGTTGGTTTACTAAGATTGACCTTCGAGGGGCATATAATCTTGTTCGTATTAAGCAGGGTGACGAATGGAAAACTGCGTTTAATACGCCAGAGGGCCATTTTGAATATCTTGTGATGCCATTCGGACTCTCTAATGCCCCATCTGTGTTTCAGTCCTTCATGCATGATATTTTTCGGAATTATCTTGATAAATTCATGATTGTATATTTGGATGATATTTTGATTTTTTCAGATGATTGGGAGTCTCATGTGAAACAAGTCAGGATGGTATTTCGGGACCTTCGTGATAATGCCTTGTTTGTGAAGGGGTCTAAGTGCCTCTTTGGAGTACAGAAGGTTTCTTTTTTGGGCTTCATTTTTTCTCCATCATCTATAGAGATGGATCCGGTTAAGGTTCAGGCCATTCATGATTGGATCCAGCCCACATCCGTGAAGAGCCTTCAGAAATTTTTGGGCTTTGCTAATTTTTATCGCCATTTCATTGCCAACTTCTCCAGTGTGTTTAAACCCCTGACCAATTTGACGAGGAAGGGCGCTGATGTAGCTAATTTGTCCTCTGAGGCTGTTTCTGCCTTTCAGGAGCTTAAGAGCCGATTTACTTCTGCCCCTGTGTTGCGTCAGCCGGATGTTTCTCTTCCTTTTCAGGTTGAGGTTGACGCTTCTGAGATTGGGGCAGGGGCCGTTTTGTCTCAGAGGAATTCTGATGGTTCCTTGATGAAACCGTGTGCCTTCTTTTCTCGAAAGTTTTCGCCTGCGGAACGCAATTATGATGTCAGCAATCGTGAGTTGTTGGCTATGAAGTGGGCATTTGAGGAGTGGCGACATTGGCTTGAGGGGGCCAAGCACCGTATTGTGGTCTTGACCGATCATAAGAATCTGATTTACCTCGAGTCTGCCAAGCGGCTGAATCCTAGACAGGCCCGATGGTCCCTGTTTTTCTCCCATTTTGATTTTGTTGTCTCGTATCTTCCGGGTTCTAAGAATGTTAAGGCTGATGCCCTCTCTAGGAGTTTTTTGCCTGATTCCCCTGGGATTCTTGAGCCGGTTGGTATTCTGAAGGAGGGGGTGATTCTTTCTGCCATCTCCCCTGATTTGCGACGGGTTCTTCAGGAGTTTCAGGCTGATAAACCTGATCGCTGTCCAGCGGGGAAACTGTTTGTTCCTGACAGATGGACTAGTAAAGTGATTTCTGAGGTTCACTGTTCTGTGTTGGCTGGCCATCCTGGGATTTTTGGTACCAGAGATTTGGTTAGTAGGTCCTTTTGGTGGCCTTCTTTGTCACGGGATGTGTGTTCTTTTGTGCAGTCCTGTGGGACTTGTGCGCGGGCCAAACCTTGCTGCTCCCGCGCCAGTGGGTTGCTTTTGCCTTTGCCGGTCCCTGAGAGGCCTTGGACGCATATTTCTATGGATTTTATTTCGGATCTTCCCGTTTCCCAGAGGATGTCTGTTATCTGGGTGGTCTGTGACCGGTTTTCTAAGATGGTTCATTTGGTACCTTTGCCTAAATTGCCTTCCTCTTCTGAGTTGGTTCCGTTGCTTTTTCAGCATGTGGTTCGTTTGCACGGCATTCCGGAGAATATTGTGTCCGATAGAGGTTCCCAGTTTGTTTCTAGGTTTTGGCGGTCCTTTTGTGCTAAGCTGGGCATTGATTTGTCTTTTTCTTCCGCATTTCATCCTCAGACAAACGGCCAAACCGAGCGAACTAACCAGACTTTGGAAACTTATTTGAGATGCTTTGTGTCTGCCGATCAGGATGATTGGGTGGCTTTCTTGCCATTGGCCGAGTTTGCCCTTAATAATCGGGCTAGTTTGGCTACCTTGGTTTCACCATTCTTTTGTAATTCTGGGTTTCATCCTCGCTTTTCTTCAGGGCAGGTTGAGTCTTCTGATTGTCCTGGGGTGGACTCTGTGGTTGACAGGTTGCAGCAGATGTGGGCTCATGTTGTGGACAATTTAGTGTTGTCTCAGGAGGAGGCTCAGCGGTTTGCCAACCGTCGTCGGCGTGTGGGTTCCCGGCTTTGGGTTGGGGATTTGGTCTGGTTGTCTTCTTGTCATGTTCCTATGAAGGTTTCTTCCCCGAAGTTTAAGCCTCGGTTTATTGGTCCTTATAGGATTTCTGAGATTATCAATCCAGTGTCTTTTCGTTTGGCCCTTCCAGCCTCTTTTTCCATCCATAATGTTTTTCATAGATCTTTGTTGCGGAAATATGTGGTGCCCATGGTTCCCTTTGTTGATCCTCCTGCCCCGGTGTTGATTGATGGGGAGTTGGAGAATGTTGTGGAGAAGATCTTGGATTCTCATTTTTCAAGACGGAGGCTTCAGTATCTTGTCAAGTGGAAGGATTATGGCCAGGAGGATAATTCTTGGGTTGTTGCCTCCGATGTTCATGCTGACAATTTGGTTCGTGCCTTCCATTTGGCTCGTCCGGATCGGCCTGGGGGCTCTGGTGAGGGTTCGGTGACCCCTCCTCAAGGGGGGGGTACTGTTGTGAATTCTGTTGTGGGTTCTGCTCTTGAGCTCCCTCCGGTGGTTATAAGTGGTAGTGCTGCTGTTTGTCCTTCACAGCAGTCATCAGGTGCTTCCACTTTGGACGGGGCTATTTAGTCTGGCTTCACCCTTTACTGAGTGCCAGTTGTCCATTGTTTTTCTGGAGGATTCACATCTCTGCCTGGTTTCTCCTGCTGGATTGTCCAAATCATCAAAGATAAGTCCTGGCTTTGTTTTTGCAGTCCACATGCGGTGGACTTTATAGTTCAGTGATTTGCTATGTTTTTTTCTTGTCCAGCTTTGTCTGTGTAAGGATTTATTCAGCCAAGCTGGAAGCTCTTGAGTCGCAGAGTTACCCTCCATGCCTTTAGTTAGGTGTGGAGATTTTTGTATTCTCTGTGGTGGATTTTTGTAGTATTTTAATACTGACCGCACAGTACTCTGTCCTGTCTTTTCTTTCTAGGTAGCGTGGCCTCCTTTGCTAAATTCTGTTTTCAGTCTGCGTTTTTAATTTCCCTCTCCTCTCACAGTCAATATTTGTGGGGGGCTGTCTTTCCTTTGGGGATTTTCTCTGAGGCAAGATAGTTTTCCTGTTTCTTCCTTTAGGGGTAATTAGTCCTTCGGCTGTGACGAGGTGTCGAGGGAGTGACAGGAACATCCCACGGCTACTTATAGTTGCGGTGTTAAGTTCAGGGTCTGCGGTCAGTATAGAGGCCACCTACTCCAGAGCTCATCCATGCTGCTCCTAGGCCACCAGATCATAACAGAACCTTTTCGGGTTGAGGATGGAGTGAAGTTCAACTCCCAGGCCTACTGCCAGTTTCTGGAAGACAACTTCTTCAATCAGTGGTACAGGAAGAAGTCGGTATCATTCAAGAAAAACATGATTTTCATGCAGGACAATGCTCCATCACATGCCTCCAACCACTCCACAGCGTGGCTGGCCAGTAAAGGTCTCAAAGAAGAAAAAATAATGACATGGTCCCCTTGTTCACCTGATCTGAACCCCATAGAGAACCTGTGGTCCCTCATAAAATGTGAGATCTACAGGGAGGGAAAACAGTCCACCTCTCGGAACAGTGTCTGGGAGGCTGTGGTGGCTGCTGCACGCAATGTTGATCGTAAACAGATCAAGCAACTGACAGAATCTATGGATGGAAGACTGCTGAGTGTCATCATAAAGAAAGGTGGCTATATTGGTCACTAATTTTTTGTTTTTTTGCATGTCAGAAATGTTTATTTCTAAATTTCGTGCAGTTATATTGGTTTACCTGGTGAAAATAAACAAGTGAGATGGGAATATATTTGGCTTTTATTAAGTAGCCTAATAATTCTGCACAGTAATAGTCACCTGCACAAACAGATATCCTCCTAAGATAGCCAAATCTAAAAAAAACCCACTCCAACTTCCACAAATATTAAGCTTTGATATTTATGAGTCTTTTGGGTTGACTGAGAAAATAGTTGTTGATCAATAATAAAAATAATCCTCTAAAATACAACATGCCTAATAATTCTGCACACAGTGTACATCACTGGTTGAGTTTCCAAAGCGGTGGCGTAAGAAAGATGTGTCTGTTCAGTTGCTGATGGCTACAGATACAACTCAGCACTATTGGCATCAACGCGTTAAAGAAACTTTGTCTTTCCCGTAGGATAGTGCCTGCAGAAATAGCTGTTCCTCTGCCTTCCTCTGAGTGCCGATTCTCCGCCACTTTTTCTTATGTTGCCATGGAGCAGTAAAAGAACTGTAGCCATCGGACCTACCCTTTACCAACAATTATTACCTACACTCAGCTTCTACTCTTTTTATAAAAAGAGGAAGATGTGTAAATCAGATTTTATTGATTTAGCATGAGGAGGTTCTTTCAGTATAACTTTTACTTGCTCAGTCGGTATATATAGATGGCAACGACAACATCTCTGCCATATACTGAGCGCGCAGCGCTGCATCAATCGTCCATCTGTTGTTTGTACTATTTAGTTAATTAGTGGAAATTTCACCCAAAACAAAAAGCAGCAAAATGACTTTTACATCTTGCGTTACAATGACGATCCTTGGAGATGGCTGGTGATTATGTGCCCGGCAGTATTACGGCTCTATTTTGTAAGTGGCCTGCTGTACAGGTACATGCCTCCTACTGTACCGATAAACCGTAGGTCTCCATCCCATATTGAGGCGCACAAAGGGGTTTTCTTGTCTGGACTTATACAAATCCTACAGAGGATAAGTGTGAAATGCTCCACTGTGTGACATCGGTGGGTGTGGACCTACTGCGCCACTGGTTGGGTTAACCCTGGAGGGGCACAACTAGGTGGCTACCTGGTCTTCACTAGAGCCTCTGATGGTGAGGATAGGCTTGAGGCATTAGGGTAGACACCAGGTGACACTCCAGAGCAGTCCATGGAACCGAAGCAGCTGACCAACAGGTCAAATGCAAAATATGAGACACAGAGAGCAAAGACAGAGATGTGGTCAGAAACTCCGAAGTCAGGGCGAGCAGCATAGTTTCAAAATACAAAGCTGGGGTCAGGAGCGAAGACATCAGACAGAAAGAGTAAGCATGTTGGTAACAGGAGAGACCAAACGATACAGAAGCCTGACAGTTGACTAGAGACAAACAGAAACTAGAACCTGAGCTCAGGCAAGGTGTGGAGGAAGGAGCTGCCTAATATAACCACTGGACGCAGAAGATGGGCCAGGGAAGCAAAACTCTAAAGGACACAGTGATTTTAAATTCTGCCGCAACTCTCCAAGGCCGGTTGGAGAGTCTCCAAAAACAGGAGAATGTAGCAATGCTGGAAGTGTTTGCATGAGGCAGCTCAGCGTGATGGTTTAACACTGGGAAGAGCAGAGCGGTGCACACACTCGTGTTTTCAAGTAAGACAGAGGATAAAGCAGCTACCAGACAGATCTTTCAGCGATGTAACTCCCCTGAAAACAAAATGATTGGGTACAGAAAGTCCAACTGCCTGATCCTTCTCTCTCTAGACAGTTGATGTCCAGAGGTTCCCATACACATCAAATAGTCACTTGGTCCGGCCAAAATCAGCGGGTTCGATGTCCTCTCTCCCCAGCTTTATTTGCCTTGGCAATAGAGGCCTTGGCAATAAGGATGAGGTCCTCTGTAGACATTAAAGGGATACATATTGCTGATCGAGTGGATATTATTGGTCTTTATGCTGATGATATGGTGGTGTTTATGGACCAAACGGAAGATACATTACCAAAAGTAATAACGATGATTGATAAATTTAGTAAATTTTCTGGTCTCTATATAAATTGGGATAAGTCTGCTCTGATGCCTCTCTCCCATACCCCAATGTCATGTCTTGAAACCCTCTCGCTGCTGCCCATTGTCTCCAATTTTAAATATCTGGGAATACATATGTCCCAACACAGTCACCTAGATTTGCATCTCAATATATATCCACTACTGGATGTGGTTAAATCTAAATTTGCTACCTGGGACAAGCTCCCGCTATCTGTGGCTGGTCGTATCAACCTGATCAAAATGATATTGCTCCCAAAATTGAGCTACTGCTTTCAGCACAGTGCCGTTTCAATACCTAAATCTTTCTTTGCAACCCTAAACTCCCTTACTACATCTTTCATATGGGGGAAGGCTAGACCTAAACTTAAATTATCCACCCTGCAGAGACCCAAACAGGGGGGTGGGGCGGCCTTGCCGGACTTTTATTTATATTACCTTGCTGGGCAAGCTAAAATGATAAATAAGTGGATGCCCGGGAAATCTCTTCCTAACTCTGAAAGCCATATACTGCATTCAGCTAAAATTGATTGCCCACTGGGTTTTTTGGAGATGGAGAAAATTGCTGTTCCTCGTTTGCTTTCTCTGCTCCGATTGGCACGATCAATATGGAGGCAAATTAAAAAAGTAACAAAATTTGTCGATATAGCAGCCGAAATGCCGCTGTGGAATAATGGTTATTTTCTGGGATTATTAGGCCACCCGTCTACTGAATTTTGGATATCGTATGGTGTCCTCACAGTGAGTAATATACATAATCAGGGGATTTTTGTCTCCTTTGAACAATTACAAAATACTCATAACATATGGAAGTCTCAATTTCTCCGCTACCTACAATTAAGATCAGCTTTCCAATCACATGTACGGAATATGGGTACAGGTCGAGCTATTTCAACTCTACCGTTAATAGGAATTCTTAATTCGCAAGGCCCTCAGGGACTTATTTCCTCTATATATACCTATCTGTTATCCATAGGCGAAGGATCTACCATAGATTCAATTAGAGGGAAATGGGGGAAGCTCCTTCCAGATACGCTGGGAGAAGAATGGGATGAAATTTTGGAGTCTCCAACTAAGGTCTCCCCATCAATCAATAATAGGATGACCCAACTGTACATCATATATCATTCCTATTTGACCCCGACTCGTCTTTTTAAAATGGGCCGTCTTCATTCATCAGACTGCTTGAGGTGTCACTCCAGTGATGCAGATTTTATCCATATGATATGGAAATGTCCTGTTATTTTTCAATATTGGAGAGAGGTGACGACACTACTGACATCCTTGGTGTCGATCCCTGTCCCACTTGAGCCACTGGTATGTTTGTTTGGAGTATGGGAAGCGGAGGCCTGGGATCACCACACGGGAATTTTTCTGAGGGAGACGCTGTTTATGGCGTGAAAGGTGTTGGCACTACGGTGGATGGGAGGTTCTCGTCCATCTCTTAGAGCATGGGTTGACTTGGTGAATTCAATTGTTTCATACGAGCGAACGCTGTATCAAAATAGAGGTTGTCCAGCCAAATTTGAGAAGATTTGGGGAAGATGGAACTCATCCTACCATACTGTTTAGGTCAAAATAACTCAGTATATGCATAAGAAAAGGGTGTACGATTATGCAGACACTATTTACTCGCAGGGCGGAATCTATTTAGAACTCTCCTGCAGGCGGCACTATGTTAGTTTTAGAGGTTTTATTAGAAGTAAATGTAGTTAAGGTTCAAAATAAGACATTGATGATCAACGTGCACAGTTTATTACTTTTATAATACTTTCGACATGGCTATGTATGGTAATTTTCTGTAATTAATGGATAACGATGAATACAAACAAATGTGTGTATGTTTTATCCTGCAATCAAAAAACGAATTAAAAAAAAAAAAAATCAGCGGGTTCAGCTGAATTTTATCTAATGTGTATGGAGAACCTTTAGAATATTGATGAACCACCCTTTGGATCCATCATCATTATCAGGTTAGTGGGGGTCCAGCATCCGACACCACCAACGATCAGCTGTTAGCAGGAGGTGAGGTGGCTGAGGGTAAACAGTAAATGGAGTTTGATCTGTAGACTGGCCATGACACCATGTATGCAGCTGTGGTGTCCTGGCTTCATACACTGTTAACTTCAGCCACTGCAGGACCTGCTAACAGCTGATCGTGTGGGCACTGGATGTTGGACCCCCCACTAACCTGCTATTAATAGCCTATGCCAAAGACAGAGCATGGAAATTCAAAATTTATTTTTGTTTATTGATGAACAGTTAAGGATATCTAAGTCATCAATATCAAAGTCTGGAATAACCCCTTTCATTCTTTCCCGACACTGACCGTGTTAGGGGCATAGTCAAGGGGTGTGCAATCATCTTAACTGTCTGCTAACAATATGTCCCTATCTTTGATGTGGCTCAGATGATGGCTGTGTTATTTAGTTATCACCTGCCTCTAAAAAAAAAAATTACACACAATTTGTAGATATTAAATGTAATCACTTACAGCCATGGGTTTTTCCAGAAGAATATGATATCCTTTCTTGGCAAAGGCTATTGCAGGTTCCTAAAAACAGACAATTTAGAGAAGGAAATCTAAAGATATGTACAAAGCACAGAGGCATATGTTAGAGTTGGGTATAATATTTATATCTATGCCTATCAATGTCACAACACTTTTTGTTCTTGTAAGGATGAAAACTGAATTTAAAATAGAGGCGGCTTATGTGTGGTCCCTTTAAAAAGAAGGTTCCCAATATGTAAAAAAAGGGACTAGGCTTTGGAGAAGTGCCCTGGTACATTCATGCCAGTAACGGGTGAGGACGCAACGGCCTCAAACCCCATCAAGTAACATCTCTTTAGATGTAACAGGGCTATTCCGAGTTTTTGTATCAAAAGCCATTAGTATAGTACATCAACAGAACAAAGTAGCAGTGATGGCCCTTGCTTGAAAAGCCGGGGCGCTTCACTGCATATGTCTGTGTCTGGTTCTACAGATCAGGCCGATGTAAGTAACAAGCGCCAATGCCCTTTTGCTTGGTTGATCAGTGTTGGTCCTGTGTGTAAAACACCCACAGATCGGAAAAGCTCGTCAATCTACCATAAGCCAATTTAGTTCCCACGATGAGTTTTTGAAGTTGCAGATTTTTAGGTAAATTAGGCAACTTATGCTTTTTTAAGTGCGTTTTATCACATTTTTTACTATTTTTTGTGTGTGTCCTGTTTTACTTAAAGCTTCTTTGTTTTTGATACATTCTGATATTTGGCTTTGACAAATCTATTGCTACAGTCATGTGCTGATCATATGTGTTTTTTTACCTGCAAATTTTATACAATTCTATGGGGAAAATCCGCATATAAACCTCAGCGTACCCGCAAGAGAAACTGACATGTTGTAGATTACAAAACAAAACCACAGGTCAGTTTACGAAGTGCAAAAAAAAGCATAGTGGGCATCAGATTTCTGCAAATTCCATTCATTCTGCTGGAACTCTAAGGCTGCATTCCCACGATCAGTATTTGGTGAGTTTTTGACATTGCAGAATTTTTGCACCTATTATGTAAATTAGGTTGAGTTGTTTTATTACATTTTTGTGTTTGTTTTTTGCAGTCAGAAAATATGCATCATCAAAAAAACACTAAAAACTCTTTGTGGGAACAAAACGTTCAAGGCGTTGTCCGGTCCAGTCACTCTATGACTACAGGCTTGTAAATCCGCACTGCGCGCTGTGAGGATTCTTTTGTGCTGGCAGCAGGTTGTGTGACCACAAGTATGTGATTTGCATACATGCGGTCACATGCCAACTAGACATGCGCAGTGTTACTCAATGTCAGTGTACTGAGTAAGGTCAGACGCATCTAGTCAGACCGTGGCCGGAAGTAGCCGGAAGTATGCAGGTCGTGTACTTTTGGTCAGGTGACCACCGGCTCCCGGCATCAGAGAATCCTGACAATGCGCAGTGCGGATTCCCAAGTCTGCAGTCATACAGAGTGACTGCAGATTTGTACCCCTAGGCCTGGCAACCCCTTTAAAGCTGAGTATGTCACACTGCATGCAATTAGTGTAAATGCACGTATGATGGCAAAGCCACAGATAAATGTATATATGATGACAAAACCATGTAATTTTCTTTACAGATGCTCACTGTGATTACACCGCAGCATACAAATGACAACCAGCTAATTAATATTTCAATTATAGTGGAAAATTAAATTTGGTAAAACTTTTTCTTTGCCTTTTTTAAAGTTTTAAAACACTTAGAAAAATATATAATGATATAAATATGTTGTTACATGGATGAATTAACATAAGAAGATTTATAGGAACATCACTACAACACAACTGTAAAATGCAATCAAATCCCAACACACAAAACTGGTGCATGTGACGGCAGCTCTGGAATCACAATGGCTGTTCTGGGGTCTGCACTGCAGGTGCAGGGTTGGGGGTTGTCGAATACATTTGCGTGCCATCTGGTTGGCATTTCACAACAAGAGATGTATTAAGGTCACCATGGGAGATGGGAGATATGAAAGAGAATTTGGCCTAGAGCAGATGCTCATGGTGCACCCAGTGAGGGATGCAGCAAAGAGTGCAGGGACCTCATTACAGCCTCCTCCTCGCACCTGCTGTAGCATCATGACTAATAAGGGAGGCTACATTTCTGAACATATACCTTATGCAGTCTGTCCGGGGTTGCGATTATCACCGCTTCTGCAAATTTCTCAAGTTCTGCAGCTTCTCTCCAGTCTGCAAAAAAAAAAAAAAAAGCATTAATTAGTTTCACCCTTTGATCCTTTTTCGTCCAAAATATTTTATAGCCAACTAATCTAAAGAGTAAACTACAATTTAAGCCATATGCCAAAAATGTTCTAGAAAAATTGTGCAAAAACAACCAGGAGGTGAGAATACAGTCTAAGATCGGTTTCACAAATCTGCAATGTCCGGAACGGACACAGGTCTCTTGACCCAAACTCAACAGTAGGGATGAGCAGACCAGTGGAAGTTCAGGTTCTGGTAACTGACCAAACTTTAGTCTTAAGTTCGGTTCTGGCATTGAACTTGAAACCAAACCCTATTGAAATCAATGGGGATCCTAACTTTGGAGCTGGAAATCTCTATATCCCCCTGGACTCTCAAACTTCTGGAAATCCGTGGTCAGAGTTCAGCACCTGACACTACATGTCTAACTTACAGTTTGTGTTTGCGCATCTCTACTCAACAGCCTTGGGTATATCCATGTCTTTGAACTTCGAATGTTGGATGTGTGAAAATGGCCAAAGGTCTCATTGGGATGAGAGTCTTTCCAACCCGCATAGGCGACAAACCACACATGTAACCAATGTGCTAGCGCAGCGATTTTCCATATCGATCGTTGGTCCAGGTGGAAAAAAAATTGCAGAGTATGCGATACTTACCCTTTTACAGACCAGAAACAGAAGGCAGCTCCTGCACCCATCCACAATATAGATGAGGACATGGAAAAGCATGAAGAGCCAATCGTATCGGCATTTTGCCAATGTGACTGTCCCGTTTTTTGTTTCAGCCATCTGAACCTGGCGTGAGCGTGGTTTTCCAACTAAGGAAGCCACCGTCCCTATGACCTTCCATGGTATTAGGACATCATAATGGAGGTCTCCCAGTCAGTCCCCCTCGAAATCCGAAGAGGAAATGTTGTCGCAAAGATCTATTGCGCACGCAGCCTTGGGTTTTAAGGATGTTAGACCACAGGATTACTTCAGTAGGCTATAGCAAGTCATATTGACAAGTCCAGGAGATCTGAAAGTTTTGCCGGTAGTCATTCAAACACAAGTCTGTCATGGCTGTCTTAGGTCAGCAGAAGACATAAAATTAGTTAGAATACTGCCCTAGACAATATATCTAAGAATAAATATCCTGATGTCGGGCAGTTAAAATGAAGTTTGACCATGGTGCCACTTTCATTAGTGGAGCTACCCCAATCCACAGGTGTCATGGTTCCTTTCTGCCTCGGGGACAGTATCAATGTGCCTTAGATCAAAAAGAAAGATCACACAAGCGAGGAGCTCCAGCGGTGCACAATGTGTATGCTGACATTAGTGCACAACTATTTCACCAACATAAAACCCATGTATACAGACCATCAAAAAATTTATCGTCATCGATATGATGCATCATCTTGAGGGTTTCTTTGGTACATGATCGAGGATCAGCAACGCCAACGATCTGAGGAAGAAAAAGTCTAACGTGAATAAATATAATAACAGTTTTGTAATCTAAGAAAATCTTAATAATTTTGGAATAATCCCGGCAGGAAATTGAAATATTGAGTGAAACTTCACAAACCTTGTAGAAGAAAAGTAAGCGGAGATAATCAATTAGGAAACTAATGAACAATGATGGCTTGAAGACTCGGACTGTACGCATTTGTTTGTCACACAGCTAATGGTCCCAATTCCCACATACGCCAAAGTGCACGGCTTGGCTGAGTGTCCATGTGTTTTCAATGTGGATAGAGGAAAATCAGATAGAAGGATCAGGCGTTGAGATTCCAATTGCCTGATGCTTCTCTCCAAGAAGTGTTGGGAGGCCCCATACAAACTAGAGGGTCGACCACTGCAGGATGAGCCTTATGGGAGCCTTATGTATTACGACTACATAAAAGGGTCAAAAGAACAATAATCTAATATGTAGTGTCTCCTGAATAATGTATGCTTTATACACATCTGTTTTGTCGTGATGAAACCTTTCCGCTCGCTGTACATTCACTGCCGATCACTTACAAACAAGTCCGTTAAACCAAAGGAACTTATCGTTTCCTCTTTTTAGCTTCCGCTTGTTGACTTTATGAACAGTTCAAGGATATGTGATATAGTGAGAGCAGCGAATACGACAATACAACAGCCGGTCACATATTTGGGTCTTTCTGCCCAAAGCAGGCAATCAGAGCTCGGCTTTCACGTCTTTAAATGCTCCGGGAAAAATGAAAATAAGAACAGACTGGTTGTCTTCTAGTCCTTACTTATAGAGACCCTGAAATCCCAATGTATCTGTTTGTTTACAGGTAAATCCTGGTGATTGAAGATGGCGTCAACCTTTATTAATAGAGGTTTTCATTGACAGCCTATTGCATAAACATGCAGGTCAATCGGTCAATAAAAGAGCTTGGAACTACCCTAGCGGTTGATGAATAGGAACATTGGAAATAATGAATCACGCTCCTTCGCCTGTTTACGGCAACGCTATTTATTGTTACAGGTTAAACCCATTTAGGGAGTCCATCAGGTTTCCTAATAGGATTTTTTAGGCAGTGTCTAAATCAATCAACATTTTTTCTTTATCAAGAAGTGCAGGAAGGCCTTAGAGATGATGTAAAGGTTTGTAGGGCCCGGCTCCAAGGTCCACGTCGGTGCTCCCTGCCAGCCAGACTAGGGTCCTACGAACAAAGCTCAACCGCCACTCAAAAGCCGGCATCTAGGACACCTCTGGTGTCTACAATGTCCGCCAGACTAGGGTCCTAAGAACAAAGCTCAGCCGGCACTCGAAAGCCGGCATCCTTGACACCTCTGATGTTTACAATGTCCGCCAGATTAGGGTCCTAAAAACAAAGCTCAGCCAGCACTCGAAAGCTGGCATCCTGGATACCACTGGTGTCTACAATGTCCTCGCGACTTCAAGACATGGTGTGAGGCCAAGTTACTAGGGGGCCTTGTAAAGGTCAGAGTCACCCAGGATGCCACCAGCCAAGGAAAGTGACAGAACCCTGGAGTGACTGCCAGGAAGTACAGACGTGTAGACGGCACAAGACTCTAAGCTCAATTGTTGGCTGAAATGCTATAGACGTGATATCAGGGCTCCAGACGAACAACAGATACAGTGGCAGCTGTGGAGACGAAGCGTTGGAACCATGGACCCAAACATTATGGTTGCAGAGGGTGTGACCACAACCGTGCCCATGTGTGAAGGGTCCTGCCGATGTCAGCGCCCATTTTATCTGGATGTGTGTCTGAGGAGGCACATTCAGCTGAAGGGCACTGTTGTGCAGAGACCCGTCAGGTCTGTGTGCTGCAATACAAGCTGCCGGCCAATCAGAGGCTGCCAGCTCATCATGTCAGCAAGCCCGTCACGAGTGGTGCATAGATAGCAATGATGTCATGTGCGGTCAACGGCTGGCACACCAAAGTCAGCTACAGGCTTTAGAATAAGACGCCACACGTGGCGGGAGCAGAGGAGGGTAAGAATAATCTTTTTTTTAATGTGTTATAATGTTGGTTCTGCTGCTCTTTTCTAGAAGGAAGGGGCTCATGGTGGAGGACATTATACAAGGAAGGGGCACACGGTGGGGGTCATTTTACTAGGAAAAGTCCCAGGATGTGAGACATTATACCAGGAAATGGCCCAGGATGGAGTCCCAGAAGCGGCTTAGTATGGGGGACATTGTTATAGGATGAGGGACATTATACCAGGAAGGGGCCCAAGAAAGGGAACATTATTCCAGGAATGTGCCGAGGAAGGGGAACATTATTACTGGAAGGGGTAAGTTTTTTTTGTTTTTTTTCTTATAGGAGGACAACCCCATTAATTCTACGTGGCTTTATACAACACACCACACTTTAAACAGCAGCAATTCACAGATAAAGACAAACTCCAATCCCAAGGAAAGAAGAGAAAACATTTTACTAAAGATAAAAAATAAATTCTCTGAGTAGGGGTCCTCGCAATTTTTTCCAGATGATATTGAGAAAGAGAAGGAAGATGCATGATAAATTACAAGTGAGGTATCTGGTAACAGCTGACCCCCCTCTCAACATTTAGAACACATGCACGCTCAACTGAGCCGAGCGTGTATGTAAATGGCAGAATCAGGAAGACAGATGTTGGCTGATTTATATGGAGCCTTTAGAGTGGCTCTATAAGGTTTCAATTGTCAGTGTCCAAAAAACTTAATGCAATTAACCAAAAAAATCCACTTCTACAAACCAATGTTCTAGTGAGTATTTTTGTATCACACAAAGCGCCTTTTTCTTGCCATAAAATGGCTTCCTCCGCTGTGGTTTATTTCATGTTTGGAGACATTTCGAGGGCTCTACAGGCAGCAGAACACACACAAAACCTCGCAGGCGCGCTGACTACATCCTGTAAATCAGACAAACCATGCGGTTCCGCACAAGCTCGGATGAGGGCGCTCTTGTACTTTACATCTCAGCTTTTAAAAAGTCTTAATGTTATGTACATGTAAAAAAAAAAGAGAGAAAAAAAAGCGCCCTCTAAAATTAAAGCCAGAGTTCTTGCCAATGTCCTTTTTTTTTCTCTTTTTCCACTAGGTCCCTGCCTGCAGTGTTATTTTTACCATCTAAAAATAAAAGTCGTAGTGATTGATGCTGCAGCTACGCCCCAGTATTCTTCTCTTTGCCAGATATACTCATTGTTTCTTTTATAAAAAAAGAAAAAAAAAAAAAGTCCAGGGAGGAGAGATTGGCTGCAGACTCAGACTGGTTCCAACCAGAAAAGTCACTGAATTGTTTTTTTTCTTTTTAGATTTATCTCCTACTAAATCACCCTTGCCCTGTTTTTTTCTAGAAGGGAACCAGGAAGAAGCTGGTCTAATTATCAGCAAATAACTTTGTAGAATATAAATCATTTTAGTTTTTTGGATTTGTGCCCAGAAACCAAAGAAGAATATTGCATCACATTCTTTTTTTTTTTTTTCTTTTTCTTTTCCAGCTAGTAAATGTTTAAGTAACAGACGACTCGGAAAGAGCTTAATATCCCTCCCACTATCTGAAGACACAGAAGAAGCAGGATCCATAACAGCTCAGGCGAGGGGCACGTATGCAAGAAAGCAGAGCAGAGAAATCAAGGGGTTACAGCGCACGAGACCTTGAGAAGGAGCAAGGTGCAATTTTAGCAGAAGACTATTATTTACGGTATTTTATTGCGTTATTTCTTTTTATTTATTCACTTTTTATTTATTTATTTAAAAGAAATCAAAGACTTTTTCTTATTTTTTATTCTTTTTTTTATTAATATATTTTTGAAGCGGAGAGATTATTTTTTTTAAAATATTGATACATTTTTGGATTCTTTTCAAGACTTAAAAAAAAGAGAACAATTCTACTTTCTCTCTCAAGGACTTGAATGGTATTGGTCCACGTGTTTTCAAAAGGTGATTTTATTTCTTCATTTTTCTTGGACGATGAATGTGTTTGATCAAATCTTGCAACATTTTCTAATCGTGCGCTGCATTAATAAATGTGTTTTGGGAACCAATTTTGAATATATTAATTTTGTTTGTGCCTCGGGCAGGAAAAGGTTAAGACATTGGGTAGATGTAGAATTGGCATTAAAAAAAAAAAAAGCCATAAGATAATGAAATCCTGTTAAAAATTGCATTTGATGTTTAATCTAATCTTTATTATCATTATTATTTTTATTTTTTTATTTGGGGAATATTACTATGTATGTAGCTGGGTGAAGCATAAAGAGACATTTTTATAGAGAAGAAATGTGATCAGAGTGACTGTGATCAAAGACCGGGTTAGTCAAGTATGTAAAAAAAAACTCCCATAAAATCTGAGTGTTGGCTCAGTGGGTAAAAACACCTTGTAAACAAGAGGAAAATGTCCACTGTGGCTGAATTAGACCGTGGAGCAGCACTAGATCAAATCGTCACGTAAACCCCAGCATGTCCAACATTGAAGTGCTACAGCCAAAGTATCTGAGGTCATCACGTCACTAAATAATTGGGATTAGTCATCAATTATCAAAATTTCTCATATATCACAATGGTGGGGGTCATAATTTGGTGTAAATTACTTGAACCAATGCATTTATGCCTTGTGTCATTGATTTAGGCTATTGGTGGTGGTGGGATTTTTTTCTCCTGGTAGATCGTAGACCTTCTTGATGCCAACTAGGTATCACTTACAGGTCACAGCCCAATTGGTGACCATGTGGGAGCACAGCCTGCCCATCTTTCCACTGATTGCGCGGACATGTTGATGTACCCCGATGATCTAAGGACGCTAATAATGGACCACTGGGGATGTCGTAGGAGGAAACATTTTCAGCTTGGAAACCACAGATCTGCAGCAAATGTGTGACGTTTTTACATCAACATGGACTTCAATGGCTAAAGAATAATCCGACGAACGACGGTTACTGTTCAATACTAGCCAGGAGGCCAGGGAGAATAATAAGAGATGTAATTTACCATCA
The DNA here is from genome assembly GCF_051348905.1 of Ranitomeya variabilis. Taxonomy (NCBI): domain Eukaryota; kingdom Metazoa; phylum Chordata; class Amphibia; order Anura; family Dendrobatidae; genus Ranitomeya; species Ranitomeya variabilis. The sequence goes on from NC_135235.1 coordinate 297,511,569, forward strand.
TCACATGTAGAAAATAAGTGTTAAGAGTTAACTCGGTGATGTCTAAACGCCACTTTTCCGTGGTCTCAGATATTACTACAGGAGTAAATGATCACGGCTCAGAGACACTTGTATGTCGGGGGTCTTATAGCATGGCCTCCATTCCGAAACCAACAAACTATGACTGATGGACAAAATATACCCAAAACCTGCACCCCACCAATGGAATAAAGTAAAAGGGTCCAATGGATTGATTTTTTTTTTCTAATGCTGACTGCAAAAAATACACTTATACCATTAATGAAAAGAGATGATGGTTTTCATTACATATCTATAGGAATGATATCATGCTGTCAGCCTGTCACATCTCTGACTCTCCTATCTCATATTTACTATTTATCAATGACAGCACGACACGTCAGATCTGCCTAGACGTTATTCATTCTCATTTATATTTTTTATTTATTTTATGTGTATTTATTTTAGATGAATATTTTATATTTATTTTATTTTTTTTAAATAGTACATTAGTTTTTAATAACAGGAATAAAATGGTATCCTCTATGTTCCTGTGCAGACAGTCTCTGCATACAATGATGACATGTTATCCGTGTCACGAGACCGCAGAGCCAGCTGTGCGTACACGATCACACACGCAGAGAGTGGCGCTACTGTGCAGCAGCACACAGAGTCCTCTGCGCCGCCACATGGCCAAGTGCTGAATGTTAGAGATATTTTTACCTTGAAGCAAAGCTTTTAGGGGGACCCTGCTTTGGTGCCTTTAGAGGGACCCTGCTTTGGTGCCTTTAGGGGGACCTTGCTTTGGTGCCTTTAGGGGGGACACTGCTTTGGTACCTTTAGGGGGACCCTGCTTTGGTGCCTTTAGGAGACCCTGCTTTGGTGCCTTTAGGACGACCCTGCTTTGGTGCTTTTAGGGGGACCCTGCTTTGGTGCCTTTAGGGGGGACACTGCTTTGGTACCTTTAGGGGGGACACTGCTTTGGTACCTTTAGGGGGGACACTGCTTTGGTACCTTTAGGGGGACCCTGCTTTGGTACCTTTAGGACGACCCTGCTTTGGTGCTTTTAGGGGCACCCTGCTTTGGTGCCTTTAGGAGACCCTGCTTTGGTGCCTTTAGGGGGACCCTGCTTTGGTGCCTTTAGGGGGACTATGCTTTGGAGCCTTTAGGGGGACCCTGCTGTGGTGCTTTTAGGGGGACCCTGCTTTGGTACCTTTAGGACGACCCTGCTTTGGTGCTTTTAGGGGGACCCTGCTTTGGTGCCTTTAGGGGGGGACCCTGCTTTGGTGCCTTTAGGAGACCCTGCTTTGGTGCCTTTAGGGGGGACCCTGCTTTGGTGCCTTTAGGGGGACCCTGCTTTGGTGCCTTTAGGGGGACCCTGCTTTGGTGCCTTTAGGGGGGACCCTGCTTTGGTGCCTTTAGGGGGACCTTGCTTTGGTGCCTTTAGGGGGGGACCCTGCTTTGGTGCCTTTAGGGGGACCCTGCTTTGGTGCCTTTAGGGGGGACCCTGCTTTGGTGCCTTTAGGGGGACCCTGCTTTGGTGCCTTTAGGGGGACCCTGCTTTGGTGCCTTTAGGACGACCCTGCTTTGGTGCTTTTAGGGGGACCCTGCTTTGGTGCTTTTAGGGGGACCCTGCTTTGGTGCCTTTAGGGGGACCCTGCTTTGGTGCCTTTAGGGGGACCCTGCTTTGGTGCCTTTAGGGGGACCCTGCTTTGGTGCTTTTAGGGGGACCCTGCTTTGGTGCCTTTAGGGGGACCCTGCTTTGGTGCCTTTAGGGGGACCCTGCTTTGGTGCCTTTAGGGGGACCCTGCTTTGGTGCCTTTAGGGGGATCCTGCTTTGGTGCCTTTGCAGGGACCCTGCTTTGGTACCTTTAGGGAGACCCTGCTTTGGTGCCTTTAGGGAGACTCTGCTTTGGTGCCTTTAGGGGGACCCTGCTTTGGTGCCTTTAGGGGGACCCTGCTTTGGTGCCTTTAGGGGGACCCTGCTTTGGTGCCTTTGCAGGGACCCTGCGTTGGTGCCTTTAGGGAGACCCTGCTTTGGTGCCTTTAGGGGGACCCTGCTTTGGCGCTAGGCTGTTTTCGTCAGTCCTAGTGTCTCTGAATAGAGCGGGTGTACACATGCGCGACTCCCGGGTAATATAAACTCCCCTACCATACTCGTTCACCTGGCGTCATAGAAAGGGGAGGGGGGGTGTCACAGAATTTGGACCCCACCGAGTGAATATTTACTATCTACCCAGTAGAGAGGAAATACATGCTTTTTTTCACTGATTAAAGAGAAAATGATGGCCCAGTATAAACATGATTCGTTTTGTTGACCGTTAGGAAACTCATGCAACCACAAACATCATTTTCGGAAAATGTGAGTTTTCTATAAATTCTGAGTCATGTCATAAGCGGGAATTCTCTCCCGGATGATCTGACATCAGGCGAGGGAAGATGCAACTGCAAAGTAAGTGGAGAAGCAAAAAAGGCAACTGCATGACGCCCAGCGAGTATAATGCACAGCTCAAGTTAGAATAGGACCCATGCACGATTCTTGCCGAGTGTCATACGGCTGCATCTACTGTGACTACACAACCTTGTTAAAGGGGTATTCTGGCTCCCTTCACATCTGAATCGGGAAGTGACCAGGGCCAATCACATCACGTCTATAGATATCTGTGGGGTCGTCGGCATGGGTTGTGCAGCTGCTCTGCTCACTACATAGGAGAGGTGCACGTAGACGGGACGCCATCGGCCCTGCCACCTCCCGATGCAGAAGTGAGTGGAGCCACAAGTCCCCTTTAATTCTTGGACTAGTATAAAACGTCATTTCCCTGCACAATCAACTTTGATGTAGTCATAATATGATAACCATAAGAAAGTAAACCAGCTCACTGACAGTTTCTTAGTTAACTCGCTCCAAAGCCAACAACAGATCGTGCAACACGGAAGCTATAAAAGGTAAATGGAGCAAAATTTTTCATGAACATTACAATTACAAAAAAAATGAATTTTTTTAGCCTAAAAAATGCATGCACTTAAGAAAAAAAAATCTAATATTACTGAGATTATTTTAAAAGTGTAATAAAATATGAATTACAGAAATAAAGTCCAATGGTTAATTGCTAGATGATGATTGGAAAAAGAAAACAATAGGGCAGGCGGTGACGTGTCTGATCATCAGGAGCTGAGCATGCTGCGACACAGCACACAGTCCTGGGAATGGCTACACGATCCTGGGAATGGCGGCACGGTCCTGGGAATGGCGGCACGGTCCTGGGAATGGCGGCACGGTCCTGGGAATGGCGGCACGGTCCTGGGAGTGGCGGCACGGTCCTGGGAGTGGCGGCACGGTCCTGGGAATGGTGGCACGGTCCTGGGAATGGCGGCACGGTCCTGGGAATGGCGGCACGGTCCTGGGAATGGCGGCACGGTCCTGGGAATGGCGGCACGGTCCTGGGAATGGCGGCACGGTCCTGGGAATGGCGGCACGGTCCTGGGAATGGTGGCACGGTCCTGGGAATGGTGGCACGGACCTGGGAATGGTGGCACAGTCCTGGGAATGGTGGCACGGTCCTGGGAATGGTGGCCGGCCAGGCAAGTCTTTCCAATCCACAAGGGGTCGTCTGCGGAGCAGCAATGGACGACGAGCACCGAGCTCCTTCCCAGTATTCCTCACTTACAGGAAAAGCTCGGTATTGATGTGTGGAAAGATCGACATTAACTTGGCACATTTTAATCTTTCATTTTTCTTCTCCTTCCATTTCCTAATTATCTCCCAATTTTTCCCAAAAAAATTCACATGAAATGTAGAGTCCAAACTGTGCTCCTACCAGTGAGCAATGAGAAGGCAGCACCACTCTGGTCCATCCGTACCACTGAGGTGCAGTACCAGACACGGCCACATGCACATGACAGCGCTGTGTCAAATATGCAGTTATATGGCTGCAGTTCCACAAAACACTTTTGGGGACAATTCTTCTTCCTACTTAAATGCATGTATTTTGAGCTAAAATGAAACTTTGCAATTGGGTTTCATTAAAAAAAAGTTGCACAGTTTGCCTTCTTTGGCCTCTGCGTTGCACTGTCTACCTGTGGCTGCACAATGAGTTAACTGAGGATCCATCAGTGAGCTCCCTATGAAAGTCTGACATGAGAGTTTTTGACTCTGAACTGTCTTTTTCTGAGCTCCGTTCAGTTGATTTCAGAACACACACTACATCAAAGTTGGAAAAGAGCCTGTAAAAGCCAAACGGTGCAAAATTTGAAATGAAACCCAACTACAAATATTTAAGTAAGGAAAAAGTTTTTCTCCCCGAAGCTGGACAACCCATTTAAGTCCCTTCATTACAAATCATTTAGGTAATCATAGTAGATCATACATCATGGAAATCCCTGTGGTTCTGCACCGCTCTGTGTTCATTCAGTGATACATTATATGTCTATAATTGTGCATTATACGGCACAAGCTCAATTATATCCGATCTAAAATGTCAAGGGGTAGGCCAGGACTTTAACATTAACTATTCTTAGGATAGGTCATCAATTTCTGATGGCTGGGGGTGCAAAACCCGATACCCCCACCCCGCCGATCAGATGTTCCCGCTGTGGACGGCGCCCGAAGCTGCTCAGCTACAAAGCTCCACAGCTCCATCAATTCTATAGTGGCCATGGACTGGTACTACACATTCCCCCTATTTAAATCAATAGCGAGGGGAAATTGGGGGCCCAATGTTGGGCTGTCTCTTGCCCTGCTCATAATTATTCTTTCTGGTTCAGAAAAATTAAAATCATTCAGAGAAGACTACAAGAGGCATAAAGGACAGTGATCACATATTTAGAAGAGCCGACCACAGGACAGCCATCAAACGACCGCTGATCAGTTACATGTAGATCGAAGGTCATTTAATTGCCTGTTTACATGGGCGAAGAATGTTCTACGCATACAGAATGATTGTTAATGTGCATAAAACATTTTGTTCTTGGCAGCATGTCTACACGGGACAATGTGCTGCCGATAACAATCATTTAAAAAATCATAACTCTCGGTGAACTAGCATATTATCTACCTGTTTACATGGGTCGATTTTGGGAACGACTGTTCTTCATATCAACGCATCTAAATGGTATTCATAACTAGTCATGGTCGTGTGCAATATTAATATTCCCAAAAATATACCAAACTACTATAGATGGCTGACTACACTGCAGTTGGACGAGAGCACCATACACTTTGGATAGGTGACAAGTACATGGTCTACAGCCGTGAGCTCCCGTTAACGATAAATCTCTCCAACAGTCTTCATCAGCTGTCACCAAGAAAACGGGTCCCCTGGAGCGACAGACAATCTCTGAAGAGGTTCTCCGGGGGTTGTTCTGCTCTAATCTATGATCCAACCAATCATTAAGGCCCCCATACACATTAGATAATGAGACAAAGTCGCCAATTTCAGTTGGGTCAGATGAGCATCAACATCTCTTCTTCTGAGATCCTCAGAAAATCTCTTTTTATTTGTGTCTTGATAACTTCCAAAATCATCTGTTATGAAAATCAGGCTTTGATAGATCTCGGTTAAATAAAACAGGTCGACCACTCACACCTAACTGTTATCCCATAGATTAAAAACACCAGTCTCTAATTTTTACCTTTAAATTATCTGTTAAAAGTTCCCTTACTTTCGCCCAACACTACTGAAGTCCTCAGAAATCTCTTTTTGCTCATGACATGATACACGTCCAAAAACATGTGAACATGTGTTATCAAGATCAGACTTTATCAGATCCCTGTTGAATAAAACAGGTCGACCACTCACATATGATTGAAAATTGGATGTTGCTTTAGGCCAAATTTAGGCACAAATATGAAAATAAAATTCTGAAGGGTTCACAAACTTTCAGGCACTACTGTTACTGTCTCTTTTGGATGACTTTTTCAGGGCACATTATGTATGAAGGCTGCAGCCGCTCATTACGACACGGTGGGACGCCTGGCTACGTCTGTGCTGCACATGGTATACAATAGTCTGCAGCACAAGTATTGCTGGGAATCTGGTTTTATACAATGCTTTTCCATTAACCCTTCTCCTTCCCTTCGGATTACGCACCCATCCTGTCTACAGTATCTTTGCTCTGTCCGCTAGTGCTGGATCCCACTTACTATGAAGCCGGGGTGCTCATAGAATTTGTTTGGGAAAATCTGTAAGTGAAGAATTTATCGAAGTAAAATATATAGATTAAAAAAAACTACAAGATGCAGTGAATGCATAATGCGCTCCTTTAAGTAGTGACTGGGAAAGTGGCCAACAATTCTTGTGGGATTTTCAATATATAACCATTAAGTCTTGTAGAATGGCAGACTGCGTCCTCATGTGCCCTCCACCAAAGGAATAGCTTAACTAGGAGGGGCACCGTTTCGCCACTAATATAAACACAGACATGCCCCCCAACCTTCCTAAAGGATATTTATTCACCTTCTCCTCCTGCGGGATTCACAAAATTCTCACACACAGTCATCGATGTGTAAAGAAATCTTTCTGTCCACAAATGTAGAAGTCGCTTTCCAGAATATCAATATATGCATCTGGTATTAAAGGGGGTTTGGCAATCCCTGAACTCAGGCCCTGCCGAGTTTGTGGTGGGCTTGTGCTTACACATAGGAGTCAACCTGAACCAGTACAGCTGCCGTGAAAAGAAGACAAATCCAGGAACCAGACGTCCTCCTTTTGGTAACTTTATTAGTGCAGAAAAATCACAACTTTTCGGCAGTTCAGGCCCTTTATCAAGCCATAGAAAAGGAAAGGTATGCTTGATAAAGGCCCTGCGTGGCCGAAACGTTGTGACAAGGAGAACATCTTCTGGTGCCTTGGATTTCGTTGTATTGCTACAATCTTTTAGAGGGTTGCATCAAGTGTGTACAGGCAATAGAGTGATGAACAGGACTCCTCTTTTGCAGTGAAAAGCAGTCGGGGTAATAGATTAAGGTCAACCATACACACTCGTACCCATGTTAGCAGCTGCAGAGATCTCTCCCGAACCCACCATACACATCTATGTTCAGCCAAAGGCTGGCCATACACATTAGATGGCAGACGGCTGAACAAAGCTTCGACTCTCCCATACAGGAGCACTCGTTTGTCTGAGCACTCCTGTGTCCTCTATGAGAAAGCCGCTGGCTGCCAAGTTGGCCGGTGGCTTATCTCAGGGAGAACAATGTAATCAGCAGTCCGAATTTGGACATGACTAATCAACATCTCACCCGACGATCAGCCAGCCTGTGCCCAATACATATTTGACCGTTCGACAAACCCGCCAATAGCAGTGGGTTCACCCTTAAAAAAAGGAGAAATGGTCCACTGCTACACTCCTAGAATGGTGGGTGATCTCCCCAAGAAGAAAAACAGTATCAGACTGTTGACGTCCAACATGGCTGACCAATAGCTACCCCAATATTAGCTGTCGGAGTAGAGTCGCTAGACTCCCTCCAATACTGTTTAGGTGGTCAAGTGGTCCCATCAAAATTACCTGATAGACATCTTACAACTTAAAGAGGTATTGCTAACATTTTTACACTATCCACTATTATTGCCAAGACCACAAAGATCATGAAAATCGGGCTGTTCCAGAGAGCCCTATCTTGAATAGAGAGGGGAGTTATGTATTCTTGACCTACACTCCACTCATTGTCTATGGGACTGCTGGAAGTAGTGGAGCGCTATATTAAGCAATCCCGTAGACAATGAATGAAGTGGAGGTTGAGCATGCAGAAGTCTGATTTATTCAAGATAGAGGGTGAAGAGCTCAGTTCCCGCGATCTAGAGTCATGTTATCAGGATCACACGGGGGCCCAATGGCCAGACCACTAGTCTTCAGTAGTTATGTCCTATCCCAGGCATGTCAAACACGCGTCCCGAGGGCCGCATGCGGCCCTTCACAGGCATATCTGCGGCCCTCACAAAAGTCTCAAACTTTGTCTCTAAACACAAAGTTTGAGACTTTTGTGCGGGCCGCAGATGCTCAAAACTTCACGATCAGCACTTCCGGCTCTTCATTGGCCCATATCCCTGCATATGACCTGCTTACGTGATCAGCAGCCGACCAACTAGCTCCGTGTCAATCCATGACGCGTGTACTTTGGTCGGCTGCTGATCACGTAAGCAGGTCATATGCAGGGATATGGGCCAATGAATGACGACCCGGAAGTGCTGATCGTGAGTCTTGTACATCTGCGGCTCGCGTGGCTGCTGATCACCTAAGTCAGTTTTGTTGTGAGCGGAGGAAGAGTCGTGGCTGAGAGTGACTGGGATACTGTGACCGTGCCGAGGAAGAAGGGACCCACTGCCGCACAGGCAAAGTCCAAGGAAGTGAGTGGCCCTCCTGTATGTAACCACTAAAAACTAAAGAGAGGGGTGAGCACTCAGATTATAAATAATTGTGATGCAAATGGAGAGCTGTTACTCTATGAACTGGTGGAACACCATCTGTATGTAACCTGCCATTGGTGCTGTTAGCGTAGCTACTGGGGGGGCAGAGGGGGCCGTCGCCCCGGGCCCTGTCACATGAAGGGGCCCACCGGGAGCCAGGGCCACTTCTATGCGGTGCTCTGCCTCGTCACAGGAGCAGAGCAGTATAATGTCTGCTCCTATCTGACGGAGACTCTGCACGCTGCTAGCACAGTGGCCGGCTGCAGTCTCCCCCCTGCAGTGAATGGTTTCTCCCGTCTGACCTGATCATGAAGCTTTTCCTGGCTGCAGTTTTCCTCACTCTGTGCACGCTGGGATTGGCTCAGGCACGCTGGGTCCTAGTGCCCACATCTTGCATTTCACTGACACTTCCTGGTCCTGCCTGCAGTGCAAACGTTATCAGTAAGTGCTGGGGATGGGACTTATTAGGTTTATTAAATTCAGGTATGTCACTGTGAGACCATTGGGGGTATTGTGGGGGCTGAAAGTGAGTGAGGGGGGACAGGGTACTGAGTGGGTGGATGTGAGATGATGGGGGTATTGGGACTGAAGTGGGGGAGGGGAGACAGGGTACTGGGGGCTGAATATTATAATGTTTAGTTCTGATATTATATGTACTCCATCATGTAATATTTGCTGTCTGGGGAGGCTGGAGATGGGGGGGTCGGGGGCTTTTGATACGTACCACCTGGGTCTTTATGAGTATTAGTATAAGGAGCCGCATACAGTAACCAAGAGCTGCATCACATTTACAGCACCACTCCAGCATTATTTTTTATTTCACTGCTGGAGCAGTGCTGGAAATCCACGTCCCCTGCCCCCTGTCTGATACTCGCCTTCTGGTGTTTTCATCTGTTTTAGTCTCCGCTCGGCTCCGTCTCCTGCAGTTTGTGGCCTGTCCGCGGCTCCAGTGTTTCATGGAGCAGCACAGAGGTCACTAATCAATGTGAGTCTGTGGGAGCCTCGTTCTGGCCTCTCTCTCACTGTCAGGCTATGTGCACACGGTGCGGATTGGCCGCTGCGGATTCACAGCAGTTTTCCGTCTGGTTTACTACAAGACCTGGCTTTAGCTGTGGATATAACTGCACATTTAACTGATCTTAATCTGAAATTACAAGGTAAAAACAAACTCATCACTAATCTGTATGATGATATCAAGTGCTTCCTTGCAAAACTAAGCTTATGGAAGTCGCAGTTGTCAAATGAAAATTTAGTTCATTTTCCTACGTGCAGAGAGTTAAAAAACACAGCTAATACTGAGTCTGTACTCATCTTTGCTAAGTATGACAGTCATCTGAAGCTATTGTCAAAGGAATTCCAGGAAAGATTCTGTGATTTCTCATCTTTTAAACATCAGTTTGCATTATTCTCAGCGCCATTCACCTTTGATGTTGCAAAGGCAGAAGAAAGCCTGCAGATGGAACTTTTAGGGTATGTTCATACGTTCCTGATTTCAATCCTTTTTTTTCAGGTCAAAAACCGCAGCTCTTGGCAGAAAACGCAGGTGCGTTTTTGGTGCGGTTTTGATGCGGTTTTTGATGCGGTTTTTAATGCGGTTTTTAATGCGGTTTTTTATGCAGTTTTCTCTGCAGATTGTCTGTGTTTGACACAAATAAAGCTTTAACTGCAGTGGGGGGAAAAAAAAAAAGAAATGATGTCATTTCCTTGTCCAACCCTTTTCTTCTTCCATCCTCCATTTTGGGACTAAACACCAAAATGAGTGGACGAGTTTTGAATGACAGCACTCCGCAGAGTGCTGAGCGTAGGCCAGATCACAGCCCGCGGATCCAGCTCTATCCAGCTATTTAAGTCTACGTTCACATTTGCGGTCTGCGCCGCAGCGTCGGGCGCCACAGCGTCGCCGCATGTGTCATGCGCCCCTATATTTAACATGGGGGCGCATGGACATGCGTCGCACTTGCGTTTTGCGCCGCATGCGTCACTGCAGCGCATGCATCCGGGCGCAGAGGACGCAGCAAGTTGCATTTTTGCTGCGTCCAAAATCAATCAAAAAAAGGACGCATGCGGCGCAAAACGCAGCGTTGTGCATGCGTTTTGCTGCGTTTTTGTTTGCGTTGTGTGTTGCGGCGCCGACGCTGCGGCGCACAACGCAAATGTGAACATAGCCTAAGTGCCACGTATTTAAGTGCCACGTATCACGTATTTCAGTGCCACGTATTTCAGTGCCACGTATTTCAGTGCCACGTATCACGTATTTCAGTGCCACGTATTTAAGTGCCACGTATCACGTATTTCAGTGCCACGTGCCACGTATTTAAGTGCCACGTATCACGTATTTCAGTGCCACGTGCCACGTATTTCAGTGCCACGTATTTAAGTGCCACGTATCACATATTTAAGTGACACGTATCACGTATTTAAGTGACACGTATCACGTATAAGTGCCACGTGTCACGTATTTAATTGCCACGTATTTAAGTGCCACGTATCCCACGAAGATTTTCCATGGAGAACAGACACATCCAGAGATATGTCTGCTCTCCACGGCTGCAGCAACACACTGACAGGAGCCATAGTTCCTGTCGGTGTGTCACTGCGCATGCGCGAGCGAGTTTACCGGCGGTCATTGACCCCGGCACTCTCGCTTAACGGCAGTGCTGCGTGGGAAAGTTCAACGCAGCTGTACTGCCGTTAACCGAGACGCCGGAGTCATTGAACTCCGGAACAGTACGCGATACACTGCTAGGAGCTTCGCTCCTGGCAGTGTATCGCCGGAGAGCAGCCGATCGGCGTGGGACACTCGTTTTATGGATTCTGCGGACAGGGAGTATGGATTTGATTTTTTATTTTGTGATTTTTTTCCTGGAGGATCGAGGGCTTCGCCTACAAGTGTGCTGTTGGTGAGTATATACTCTATGTTATGTGTTGTATGTACTGTACTGTGTGTCATGTATGTGTATTGTGTGTAGGTGTTTGGTGTAAACTTTACTATTGTGCTAAGTCGCCGGACACAGGGACAACTCTCCCATCCTAATACCGGATGGGAGTAGTAGTCCCATACGGCGACTTAGCACAATGGTGGCACTAGCGTCGCATGGGGGCACGCACACATGCACACACACATACACACACACACATACCAAATCAATCAAACGGCCGACACGATCCCCATGCGACGGTATGCCTCCATGTCTCTCCGCCCAAGCACTTCCGCCCACGCACTTCCGGCCGCTTCCCCGCACTTCCGGCTGCAGCGGTTCTGCACCACAAACCGCAATAAAACCCGCAGATATATTTTTGATCTGCGGGTTTTACTGCGGGTTTGACCTCACAATGGAGGTCTATGGGTGCAGAACCGCTGCTGTTTTGGGCAAAGAAGTGACATGCTCCTTCTTTTTTCCCGCAGCTATTCAGCGCGGCTTTTTTTTTTTAAATTCAGGATCATGTGCACAGTGGTTCCTGTTTTCCATAGGGTACATTGTACTGTACCCTGCATGGAAAAAAGCTGCGGAACCGCAGCGGCAAAACCGCTGTGGTTCCGCGGTAAAAAACGCACTGTGTGAACATGGCCTAAGAAATACAACCTGATTCTACACTCAGAGCAAAGTATCTTGAAGTGGGAATACCTGGTTTCTTTTCATACCTTCCTGAAAAGTTTAACAACTTTAAAAAGTTTGCCACAAAGATTATGGCAATGTTTGGTTCAACCTATGTTTGCGAACAGTTATTTTCTTTTATGAAACTAACAAAATCTTCTCAGAGAACAAGGCTGACTGATCACCACTTATCATCTTTGATCAAAGTAGGCACTGCGTTGTCATTTCAGCCTGATATACCAACAATTGTTAGCACAAAGAGGTGTCAAGCCTCAGGACAAAACACTAATGATTGGAAAAAATGATAGCAAATAAATGTTTAGTTTTTAATTGCTGTATTTTTGTTAAATATATTAGTTGCTGTTGCGCACTGCAAATATATGTTGCTGTTACATATTACTACTTCATATCTTGTTTTCATGACTACTGTTAAAATACGTGTGTGACATTAGCTGCTGTGTGCGGCCCTCGCAACAACCTCTTGTTACTCATGTGGCCCTCGGGGTACTCTGAGTTTGACATGCCTGTCCTATCCTATAGAAAGGGGATAACTTACAATTCGAGGGACAACCCTGTACGTTTGGCAATGTACATAAGACAGCTTTCGACTAAGACATTACTACAGGCAATCTGATCCAAATGCCCCATAAGTATGTGTACTCCGCACATCTGTCTTTCAGAGAGAGACAAGTTCATCTTCTGGCTGAACAATAGGATCAAGCATACTGAAATACGACATGCCCGTCCTTTCTTCACCCTAGCAGCAGACTGACTGGAGGTTCTTAAGCACATCAGATTTTTGTTGGCGTATGATGACATCATTAAAATAGTATACGGACATCAGATAAGTAATGAGGGTAGGGATTTTCCTCACCGGCTGATGGCGTCATTGCCGAGTATACGGACGACCCTCCCGATAGCTGTGTGCTAGACAATGTAAATCCTGAATACAGCAGGTTAGACCTACATAATCTAGTGTGCGGGGAGCAGCCATTACAGCTAAAAGGCAAATAATACAGCGAGGATCAGTCATATATCATTGGATAGAGGCATCACTATTGGGACTCCTACAGAACACAAGAACTGCTTCTTTTTAGGAAACGAGTGCGGTGAGAAGCCATGATTGGACATGGGGGTTCCGCTCTACCAAAAGCCTATGGGACCACCAGAGAAAGCAATATGGAGGGGTGGTCTATGGGGTGCAACACCTTTATACAAGCCATCGTTTGGGGTCCCTGTATTGTGGCCTCCAAGGATCAGACGTCTATTACTCATTCTGTGTGTTTTGGAGATAAATGTCCATTGTGGGAAAACCCATTTTAGCTTATTCAAACAATTCTGGATATTGTAAAAGGCTGTTTCAGATCATTTTCCTTTGACGTTTGCTTCACTTCTTGACAAAGACAGATATCTGTCGAAAAGTTGATCTGTCAATTTTTATGTCATTTATAGTTGCTGTAATTAAGATGATTACTACCCATCAATGAAGTCCAGACCACACCACAGATCAGTGGTTATCCAAAACTACAGCCTTCACAGACCAACTGTGAACAAAAAGTTATTAAAGGGAATCTGTCACCAGGTTTTTGCTACTGCATTTGAGAGCAGAGTAATGTAGAGACAGAGACGCCGATTCCAGCGATGTGTCACTTACTGGGCTGCTTGCAGGGCCGGACTGGCCATCGGGCAGTTCTGGCAAATGCCAGAAGGGCCGATGGCAGTAGTGGGCCGCTCGAGTGTGCCGCTGTCAGCACACTCCCCACGCTGTCGCGTCACACTCCCGGCCCCGCATTCAACTATACCGCGTCAACGCCGGTACAGTTGAATGCAATGATGGAGGAGAGAGCGTCCGCTGACGCCCCCTCTCCCATCATTCCCCGCTCTGCCTGCCGCTGACACTGCGGGTGCGCGATGACGTCATATCATCGCGCACCTGCTGTGTGACCCGGGCGGGCAGACTGCAGCTGCTGAGACCAGAGCCAGAGCAGCGCGGGGCACGAGGAGAGAGGTGAGTAGAGTGGGGTTTTTTTTGTCAATAAGTGATGACTGGATTGTGGAGCTATTGGGGGGGGGGGGGGGGGGCTGGCTGCATTCCATTCCATGGGCCTGTGCTGCATTATATTCTATGGGGCTGGCTGCATCCCATTCCATGGGCCTGTGCTGCATTATATTCTATGGGGCTGGCTGCATTCCATTCTATGGGAGCTGTGCTGCATTATATTCTATGGGGCTGGCTGCATTCCATTCCATGGGCCTGTGCTGCATTATATTCTATGGGGCTGGCTGCATTCCATTCTATGGGGCTGTGCTGCATTATATTCTATGGGGCTGGCTGCATTCCATTCCATGGGCCTGTGCTGCATTATATTCTATGGGGCTGGCTGCATTCCATTCTATGGGAGCTGTGCTGCATTATATTCTATGGGGCTGGCTGCATTCCATTCCATGGGCCTGTGCTGCATTATATTCTATGGGGCTGGCTGCATTCCATTCTATGGGGCTATGCTGCATTATATTCTATGGGGCTGGCTGCATTCCATTCCATGGGCCTGTGCTGCATTATATTCTATGGGGCTGGCTGCATTCCATTCTATGGGAGCTGTGCTGCATTATATTCTATGGGGCTGGCTGCATTCCATTCTATGGGAGCTGTGCTGCATTATATTCTATGGGGCTGGCTGCATTCCATTCCATGGGCCTGTGCTGCATTATATTCTATGGGGCTGGCTGCATTCCATTCCATGGGCATGTGCTGCATTATATTCTATGGGGCTGTGCTGCATTATATTCTATGGGGCTGTGCTGCATTATATTCTATGGGGCTGTGCTGCATTATATTCTATGGGGCATGTGCTGCATTATATTCTATGGGGCTGTGCTGCATTATATTCTATGGGGCTGGCTGCATTCCATTCTATGGGAGCTGTGCTGCATTATATTCTATGGGGCTGGCTGCATTCCATTCCATGGGCCTGTGCTGCATTATATTCTATGGGGCTGGCTGCATTCCATTCTATGGGCCTGTGCTGCATTATATTCTATGGGGCTGTGCTGCATTATATTCTATGGGGCTGTGCTGCATTATATTCTATGGGGCTGGCTGCATTATATTCTATGGGGCTGGCTGCATTCCATTCCATGGGCCTGTGCTGCATTATATTCTGTGGGGCTGGCTGCATTACATTCTATGGGGGCTGGCTGCATTACATTCTATGGGGGCTGGCTGCATTACAGTCTATGGGGGCTGTGCTGCATTACATTCTATGGGGGCTGTGCTGCATTACATTCTATGGGGCTGTGCTGTATTATAGTCTATGGGGGCTGTGCTGTATTACATTCTATGAGGTCTGTGCTGCATTATATTCTATGGGGCTGTGCTGTATTACATTCTATGGGGGCTGTACTGTATTACATTCTGTGGGGGCTGTGCTGTATTATAGTCTATGGGGGCTGTGCAGCATTACATTCTATGGGGCTGTGCTGTATTATAGTCTATGGGGGCTGTGCTGTATTACATTCTATTGGGACTGAGCTGTAATGCTGGATACAGCTGTGATTATATGTTATACAGGTCCTTCTCAAAAAATTAGCATATAGTGTAAAATTTCATTATTTACCATAATGTAATGATTACAATTAAACTTTCATATATTATAGATTCATTATCCACCAACTGAAATTTGT
Source organism: Ranitomeya variabilis (assembly GCF_051348905.1). NCBI lineage: Eukaryota > Metazoa > Chordata > Amphibia > Anura > Dendrobatidae > Ranitomeya > Ranitomeya variabilis. The sequence goes on from NC_135235.1 coordinate 297,527,251, forward strand.
CAGGTCTTTTATTGTTTTAATACTTATGATTTTGGCATACAACTCCTGATAACCCAAAAAACCTGTCTCAATAAATTAGCATATCAAGAAAAGGTTCTCTAAACGACCTATTACCCTAATCTTCTGAATCAACTAATTAACTCTAAACACATGCAAAAGATACCTGAGGCTTTTAAAAACTCCCTGCCTGGTTCATTACTCAAAACCCCCATCATGCGTAAGACTAGCGACCTGACAGATGTCAAGAAGGCCATCATTGACACCCTCAAGCAAGAGGGTAAGACCCAGAAAGAAATTTCTCAACAAATAGGCTGTTCCCAGAGTGCTGTATCAAGGCACCTCAATGGTAAGTCTGTTGGAAGGAAACAATGTGGCAGAAAACGCTGTACAACGAGAAGAGGTGACCGGACCCTGAGGAAGATTGTGGAGAAGGACCGATTCCAGACCTTGGGGAACCTGAGGAAGCAGTGGACTGAGTCTGGTGTGGAAACATCCAGAGCCACCGTGCACAGGCGTGTGCAGGAAATGGGCTACAGGTGCCGCATTCCCCAGGTAAAGCCACTTTTGAACCATAAACAGCGGCAGAAGCGCCTGACCTGGGCTACAGAGAAGCAGCACTGGACTGTTGCTAAGTGGTCCCAAGTACTTTTTTCTGATGAAAGCAAATTTTGCATGTCATTCGGAAATCAAGGTGCCAGAGTCTGGAGGAAGACTGGGGAGAAGGAAATGCCAAAATGCCTGAAGTCCAGTGTCAAGTACCCACAGTCAGTGATGGTGTGGGGTGCCATGTCAGCTGCTGGTGTTGGTCCACTGTGTTTCATCAAGGGCAGGGTCAATGCAGCTAGCTATCAGGAGATTTTGGAGCACTTCATGCTTCCATCGGCTGAAATGCTTTATGGAGATGAAGATTTCATTTTTCAGCACGACCTGGCACCTGCTCACAGTGCCAAAACCACTGGTAAATGGTTTACTGACCATGGTATTACTGTGCTCAATTGGCCTGCCAACTCTCCTGACCTGAACCCCATAGAGAATCTGTGGGATATTGTGAAGAGAAAGTTGAGAGATGCATGACCCAACACTCTGGATGAGCTTAAGGCCGCTATTGAAGCATCCTGGGCCTCCATAACATCTCAGCAGTGTCACAGGCTGATTGCCTCCATGCCACGCCGCATTGAAGCAGTCATTTCTGCCAAAGGATTCCCGACCAAGTATTGAGTGCATAACTGAACATTATTATTTGATGGTTTTTTTGTTTGTTATTAAAAAACACTTTTATTTGATTGGACGGGTGAAATATGCTAATTTATTGAGACAGGTTTTTTGGGTTATCAGGAGTTGTATGCCAAAATCATCAGTATTAAAACAATAAAAGACCTGACAAATTTCAGTTGGTGGATAATGAATCTATAATATATGAAAGTTTAATTGTAATCATTACATTATGGTAAATAATGAAATTTTACACTATATGCTAATTTTTTGAGAAGGACCTGTATAGTCGTGTTTCACTCCCCTCACTTCTTGTAGCCTACAAGTGTACAAAGATATTATACAGTCACCATGCGACAAGTGGGCCTGTGTGACTTCAAATGCCAGGGCTGAATTTTAGTCCCAGTCCGGCCCTGGCTGCTTGCTTCAGTTTTGATAAAATCACAGGTCTCTCTGCTGCAGATCTACCAGTTCTCTGAAACCTGAGCTCTATATAACCCCGCCCACAACACTGATTGGTCGCTTTCTGGGTAAACTGTGCATAGGCAGAAAGCAGACAATCAGTAGTGGGGGTGTGGTGGCTGGACTAAATGACAGCAGGTTTAATAGTCCTCTACTGATAATCTATTGAGGATAAAACAGTGATTTTATCAAAATTATAGCAAAAACCCAGTAAGTGGCACATCGCTGGAATCAGGATCTCTGTCTCAACATTAAGCTGCTCTCAGATGTAGTAGGAAAAGTCTCAGATTAGGTAACAAATACCTGTTGACCGATTCCCTTTAAGAAAACGGTGGATGAAATCCTAAAGTATATGGACATCTATAAAAAATAAAAATAGCAACTAAAGAAAATAAACAGCAGCAAAGAAGTTCTCATAGATGGGAACCCAACAGATCTCATAGGTATGTATATAAAGCATAGTCCCCACTGCTGCCCCATGGTTGTACCTTCATTCTTTTAGGGAAGTTTACAGCATAGTAAGTATAGCACATCCCACGACTTCCAGCTCCCACTATCAGGACTGTTACACATTTCACGTCTCCTTCATCAGGTCTTGGCTGGAAAAAGAAAAAATAAACATTTCCATTATTGGAGGAGGTTAATATGCAGTCACACACCAAACAATGCGGTACAAATTATTCTAATAAAAAAATTAAATATCCTGTTCACATTGAAAGAAAAAACAAAATGAATAAAAAATGTGTGTAAAACATATAAAACAAGAGTCATAAAGTGCCCAGGTGACTACGCACATGACACTTTTTTACATACGGCATTATTTGTGTATTATTACCTGTATATGTGTGAATTACGCCTTTTTCACCATTGAATACTATTTCACATCACTTTCGGGTCTATCCACAGCTATTTTACATCTCCATGACATTAACGTGGTTCTATTGCTGGTTATTCTGGTCAGATGGATTGTATCTCAATGCCAGATTTTCACCCTTTGTTTTGTGTTTGATTTATGACAAAAGATTCACATTGTTAAAATATAGGAAATGCAGGCGATCATTTCTTCGTATGTTTGATCTTTATTTTAAATAAAACTGAAAGACAATGGGACCGATTAATCAAAGTATCTTCACACTTAGTAATGAAAAGTTGCGCGAAAAAATTGCGACTTTTGACATTTTTACATCAGTTTGAAGCAGCTGTGCCGAAGTAGGCGAAGCTGGAGAGAAGCCGGGATGGCGCATGGCTAGCCCAAACATCAACTTAAGCAACATTTCTAGTGTTTTGTCTGCTGAAAATGCTTCTTCAGTTCCTGACATTAGTCCAATTGGAATGAGGAGGACCGTTAGTCTCGAGGAGAGATGTCTTACATTGCTTCTGGATGTCAATTTTCTGACTGTTATCTGTTGCAGAAGGTTGGTTCAGCCGACAGCCGTCTCTCTGATACATAGGAGCTCTTGTTAGGAAGAGAGTTCTCCTGTGTTTTTCATAAGAAAACTGCCGGTTGAGACGTTGGCCGGCAGCTTATTTCTGGGAGAACACTGATCGCCTGTCCCAAATTATACATGCTTGATTGATACATCTTCGGACCATGAGTGAGGGATGGTGCCCCCATACACATTAAACTACTATCCAAACCCATCAGTATAGGTGGGTTCAAGTGTATGAGGACCTTGAGTCCAGAAGAGAGAGATGTTGCAGAAAGCTCCCAAAAAAGGCAACCTTGGAGTGGGCAATTATCCAGGACACCACAGTTGTATCCCAAAATCGCCAGACACCTGAGGCTCTGGAAGGTTTCTAGCATTTATAAAGGGTAGAATAAGCATGGAGGGGACCGAGGAGTGAAGAGACATGGGGAATTACCAAAACAAGGGGCTGTCGGCACATCATTTCTGGTCATACACATGAGATGGCCGTCAGACAAACAATGCTTTGGCTGAACGCTTGGCTGACAGACATCTCTCCCATACACCGGAGTGCTGTTCGGTTGAGTGATCCTGTGTTCCTCATCCGAAAACTGCCGGTTGACACATTAGCCAGCGGGCTCATCTCAGGAAGAACATTGTGATTGCCAGTTCCAAATTCTACACGAGCGATCGTCATCTCTCCTGTCCATGAGTGAGGCCGGCACCCCATACACATTAGACTACCACCCAAACCCGTCAGTATCGGCCAACATTAGTCTATGTGACTGGTGGCCTTTATTATCATTTATGGAGGACATTCCCAGTGGTTGGTAGGTGTGCATGAAGCTCAGATTGTGCTCCCCTGTCTATGCACACATTACAGGAAGGAGCTGCATGCTTCCAATATGGCCGCCCCAGCAGAAGTTTTTAAAAATAGTTAAAAAAACAAACCCCACTGACATACAGTATATAGTACAGCATTATATTACAAAGCTAAGCCAAACACATACAACCGTCATTTTATTCTTACCGTATCAAAGTCAAGCAAGTTTTCTGGCATTTTGGGATCCTGAATGAAAGACATAATTCTGCGTTAGGTATATTATCCGACAGTCCACTGCTGCATCAGAACAGTGTATACGGCATTTTCTTGCCCTCATAGGTTAATGTAAATGTTTCTATGTTCTCTGGAGCATCAGACAGCGTGCAACACCTCTGCCACCACTTAGTATTCCAATCGATTTAAAATTCTTCTCCACGTCTATAGATTTTTTCTATCGACAGCTCTTTTGCAGTGCAATGTTTCCATGGTTACAGACTACAAACAAACCAATATGTAGTCATGTGTTTTTCTCATCTTCACCCATTTGTTCTTAACCTCCAGAGAGTGGAAGGATAAGCAGAAGGGAGACACAACTGAAGGATTGGTCTGTTTGTAGCCTGTGACCATGGAGACACATACGGTAGATCTGCATAGGAGCTGTATACAGAAAACAGAAGGATAATTTTGTTTCTATTTATGCATAGGCGGTTTGTCTGAAAACTCTCTTATGTTCATGGCAGCTACTCATTTTCACCCTGGAATGGTGTAGCCCACTCTATGCGCCTGCTTTTTTCGGTTTTCCGTTTGCAGAAAACTCCTTTTCTCTGTGCAAACACTGAAGGCTGAGTCTGCGCCGCTGCTGCCGGTGTCTGTTATTGTCTGCAGCGCTGGCATGGCAGCCAATCAGTGAGCATAGCAGTTGACCATACTCTTGACCATATAGGCATAGACATTGAACTCACTGATTAGCTGCAGCGCTGCTGACTTACCGTAAGTGCTGCAGACAATAACAGACACCGGATGCAGAGGCAGAGAGTCAGTGCTGGACCTGGGAAGAGTGAGTAGAGGATTTTTTTTAAAAAAAACTGTGCATGGAATCAAGGGTTTTCAGGAAATGGAAATCCCTTTTAACCAGATCCGCTCTGCTCTATATGTCCCAACTTCTGGATTCTATGTTTCTTCTCCACTTTCTGGACCAACCTGTTGTGAATTTGCTTTTTGCTCCCTCTAGTGGTTACTAGTTTTTTGACTCTGGTTTTTCTGTCATTCCTTTTATCCGCACCTGGGTCGTTAGTTAGGGGTGTAGCTATATAAGCTCCCTGGACCTTCAGTTCTATGCCTGGCAACGTAGTTATCAGAGCTAGTCTGCTGTGCTCTTGTCTACTGATCCTGGTTCCAGTTATATCAGCTAAGTCTGCCTTTTGCTTTTTGCTATTTGTTTTGGTTTTGTATTTTTGTCCAGCTTGTTCCTAATCTATATCCTGACCTTTGCTGGAAGCTCTAGGGGGCTGGTGTTCTCCCCCCGGACCGTTAGACGGTTCGGGGGTTCTTGAATTTCCAGTGTGGATTTTGATAGGGTTTTTGTTGACCATATAAGTTACCTTCCTTTATTCTGCTATCAGTAAGCGGGCCTCTCTGTGCTAAACCTGGTTCATTTCTGTGTTCTGTGTCATTTCCTCTTACCTCACCGTTATTATTTGTGGGGGGCTTCTATCCAGCTTTGGGGTCCCCTTCTCTGGAGGCAAGAAAGGTCTTTGTTTTCCTCTACTAGGGGTAGCTAGATTCTCCGGCTGGCGCGTGTCATCTAGAATCAACGTAGGAATGATCCCCGGCTACTGCTAGTGTTGGCGTTAGGAGTAGATATATGGTCAACCCAGTTACCACTGCCCTATGAGCTGGATTTTTGTATTCTGCAGACTTCCACGTTCCTCTGAGACCCTCGCCATTGGGGTCATAACAGTTTGCCAGGACAGTATTAAATGTTTAATGCATTGCAGAAGAGGGATTATAAGAAAGAAGATTCTGAGTTTTTTTTTTTTTGTTTTTTTTTTTCTTCTTCCCCTTTACCTCAGAGTGGCTATGCTTGCTGCAGACATGAATGTCCAGACCTTGATTACAAGTGTGGACCAGCTGGCTACTCGTGTGCAGGGCATACAAGACTATGTTATCAGAAATCCTAGGTCAGAACCTAAAATACCGATTCCTGAACTGTTTTCCGGAGACAGGTTTAAGTTTAGGAATTTCATGAATAATTGTAAATTGTTTTTGTCCCTGAGAACCTGTTCATCTGGAGACTCTGCTCAGCAAGTAAAAATTGTTATTTCGTTCTTACGGGGCGACCCTCAGGATTGGGCCTTTTCGCTGGCGCCAGGAGATCCGGCATTGGCTGATATTGATGCGTTTTTTCTGGCGCTCGGTTTACTTTATGAGGAACCCAATCTTGAGATTCAGGCAGAAAAGGCCTTGCTGGCTATGTCTCAGGGGCAGGACGAGGCTGAAGTGTATTGCCAAAAATTTCGGAAATGGTCCGTGCTGACACATTGGAACGAGTGTGCACTGGCCGCTAATTTTAGAAACGGCCTTTCTGAAGCCATTAAGAATGTTATGGTGGGTTTTCCCATTCCCACAGGTCTCAATGATACTATGGCACTTGCTATTCAAATTGACCGGCGGTTGCGGGAGCGCAAAACCGCAAATTCCCTCATGGTGTTGTCTGAACAGACACCTAATTCGGTGCAATGTGATAGAAAAACCGCAAATTCCCTCATGGTGTTGTCTGAACAGACACCTGATTTAATGCAATGTGATAGAATCCTGACTAGAAATGAGCGGAAAATTCATAGACGCCGGAATGGCTTGTGCTACTACTGTGGTGATTCTACACATGTTATCTCAGCATGCTCTAAACGTATAGCTAAGGTTGTTAGTCCTGTCACCGTTGGTAATTTGCAACCTAAATTTATTCTGTCTGTAACTTTGATTTGCTCACTGTCGTCTTATCCTGTCATGGCGTTTGTAGATTCAGGTGCTGCCCTGAGTCTTATGGATCTGTCATTTGCTAAGCGCTGTGGTTTTGCTCTTGAGCCATTGGTGAATCCTATTCCTCTTAGGGGTATTGATGCTACGCCATTGGCAGCAAATAAACCGCAGTATTGGACACAGGTTACCATGTGTATGACTCCTGAACACCGCGAGGTGATACGTTTCCTGGTTTTACATAAAATGCATGATTTGGTTGTTTTAGGGCTGCCATGGTTACAGACCCATAATCCAGTCCTGGACTGGAAGGCTATGTCAGTCTCAAGTTGGGGCTGTCGTGGTATTCATGGGGATTCCCTGCCTGTGTCTATTGCTTCTTCTACGCCTTCGGAAGTTCCTGAGTATTTGTCTGATTATCAGGATGTCTTCAGTGAGTCTGAGTCCAGTGCACTGCCTGCTCATAGGGACTGTGACTGTGCTATAGATTTGATCCCGGGCAGTAAATTTCCTAAGGGAAGACTGTTTAATCTGTCGGTACCTGAACATACCGCTATGCGTTCATATATCAAGGAGTCTCTGGAGAAAGGACATATTCGTCCGTCTTCTTCCCCTCTTGGTGCGGGATTCTTTTTTGTGGCAAAAAAGGACGGATCTTTGAGGCCTTGTATTGATTATCGGCTTTTAAATAAGATCACTGTCAAATTTCAGTATCCTTTACCGCTGTTGTCTGACTTGTTTTCCCGGATTAAAGGTGCCAAGTGGTTCACCAAGATAGACCTTCGTGGTGCGTACAACCTTGTGCGCATTAAGCAAGGTGATGAATGGAAAACCGCATTCAATACGCCCGAAGGTCATTTTGAGTACTTGGTGATGCCTTTTGGGCTCTCCAATGCGCCTTCAGTTTTTCAGTCCTTTATGCATGACATTTTCCGGAAGTATCTGGATAAATTTTTGATTGTTTATCTGGATGATATTTTGTTTTTTTCTGAGAATTGGGATTCGCATGTGGAGCAGGTCAGGTTGGTCTTTAAAATTTTGCGTGAAAATTCGTTATTTGTCAAGGGCTCAAAATGTCTCTTTGGTGTACAGAAGGTTCCCTTTTTGGGGTTCATTTTTTCCCCTTCTGCTGTGGAGATGGACCCAGTCAAGGTCCGAGCTATTCTTGATTGGACTCAGCCCTCGTCAGTTAAGAGTCTTCAGAAGTTCTTGGGTTTCGCTAACTTCTACCGTCGTTTTATCGCTAATTTTTCTAGCATTGTGAAACCTTTGACGGATATGACCAAGAAGGGCTCCGATGTAGCTAACTGGGCTCCTGCTGCCGTGGAGGCTTTCCAGGAGTTGAAACGCCGGTTTACTTCGGCGCCTGTTTTGTGCCAGCCCGATGTCTCACTTCCCTTTCAGGTTGAGGTGGATGCTTCAGAGATTGGAGCAGGGGCCGTTTTGTCGCAGAGAGGCCCTGGTTGCTCTGTTATGAAACCTTGTGCCTTTTTCTCTAGGAAGTTTTCGCCTGCCGAGCGAAATTATGATGTGGGCAATCGGGAGTTGTTGGCCATGAAGTGGGCATTTGAGGAGTGGCGTCATTGGCTCGAGGGTGCTAAGCATCGTGTGGTGGTCTTGACTGATCACAAAAATCTGATGTATCTCGAGTCTGCTAAACGCCTTAATCCGAGACAGGCCCGCTGGTCATTGTTTTTCTCCCGCTTTGATTTTGTTGTCTCGTATTTACCAGGTTCAAAGAATGTGAAGGCCGATGCTCTTTCTAGGAGCTTTGTGCCTGATGCTCCTGAAGTCGCTGATCCTGTTGGTATTCTTAAAGATGGAGTTATCTTGTCAGCTATTTCTCCGGATCTGCGACGTGTGTTGCAGAGATTTCAGGCTGATAGGCCTGAGTCTTGTCCACCTGACAGACTGTTTGTCCCGGATAAGTGGACTAGCAGAGTCATTTCCGAGGTTCATTCCTCGGTGTTGGCAGGTCACCCGGGAATTTTTGGCACCAGAGATCTGGTGGCCAGGTCCTTTTGGTGGCCTTCCTTGTCAAGGGATGTGCGGTCATTTGTGCAGTCCTGTGGGACTTGTGCTCGAGCCAAGCCTTGCTGTTCTCGTGCCAGCGGTTTGCTCTTGCCCTTGCCTGTCCCGAAGAGACCTTGGACACATATCTCCATGGATTTCATTTCTGATCTTCCGCTATCTCAGGGCATGTCCGTTATCTGGGTGATATGTGATCGCTTCTCCAAGATGGTCCATTTGGTTCCTTTGCCTAAGCTGCCTTCCTCTTCCGATCTGGTTCCTGTGTTTTTCCAGAACGTGGTTCGTTTGCACGGCATCCCTGAGAATATTGTGTCAGACAGAGGATCCCAGTTCGTTTCCAGGTTCTGGCGATCCTTTTGTAGTAGGATGGGCATTGATTTGTCGTTTTCGTCTGCTTTCCATCCTCAGACTAATGGACAGACGGAGCGAACCAATCAGACTTTGGAGGCTTATTTGAGGTGTTTTGTCTCTGCTGATCAGGACGATTGGGTGACATTCTTGCCGTTGGCTGAGTTTGCCCTTAATAATCGGGCTAGTTCCGCCACCTTGGTTTCGCCTTTTTTCTGCAACTCTGGTTTCCATCCTCGCTTTTCTTCGGGTCATGTGGAGTCTTCTGACTGTCCTGGGGTGGATTCTGTGGTGGATAGGTTGCAGCGGATCTGGAATCATGTGGTGGACAACTTGAAGTTGTCACAGGAGAGGGCTCAGCGCTTTGCCAACCGCCGCCGCGGTGTGGGTCCCCGACTACGCGTTGGGGATTTGGTATGGCTTTCTTCCCGCTTTGTTCCTATGAAGGTCTCCTCTCCCAAATTTAAACCTCGTTTTATTGGGCCTTACAAGATATTGGAAATCCTTAATCCTGTATCTTTTCGTCTGGATCTTCCTGAGTCGTTTGCTATTCACAATGTATTTCATAGGTCCTTGTTGCGGCGGTACATTGTGCCTGTAGTTCCTTCTGCTGAGCCTCCTGCTCCGGTGTTGGTTGAGGGCGAGTTGGAGTACGTGGTGGAGAAGATCTTGGATTCTCGCCTCTCCAGGCGGAGGCTTCAGTACCTGGTCAAGTGGAAGGGCTATGGTCAGGAGGATAATTCCTGGGTGGTCGCCTCTGATGTTCATGCGGCCGATTTAGTTCGTGCCTTTCATGCCGCTCATCCTGATCGCCCTGGTGGTCGTGGTGAGGGTTCGGTGACCCCTCACTAAGGGGGGGGTACTGTTGTGAATTTGCTTTTTGCTCCCTCTAGTGGTTACTAGTTTTTTGACTCTGGTTTTTCTGTCATTCCTTTTATCCGCACCTGGGTCGTTAGTTAGGGGTGTAGCTATATAAGCTCCCTGGACCTTCAGTTCTATGCCTGGCAACGTAGTTATCAGAGCTAGTCTGCTGTGCTCTTGTCTACTGATCCTGGTTCCAGTTATATCAGCTAAGTCTGCCTTTTGCTTTTTGCTATTTGTTTTGGTTTTGTATTTTTGTCCAGCTTGTTCCTAATCTATATCCTGACCTTTGCTGGAAGCTCTAGGGGGCTGGTGTTCTGCCCCCGGACCGTTAGACGGTTCGGGGGTTCTTGAATTTCCAGTGTGGATTTTGATAGGGTTTTTGTTGACCATATAAGTTACCTTCCTTTATTCTGCTATCAGTAAGCGGGCCTCTCTGTGCTAAACCTGGTTAATTTCTGTGTTTGTCATTTCCTCTTACCTCACCGTTATTATTTGTGGGGGGCTTCTATCCAGCTTTGGGGTCCCCTTCTCTGGAGGCAAGAAAGGTCTTTGTTTTCCTCTACTAGGGGTAGCTAGATTCTCCGGCTGGCGCGTGTCATCTAGAATCAACGTAGGAATGATCCCCGGCTACTGCTAGTGTTGGCGTTAGGAGTAGATATATGGTCAACCCAGTTACCACTGCCCTATGAGCTGGATTTTTGTATTCTGCAGACTTCCACGTTCCTCTGAGACCCTCGCCATTGGGGTCATAACACCAACCGTAGACCTGTGTGTCGCCTGTATTTCTGTCTCCAAGTATTCAGACCAATCTCACCACCCAGGTCCGTACTGAGCCACAGCCGAGCCTCTAGGCTTTCAGGTACCCCAGCACTTCAATCTTTCACCCCACTACTGGATTATCTTTGTGCAAAGAGTATTTGTCAATTAGATCAGTACCGTCTCCAAGTCAAAGTCATAGGCAGATGATTTATAAAAAGTTTCTGCCAGCACTTAGGCTATATTCACAGGTCGCATTTCTGCAGCATTGTCAGAGAGCGGTCCTTAATATTATACTATTATGTATATATTTTTTCTGTGCTATTTTGTGTTTCATGATTTAGGGGCATATACCTTAAAATTCAAGCCAGTGTACTTTTAGATTTAATGGGTTACCGATCACAGCTTATTACATCAACTTCGAGATAACATTAAGCATCTGACACTACTATACCGAGTGTAAAGATATAGCCTCAAATTTATACCCCCATATCTTTATACTCAACAATCAGTGGAAAGTTCATTATATCCACCGTTAAGACTTTTTTAGGGATTTTTTTCATGTCATATTAGACATTGATTTAGTACTAATGACCTCTCCGATCGCTCTCCTATTACATCTAAATGATTAGGCTTTGGGTACACCAGGGGCTTTAAGGCTAGCCACCGAGGAGTGGGGGCGCCATACTGTGGAAACGTAGGGTGCCAACCTTCACTGATAGGTAGGGAATCCGCTAGGGAATTCTAGGGCATATTAGCCCGCATACTGTCATACCTCGTCCTGTTTTTCCGTGGTTGACGTACCTGCATGATTTGCGGCTGCTAGACAGCCTGAATACGTGGGGGTTCCCTAACAAACAGGCAATCCCCACATGTATTCAGGCTGTCTAGCAGCCGCAAATCTTGCAGCTGTGTCGAAAAAACTAAATCTCCGAGCACGCCAAAATACTCAGAGACCACCCGAGCATGCCCGGAGAAACTCGAGTAACGAGTATACTCGCTCATCACTAATTATTACTACAAAAATATCGGATAAGTGAGTGGGATCAGGGTTTTTGTCACTACTTTATGGTAAACTCTTTAACAAGTGGAATTCTCGAGCGCCGATTTAAAGTGTTTCATTAGAAAAAAAAAAATTACGGGCCCCAAAAGTTCACTCCCCCCAAAAAACATGTAGACTCCGGCTTGCTTAAAAGGGTTGTCAAAAAAAACGTAAAATAGCTCAGGTTGTAAGACTACTACTCGCTAGCGTATTCTTGTCATTCATTTTTATTTTCAGGTTGGAAATCACTTTATTAGGTTTACAAGCTGCAATTTTAAGATGACAAGTGAAAATGAAAGAATACATTATTAAAAGAAGTAGGAGAATTGCCAAACCACAGATGAAAACGGTCTTTGACCTAGAATTGAAGAATGAGTTGACCCAGAAACAACCCTTTGTACTGTGCTAATTTCTAGAGGCAAGAAAAGAAAAACACCGTTACATTTCAGAATGCACTATACAAAAAAAAACTGCATATTCAAGGGAAGCAAAAAAAAAACACAGCCAGTGAAAAAGAGGTTAAGGGAGCGTCCAGAAGGTCACGTCCTTAAAGGGGTTTTACAGGTTAAAACGCATTGTTAATATATTTTGTATTTTACATGAACGGAACTTGTATCTCCAGCATACACAACATTTTCTCCTCCCAGATAATGGCATGAAGATTTTACAGGTAGTAACACTTCGGGCTACGAAGATGTTTCATGATTTTAATGCATTGTATGTATTGTCCCATAGAAATATTTCAGAAATTGGTTGAACCGTTTTTCTTCTGCAGCTTACATGTATTATAATACACTGCAAGCTGGTCTGTCCTGCTCAGTCTCAATCTCACTAGCAGGCACCCACTTAGGTGATGGTCCAGCCCAATTCTCTCCCGAAAATGTATGTGTGGATAGATGATAACTGTTCTTAGTGGCCAACGCTGACAGAGTTCATGTGAGTGAGGGAGTCACGAGAGATAGTTGCTTGGCTAATAACGGTCTAATGTAAGGGCACCTTACAATGACCAGAGAAAGAAAAACAACCTGGTGGTTTATGATATGTGCCCAAATATTTCTTTGTTGTCTAGTTCTAGTACAGGTGCCAATATTTCAAAAAAGGGGACAAAAATGAGGGTGGAAATTATAGACCGGTAAGTTTAACCTCTAGAAAATCTTTGAGGGTTATCTAAGAGATGCTATCCTTGGGTATCTCAATAAGAAAACCTAATGACCCAACATTAACATATGTTTATGAGAGATATGTTCTATCAAATTAATTTGATCAGATTCTATGAGGAGGCAAGTTCCAGATTGGACCAGGGAAACGTCAAGGATGTTGTCTATCTGGACCTTTCAAAGTTGTTTGATTCAGTGCCACGTAAAAGGTTGGTACATTAAATAGGAGCAATGGGACTACGGAAAAATATGTGTAATTGGATGAACAACTGGCTCAGTGATGGGAAACAGAAAGAGTGTTTATTAGAACACTAATAGAATCAAGGACAGTCGAACCCCAGATTCTTATTATCTCATTTTACTTCCTAATTCTGAAAAATATTCTAACCTTCAAAATAAATAAATAGTGTAATCCTCTACTTGATATATGGAATTAGGCCTGGTAAGGCCATGGACATAAACCAAAAATGTCTCTTACATGAACAGTTTCCTGGAAAGTGGATTGGTCGTCGTGGGCCAGTTGAATGGCCACCAAGGTCTCCAGATCTGACCCCCTTAGACTTTTATCTTTGGGGTCATCTGAAGGCAATTGTCTATGCTGTGAAGGTACGAGATGTGAAGCATCTCAAACAACGGATACTGGAAGCCTGTGCTAGCATTTCTTCTGTGGTGTTGCTATCAGTGTGTCAAGAGTGGGAGAAGAGGTTTGCATTGACAATCCAACACAATGGGCAGCACTTTGAACACATTTTGTAAGTGGTCATAAACTTGTAAATAACTCATGAAAGAATAAAGTTACGTTAAAACCAAGCACACCATTTTTTTTTCTTGTGAAATTCTCAATAAGTTTGATGTGTCACATGACCCTCTTCACATTGAAAAAAATAAAGTTGGATCCAAAATGGCCGCCATGGTCACCACCCATCTTGAAAAGTTGTCCCCTCCCATATACGAATGTGCCACAAACAGGAAGTTGATATCATCAACCATTCCCATTTTATTTAGGTGAATCCATATAGCCCACCCTGTACAACTTGAGTTTTTCTACTTACAGTGTAATTAAACCAATTACTAGGGAACTAGCCAGTTGCAAGGAGGACCTGCCCGAGTTGGGGATGAGGACTGGGAGGGAGTATCCTTTCAATATTCTAAGGCTGGGTTCAGCCAGCCATATTTTTGGTGAGTGTTTGGTCCGCATGCTCAACAGACAGCATGCATTGCTGATCCAACAATAATCAGAATGACTGTGCACATCAACAATTCTTTACATAGACCAATGGTCCGTGTGCAAAAATACTTAGCATGCACTAGTCTGGTCCATTTTATATATGTTTACACCCTTTAGACTGTGAAAGATTGGCATCTCTCTATTTCCAGAATTCGTCCATTCCTCAACCCTGAATCTGCTAAAATGTAAGTGCATGCCCTCATCATCTCCCACCTCGACTACCTCAACATCCTCCTCTGTGGCTTCCCGGCTAACACTCTCAAACCTCTCCAGTCCGTCCTTAACTCTGCAGCCCGATTAACCCACGTCTCTCTCCCCGTTATACCGCTGCCTTTCTATTCTGTAACGGCATCGTATCAGTGGTCGCATGGCAGCTCTAAAATGGCTTATCAGTTTCCAGGGGTTGCCCTGGCCTTCACCCATGTACAGGGATCAGGATGTAAACAGGGGCCCCTGGGCTGGGGCCACAGAATAAGCTGCTATTCGGTGGTGCAGGCTGGCAGGAGTGGATAGATAGCCGGGTCAGAACCAAGAGGGCAGGAAAAGTACAAAATCAGAAGATGAAAGAGTAGTCAGAAACAAAAGCCAAGATCAAAACAGGAAACAATGATCCTACAGAAGAGCTGACAGGAGAGGACTAAATCAGAGAAGCTCAAGACTATGTCTGATAGGGTGTTGTGCTGTTCAATTGGCTGGAGCAGGGAGATGATAACGCCAGCTGGACAGCATACACTCATCTTGTCAGACCGGAGAGCATTGCAGGCCCCAGCCACCATAATCTAAATGGTTGGCCAGAGCCTGCGCCGTCCAGAGCTTCTGGTTCCAACGTCTCTTCTGTCACCACTGCTGCACGCAGTGCATATGGCGGCACCTTGAGACAGAGGAAGATGTCACAGGAGGAGTCGTGGGGGAGATGTGACACGTTCACTGGCCTTCAATCCCCCAGAGAATTCAGTTTTAACTACTGACAACAATTTACAAGGCCATCTATCATCTGTCTCCTCCAAATATCTTCAACCTAATATCCAGATACCTCCCCACATGCAATCTCCGGTCCTGTTTCAAATCTTTGTAAATCAAAGTTAATATCCCATGGAGGTCTGGATTTGGAATGATACTCAAAATCAAAGTGGAAAATCAAATTACAGGCTGATCCAACTTCAGTGGAAATGGCTCAAGACAAGGAAATGATGCTCAGTAGTGTGTGTGGCCTCCACTTGCCTGTATGATCTTCTTACAATGGCTTGGCATGTTCCTGATGAGGTGGGGGATGTTCTCCTGAGGGATCTCCTCCCAGACCTGTATTACAGCATCAATCAACTCCTGGACAGTCTGTGGTGAATGGAACAAGACATGATGTCCCAGATGTGTCCGATTTGGATTTAGGTCTGGGGAACAAGCAGGCCAGTCCATAATATCAAAGCCTTCATCATGCAGGAACTGCTGACACACTTCAGCCACAAGACCTATCATTGTCATACATCAGAAGGAACCCAGGGCCCAGTGCAACTGCATATGGTCTCACAATGGGTCTGAGGATCTCATCCCGGTACCTAACGGCAGTCAGGGTACCACTGGCTAGCATATGGAGGGCTGTGTGGCCCTTCAAAGAAATGCCACCCCACACCATTACTGACAAACTGGTCATGCTGGAGGATGTTGAAGGCAACAGAACGTTCTCCACGGCGTCTCCAGATTCTGTCAGACCTGTTACATGTGCTCAGTGTGAACCTGCTTTCATCTCTCATCCGTGAAGAGCACAGGGCGTCAATGTCGAATCTGCCAATCTTGGTATTCTCTGCCAAATGTCAATCACCCTGCATGGTGTTGGGCTGTATACACAACACCCACTTGTAGACCAAGATGCGACCGTCCAGGATACGAACCACTGGTGAATGAGCCAGTTAGTGAGGCTGCGTTCCCATCCAGGCTGAACTGCAGTGACCTCAGCACCGTGGGAAAGTCGGTCATGAGGTCAACTCAGCGAGTTCACAGCAGATTACCATGAGAATTTCTCACCGAGAAGTCACTGAGCTTGAACTGAAGTGACCTCATGACTGACTTTTTCCCATGGTGCTGAGGTCACTGCAGTTCAGCCTGGGTGGGAATTAGCAATGGATAGGTGTCTTATAGATGCCTCTACATTACTAAGCCGTGGGCTTGATGTCACCTGACAATACAAAGGAGACATCAACCCCACAAATATGAACCCCATTTGCAACCGCTACAGGGCAAGTGGGAAGAGCCGGGCAAAGCGCCAGAATTGGCGCATCTAACAGATGTGCCTTTTCTGGGCAGCTATGGCCTGCTATTTTTAGGCTTGGGGGGGGGTCAATATCCATGTCCCCTTACCAGTCTGAGAATACCAGCCCCCAGCTGTCAGCTTTAGCAACGCTGATTGTCAAAAAATGGGGGGGAGGGACTCCTTTATTCTTGATAACCTGCCTTGCAGCCCCCAGATGTCAGTTTTGCCTGGCTGGTTAAAACAAAAATACAGGGGAACCCATGCTGTTTTTTCATTTATTTATTGATAGGAGTATTCCTCACCCGTTGTCTGCGCTATCAGCCGCCACCTGCTGTCACTGTTATTAGCAGGTGTAGGCTCATGGGAGTAATAATCCCATCAGTTGTTGCCTGCTGTCATTGTTCTCACTTGAATATACACTGTGTTCCAAATTATTATGCAAATAATATTTCCTCATATTTTCTCTAAATTACCTATCTGAATTGCAGTCATTGTTATTTTCCAGTCATCTACTATTCTAGTATAATTGCAATGTTTTGGAAAAAACTGCCTATGAAAACAGTATCTTTTAAAAAAAATAAAAAAACACTCAAAATGCATGTTCCAAATTATTATGCACAGCAGAGTTTTCAACCTTTTTTTTTTATTTTGAACAAAAAAATGGTCAATTGTGAAGTTATAAGCATTATCAGCTTATTACAAAATGAAATCAAACAGTTTTCAATTGAAAACTTTATTCTAGGTGATGTTACATTTGCACATAGATAGGATCCCTTGTTCAAAAGAAGCTTCTGAACTTTCTCGTCCATTGAATTTGTCAGTTTTTGGATGGTTTCTGCTTCAATTGTTTTGCATGTGGACAGAATACCCTCCCAGAGCTGTTGCTTAGATGTGAACTGCCTCCCGCCATCATAGGCTACTTTCACACTAGCGTTAACTGCATTCCGTCACAATGCGTCGTTTTGCCGAAAAAACGCATCCTGCAAAAGTGTTTGCAGGATGCGTTTTTTCACCATTGATTAACATTAAGCGACGCATTGTGACGGATTGCAACACGTCGCACCCGTCGTGCGACGGTTGCGTCGTGCAGTGGCGGACCGTCGGGAGCAAAAAACGTTGCATGCAACGTTTTTTGCTCCGTCGTAAACGTCTTTTCCGACCGCGCATGCGCGGCCGGAACTCCGCCCCCACCTCCCCGCACCTTACAATGGGGCAGAGGATGCGCTGGAAAAATGCATCCGCTGCCCCCGTTGTGCGGCGGAGACAACGCTAGCGTCGGGAACGTCGGCCCGACGCACAGCGACGGGCCGAGCCCGACGCTAGTGTGAAAGTAGCCATAGACACTCCTTTTGATGATGCTGCAGAGGTTCTCCATGGGGTCGAGGTCAGGGGAAGATGGTGGCCACTAGGGTTGAGCGAAACGGGTCGATCATTTTCAAAAGTCGCCGACTTTTGGCTAAGTCGGCGTCTCATGAAACCCGATCCGACCCCTGTGCTTGTCGGCCATGCGGTACGCGACTTTCGCGCCAAAGTCGCGTTTCAATGACGCGAAAAGCGCCATTTCTCAGCCAATGAAGGTGAACGCAGAGTGTGGGCAGCGTGATGACATAGATCCTGGTCCCCACCATCTTAGAGAAGGGCATTGCAGTGATTGGCTTGCTGTCTGCGGCGTCACAGGGGCTATAAAGGGGCG
Source organism: Ranitomeya variabilis (assembly GCF_051348905.1). Taxonomy (NCBI): domain Eukaryota; kingdom Metazoa; phylum Chordata; class Amphibia; order Anura; family Dendrobatidae; genus Ranitomeya; species Ranitomeya variabilis. Next base: position 297,545,494 of record NC_135235.1, read on the forward strand.
TTCCCGCCGACCGCCATCTTACTGCTGCTGATCTGAGCTTAGGGACAGGTTGCTGCCGCTTCGTCAGAAGCAGGGAGAGCGTTAGGCAGGGTCCACTAACCACCAAACCGCTTGTGCTGCAGCGATTTGCACTGTCCAACACCACCTTCGGTGTGCAGGAACAGTGGAAGCTATTTTTTATTTTTTTTCCCCTCAGCGCTGTAGCTCATTGGGCTGCCCTAGAAGGCTCCGTGATAGCTGTATTGCTGTGTGTACGCCACTGTGCAAACCAACTGCTTTTTTCAAAGCACATATCCTCTTGTTCCTTCCTTTCTGCACAGCTATCTTTTTTGTTTGTCCACACTTTTTATTTAATTTGTGCATCAGTCCACTCCTATTGCTGCCTGCCATACCTGGCTTAGATTACTGCAGGGAGATAGTAATTGTAGGACAGTCCCTGTTTTTTTTTTTGTTTTTTTTGTGGGAGATTAAGATTGGCATTTCTGCTACAGTGCCATCCCTGTGTGTGCCATCTCTCACTGAGTGGGCCATAGAAAGCCTATTTATTTTTTCCGTGATTTGTGTTCTAAATTCTACCTCAACACAAAAACACTACATCAATCAGTGGGAGAAAAATATTGGCCTCAGTCAGGGCTTGTGTGTCACTGCTGTGTGTGCTATCTCTCATTCAGTGGGCTATAGCAAGCCTATTTATTTATTTAATTTTTTTTATATTATTTGGTTTCTAAAGTCTCCCTGAAAAAAAAAAAAAAAACCTAAAAAAACAGTGGGAGAGTAATATTGTCCTTTCAGCTTGTGTGCCAGTCTTGACTCCTGGGTGTGCCACCTCTCTCTCTCATTCAGTGGGCCATAGAAAGCCTTTTTTTTTTTTTTTTTTTTTTTTTAATATTATTGGGTTTCTAAAGTCTCCCTTAAAAAACAAAAAATACATAAAAAAACAGTGGGAGAGTAATATTGCCCTTTCAGCTTGTGTGCCAGTCTTGACTCCTGGGTGTGCCACCTCTCTCTCTCATTCAGTGGGCCATAGAAAGGCTATTTTTTTTTTTGGTTTTTTTAATATTATTTGGTTTCTAAAGTCTCCCTGAAAAAAAAAAAAAAAACATAAAAAAACAGTGGGAGAGTAATATTGCCCTTTCAGCTTGTGTGCCAGTCTTGACTCCTGGGTGTGCCACCTCTCTCTCTCATTCAGTGGTCCACAGAAAGGCTATTTTTTTTTTTTGTTTTTTTAATATTATTTGGTTTCTAAAGTCTCCCTGAAAAAAAAAAAACAAAACATAAAAAAACAGTGGGAGAGTAATATTGCCCTTTCAGCTTGTGCGCCAGTCTTGACTCCTGGGTGTGCCACCTCTCTCTCTCTAATTGTGGGCCATAGAAAGCCTTTTTTTTTTTTTTTTTTTTTTTAATATTATTTGGTTTCTAAAGTCTCCCTGAGAAAAAAAAAAAAAATAAATTAGGTGGGAGATTAATATTGACATTAGTGCTTGAGTGACAGTCCTGCGTGTGTGTCATCTCTGTGATTTTGTGCCACAGAAAACAGAGTGTGTAACATTGTGCCTGATTTTCCTTGTGGTCTCACCAACCTGTTAAGGGATATTGAAATCATACTGAAGTTATAGCTCACCGTGTAAGTTGTTTGACAGCAACAAATAAAGTTACTTTGGTTAAGATTTTAAAACAATGAGGAAGTCTGGTGCAAGAGGTCGTCGTGGGCGTTCATTGTCAGCTGGTAATGATGGTAGTGGTAGTGGAGCATCAGGTGGTCGTGGGGATAAAAATATTCCACCTAAGTCTGGAGCTGTGGAGCCAGTTTCGTCGTCAGGCTACACAAGGCCTCGAACGCTCTCTTTTCTGGGAGTAGGAAAACCGCTTTTAAAGGCGGAGCAGCAACAGCAAGTTTTGGCTTACATTGCAGACTCAGCCTCTAGCTCTTTTGCCTCCTCTTCCGAAACTGGTAAATGTAAAAGCAGCGCGTCGCTTGTGGATGTTCACGGTCAGGGACAAGTCGCTTCCTTGTCCTCCTCAGCAAAAACTACAACAAGAGAGAAGGATGCAGCAGGCGACACAACGGGTCACTCCATGGAGCTCTTTACACATACCGTCCCTGGCTTAGAAAGTGAAACATTTAACAGGCCATGCCCATTACAAGTATATTCTGACATGGAGTGCACTGATGCACAGCCACAGCCAGAGTACTATGCTGCTCCTTTGACTCAGACCACCACATTGCCCTCTCAGGGTACAGATCCACAATCAGACCCTGATGAGACTATGTTGCCCCGCCACGAACGCTATACCACCGACCGACACAGTGACACAGACGAAGTTGCACACGAGCTCGAAGAGGAGGTAATAGATGACCCAGTTATTGACCCCGATTGGCAGCCATTGGGGGAACAGGGTGCAGGCGGCAGTAGTTCAGAAGCGGAGGTGGAGGAGGGGCCGCAGCAGGCATCAACATCGCAACAGGTTCCATCTGCCGGGCCCGTATCTGGCCCAAAACGCGTGTCAAAGCCAAAACCTGTTGGAGCACAGCGTTGCCATCCGGTTAAAGCTCAGTCTGCAATCCCTGAAAAGGGATCCGAGTCTAGGAAGAGTGCAGTCTGGCATTTTTTTAAACAACATCCAACTGATCAGCGCAAAGTCATCTGTCAAAAATGTTCAACTAGCTTAAGCAGAGGTCAGAATCTGAAAAGTCTAAATACTAGTTGCATGCATAGACACTTAACCACCATGCATTTTCAAGCCTGGACTAACTACCAAACGTCCCTCAAGGTTGTAGCACCCTCGGCCAATGAAGCTAGTCAGCAACGCAACATCCCTTCCGTCACTGTAAGGCCACCATTTTCTGCACCACCGGCAGTATCTGTGCAGGTTTCTTTGCCAGCCAAAAGCAGTCAGGGTCAGGGAACCACCAGTTTTGTAGGAGGAAATATTGCATCTAGGGCACCGGCGGAAACAATACCGTCTCCAACCGTCTCTCAGTCTGCCATGTACACCGGCACACCCGAAAGTTCCACGATCTCCAGCTCTCCAGTCCAGCTCACCCTACATGAGACTCTGGTTAGAAAAAGGAAGTACTTATCCTCGCATCCGCGTACACAGGGTTTTAACGCCCACATAGCTAGACTAATCTCGTTAGAGATGATGCCCTACCGGTTAGTTGAAAGCGAAGCTTTCAAAGCCCTGATGGAGTACGCTGAACCACGATACGAGCTACCCAGTCGACACTTTTTTTCCAGAAAAGCCATCCCAGCCCTGCACCAGCATGTTAAACAGCGCATCGTCCATGCACTCAGGCAATCTGTGAGTACAAAGGTGCACCTGACTACAGATGCATGGACCAGTAGGCATGGCCAGGGACGTTATGTGTCCATCACGGCACACTGGGTGAATGTGGTGGATGCAGGGTCCACAGGCGACATCAATTTAGGGACAGTTGTGCCTAGCCCACGGTCTAGGAAACAGTTGGCTGTAGGCGTTCGCACCCCCTCCTCCTCCTCCTCCTCGTCCTCCTGCAGAAGCTACAGCTCTTCCACAGAACGCAGTCTGCCAACCACTCCATCGGCAGATGACACTGTTGCACACCAGTTGTCCCATTATGGGCCAGCTACTGCCAAGCGTCAGCAGGCTGTATTGGCTATGAAGTGTTTGGGCGACAACAGACACACCGCGGAAGTTCTGTCCGAGTTCTTGCAACAAGAAACGCAGTCGTGGCTGGGCACAGTAGATCTTGAGGCAGGCAAGGTAGTGAGTGATAACGGAAGGAATTTCATGGCTGCCATCTCCCTTTCCCAACTGAAACACATTCCTTGCCTGGCTCACACCTTAAACCTGGTGGTGCAGTGCTTATTGAAAACTTATCCTGGGTTCTCCGACCTGCTCCTCAAAGTGCGTGCACTTTGCTCACATATCCGACGTTCGCCTGTACACGCCAGCCGTATGCAGACCTATCAGCGGTCTTTGAACCTTCCCCAGCATCGCCTCATCATAGACGTTGCAACAAGGTGGAACTCAACACTGCACATGCTTCAGAGACTGTGCGAACAGAGGCGTGCTGTTATTTATTTGTGGGAGGATACACGGGCAGGCAGTAGGATGGCAGACATGGAGTTGTCAGGTGTGCAGTGGTCTAAGATACAAGACATGTGTCAAGTCCTTCAGTGTTTTGAGGAATGCACACGGCTGGTTAGTGCAGACAACGCCGTAATAAGCATGAGCATCCCCCTAATGCGTCTGCTGATGCAAAGTTTGACGCACATAAAGGAGCAGGCGTCTGCACCAGAGGAAGAGGAAAGCCTTGATGACAGTCAGCCATTGTCTGGTCAGGGCAGTGTACAGGACGAGGTAGCGGGCGAAGAGGAGGTGGAGGACGAGGAGGATGATGGGGATGAGTATATTTTTAATGCCGAACCTTTCCCGGGGGCACAGGAAATTGGTTGCGTGTCACGGCCGGGTTCTGGTTTTTTGAGGGACACAAGTGACGTAGATTTGCCTGCAACTGCCCCTCAACCAATCACAACCGGAGATTTGACAACTGGAACTTTGGCCCACATGGCGGATTATGCCTTACGTATCCTAAAAAGGGACACACGCATTACGAAAATGATGAACGATGACGATTACTGGTTGGCCTGCCTCCTTGATCCACGCTATAAAGGCAAATTGCAAAATATTATGCCACATGAGAACTTGGAACTAATATTAGCAACCAAACAATCAACTCTTGTTGACCGTTTGCTTCAGGCATTCCCAGCACACAGCGCACGTGATCGTTCTCACACGAGCTCCAGGGGGCAGCAGACTAGGAGTGTTAGGGGTGCACACATCAGAAGTGGCGTTGGACAGAGGGGTTTTCTGACCAGGTTGTGGAGTGATTTTGCTATGACCGCAGACAGGACAGGTACTGCTGCATCAATTGAAAGTGACAGGAGACAACATTTGTCCAGTATGGTTACTAACTATTTTTCATCCCTTATCGATGTTCTCCCTCAACCGTCATTCCCATTTGATTACTGGGCCTCCAAATTAGACACCTGGCCAGAATTGGCAGAATATGCATTGCAGGAGCTTGCTTGCCCGGCAGCAAGCGTCCTATCAGAAAGAGTATTCAGTGCTGCAGGTTCAATATTAACCGAAAAAAGGACTCGTCTGGCTACCCAAAATGTTGACGATCTAACATTCATTAAAATGAACCACAACTGGATTTCGAAATCTTTTGCCCCACCTTGCCCGGCCGACACCTAGCTTTCCTATGAAAAGCTCTTGCCTGTGAATTACTTTTCTAATGTCTAATTTGCTGCAGCTGATTGTACAGCATACGACATGTTTACACCTCCCTAAATGGCAAAACTCCCCACACGGGGCCGTGGTATCGCGACTTGGCGCAAGCACCCGTGAGACTGCTGTTTGTCTGAAGAGGTGGGTGTGCTCGCTTTTGGTTGACGGCATTGCTACTGGGTCCCTCATAGTACAATGTAGTGTCTCTGGCGGTGGTGGTGCGCACCCAACGTCAGACACACCGTTGTAACATGAGGGGCCCTGGGGCGGTCCCGCCGGCCTCTAGAGAGTTCCCCCCTACCCCAGCTCAAAATGTGCTCTACCACATGCAAAATTATGTCGCACAGCTCCACCAATCTTTAGTCTATTCGCTGACATCATTCAATGTCTGGCACTGACAATACAAATTTGTAGACATCTATGATGCAACTTAAAGTAGTCTGTGTCTGTGTCCTATATTGGCACCATTAAATAGTTACTGCCAAATTACTATGTCAGAAACTCAGCAGATGAGCCCACCCCTGTACCTAAGTATGCCACCTTTTTTTTTGTTTTGGTTGTTTTGCGAGACATTAACATCTATTTATATTTTGGGAGTACTGGGACAGACACTCCTTGCACTACTCCTCCACTCACCACCAAGCTGCCCGTGTATCCATGTAACCGCTGTAAAACTGCCATGAGCCTATTGTTTGTTATTTTAGGCCTTTGAAGCCTGTCTGCGGTCCCTCCTTCCACTAGTCCTCCACTGACCAGACCACTGCTGCCCGTGTACCCCTGGAACCAATTATAAAGTGCCTACAGCCAGCCCATTTTTTTATGTTAGGCCTTTGAAGCCTGTCTGCGGTCCCTCCTTCCACTAGTCCTCCACTGACCAGACCACTGCTGCCCGTGTACCCCTGGAACCAATTATAAAGTGCCTACAGCCAGCCCATTTTTTTATGTTAGGCCTTTGAAGCCTGTCTGCGGTCCCTCCTTCCACTAGTCCTCCACTGGCCAGACCACTGCTGCCCGTGTACCCCTGGAACCAATTATAAAGTGCCTACAGCCAGCCCATTTTTTTATGTTAGGCCTTTGAAGCCTGTCTGCGGTCCCTCCTTCCACTAGTCCTCCACTGACCAGACCACTGCTGCCCGTGTACCCCTGGAACCAATTATAAAGTGCCTACAGCCAGCCCATTTTTTTATGTTAGGCCTTTGAAGCCTGTCTGCGGTCCCTCCTTCCACTAGTCCTCCACTGGCCAGACCACTGCTGCCCGTGTACCCCTGGAACCAATTATAAAGTGCCTACAGCCAGCCCATTTTTTTATGTTAAGCCTTTGAAGCCTGTCTGCGGTCCCTCCTTCCACTAGTCCTCCACTGGCCAGACCACTGCTGCCCGTGTACCCCTGGAACCAATTATAAAGTGCCTACAGCCAGCCCATTTTTTTATGTTAGGCCTTTGAAGCCTGTCTGCGGTCCCTCCTTCCACTAGTCCTCCACTGGCCAGACCACTGCTGCCCGTGTACCCCTGGAACCAATTATAAAGTGCCTACAGCCAGCCCATTTTTTTATGTTAGGCCTTTGAAGCCTGTCTGCGGTCCCTCCTTCCACTAGTCCTCCACTGACCAGACCACTGCTGCCCGTGTACCCCTGGAACCAATTATAAAGTGCCTACAGCCAGCCCATTTTTTTATGTTAGGCCTTTGAAGCCTGTCTGCGGTCCCTCCTTCCACTAGTCCTCCACTGACCAGACCACTGCTGCCCGTGTACCCCTGGAACCAATTATAAAGTGCCTACAGCCAGCCCATTTTTTTATGTTAGGCCTTTGAAGCCTGTCTGCGGTCCCTCCTTCCACTAGTCCTCCACTGACCAGACCACTGCTGCCCGTGTACCCCTGGAACCAATTATAAAGTGCCTACAGCCAGCCCATTTTTTTATGTTAGGCCTTTGAAGCCTGTCTGCGGTCCCTCCTTCCACTAGTCCTCCACTGGCCAGACCACTGCTGCCCGTGTACCCCTGGAACCAATTATAAAGTGCCTACAGCCAGCCCATTTTTTTATGTTAGGCCTTTGAAGCCTGTCTGCGGTCCCTCCTTCCACTAGTCCTCCACTGGCCAGACCACTGCTGCCCGTGTACCCCTGGAACCAATTATAAAGTGCCTACAGCCAGCCCATTTTTTTATGTTAGGCCTTTGAAGCCTGTCTGCGGTCCCTCCTTCCACTAGTCCTCCACTGACCAGACCACTGCTGCCCGTGTACCCCTGGAACCAATTATAAAGTGCCTACAGCCAGCCCATTTTTTTATGTTAGGCCTTTGAAGCCTGTCTGCGGTCCCTCCTTCCACTAGTCCTCCACTGGCCAGACCACTGCTGCCCGTGTACCCCTGGAACCAATTATAAAGTGCCTACAGCCAGCCCATTTTTTTATGTTAGGCCTTTGAAGCCTGTCTGCGGTCCCTCCTTCCACTAGTCCTCCACTGGCCAGACCACTGCTGCCCGTGTACCCCTGGAACCAATTATAAAGTGCCTACAGCCAGCCCATTTTCTTATGTTAGGCCTTTGAAGCCTGTCTGCGGTCCCTACTTTAAATACTCCTCCACTCACCACCAAGCTGCCTGCCCGTCTATCCATGTAACCGCTGTAAAACTGCAATGAGCCTATTGTTTGTTATTTTAGGCCTTTGATAGCCTGTCTGCGGCCCCTACTTGCAATACTCCTCCACTGACCACAATGCTGCCTGGAGTGCCTGCCTGTGTATCCATGTAACCGATGTAAAACTGCCATGACTGCCTACTGTTTGTTATTTTAGGCCTTTGATAGCCTGTCTGCGGCCCCTACTTGCAATACTCCTCCACTGACCACAATGCTGCCTGGATTGCCTGCCTGTGTATCCATGTAACCGATGTAAAACTGCCATGACTGCCTACTGTTTGTTATTTTAGGCCTTTGATAGCCTGTCTGCGGCCCCTACTTGCAATACTCCTCCACTGACCACAATGCTGCCTGGAGTGCCTGCCTGTGTATCCATGTAACCGATGTAAAACTGCCATGAGTGCCTACTGTTTGGTATTTTAGGCCTTTGATAGCCTGTCTGCAGCCCCTACTTGCAATACTCCTCCACTGACCACACCAATGCTGCCCGTGTACCCCTGGAACCTATTTAAAAGTTCATAGAGCCTAGTTATATATTTTATTTACTATTAATAAGGCCATGATGGACTACGCTGTACCACGCTACAAGCTAACCAGTCGACACTTCTTTTGCGAGAAAAGCCATCCCAACCCTCCACCAGCATGTAGAAGACCGCATTGTCCATGCACTCTGGCAATCTGTGAGTACAAAGGTGCACCTGACAACAGACGCATGGACCTGTAGGCATGGCCACGGAAGATTACGTGTCCATTACGGCGCAATGGGTTAATGTGTTGGATGCATGGTCCACAGGGGACAGCCTACTAAGTCTGTCTGCAGTCCCTAATTCAAATTGTCCTCCACTGTCTAAATCGGAGCTTCCACCTTCTGGCTTTCGGCCTATAGTATCAGAAATTAAACTGCATTTGGCCTTCAACTTTGGTTAGGGCCTACTAACGGCTTCTGCCCCTCCCTGGTGTTGCCCTCAACTAAATAAAGCTGAGCTTCAACCTTCTGCTCCAAATTACCATTTTAAAAAATGCAATAGGCTTTTCTGGCCTACTAAAGGTGTCTGTCTGTGTGCCCCTGCCTGGTGTTGTCCTCAACTAAATAAAGCTGAGCTTCAACCTTCTGCTCCAAATTACCATTTTAAAAAATGCAATAGGCTTTTCCGGCCTACTAAAGGTGTCTGTCTGTGTGCCCCTGCCTGGTGTTGTCCTCAACTGAATAAAGCTGAGCTTCAACCTTCCGGCTCTCATTAAGTGGTTTTTAAAAAACAAAATGGTTGTTAGGGCCTACTAACGGCTTCTGCCCCTCCCTGGTGTTGCCCTCAACTAAATAAAGCTGAGCTTCAACCTTCTGCTCCAAATTACCATTTTAAAAAATGCAATAGGCTTTTCCGGCCTACTAAAGGTGTCTGTCTGTGTGCCCCTGCCTGGTGTTGTCCTCAACTAAATAAAGCTGAGCTTCAACCTTCTGCTCCAAATTACCATTTTAAAAAATGCAATAGGCTTTTCCGGCCTACTAAAGGTGTCTGTCTGTGTGCCCCTGCCTGGTGTTGTCCTCAACTGAATAAAGCTGAGCTTCAACCTTCCGGCTCTCATTAAGTGGTTTTTAAAAAACAAAATGGTGGTTAGGGCCTACTAACGGCTTCTGCCCCTCCCTGGTGTTGCCCTCAACTAAATAAAGCTGAGCTTCAACCTTCTGCTCCAAATTACCATTTTAAAAAATGCAATAGGCTTTTCCGGCCTACTAAAGGTGTCTGTCTGTGTGCCCCTGCCTGGTGTTGTCCTCAACTGAATAAAGCTGAGCTTCAACCTTCCGGCTCTCATTAAGTGGTTTTTAAAAAACAAAATGGTGGTTAGGGCCTACTAACGGCTTCTGCCCCTCCCTGGTGTTGCCCTCAACTAAATAAAGCTGAGCTTCAACCTTCTGCTCCAAATTACCATTTCAAAAAATGCAATAGGCTTTTCCTGCCTACTAAAGGTGTCTGTCTGTGTGCCCCTGCCTGGTGTTGTCCTCAACTAAATAAAGCTGAGCTTCAACCTTCTGCTCCAAATTACCATTTTAAAAAATGCAATAGGCTTTTCCGGCCTACTAAAGGTGTCTGTCTGTGTGCCCCTGCCTGGTGTTGTCCTCAACTGAATAAAGCTGAGCTTCAACCTTCTGCTCCAAATTACCATTTTAAAAAATGCAATAGGCTTTTCCGGCCTACTAAAGGTGTCTGTCTGTGTGCCCCTGCCTGGTGTTGTCCTCAACTGAATAAAGCTGAGCTTCAACCTTCCGGCTCTCATTAAGTGGTTTTTAAAAAACAAAATGGTGGTTAGGGCCTACTAACGGCTTCTGCCCCTCCCTGGTGTTGCCCTCAACTAAATAAAGCTGAGCTTCAACCTTCTGCTCCAAATTACCATTTTAAAAAATGCAATAGGCTTTTCCGGCCTACTAAAGGTGTCTGTCTGTGTGCCCCTGCCTGGTGTTGTCCTCAACTGAATAAAGCTGAGCTTCAACCTTCCGGCTCTCATTAAGTGGTTTTTAAAAAACAAAATGGTGGTTAGGGCCTACTAACGGCTTCTGCCCCTCCCTGGTGTTGCCCTCAACTAAATAAAGCTGAGCTTCAACCTTCTGCTCCAAATTACCATTTTAAAAAATGCAATAGGCTTTTCCGGCCTACTAAAGGTGTCTGTCTGTGTGCCCCTGCCTGGTGTTGTCCTCAACTGAATAAAGCTGAGCTTCAACCTTCTGCTCCAAATTACCATTTTAAAAAATGCAATAGGCTTTTCCGGCCTACTAAAGGTGTCTGTCTGTGTGCCCCTGCCTGGTGTTGTCCTCAACTGAATAAAGCTGAGCTTCAACCTTCCGGCTCTCATTAAGTGGTTTTTAAAAAACAAAATGGTGGTTAGGGCCTACTAACGGCTTCTGCCCCTCCCTGGTGTTGCCCTCAACTAAATAAAGCTGAGCTTCAACCTTCTGCTCCAAATTACCATTTTAAAAAATGCAATAGGCTTTTCCGGCCTACTAAAGGTGTCTGTCTGTGTGCCCCTGCCTGGTGTTGTCCTCAACTAAATAAAGCTGAGCTTCAACCTTCTGCTCCAAATTACCATTTTAAAAAATGCAATAGGCTTTTCCGGCCTACTAAAGGTGTCTGTCTGTGTGCCCCTGCCTGGTGTTGTCCTCAACTAAATAAAGCTGAGCTTCAACCTTCTGCTCCAAATTACCATTTTAAAAAATGCAATAGGCTTTTCCGGCCTACTAAAGGTGTCTGTCTGTGTGCCCCTGCCTGGTGTTGTCCTCAACTGAATAAAGCTGAGCTTCAACCTTCCGGCTCTCATTAAGTGGTTTTTAAAAAACAAAATGGTGGTTAGGGCCTACTAACGGCTTCTGCCCCTCCCTGGTGTTGCCCTCAACTAAATAAAGCTGAGCTTCAACCTTCTGCTCCAAATTACCATTTTAAAAAATGCAATAGGCTTTTCCGGCCTACTAAAGGTGTCTGTCTGTGTGCCCCTGCCTGGTGTTGTCCTCAACTAAATAAAGCTGAGCTTCAACCTTCTGCTCCAAATTACCATTTTAAAAAATGCAATAGGCTTTTCCGGCCTACTAAAGGTGTCTGTCTGTGTGCCCCTGCCTGGTGTTGTCCTCAACTGAATAAAGCTGAGCTTCAACCTTCCGGCTCTCATTAAGTGGTTTTTAAAAAACAAAATGGTGGTTAGGGCCTACTAACGGCTTCTGCCCCTCCCTGGTGTTGCCCTCAACTAAATAAAGCTGAGCTTCAACCTTCTGCTCCAAATTACCATTTTAAAAAATGCAATAGGCTTTTCCGGCCTACTAAAGGTGTCTGTCTGTGTGCCCCTGCCTGGTGTTGTCCTCAACTGAATAAAGCTGAGCTTCAACCTTCTGCTCCAAATTACCATTTTAAAAAATGCAATAGGCTTTTCCGGCCTACTAAAGGTGTCTGTCTGTGGGCCCCTGCCTGGTGTTGTCCTCAACTGAATAAAGCTGAGCTTCAACCTTCCGGCTCTCATTAAGTGGTTTTTAAAAAACAAAATGGTGGTTAGGGCCTACTAACGGCTTCTGCCCCTCCCTGGTGTTGCCCTCAACTAAATAAAGCTGAGCTTCAACCTTCTGCTCCAAATTACCATTTTAAAAAATGCAATAGGCTTTTCCGGCCTACTAAAGGTGTCTGTCTGTGTGCCCCTGCCTGGTGTTGTCCTCAACTGAATAAAGCTGAGCTTCAACCTTCCGGCTCTCATTAAGTGGTTTTTAAAAAACAAAATGGTGGTTAGGGCCTACTAACGGCTTCTGCCCCTCCCTGGTGTTGCCCTCAACTAAATAAAGCTGAGCTGCAACCTTCTGCTCCAAATTACCATTTTAAAAAATGCAATAGGCTTTTCCGGCCTACTAAAGGTGTCTGTCTGTGTGCCCCTGCCTGGTGTTGTCCTCAACTAAATAAAGCTGAGCTTCAACCTTCTGCTCCAAATTACCATTTTAAAAAATGCAATAGGCTTTTCCGGCCTACTAAAGGTGTCTGCCCCTCCCTGGTGTTGTCCTCAACTGAACAAAGCTGAGCTTCCACATTCTGGCTTTCGCCCTATACTATCAGATATTAAACTGCATTTGGCCTACTAGTGTGGTTAGGCCCTTGAAACAGTGTCTGCTGCTCTTGGGTTTGCTACTCCACTGAACAAAGCAATGCCGCCTGTTTAGTCCTGTTACCAATTTTGAACTGCATTTAGCCTACTTTATTCTTTGGCCCTATATCTGTTTCCTCCTCATCCTGCCCATTGCCCAGCCACTGCTAAATGAGTCTGCTGGTACATTGACCTAGACCACTACATTCCCCTTGTACTCTACACAGCCAGAATCTGACCCTGCTGAAAGTAAGGTTCCCCTTCCCGCATGTTATACCACCTTACACAGGGACAAAGAGGAAGGTGCAGATGAAAGTGCAGGTTCCTTCATCAGGTGGGGGGGCATACTCGTTGGCGACGTCACTGGCACAGGGCCCCTCAGAGTACGCAAAAGTGTCGCTGCTGGTGGGAGGCGCCCCCGCCATGCAAACACACCGCCGTACTTTGAGGGGCCCTGTGCCAGTGCCAATGCGAACGAGTGGGCCCCCCCCCTGCTTGCTCAGGATCACAGCACTTGCAACGTTTAAATACTTACCTTTCCCTGCAACACCGCCGTGACGTAGTCCGCATTTCCTGGGCCCACGAAAAACTTGAGCCAGCCCTACTCCCCCCACAACTTTCCCCCAATTCCCTATGCCCAACTATTATTATACAGTTAATTAAGATTGGCAAGCTTCAGAAACAAGAATGGATGTTTTTGGCATTAAAATGGGCACTGTAGGTGTTTTCCTGGCCTCCACTCACTGCCGACTATGCTTCCCCATTGACTTGCATTGGGTTTCGTGTTTCGGTCGATCCCCGACTTTTAGCGATAATCGGCCGACTGCACTCGACTCGACTCTGGACAAAATCGGGTTTCCCAAAACCCTACTCGATCTTAAAAAAATGAAAGTCGCTCAACCCTAGTGGCCACACCATAAGTTTGTCCTCTTTTATGCCCATAGCAGCCAGAGATGCAGAGGTGTTTTTTGCAGCATGAGACGGTGCATTATCATGCATGAAAATGATCTTGCTGCGGAAAGCACGGTTCTTCCTCTTGAACCATGGCAGGAAGTGTTGTTTTAGAAACTCCACATAGATTATGGAGTTCATCTTTACCCCTTCAGGGATCATAAAGGGGCCGACAATCTCTCCCCATGATTCCAACCCAAAGCCGTTTCTGCTTGTGTGCAGTGGATAGAGGTGGTCGACAGGATGGCTTACGCACAGCTGCAAACCTCTGAAGGACCCTGCATCTTGTTGTTCTGGGGACGTTGGAGGCACCAGCAGCTTCAAAAACTTGTCTGCTGCTATGACCAGGCATTTTTGCAGCTGCTCTTTAACCTTACGCAATTGCCTGTTGGAAAGGGTCCTCAATTTTTCCTTATCAGCACGCACACGTGTGTGCTGGGAATCAGCTACATACTTCTTGATTGTGTGATGATCACGATGAAGTGTCTTGGCAATGTTGATTGTAGTCATGCCTTGACCTAAATACTCCACAATTTGTTGCTTCTCAGCAGCCGACACATCCTTTTTCTTTCCCATTTTGGCAAAAAATGTAGGCTGCTTAATAATGTGGAACAGCCTTCTTAAGTAGTCTTGCCTTTATTTGGACACACCTGCCAAACTAATTTGCACAGGTATCTGCAATTGCTTTCAGTGATATAAAGAGCCCTGACACACATCACCATCAATGAGTTTAAATGACAAACAAAAAAATTCTAACCTTATCACTCCTAAACTCTTTGTGCATAATAATTTGGAACACAGTGTAACTCTCATCATATTTCCCTGCTCCCACTGATCGCCGGCAGAGCAGGGGAGAATGATGACAGCCATCTTCAGCATCCGGCCCCAGGGAACAGCGCTTATTGTACCGCTTCTTTGTTGGCGCCGGTGCGTGTCACATAGATGACATCCATGTGTGTCACCCGTGCGAGGGGTGTTGTGTGTCCAATGCTGACTGTAAAAAACAGACATGTCAGCATGTTTTGCCCACATACACACAGTCTGTGGAAACACACTGACATGTGCACAGACTCATTCACTTGAATGGGTCTACATGTGTAAGTGTCTCCGGTACATGTGTCACCACACATATTGGAGACACGGACGTGTGAAAGAGGCCTAAGACTGCATGTGTGTTTCCAGTATAAATACCCAATTCAGATGACTAGTTCAAGATGGCTTCTCCCTACCCAACCCCATTAGACTGATAGTTTCTCTCTCTATGGGCTCATGCACAGAGAGCCTGAAGACCCACCTCTTCCGACAAGCCTACAACCTGCAGTAACCACCGATCAACCAAACCGCTGCATGACCAGCTCTATCCTTGCCTACGGTATCCTCACCCATCCCTTGTAGATTGTGAGCCCTCGCGGGCAGGGTCCTCTCTCCTACTGTACCAGTTATGACTTGTATTGTTTAAGATTATTGTACTTGTTTTTATTATGTATACCCCTCCTCACATGTAAAGCGCCATGGAATAAATGGCGCTATAACAATAAATAATAATAATAGTAATAATAATAATAATGCACGATCATATTTTCAGTCCAAGTGTGATCTGACAAAACATTGGATCTCACTAGGACCACTGTTAGACTATGGGGCTGTGTACAGCTCAGATTTTTTTCCTTGGACCTAGTCTGTCCGAGTTAAAAATTGCACGATTTGCATCTGTAATTCGGATCACACAAGGCCATGTATGTCAATGAGTCCGTCGAAAACATCGGACTGCACTCAGATGACATCTGAGTGCAGTCCGATTTTCATGGACTGACAGAATGGAAAAGATGGAGAAATTTTTTATTTTCCATCTTCTCATCCAAGAAAATCGGATCACACTATAGTCACACTCTGATCAAAGTTTGATCAATGTGATTAGCATAATTGGACGGATTTTCTCAGAGAAAATACGGTCATGTGACCTTTGCTTAAGTGTGCAAAGGAAGAGATCTGTTATTTTAGGTGAGCCCTTTAGCCAGGTGGGGAGAAGAAATTGTGGATTTGCCTCGGAGTAGTCATCTGAGTCGCATAGTCCACGGCTCGCTTTACAAAGGATTTAAAAGCTACACAGATGCCATAACAGCCAGTTTATGATTCATGTTGCCAACAATTTGGGATGCATGAGCCTCCTGTAAGGCTCCCTTTAAATTATACAGTCTTTTATCCAAAGACATATTGATAGGGAATTTAGATTATAAGCCCCAACGGGGACAGTGATATAATAATATCTGTAAAGTGCTGCGGAATTAATGGCGCTATGTAAATAAAATAAATTCATACCCCCAAATAGTGCTGAAAAAAAATAACATTTCTCCAGCATAAAACAAAACCTCACACAGTTACATCAATGAAAAATTAAAAAGTGATCGCTGAAAAAAACACAAAAATGGGTTCCACAATGGACCCATAGTCATCAATATACAGGAATACAAGCATACATGATAATATCCTCACGGTCGGTACTTGTTACCAGTATCTGGCCTGTTTATATGTTGTATTTTTGCATTGATGGATTCTTCCCCCTTTATTATGAATTATTAAATGAATAAACAAGCAGGGGAGGTGATGGTGTTATATTAATATAAGAAATAATATTAGAGAAAAATACTCAAAAACGATAACAGAATTTATTAAAACATTTTAGTCCATTATCCTTTTCTGAATTTCAGCACGGAGCGCTTTCTGATATTTTTGGGAGAACGTCCCGAGCACATGAGCATCGGTCAAAGTGCGATCCGGCAAAACATCAGATTGTACTCGGACCAATGTTATTCTACGGTTCCGTGCACATCTTTGATTTATTCGAGGGGAAAAAATAAAAATAAAAAAAATCGCATTATACCTGAATTTGATCCGATATTTGGATCGTACTTGGCCATGCAAGTCAATGAGTCTGTGGAAAACATCAGACTGCACTGGGAAGATATAAGGGACTGACACAATGGAGAAGATGGAGAATTTTTTTTTCCATCTTCTCACTTGAGAGAATTGGATCACACTTCGATGAAACTCTGATCAGAGTATGAATGGCATAATCGGAACGATTTTCTCCGGTGAGAAAATACACATTGGTGTGACCCTAGCCATATGAGAAGCAATCAGTGGTTTGATCGTTAAAGGCGAACACACCCACAACTGATAGATAGATAGATAGATAGATAGTATATATTCTTTGCCTGTAAAAATAAGTTACAAAATCCTAAAGTTGCGGTTCCCCTTGATTACTTTTGCCCCCTCGACTGTTTCCTGCTTGGTCAGAAATCAGCAGGTTGTCGCACATCCTGTTCTGCCACCATCAGTACGTTACCTGCTGATCGGAGGAGCCAGGCCTGTTTTTGTTGCTTGACTTGAAAATCTTATTGAAGAAGTCCATGTTTCTCCCCTATCACCGATGCAGAAAGCGCAGAAGATTGTGACCTGGAGCAGACTGGGCTGTCACAGACTGGAGGCTGCACTACTGGCAGGAGGATAGCCGTACAGACCACTCCTTCCTCCTGACACACATCCTGGACTGGCTGCAAATCCTGATTCAGCTCTCAGTGCTAAATCTATTGCATGAGCCGGGAGGTTCAGTGATGAGAATGTCAGTGCTTACAAATACAAAAATGAAAAATTATACAATGATGTTTTCCCGGAGTGTGAATGCTGTATAGAAAACCTTAGTAATTAGGAAGAAGAGGAATAAGACCTTTGGGAAAATTGATATCCATAGGGCCACGATTACCTGGATGAACATTTGTACAAAGGTTCTAAAAATCTCTGTAAAGTCTCATTCAACAAGTCGGATTTTTTAACGTATGAAAAAAATGGACAGATTATTCTAAGATGATTTTCTCGTCACGTAGAAAAAAAATTAAAAAAATTGCCACCTTCTCTATTCTGTCAAATTGGACTGAACTCAGATGTCATCCGAGTGCGGTCGCTTTTTTTTTTCACAGACACGTTGACTTGAATTGCCGATTTTCATCTGACCCGCGAATCAAAATTGGACGTCTCTTTCCCAGACTTTTCGGTCTGCGGGAAATCACGGACATATGAATGGACCCTTAGTCTATTACATGTACGAATGCTATCTGTGAAATCCGCGGATAGCACTCGTATGTGAAAACCGGAAGTGTGAATGGGGCCTAAGGCTGAGTTTACACGATGATTTAAAAAAAAAAAAAAATCAAACATTTTCCATCCAGAAAAATACACATGATATTGCAGTAGTTATTAAAATGTACAAGAACAAAACAGTTTACTACGTTAATAAAAATTGGACGCTCTACAGTTGATCTGTATGGGAGCTGATTTTCTTTCCCGCACCTATTGTCTTGAGTAGGCGAATATCATCCGAAATAGAGAAGAGATTAGTGAATGCTGCGACTTTATTTTAAAGGAACATTCGGCCCGTGAAAAAACAAACAGTTATCTGACCAGCCCCATGGAATCACATTTTGCTCCATGTGAGGTCATTTTTTTTCATGGACAGAATTCAGACCAAAATATGGTTATGTAAACATAGGCGGATTATAATGAGGGCAATGTAGGCTACTGCCTGGGGCCCAAAGCTCCGGGGGCCCATGGCCAGATCGCCCTCATTATAATGTATTGGTGGCGAATCAGGGGGGCGAGAGGTGCACAGTGGGGGCGTTGTGGATTCAGGAGAGTGACTGGTAGTAAGTTGGAGACAAGAGTACGGGGCTGATTAATTTTTGTATTTATTGGGTGGGGATAGCGACTATTTATAATTAATGGGGGCACAGTGGTGGATTATCAATCTAAATTTGGAAGGATGGGTTACATAATAACTAATTATATATTAATGGAGGGTGCACGTCTGTATTTAGTGGCACAGTGAGGGGGGATTTCTTATTCTGGAAACATGTGTACATATATGTGACCTTTTTTATTTTCAGCGGCGCTGTGATTAGTGCAGCAAACTGCAATGACTGAGTCTTGGCGTAAGGACATCGAAGGCTTGAAATCAGACAAGACGTCTGCGGTGAGTTACTGGATGTAAATATTTACTCTGTATAGGGGTATGTTTAACCCCTTAGTGACAGAGCCAATTTGGTACTTAATGACCGAGCCAATTTTTACAATTCTGACCAGTGTCACTTTAAGAGGTTATAACTCTGGAACGCTTTATCGGATCCCGCTGATTCTGAGATGGTTTTTTCGTGACATATTGTACTTCAAGTTAGTGGTAACATTTCTTCGATATTACTTGCGATTATTTATTAAAAAAATGGAAATATGGCGAAAATTTTTTAAATTTTGCAATTTTCAAACTTTGTATTTTTATGCCCTTAAATCAGAGAGATATGTCACAAAAAATAGTTAATAAATAACATTTCCCACATGTCTACTTTACATCAGCACAATTTTGGAAACAATTTTTTTTTTTGTTAGGGAGTTATAAGGGTTAAAAGTTGACCAGCAATTTCTCATTTTTACAACACCATGTTTTTTTTAGGGACCACATCACCTTTGAAGTGATTTTGAGGGGTCTATATGATAGAAAATAACCAAGTGTGACACCATTCTAAAAACTGCACCCCTCAAGCTGCTCAAAACCACATTCAAGAAGTTTATTAACCCTTTACGTACTTCACAGGAACTGAAACAATGTGGAAGAAAAAAATGAACATTTAACTTTTTTTTGCAAACATTTTACTTCAGAACCATTTTTTTTAATTTTCACAAGTGTAAAAACAGAAATTTAACCACAAATTTTGTTGTGCAAATTTTCCTGAGTACGCCGATACCCCATATGTGGAGGTAAACCACTGTTTGGGCGCACCGCAGAGCTTGGAAGTGAAGGAGCACCGTTTGACTGTTTCAATGCAGAATTGGCTGGAATTGAGATCAGACGCCATGTCGCGTTTGGAGAGCCCCTAATGTGCCTAAACAGTGGAAACCCCCCACAAGTGATACCATTTTGGAAACTAGACCCCTTAAGGAACTTATCTAGATGTGTATTGAGCACTTTGAACCCCCAAGTGCTTCACAGAAGTTTATAACGTAGAGCCGTGAAAATAAAAAATCGCATTTGGTTTTCACAAAAATGATTTTTTCGCCCACAAATTCTTATTTTCACAAGGGTAACAGGAGAAATTAGACAACAAAAGTTGTTGTGCAATTTCTCCTGAGTACGTCAATACCCCATATGTGGAGGTAAACCACTGTTTGGGCGCACCGCAGAGCTTGGAAGTGAAGGAGCACCGTTTGACTTTTTCAATGCAGAATTGGCTGGAATTGAGATCGGATGCCATGTCGCGTTTGGAGAGCCCCTGATGTGCCTAAACAGTGGAAACCCCCCACAAGTGATACCATTTTGGAAACTAGACCCCTTAAGGAACTTATCTAGATGTGTGGTGAGCACTTTGAACCCCCAAGTGCTTCACAGAAGTTTATAACGTAGAGCCGTGAAAATAAAAAATTGCATTTTTTCTACAAAAATGATCTTTTTGCCCCCAAATTTTTATTTTTACAAGGGTAACAGGAGAAAATGGACCCCAGAAGTTGTTGTACAATTTGTCTTGAGTACGCCGACACCCCATATGTGGGGGTAAACCACTGTTTGGGCGCATGGCTGAGCTCGGAAGCAAAGGAGCGCCATTTGACTTTTCAATGCAAAATTGACTGGAATTGAGATCGGACGCCATGTCGCGTTTGGAGAGCCCCTGATGTGCCTAAACAGTAGAAACCCCCCAAAAGTGACCCCATTTTGGAAACTAGACCCCCCATGGAACTTATCTAGATGTGTAGTGAGAACTTTGAATGCCCAAATGCATCACAGAAGTTTATAATGCAGAGTCGTGAAAATAAAAAAAAAATTTTTTAACAATAAAGATTTTTTAGCCCCCAAGTTTTTATTTTTACAAGGGTAACAAGAGAAATTGGACCCAAAAATTTGTTGTCCAATTTGTCCTGAGTATTCTGGTACCCCATATGTGGGGGTAAACCACTGTTTGGGCGCACGGCAGAGCTCGGAAGGGAAGGAGCGCCATTTTGGAATGCAGACTTTGATAGAATTGTCTGCGGGCGTTATGTTGCGTTTGCAGACCCCTAATCAGGGGCGTAACTACCGCGGTCGCAGCGGTCGCCATTGCGACCGGGCCCCGCAGGTCAGGGGCCCCGGGCCGGCAGGTCTGAGCAGGGCCAGGCTGGCCATCGGGCACTTCTGGCAAATGCCAGAAGAGCCGATGCCAGTAGTGGGCCGCTGCACTGTTCCTCCCCCGGAACCCCCCCAGTGCCGCCGCCGCCGCCGCATTTAACTATACCGGCGTCTATGACACCGGTATAGTTCAATGCAATGATGGGAGGAGAGAGCGTCACCTGACGCTTCCTCTCCCATCATTCCCCGCTCTGCCTCTGACAGTACACTGCGGGTGCGCGATGACGTCATATCATCGCGCACCTGCAGTGTCCTGGGCAGACTGCAGCCGCCAGGAGCAGCGCGGGCAAAAGGAAAGGTGAGGAGAGTTTTTTTTTTTTTTTCTTTTTAACCGGACTGTGGGGCCATTATCGGGGGGGGGGGGGGATGAGATGAGATGTGGGCTGTGCTCTATATACCCCTGTGCGGGCTGTGCTGTATATACCCCTGTGCGGGCTGTGCTGTATATACCCCTGTGCGGGCTGTGCTGTATATACCCCTGTGCGGGCTGTGCTGGATATACCACTGTGAGGGCTGTGCTGGATATACCACTGTGCGGTCTGTGCTGGATATACCACTGTGCGGTCTGTGCTGGATATACCACTGTGCGGTCTGTGCTGGATATACCACTGTGCGGGCTGTGCTGGATATACCACTGTGCGGGCTGTGCTGGATATACCACTGTGCGGGCTGTGCTGGCACCCAACACCATGTTGCAGTGCAGGAGATTCCTGCAACAGTCCGAGGCGTATCTAGGGGAAGCGGGGCGGGGGAAGGTGGGGGGGTTGCGGGGGCGGGGGAAGGTGGGGGGGTAGGGGGGGGTAGGGGGGGGGCCCCATTTGGAAGTTCGCACCGGGGCCCATAACTTTGTAGTTACGCCACTGCCCCTAATGTACCTAAACAGTAGAAACCCCCAACAAGTGACCCAATTTTGGAAAATAAACCCCCCCAAGGAACTTATCTAGATATGTGGTGAGAACTTTGAATGCCCAAGTGCTTCACAGAAGTTTATAATGCAGAGTAGTGAAAATAAAAAAAAAAAATTTTTTTTCCCACAAAAAAGATTTTTTTAGCCCCCAAATTTTTATTTTCACAAGGGTAACAAGAGAAATTGGACCCAAAAAGTTGTTGTCCAATTTGTCCTGAGTATGCTGGTACCCAATATGTGGGGGTAAAACACTGTTTAGGCGCACGGCAGAGCTTGGAAGGGAAGGAGCGCCATTTTGGAATTCAGACTTTGATAGAATTGTCTGTGGGTGTTATGTTGCGTTTGCAGAGCCCCTGATGTACCTAAACAGTAGAAACCCCCCACAAGTGACCAAATTTTGGAAACTAGACCCCCTAAGGAACTTATCTAGATATGTGGTGAGAACTTTGAATGCTCAAGTGCTTCACAGAAGTTTATAATGCGGAGTAGTGAAAATAAAAAATATTTTTTTTTCCCACAAAAAAGATTTTTTAGCCCCCAAATTTTTATTTTCACAAGGGTAACAAGAGAAATTGGACCCAAAAAGTTGTTGTCCAATTTGTCCTGAGTATGCTGGTACCCAATATGTGGGGGTAAACCACTGTTTAGGCGCACGGCAGAGCTCGGAAGGGAAGGAGCGCCATTTTGGAATTCAGACTTTGATAGAATTGTCTGTGGGTGTTATGTTGCGTTTGCAGAGCCCCTGATGTACCTAAACAGTAGAAACCCCCCACAAGTGACCAAATTTTGGAAACTAGACCCCCTAAGGAACTTATCTAGATATGTGGTGAGAACTTTGAATGCTCAAGTGCTTCACAGAAGTTTATAATGCAGAGTAGTGAAAATAAAAAAATATTTTTTTTTCCCACAAAAAAGATTTTTAGCCCCCAAGTTTTTATTTTCACAAGGGTAACAGGAGAAATTGGACCCCAAAAGTTGTTGTCCAATTTATCCTGAGTACGTTGATGCCCCATATGTGGGGGTAAACCACTGTTTGGGCGCACGGCAGAGCTCAGAAGGGAGGGAGCACCATTTGACTTTTTTAGCGCAAAATTGGCTGTCGTGTTTGGAGACCCCCTGATGTACCTAAACAGTGGAAACCCCCAAATTATAACTCCAACCCTAACTCCAACACACCCCTAACCCTAATCTTAACCCGATCCATAATCCTAATCACAACCCTAACGATAATCACAACCCTAACCCCAAAACAGCCCTAATCTCAACCCTAACCATAACCCTAATCAAAACCCTAAATCCAACACACCCCTAACCCTAATCCCAAACGTAACCCTAATCCCAACCCTAATCCCAAACGTAACCCTAATCCCAACCCTAATCCAAACCCTAATCCCAACTCTAACCCTAACTTTAGCCCCAACCCTAACCCTAACTTTAGCCCCAACCCTAACCATAACTTTAGCCCCGTCGTCACAAAAAAAGTTCAATGTAACCTTTTTTTTGTACGTCGCGTCCGCCATTTCCGCGCATGCGTGGCCGTAACTCTGCCCCCTCCTCCCCAGGACATAGACTGGGCAGCGGATGCGTTGAAAAACTGCATCCGCTGCCCACGTTGTGCACAATTTTCACAACGTGCGTCGGTACGTCGGGCCGACGCATTGCGACCGCCCCGTACCGACGCAAGTGTGAAAGAAGCCTAAGGCTACTTTCACACTAGCGTCGTACTCGGCCCATCGCAGTGT
This sequence comes from Ranitomeya variabilis, assembly GCF_051348905.1. Classification (NCBI taxonomy): domain Eukaryota; kingdom Metazoa; phylum Chordata; class Amphibia; order Anura; family Dendrobatidae; genus Ranitomeya; species Ranitomeya variabilis. The sequence goes on from NC_135235.1 coordinate 297,568,811, forward strand.
GTCGGGCCGACGTACCGACGCTAGCGTTGTAAGCGCCACACAACGGGTGCAGCGGATGCTGTTTTTTCAACGCATCCGCTGCCCCATTGTGAGGTGCGGGGAGGCGGGGGCGGAGTTCCGGCCGCGCATGTGCGGTCGGAAATGGCGGACACGTCGCACAAAAAAGTTACATGTAGCTTTTTTTGTGCCGACGGTCCGCCAAAGCACGACGGATGCGACATGTGGCAATCCGTCGCAATGCGTCGCTAATGCAAGCCAATGGAGAAAAAACGCATCCTGCAAGCACTTTTGCAGGATGCGTTTTTTCTCCAACGACGCATTGCGACGGAAGCCAAAAAACGCTAGTGTGAAAGTAGCCTAACCCTAACCCTAAATTTAGCCCCAACCCTAACCCTAACCCTAACTCTAACCCTAACTCTAACCCTAACTCTAACCCTAGCCCTAACCCTAACTCTAACCCTAACCCTAGCCCTAACCCTAACTCTAACCCTAACCCTAACCCTAATTTTAGCCCCAACTCGTCTCTCCTGCCGGCCGGCAGATGGCAGCAGATGGCGGGCGCACTGCGCATGCGCCCGCCATTTTCTTTCCCGACGAAGAAGCCGGCCGGCAAGAGGAGACACAGGAGGACCCAGGGACACCGGGTGAGTATTATAGGGTCCCCGAATCCCCCTATTTCTCTGTCCTCTGATGTGCGATCACATCAGAGGACAGAGAATTACAGATCGCTTTTTTTTTTTTTTTTTTTGCGGTCGCCGGTAAACTGTTAATTACCGGCGATCGCAAAACAGGGGTCGGTGCAAACCGACCCCGATCATGTTCTTTGGGGTCTCGGCTACCCCCGGCAGCCGAGACCCCAAAGATCTTCTGGGTGCCGGGCGGCGGGTGTACTGCGCGTGCGCCCGCCATTTTTTCCCGGAAAAAAGATGGCGGCGCCCATCGGGAGCCACGAGGAGCACCGGGGGAGATAGGTGAGTATTGGGGGGCTATCGGGGGCCATCGGGGACCCTATTTCTCTGTCCTCCGATGTGCGATCACATCGGAGGACAGAGAAATTAAAAGGCAAATCGCGTTTGTTTTTTGTTGCGACCGCCGGTAAACGGTTAATTACCGGCGATCGCAACTCGGGGGTCGGTAAAAACCCCCCGAATCATGTTCTCTGGGGTCTCGGCTACCCTCGGCAACCGAGACCCCAGAGAAAATCCGACTCTGGGGGGCGCTATTCACTTTTTCGACAGCGCCGTTAATTAACGGCGCTGTGGTTTAAGTACCCTTAGCGGCCGCCGTTAAAAGGCGTATCGGCGGTCGTTAAGGGGTTAATCTTTTGATAATAAATACGGTAATCTATATTTTTATATAGCGCTAACATATTCCGCAGCGCTTTACAGTTTGCACACATCATCATCACTGTCCCCATTGGGGCTCACAGTCTACATTCCCTATCAGTACGGTATGTCTTTGAAGTGTGGGAGAACACAGGAGAACCCGGAGGAAACACACGCAAACATGGGGAGAACATACAAACTCCTTGTAGATGTTGTCCTTGGTGGGATTTGAACCCAGGACCCCAGTGCTGCAAGGCTGCAGTGCTAACCACTGAGCCACCATACAGTGGTAACCTGAGCCACCATGCCGCCCATGTATGTTTACATGGAGTGAACGGCGGCACTAAATGACCACCAATTGGTAAACCATTACCAATCAGCAGTCATTTACTGTGGCCTGTCTGTTTAACCAGACTATTAAAGGGATGGTCCGAAACTAAATTTAATTTAACCCCTTCACAACATGCGCCGTACTAGTACAGCGCATGTCGTGTCTCCCCCTTTGATGTGGGCTCCGGCGGTGAGCCCACATCAAAGTCGCGACATGTCAGCTGTTTTGTACAGCTGACATGTGCGCGCAATAGCGGCGGGTGAAATCGCGATTCACCCGCCGCTATTAACCAGTTAAATGCCGCTGTCAAACACTGACAGCATTTAACTACCGCTTCCGGCCTCGCGGCCGGAAATGAGCGCATCGCCGACCCCCGTCACATGATTGGGGTCGGCGATGCATCAGGATGGTAACCATAGAGGTCCTTGAGACCTTTATGGTTACTGATGCCAGCCTGCTGTGAGCGCCACCCTGTGGTCTGCACTCATAGCAAGCCTGTAATTCAGCTACATAGGAGCGATCTGATGATCGCTGCTATGTAGCTGAGCCGATCGAGGTGTGCCAGCTTCTAGCCTCCCATGGAGGCTATTGAAGCATGGCACAAGTGAAAAAAAAAGTTTTTAAAAATATGAAAAAAAAAAATATATAAAAGTTTAAATCACCCCCCTTTCACCCCATCCAAAATAAACCTACACATATTTGGTATCGCCGAGTTCAGAATCGACCGATCTATGAATAAAGAAAAGCATTAACCTGATCGCTGAACGGCGTAGCCACGACATTGCTTTAAAATGCAATAACGGGCGATCAAAAGAATGTATCTGCACAAAAGTGGTATCATTAAAAACGTCAGCTTGGCACGCAAAAAATAAGCCCTCACCTGACCCCAGATCATGAAAAATGGAGACGCTACGGGTATCAGAAAATTGCGCTTTTTTTTTTAGCAAAGTTTTGAATTTGTTTTCACCACTTAGATAAAAGAGAACCTATACATGTTAGGTGTCTATGAACTCGTAATGACCTGGAGAATCATAATGGCAGGTCAGTTATAGCATTTAGTGAAGCTAGCAAAAAAGCCAAACAACAAACAAGTGTGAGATTGCACTTTTTTTGCAATTTCACCGCACTTGGAATTTTTTTTCCCGTTTTCTAGTACAAGACATGGTAAAACCAATGGTGTTGTTCAAAAGTAGAACTCGTCCCACAACAATAATAAGCCCTCACATGGCCATATTGATGGAAAAATAAAAAGGTTACGGCTCTGGGAAGGAGGGGAGCGAAAAACGAAAAAACAAAAAAAAACGAAAAAGGGCCGCGGTGGAATAATCTAGTCTTTTTTTCTAACATATTTTAATTAAAACGTCTCTATCCTTCCCTGACTACAGTAATTGCTTTAATATTTCTACTACTTCCTCATTGATGACGCTTCATTTGAGAATCCCAGTGTATGATGGAAACTCAAATGAAGTGTCAGTGACAGCCGCAGCCTCCTCCCTCTTTCTTAAACTAAGTGCAGTGCCCCAGAGTCCTGGTCGTTGCAGTAATGTCGCTCTTCCACCAGGGGGAGTGATGTTACGTCTGATGGTACTAAAGGAGTTCACCTTGCCAGGTATCACAAGTCACACACTACACTTCACACTCCAGTCCACCAGGGGGAGCAAAAGGTTCTATCTATTAGGGCACTCCTCACAGAAGGGTAAAACTGGTGGGTTGGATAGAAAGTTAGTCAGAAGCAGACTGGGCTTCGCCCAGGTAACATCTAGTCAGTGAGAAGCTGACTGGGCTCGGCCCAGGCAACACCTGTCAGGCAGACAGGGGGAAAGGAGGAACATCTGAGCTGCAGACAGAGGGTCCCTGTCAGGGGTGGGATCCTGACAGAGGCCTAGCACGAAATAGAAAGCTACGGAGCTGCGCCTGCCCCTACGTGCAGCAGCATCCTAAGAAAGGACAAGAAAGGAATTGTATTGTGGAGAGTGAGAAACTAAGTCACAACACAAGGAGATAATACCGGGAGGAGTTCTGCCCCAAGATCGGCAGCCTCCTTCTGAGGCGCGTAGCCAGTGGCCGGAACACCGAGGGAGTAATTGACTCTACGCTTTACTTCAGAGACCAGCAGGACAGTCAATTCCAAGTTGGCTGCCCGACCTTAATACCTAAGAAGACACGGTGGCAAATTGTGGGGGTCCGGGCATCTCTAGGGTCCCTATAAAAAAGCTCCAGGCCTACCCCGTCATACGGGTTGTCCTATCCATACCATCTGGGGGACAGAGAGAGAGAACCTCAGAAACATCCACGACAGTTGTGAGGACTATCCCGTGGTGCTCAGCAGGGAGGTACTACAACACACAGGCACTAGTAGGAAGGCTACTGATTTCCACCTGGATAAGGGGACTCTGGATGTGCCTTCGGACCGGCCGGACTCTGCCAGCCCTGTGAATGGTACTCTGGACTGTGGACGCTGAAGTCTTCAGTAAAAGGCAAAGAGACTGCAACCTTGTGTCCTCGTTATTCATTGCGCCTTACATCGTCCACCATCACTATCTACACATCTGGGAAGCCCTGGGGACATAGTTCACCTGTGGGAAGGTATACCATCTAGCTGCCATTCCATCACCCCAGCGGACCCTTAAGCAGCGTCGGTCACCCTGACCGAATACCACAGGTGGCGTCACGAACACCAGACAAACTTCACCTTTAATTGGACGCCCCTCAGAAGGGCCACGGACCGGGTTGGGCCACCGTGACATCCCCAGAGCCGAGAGAGATAGACCCGGTACCGAGTACCCCATTGCCCTTAAACGTGGGGGCGCTCCATAAGCGTCATGAATGGTGTCTGTTTCAGGGGCTGGGCTAGTCTGCACTCTACTCAGCATGTGTCTATTATCAGTTCCAATGGATGCTCAGTAGTTTTCTGTTACTATGCACTATTCTACCCAGTGTACAGTGACAGTGCGCTCTCTCGCCAGCTCTGATCACAAGTGATGTCACTTGGGGGGGTGGCGCTGGTCTCTGTTCAATCGTTCACTCCTTACAATGTGCACAGACCATGCGCTCTGTTGTCGTCTATTCTCTTCTGATTAGAGCCAGTGAGAGAGCGCATTGTCACTGTGCACTGAGAAGAATAATGCACAGTGACTCTACTGAGTATCCATTGGAATTAACAACAACCGGCGCATGTTCAGAAGAGAAGTGATAGTGTAGTGAGGGAGGGAGAGGACATTTTTAATTAAAGTATATTAGAAAAAAAAAATAGGTTATGACAATAAAGGGAACCTGTCAGGTCCCCCGTACCCCCAGAACCACCAGCAGTTCCGTCTGCATATATAAATACCCTGCCAAACAGTCCTTTATTACATGACACACATAAACAGATCTTTAGAAAAAGTATTTCTAACATCAGTTTATGATATGTAGATGAGGCTTTTGACTAGTCGATGGGACGTTGGTGTCCCCAGACTAGTCGGCCCACTTAGATGTTATTTTGCCACTGAGGACGTGATAACAGAACTTACAAGTGACGGTGTCATCGCAAACGCTATCCATACCTCACGCATGCACGCGGCTTCTTCCCATCACTGCATTGATCCTCTGAAGTCAGATGTATGCATGCCGGCCTCAGAGAGGCACACTGCTCATGATCAGAAGTCATCGACTAGTCAAAGCCCTCATTTACATATCATAAACAGACTTTAGAAATACTTTTTCTAAAGATCTGTTTATTTGTGTAATGTAATAAAGGGACTGTTAGGCAGGGAATTTATGTGTGCAGACAACTCCTGGTTTTTCTGAGGGCCCTGACAGGTTCCCTTTAAATAGAGTTTAGGATGGAAATAGAATTTATTTACAGACCACATCTTTAAACGATGCACACTGAGAGATGTGTCCCATTATATATAGCATCCCCTGTTATATACAGTTGAAACCAGGTGTTTCCATCCACTATATAAAAAGACACTGTGCAGGTTTTTCTCAATATCTGATATGAAATCAGAATAAACCTTTTTCGTTTTAGGTCAATTAGGATTACCATAATTATTAATATTTGCCAAATGCCAGAATAATGAGAGAAAGTTTACAATTGACTTGCTTTTTTTTACCTGCTATGGTTCTCCTGATATGAGAGCTTTTATCTTACATAGTGTACAGCTTGTTTCAATGGAGCTTGGTCACTATTGCCTGCACAGATCCCAGTGTGTGCAGTAGTTACATTCCAGGAGACTAGTTATATCCTAATATACCAGTCAGCTCTTGAATTACAATATTAGGACTTATATTTCTCATTCCTGCTGGATCTACTTTGAGTTTTGGCTCAAAAACTTGCATCAAAAACTGCAGTGGCATTTTTTTTAATGTGTACGATAAAAGGCTAATCCAGAGGGTCGGTTAGATCATGGATTAAGCTATGTTCACAAATTTGAGTGTCTATTTTTACTTTGTGTAAAGCTGATCATTATTTTCTTACTTTATACGTTTTGCACCTGTTAGTGTTGTGTTCTCATATTTTTTCCCCGAAGCAGGTAGACTGAACTTTTATTTATTCATTGACTCTTAACAATGGATCACTAAAAAGTGGAAGACATTTGGACTAAATATTGACGTAGTAAAGAATGTGTTCTGTGCGTCATCCATTTTATATCAAGTCTGCTGAATTAAATGAATGAGAATAGGACCTCATTCACAGATCCATGTCTCACAAGTTCATTTCCAAGACAGGTTCTGGAACCATATATCAGTCCAAATGGACCCACTTTTTGAGTGCAAAGGTCTTATTTTTCACTGTTCTCATGTTCCCATTGCTTGCCTTCACTTCCTGCATGGGTTCTGAATCTGTTGGGTTCTGAATCTGTAGGTGGGCAGTCTGTCACATCCTGCGTGCCTCCACCTCCCCACAGACCCCTGATGCTGCCTTCAATATGTAAAACAACTGATTCAGTTTCTGTATTTAGCTCCCGATTAATATCCCTGACTGTGGCCATAAGTGTCATAAGAAAGAACCAAGCGTTGCATGTGCCACAATTCTCGGTCAGAGACATTTTCGAAAAATGATCTGGTTTGTCATTAAAGCGGAACCGTGTGATTACTTGACATATTTTATTAGATGTAAACAACTTAATCCCAGTGTAAAATCTATTTTTCCTTGCAGTAAAATCAAAATTTCACAGGATATTATGTGATGCAAAAATTCCACTGAAATTGAAGAGCCATTTCTGGAGGCCTCTGTAGATGACACAAATGCACCACTGTCCGCTCATGATAACTGCAAGCTGTCCTCAAAAATACTCACAAGTTTTATTTATTTTATTTAGACCTTTTTTTATACATACAGGATATTGATAAAATCTATTCATCATGAGCCTTCATTCATCAAGTAGTTTTCTCCAGAACTCTGCCCTAAAACGTCTTTGAAAAAAAACTTGTAGTTGCCTAAAAAATGTTTGCCGTCAGTACACGACTCCAAGCCAACACCACAAACTTTTTGAAACGTGGGCAGAGTTTAGATTGAGGGGCCACAACCAATAAATTAAGTCTAAAATTATGGCAGAGATGTACTCCAGTCCCTGAGTGGTGTACATTTCTTGTGGTGGGGCGCGGAAGCTGAAATTTGGCACATCTTAATCCTGTGTTCTCTTTGTCAAGACTGGTGTGCAAAATACCAGTTTTGGTGAATTGGGGCCAGAATGCCCTTTCGACCCGATATCAACGGGTTCGGTTGACAGTCGAAGGTGTATGGGGGCACCCAGGCAAATCATTTTTGGAGGTGTTAAGGTAAGATAATCTGCCAGAAGAGATGAGAACACAGGAGTGCTTGGCAGAACGAATGCCCCTGTGTATGGGGGAGTAAGGGGAGATAGCTGCCAGTCATGTATGGTTCGGCTATCTAAGGTGTATGGGGGTCTTATCATTGCGGGAAGAGGCGACTTAATTTAATATAATAAAAGTGTTGGTGCTCATCAGTACTGATCTAATTTAGGTAACAATCAGGAACAATTAAATTATCATCGCCCTGTCTGAACAAGCCAGCAATCATCCAACGAATGAGCAAAGCGCTTGATCGTCAGGTGAGATGATTTTCAAGCTGATAGACTTCTTGTAGAGTCACGACAATTAGGCCACATTTTAGCTTTTTACATCATGAAAAATATCAATAACCCTAAACATTGTGATGCTTTGCATGCCACTACAATTTCTCTGATTTTAAAAATCCATAACATAAAAATGTTTTTGATAGTTTGCAAAAGCTCTTTGTGCAATAAAATGCCAGAGGCAAATTCATTTCGAACACTCATGGATGAAATAATGTAATTTCTCAGCCACCAAGATTTTGTTTGAAGTTCTTATCTTTCTCCCGACTGTACAGGATTATCATCGACTGTGCGCATGTAAACTCCAAAATCTATAAAGAGAATTCAAATGGACAGGAGGGAGCATAAAATGAGGCAAGTCAGTCGTTCTTTCCCTTATTAAGCCTCAGATATTATCACTATACATAAAAGGTCCAAATATTCACATCTATCAGATTATCTCACATGCATAATCTGCCATGCCATCGGGGATGTTTAAACGTTGCGTACGCGGTGCGTTTTTATTTAGCATTTTTTTCTAAATCTCTGTAAAGGTATGTGCACACGGAGTATTTTTGTAAAGTTTTTGGAGAAAAAACTGAGCAAAAACTCCAAGACCTCATTCATCAAAGATTTTACATCAGAATTCTGGTGTAAAAAGGTTTGAAAAGTACAAATTTTTTGGCTCAACACAAGGTTTCTCTAAAATTTTGCATGCCTGCTGAAAAACATTAAAACATTGACCCTTGGGATTCAGGCAGGTGTTACTTTGACATATTTCATCTTTATACCAATGACTGTGGCTTCCATCAGCAGGGTAATGTACCTGCCACATCATAAATTTTGTTCTAGAAAGATAAGTTTGAAAGTCCAATCAATCGAGGCCAATGTACAGAATTAAATGTCTGCCGCTAGAGCCATGACCTACAAGACATCTTCCGTGGTCTTGTTAGAGAGGACCTTTCACTGGATTTTTTTACAATTAAACTGAGCACCCTTTTCAATTGCTGCTGTTCCACTGATTCTGGAACAGTTTTTCTTTTACTTCTGTGCCCCTCTGTTGCAAAGTTATGCCCCTCGGAAAAAAAAGATGCAAATGTTCCCTTAAACTAACTGGGCGTGTACCACAGAACTCATCTGTGAGTGTTTACGTTTTCTTTTCTTATGCTGGCCAATCAAAACACAGCCACGCGCACAGAAAAGTTCCATGGTACACGCCCAGTTAGCCGAAGTAAAAATTTGTATCTTTATTTTTGATGGGGCATAATCTTTTAAGTGAGGGGCACAGAAGAAAAAGAAAAACTGTTCCAGATTCAGTGGAACTGCGGCAATTGGAGGAGGGACTCCGTGTAAATTAAAAAATAAAAAATAAAAGGTCCTTTAAGTGATAGCTCAAACATGTTTTGGTGGTACAAGAAGGTCCTGAAGTTGGTGAGATCAATATAAGAACTCATTTAGCAAATTTCCCTCTGTGGTGTCTGCCAGCAGTCTTTTCAGAAGACTTAGGGTACCGTCACACAGTGGCATTTTTATCGCTACGACGGCACGATTCGTGACGTTCTAGCGATATCGTTACGATCTCGCAGTGTCTGACACGCTACTGCGATCAGGCACCCAGCTGAGAATCGTACGTCGTAGCACATCGTTTGAAACTTTCTTTCGTCGCTGGATCTCCCGCTGTCATCGCTGGATCGTTGTGTGTGACAGCGATCCAGCGATGCGTTCGCTGGTAACCAGGGTAAACATCGGGTTACTAAGCGCAGGGCCGCGCTTAGTAACCCGATGTTTACCGTGGTTACCAGCGTAAAAGTAAAAAAAAAACAAACAGTACATACTCACCATCTGATGTCCGTCAGGTCCCTTGCAGTCTGCTTTCCGCTCTGACTGTCTGCCGGCCGGAAAGTGAGAGCAGATCACAGCGGTGACGTCGCCGCTGCGCTCTGCTCTCACTGTACGGCCGGATCTCAGTCAGAGCAGGAAGCAGACGGCAAGGGACCTGACGGACATCAGATGGTGAGTATGTACTGTTTGTTTTTTTTTACTTTTACGCTGGTAACCACGGTAAACATCGGGTTACTAAGCGCGGCCCTGCGCTTAGTAACCCGATGTTTACCCTGGTTACCTGGGGACTTCGGCATCACTCCAGCGCCGTGATTGCAACGTGTGACCGCAGTCTACGACGCTGGAGCAATAATCATACGACGCTGCGACGTCACGAATCGTGCCGTCGTAGCGATGTAAATGGTACTGTGTGACGGTACCCTTAGGCCTTGTTCACATGTTCAGAATTTGATGAGAAGGCCACATGTAGATCACAACAGATACAGCTTTCCTGCTTTCTATCCTCTTTCTGGAGACCCTGAACAATCCAGTAGAGCAGCCAACAGGATCCAAACAGAAACAAGCTCGGGAGATTTGTGGAGATATTTTATGCAACTGAAAATTTACTCCATACATTGGTCTTTAGCATCAAGGACATTAATTTTTACAACCCCATTCAGATGAACTAAACAGTAGCAGAGATGTTCACAGCGAATCTGCCAAGTGTAAATGTGTGAATACAAGCTTGGACTGGCGCACGGGAGAACAGGAGAATCCTCTGGTGGGTCTCTGTGGAAAACTGGGCCACCACCCTCTAATATGCGCAGTACCTGTCACATTATACCTGAATCACTATGTACAGACAGAGGTGTCATCTTATTCATTTATCAATCTACCCAGTTCATTGTTATATACATTTGTGATTGAGGATAATGTCACATTTACATGTAGCTGAAAAGTGGGGCCCTGGATTTGGTTACTGGTGGTCCCTTGGCTCCCCGGTCCAACACTGCCGCATACCCTGATGTGGAAACAGGAATAAAACCAGCCTGTCTCAGAGTAGTGTATAAGACAGACAGAATGGAACTCCCCAGCTTCTTGTTATTTATTGTAGCGAGAACATTGGGATCAATGGTTCGGCCAACAGCTACCCTTCCCGGCTCCCCAACACACAGGAGAGCCCAGTGGTGGCTTATTTCGGGGAGAAAAAAAAAGTATTGGCAGTCCAAAATCAGACATACCAAATCCTTCTCTCCCCCGAAAGCATTAGACTGCCAACCAATCCCGCCGTTAAGGCCACTCTCAAAAGTTCAGTATTTGGTCAGTATCTTACATCAGTATTTGTAAGCCAAAACCAGGAGTGCGTGAAAAATACAGAAGTGGTGATGTGTTTCTATTATACTTTTTCTCCTAATTTTGGCTTACACATATTGGTGTAAAATACTGACCAAATACTGAACGTATGAACGTGGCCTAACAACGGGATTAACAGACGTTAGTCTAATGTTTATCGGGTCCTTAAGTATTGGCTCCTCTGACATTTAAAACACTGTGTCTCTCTTGGTTCATTTATGACACTGAGAAGACCTTTCTGTACTCTTGTTCACGCGACTGAATTTCCCACACGAGTGTTATCCGTGGTTCTGACAGATAGCACTTGTAACTATGATATTCTGTGTGGCTGTGCACATTTTTTCCATGGTGCCGAATGGTAAACAGAAAATATCGGAGACACATCCAATTTTGATCCGAGTGTTGGATGAAAATGGTCAATGCAAGTGTATGGGTCTGTGAAAAACATCGGACCGCTCTCAGATGATATCCGATTTTCATGGACTGGCAGAATAGAAAGGGTGGAGAAACGTTTTTATAAATCATTGAAAAACCGATGCCACTCTTATCAAAAGTTTGATCAGAATAATTGGACCATATATCTCGGATGTAGAGAAAAGGATTGCGTGACCCTGGAAGCCTACTAGTGATACGGCTGAAGACCACCCACTGCAATACCCCACAACGGCCTGTAGCTGTAGCCTGTAAATGTGGCTTATTTTCCTTGCAGATTACACATTACACACAAACAGTACTCAACGTTAATTGCACAGACTAAACATGTCAGTTAGTCATTTATTTGCATTTTTTTTGCATCATTTGGTGCCATCATTGTATTAATACGCCATCATCATTTGTGATGCATTCAATTGGTGCCCAATGGGCCCTGTTGATGTTTCGTTTGATGCCGCGTGCTGCAAATGTGATGGAACGGCAAATTGAGGCTCTAAAAAAATCATTCACTTTCTGCATGTTAGGGCGACGAAGATCGGATTCACACTAAACATGTAAATCGACAACCAAGAATCTGCAAAAACCCTAGTCCATGCCCTCATCATCTCTCGTCTTGACTACTGCAACCTCCTGCTCTGTGGCCTCCCCTCAAACACTCTCGCACCCCTCCAATCTATTCTAAACTCTGCTGCCCGACTAATCCACCTGTCCCCCCGCTATTCTCCGGCCTCTCCCCTCTGTCAATCCCTTCACTGGCTCCCCATTGCCCAGAGACTCCAGTACAAAACCCTAACCATGACGTACAAAGCCATCCACAACCTGTCTCCTCCTTACATCTGTGACCTCATCTCCCGGTACTTTCCTACACGCAACCTCCGATCCTCACAAGATCTCCTTCTCTACTCCCCTCTTATCTCCTCTTCCCACAATCGTATACAAGATTTCTCTCGCGTATCACCCCTACTCTGGAACCCTCTACCACAACACATCAGACTCTCGCCCACCATCGAAACCTTCAAAAAGAATCTGAAGACCCACCTCTTCCGACAAGCCTACAACCTGCAGTAACCACCGATCAACCAACCGCTGCACGATCAGCTCTATCCTCACCTACTGTATTCTCACCCATCCCTTGTAGATTGTGAGCCCTCGCGGGCAGGGTCCTCACTCCTCCTGTACCAGTTATGACTTGTATTGTTCAAGATTATTGTACTTGTTTTTATTATGTATACCCCTCCTCACTTGTAAAGCGCCATGGAATAAATGGCGCTATAACAATAAATAATAATAATAATAATAATAATAAAAGTACTGACATGCAGATTGCAGATAATGGCCACTACGATAAATGCTGGTGATCACCCCAGCCAGGGCTGCCATTGGGATTTTCGGGGCCCCATACGTCAATAAGGGCAGTTATGCCCTGATGGCGGCCCTGATTCCCAAGCCCTTCCATTCAGGTACTCGGCCCTAGGATTCACAGTCATCCCCAGTCCCTTTTTGGGTTGGTGATAGTATTGTATAAAACTAGATGAGGAGCATCGGCCTGAGTGACTAATGTAGGCAGAAAGCACTAAATGGGATCCCGCGCCTCGCTGCCTGCACAGAACGGCGCACATGAATCTTAATATCTGCCAGAAAATAATATTTCCAGTAACCTTGTGGCTTGGTAATTGAGATGATGACTGAAATTATTTCTGGATAAAGCAGATGTAATTATTAGATTTGTCTAGTCCAGAACATGAATGGCGTAAGTCGTATGCTCTAATTTCTATACACAGAGGCCAGGCCCGCAGCACTAATGCCAGACCCACACATTACAGCCTCTCGCTGCACAAATGTCCTTGTTCGAAAAGTAAAAGTTACATCCTGTTCTCCTTTTTGCATTACAGCAATGAATAAGGCTCTATGACTCTCCTCCGGGATCTGCTCCTGTGGTGTCCTCTACTGTCACCAGTCAGCGAGCGGCGCTGGTAATGGGTTAAATGTTGCGACCAGAAAGTTTGAGCGTCTCAGGATCTGTCCAGCCCTTAAAAACTAGGGTGGCTAGGACCTGTAGGGCTGTGCATTTTAGCAGTATGGGAGTGCGTGCTGTCCAGCTGGAGTAATAAACGCCAGCTTACTGCTGGAAGCTGCCAGATATAGTTTCACTTGCCTGGTTTATAGCTCTAGATTTCAGCTCCTGTTGTTCCAGTGCTTTTTCCTGTTAAAGTCCTTGGCCTATTCCCTGAATACTCTTCCAACTTCTGATTTTGTACTTTACTGGTTACACTGGCAGACACAGGGGCCCCTGTGCAAGAACAATATATGGGCCCTCTACACCCCTAGAGCTCCTAAAAAGGCAAAAGCGCATCTGCTTTGGAGGTAGAAAATGGATCACCTTACCATTTGGGCCCCTGTGCAACAAAATGTCCACCCCTGACTGGTTACTCCTGGTTATGACCTGGCTCCCTTTACCACTCCTGCCAGCCTGCACCACCAGCCAGCAGCTGACTCCATGGCTTTAGCCGGGCCTTTTGTCTGCCCTTATTCACACACTTAGGTCCACTCTGACACATGGTAAGGTTTTTAATATTAGACAGCGTAGGACCGTCCCGATCAGGGTGAACCTTGTCGACGGTGGGATGGATGTTATGCTATTTTTGATCAAAAGCAGTATTACTAACAACCCTGTGTTATTTAAATGCACTTTTGCTTTTTACTTATTTAGTTACAGCAGGGTTTTTGCTCATTTTTGTTTCTTGTAGGTTTTGTATGCTTCATGGCCACTGTGAACATGTGTTTATGTGCTGCATGTATACCAACTCAAACCAAGCTCAATTTATGTGTTTTTTTCTTAGTCACAGAGTGACTGCAGACTAGTAGCTTTAGACTGGACAAACCCTTTAAAGCCCCAAGTGATCTTTTATAAGAACGGTCATGTCATTCCTGACCCCTGGCCAATGTAAAGATAACGTCAAAAGTGCAAAATGCTCATTCACTGGATGATTGGATCGTTAACGATCATCGTTGTTGTAAACAAGGGATGTGACAACATACGAACTGGCCTGTGTAAATGGCCTTACATGACTTGTCATATTGTCAATCGTCCTTCTGGGGATAAAATCTGCTCAGGAAAACCAGGCTTCATGCTGTCCGCTGCATTTGATGAAGATAATAGTAATAATAATCTTTATTTTTATATAGCGCTAACATATTCTGCAGTGCTTTACAGTTTGCACACATTATCATCGCTGTCCCCGATGGGGCTCACAATCTACATTCCCTATCAGTATGTCTTTGGAATATGGGAGGAAAACCCACACAAACACGGGGTGAACATACAAACTCCTTGCAGATAATAGTAGTGCAAATATGTTAATCATAAGGATGAATCATAGATCTTAGAGAATCGTTTCATCTGATTTGTTAATTTGCCAGCTGATAGAATATAATGGTAGAACCGATTGCTATAAATTCACTAATATTGTGAAAACTGATCCTCCCAATGCACCCTAAACACTTTGCTTATCTCTGACTTTTTTTTTTGCTTAGGTTTCCCATTTATTTTCCCATTATCTTCTTATCACAGACCTGAAACCAGCAGCACCATCTGGTGGTGAAGGAATGGAACAACGCTCACTGTACTTGGAGAACAGTCCATTCCAGTTATCTACTTTTTATGCTTTAGAATATTTGAACTCAGAAAAACTTTAATATATTTAATTTAAAAACATTACAAAGTAATATAACGCTACACAATAATAGATGGTTTATTTCCTCATTGTAATCTACATACAGTTGAGCTGACATCTCTCTTTGAGGGATGTAAAATCCGTCTCAGATTTTGCTGCGATTCTACGAGAAAATCTATGATAAATCAGCAACAAAATTCATATGAGTTACATAAAAATTTAGCTGCAGATTCAGTGTGGATTTCAACCTGCTCGTTGAAAGCGGGTGAAACCTTGAGCAAAAATCCACACCGTAAATTAACGGGAGTCAGAATCCACACCAAATCGGAATTTCTGCTCCAGATTCCGTGCTGGTTTTTTTTTTTAAGATAGAAAATCAAACGATATTTCCATGAAGTGAATATGTGCTATCTGTAAATTCACACATATATATCCTGTTTGGAGAACAACCTATGCTAAGGCGGACTACGAGCATTTGTGTTTTACGGAGATGCCCACTAATTTCACAATGACCAGACGCCAAAAATATCTAATCATGGATGGATCACACTTAGTTTTCTACTTTATATTACACAGCATTGTTTTGATAAAAGAATCTCCCAGGAAAAATTAGCAAATCAGAGGTTTTCCTGCTGGAATCTGTGGGAGAACCAAGTAGCAAGTTTTTAATTCCTCTACAGCGCCACTACAGGAGAAATAGGGAATTACACAGTGAGAACTGGACTACAAGGTGTGTTGGGTCTTCCATAAGACAAGAGATACTTCTTTATAGCTTATTTTTAATGGCAGATTTCTGCGCTGATTGACGATCTAACAAGACAGTGGTTTTCGACAAGGTTCGCTTGGTGTCACTTACACATGATCCCGAGGGTACTGTGACTACAACAAGCAAATTGAAGAAATCCGTCAAGATTGGACTTCTTCAGACTTGCTGGTCGCCGTACTTTTGGGGTGGCAATGTGACCCCTTCTCTTGTAGTTGGCTGCACGACAGGTGTTGAGGCCAAAGTGGCCGTGTAGCTTATTATTAAGCTTATTATTAGGATCATTCGGTCAGCGCATATTATTTGCGGCACATCTTTTTACATGGGGAAATTACTTTTAGGACACCATAAAAGATGTGATCGGTTGATGAAAGAGCGATCGATAATTTGTGGCCTGATCACTGTGATCGACCAATGATCACTGATGAGGGCCTTTTAGCAAATAACAGGATCCCTAAAAGTGCAGAGGTGCTAAGGAAAGTTTGGGGTTTCTTAACGGCCTTTGGCTCGATCTCGGGCAATGACGACTTGATGGATGAGAAATGATGGAAGATCGATCTTGTGCTAGCCTAGATAGGTCCACCAGGGTCTTCTTCACCGTCATCTTGATTATATGACGTTTCTGGTCTTCCACTTTGTCTTGTTACTTATAGTCTTCCAACCATGATGGAAAGTTACATCCTTTTCTAAATTTGATCTGATCATTTGATCTGATCATGGATTCACCAAATAAAAACTCCATGCCAATGCAATTTGCGAAGAAAACATCCATAAACGTAACTAAGAGTCGTCATCATCAGGAACATCGATCTAACGTGAATAAAAAAAAAAAATAATAATCTTACTAATCATGGAATTGCTTTAATCTTCATCTGACAATCGAGAAACTCTGATACCGCACCACAGACCGGCAAAATAATCTTGAATTTCACAAAAATCAGAAGACTGATAGATCCAAAGACGAGAACGCTGCAATAAAAGTAACAGCGGAATGGTTCAGACCACCATTTTATTTTTGATTCTTTACGAGTAGATGTAATTTCCTTTTCTATGACTGTGAAGTACCAGCAAGACCCTATAAGTGTGAAGAGGCTGACATGCAAGGTATGCTTTGGGTGGGGGGAGGTAGGGTCCTATGTCTTTGGTGGGGGAGGGACGGCAGATGAGCCCGAAGCGGGAGGTGGTAGGATGCAAGATACAATAAGACCTTTAGCAAGGGAAATTGACAGACATTTGAGTGGAGAATGCAAGGTACCATCAAAGTGGAGGACGAACAAAGAAAATGCCCAAGAATGGGGAACACAAGTCATATGGACCAATGTCTCATTTGCAAAACAAGACTGAAATGAGGGAGCCTTGGATTTACTCCGCAGGGTGGATCCATTGTGTTGGCCAATGAAGGTCACCAAAACAGGGAAATTAATAAGGGGCCATATTGTTGGTGTTATCAACCATGTTCACAGATATCATAATGTGTAGGTCGTAGGAACTTGTGGGGTGTTCTGATGGTGGGTTGTCCCCTGGAAGCATTACCTATAGAGGAGACCAGAAGGCACCACACTGATAGTTTATAGTAGGGGCCGATAGGGCGCTATAGAGGGTCTGACGCAGCTTAGCTTTAACACGTGGCCAAATAGTCTAAACATAAAAATTACTAAAGTTTCTGTGACTAACTTAGGTCAGGGTTACACATCGGGTGACACTCGGTGCCATACCACGATAAAACAATTAATGATTTTTATGGTGTCGTTTTGTGGCCTCCTGTGACAGTCACCAATGTTTCCATATGTGTTGGATTTTTTGAGTCACATCCGACTGAATATAAACTTTAATCCAAGTCACATGCGACCGCGACTCGTGTGCGACTTGGTAATTTTCTTTTTCCTACAGCAAAATCGCAGCTCGAAAATAGTCAAGTTGCAGACAAGATACATTGGTGTTTTTGATTGCGTGACACATGCCCTGGCGTTACTGTAGCAGTCGGGCAGATAGTGAGTGCACGGCGTAATATGGGAGAGATATAGAGGAAATAGAGATTATTATTATTATTATTACTAATTATCAGTTTTTGTTAGAAAAAAAAAGAACTCAGAACCACAAGACACCACTAAAAAGTTGTTTTTTTTATCTTGACGCCATTTAAAAAAAATGAACTGCCTGTAATTATCACGAGCTACAGCAGAGCGGTTTTCTATGTCAGGGGTACCAGGGCCATTTGACCAGAACTGTGCATTTGTAAAATACCTGTACTCACTAGCGCTGGCGAGAATTGGTCTGTAGGGCCCGATCCAGTGGCCAGTTCAATGATCTTCAAAGGTTGTTTGCGACCCCTGAGACCCGCTTCCTACCTCTCGACATCGTGGTGTGATATCACACGCCGCAATGTAGCCATCGTGCCAAATCGGTGACTCAAAGAATAGAAATGGATGCTGGGAGATAGGAGGTGGGTCTCAGGGATCGAGTCCGATGGTCGCGGATCACTGGTCTACACACGTCTAGATCTCCACTGCGGTAACTAGCAAAGTCATCATTGTGCTTTACAATTAGCCTCATGTGTAACAAGAACCCTTGTGCTTAGGACGGAGACATGTTTCTACTAGTGATGAGTGAACATGCTGGGATAAGGTGTTATCTGAGCATGCTCAGGTGCTTACCGAGTGTCTCCGGCGCGCTCAAATAATATGTTCGAGTCCCTGCGACTGCATTTCTCGCTGCTGTCTAACAAACAGGCAATCCCTGCATGTGTTGTGGCTGTCTAACATATTATATGAGCCCACCGTAGACACTCTGTAGCACCCGAGCATGCTCAGATAACACCTTATCCCAGCATGTTCGCTCATCACTAGTCTCTACCTGTTCTGCAGCGGGCTGTAACCATAAGCTGAGTGACTACTTTTTTAGAAAAAATTAGGAAGAAAATCCAGGTGATTTAGGTTACAGGTGGCCTGAGGGCAGCACTTTTGGCTGTTCCTGAAAATACATCTAGAGATACTTTACGACATTCCTATTTCTTCTGCATAGACACGTCAGCCTTTGTGTCACGTCCTGGTGCCTCTTCAGGAATAATGAGCAATGCTACCTACTACTGTCCGCCCTCCTCCTCCTCCTCCTCTTCCTCCTTCTCCTCAGTTTACCTCTGGGTTTGCACAGAGGCTGATTGGGCGATCAGTTCCTACAGCATTATTTAAAATCCCCTTTGTACTTCCATGTGGCTGATCCTCTGACCTTCCCTCTGCTGTGTCCCTGCCTCCTCTCCTCTAGACTGTGAGCTGTAATGGGTGAAGTCCTACACTCTACTCTCATGGACGGTTGGGGCAGTAGAACTCCAAAAAAACATAAAAAAGTGGATTTGGATGTTCACCAAGGTCCCAAACACTTGTATAGATTCCCTATTGCCACGTGTAGGATTTATGCTTTCCCTCCCTTATTCAATGACAAATTTTAATTTTCATACATAAGATAATTTAATAAGATATAATAAATCATTTGTGGCCAATTTATTCTTGCATTTGTGCTTTTTTTCTGTCTAGTTTTTGGTGTTTTTCGTCTGTTTTTCACTTGCACCTTATTTTTCTAAAATTTGCTTTCATTAAAGTCCATTTTATGTGCTCATGTTGCTTTATCAATTGCGACTTTTATAAAAGTTGTAACATTTTCCTCCAATGGACTCCACTTCCCACCCCTTACCTAACCCCCTACTCCTGTTTTTTTGGTGCAGTTTTGCACCACTTTACAAAATATGTGAGTTTTTGCGTTACCGGTTTGCACAAATACTTAATGACACAGACGAAGACTGTTTCTTGCTTTTAGTGAAAATTCATGAACCGCGTGCGCTGTTTTGATGAATTTGGTGGAAAAAAAGGGAAAGCGAGTACCACAAGACAAAAAAAGTGTTTTGAACGGAATCTGTTAGCAGGTTTTTACTATTTAATCTGAGGGCAGCATAATATAGTGACAGAGAGCCTGATTCCAGTGATGCATCACTTATTAGGCTGCGTGCTGTTGTTTCAATCCAATAAGTGTTTTATCAACAGGAGATTATTACTACAGGACTAGGACTCCCAGGCAGGCAAGTGAGGCTAATCTATGTAACCCCGCCCCTTTCACTGATTGGCAGGTTGCTTACAATGTACAGTGTATACAGAAAGCAGCCAGTCAGGCGTGTGGGCGGGGTTATACATAGCCATAAGCCTTAGCTCTGCTACATGTACAACAGATAAAACAGGGATTCTATCAAAACTACAGCAAGCAGCCCAGTAAGTGATACATTGCTAGAATCGGGGTCTTTTTACCATACTCGAGGCTGAGTACACACGGCTCATGTGAATGTAACCTATGATATCCGATGTACAGGAATCAGCAGATTTAGGGAGAGACCTATTCCACGTGCTGAGAAATAATGCAAGTCTCTGTTTCTGCGTCGCGGCTTCTGTTTATTATAGACGTCACAATCTGACAGATCTGTGTTGTGATGGACAGCAGCGTTACCCGATGGACCGCTCTGACTTATAAAGAGGTCACTCAGGGCTCAAATAAAGATAAGTTCTGTGTTGGAGGCATTCACTTGCTTAAATTGAAGTCATCATCAGCTTTTTGTGTTTACATTTATTTATTTATTTATTTTTGTCATTTCTGGCAATGGTTTTTTTTTTACCATATCACAATTTATATTATAGGGTAAATAAAAAATAGATTTTTTTTTTAAATGTACATTCTGAATACTGGGGCTATTTTAGACTGTAACTTTCTGTTGTTTCAGGAAATCTAGATATACATTAGCCACAATGGTCTAATACATTAGCCACAATGGTCAGACTCCGGCCCCAGCTTTTGTAGTGAAGAGTCAAATGAGTCTGTGCTAAAGTCATTGTGAAGGGAGAAGGAGCAGCCTGGTCATCACCTGCTGTGATCGGTGGATCCTGTGTTATCAGATGTGTCATTATAATCCTGCCTCTGATGATAACGAGCCTGCTGAAAGTTCTTCCTTCAAATGAAAGGAAGTTGGTGTCTAAAGAAAAGCCCCAGTGGCCAGTGTGAAAATTGCAGGATTACAATAGTTTTTTTTTTATAAACTAAATAATGCAAAAAATACTTTGCCAAAAATGTTTAAGGCCAGTCTCACACGTCCAGATAATTCTGGTACCGGAAAAATTGGTACCGGAGTTATCCGTGTCCGTGTGTCCGTGAGCTCACGTGGCATATCAGTGTGGCACACATGCGGCAGCCGTGTGCCGACTGGGTACCACACGGACCGTGCAGGAGACAGCGCTACAGTAAGCGCTGTCCCCTGCTTTGGGTGCTGAAGCCGTCATTCATTTCTTCTCTCCAGCAGCGTTCGCTGGAGAGAAGAAATGAAAAATCATTGTTTTTTTGTTTTTTTTGCAGTTGAAATAAAGATCTTTGTCACCACCCCCCTCCCACCCCCTGTGTGCCCGCCCGCTGGAAATAAAATACTCACCCAGCTCCCTCGATGCATCCTCTCCGCGCCGCAGCTTCTCCTGTATGAGCGGTCACGTGGTGCCGCTCATTACAGTGATGAATATGCGGCTCCACCCCATTCAGAAGAAATGAATGGCGGCTTCAGCACGACAAGCTGGGGGGACAGCTTACTGTAGCGCTGTCTCCTGCACGGCACACGGACTGCACACGGACAGCATCCGTGTGCGGTACGTGTTTTACACGGACCCATTGACTTTAATGGGTCCGTGCGATCCGTGCGCTCCCACGAACACTGACATGTCTCCGTGTTTTTCAAACAGACACACGGTCCGTGAAAACATGCTGACATGTGCAGAGACACATTGATTTTTAATGTGTCTACGTGTGTCAGTGTCTCCGGTACGTGAGAAAACTGACACCACATGTACCGGAGCCACTGACGTGTGAAACCAGCCTTATAAATAAAAATAACACAAAAACCTGATTTTTTAAACAATAAGTCATTTTCTGATTATCTATTCTCTTTAAATCCAAGAATAAGATGCACATAATGTTAGTAGGGCACGTTCCAATGCAAATGCCAATGTTTAAAGTGTAAACTGAGGCTATAATAGGGCATCATTATACACTGCAAGCTGAAGAAAATGGACTCCTCAAACAATAACCCTACAGGACATAGAATACTAAAGGTGTCACATGAGATAGGTGTCATTGTTTCCTTAGATTGGATTGTGTGCGTGTTCCTTAAAGGTAATCTATCTCCAGGATTTTGCCACCTGTCTACTGTATGTGCAGCATATTGTAGGGACAAAGAGCCTGATTCCAGTGATGTGTCACTTACTGGGCTGTTTTATGTAGTTTTGATAAAATCATGGTTTTATCAGCAGAAGATTATCACTAGAGGACTAGTAAACCTGCTGCCAGGAAGCCTCCATCTTCTTGAGCTCTGTATAACCCTGCCCCCATCAGATTGGCAGCTTTCTGCCTATGAACAGCAGTGTACACACAGAGCTGCCAATCAGTGGTGTGATAATAAGAAAATAATGGTATTTCTCAACAGCATAGCTAACGCTAATAGGATGTCGCACCCAAATACTATGCAAATTACGGACTTATTGTAACTCAGTCGTTACTACATCATACAGCGGGGGTGTGGAAACCACAAAAACGACCAAACAAAAACATGTATTATATAAGCAAAAAAATCTTTATTAAGTACAAAAGACACAATCTAGGAATAGCAATAAAGGACACAATCAAACACAGTGGGAGGTCAATGTAGGTCACGAACAAAAGTGCATCGTGCAAAAAAATAACGTGCAGACCGGGAAGGTGATCCCATATATATCTCTGTTATTAGTATGAGGGATCTATATACAAGAGCATGGTGGACAACTATAAATACGGACATGGCCTATATAACAGAGTGTTACACCATGGACTCATCCTATACCTCTATACAATAGACTAAATAGCCATAATATTGTTACACTGGGCAAAAGTCCATATTGGTGCCAGTAATTATGCTGGAAACAATCTATGCAGCAAGTGACACCCGACCCTCAGGTTTATCACAAAAACAGCCGGTCCATATAAGTGAGCCCATATAATGAAAGCACAGTCCCTAGGACTATACTCCAAAAGGAATCAGTTATCCAACACTAAATATCTATCGCTAGTATTACTTTAGGCATAGACACCGCCACTCTCCATATTACCTTTTTAGGTGATGCTACAGGTGTATAACAATCCCCGGTCTGCACGTCTGCCCGACGCGCGTTTCGGAGGGGAACTCCTTCGTCCCCTCTAGCTATAGATTCAGTGTGTGATTGTCACCTAGTAATGATGCACAGTACACATGGAGTCATCGTTCTACTGTAAATGACAGGATCTAAAGGGGTCGCCCACCACTAACACAACCCATTCTTAAATTAAACAGTGCCCCATGGAAAATAAAACCTGTATATGCTCACCTCTTAGATCAGCACCATTCAGCGATGCCGGGCTGTGACTCCAGGCACCTGTGTGACATTGTTAGATCACGTGAGCGCAGTAGTCCATTGCTGGCAGCTAACTGGCTGCAAACTAACATGGCGGAACAATGTCACAGGAGCGAGCGAAGACTCATTCCTGCATGATATGATGGGACACACTGTATTCCTGCATGATATGATGAGACATACTGTATTCCTGCATGATATGATGGGACATACTGTATTCCTGCATGATATGATGGGACACACTGTATTCCTGCATGATATGATGAGACATACTGTATTCCTGCATGATATGATGGGACATACTGTATTCCTGCATGATATGATGAGACATACTGTATTCCCGCATGATATGATGGGACATACTGTATTCCTGTATGATATGATGGGACATACTGTATTCCTGCATGATATGATGGGACATACTGTATTCCTGCATCATATGATGAGACATACTGTATTCCTGCATCATATGATGGGACATACTGTATTCCTGCATGACATGATGGGACATACTGTATTCCTGTATGATATGATGGGACATACTGTATTCCTGCATGACATGATGGGACATACTGTATTCCTGTATGATATGATGGGACATACTGTATTCCCGCATGATATGATGGGACATACTGTATTCCCCCATGATATGATGGGACATACTGTATTCCTGCATGATATGATGGGACATACTGTATTCCCCCATGATATGATGGGACATACTGTATTATCGCATGATATGATGGGACACACTGTATTCCCCCATGATATGATGGGACATACTGTATTCCCACATGATATGATGGGACATACTGTATTCCCGCATTATATGATGGGACATACTGTATTCCCGCATTATATGAGGGGACATACTGTATTCCTGCATGATATGACGGGACATACTGTATTCCTGCATGATATGATGGGACATATTGTATTCCTGCATGATATGACGGGACACTTATGGTATATGATTTACAGTTTATCAGAAAGAGGAGAGAAGATCTTTGTAAACATGTAACATCCATATACAATGTAGAAAACAGAAAATAAAACATTTTGGTTTCAGTCTAAGTCAGCGAGCGGTTAATCTGGTTTTCTGCTAAAGTGAATAATTTTCTTGCAGTTTCCTCTCCAATGCTGCTTTATGTCAGATCTCCACAGCCACCTATGGCGCTGAGAAAGTAGTGGTAAAATCGTCATATGGCACCAATGTTTCACTAACAAGTCTGCATATTCCTCATCAAATATTCTGCTACTGGCTAAGGACACAGCTTTGGGCATCATCATGCTGTAGTAGTGGTGTATCCTCAGACCAATATACCAGATAGGAATAACCTAACATACATTATTATCATTCTGACAGTATGGCCATGTCCACACGCTCAGTATTTGGTCAGGATTTTACATCAGTATTTAAAAGGCAAAACCAGGAGTGGAACGATCAGAGGAAAAGTATAATAGAAACATATGCACCACTTCTGGATTTATCGCCCACTCCTGGTTTTGGCTTACAAATACTGATGTAGAATACTGACCAATACTGACTGCACAGCAGCTGCAGAACTACTTCTGATAACATTTTATTACCATTGCGTTCTTGTGTTCATCTGACAATTTCTTTGCTCTCAATGATGCATCACAATCGCAGTCAGATCTGCAAAAAATAAATATAGTTCATTCAGTAATGAGTAGTGGAAATGATAAAATAAAGGTATATGTATCATAAAAACAGAAGGGAATTAGATCTTTACTTGGGAAACAAAAACAATCTCCCTCTACCTGCGAAAATGTGAAAATATTTAACCCCTTCATCCCGAAGCCTGTTTCACCTTAATAACCAGGCCAAATTTTACAATTCTCAACATTGTCATTTTATGTGGTTATAACTTTGGAACACTTCAACGTATCCCATTGATTCAGAGAATGTTTTCTCATGACATATTGTACTTTAAGATAGTGGTATAATTTATTTGATATGACTTGCATTTATTTGTGAAAATCTTGGAAATTTGGCGAAAATTTGGAAAATTTTGCAATTTTCAAACTTTTAATTTATAAGTCCTTAAATCAGAGAGTGGTGTCACACAAAATCCACATGTCTACTTTACATCAGCACAATTTTTGAAATATAAATTTTTTTTTGTTAGGAAGTTATAAGGGTTAAAAGTTGACCAGCAATTTCTCACTTTCCTAAGTATAGTCTATATATATGTCAGTGACACACATATATATATATATTTATATTTCATACAGAGCTAGATAGCAGAAAAGCCGGTAATTCATTTGTCGGCTTTTGCTAATTCATTACCGAACCCGACAGGATATGAGACATGGTTACATACAGTAAACCATTGGGTATCCGTTAAGGTACCGTCACACTAAACGATATCGCTAGCGATCCGTGACGTTGCAGCGTCCTGGCTAGCGATATCGTTGTATTTGACACGCAGCAGCGATCAGGATCCTGCTGTGATATCGCTGGTCGTTCATTAAAGTTCAGAACTTTATTTGGTCATCAGATCGCCGTGTATCGTTGTGTTTGACACCAAAAGCAACGATGCCAGCGATGTTTTACACTGGTAACCAGGGTAAATATCGGGTTACTAAGTGCAGGGCCGCGCTTAGTAACCCGATGTTTACCCTGGTTACCAGTGTAAAATGTAAAAAAACAAACAGTACATACTCACCTTCGCGTCCCTCGCCGTCCGCTTCCTACACTGACTGAGCGCCGCCCGTAAAGCGAAAGCACAGCACAGCGGTGACGTCACCGCTCTGCTGTTAGGGCCGGCGCTCAGTCAGTGCAGGAAGCGGACGCCGGGGGACGCGAATGTAAGTATGTACTGTTTGTTTTTTTACATTTTACACTGGTAACCAGGGTAAACATCGGGTTACTAAGAGCGGCCCTGCACTTAGCAACCCGATGTTTACCCTGGTTACCCAGGGACCTCGGCATCGTTGGTCGCTGGAGAGCTGTCTGTGTGATAGCTCTCCAGCGACCAAACAGCGACGCTGCAGCGATCGGCATTGTTGTCTGTATCGCTGCAGCGTCGCTTAGTGTGACGGTACCTTTAGATTTATATATGTCCCTGACTAATAATGTTAGCAGTGTGTGTGTAAAATTTTGGAGCTGTAGGTGTTAAATTACAGGGTTAATTCACGGAAAAAATTGGCGTGGGCTCCCGCGCTATTTTCTCCGCTAGAGAGGGAAAGCCAGTGACTGAGGGCAGATCTTAATAGCCTAGAGAGGGACCATGGTTATTGCCCCCCTGGCTAAAAACATCTGCCCCCAGACACCCTAGAAAAGGCACATCTGTTAGGCTACGTTCACATTTGCGTTGTGCGCCGCAGCGTCGGCGCCGCAGCGCACAACGCAAACAAAAACGCGGCAAAACGCATGCTAAAACGCTGCGTTTTGCGCCGCATGCGTCGTTTTTGGCCGCAAGTTGGACGCAAAAAAATGCAACTTGATGCGTTTCTTGTGTCCAACGCTTGCGGCCATGCGGCGCTAAACGCAGCACAACGCATGTCCATGCGCCCCCATGTTAAATATAGGGGCGCATGACGCATGCGGCGCCGCTGCGGCGCCCGACGCTGCGGCGCTGACCGCAAATGTGAACGTAGCCTAAGATGCGCCTATTCCGGCACTTAGCCTCTCTCTTCCCATTGCCTTGTAGCATTGGCATATGGGGTAATAAGGGGTTAACCCCTTAAGCCCCGAGGGAGGTTTGCACGTTAATGACCGGGCCAATTTTTACAATTCTGACCACTGTCTCTTTATGAGGTTATAACTCTGGAACGCTTCAACAGATCTTGGCGATTCTGACATTCTGTTTTCTCATGACATATTGTACTTCATGATAGTGGTAAAATTTATTCGATATAACTTGCGTTTATTTGTGAAAAAAATGGAAATTTGGCGAAAATTTTGAAAATTTCGCAATTTTCCAACTTTTAATTTTTATGCCCTTAAATCACAGAGATATGTCACACAAAATACTTAATAAGTAACATTTCCCACATGTCTACTTTACATCAGCACAATTTTGGAACCAACATTTTTTTTTGTTAGGGAGTTATAAGGGTTAAAAGTTGACCAGCAATTTCTCATTTTTACAACACCATTTTTTTTTTAGGGACCACATCTCATTTGAAGTCATTTTGGGGGGTCTATATGATAGAAAATACCCAAGTGTGACACCATTCTAAAAACTGCACCCCTCAAGGTGCTCAAAACCACATTTAAGAAGTTTATTAACCCTTCAGGTGTTTCACAGGAATTTTTGGAATGTTTAAATAAAAATGAACGTTTAACTTTTTTCACACAAAATTTATTTCAGCTCCAATTTGTTTTATTTTACCAAGGGTAACAGGAGAAAATGGACCCCAAAAGTTGTTGTACAATTTGTCCTGAGTACGCTGATACCCCATATGTAAGGGTAAACCACTGTTTGGGCGCATGGCAGAGCTCGGAAGGAAAGGAGCGCCATTTTACTTTTCAATGCAAAATTGACTGGAATTGAGATGAGACGCCATGTTGCGTTTGGAGAGCCCCTGATGTGCGTAAACATTGAAACCCCCCACAAATGACACCATTTTGGAAAGTAGACCCCCTAAGGAACTTATCTAGATGTGTGGTGAGCACTTTGACCCACCAAGTGCTTCACAGAAGTTTATAATACAGAGCCGTAAAAATAAAAAAATCATATTTTTTAACAAAAATGATCTTTTCGCCCCCAATTTTTTATTTTCCCAAGGGTAAGAGAAGAAATTGGACCCCAAAAGTTGTTGTGCAATTTGTCCTGAGTACGCTGATACCCCATATGTGGGGGTAAACGACTGGGCGCATGGCAGAGCTCGGAAGGGAAAGAGCGCCGTTTGACTTTTCAATGCAAAATTGACTGGAATTGAGATGGGACACCATGTCGCGTTTGGAGAGCCCCTGATGTGCCTAAACATTAAAACCCCCCACAAGTGACACCATTTTGGAAAGTAGACCCCCTAAGGAACTTATCTAGATGTGTTTAGAGAGCTTTGAACCCCCAAGTGTTTCACTACAGTTTATAACACAGAGCCGTGAAAATAAAAATTATTTTTTTTTTCACAAAAATGATTAGGCCCGAGTTTTGTATTTTCCCAAGGGTAACAGGAGAAATTGGACCCCAAAAGTTGTTGTCCAATCTGTCCTGAGTACGCTGATACCCCGTATGTGGGGGGGAACCACTGTTTGGGCGCATGGCAGAGCTCGGAAGGGAAGGAGCGCCATTTGGAATGCAGACTTATGTTGTGAATTCCGTTCTCGAACTCCCTCCTGTGGTCATGAATGGTACTTCGGCGAGTTCTGTCTGTGGACTCCCTCTGGTGGCTGTGAGTGGAACTGCTGGTTCTGAGGTTGCTTCCTCAGCTCCCCTCGTTTGTGGCTAGGCTGGCTTCTCTATTTAACTCCACTCAGATCGTTACTCCATGCCAGCTGTCAATGTATCAGTACTGGTTCAGATCTCTCTCGGATCTTTCTGATGACCTGTCTACTCCAGCAAAAGCTAAGTCCCTGCTAGTTCATTTGTTGTTCATTGTGTACTGAATATGTTTCTTAGTGCTTGCTAAGTTCTAGTCCAGCTTGCTAACATGATATTGCCTTGCTAGCTGGAAGCTCTGGGTTGCAGAGTGGCACCTCCGCACAGTGAGTCGGTGCGGGGGTCCTTTTGCACACTCTGCGTGGCTTTTTGTAGTTTTTTCTGCTGACCGCATAGATCCCTTTCCTATCCTCAGTCTATCTAGTAAGTCTGGCCTCCTTTGCTGAGACCTGTTTCATCCCTGTGTTTGTGACTTTCCTCTTAACTCACAGTTAATATATGTGGGGGGCTGCCTTTACCTTTGGGGAATTTCTCTGAGGCAAGGTAAGGCTTATTTTCCTATCTTTAGGGGTAGTTAGCTCTTAGGCTGTGAAGAGGCGTCTAGGGAGAGTTAGGTACGCTCCACAGCTATTTCTAGTGTGTGTGTTAGGATTAGGATTTGCGGTCAGCAGAGTTCCCACTTCCCAGAGCTTGTCCTGTCTTCTAGCTTAACCATCAGGTCATTCCAGGTGCACCTAACCACCAGGTCCATAACAGACTTAGATGGATTGGTCTGCAGGCATCACGTTGCATTTGTAGAGCCCCTGATGTACCCAAACAGTAGAAACCCCCCACAAGTGGCCCCATATTGGAAACTAGACCTCCCAAGGAACTTATCTAGATGTGTTGTGAGAACTTTGAACCCCCAAGTGTTTCACTACAGTTTACAACGCAGAGCCATGAAAATAAAAAATCTTTTTTTTCCCACAAAAATGATTTTTAGCCCCCCAAATTTTTATCTTCCCAAGGATAGCAAGAGAACTTGGACCCCAAAAGTTGTTGTCCAATTTGTTCCGAGTACGCTGATACCCCATATGTTGGGGTAAACCCCTGTTTGGGCGCACGGGAGAGCTCGGAAGGGAAGGAGCACTGTTTTACTTTTTCAACGCAGAATTGGCTGGAATTGAGATCGGACACCATGTCGCGTTTGGAGAGCCCCTGATGTGCCTGAACAGTGGAAACTCCCCAATTCTACCTGAAACCCTAATCCAAACACACCCCTAGCCCTAATCCCAACGGTAACCCTAACCACACCTCTAACCCTGACACACCCCTAACCCTAATCCCAACCGTAAATGTAATCCAAACCCTAACCCTAACTTTAGCCCCAACCCTAACCCTAACTTTAGCCCCAACCCTAACCCTAACTTTAGCCCCAACCCTAACCCTAACTTTAGCTCCAACCCTAGCCCCAACCCTAACCCTAGCCCTAACCCTAGCCCTAACCCTAACCCTAGCCCTAACCCTAGCCCTAACCCTAATGGGAAAATGGAAATAAATACATTTTTTTCATTTTATTATTTTTCCCTAACTAAGGGGGTGAT
This sequence comes from Ranitomeya variabilis, assembly GCF_051348905.1. Lineage (NCBI taxonomy): Eukaryota > Metazoa > Chordata > Amphibia > Anura > Dendrobatidae > Ranitomeya > Ranitomeya variabilis. Next base: position 297,598,948 of record NC_135235.1, read on the forward strand.
GAAGGGGGGTTTGATTTACTTTTATAGCGTTTTTTTATATCGGATTTTTATGATTGGCAGCTGTCACACACTAAAAGACGCTTTTTATAGCAAAAAAGTTTTTGCGTCTCCACATTTTGAGACCTATAATTTTTCCATATTTTGGTCCACAGAGTCATGTGAGGTCTTGTTTTTTGCGGGACGAGTTGATGTTTTTATTAGTAACATTTTCGGGCACATGACATTTTTTTATTTATTTTTATTCCGATTTTTGTGAGGCAGAATGACCAAAAACCAGCTATTCATGAATTTCTTTTGGGGGATGCGTTTATACCATTCCATGTTTGGTAAAATTGATAAAGCAGTTTTATTTGTCGGGTCAGTACAATTACAGCGACATCTCATTTATATCATTTTTTTATGTTTTGGCGCTTTTACACGATAAAAGCTATTTTATAGAAAAAATAATTATTTTGGCATCGCTTTATTCTGAGGACTATAACTTTTTTATTTTTTTGCTTAAGATGCTGTATGGCAGCTTGTTTTTTGCGGGACAAGATGTCGTTTTCAGCGGTACCATGGTTATTTATATCCATCTTTTTGTTCAGCGGTATGATAATAAAGCGTTGTTTTTTGGCTCGTTTTTTTTTTTCTTACGGTGTTCACTGAAGGGGTTAATAACTGGGACAGTTTTATAGGTTGGGTAGTTACGGATGCGGCGATACTAAATATGTGTACTTTTATTGTTTTTTTTTTAATTTAGATAAAGAAATGTATTTATCGGAATAATATATATATTTTTTTTCTTTATTTAGGAATTTATTTATTTATTTATTTTTTTTTTTACACATGTGAAATTTTTTTTTTTACTTTTTTACTTTGTCCCAGGGGGGGGACATCACAGATCGCTGATCTGACAGTTTGCACAGCACTCTGTCAGATCAGCGATCTGACTGACAGCGCTGCAGGCTTACCAGAGCCTGGTCTGCAGCCGGAAGGACCCAGATGCAGCCCCGTGGCCATTTTGGATCCGGAGCCTGCAGGGATAGGAGGTAAGAGACGCTCGGAGCAACGCAATCACATCGCGTTGCTCCGGGGGTCTCAGGGAAGCCCGCAGGGAGCCCCCTCCCTGCGCGATGCTTCCCTATACCGCCGGAACACTGCGATCATGTTTGATCACAGTGTGCCGGGGGTTAATGTGCAGGGGGCGGTCCGTGACCACTCCTGGCACATAGTGCCGGATGTCAGCTGCGATAGTCAGCTGACACCCGGCCGCGATCGGCCGTGCTCCCCCCGTGAGCGCGGCCGATCGCATATGACGTACTATCCCGTCGGTGGGAATTAAGGCCCACCCCACCTCGACGGGATAGTAAGTCATATGGGATTAAGGGGTTAATGTCACCTTGCTATTGTAAGGTGACATTAAGCCAGGTTAATAATGGAGAGGTGTCAATAAAATGCCTATCCATTATTAATCCAGTGGTCTGAAAGGGTTAAAAATACACACGCACATTAAGAACAAAGTCTTTTAATGAAATAATTACACACACAGGTTTACCATCTTTATTGCACGCTCAATCCAAGCGAAGCCCTCGTTCTTCTGTAAAAAAAAAATCCAAAATAAAAAAACAACAATATCCCATACCTGTCTGCCGTACAGTCAAGTCCCACGCTGTAAATCCATCTCAAGGGCTTAAATAGTTTACAACGCAGAGCGGTGCTAATGCGACCGGCTGGGCTGTAAACCACAGAGGAATGAATGAAACTGCGCAGCCTCCCTGCCTGACCGGACATGAACTGATTAGCGTGGGAAAGTTTCTGAACATTTTCCCACGCTGTTAGGCCGGTTTCACACGTCAGTGGCTCCGGTACGTGAGGTGACAGTTTCCTCACGTACCGGAGACACTGACACACGTAGACCCATAAAAATTAATGCATCTGTTCAGATGTCATTGATTTTTTGCGGACCGTGTCTCCGTGTGCCAAACACGGAGACATGTCAGTGTTCGTGGGAGCGCACGTATTACACGGACCCAATAGAGTCAATGGGTCACACCCGTCTGGGGTCCGTGTGCGTGCAGGAGACAGCGCTACAGTAAGCGCTGTCCCCCCCACATGGTGCTGAAGCCGCGATTCATATGTTCCCTGCAGCAGCGTTTGCTGCAGAGAAAATATGAATAATAGTGTTTAAAATAAAGATCTATGTGTCCGCCGCCCCCCCCACCCCCTGTGCGCCCCCCGCTGTCCTGAAAATACTCACCCGCTCCCACGTTGGCTGTCACTCCTTCCTCCCTGCCCCGCGTCTCCTACTGTATGCGGTCACGTGGGGCCGCTCATTTACAATCATGAATAGTCGGCTCCGCCCCTATGGGAGGTGGAGCCACATATTCATGACTGTAAATGATCGGCCCCACGTGACCGCATACACTAGAAGCCGCGGCCAGACCAGGAAGCAGCGAGGGAGGCGGGTAAGTATTTTCAGAACAGCGGGGGGGGGGGGCGCACAGGGGGTGGGAGGGCGGCGGACACATAGATCTTTATTTTAAACACTGTTATTCATATTTTCTCTGCAGCAAACGCTGCTGCAGGGAACATATGAATCGCGGCTTCAGCACGATGCAGGGTACCACACGTGTGGGTACCACACGCTCCGTGTGGTACCCACTCGCCATACGGGCGGCACACGTGTGCCGCACGTATGGCCTACGTGAGTTCCCAGGCACACGGACACGGATAACTCCGGTACCGATTTATTCCGGTACCGGAATTATCTGGACGTGTGGGACAGCCCTTAGTTCACTGCGTCAGGCGTCGTACCATTTAAAGACCGAAGTCCGTAATGGACAGATGCATTTAAATGATTAATAGCAGCAACTGGAGCTCAGCTCCGGTCACTGCTGTCAGACCCAGATGCCGGCAATGTAACACAGCAGGTATCTACCGCATATGGAGAAACCTCACTTCACTCCACACACAGTCACCCCAGCTCTGCTATACTTATATGTCATTTAGTGTTAAAGGGTCAAAGGGGATTTGTCAGGAAATTCATGCTGCCCAAACCACAGATAACATGACTCAGACACTGGAAGCCAGGTAGGTTTTACTCCAAAACTATGCAGCATTTCAGAGAAAACATACTTTGAAAAGCCGATCAGAGACTAATCTGAGGCAGGTAACCAGCAGCTTCTCCCAGCCCCGCTCCACGAGACAAGTCTCTGCTTGTACACAAATGGAGAGAGATCTGACAGTTAACGACCAGGTGCACACCATCATATTTTCCATCCATTTGCGAGCCGCCAAAACATTGGATAGCACTAGGTCCAATATAATTCTATGAGGCTGCTAACATCCGATTTTTTCCTTGGACTGAGCCGGTCCGAAGAAAAAGTCGCAGCATGTCAGAGCATGTCACACTTGGCCATGCAAGTCAATGAATTTGTGGAAACAACTGGACTGCATTTGGATAACATCTGAGTGCAGTCCGATTTGTATGAATTGACAGAATGGAGAAATAATTTTGGTTGTAATATTGCAGCCAATGTCTGATTCGTGCTGTCGGTGGGTTGGGCAAAAATCCTCTGACAGGTTCCCTTTAAGCACTTAAGGCATTATCTGGGCCCCTCACCTATTGGAAAAAGAGGGGTCAGGTTGTCCATTCAAGACCACCAGAGTTCAATAGAAAAGTGTCCATGCTTCCACACGACCTTTTTCACTCGAGTACAAGCACAGGTAAGGTGTGGACAGGGCAAAGTGAAGAATTGTGTCTACTGACTTCTGTGCCTGTATGTCAACTCATATATGGGTTAAAGAGTTTTTTTAAATATTAGATGAAATTACCTATAATAAAGCAAGAATCTAAAATAAGACAATGCAGATTGTGTGCGCACCTGGGAGCTTCCTGAGCCTCTATAATCTGGGACTTCACATGCTTTCCAAAACAGGATCCCTGTGGAAAACACCTCCTGCCTCCACATCCACCGACTGGTATCAGGAGGGATCACTGCAACTAAAAACATATTACAAAATGCAACAAATATAATGATGTGGCTGACACAAGATGCAGAGCATACACAACCCCGTACTATCAGTGTTATACTTACAGACGAGGGAGAAATCTCAAATTAGGAAGGAGAACTGGAACAATTTACAAATGAATAAACACCATGATCAGTTATCCTATAACTATGGGAAGCTTTAGGCTTTGTGCACATGTTGCGGATTTTGCTGCGGATCTGCAGCGGATTTAACACTGCAGATCCGCAGCAGTTTCCCATGAGGTGTACAGTACCATGTAAACGTATGGAAAACAAAATCCGCAGTGCACATGCTGCGGAAAAAAAACGCGCAGAAACGCAGCATTGTATTTTCCGCAGCATGTCAATTCTTTGTGCGGATTCCACAGCGGTTTACACCTGCTCCTCAATAGGAATCCACAGGTGTAAAACCGCAGGTGGAATCCGCGCAAAAAACGCGGTAAATCCGCGGGTAATCCGCAGTGCAGTTTACCTGCAGATTTATCAAAAACAATGAGGAAAAATCCGCACACCAATCCGCAACGTGTTCACATAGCCTCACACACGTACAAGAAAAACTAACAACACACGGACACATTTACGGGAGGACATAAGAGTATCAATGTCCTGCAGGAGATCTGCATTGTGTATGGGGCAAACTGCTGTCAGAGGAAAGAAGATTGGGCATGCAAACCCTGTGTTTCCGAGGAGAGAAGTGGTCCCAGATGTTTAGTATCTTATTCCCCCTCTTTTTCTAAATATACTTGGCCAATTTCAGAATGTGCATTTATAGCAGCCTTTGGCGAGATACCTGAACGTTTACCTAGCAGTTATCGGCATCTGAAAAGTTCCTGTAATAAATCCGTCCTTTGATTGGATGACAACCTCTTGATTGGATGACAACCTTTTTAATCTATTTTATTTGCGATCATGTTTTTTTTTATCACCTCACCACTCTGGGCAGAGTTTAGGGTTCTTCCAGATGTTTTCACCTGGTACATTGCTTGAGACTTTTTTGATAGTTGCAAAATGTGTCCCTCTCTGGTGTCATTTTATACACGCCATCCAATTTGGCGCCGTTTTTGCACTAAAGAGTTGAAAAAAAATTGTTAAAGTAAAAAAATACAGAATATTTTTGACTTTGCAAGAAATGTATGACCCGGGTTGACCATTTTGAAGAATGTGGTGCAAAAAAAAAACCCAGATGGAAAAAAAGGAAAGCATTGTCTAGAATGAAGATTTTTTTTTTTGTAATTAGCTCCGTGTGATTTCAGCTAAATGGCAGCCAGCTCGGCACCATTTTTCTCAACCATAGAAGGTCGACAAATGATTATTACGCAAACAAAAAAGGATAACACTTCACCAGTCACCTCCATTGCTCGTTCTTCCGTGTGGTCCTCGGCGCTGACGAGGTGAAAAACGCTCTAGGTCCGGGACAGCCTGCTTGCGACTAGGTCAGGGTGTCTCAGCCCAAGTCGCGCCAACGATGTAGGGTCTAGGCAGGGACTTCTGGCCTCTACTAGGCTTGGAACGTCCCTTTTCAAGGGCCTACTTATGGCCGGAAGTTCCGGCCTATTGAGAAGATGCCCAGAGCTTCAGTGCTTGGTGGTGGTAAAAAAAGGCTTTGAGGACTGTTTAGGAAACAGAAATATTAGGTTTTGTTTTTTTTTTAACCATCTGACGTTTATTTTTTTGCTATCTGACATTCATTAAGTCCATGGGGCTCTCCAGACCCCAGAGGAGGATAATAAGGGTCATTCAATTCACAAAGGATACATTTGCTGCAAATCGACTTTCCTGATAAAATCCGCACGATTTGGTGAACTCAAATCTCGTTGGATCCGCTCATCTCTAATCGGGGCCAACGAGTTTTGCCTCACGGAGGAGTTTTTCCTTTATTGCAGGAACATCGACTGAGCTGGAAGAACTTGCGATTCTTACCACACCGTGTTACTGAGCCCTATGAAGGAGGAGGTCACCTAGGGATAAACCAGGAACCTAGATTTGAATATTTATGAACAGATCCGATCACGAGCACACAGTGAATATTATCACTGCCAGAACTTCTACATAATATTTCCCAGAAGAAGAATCAGAGCAGCTCACACACATAATGAACCTGATACAATTAGTTCTGACCATACCTATAACATAAAAGTCATCCGAAATGGATCATTTCAACCATTTTTGTCAACCATTCTTTGGAAAATTTCCAACCGCTGAGATCTGTCAGTTGAACCCATTATACCTGCAGGCACGGCTTCCATTCACGCTTACACACAGTTTTTCCATATATCTCAATAGCTAATGTTTTAGATGTTGCATGATACCGTACTTCCTACACTCCTACCAATCAGAACTTTGGGAAAGCTGGGTTGACAGCTCCTACGTGCTGAGACTACGACCCTTGGTTCCTCAAATTCCAGTATGTTCAGGAATGAAATAAAGTCACCAAAAATCCCGGTTTTAGAATCCATATTCTTTTTCCCAAGGAACATCCATTACCTAAAACTTACAGATACGTCCACATGAGAGGGAAATAACATGAACTTTCTATGACGATATATGCACCAAAAAAACCCGCAGGAGATGACGGTACCGGCCATGCGGATGAGATAAGAACAATGCTGCAAATTTTGCTTCTTGCAGGAACTCACCTGGGGGCATATTTTCTCACTCCAGTATGGACAAACACAAATGACCCGTCATCCTTTTTTATGTCATTTCTCTTTTTTTCTTCTGGTATTTGATGATATTTTATGTGCCAATTTCTTCAAAATGACACACGGTTTGTGAATTTTGCACAAAATGAAAATGACGTTTTGTTGTTTTTTTAACCTTTTTTGTAACTTTTTACAAAAGTTCCACTAAAATGTTGCAAAGTTTGTATATAACAGCACTCCGGGGAGGGAGGGAGGGTGTGAGTGTTGCAGACTTAGGGCTCATTTCCACTGGCGAGGAAAATGGACGAGTGCAATCCGATAAAAAATCGGATTGCACTCGGACCAATGTTATTCAATAGTTGTCTTTTCATTTTTTTCTCGGCCGAAATCGGACTGAGAAAAAAATCGCAGCATGCTGCGATTTGCTGCGAGTCTCGGACGAGACTCGCCAATGCAAGTCAATGGGTGCGAGAAAAAAAATCGCACAGCACTCGCACCATGCGAGTTCTGTCCGATTTTTACGCACCGGTGTCTTTTGAAAAGCCGGCAATTCAGCGCGGTGTACAGTAAAATCACACTGACAGGTTAGAATAGAGTAGATATATGCACATAGAATGTGTATATATACATATATATATGTCAGTGAGACACCTATATATGTATATTTATATTTAATGCAGCGCTAGATAGCATAAAAGCCGCTAATTCAATTGCCGGCTTTTGCTCTCTCCTTCACAAACCCGACATGATATGAGACATGGTTTACATACAGTAAACCATCTCATATCCCCTTTTTTTTTGCATATTCCACACTACTAATGTTAGTAGTGTGTATGTGCAAAATTTGGCCGCTGTAGCTGCTCAAATAAAGGGTTAAATGGCGGAAAAAATTGGCGTGGGCTCCCGCGCAATTTTCTCCACCAGAGTGGTAAAGCCAGTGACTGAGGGCAGATATTTTGCCGCTGCGGGTCCGCAGCTGTTTTCCATGCAGGGTACAGTACAATGTAACCCTATGGAAAACAGGAAACGCTGTGCACATGATCCGGAAATTCTCTAAAAAAGCCGCGCTGAATAGCTGCGGTAAAAAAGAAGGACCATGTCACTTCTTTGTGCGGAACTGCAGCGGTTCTGCACCCATAGACCTCCATTGTGAGGTCAAACCCGCAGTAAAACCCGCAGATCAAAAATATATCTGCGGGTTTTATTGCGGTTATGGGTGGAGAAACCGCTGCAGCAGGAAGTGCGGGGAAGCGGGCGGAAGTGCGTGGGCGGAGTGTGGTCCTGTATCCCGAAGAGACATGGAGGCATACCGTCGCATAGGGATCGATGTCGGCCGTTTGATAGATTTGGTATGTGTGTGTGTGTATGTGTGTGTATGTGTGTGTGTATGTGTGTGTATGTGTGTGTGTGTGTATGTGTGTGTGTGTGTGTGTGTGTGTGTGTGTGTGTGTGTGTGTGTGTGTGTGTGTGTCCCCATGCGACGCTAGTGCCACCATTGTGCTAAGTCGCCGTATGGGACTACTACTCCCATCTGGTATTAGGATGGGAGAGTTGTCCCTGTGTCCGGCGACTTAGCACAGTTGTAAAGTTACACAAAACACACACAATACACATACATGACACACAGTACATACAACATATAACACAGAGTATATACTCACCAACAGCACACTGGTAGGCGAAGCCCTCGATCCCCTAGAAAAAATCCCAAAATAAAAACTCAAATTCATACTCCCTGTCCGCAGAATCCATAAAACGAGTGTCCCACGCCGATCGGCTGCTCTCCGGCGATACACTGCCAGGAGCGAAGCTCCTAGCAGTGTATCGCGTACTGTTCCGGAGTTCAATGGCTCCGGCGTCTCGGTTAACGGCAGTACAGCTGCGTTGAACTTTCCCACGCAGCACTGCCGTTAAGCGAGAGTGCCGGGGTCAATGACCGCCGGTAAACTCGCTCGCGCATGCGCAGTGACACACCGACAGGAACTATGGCTCCTGTCAGTGTGTTGCTGCAGCCGTGGAGAGCAGACATACCTCTGGATGTGTCTGTTCTCCATGGAAGATCTTCGTGGGACCCTCGATGGATTTCTGCGGACAGGGCCAGGGAGTATGAATTTGTTTTTTTATTTTGCGTCTTTTTCAGGTCGAGGGTCTTCAGGACGGATTGAGCGTACAATAAAATATGGTCAAAAAGTGGGTGTCTTTATTTCATTAAAATATTTTTTTTCTAGTGTTTGTGGTTTTTTTTAACCCTTTAATTGGATTAATAATGGATAGGCGTCTTATTGACGCCTCTCCATTATTAACCGGGCTTAATGCCACCTTACAATAGCAAGGTGGCATTAACCCCTCATTACCCCATATCCCACCGCTACAGGGAGTGGGAAGAGAGGGGCTAAGTGCCGGAATTGGCACATCATTTTGATGCGCCTTTTCTGGGGCGGCTGCGGGCTTATATTTGTAGCCAGGGGGGGGGCAAATATCCATGGCCCCTTTCCTAGGCTATGAATATAAGCCCACGGCTGTCTGCGTAGCCTTTCTGGCCTAAAAATATAGGGGGACCCCAACACTTTTTTTGGGGGGGCTCTCCCTTTATTTCTGAGCCAGAAAGGCTACGCAGACAGCTGTGGGCTTCATATTCATGGCCTGGGAACAGCCATGGGTATTTTAACCCCTTCCCAGGCCACAAATATTGGCCCGCAGCAGTCTGCCTAGCCTTTCTGGCCTAAAAATATAGGGGGACCCTGTCATTTTTTTTTTTTGGGGGGGGGGGTCCCCCTATATTTTTTTTGATCATTTTAATAGCATTAATAATGGATAGGCGTCTTATTGACGCCTCTCCATTATTAACCGGGATTAATGCCACCTTACAATAGCAAAAAATACGTGCAACTGAAATACGTGGCACTTAAATACGTGATACGTGGCACTTAAATACGTGATACGTGGCACTTAAATACGTGACACTGAAATACGTGATACGTGGCACTTAAATACGTTGCACTTAAATACGTGGCACTGAAATACATGATACGTGGCACTTAAATACGTGGCACTTAAATATGTGGCACTGAAATACGTGGCACTGAAATACGTGATACGTGGCACTGAAATACGTGGCACTGAAATTCGTGATACGTGGCACTTAAATACGTGATACGTGGCACTTAAATACGTGGCACTTAAATACGTGGCACTGGAATACGTGGCACTGAAATACGTGGCACTGAAATACGTGGCACTGGAATACGTGATACGTGGCACTGAAATACGTGGCACTGAAATACGTGATACGTGGCACTGAAATACGTGGCACTGAAATACGTGATACGTGGCACTGAAATACGTGGCACTGAAATACGTGATACGTGGCACTGAAATACGTGGCACTGAAATACGTGGCACTGAAATACGTGGCACTGAAATATACGTGATACGTGGCACTGAAATACGTGGCACTGAAATTCGTGATATGTGGCACTTAAATACGTGATACGTGGCACTTAAATACGTGGCACTGAAATACGTGGCACTGAAATACGTGATACGTGGCACTTAAATACGTGGCACTGAAATACGTGATACGTGGCACTGAAATACGTGGCACTGAAATACGTGGCACTGAAATACGTGATACGTGGCACTGAAATACGTGATACGTGGCACTTAAATACGTGGCACTGAAATACGTGGCACTGAAATACGTGATACGTGGCACTAAGTCTACGTTCACATTTGCGGTCTGCGCCGCAGCGTCGGGCGCCGCAGCGTCGCCGCATGCGTCATGCGCCCCTATATTTAACATGGGGGCGCATGGACATGCGTTTCACTTGCAATTTGCGACGCATGCGTCACTGCGGCGCACGCGTCCGGGCGCAGAGGACGCAGCAAGTTGCATTTTTGCTGCGTCCAAAATCAACCAAAAAAAGGACGCATGCGTCGCAAAACGCAGCGTTGTGCATGCGTTTTTGTTTGCGTTGTGCGTTGCGTCGCCAACGCTGCGGCGCACAACGCAAATGTGAACGTAGCCTTAAATACGTGGCACTTAAATACCTGGATAGAGCTGGATCCGCGGGCTGTGATCTGGCCTACGCTCAGCACTCTGTGGAGCGCTGTCATTCAAAACATGTCCACTCATTTTGGTGTTTAGTCCCAAAATGGAGGATGGAAGAAGAAAAGGGTTGGACAAGGAAATGACATCATTTCTCTTTTTTTTTTTCCCCACTGCAGTTAAAGCTTTATTTGTGTCAAACACAGACAATCTGCAGAGAAAACTGCATAAAAAAATGCACTAAAAACCGCATCAAAAAACGCACCAAAAAACGCACCAAAAACCGCACCTGCGTTTTCTGCCAAGAGCTGCGGTTTTTAGTGCAGAAAAACAGCAGGGAAATCAGGAACGTGTGAACATGGCCTAATACATACCTTAATGAATCGGCCCCCATGAGTGTGCGTCCACACGGGACAGGAGAATCTACGGCAAAATCTAAATATGGAACAGACGGATTTTGCTTTTGATTTGCAGAATTCATGAGAATGCCGTTCAATCAGCAGGCACCATGTTATAGCGCAGGGGGAGAGGAGCTGATCGGATTGTTTTCATCATTTAATCCTCTGCTCTTTCTGGGATTTTGGGTCCAATGGGCGGTCCTATCTGTGACTGACAGCTACAGTATCTCTGTATGCACACTTCTACAACGGAAGCTGAAAACACAGTTAATACTGAAGCTTTTCCCACCAAATTACACGATCTTCTCAGTTCTTCCTGCTCTGTAAGGCCACGTTCACACGTTCAGTATTTGGTCAGTATTTTACAATACAGACCATGCTCACCATGGCTCCATTCATTCTCTATGGGACTGCTATAAAAGAAAAGTCACTCATGGTACTTGGCTATATCTGGCAGTCTCTTAATGACTGAATGGAGTGATGATAAGCATGTCCGACCTCCGCTCTATTGAGATGGGACAAGTCAGAGCTCGTTCTCGAGATCACTTGGGTTCCCAGATGTCAGACCACCTAATGATCAAGTTGTCACCTATCCTATGGCTAGGAGATACATTCAACAGATGAATATAACTCTTTTCTGGGACTGCAGTGCTGGTTATTTCCAGCAATCCCATAGAGAGTGAAAAGAGTCATGGTGCGCATGTACAGTACAGACCAAAAGTTTGGACACACCTTCTCATTTAAAGATTTTTCTGTATTTTCATGACTATGAAAATGGTACATTCACACTGAAGGCATCAAAACTATGAATTAACACATGTGGAATTATATACTTAACAAAAAAGTGTGAAACAACTGAAATTATGTCTATTATTCAAGGTTCTTCAAAGTAGCCACCTTTTGCTTTGATGACTTCTTTGCACACTGTTGGCATTCTCTTGATGAGCTTCTAGAGGTAGTCACCGGAAATGGTCTTCCAACAATCTTGAAGGAGTTCCCAGAGATGCTTAGCACTTGTTGGCCCTTTTGCCTTCACTCTGCGGTCTAGCTCACCCCAAACCATCTCGACTGGGTTCAGGTCTGGTGACTGTGGAGGCCAGGTCATCTGGCGTAGCACCCCATCACTCTCCTTCTTGGTCAAATAGTCCTTACACAGCCTGGAGGTGTGTTTGGGGTCATTGTCCTGTTGAAAAATAAATGATGGTCCAACTAAACGCAAACCGGATGGAGTAGAATGCCGCTGCAAGATGCTGTGGTAGCCATGCTGGTTCAGTATGCCTTTAATTTTGAATAAATCCCCAACAGTGTCACCAGCAAAGCACCCCCACACCATCACACCTCCTCCTCCATGCTTCACGGTGGGAACCAGGCATGTACAGTCCATCCATTCACCTTTTCTGCGTCGCACAAAGACACGTGGTTGGAACCAAAGAGCTCAAATTTGGACTCATCAGACCAAAGCACAGATTTCCACTGGTCTAATGTCCATTCCTTGTGTTCTTTAGCCCAAACAAGTCTCTTCTGCTTGTTGCCTGTCCTTAGCAGTGGTTTCCTAGCAGCTATTTTACCATGAAGGCCTGCTGCACAAAGTCTCCTCTTACCAGTTGTTGTAGAGATGTGTCTGCTGCTAGAACTTTGTGTAGCATTGACCTGGTCTCTAATCTGAGCTGCTGTTAACCTGCGATTTCTGAGGCTGGTGACTCAGATAAAATTATCCTCAGAAGCAGAGGTGACTCTTGGTCTTCCTTTCCTGGGGCGTCCTCATGTGAGCCAGTTTCTTTGTAGTGCTTGATGGTTTTTGCCACTGCACTTGGGGACACGTTCATTCAAAGTTTTCCCAATTTTTCAGACTTTTCATTTCTTAAAGTAATGATGGCCACAAGTTTTTCTTTACTTAGCTGCTTTTTTCTTGCCATAATACAAATTCTAGCAGTCTATTCAATAGGACTATCAGCTGTGTATCCACCAGACTTCTGCACAACACAACTGATGGTCCCAACCCCATTTATAAGGCAAGAAATCCCACTTATTAAACCTGACAGGGCACACCTGTGAAGTGAAGACCATTCCCTGTGACTATACTCTTGAAGCTCATCAAGAGAATGCCAAGAGTGTGCAAAGCAGTCATCAAAGCAAAAGGTGGCTACTTTGAAGAACCTAAAATATAAGACATAATTTCAGTTGTTTCACACTTTTTTGATAAGTATATAATTCCACATGTGTTAATTCATAGTTTTGATGCCTTCAGTGTGAATGTACAATTTTCAGTCATGAAAATACAGAAAAATCTTTCAATGAGAAAGTGTGTCCAAACTTTTGGTCTGTACTGTACAACCACGATCTATTTATATGGGACGTTTCAGAGCCTCGCTCTCAAGATCGGTGGGGGTCTCAGAAGTCAGTCCTCCCCACCCAGGTTGTTACTGATCCTATGGCTAGGAGATAACTTCTACAAGTGAAAATAACCCTTGTAGTAGTCCCTTTCTGGGACTGCTGTGACTTGATTATCTCTGGAAAATACCATAGAGAATGAATTAAACGGTGGTTAGCATGTCCGACTACAGATCTATTTGGACAGAACAATTCAGAGCCCTTTTCTTAAGATCGGTGGGGGTTCCAGAAGTCAAACCACCCACTGATGATCAAGTTGTCACCTATCTTGTGGCTAATAGATAACGTTTACCACTGACAATAACCCTTTCTGGGACTGCTACAACTCTGTTATCTCTGGCAGTCCCATAGTGAATGAATGGCGTGGAGGTGCCCATGTATGAGCACGCTCTATGGGTATGTGCACACGTTGTGGAACGCTGTGCGGATTTTTCGGCACCGATTTTGGTAAATCTGCAGGAAATCCGCACTGCGGATTTACCGCGGTTTTTATGCGGATTCCACCTGCGGTTTTACACCTGCGGATTCCTATTGAAGAGCAGGTGTCAACCGCTGCGGAATCCGCACAAAGAATTGATATGCTGTGGAATAAACAACCCAGCGTTTCCGCACGTTTTTTTTCCGCAGCATGTGCACTGCAGATTTTGTTTTCCATAGGTTTACATGGTACAGTAAGCTCAGGGAAAACTGCTGTGAATCCATAGTGGCCAATCCGCTGCGGATTCGCAGCAAAATCCGCAGCGTGTGCACATACCCTATCTATTCAGATGGTTAATTTCAGAGACCCGTTCTCAAGATCGGTGGGGGTCCCAGAAGTCAGACCTCCCCCCCACCAATCAACTTGTTGCTTATCCTACAGCTAACTTCTACAGATGACAATAACCCTTTCTGGGACTGCCGTGATTCAATTATTTCAAGCAGTTCCATAGAAAATGAATGGCATGCAGGTGCGACCACCATACTCTGTTCAGATGGTTCATTTCAGAGCCTCGTTCTTGAGATCGGTGGGAGTCCCACAAGTTGGAACCCCCCACCCATCGATCAAGTTGTTGCTTATCCTTTGGCAATGACTAGGAGGTAACTTCTACAGGTGACAATAACCCTTTCTGGGATTCGGTTATTTTCAGCAGATCCGTAGACTGTGAATAGAGCGGAGGTCCGCACGTAAGACCAACATTCTCTATTCAGACAGGACATTTGGAGTCCCCGTGACCCTGAAGGCCACGTTCACACGCTCAGTATTTGGAAGCCAAAACCAGGAGTGGGTGATAAATACAGAAGTGGTGCATATGTTTCTGTTATACTTTTCCTCTGGTTGTTCCACTCCTGGTTTTGGCTACAAATGCTGATGTAAAATACTGACCAAATACTGAACATGTGCACATGGCCTTGCACTGGAAAGGGCAAAACCCAGGGGTGTAACTACAACAGGTGCAGGGGTTGCAATCGCACCCGGGCCCTGCAGCCTAGGGGCCCTAAAAGTCCATTTGACCTCTAGAAAAAGACTATTGCTATTAAAGATTAAAAAATTTGGGGGCTCCGTTGGAGCTTTCGCATCGGGGCCCATGAGTTTCAAGTTTACACTACTGGCAAAACCTGTGGTAAAAATGTCTATCTGGTCCGCATTTTGGAAAAAATATGTATGTGCCCAACTTAAGAAGTGCTGTGGCTATAGAGCACACTGCAATAGATTGGTGGTAAAGAAACCTTTTATTAAAGCACTACGCGTTTCGGCAGCGGACCTCTACCTTCCTACCGGAGCGGTGCAGGGGTGCACAACCCTTCCCGGTGAGAGGCCCCCACCGTTCATTGAAACATCCCAAGTAACCACCTGGTGCTTCTCCTGCTGCGCTCTTCCATCTTTATCGTCTTATCATGTCCGGTATCCTAATCCGCTGCAGATTTTACCTGCACATAATCCGCCGCGGATTTTACCTGCACATAATCCGCGGCGGATTTTACCTGCACATAATCCGCGGCGGATTTTACCTGCACATAATCCGCGGCGGATTTTACCTGCACATAATCCGCGGCGGATTTTACCTGCACATAATCCGCGGCGGATTTTACCTGCACATTATCCGCATCATTTCCGTAACCAGAGGGTTGTACGTACATGGGAAATGCGGCAGTAGCAGGATCCCGGCAACATCTAATAAGGACCATCCCAACAAGCTTATTTTTTCCACAACCGGAAATATTAACTTTATACTCAAGTTTTCCCCAGAAACAAAAAAAACCCAACCCCATGAGCTCCTCCAGTGCCTCCCCTCCCCCAGCCGCACTCCTCTGCTCCCCTCCTACTAGCTGTGACACGCCAATAGCGGCCGGCGCAGGAGCGCAGCACGGAGCGCGGTACCAGCCAGTAACATCAGCCGTGCAACAAAGGAGGGGGCTGCGCTCTGCGCCATTCAACAAGCCTGCGCTCCGGGAGCCAATAGCCGCCGCAGAGCATCCGTGCAGCTACACGGGCAGATTTGCCTAATGGGCGGGACGTATTACTCGGTTTTAAACCAATCACAAAGCGAGGAGCTTGGTAATTTTTGACGGGGCGGGATGATGGCCATAATAGACAGCTGGAAAGGCGAATCAGAAACGAGCTGCCAACCAATCAGTAAGCCACAAATCTCCATAACTCCGCCCCGCGCTAGTTCGTATTTAATTCTCGCTTTGTGGTACAATTGTTTCATTCCTGTCTCCACACCGCCTCGGTCACTGGTGTCTTCCATCATTTCTTCTCCCTCCTCTTCTCCCGTCTCCGGTTAAGTCCTCTTTCCCCTCCTATTTTTTATTATTTTTTTTTATTATTATTTAATTCGCTCACCGAACTTCCAAGAACATGGCCGATACCGATGTCGATACCACCACTGCCGCCACCACCGAGGTGCCAGTTACCAAGGTACTGTAGTCATTGCCTCCTCCTGACACATCGTGTCTTCCATTGTTCCTGGCGGCTTTTCTTTGTTGTCCGTTCTCCACACGCGGTTCCGTAACTGACGCGACACAATTACGGCTGTGTGTGTGTTTACCCTGCCAACTTTTATCGTGACATCGAGGGGGGGGGGGAGGAGGAGGTGAGGGGGGTCCCGATCCCGATTGGATATTGATGACCGGAACCTTCCTCGCTTTATTTTATCGGCTTTTCTTCTCCCGGGAAATGATAAGATGTCACCTGGCAGCGGCGGCTCCTCGGCTCGTCCTTCACGGCCACCTGAGAGTTCTCTCCTTCTCATTGGCGACAAATAGCCTGCTCTGTCGCTGAGATGTCGCTACGATGTCGGCTGGGATGTCGCGCAGGATGTCGTGGGGATGACGACTCCCCCCACATTATCTACTTCACGTTTTACCGATTTATTGACTTTTTCTATTTTATTTTCTGCAACTTGTGTCAAAACCTTACGATATAGGTCGGGCGACGATTCTGTCAGCGTGATGTTACCGCGGATTTCTTGCATTGGACTTTATCCGTATTTTTCATTTTTTTTTCTGGTATAATGTTGATCTATCGATACAGTCGTGATAATTAAGGGGGTCACCTCCGATTTCCTTCATTTTTTACCTCAAGTTTCAGCCTTTTTTACCTCAGATTTATCATAATTTTTCCCGTATTTTAACCTCAGATTGCCTTCATTTTCTCTCAGTTTTATCGTATTTTTACCTGTTTCCCATGACCTGAGATTTTTCCCATATTTTACCACAGATTTCCCGTATTTTTACCTCAGAATTCCTGTATTTTTACCTGTTTCCCTTTTTACCTCAGTTCCTTCATTTTTACCTCAGTTTTATCGTATTTTTACCTAAGATTTTTCCTTATTTTTACCTCAGATTTCCCGTATTTCTTTACCTCAGATTTCCCGTATTTCTTGTATTTTCCGTCTTCTCCCCTCACCTGTCTTTGGCTCCCGCGCTTTTCCCACCTCACCTGTCTCTAGAGCACCATCTCTTCCCTTTCCTTGTGTTTTGGTGTCGCGACATAGTGCACAGGTGTCTATATATCGCGTCCTGCCTACGCGTTACACGTCTGTGACCAGAATTCCGTCGCCGATAATGTTCCTATTCCCCATGTTGGTTTTTATGACTGGTGTGTTATGGCTCCCCTCGGAAGGAGCCTTGCTGCCACCTGCGCTGGCCCCGATCCAGCCCCCTCTTCACTCTATTTTATTTATTTTTTTCCTCCGTGTGAGGGAGACGTCGAGTTCAAACGAATGGAGGCGACTAGAGAGGAGGGAGGGGGGAAATCGGCGGGAAGGAGGCGCTGGAAAATGCGGGAGAGCAGCAGCAGCGGTGGGCGGAGTTATAGGCGGGACCGGGCGCGCTCTTTACTTGCTTCTGCGCCTGCGCGGCTCAGTCTTTGTTTCCCGCTGCTGATGCCCGTGTCGGGGGCGCGCCTTGAGCAGATGTTTTTCCTGTGCGCGCGTTCTACGCCCCGCCTCCTCTCCCTGCGGGGTCGATTCGATTATTGTCTCCATCCTGGTGCAGAAATTGCTACAGATGTCAGTGAGGGAATCATGTAGTAAGCTGCAGCAATGGTGAAGGATGTCACCAATCTCTACAGAAGGCTGTTGGATGGCACATGCTTTTGGACACGACCTTTATATATTGATTCGGTCACGTGTAATGCTTCATGCTGGCTAGAATGATGGTAATAAGGTTTAGAAATAATTGTTTTTAATGTATTTTTATTTTTTTTTTTACTGATTTTTTTTTCTGCTGCTGTATATTTTTTCTGTTTTATTTTTTCCTATTTTTATGATTTTTGTTTTTTCAGTTTTTTAATCTTTTCCTGTTTTTTTATTTGTTCTGTTTTTTATTTTTTAATATTTTTGTTTTTATTTTTTTGTTTATTTTTTCTGTTTTTTTTTCTGATTGTATATATTATCGTTCTTCAGGATCTGAAGGAGAAGAAAGAAGTTGTAGAGGAACCTGAAAAGGCAGAAAATGGCAGCGGAGATGCCCCAGCCAATGGGACTGTAAGTGTAATCCGTGTATGGTTGTGTGAAATCACCGATCTGATAGGGTTGGAACAATGGAAGGGCATCCTGGGATTTGTAGTCTGTAACAAGGCATGCACGTACCAATTGCAGTACGTGATGTGGAGCATAATAAGTATACATGTGTGTTACATGTATTTATGTAATTGTGATTTTTAAGAACAACCTTTGCCAATACATAAAAATGGTGTTTTTTGGTTTCTGTTTTTACATTCACATCATACTCCCACAAATTCATATGGGAACAGTTTTACTTTAGTACGTGTCCATATTTACAAAGATTGATAACATTTTGTGTCATCTGAATTCTGCAACAGTCCAAAAAACAGGCTATTGATCTCATGACTTACAGATCAAAAACAGTACATACTTTGTACCCTAAGGCTAGGGTCACATTGCGTTATGTGACCGCGTTTAACGGACTACGTTACACCGCGGCATAACGCGGTGTTAACGTAGTCCGTTAACGCCGCCATAGCCTGTAATGGTGAACGCGTCGCTAGCGCCCGCCCACATTGGGTGTGCGCTAGCGATGTGCCGTCATTTGAGTGACGGACCTCGGACGCTGCTTGCAGCGTACGCGGTGCGCCCGAGGTCCGTTCCTCGCTAGTGCAGATCGGGGATCTGCGCTAGCGGGGAAGCCGAACGCGGACCCTAGAGAAGCATTGCGGTAGCGCTATGCGCTTAACGGATTGCCCTAACGCAATGTGACCCTAGCCTTAGAGTACACAATGTAAACCTAAAACTAGTAAGAAAAGAAATTAGCAAATTGTAAAAAAAAAAAAAAAAATGAGCATTTTCATACGTAAGTGACTAAACCTTATGGTTGTCTAACCTTGAATGCATTTACTGCAGGAAGAGAACGGTGCAGATCACAGCGAAGAAAACGCAGAGGATCCGGAAGAGGAAGACGATGAAGGTAATTGGTTTCAGCTATACCTTTTCCTACCTTTTATATTAATACTGGAAAATATTTACAGCTATAAGTGTCTTGTTCTTACCATTTTGATTTTCTTCCCAGCAGAGGGTGAAGGTGAGGGAGAAGGAGATGAAGATGAGGAGGAAGGGGAAGGAGAAGAAACCGAGGCAGATGGTCATTCGGTAAAACGCCCGGCAGAGGATGAGGTGAGAATTGTGTCATGTGCATCACTTAGGGCGAATCTGGACCTCGAATTGTGGTTCTTCTGGCCCAAACTTGACATAAGTGTGTGCATATATGTCACTGTTGAGGTCAAGTCGGGAGACTCTGGGTCCACACTCGAGCCGTGATATGTGGACACCTGAATCATTCCTTCCTGTTAGGAATGTCTAGGTAGTCCTGATGGTTATGACAAGCATTATCCTGTACATCACAGTTCTGAAGGCTTGATTGTGGGTGCTACGTGTGATGCTCAGCACAGCCAGCACCTTGTCATTAATTGTGTTTCTTTGCTTTTTCAGAAGGAAGCTGAAACTAAAAAACAGAAGACAGAAAACGGTGATTCCAAAGAAGTGAAAGAGTCTGCCTAATCCCCTCGTCCGCCTCCTCCTTCTCAAGACATTTTATAGCTTAAGTGACATGGTTGAATTTAAACAGTAGAGAATGTGCTTTATATCTGTACATTTTACAGAACGACTTTTTTATATACTGTAAAACCCACATGCACTAGAAACCTGTAACATCACAAAGCCAAGATAGCAAAGGTTTTTTTTTTTCTTTTGTAAAATGTTTATTTATTGGTGCTTGTTTGTACTGGTTGACTGCTACAATAAAAAAAAAGAAAATAAAAAAAGATCTTTTTGTTTTTTAAGTGGTGGTATAAGCTTTGCTTTGTCTGTACATCTTTGAAGCACATGTCTTTCATACTAGTACGGCCATGTGTATTCTTGAGTGAAGCTGCCTTCCTGTAATATAATGGTGTTAGCATAGAAGGTTCATATGCAATGAAGGCCAAAGATATGGGTCTTATATAGCCGGAAAGGGAAACCCTGGGGCATTCTGTATAGATCTTTGGACTTGATTTGTTGCTGTTCCGTATATAGTTGTGCAAGCAAAAGTTTTGGAAAAAAATGGCAAGGTTTAATATGTAAATTTTTTTTTCTGTATCCTAATGTGCTATCAAAGTATGTACGGCAGAGATTTTTGAGGAACAGGCTGTAGTCTTTCATACCATTTATGACTAGGTTATAAAACTGTATACCTCATTAGTTCATGCTTGACCACTACTTTGTATATTCAGGTTAAGTACTATAAATAAATCTTTCTTTTATAAAAAAGAAAACCTCTGACTTTGCTTTTTTTTATTATACACGACATCACATGGTCAGGATTCTTACGACATTGCTGGACATTTATTATTTTTTTTTTTTTTTGTTAAAAAGGTGGTTTGCTCCACTTTTATCATCTTTATACATGGGCCCATGGTGGTCTGAAAATGTAAAAACAAAAACATACTCTCCTTGCTGCTCATTGGAGAAATCATGTGACTAAAGTACATCACCACCGCTGTCACTGGTGGGCTGCAGTGGTTAGTACTGTCACTGGTACAGGAGGAGAGAGGACCCTGCCCACGAGGGCTCATAATCTACAAGGGGTGGGTGAGGATACAGTAGGTGAGGATAGAGCTGGTCGTGCAGTGGTTTGGTCGATCGGTGGTTACTGCAGGTTGTAGGCTTGCCGGAAGAGGTAGGTCTTCAGGTTCTTTTTGAAGGTGAGAGTCTGATATGTTGTAGAGTTCCAGAGTAGGGGGGATGCGTGGGAGAAATGCGATTGTGGGAAGAGGGGAACAGAGAAGGAGCTCTTGTGAGGATCGGAGGTTGCATGCAGGAAAGTACCGGGAGACGAGGTCACAGATGTATGGAGGAGACAGGTTGTGGATGGCTTTGTATGTCATGGTTAGGGTTTTGTACTGGAGTCTCTGGGCAATGGGGAGCCAGTGAAGGGATTGACAGAGGGGAGAGGCCGGGGAATAGCGGGGGGACAGGTGGATTAGTCGGGCAGCAGAGTTTAGAATAGATTGGAGGGGTGCGAGAGTGTTTGAGGGGAGGCCACAGAGCAGGAGGTTACAGTAGTCAAGGCGGGAAATGATGAGGGCATGGACTAGGGTTTTTGCAGATTCTTGGTTGAGGAATGTATGGATCCGTGAAATATTTTTGAGTTGAAGGTGGAAAGGGCTTGGATATGTGATTTGAAGGAGAGATCCGCGTCAAGGATTACCCTGAGGCAGCGAGCTTGTGGGACTGGGAGAGTGGGCAGGAGTGGGCAGCCATTTACTGTAATGGATAGGTTCGTTGGGGGTGTCGTGTGAGATGGGGGGAAAGACAATGAATTCTGTTTTGTCCATGTTAAATTTTAGAAATCTAGTGGAGAAGAAGGATGAAATAGCGGACAGACATTGAGGGATTCTGGTTAGTAGGGTGGTGATATCTGGTGCAGAGATGTAGATCTGTGTGTCATCAGCATAGAGATGATACTGAAAGCTGTGAGATTCTGAGCTGTCCCAGGCCAAAAGTGTAAATGGAGAAGAGCAGGGGCCCTAGAACTGAACCCTGCGGGACTCCGATAGATAGGGGGCGAGGTGAGGAGGTGGTGTGTGAGTTGGAGACGCTGAATGTCCGGTCAGTTAGGTATGACGAGATCCAGGATAGGACCAAGTCTGTGATGCCAAGGGATGAGAGGGTCTGTAGTAATAGGGAATGGTCCACTGTGTCAGGCAGAGGACAGGTCCAGGAGGAGGATGGAGTAGTGTCACTTGGCTTTGTTGGTTAATAGGTCAATGGTGACCTTAGTTAGGGCAGTTTCAGTGGAGTGATGCAGCCGGAAGCCAGATTGTAAGCGGTCGAAGAGGGAGCAGGAAGATAGATGGGAGGACAGTTTAAGATGGAAGTGTTTTTCCAGTAGTTTTGAGGCATAGGCTTATTTGTGAAAGGGGCTGGTATAGTGGCTCATTTCAGTCACTAAGCCAGCCCCCTTGTCAATTCCTGCCTTTACCAGAAACCTGTGTGGCTTTGTAAAGTGTGGTCACTGCAGTAATCACAGTCCTTGTTTCTTGATTGCAGCTACTGGACATGTGAATGTGCTAAGCGGGACGTCATTCAAGGCATGACTGTAGCAGAGTGCTGATGGAAGATCTTCATATTACGAATGCTGATTAATATTGCTGTGTTACACATGGATTGCCTCAATAGGTTTCCTGTCAAATGAAAAAAAATCCTACCCTTTTAATAGGCCATGTAGTGTCCTTGTATCCTTATTACTTTGTTGTGCTAGAGCCTCTTAGATGTAACACTGTATGTTAGTATGTTTTCATCAGCTGTGCTGTATATAAGCCCTAGCCCTATATACACTGAGCCGATATGGAGGAAGATTGATCACAGAATCACCGTGGGTGTCTTGGCTGGTGGTGGGGTGGGAGGACTACACCATCTACCATCCAGGTATTCCCTGTCATGGCCTGTGTGAAAGTATTTCTATCTTGGATATCAATGGCATATCCCCCTGTAATAAATATTGGGCATTACGTATGTAATGAGCAATTTAAAGGGGTTGTCCGGTGAAAGGAAGTTATCACCTATCCAATTATTTGTTGATTGGTGGGTGTCGGGGCAATGGGACTTTGGGAAAATTTTACCCCCGTTACAAAATGGAGTGGCAGGTGGGAAAAATTTGAGCCCAGTGCTCAGCAGCCCCCTAGAGAACTAATGGAGCTGCGGTCGTACATGTGCAGTGTCGCTTCATTCTAAGGGGGATGTAAACTCCCCTTTCTTGGACACCAACTGAACAACCCCTGTAAGGTTCTCTTTCTGGGGCACATTACACAATACTTAAATACAGTTTTAAAGCCAATGTCAGAAACCGATTGTAAAGGGAAGAGAAGCTTATAGGGAAGTCCTTACTTCTCTTTTTTTGCCATTATTGGCTTCGAAAACTATAAAAAAAAGCTGCAGAAAAATGGCACATGTGAAATCCCCCCTACGACAAATTAGTGAAACATATTAAAACACATAGAAGTTTACAAACCATAAGGCAACAAGTCGTACAGGAATCGGCATCCAAAATGTTGTTACTTTGAACTACCATAATTGCATTTTTTTCTGCTCACATTACATTTACATTTCCCCGTCGTTATAGATCGTCCGCTCTGCAGATTAATAGGACAGAACCATATCTTGTTAGACTGGTTACTGTATAATGCGGTCTCTATATGAGACGATTTGTGCTGGATTTTTACTCAGATTACCTTACCCGCTTTGGTTGGTTGACAAATAGGACGCCTGTAATAAAAAGCCTTTAACTGAATCAAGTCAGAATTGAATGCTAAAAAACTTGTGACTAAAGTCCCCGTAAATATTATCTAAATGTCAGCCGAACCTGCTGATCTAATGTGTAAGAGCGCCTCCTCACTCTCCTTGACAGGATGTCAGGGAAATCTGGGATTGGACATGTTAAAACTTACGCCAAAATCTGCAATAACCCTTGTTAGCATACCATAAGGTCTCATTCAGATGCAAGTTTTTTACATGCGAGGAAAAAAAAATGACCACTAGAACAATTTTAAGCCACTTTTGGTTTGTGTTTTTTTTTACCATCAGTGTGACATTCGATTTTCTCTTATGCATAATATTAAAATTCCAAGGTTCTATTGAATAATCAGCACTGAGTGTTAGGCGTCGGAATTCTCTCGCTGCACGGGATAGATCCCACTTATCTGCCTCTGCGGTCTCCCACATTCAGGTTTGGCTGCTGCTGAGCATAGACGTCGGTCCCAGCGTTTTGCTTAGGCTCGTGGTGTTCGCTTGGTTATTGCTGGCTCTTCAGCCAAGTCTATAGTAATCAGCGATAGGCAGCGGTAACCTGACGCTCTGGAGTCTTAAAGGGAACCTGTCACCACGTTTTTGGAAGATGGGATAAAAATAGCGTTAAATAGGGGCAGAGGTGGGCGTTACATTAGTGTGTTTGTTATGCGTTTATTACCCACCTAAGTTGCCGAAATACCTTTGCAAAGTCTCCGTTTTCGCCTGTCAATCAGGCTGGTCTGGTCAAAAGGGCGTCTTGTCTTCCCCCAGATTTTGCGTAGTTTTCCGTTGGTGGCGTAGTGGTGTGCGCATGCCCAAGGTCCCGAATCCTCTGCCAGGGGATTTAAAAGAGCGCGCTGTTCGTTATTTCATTGGTGATCGGTGGGCGCGGCCATCTTCCTTTGGCCGCACGTGCGCAGAAGCGGCGCTCTGCTGGCCGTGGCTTTAGGAAAATGGCCGCCGCGATATCAATCTGCGCACGCGCGGCATCCCGCGGCCATTTTCCTGAAGCCGCGGCCAGCAGAGCGCCGCTTCTGCGCACGCGCGGCCAAAGGAAGATGGCCGCGCCCACCGATCACCAATGAAATAACGAACAGCGCGCTCTTTTAAATCCCCTGGCAGAGGATTCGGGACCTTGGGCATGCGCACACCACTACGCCACCAATGGAAAACTACGCAAAATCTGGGGGAAGACAAGACGCCCTTTTGACCAGACCAGCCTGATTGACAGGCGAAAACGGAGACTTTGCAAAGGTATTTCGGCAACTTAGGTGGGTAATAAACGCATAACAAACACTAATGTAACGCCCACCTCTGCCCCTATTTAACGCTATTTTTATCCCATCTTCCAAAAATGTGGTGACAGGTTCCCTTTAAGTCCAGAAATCACCTTACTGAGCATGTCAATGATGTGGCGTCTTCCTATTGGTGGTCGGATGTCTCCGGCTCTGGTGATGTGGCAGCTCTGGATTGGCCTGCGTGAGTGTTTGGGGTGGAGCCTTTTGTACAAAAGATGGCGCCCGCGGGTGCGCTAAAATCATTTTTGTGTGGCTACGCGAGTGGAGACTCTACCATGTGTCGTATGTCTGTCTAGCTTTGGAACTGTACACGTAGGCAGGCAGCTAGCGTCAGTGGGGGCAATTAGCCGCTTGGCTTACCATCTGTTACCAACATGTGTGCGGTT
Source organism: Ranitomeya variabilis (assembly GCF_051348905.1). Classification (NCBI taxonomy): domain Eukaryota; kingdom Metazoa; phylum Chordata; class Amphibia; order Anura; family Dendrobatidae; genus Ranitomeya; species Ranitomeya variabilis. The sequence goes on from NC_135235.1 coordinate 297,624,389, forward strand.
AACACAGTAGAATCTCAGAGCAAGCTCAACCCTAGTCAGGGTATTATGCTCAGCATCTGTTTCGTTTCTGTGTGCAATTGTCACAGCTCAGTTGCAGAACCTCTGTTTCATTTCTGTGTGCGAATGACACAGCTCAGTTGCAGAGCCTTTTTCGTTTCTATGTGCGAGTGACAGCTCAGTTGCAGAGCCTCTTTCGTTTCTATGTGCGAGTGACCGCTCAGTTGCAGAGCCTCTTTCGTTTCTATGTGCGAGTGACACAGCTCAGTTGCAGAGCGAGCTTTTTCCTCTTTTCCCTGTGATGTTTAACAGGGCTAAGCACTCTGTATACATTGGTTCAGCACCTCTCTGTGGAGTTTTGGAATTTGGTTCTTAGTGATCTGGTCACACAGTGTGGCGTTAACACAGCGTGTCCAGACAATCGCTCGCAGTCCGTTCAGTCATGGCTCACTAGCAGCAGTTCATCATCAATAATAATAATAATCTCTGCACAGTGGACCCCGAGTTGCGATTGCACTTTATTATGTATTTTTATTTAGTGCAATCCGCCAACCCTAAGGCTAAGTGCACACGCTGCGGATTCCAATGCGGAATTTTTCACTGCGGATTTATTGCGGTTTCTTTTGCGGTTTCCTCTGCGCGCTTTCACCTGCAGATTTCTATTGGAGCAGGTGGAAACCCGCAGCGGAATCCGCACAAAGAATTGACATGCTGCGGAAAATAAACCGCTGCGTTTCCGCGCGTTTTTTTCCGCAGCATGTGCACTGCGGATTTTGTTTCCCATAGGTTTACATTCTACTGTAAACTCATGGGAAACTGCTGCGGATCCGCAGCTGCAGAAACGCTGCAGATCCGCAGCAAAATCCGCAGCGTGTGCACGTACCCTCACACTGAAAAGATGCACTGAACGGATATCATTAATGCGCAAACCTTTTTTTCAGGATCCACTGATATGAATGAGTTTGATCCGTGACTCAGATGAAGAACAGATATGTGTTTTTTTTTTGCGGACACGTGAACTATGAAGGCGCCATGTTCTATCAATAAAAAAGACAGAATAGATACTTGAGAATCTGAATAGAGTTCCAGTACACGGGCCTGATGGACAATATTACAAGTTGATCGGCTCTAGTTTAGATTAATTTACGGGAGCAATCCTTTGCTCTGGATGCGACCAAACTACTGGGTTCACACATTGTCTTCGCCTACATTCAGTAGCTCCGTCGATGCTTACATCTGAATAGCCCCCCAAACGGTATTCGGGAGTATGCATTGACAAGGCCATTGATTATAATAATGAATGTGCTCTGTCGTGCATCATTTTTGGCCGTCTACGCCTATTGGAGGCAGTCAGCAAGACCTAGTAGACTAGACAGTAGCCTCAGAGATTGAATGGAGCACATGCTCAAGCACGGCTCCATTTACACAGGACTTGGGATCAGACACCCACCAGTTTGATCTCCTGTTGATAGAGGATAGCTTCCATACTTCATATGCCCCCTTAAACCACATTTAAATGCTAAATATGAACTGGCTCCTAAAACATAATATACGCCCAGTGCTTTGTTTTTCCCCAGTGTTTATGGTGGGACAGTGACGATGGTGTCTGTACAACGCTGTGGAATATGATGGTGCTATATAAGCGAGGAAAATCATAAAAATACTGTAAAGTAAAAGAGGAGCAGTTGCCTATAGGAACCCATGAGATTCCAGCTCTCCTTGCTCAGTAGCTTTCCTCTGTGACGAGGATGTTGTTTTCCTATTTGCCAACAGCAGATTACATAGATAATAAACGGCTGAAAAAAAACGACCCTGTGTGAGGAGCCAGCCTCAGCGTCTTTACTAGTAACTTTACCTGCAGTAATTACAAGTGTGATCACCGCGCACAATGTGTCTAAAGAGTAGGTGTCATATAACCATCCACTTTTATTATATCAATAAAACCCTTCTTCAGAGCTTTATTGGCCGTGTAATAAGCCTCCTCCTTATCTGAGGACTTCAAATGGGTGATAACAGTACAAATTAATTATGTCCATTTTCATACAGTAGTATCAGTTTCCTGTCGCTAAGGCTGAGGCTATGTGCACACGTCAGGATTTTGTCAGGATTTTTCCTCAGGATTTGTAGCCAAAACCAGGAGTGGAACAATTAGAGGAAAAGTATAATAGAAACATATGCACCGCTTCTGCATTTATCACCCACTCCTGGTTTTGGCTACAAAACCTGATGAAAAAGCCTGACAAAATCCTGACAAAATCCTGACGTGTGCACATAGCCTAAGGGTATGTTTCCACGTTCAGTTTTGCTTCAGGCTTTGGTCAGGATTTTATGCAGGTAAAATCCTGACCAAAACTGCACCTGAGGTCACTGACAGGTCACCTGCGTGTTTTGCTCATAGTAGCAACATGCTGCGTTTAGAAAAAACGCACCACGCATGCGTTTTCGCGGCAAAAACGCATGCGTTTTTTAACGCATAGTGGAGTCTGGATTTCATGAAATCCCCTCCACTATGCTGTAACATCTGGACGCTGCGTTTTTGACGCTGCGGAAAAACGCAGCGTCAAAAACGCAGCGTTTCCTGAACGTGGAAACATACCCTAAGTGCGGCCCACGTACAGGTGATTCTCACAAAATTAGAATATCATCAAAAAGTTAATTTATTTCAGTTCTTCAATACAAAAAGTGAAACTCATATATTATATATATGAGTCATTACAAACAGGTTGATCTATTTCAGGTGTTTATTTCTGTTAATGTTGATGATTATGGCTTACAGCCAATGAAAACCCAAAAGTCATTATCTCAGTAAATTAGAATACTTTATACCGACAGCTTGAAAATTGATTTTAAAATCTGAAATGTTGGCCTACTGAAATGTTTGTTCAGTAAATGCACTCAATACTTGGTTCGGGCTCGTTTTGCATCAATTACTGCATCAATGCAGCATGGCATGGAGGTGATCAGCCTGTGGCACTGCTGAGATGTTATGGAAGCCCAGGTTGATTTGATAGCTGCCTTCAGCTCGTCTGCATTGTTGGGTCTCGTGTTTCTCATCTTCCTCTTGACAATACCTCATAGATTCTCTATGGGGTTAAGGTCAGGCGAGTTTTCTGGCCAATTAAGCACAGTGATACTGTTGTTTTTACACCAGGTATTGGTACTTTTGGCAGTGTGGACAGGGGCCAAGTCCTGCTGAAGAATGAAATTTCCATCTCCAAAAAGCTTGTCGGCAGAGGGAAGCATGAAGTGCTCTAAAATTTCCTGGTAGAAGGCTGCGCTGACTTTGATCTTGATAAAACACAGTGGACCTACACCAGCAGATGACATGGCTCCCCAAACCATCACTGATTGTGGATACTTCACACTAGACCTCAGCAGCTTGGATTGTGGCTTCTCCACTCATCCTCCAGACTCTGGGACCTGGATTTCCAAATGAAATGCAAAATTTACTTTCATCTGAAAACTACACATTGGACCGCTGAGCAACAGTGCAGTTCTTTTTCTCCTTGGCCCAGATAAGACGATTCTGCCGTTGTCTATTGCTCATGAGTGGCTTGACACAAGGAATGTGACACTTGAAGCCCATGTCCTGGATACGTCTGTGTGTGGTGGCTATTGAAGCTATGGCTCCAGCAGCAGACCACTCCTTGTGAATCTCCCCCAAATTTTTGAATGTCCTTTTATTAACAATCCTTTCAAGGCTGCGGTTATCCCGGTTGCTTGTGCACCGTTTTCTACCACACTTTTTCCTTCCACTCAACTTCCCATTAATATGCTTGGATACAGCACTCTGTGAACAGCCAGCTTCTTTACAATTACCGTTTGTAGCTTACCCTCCTTGTGGATTGTGTCAATGATGCCTTCTGGACATCTGTCAAGTCAGCAGTCTTCCCCATGATTGTGGAGCCTACTGAAAAAGACTAAGGGACCTTTTTAAATGCTTAGAAGCCTTTGCAGGTGTTTTTTGTTAATTATTCTCATTTACTGAGATAATGACTTTTGGGTTTTCATTGAAATAGATCCTCTGTTTGTAATGACTGTATATACAGTGGGGGAAACAAGTATTTGATCCCTTGCTGATCTTGCAAGTTTGCTCACTGACAAAGACATGAACAGTCTACAATTTTAAGGGTAGGTTAATTTTAACATTGAGAGGTAGAATATCAAATGTAAAATCCAGAAACTCACATTGTATAAATTATGTACATTTATTTGCATTTTGCAGTGAGAAACAAGTATTTGATCCCCTACCAACCATTAAGAGTTCTGGCTCCTACAGACCAGTTAGATGCTCCTAATCAACTCAATGCCAGGAAAATGAGAAATAATCTGCAGCATGTCCATTCTCTGCACGTTTTTCACCATCGCCTTCACTTAAATCAGTTAAAAACGTATCAAAAACGCGCCTTTCTGTAGCTCCATTTTTCCTGGACAAGAGATGCAGAAATGGTGCAGAAATTTTTACACAATGTGTGCACATAGGCTTAATGTCCAAAAATGGATCAGTTGTGTTACTGCTACAAACAGAAGTAGAGGCATCCCATTGATTATTGTGGCGTCCATCTGGTTTCCATTCGCCGTCGGTTTTTAGAAGTAAAAGCTCATCTTCCAGGACTTTTTTTTTCCAGTTCTAAAAAAAAAACTGACCCCAAATGGAAACCAGACTGGGACCCATAATCAATAGAGGCCCCCTGCTTCCTCTGTTTACAAAAGGATCAGTTTTTTACGTGAATTCCATGTGTCCGTTCCTGACCTGCAGGCTTTCTTTTACAACATTATTGTGGGCAGCTTTACATCTTTTTAAATGGTTATTCCCATCTTCATAGATGGATATTGTCCATATTGATTCTTCAAGCAATTTACTACTTACTAAAATTAGCAGCCGTTATCGAGATATTAAAACTTTTCCAGGAGACCGACCTCCTGGCCAGGATTTAGTGGCTCCAGTGATACTGGACAACTTCAAAGCAGCGTGTACAAGCTCAATAGAGAGAAGCTTGTAAGCGCTGTGCATGTTCTGTTGTCTAGCAGCAGAAGCTTGTAAGCGCTGTCATGTTCTGTTTTCTAGCAGCGGAAGCTTGTAAGCGCTGTGCATGTTCTTTTGTCTAGCAGCGGTGGCCTCCAAGTTAAAAGAGTTAATATCTCAAGAACGGCTGAAAATTTTTATATGCAGTAAATTGCAAAATTGTTTGATAAATTCGGAGCCAGTTTTCTTGACAATTTACAAGATCATCCAAGGGTATATTCACACAAAACTGGAATTTTCCCGACAAATATTTTCACCCTTAAATTGATAAATTAGCCCTTCTTTGCAATTTCTTATCTTCTATATTGCTGTATAATATGTGGTGACCTGCTCCTTGGCAGCCTTACAATTCATCACAGCTACGTCTCCTAACCGATCGGTAATAACTTAGAAATGCCATTATAGGACACATGCTCAGTGTCTCCCCCGCCTGGTCAAAAGTAGTATGACAAGCAGTTCAACCATTCAATCTCTACAGCTGCCCTTGTCCTCTGTAGTACTTTACTGTATCTACCGCAGACTTTTTAGCTGATGTAAAACTACAATTCCCAGCATCCCCCCCTTCCCCCCGAGCATGAAAATATATAATTTGGGGGTTGAAAGAGGAACCCTATTACTTGGGAATCCTGCTTGAAACACTCTCACAAGAAATAATAAAATGAGAGATATATATGTGTTATCTGCTGCCCCCTTCTGGATGTAACTGGAGCAGCAGGATGGTTAGTCATTTGAAATTGTGAGCCACATAGATCCCTAGTTCAGGTTTATTAGATCAGTTTGGACATAAAGAAAGGCTATCAATTATGGTATCACAATATCGCCTGATATCAGCCTGTTTCTGGACAGAGGAGGTTCAGCGCTGCACATTAGTTTTCTAGTATGTGCTGATCTATTTCATTTTTTGCATTGTACATTTTGGGGTGGTGACTGCCTCCATCTTGGTCGTGCACTCCTCCCCATCTGTCCTTCCTGTCCTTTCATATTATAGACCGGTGGCCGCCCAGGGGATGTACGTTAGTGTTGGTTCCCATCTGACGAGGTCATTGTGTCGCTGGCAGATGGGCTCACACAATTTGATCAAATACCTTGGTGTCCTTAACCCCTTCACAACCTATGACGCATATATACATCATAGGTCTTGTCCCTACGTTCCATGCAGGCTCGGGCGCTGAGCCCGCATGTTTTCCAGCACATATCAGCTGATTTAATTAGCTGACATGTGCCCCTAACAGCTGCGGGTGGAATCGCGATCCACCTACGGCTGTCAACATGTTAAATGCCTCTGTCATTGTCCATCAGCGGCATTTAAAGGGAACCTGTCACCTGAATTTGGTGGGTCCTTTTTTGGGTCATATGGGCGGTGTTTTCGGGTCTTAACCCCTTTTTATCCCGCTGGCCGCACGCTGGTCGTGAAATTGACTTGATGTTGATTCGCTTTCCTCCCTAGTTAATGCGTGCGCAAAGCAATCTTGCCTTGCGCACGCGCAGTATGCTTTGCCCAACTGCGGGCAAAGCCGAAAACCATTAGTGCGCATGCGCTGGCGCACTATGTCCCGGAACACAGCAAAATACTGAAACGTGTCACTAATCCTGCCCATTGGTGCCCGTGTCACATTACTGCGGGGTGCCGATGAGCTGCCATGACACCCCGTGGTCGTGGTCTGCAGGAGACCCCTGTGGTTGTCAGTGCCGATCTGTAAGCGCCAGCCTGTGGCCAGTCCAACCCTGGGTGTAACAAGAAAATAAGCAAAACCCCAGAATTACTTTTTTTTTTTTGGTCGCAGCAACATTACAATAAAATGTAATAACAGCCGATCAAAACATTGTTTCTACCCCAAAATTGAATCAATAAAAACATCAGCTTGGCGCGCAATAAATAAGCCATCACCCAACCCGAGATCCCGAAAAATGGAGACTCTACAGGTGTCGGAAAATGTTGTTGTTTTTTGCAAACTTTGGATTTTTTTTTTATAACCACTTAAAGAAAAAAGAACCTATACGTGTTTGGTATCTACGAACTTGTAGTGACCTAATGGCTGGTCAGTTTTAGCATTTAGTGAACATGGTAAAAAAACAATTGTGGAATTGCGCTTTTCTTTGCAATGTTAACACACATTTTTTTTCTCATTTTCCAGTACACGATATGGTAAAACCAATGGTGTTGTTCAAAAGTACAACTCATCCCGCAAAAAACAAGCCCTCGCATGGCCATATTGACCGAAAAATAAATACCTTATGGTGCTGGGAAGTAGGGGAGCAAAAAAAACAGAAACGCAAAATCGGCAAACCCCAAGGTTGTAAAGAGGTTAAAATGGAAGGGATAAGAATGGATACTCACCTACAGGTTCCCAGTTCCTCCACACTGCTGGCTGTGGTCCCCCCTAGTCTCGCTTCCTCTAGGTGAGCATCTTTAGTTTTGCGTTTTAAGGACACAATGGTCCCAATTGTACAAAGTATTTAAGGGGACAATGCCTTAAAGTGGAGCATGGTTTGTAGTGCTGCCTTCCCTCCCAATATATCCCATCAAATAAAGCCCTTTATATTGTGCTGATTACTGGTGGCTACTATGTATCACTGGGAGATTAGATGCAGGCACAGCTCCCTGCCCCCACATAGCCCAGAGGCAAACACTAAAGACTTGGTAAGTAGTGGGGGCAGCTCTATCATGTTTCACTTGCCTTCTGAGAAGCTTTTGTTTTTTCCTTGCTCTCTGGGCAGCCAAGCCCACATCTGCACATCTCCACATGGACACTCCCTCCTTACAAAGGCATTGTGACCACTATAGAGGCCCAAAATGCAGATTCTCCAAAGTACGGGAAATTACACAAATGCCCCTGCAAAGCACAACTTGCATAATCCGCACTGGCACTGACTGATCCCTTCTGCCACAGTAATAAAAAGTGGTACCAGTGAAATAAATGGTCCCTCAAAATATACAGGGTATTCCAGAGTAATAAACAATTTTTGCTTCACATTTTCTCTCTGGCTAAACCCCTATATATACACTTATGTCTTATAAGATCCGCTCTGGAATATGCAGTGCACCCGTGCATTACGTGGTCAACCTGTTGATTTCGGGTGCAAGGCTTTAGTAAAAGGTTATTCTTATTCGATAAAGTGATGGCAGATTGCTAGGATATGCTATCACTTAATGATTCATGAGAGTTCGCCATATGGGACACCCAGCAATCCTGAGAATAGGGAGAACTTGACTACATTTGCAAATTGCCTCTTCAAAGAGGAAGAGGACTAGAACTCGAGTGCCACCTATAGAAAGTAGGAATCCTAAAAGTCAATACTGACCCTTTAACGAGCCTTGATACATAACTTAGCATTAAAGCCAAACCAGAATCTTAATTTGCCTATATGGTGTTTTGGGGTTAGTGCCACTCATTAGTGCAAAGCATGAGATCTGTTTGGGATAAGCGAGAGGCTTAAGACTGGGATCTAAGGGGTAACGTTTATCCTTGTGGAGAGCGACAAGCCAGGCCTAGCATGTCAGAGTGAAGAGACTTATACACCATGCATGCTCGTGTGGGAAATTAAATATTTCCCAGGGGAGCATGCATGGCATATAAGTCTCCTCACTCTGACATGCCAGGCCTGGCTTCTCACTCTCCACAAGGATAAATGTTTCCAGGGGAGCATGCATGGCATTTAAGTCTCCTCACTCTGACATGCCAGGCCTGGCTTGTCACTCTCCACAAGGATAAACGTTACCCCTTAGATTATAGACTACATTCACACTTCCATTTGGAAATTCTGTTTGTTTGCTCCATTCTTAGGAAGTCCTGGTGCATAACAGAATCAGGGCGACCTCATTGATTATTATAAGGTCGGTCTGGGTCCTGTTATATGTCAGTTTTTAAAATGTTGCAAAGTAAAGTAAAAAGTTTTCCTTCTACTCTAACCATGGACATATAACGGCACCCAAACAGACCCCGTAATAATCAACGAACCCCTCCGTAATGTAGTGGATCGGTTTATTTCCTTTCATCTGTTCTGGTTTTAGGAACAGACAAATGTAAATACAGGTGTGAACCCAGATAAAAAGAGCTGTAACACTAATCCGGTACTGCGGAGAGTCGTTTCCAGGATCATTAGGAATCTCAGAGATCGGAAGCTCAGTAATGAGTACGGGCAGTTTTGTGCTGTTGGTAGGAAGCAGTAAGCATTCGCAAGTGCCGTGCTGCCAGAGCCACAATCCCATCCGTTTACCCAGGCGGCACTACAGTGATGCCAGTAATAACAGTCTAGGTATGAGTGCATGCTCCTCAATGGAAAGAAGTGACATGACTCAGAACAGGAAACGCTCACATGGAAATCCCCCGGAACGGATTTATTTACTCTGCATTAGGAAAAAAGAAACACGGCATTTATAATGAGGCTTCTAGGGTGCAGATGTCTGAGATGAAACAGCCGAAATAGTTTTAGGTTTCTCATCAGTACAATCCCGACAATACAAATATTAATCTGACTGATGGCTGGACACTTCCCACTGTGATCTCAGCCTTACATTGCTGGGAGACTGTTGATCTGATGACGTGTTCACCATGAATACTGAATTTGGGGAGAACTCACAATGCTGAATTTGGGGAGAACTCACAATGCTGAATTTGGGGAGAACTCACTGCAGCCTTGTGGACACACCTGTGCTATTCTGCTGGGAAAAGTCAGTTTAGGTTTAATACTCCTCTGGCATCCACCTGCCTTCCACCATAAAAAGGGAGTAGTCTGTAATAAAAGGAACTTGGAAGAGGATATTTATGGGCTGCTCTCCACCGGGGTTACTTTACATACAGTCCAATATCCAGAGTCCGGGACATGTTAGCAAGGCCGTTTCTGTGTAACTATTACATCAAACAGCATAACAAACTACATGCAAATATACTTGTCTGATAGAATCTAAAGGTGTTTTCTAGGACAGACTAATTGTATATGTCCATTTAAATATATACCCATTGTATATGTCCATTTAAAGGGGTATTCCCATTGCATGAAGAGATAGCATACAGCTAGGACTTAAGATCAGTGGGGTTGACTTCTGGGACCCAAAATGACCTTGAAAATAAAAGGCAGTAATACTCATTAGGTCCTGTGCCGCATTAAAGTCTTTCCTTGCCCAGCATTGACAGTGCATCATAATGGACGGGTTGCAGGTCACTGCACGGAGGGGGGGGGCACGGTTTGGGGGATTGTCAAGGCATCTCTGTGCAGGAAAAGGAAAAGCAGTGGGGAAAGGGCAGCTGTAGGCCTCTCAGGAATTGGCTGCTGATGAATATGAGTAGTGGCATATCCTAGCAGTATGAGATGCAATATCTTTTATAACAGGGTCATCCCTGTCCGTATTCCCTATTAGAGTATATGAGTGTCATGGAGGATGGATCTCACTCTTATTCTCCCTATATTAGACTCCAGACAGCCTTACAATCTTACATGCATTTAAATTCCCCCGCAGAAAAGTGTGGCTGCGCATGGACTCCAGATAATAGCTGTCATAAGTTATGCACTTGAGGACGGGTCAGTCCTCCTGACATGTCTGTGTCAGTAAATAGAATTCTGGAAATAACTGTTCTGGAGCAGCTTTTCTTTATTCATTCTATTGTGCTGTTCCTCTGTTATTCCTCCTAGAAATGTATTAAAGGGGTTGTCCAGTACACGCTCGAAAATGATGCTCAGCAGAAAGCATATTCGCTCTGCTGGCACCATTACAGTCTGTGGTCCGGTTGGCGCATATGTCCAAATCCCGTTTCTGGGTGCAAACATTTGGCACTGTAATGTAGGCCACACATGTGTTTACCTTGCATAGTCAGAATCTACACGATGCCGAATCTATTGTGGACCAATATTGTACTTTTTTGTGTTCTAGGTTTTTACACAGAACCACATGTGGCTTTGACTCTTGACATACAGTATTATGTAGATATTATTAATAATGTTGTTTCTAGAGGGAATACTTAGATCCAAGTTGTAAAGTACGAATACAATAAAAAGTGAATTCACATCATCCATTTCTGACTCTGCTTAATGTGCGTTATTATGATGTGTTTATTAGCTTTGCATCAGTTTCTTTTTGTTTTTTGTTTTTTTACTTTTGCTATTGTTTTTAGCCTTCTTTAGTTGTGTAATAATCAGAAGGTGTCCTGATCCCGGCGGCCTGGAAAAAGAACGAGGAGGAGGAGATATGTGCTCTCGTCCTAGTGACTTTTCCATGTTGTATTCATTATGGTAATGAGGCAAGCATGCCTACTGTACTTCATTTTGTGCCCGGCTCAAACAATGGCCACTGTGTTATGCGGTGGGCGCACAAATTGTTGCTTCTGCTCCATTACCGAGTAGGTTGGCGACAGTTTATTAACACTTTCCATGGAAGAGTGATCTAACGCCGTACCAGCTCTTACCATGGTCAGGGAACACTCGCTGGTATACAACATGACTATTTCACATGCTGTTCATACTGTGATGTTTTTTCCCAAAATTGTACATGTCACTGTGTTATTTCTACACCAAGAACAGAAATGACATTTCCTGAAATCCCTAAAAACATCTTTATTTTTAAGAACCGTGGATTGCAATCTGCAGTTCTCCCACTGGCCTGAAAATGCAAGTCTCAGCATGCATAGCAGTCTATAGGATTCATGGCTTGCTGGGACTTGTAGTAACACAACTGGCGAGCCACAAACAAATGTAGAGAATTCCACCAAAGTGTTAGTACAGACACGTACTGATATGTTTATAGTGCCGGCCATATTCTGACCATAGAAGGTGAAGTTCATATATTTGTGCTCTTCTGAAAAAGACCAATACTGGTACTACCAGAACGGAGGCCGGGCAGTGTCCAAAGTGACTGTTGACTTCATTCAAGGGAATGGCTCCACCAGGGTTTCCATTGGAATCCTGCTTTTCAGGAATTCTTGGCTGAAAGTGCTGTACACTGTATTTGTGGTACCCTAGATTAAATTTTGCATTTCACATTAAAAGATGTAGGCTTCTCGAAGGAGGCACCTACAGGACTGTAGTCACATCTGAGTACTATGGCCCGAGATCAACCTTGCCAATCAGCGTACATTAACTCTGGGCTGCGTCATCACTGTGGTCCTTAGTAGTCACATTTCCGTACTTATTATACCTGTACTGTGACATCACTGTGTATATTATCCCTGTACTGTGACATCACTGTGTGTATTATCCCGGTACTGTGACATCACTGTGTATATTATCCCTGTACTGTGACATCACTGTGTGTATTATCCCTGTACTGTGACATCACTGTGTGTATTATCCCTGTACTGTAACATCACTGTACTGTGACATCACTGTGTGTATTATCCCTGTACTGTAACATCACTGTGTGTATTATCCCTGTACTGTGACATCACTGTGTGTATTATCCCTGTACTGTGACATCACTGTGTATATTATCCCTGTACTGTGACATCACTGTGTGTATTATCCCGGTACTGTGACATCACTGTGTATATTATCCCTGTACTGTGACATCACTGTGTGTATTATCCCTGTACTGTGACATCACTGTGTGTATTATCCCTGTACTGTAACATCACTGTACTGTGACATCACTGTGTGTATTATCCCTGTACTGTAACATCACTGTGTGTATTATCCCTGTACTGTGACATCACTGTGTGTATTATCCCTGCACTGTGACATCACTGTGTATTATCCCTGCACTGTGACATCACTGTGTGTATTATCCCTGTACTGTGACATCACTGTGTGTATTATCCCTGTACTGTGACATCACTGTGTGTATTATCCCTGCACTGTGACATCACTGTGTGTATTATCCCTGTACTGTGACATCACTGTGTATTATCCCTGCACTGTGACATCACTGTGTATTATCCCTGTACTGTGACATCACTGTGTGTATTATCCCTGTACTGTGACATCACTGTGTGTATTATCCCTGCACTGTGACATCACTGTGTGTATTATCCCTGTACTGTGACATCACTGTGTATTATCCCTGTACTGTGACATCACTGTGTGTATTATCCCTGTACTGTGACGTCACTGTGTTTATTATCCCTGTACTGTGACATCGCTGTGTGTATTATTCCTGTACTGTGACATCACTGTGTGTATTATCCTTATACTGTGACATCACTGTGTGTATTATACTTATACTGTGACATCACTGTGTGTATTATCCTTATACTGTGACATCACTGTGTGTATTATCCTTATACTGTGACACCACTGTGTGTATTATCCCTGTACTGTGACATCACTGTGTGTATTATGTCTGTACTGTGACATCACTGTGTGTATTATCCCTGTACTGTGACATCACTGTGTGTATTATCCCTGTACTGTGACATTACTGTGTGTATTATCCCTGTACTGTGACGTCACTGTGTTTATTATCCCTGTACTGTGACATCGCTGTGTGTATTATCCCTGTACTGTGACATCACTGTGTGTATTATCCCTGTACTGTGACATTACTGTGTGTATTATCCCTGTACTGTGACGTCACTGTGTTTATTATCCCTGTACTGTGACATCGCTGTTGTGTATTATTCCTGTACTGTGACATCACTGTGTGTATTATCCTTATACTGTGACATCACTGTGTGTATTATCCTTATACTGTGACATCACTGTGTGTATTATCCTTATACTGTGACACCACTGTGTGTATTATCCCTGTACTGTGATATCACTGTGTGTATTATCCCTGTACTGTGACATCACTGTGTGTATTATCCCTGTACTGTGACATTACTGTGTGTATTATCCCTGTACTGTGACGTCACTGTGTTTATTATCCCTGTACTGTGACATCGCTGTGTGTATTATCCCTGTACTGTGACATCACTGTGTGTATTATCCCTGTACTGTGACATTACTGTGTGTATTATCCCTGTACTGTGACATCACTGTGTTTATTATCCCTGTACTGTGACATCGCTGTGTGTATTATTCCTGTACTGTGACATCACTGTGTGTATTATCCCTGTACTGTGACATTACTGTGTGTATTATCCCTGTACTGTGACATCACTGTGTATATCATCCCTGTACTGTGACGTCACTGTGTCTATTATCCCTGTACTGTGACATCGCTGTGTGTATTATCCCTGTACTGTGACGTCACTGTGTGTATTATCCCTGTACTGTGACATTACTGTGTGTATTATCCCTGTACTGTGACATCACTGTGTGTATTATCCCTGTACTGTGACATCGCTGTGTGTATTATTCCTGTACTGTGACATCACTGTGTGTATTATCCTTATACTGTGACATCACTGTGTGTATTATTCCTGTACTGTGACATCACTGTGTGTATTATCCTTATACTGTGACATCACTGTGTGTATTATCCTTATACTGTGACATAGCCGTTTTATTATTCCGGTAGTGTGACATCACACTGTGGATTATCCTTGTAGGGAGGCTTCACTGTATTTATTATTCCGGTAGTGTGACATCACTGGGTGCATTATGTAGGTTTTGTGACATCACTGTGTACATTTTCAAGGGTTTATGTATATGAGATGCAGAAGTTGCAGTTTTACCTGGGAAGAGCTGCGAGTGGTAGACATAGGTCGTGTTCACAGAATACAGTACCGCTGCATTTTTTTTGCAGTGATTTATCCAAAATGCAGTAAAATTGCCATGTTTTAACAGCGTTTTTAGAAAATAGGTGCAAGTACACGCCTCAGGATTGCATCCTGTGAACGTGGCATATCAATACTATAAATGGCTTGTACAGATAAGGGTTCACCAACACATAAGGGCTTGGGAATTACAGAACACTGAATGTCTGTTTGTGAGAGGAAGAGCATGGGATCTCAATTCTTGTACCTGGTAGTGGTGGTATGGGGGTTCCAAATGGGCAGATCCCACCAATCTAATATTTGCATATGTTTTCTTCCTGTCAGACCTGAAATACAATTATTCATTTAAGTGATCATCCAGGGTTAAAAGATTATGCTTTCTTCCACTTCCAGTGTGAGGGCATCTGCTCACTACTGCTGTCCTCTTTGGGCCATAGAGTCCTGAGTGGGAACCTCCACAGGGCACATAGGCAGAGGTTGTGCTCCCTTTGATGGGAAAGAGGAAGATATTGTATTTTGTTGTTTGGAAGCTTCCAGATTAAAGGTTTGATACATTCATTGTTTTTTTTTATAAAATGTTTCCTGCAATTATGGTTTTCCTTCCATTTCTGTATAATATCAGTGAAATTTTGCCACCTTGTGGTATAATATGAGCATTACTGAAAATGTATTCTGTTCAGTATTTGTTGAGTATCTCCCTTTAAATACCAATAATGCTAATAACAATAATTAAAAAATAAGAAAACTTTATCTTAGTTTTGTTTTAGAGCAGGAAATGTAGTAGAAATTAACAAATTGATTGATGGATATGGTCAAATTTAAACTATTTTGAATTGGGGTGAATTAGCTATTTTACACATTGCAGAAGACTGCATAATCCACAGATAATCACTTGACCTCAGGTGGGTTTCACCGTAATGAAATGCAGCTATCACATCACATGATGTAGCATAGCCAATCAGGAGAGACTATCGTAGCCGGTATAAAAGCCGAGGCAGGCAATTCAGCAGCCGTTTTATGGCGAATCTGGATAGTGAGATGATAGATAGTGACAGCACACCAGTGAAGAAGATTTAGTGTGTGAGGAAAAGAGAATAGTGTCTTACAAGCTTTTTAACGGAAATTGGAAACTTCGGAGTGCATTCGATCAATTTGCCAAAAGTCGAATTTCCTAGGAAAATGAGACGAATCTGGCAAATTGAATTTCAAAAGATTCACTCATCTCTAAAATACTTTTGTCATGAGTTCTCATAATTGGTTGCTCATTGAGCCTGATTAACGGAGCATTAATCAATCCTACAAAGACTGGCATTGTTCTTCTTTTCTATCTAAAACTGAATGTCTTTGTAGATCTGCAGTAAGTGCCATATTAAATGGTTTGTTCCACACATATATATGGGGTAAGTGATAAACATTTGATCGCTGGGGCCCTAAAGATACGCCCTTCCTCAATCAAGAGACCAGGGGTCCCCTACCCCTCTGTTGAACGGAGCATGTGCTCTAATTAAAGTCTGCGGGACTGACGGACATAGCAAAGTGCTTATGCAACACTTACTTTTCCATTTAAAGAGTTCTCCCGACACATCTGTTCTGCAAATACTTACATCCCCCTATAATATAACAATTTTAGAAACCATTAAAACTCACCTTTGTTCTGTCCCTCTGTTCTTTCTCCTGGAAATGTATGAATAAATTGACAATGAAGTGTCACCATTCTCGCTGTCAAATGGGTTTATCCCTATACACACTGACACTATCCAGTAAGAGGACACAGTGTCTGACTATAGTACTGCGCACATTATTGTCAAGAGAATGGTCACGCCCAGTTGTCAATGTATTCAGAAATTTCCAGGAGGGATAATAGAGGTATGCCGCAACGCATAGCTGAAACACCAGCTTCACGTAGTCTTGTAGGTGTGCACCGCATAGGAGTCAGATACAGATGCTTCTTATGACATGGCTAATACTTTATTTTGTACAGTTTTCTTCATTTTTTTGTTTTTCTGTGAAGGTTTTGAAGGCCAAAGAGTCAAAATACCCCTAGACATTAGCTTAGTATCCGGGAGGAATTCCTTTTAATATAAAGTCACTATTGTAAAATGTCTCTTGAATTTCAGTTCAGATATTAATCAGCAGCGGCTGCTCTTCGTCGTCCAGGTCTCCACTTGGAGGGATGTCATAAATGACAAACAGCGAAGAGTAGAAACAGCCAACAAATGACATGAGGCTGGAAAAGTACATGACACCGTTGGCACTGCCAACCATTGACGTCAAAGGTCCCATCACAATGGACACAAGGATCTGTGCGAGGAAGTATTGGCAGCTGAGCAGAGAGATATCGACCCCCATACCACGCTTGCTTCCGTCTGAGCTCGAGGATACAAACTGGAGAAAAAAAATCAGGTTAAAAAAGGGGTTTCTATTACTTTCAGAGAGAGACTGGGCAATATGATTTTCTAGTACCCGACCCTCCTTAATGTTCAGCAATGCCATACCTATGTAAACTGTATGAGACAAATGCGTAGTGACAGCAGAACTAATGAATATATGGCTAGGAGTTGCTAATGCCCGAGGTACTGCTAATAAAGGTGAGAGTTTTGAGCTGTGACCCTTAATTTTGCATGCACTTAGTTTGTGGTCAGATGGCATTATCGGGTCAGTGCGTATCATCCAGAGAGAATAGAAGCTACCAGTAGTCACATACACAGATGGTACAGACAGGCAGAGGAGTAACAGCTATGCAGCAAAGAGAAGCGCTTGCATTAAGGCTAGCTACAAAGTGGGAGTGAGTAACACAAAGCTATGCAGCAGAGAGAAGCACTTGCATTAAGGCTAGCTACAAAGTGGGAGTAACACAAAGCTATGCAGCAGAGAGAAACGCTTGCATTACGTCTAGCTACAAAGTGGGAGTGAGTAACACCAAGCTACGCAGCAGAGAGAAGCGCTTACATTAAGGCTAGCTACAAAGTGGGAATGAGTAACACCAAGCTATGCAGCAGAGAGAAGCGCTTGCATTAAGACTAGCTACAAAGTGGGAGTGAGTAACACATGCTATTAAGTTGTGCTGTTCCTGGTCTTGGTGAATGCCACAAAGGAGCATTTAAAGTGATACAGTGTGAGCTGCAGTCAGAATTGTTTTTCCCTAAAGGAGAACATAATGGCTAATTACTAACACCTACATGAGGAGCTAGCTGCCCAGGAGGGGAGAGAAGAAACCATAGCGGAGGAGTTTGTAAGCTTATGCCTGACTGTGAAGAAGAGTGCCATAAGACAGATGATTATGAGACTGGTGTACGTGTGTAAGGGACTGCTAATGTACAATAACTATTGGGATGTACTCAGAAAGGCCAATCTGAGCCCATTAATGAGCACCGATTGATTAGTGGATTGGTGCCCATTTACTGTCCTGTTTTCCCAGGCCAAAGAGTAGTGATGGGAACAAAGTAATTTCCAATTGACAGTACATCCCCTATTTACACAGAGCCATACGCTGCAGGCCCCTTAAATGCCTTCACAGGGGACATTAAGCATTACATAATTTCTATTACAATGAGTGGGATGTCCATGAAATGTAAGGAGATGTGCATGAGTAGAAGGTTCTGTACAAAGGATATCTCGCTATCGATTCAGAATGTTCATTTTTTCTTTAAACCAGACGACAGGTTTATATATTCTCCCGAATATTCTAGTCTGTAAGGTGGGTGATCTGCTGAAGATATCTGAAGTATTGGGGGAGACTTATCATAACTAGTACTGGTTGTGTATGGTACGGCAGCTCCGCTTTTTACGCTGCCATAGATCTGGGCTGTAACACCCGGCGCCACCTATGAGACCATACGGGGCTATTTCTGGAATAGGAAGCCATGTTTTTCACTTTCCTATGACATTTTATTTAGCATTTTACTTGTCACTTGTCATTACAGAGAATGCTCCGTCTTTGTTCTCTTTCCAAAATAAGGCTCACATAATGAAATATCTACCGCTCACCTTCTTATTCTGGTAGTAATCACAAAGAAGGGAATATGGCAGGATGCAAAGTGTGGAGAAGAGGATCCCATGTGTGATACATAGAGACAGGATGATGTACAGATTACTAGACAATGTCGCCAGACCAGTGCCCAGTCCAAATGTGAGATAAGCGATAAAGTACAGGGTGCGGATACTAAAATGTTCTTCCAATTTTTCCAGTATAGCTGATTAAAAAAAGCAAAAACAATAATTATTAAAGTTTGCAAGCAACATCTAAGTATCTATCTATCTATCTATCTATCTATCTATCTATCTATCTATTACCTATCTATCTATCCATCCATCTATCCATCCATCCATCCATCTATCTATCTATCTACAGTATCTATCTATCTATCTATCTATCTATCTATCTATCTATCTATCTATCTATCTATCTATCTATCTACAGTATCTATCTATCTATCTATCTATCTATCTATCTATCTATCTATCTATCTATCTATCTATCTACAGTATCTATCTATCTATCTATCTATCTATCTATCTATCTATCTATCTATCTATCTATCTATCCATCCATCCATCCATCCATCCATCCATCCATCCATCCATCCATCCATCCATCTATCTATCTATCTATCTACAGTATCTATCTATCTATCTATCTATCTATCTATCTATCTATCTATCTATTTAACATCTATCTATAATATCTATCTATCATCTATCTATTATCTATCTATCATCTATCTATCTACATTATCCATCTATTATCTATCTATATATTATCTATCTATTATCTATCATCTATCTATCTAAAAGCAAAACTGACCAGCACCTCCTAAAAGAATAAAGCAAGTCTGAACAGGTGCCAACTATTATCTTGTTTGAGAAAGGCTCATTGTAGCCGAAACGTCGCCACGCCACCAGGGCATTAAATCCCTTTTGTATTTTTGAAAATACTGGAGTGCTGCCTCTTTTCTGAATTTCTATCTATCATCTATAATCTATCTCTCTCTCTCTAGGTTTACATATATTATATGCACATAATAAGTGTGTTATACGAATGCTTAGATACCTGAGTAAAACGCAGCACTGAAGGCATATATGCACATTCCCCAGCATCCCATTGTGACACCCGCATTATATCTTTGATATTCTTCAGAATTGTGTGCTGCCTTAGGATCTCCTTGAAAAATCACTTCTCCCATGAAGTCGGTATAAAAAAGCAGCATACCTTCAAAGGATAACCACCCTGCAAAGTAAGAGACACATGTGAGACAGTTCCTTCTGTTGATAAAATATAGATCGTGTGTTATAAAAGGTTGTAAAAAGGAGGAGAGAGTTACTTTCCATATGGGCTTGTTCACATCATACATTTTTGTTGTGGAAAAAAACATCATTCTACAGTACTAGAAAAGTGAATGAGATTTCTGAAAACGCCTGCACACGATGCTTTTTTTTCCATGCAGATTTGAACCTTCAAACCTTTTCCCCCCCCAAATCTGCAGCATGTCAATTCTTTCAGCATTTTGCAACGTTTTTCTGCTTTCTGCCACCTTCCCATTGTGGAGCACCCTTTATGGGATTTCCTAGTATATACTGTACATGCTACTCTCATATTTTGGACCTCACAACGAGACTGATGGGGACTCAGCATACCAGATACTTGGTAAGTCTCTATTCGTCGAGAAGATTGGTTGGGATTCAGGGTGGAGAGTGAGTTGGTTTTTTTTCTAGGTTTTTCCAGGTATAATCTTGGAAACTTAATAAAAAAATATCTGATTAAAAAAATGTGAACCCAGCCTTACCCTTTCTCTACCTCACTGCCCTCATCCTTCATTTAAAATGATGTGATCTGACACCTCTGACCTAATATATTCACTATGGTTTTTGTTGTAATTTATTATATAAATGTCAAGTAAAAATTATAGCTAAACATCCACAATTGCTGCAAAGTTACCAAGTGTTAGAGGAGTTCAACAATAGACAAAAATCTGGCCTTTCTCGAGCCTAAAAACACAGATTTTAGGCTTCAGAAAGGCCATTTCTGGCCAAAATATTGCCTGCTTTCTTCCTGTTTTAACTAATATGGAATAAAGATCAAGTTTTTATCAATAACCCGCAGTTTTGGTAAATTTGAATTTTCAATGTTGGTTTTGGACCTGGTTGGAGGCCCCACCGAGCTAAGCACAAGTTTGGTCAATGGTGGACTAATGGACTACTAATGGACTGAGGAGTACAACTTTAGAAAGGGAACCCCATAGCAAAGGGTCATAATAGTGGAGCCCCCCATTCAGTACCAGCCTTAGACAGTATCTACCTTGCCGAACAAAAGGGAAGGGTCTCACTGAGTAGAGGTGTCATTGGGAGCATAGTCTAAGTTGCAGTGAAAAAAAGTGAACCAAAATTTTGGTGCAAATTTCAGGCACAAAATAAGCTAATAGGTGGTGTAAACTTAGACTGGATAGTTTAAAAATATACCAGATTTAATCAGAATGAATGATAAATCTGGAGTGTGGGGGGTGTTATCAAGTTTAATATGCCTCATAAATCTGGCATATATTTGGGCACCAAAAAAGAAAATGTACACTAGCTGTGAGCAGGTGCAAATTTCAACTACAAAACTGGCACACATCATAGTAAATTTGTTAGCCAAACCAAGTCGCTAAGCTCTGCTCACTTTCTATAAAACCGATATGAGCAGTGGAAAAGGTGAAAATGCCAAAAATCATAAGGGCTGTCCCACACGTCCAGATAATTCCGGTACCGGAATAAATCGGTACCGGAGTTATCCGTGTCCGTGTGCCTGGGAACTCACGTAGGCCATACGTGCGGCACACGTGTGCCGCCCGTATGGCGAGTGGGTACCACACGGAGCGTGTGGTACCCACTCTGCATCATGCTGAAGCCGCGATTCATATCCTCTCTGCAGTAGCGTTTGCTGCAGAGAAAATATGAATAATAGTGTTTAAAATAAAGATCTATGTGTCCGCCGCCCTCCCACCCCCTGTGCGCCCCCCGCTGGTCAGAAAATACTTACCCGGGTCCCCCGTCGGCTGTCGCTCCTTCCTGGTCTGGCCGCGGCTTCTAGTGTATGCGGTCACGTGGGCCCGATCATTTACAGTCATGAATATGTGGCTCCACCTCCCATAGGGGCGGAGCCGACTATTCATGATTGTAAATGATCGGCCCCACGTGACCGCATACTGTAAGCCGCGGCCAGACCAGGAAGGAGCGACAGCCGACGGGGGACCCGGGTAAGTATTTTCTGACCAGCGGGGGGGCGCACAGGGGGTGGGAGGGCGGCGGACACATAGATCTTTATTTTAAACACTATTCTTCATATTTTCTCTACAGCAAACGCTGCTGCAGAGAGGATATGAATACCGGCTTCAGCACCATGTGGGGGGGACAGCGCTTACTGTAGCGCTGTCTCCTGCACGCACACGGACCCCAGACGGAGAATGTCCGTGTGAGGTCCGTGTTTTACGCGGACCCATTGACTCTATTGGGTCCGTGTAAAACGTGCGCTCCCACGAACACTGACATGTCTCCGTGTTTGGCACACGGAGACACGGTCCGCAAAAAATTAATGACATCTGAACAGATGCATTGATTTTTATGGGTCTACGTGTGTCAGTGTCTCCGGTATGTGAGGAAACTGTCACCTCACGTACCGGAATCACTGACGTGTGAAACCGGCCTAAGGAGAGGATATGAATCGCAGCTTCAGCACCATGCAGAGTGGGTACCACACGCTCCGTGTGGTACCCACTCGCCATACGGGCGGCACACGTGTGCCGCACGTATGGCCTCCGTGAGTTCCCAGGCACACGGACACGGATAACTCCGGTACCGATTTATTCCGGTACCGGAATTATCTGGACGTGTGGGACAGCCCTAATATAGCATGGTCTATAATTTGTGACCTTTTTTGTTCTGAAAACTGGCATGTGGCAGGTGATAAGTTCACCCCATTGTCTAAGTTTGCACTATGTAAGTAATAGATAAAATTGATAAGAATGCCCCATAGTATATGAAAAAATGCAGATCTATAACAAAGCTTTACCCAGGAAATCCTACAAACAAGTCCTTTAATCTTCCCAGTTTGCATAATTTACCTAGGAAGTGATTGATGCACAGGTTACGCAGAGCCTTAGGCATGTGGCAGATGGATGAACACAGGAGTTTCATTGAAAGAGGTCGATTGGAAAGCTCAGTTGATCCATTAAGTTCACTTTCATACTTTACTCCATTCAGCAATATGTTAGCCACCTGCACCATAAGAACTCCATATCAGCATACAATACAGTGAGAAACACCTAGAAATCAAACCATGTAACATTAAGTCATGCACAAGTGTCAACCAAAACTGAACAGAAATATTCCCTGCCAAAAAGCTAGAAAAAAAAATGTCCCGCAGGAACATTAAGAAGGATTGCAAAATGGCTTAATTTTGGATTTTTTATTCTAGATGTCCGGTCATCAAGTCATAAATGTCTAGCTCTTATTTTATTCCTATTTCTCCCCTGAATATTCAGTTTTGTTTTTTTTCTAAATCAACCATGATTCCGCAAATATGGGCCTTGTTATTTAGTGCTACTTTTTAATGGTCTTTACTAAGGGGGCGGGGCTCACAGGGTAATTATGCAGAGAAGCCTAAAGACACACCCCGGAGGATCTGTGATCTATGCCCCTTCGGTAGGGGTCATAAAAAGTAGCACTAACTAAAAAGGGCCATATATCTGGATCTGTATGGTGGATTTTAAAAAGATTAAAAAAATTGAATACTCAGGGGAGAAGCGGGAATAACATAAGAGCAAAAACTGGACACATGACCTGGTGACAGGTCTTCTTTAAATGGGTTGCCCAGTCTTAAGCTACATGTCTGCAATCACTCTATGCGACTGCAGACTTGTGAATCTTCACATTGTGCACAGTTCACACCGTCAGGATTCTCTGGTGCTGGTGTCAGTGGTTATGAGACTGCAAATATTTGATAAGCATACTCCCGGCCACATTTCAACTGGATAAGCGCTGCTTATACAAGTATGCACGATGTGCGTATTCACAAGTCTGCAGTGCATAGAGTGACTGTAGACTTGTAGCTTGAGCCTGGACAACCCCTTTAAGGAACCTTCAAAAAATTATAAAGCCTTGGAGAATAAAAGAAAATCCAGCCATAGACAGTAGATTTGTCAGTGTTCCCTCCTGACTAGGTACTATCTATGGAACCAGACATTCATCAGGGGAAACAAGGATCAGATTACTACTTGTTCGATCTTGATTGTCATGCGATAATTACAAATACATATTGGACAGATTTTGTGGGATTGTTCCCTGCAGAATTGCACATGAATAAAATTACTATGTAGTACAGTAGCAAGCAATATCATTTATACATTGCAGAAATTTTGTCTAGGGGGCATCATATGGGCGCTGCAGGCAATCAGTGGCCACAGACTGGCTGCAGTACTCACGTGAACCCACCGCCGGGAAAGGAAGTAGCTCATAGTATGGAGGAGCAACACTGGTACACTGCCAGGTGTAATCTTATTATTTTTTTCAGTTTTTTTCATGGACAGCTCTCTGACCGAAAGTGCAGTCGTGTGGTCAAAGCCAAACAGTGACTTATCTGCTGTGAGACTTGTGTATCAGCCATTTTCCCAAATATTTAGCAAGTCTTTATTTAACCATTTGCCCTCTGCATGTCAGTTTATTAAAGTGAATGTGACTTGATACTTAGCCACAACATATAAAACAAAAAATAGTCACTCCTCCAACTTATGTCAATAAATTATCTAAGATTTCAATTGGACATTGTCTAAAATAACCCATGTTTTAATTAACTAAATCCACTACGGTAATTTACATAATTTTGCCACTGGCATAAACAATTGTGCAGGATTGGATAAAACATGGCTGCTCTCTTCCAAAAATGCATTACACCTGTCTTTGGGTTCTATCTGGCATTGCACCACAGCTAAGGGAATGAGGTTAGGCTGCATTACCATATGCAACCTGTGGTCTGGTGTGGCGCTGTTTTTGACAGTAAGCAGATATGTTTTTCTAATCTGGACACATCCTCTATAAAACATTTTAGCAGAAGAATGAATAATACAGTCATGTTCTTATCCATTTTACCTGTTGACTAAATGTTACGTTTCGCCTCCGGCTGCTCTCGGGGCACGTCCCGGTTACTATGTCTGGAATAGCTAATGACTGCGGTCTTTTAAGGATTCCTGATGATCTAGCCTTTGGTGCATCAAGGGATCCAACTCTCAGACTATTTCTGTCTGCGCCAGGACTAGTCAAGCTGTCGGCAGAACCCAGACTTCTGTTTCCACCGTAGTAAAGACTTTCAGGTACTCGGGGAAGACTACTGGCTTGTCTTGGTAAACTTCCGGAGGTTGAGGAGAAGCCCTCATGTCCTCCAGTGAAGCAGTCAATGAGAACACTGTCAATGTTGGTGGTGCCAAAGGAGGAAGCAAATTCATTGATCCCCGTTAAGGAATTGTCCCGGCTGATCAGGCTGCCATACTTCGGCGTGAGAGGACTGAGGGGTGAGATTGGGCTGGTGAAGCTGGCATACAAATTGTTGGAATTTTGTGAAGGGATGGATTGATTTTCCTGTTCTTCAAAAAACACGGGTGGTGAAGGGGGAAGAGGGAGGCTCGGGCTTTTCATCACCTTCTTTTTGCTGAAGGATGGAAGAGGTCTCTCAGGAATACTGATCAACGTCAAGACGGTGGTGATCGCCAGAGTTATAGACGTGAAGGTATAGATGACTCGTAACTGTCCTCCCATTGCGTTCCCAAATTTTGTCTTGTTCCAGTTAATGCCACCAACCACATAACCAAATCCACCGCCAAGACCTACAAGAATAAAACATTAATGACAAACCAAGTAATATAATCCTCGATTTGTTCTCTTTCACCAAGTTTTTAAGAGAAAATTTAGGTTTTCATAATGAAAAATAAACTCTGCAAAAAGTCTGGATTATAAATCTTCAATACAAACCCAAGGATCTTCATAGTTACAGATTACAAAAAAGCCAATATACGGTAGTCAGATTTTGCTGTCACATCCATTCCCGAATTCTTAGAAGTTGTCATTTGGGGCATTCACCAATTTGGTGCACTTATATTTTTCATTATAAATGCTTTAGAACACTAAAACGTTTGGTTGCAAAGTTGGACATTAATGACATGTGCACACGTGTTGGGAAAAACCAACTCAAGTCCAGTGGTGGATTTAGTCTTAAATTTGCAGCAAAATCCGTTTATAAAGACTTTGCTGTGGATTTTACCGCTGTATATTGAAAGGGGTGAAGTTCAGAGTGAAAATTTCCTAAAGGAATGGAAATGCTGTATAATTAAAACGCTGCAGGACTATTTTTTTTTACTATGGGCCTGAAAAAAACTAACAGGCAGGTATTTGCTAACAGAGGCAACTACCTGCCTGTTCTAGCTGTCTCAAAGTAGTCACCGACAGCTCCTGATGTTAAATCAGCTGATCCATATTAACAGAGCAGCTCTTCTTCTTCAGGCTACACTGTTGACGGGGCGTGACTGCCGATGTCACACTGATTGACAGCCGGCTCTCCGCTGCATAACTGTGGGGAGCCAGCTGTCAATTGATAAGACATCAGCAGTGAATGGAAGATAATCCACTGTTCTGTTGAGTTGATGTCAGAGGAAGCTGCTGAATCGCTGGCAGGAGCGATCAGTGACTTCCCTATGCCGGCAGAGATTGGTGTCAGGCACAACAGGCAGGTAGTTAACAACTGCTTGCTTGTTAGTTTTTAGGCCTGTAGTAAAAAAAATATATACAGATCTGACAAAAATTAAGAGACCAAAACATTAAAACCTTGTCATGGGCAGCCCAATCTCCAGACCTGAACCCGATTGAAAACCTCTGGAATGTAATCAAGAGGATGATGGATAGTCACAAGCCATCAAACAAAGAAGAACTGCTTACATTTTTGCGTCAGGAGCAGTGTGAAAGACTGGTGGAAAGCATGCCAAGACGCATGAAAGCTGTGGTTAACAATCATAGTTATTCCACAAAATATTGATTTCTGAACTCCTCCTGAGTTAAAACATTAGTATTGTTGTTTCTAAATGATTATGAACTTGTTTTCTTTGCATTATTTGAGGTCTGAAAGCACTGTTTGTTTGTTTGTTTTTACTTTGACCATTTTTCTTTGTCAGAAAAAAAATGCAAAATATATTGCTTGGAAATTCGGAGACATGTTGTCAGAAGTTTATAGACTAAAAGAACAATTTACATTTTACTGAAAAATATACCTATACAGAGAAAAATCAGACAAACTGAACATTTTGCAGTGGTCTCTTAATTTCTGCCAGAGCTGTATAGTACTGGATAACCTTTTTAAAATTCAGCACCAAAGGCAATATCCAAGCGAAAATATGTCTCAGCGGGTCCATGAAGCTTGGTCTGAGCACGGACCGCTGTGAATGGACTGTCCACAAGTCTCCCAACCTGAACTTGACTGTCTCATATATGCCTTTGTGGCTGTCAAATGGAGGTCAAAAGACCATTAGACAGCTCGGACTGAGTTTTACAGACTTCTGCATCAATCCTTAGGCGTGGACTACAAGGGAATACTTGTTTAAAGGTCTATGTCTGGGATCACTCTTGACCCACACTCAACTGCACCATGAGGCTGTTCAGTTTAGGCTGGGAGACCTTCATCAGGGCAGCGCTCGGACTGAGTTCCTCGGATATCTGCCTGAGCACTAGTTAGGCTGACAGTCACCATTCAGTTTGCAATTCACTATTCTACATGCTTAATTACGGATTTACGAGTGGAGTGGCTCTAAAGCTATCCAATTAATTTGGTGTCTAAGCTTTTAATTTATCTCTGCTTAATCAGCAGCATCAATAACAACTGGTTAATTGTCCACTTCATGTTATTGATGAGGATGTGCAAATTCCTTGTTGTGCCCTTTTCTTGTAATGTGAAGGTCGGGAATTCGTAGAAACTCAGTGGCAGCTGCGGTAGATTTTGCAAACCGTGACATGCAGAACTGGCCGATATTGCATCCTCCTTTAGGCCGGGGCTATACGGTGACACGCGTCGTGCAATATTAATTCTCAGACAAGTGACGCTGTCAAAAACATCTGTGCAACTGGCAGAGCGGCATTGAAATATATGGAAAGTGACTCCTGTGCAAAAGAGAATCCTACACAAATAGGCGAGTTGGTTAATGCTTGGGTGCCGTGCATGTAATTGTGGGAGGAAAGATGATAAAAGTATCTCAGTGGCAAGGAGAATACATTTTTAATGATTATCATCATCATCAAGAAACATTTCCTCTATAATTCCTGGCATAATCATAGTAAGAATGTCACTGCAGCAAGTCCTGCCAGGGGCCACCGCATCCAGATCTGTTCGGCTATTATCTAATGCTTTTGGCTGACATTTTTTAAAAGATTGATGACTAATTGTGATTTCCCTGGATAAAATATAATCACAATTATAAGATCACGTTACAGTATGACAAGGATAGGGCTAACAGAATCTTGTCAACCTAGTCATCAATTTCAAGGAGCAATAGCAGCAGAACAGCAAAGTCAGTGTCTATTTAAAGGGAATCCGTTACCAGGTTTTTGCTACCCCACCTGGGAGCAGTATGATGTAAGGGCAGGGACCCTGATTCCAGTGATGTGTCACTTACTGGGCTGCTTGCTGCATTTTTTTATAAAATCATAATTTTCTCTGCTGCAGATCTAGCAGTTCTCTGAATGTTGAGCACTGATTGGTATACACTGTGCATAGGCAGAAAGCTGCCAGTCAGTGCTGGAGGTGGGGATATACAGAGATCATGAACATGGAGGACTATATGGCAGCAGGTTTAGTAGTCCTCTGGTGACAGTTTATCTCTTAAACTGCAGCAAGCAGCCCAGTAAGTGATAAATTGATGGAATCAGGGTCTCAGCCTCTACATTATGCTGCTCTCAGATGGGTTGCAAAAAACTGGTGACAGATTCCCTTTACATCAATGGGCTGTCTCCACTGCAGGACAAGACAGATCCTCCAGTCTGACAGATGTTCTTTTTAACTGTGCTCAAAATAGAGAAACCCCCTTTTATTAACTCACAGTTCCCTCGTAGAGTAGAGGTTTTCTACTGGGTGACCCTTTTAAGGGGGATCGGTCAGGTGATACATGCTGCCCAAACCATGGCAAGCCCCTGCCTATAGGGAGAGGCTTGTCAGTCACTTCCAGGGGGCGGGAAGAAGCTGCAGGGGACCCGCCTGTATGACTAGTCAATAGGGCGGCTTGGTCTCCAGCGGCTATTAAAACTATGTTTTTCTCTGAAACGTCGCAGTGTTTCAGAGTAAAACATCAATGGCAGTGATCGCACAGCCATGGGCTGATACATGCTGCCCACGGTTTGCGCAGCATGTATCACCTGACGGGTTCCCTTTAAACAGACGGGAGTACTGACCGATCCATTTTAGGCATTTGGTTAGTAATTACCTCCTAGCAGAGCATGAATGTTCAGTCCCCGATCTTGATCTTCTGGGCTGCACACATCCATCATATAGGCATGACTAGGATTATCGGCAGAGTCGGCGCTGAAATCCATGAGGACCACCCCACAGATGGTCAAAATGAGGCCCCATTTATGATCGTTGCTTGTATCGGCCACAGACAACCCTATGTCTCTACCATTGAGGAGAAGTGTTAAACCAAATAAGGCGCCTGGGAACAAAGGAAACATCATGTAATCGACCAAAACCATAGAAGGAAGAGTCTCTAAGATCTAGGACCATAGACTGAAGAATAAAACACCAGTAACTAGCCAGTGATCAGGATCGGAGGAGTTGGAGGACATCTAATATGACCACTATTGTATCTCATTTGGCTTTTTGAGATTCAAGAATAACAATGTGGTAACACATTTACTAATTCCAGTCCCCCCAAAAAACTGGTAGTCTCTACCCAAATGACCACCATTTCCCAGAAGCAGATAGGAATAGTCACTGATCTCTAGTTACTGCTCTAAGTCTTCATCTGAAGATGTTCCTCAAGACATCGAAACCACAATGGTCGTGTTGTAGGAAACAAATGCTTTACATGTATTTTTTCTAGAAGTTTCAGGATTTTTCCACCTGTGGTTCTGTCCACCTTTGGGGCCATTTTTTTTAAACTTTATATTATGTTTGAAAAAAAAAGTTTTGCATTTGAGGGTTAGTAGTTATAAATGTTGGCTTTTACAGGTCCTTTGTTTCTCTGCACATTCAATTTTGTTGTGGTTTGTGGTCATAAATCAGCTGAAAGGAGTTCAGAAAAAGTTTCAAACGCTCCCATTGGACCATGAGAATAGGTTCACTGATAGATTCTCAGTTAACTCATTCTGCAGCCAGCAATAGATGGTGCAATGCAGAAACTACAGGAGGCAAACAGTGCAACAAGTTTAACGAAACTCAATCGCAAAAAATTATCTTCAGGATCAAATACATGCAGGAAGGAAAAAAAAGAAATCAAAACAATCCCACTGAGGGGGTAAGGTCCCAGGCGCTATGCATTTTTTTGCATGTGATTGTAAACAATGCAAACATTCACTGTTTATTAGGGGACTAGAGATTTAGCTTAGTGCCATATTAGTTCTTGTGTTCTTCCACTTATCTTACCTCAGTCTCTGCCTCAGTAAGATTTGAGGCGTATCGAATGCACGAACGGCAGTCACCACGCCTCCATGCCGCCCCGGCTCTGACAAAGTCAGAACACCATAAGTCACATATTTTAGCATCCTCCAGTTGTGCCCCAATTATGTGACTTCTCAAAGCTTTTTATGATAGAATACTGGCGTAACAGAGCTTTGATGAATCGGGCCTATAGTCTTGATAAAAAAGTGAGGAATACAAAAATGGTTGCAAAGCTGGACATTTTCTTTAAGATTTTCTCTTTAATTTCTTTTTTTTTCGTAAAGGATAATGGACACATAAAAAATGATAGCAAGAAATGATTTCTGAATTATTCATTTTGTGTGACATATGTATTTGCATATGCCAAAACAAATGTGTATATCATAAACGATATCTAAACACTCATCGCATAAAGAAAGATACTGTATGTATATTGCCAGAACAAGACCCTATAAGGTGCACACAGCGTCTTTTAGATGCCAGAGTGCCCATTGAGGTTTGATGCAGAAGACAGTTCATTCAGTCTATTTCCTGAAACATCTTCTTTGTCATCTTTTTGTTGTTTTTTGCTACGTCTTCTGCTGCTGGTTTCTTCATTTTTTTTAAAAAGAGATATATATATATATACATTGTAAGGCAACTACCGATACATAGTTGATGGGAGGTGTGTATCACAGAGGTGGTTGTCATCTGTGATATAATCCTGAAATATTGCTCTACTGCACATGGCACTAAGAGGATTGTTTGGTGCTTCTGGGCCATGTTTTACAGACTGCCCGAGAGATGGGCAGGTCTGGCTGCTCACATACCTCAACACTGATTGTGGTTAACATGTTAAAATGGAGTCTGTTGTTTGGCACGTGGTTGTGTGCAGAGGGAGAACACCTCCTGTGTGGTCCAGACCGAACCGCTGTACTGGACCCAATCCAGCCTGTGTGACCAGCACTGGGTTAGAAGAGACTTTAGAAATGGAACTGTTTTCTTTGTTTTGCCTGCACTGAAGGCTGTTTATTTTTCCTTTGCTTGTGGCATGGATTATGAAGCAGTAATAAACCAGCCTGGACATTAAAATGTAAATGCTTCAGGATTTGCCTCCACGCACCCAAGTAACATCCCTACAATATACAGTATATACAGTATATGGCCACCTGAAGAATGGTCAGGTCACGTCTTTTAACTTTTTAATTGCTTGGCGGCTTTTGAAGCCTTAAGGGGTTAAAGAAAGCTGAAAAAGCCTGATCTGCTGAATAAGAGTGCACATGTTCTGTTAATACCTCTCTTCCCTAAAAATAAAAGGATGGGGCATGTGGAAAAACAGCAGTCCCATCCATCTTACCCTGACATGTGTTGCTGGGGGAAAATCAGTACATGTACAAAGTTGGGACGCCTCCATAGAAATGAGATTGTCCTCTGGTCATGAACAAAATGAACAAGTTCATTTGGCGATAATTAAATTTGTATGGCCATTCTCGACATTTAATTTAAAAGGCTAGATAGATAGATTCTGGAGTGCTGCCTACTTTATTACTCTATATTACTCAGTGTCCAGAGGCTTGTACCCAATATATCACAAAGCGGCATTTGTTCTCTATTTTGTAAACATAGATATATTTTATCCCATTATAAACCACATGTTACCCTCTGTAAACAGGTCAAAAGTAGATAGGTTTTGCCCTTATACAGTATTATTCCCGCTGATCTCGTGAGTATGCCAAAGTTTTTCTTTTTTTTTAATTCCGCCATACAGTTCCAGAAATATGGGCCTTTTTATTTAGTGCTCCTTTTTAAGATATGCACAAGGGGCGTGGCTCACAGAGCAGCCCAAAGACACTCCCCTGAGGAATCTTGTGAGCCACACCCGCTTGACCATGATTAAAAACACTAAATAAAAATGCCCATATCTCTGGTACCATATGACGGAATTTAAAAACACAAAAAAACTCTATACTTAGGCAAGAAGCGAGAATAAAATAACAGGAAAACTGCCCACTTATGACCTGGTGATAGTTCCCCTTTAAGTATCAGGTACTTTGAGCACATACCTATTGCAAGGACAAGTATAAATGGCCGCCTCCTGCCAAATCTGGAAGTGCAGGTGTCACTCCATGCTCCCAGCAATGGCTGGAGCAGAAACCCTTAAGGAGAAGAAAAAAACATTTTACTCAATACAAACTTTGGAAGTAAATATAAGCTGCCTTATAACATATGTTTCACTGAACTGTTTTATTGCTTTCCAGGACTGTGCATTTTCCTTTTCTACACCATGTTATCGTAAAAAAGATTTTTAGTTCAATCAGGAGGCTGAGACATAATATACCTAACAAAGTATAATAAGAACCATAATACACCCTTTATAATCCATATATAAACTATATGAAATGTTCAGCTTTTTTAATTTACTGTATTTGTTAAAAATCCAAATGTTTGGGGATTTTGCACTACTGCTTTTTTCAGATTTAGGACACATACAGAGATAGTGATGCCCAAGAAGAGAAACAAACCATCACTGCCCATTGAATATATATACATTAAAGTCCAATGCACACTGCAGTATTATGGCTCAGTGCAGTTTCTAAGGACTACAGTGCTGTAATAAGGCACCCATAGCAGTCAGTGGGCTTAAACTGCTCTCTGCATATGTTTCATTTCATACAGGACTTTTCCTGTTGTCTGCTAAGGTGATAGACAAAGTGTACCATGCTTCTAGAGAAGACCTCGATGTAGCATATAGGCACAATACAGAGAAACCTAGCACCAAAATAGAGCCAGGGGCTACAAATCAGGATCTGTCCCGCCTTAGGGGGCTTTCACACTGCGTTCTCCCCGAACCTCACACAAAATGGGATTCGAGCCTATGTGGTGATGGGGCCATTGACTATAATGCTGAAGACGGAGTCACCATATGGTCTGTCGTGCATCATTTTCAGGTCTAAACACCTACTGGAGGTGGACACCCAGACGTAGTCCATCTCCAGTGGGAATAGACACCCAAAAATGATGTACGACAGACCACCCTGACTCCATCTGCAACATTACAGTCAATGGCCATACGCTGAATCCGATTTTGCGGGAGTGGTTCGGACTCAGGGCCGGTGTTAGCGGCAGGCAGACCAGGCAGCTGCCTAGAGCCCCCGCTCACCCAGGGGCCCCCAGCCAGTCACATCACGCAGCCGCTGTGGAGCCCGTGGGTCAGGGGACCCGCCTGCCGCCAGCGCCGACTTCCCCCGTCGCCGCATTGAACACTTCATAGCAATGATGGAGGACAGAGTGTCAGCTGACACTCCCTCTCCCATCATTCCCCTCTGCCTCTGACACTGCAGGTGCGCGATGACGTCACTTCATCGCGCACCCGCTGTGTGCTGGGCCCAGGCAGTGCAGCATCTGCACAGGTGATGGCGGCCAGCATATTGGCGGAGCCTGTGGCGAATGCTGGAACTGTGAACAGGCGGCTTTGGAGCTGGTGGGAGGGTGCATGGACCCAGCTGCCCAGGAGGGGGATGCCACAGTGGCTCAGCCATCTGGAGGATTTGGATATGAACATGGAGGTGTACGGGACCGGCGGTAGTGAGATGTGTCTGCTGCCCATGTGTCGCCGTTCTCGGCCCCCAGCGTCCCCGGCCCCCTGTGACACAGCCCCATTTCCTCCATGCTCTGCCCTTGCTTCCTGCTCTCCTGTGCCCCATGTCCTCGTAGGTTGCCAGGTTCAAGTCATTGTGCTCCTCCGGGCCCCCGTATGCGCCTTGTCCCTTCTCCCCTTGTCCCCCAATGCTCCCCATCTCCTATGCCCTGAGTCATCCTGCACCCCCCATGCGTTCCCTACCCCTTATCCCCGTGTGACCCGTCTGCCCTGCTCTCAAGTCTCCCCTGCATCCCCTTGTTACCCTGTCTCTCTTGTCCCCTTTCTAACCGTGTCCCCATCTAACCTGTCCTCGTAATCCCTCTGCCCCCTTCTTCCCTGCTCCTATGTCTCTCCCCCCATCTTCCCCTATCCCCTTGCAACCCCTTCTCCCTGTGCGTCCCTATCTACTCTGCCCTTGGAGTCCCCTTGTGTCCTCTTGTGCCTGTCTCCCTTGCCCCCTAGTCCCAGTGTGTCCCCGTGTGCCCTTCTCCCCTTCCTCCTAGTCCCCATGAGTCCCCTTGTGCTTGTGTCCCTTGTCCCCGTGTGTTACCTTGTCAGTCTCCCTTGCCCACTAGTCCCTATGTGTTCACTTGTGTCAGTCTCCCTTGCCCACTAGTCCACATGTGTGCCCTTGTGTCAGTCTCCCTTGCCCACTAGTCCCCGTGTGTCCTCTTGTGTCCCCTTTGTGTCAGTCTCCCTTGCCCACTAGTCCCCGTTTGTCCCCTTGTGTCAGTCTCCCTTGCCCACTAGTCCCAGTGTGTCCACTTGTGTTCTCTTGTATCAGTCTCCCTTGCCCACTAGTCCCCGTGTGTCCCCTTGTGTCAGTCTCCCTTGTCCCCTTGTATTACCTGTACACAGACACTGCATACTAAGTACAGATCTCCTGTGTATAATGGCACTGATGGTGATAGGATTGTGGGTTTTTTTTAATTACTGATCAGTATTGTAGTATTGAGTCACTATGTGGTGGTAATATGTGGTCTGGACATGGTGTTGTGGTATTTGTCCCTTGTATGTGCTATTTGGTCACTATGTGGTGGTAATATAGTGTCTGGTCATGGTGCGGTGGTATTTGTTCCTTGTATGTGATATTATTCGGTCATTGGTGGTAATATGTGGTCTGGTCATGGTGTTGTGGTATTTGTTCCTTGTATTTTATATTATTTGATCACTGTGGTGGTAATATGTGGTCTGGACATGGTGTAGCCGTATTTGTTCTTTGAATGTGATATTATTGGTCATTTTAAAAATTGAAAAATAAATAAAAAAATTGTATTGCATATTTTAACAAATATTTAATAGGTTACAGTAGAGTAGGGCCTGGCCAAAAGTGTCTACCGTGTTATGGTGGCAGCTTAAAAAATCACTTGGCTAAAACAAAAGCTGCCAGCTATATGTGTGATCTGGTGATGGGAATTATTAATGTGTGATAGGTGAGAAGTGGAGTTTTTCCAAGAGAGAGAACAGTGGGACTGTGGACAGTTCGAGGGGTGTAGCGTGGAGGCGGGGCTGGGGTGGAGCCTGGGCGGAGTCTCAAGGGGGCCCTGAAAATTTCTAGTGGCAGCCCTGCGGTACATTATACTATTTGTAGGACTATGAGGAGTGTATTATGCAATATGGAGCACTATGAAGAGTGTATTATACTACTGTATATGGAGGACTGAGCAGTGTATTTTAATATATGGAGGACTATGAGCAGTGTATTATACTTTATGGAGGACTGAGGAGTGTATTATACTATTATTATTATTATTATTTATTTATATAGCACCATTAATTCCATGGTGCTGTACATGAGAAAGGGGTTACATAAAGAGTTATAAATATCGTTTTCAGTAAACAAGTTTACAGTGACAGACTGGTACAGAGGGGAGAGGACCCTGTCCTTGCGGACTTACATTCTATGTGGAGGACTGAGCAGTGTATTATACTATATGGAAGACTGAGGAGTGTATTATGCTATATGGAGCACTATGAGGAGTGCATTATACTATATAGAGGACTGAGCAATGTATTTTAATATATGGAGGACTATGAGGGGTGCATTATACTATATGGAGCACTGCGAGGAGTGTATTATACTATATGGAGGACTGAGCAGTGTATTTTAATATATGGAGGACTGAGGAGTGTATTATGCTATATGGAGGACTTAGCAGTGTATTATACTATATGGAGGAGTGAGGAGTGTATTATGCTGTATGGAGCACTATGAGGAGTGTATTGTACTATATGGAAGACTGAGCAGTGTATTTTAATATATGGAGGACTATGAGGAGTGTATTATACTATATGGAGGACTGAGGAGTGTATTATACTATATGGAGGACTATGAGGGGTGCATTATATTATATGGAGCACTATGAGAAGTGAATTATACTATATGGAGGACTGAGCAGTGTACTTTAATACATGGAGGACTATGAGGAGCATATTATACTATATGGAGGACTATGAGGAGTGTATTATACTATATGGAGGACTGAGGAGTGTATAATACTATATGGAGGACTATGGGGAGTGTATTATACTATATAGAGGACTATGGGGAGTGTATTATACTATATGGAGGACTATGGGGAGTGTATAATACTATATGGAGGACTGAGGAGTGTATAATACTATATGGAGGACTATGGGGAGTGTACTATACTATATAGAGAACTATGGGGAGTGTATTATACTATATGGAGGTCTATGGGGCACATTATATTATGTGGAGGACTATGGGGTGTGCATGTTACAATATGGAGGACTGTGGTGCACATTATAATATATGTAGGACTATGGGGTGTATTATACTAAACAAGCAAAATGCTGCATATTCATCGAGTGATTGGACTGTTTATGCCTGAATAAAAATCCTTGTTCTCAGCAGCACATCGCCAGGTGTAAACTGTAGATGTGCTGCTGATAACATGATACTGTGTGGGGACAGATTAATCTAATAGTGATCGTTTTCTTCCCATCATTCTTTCTCAGTTGATGTAAAGAGGCCAGGAAACAACGACTTCAATATTGTCGATCACACTCGTTTAGCGGCCTGAACTCAGCCCACGTAAATACAACAAAAATGCTTCTGTGTGATGTGCAATATGTTAGCATTAAACCTTTGCCTAGGTCCTCATTCTGCCTAAAACCGGCCCTGTTCAGACTTAAGCCCCAACGGGACCACTGATCGTGTGAAAGTGCCCTTAGTATAATAATGATGCTGGACAGATACACTATTCTTAAATTTGGTGAAGGACTCTCTTAGAGTAGCCCAACATACCAGGAAAACCTTTAACAGGTTGCAATTCACATTACAACTACTGCATGGCCACACATAGACAAATATGCAGAAATATCTGGTGACATAGTATCATGAAATCATGTTGGGTTTTTTTAAGTTGGTATTTCCGTGACACTCACCTTGGGATATAATGAGGAAAGAGCAAAGGTAAGAAAGACAAATATTTGCACAGCTGAGGAAAAAATTGTACTGTCTTGATATGTTATTCCCTAGTTAAATGGCCATATATGAGCTGTGACTACATAGATAGCACATGAACAGCTCCAAATATAAAGATTAAGTACATAAAACTGTTGCCAAAGTAACACTCAGTCGGTGATATGTAAAATTCCCATGTACTATTTGCAAATTGTTAACAGCCTATAATATCAGTTGATAGAAACACTATATGGACAATAGTATTGGGACACACATCTTATTCTTAATCAATAAATTTAGGTTTTCAATCTGTCTCATTACCATAGCTAAAATCCGTCTCCTCGCCATGAGGTCTGTTTTTCCTAACATATGAGAAAAAATGGCTCGGCAATGTTTTGTTGACTCCGTAACTGCAGAGTCCAAACTTAGTCTAGAGTAAACATTGGCACAAAAACTATGTCAGAAACTTCATGGCCAGACAGCTGCATGCAGCCTTACATCACCAAGCACAATGTGAAACATCGGATGTGGTGGTGTAAAGCAGCCACCACCGGACTCTGTGCAGTGATGGATCACACTTCACTGTCTGACATCTTATGGACCAGTCTGGGTTTGGCGAATGCCATGAGAACATTACCACCTGACTGCATCGTACAAATTGTAATATTTGGTGGAGGAGGGTTAATGCTATGGGACTGTTTTTCAGGAGGTCGGCCTTTTAGTTAAAGTGAAGGAAAATCTTAATACTTTATCATACAAGATGTTTTGGACAATTGTAGCTTTCAACTTTTTGGGAATAGTTTGGGGAAGGCCCTTTTTCTGTTCCCGATGACTGTGCCCAGTGCACAAAGCAGGGTCCATAAAGGCATGGACGGGGGAGTTTGGTGGAAGAACAGGTCCGCCGCACAGAGTCCTGATCTCAACTCCATCCAACACCTTTGAAATGAACTAGACTGGAGATTGTGAGCTCGACCGCTCCCCAACATCAGTGCCTGACCTCACAAATGTTTATCTGAACGAAAGGGCAAAACCTCCCACAGATGCCTCCAAGATCTTGTAGAAAGCTTTCCCAGAAGAGTGGAAGCTGTGATAGCTGCAAGGTGAGGACCAACTCCATATTAATGTTTATGGATTTAGAATGGGAGGTCATCAATACTCCTGTATGTCCCAATATTGTTTTCCATATAGCGTACTATAATTGACTTCTTACACTTTACCAAGAAAGAAAGGTAGACGGAATTTCATTATAAATGGAATGGGCCACAAAGTGACAGATGATAAGCACATGCCCCAAATGTTACCAAAACGTCATATAAAATGCATTATTACCCAAGATGGGGCTGATAAACCACACCATACTATAGAACTCATCTGGAAGACCCATCTGAAGTAGAACCGGTGTGACATATGCTGTTTCCATTGCATAACAGAACTCGATTCCGAATAATATGCACCCATTAAACAAGAGTTCCATAAAAGATCTCCGAGGATGAAGGTCCACAAAATCAATCAAATCAAGTGGACATGGGGTGTTGGGGGGAGGAGGAGGTGAAGGCCGGACTAGCTTTCTTCTCTTTGGATGTCTTTTGAAATTGTTGGCTCGATGGCTGATATGACCCGTTACGGACGAAGAAAAGCCACACACCTGCGACCTCCAGAATTCTTGGGCAACCAAGTTTGGAAGCATGGTTTCAGCCGGCGGTGGCGTTACGGATGAAGACATGTTGGACTGGTTTGTTATTTCTGTAAAAGAGAAATTTGGTTACAGAAAAAACACCAAAAGAGTTATTATTATTATTATTATTTATTGTTATAGCGCCATTTATTCCATGGCACTTTACATGTGAGGAGGGGTATGCATAATAAAAACAAGTACAATATTCTTAAACAATACAAGTCATAACTGGTACAGGAGGAGAGAGGACCCTGCCCGTGAAGGCTCACAATCTACAAGGGATGGGTTAGAATACAGTAGGTGAGGATAGAGCTGGTCATGCAGCGGTTTGGTTGATCGGTGGTTACTGCAGGTTGTAGGCTTGTCGGAAGAGGTGGGTCTTCAGGCTCTTTTTGAAGGTTTCGATGGTAGGCGAGAGTCTGATGTGTTGTGGTAGAGGGTTCCAGAGTAGGGGTGATACGCGAGAGAAATCTTGTATACGATTGTGGGAAGAGGAGATAAGAGGGGAGTAGAGAAGGAGATGTTGTGAGGATCGGAGGTTGCGTGTAGGTAAGTACCGGGAGACGAGGTCACAGATGTATGGAGGAGACAGGTTGTGGATGGCTTTGTATGTCATGGTTAGGGTTTTGTACTGGAGTCTCTGGGCAATGGGGAGCCAGTGAAGGGATTGACAGAGGGGAGAGGCCGGGGAATAGCAGGGGGACAGGTGGATTAGTCGGGCAGCAGAGTTTAGAATAGATTGGAGGGGTGCGAGAGTGTTAGAGGGGAGGCCACAGAGCAGGTGGTTGCAGTAGTCAAGGCGAGAGATGATGAGGGCATGGACTAGGGTTTTTTCAGATTCTTGGTTGAGGAATGTACGAATTCGTGAAATATTTTTGAGTTGAAGTCGGCAGGAAGTGGAAGTCCAAGGGCTTGGATATGTGGTTTGAAGGAGAGATCAGCGTCAAGGATTACCCCGAGGCAGCGAGCTTGTGGGACTGGGGAGAGTGGGCAGCCATGCACTGTAATGGATAGGTTCGTTGGGGGGGTCGCGTGAGATGGGGGAAAGATGATGAATTCTGTTTTGTCCATGTTAAGTTTCAGAAATAAAGCGGAGAAGAAGGATGAAATAGTGGACAGACATTGAGGGATTCTGGTTAGTAGGGAGGTGATATCTGGTCCAGAGATGTAGATCTGTGTGTCATCAGCATAGAGGTGATACTGGAAGCCATGATATTCTATGAGCTGTCCCAGGCCAAAGGTGTAAATGGAGAAGAGCAGGGGCCCAAGGACTGAACCTTGTGGGACTCCGACAGATAGGGGGCGAGGGGAGGAGGTGGGGTGTGAGTGGGAGACGCTGAATGTCCGGTCCGTTAGGTATGATGAGATCCAGGATAGGGCCAAGTCTGTGATGCCAAGTGATGAGAGGGTCTGTAATAATAGGGAATGGTCCACTGTGTCAAAGGCAGCCGACAGGTCGAGGAGGAGGAGGACAGAGTAGTGTCGCTTGCTCTTGGCGGTTAAGAGGTCATTGGTGACCTTAGTTAGGGCAGTTTCAGTGGAGTGGTGTGACCGGAAGCCAGATTGTAAGCGGTCAAAGAGGGAGCAAGAAGAGAGAGGGGAGGACAGTTCAAGGTAGATGTGTTGTTCCAGTAGTTTGGAGGCATAAGGGAGAAGTGATATAGGGCGATAGCTAGATACAGAGGATGGGTCAAGAGAAGGCTTTTTGAGGATAGGTGTGATTGAGGCATGTTTAAAGCTTGAGGGGAAAACACCAGTTGTTAGTGATAGGTTGAAGAGATGGGTTAGGGTTGGGATGAAGACTTTGGTGAGGTTTGGGATGAAGTGGGATGGGTGTGGGTCAAGTGCACAGGTGGTGAGATGCGATCTTGAGAGTAGAGTGGAGAGTTGATCTTCTGTAATGGTGGAGAAGTTGGTTTTGGAGGTGGAGGGCTGGGAAGTCGGGAGGAAGGGCTCTGGGGGTTGTTGACCAAAACTGTCTCTGATGTTATCAATCTTCTGCTTGAAAAATGAGGCAAAGTCTTCAGCTGAGATAAGTGGGGAGGGAGGAGGTGCTGGGGGACGGAGGAGAGCATTGAAAGTGTTGAATAACTGTTTAGGGTTGTGAGACAGGGAGGATATGAGAGATGAGAAGTAGGTTTGTTTAGCTGTGGCAAGTGTGGTCTTGAAAGTAGTGAGGGACTGTTTGAATGCAATGAAGTGCTCGTTGGAGTGGGATCTTTTCCATCTGCGCTCAGCAGCCCTGGAGGCTCGCCTCAGTTCTTTGGTCAGGCTGGTGTGCCAGGGCTGTCTGTTGATTTTGCGAGCTTTGGTATGTGTAAGTGGGGCAGCAGATTCCAAAGCTACAGCTATTGTGGTGTTATATAGAGCGGCAGCGTCATCCGCATTGTGTAAAGAACTTATGTCTGTGAGAGGGAGGAGGGATTCAGAGAATGAATGTAGGTCAAGATGTTTAAGATTTCTGCGAGGGTGTGAAAGTTTGTGGGGTGGGGATTGTAGACATGGAGTGGAGAGGGAAGAGAATGTGAGAAGGTTGTGGTCAGAGAGAGGAAGAGGTTAGTTAGAGAGGTTAGATAGGGAGCAGAGGCGGGTGAAGATGAGGTCCAGTGTGTGACCATCTTTGTGAGTGGCTGCAGAAGACCATTGAGTGAGGCCGAAGGAGGAAGTGAGAGATAGAAGTTTAGTGGCAGCTGAGAGGGAAGTGTCAATGGGGATGTTGAAGTCGCCCATGATGATAGTGGGGATGTCCGCGGAAAGGGAATGAAGTAGCCAGGTGGTGAAGTGGTCAAAGAAGGTGGTGGCTGGCCCTGGGGGGCGGTAAATGACAGCCAGTTGGAGCTTGGAGGGGGAGTAGATGCGCACAGAGTGCACCTCAAAGAAAGGGAGGGTAACAGAGGGTGGAAGTGGGATTGGGGTGAAGGAGCAGTTATCTGACAGGAGAAAACCAACTCCTCCGCCATGTTTGCTGCTGCAGCGAGGGGTGTGAGAAAGGTGGAGGCCACCGTAAGAGAGTGCAGCAGGGGAGGCTGTGTCAGAAGGGGTGAGCCAGAGTTCATTTTCACTTGTGAAGTTGTCCTGTATATATACAGTACATGCTTAATATTCATTGTTAAATCAATCATTATAGACATCGTTGCTATATTGTAAGGGATGAACATTTAGTCATGTTAATTTCTTTAACTCAACAAAATATGTCCTTAACCCCTTAATCCCGTATGACGTACTATCCCGTCAAGGTGACCTGGGACTTAATTCCCGGTGACGGGATAGTACGTCATACGCGATCGGCCGCGCTCACGGGGGGAGCGCGGCCGATCGCGGCCGGGTGTCAGCTGCCTATCGCAGCTGACATCCGGCACTATGTGCCAAGATCGGTCACGGACCGCCCCCGGCACATTAACCCCCGGCACACCGCGATCAAACATGATCGCGATGTGCCGGCGGTATAGGGAAGCATCGCGCAGGGAGGGGGCTCCCTGCGGGCTTCCCTGAGACCCCCGGAGCAACGCGATGTGATCGCGTTGCTCCGAGGGTCTCCTACCTCCTTCCTCCCTGCAGGTCCCGGATCCAAGATGGCCGCGGCATCCGGGTCCTGCAGGGAGAAAGGTGGCTTACCGAGCGCCTGCTCAGAGCAGGCGCTGGTAAGCCTGCACCGATGTAAGTGAGATCGGTGATCTGACAGAGTGCTGTGCACACTATCAGATCATCGATCTGTGATGTCCCCCCCTGGGACAAAGTAAAAAAGTAAAAAAAAAAACTTTCCACATGTGTAAAAAAAAAAAAAAAAAATTCCTAAATAAATAATAATAAAA
This sequence comes from Ranitomeya variabilis, assembly GCF_051348905.1. Lineage (NCBI taxonomy): Eukaryota > Metazoa > Chordata > Amphibia > Anura > Dendrobatidae > Ranitomeya > Ranitomeya variabilis. Next base: position 297,667,193 of record NC_135235.1, read on the forward strand.
AAAAATATATTATTCCCATAAATACATTTCTTTATCTAAATAATAAAAAAAAAACAATAAAAGTACACATATTTAGTATCGCCGCGTCCGTAACGACCCAACCTATAAAACTGGCCCACTAGTTAACCCCTTCAGTAAACACCGTAAGAAAAAAAAAAAAAAAAACGAGGCAAAAAACAATGCTTTATTACCATACCGCCGAACAAAAAGTGGAATAACACGCGATCAAAAAGACTGATATAAATAATCATGGTACCGCTGAAAACGTCATCTTGTCCTGCAAAAAACAAGTCGCCATACAGCATCATCAGCAAAAAAATAAAAAAGTTATAGTCCTGAGAATAAAGCGATACCAAAATAATTATTTTTTCTATAAAATAGTTTTTATCGTATAAAAGCGCCAAAACATAAAAAAATGATATAAATGAGGTATCACTGTAATCGTACTGACCCAAAGAATAAAACTGCTTTATCAATTTTACCAAACGTGGAACGGTATAAACGCCTCTCCCAAAAGAAATTCATGAATAGCAGGTTTTTGGTCATTCTGCCTCACAAAAATCGGAATAAAAAGTGATCAAAAATGGTCACGTGTCCGAAAATGTTACCAATAAAAACGTCAACTCGTCCCGCAAAAAACAAGACCTCACATGACTCTGTGGAGCAAAATGTGGAAAAATTATAGGTCTCAAAATGTGGAGATGCAAAAACTTTTTTGCTATAAAAAGCGTCTTTTAGTGTGTGACAGCTGCCAAACATAAAAATCCGATATAAAAAACGCTATAAAAGTAAATCAAACCCTCCTTCATCACCCCCTTAGTTAGGGAAAAAAAATAAAATTAAAAAAAGTATTTATTTCCATTTTCCCATTAGGGCTAGGGTTAGGGTTAGGGTTAGGGCTAGAGTTAGGGTTAGGGCTAGGGTTCGGGTTGGGGCTAAAGTTAGGGTTAGGGCTAGGGTTAGGGTTAGGGATAGGGTTGGAGGTAAAGTTAGGGTTAGGGCTAAAGTTAGGGTTAGGGTTGGGGCTAAAGTTAGAGTTAGGGTTTGAATTACATTTACGGTTTGGATTAGGGTTGGGATTAGAATTATGGGTGTGTCAGGGCTAGGGGTGTGGTTAGGGTTACCGTTGAGATTAGGGTTAGGGGTGTGTTTGGGTTAGGGTTTCAGGTAGAATTGGGGAGTTTCCACTGTCCAGGCACATCAGGGGCTCTCCAAACGCGACATGGCGTCCAATCTCAATTCCAGCCAATTCTGCGTTGAAAAAGTAAAACAGTGCTCCTTCCCTTCCGAGCTCTCCCGTGCGCCCAAAAAGGGGTTTACCCCAACATATGGGTTATCAGCGTACTCGGGACAAATTGAACAACAACTTCTGGGGTCCAAGTTCTCTTGTTATCCTTGGGAAAATTAAAAATTTGGGGGGCTAAAAATCATTTTTGTGAGAAAAAAAAAGATGTTTTATTTTCACGGCTCTGCGTTATAAACTGTAGTGAAACACTTGGGGGTTCAAAGTTCTCACAACACATCTAGATAAGTTCCTTGGGAGGTCTAGTTTCCAATATGGGGTCACTTGTGGGGGTTTGTACTGTTTGGGTACATCAGGGGCTCTGCAAATGCAACGTGACACCTGCAGACCAATCCATTTAAGTCTGCATTCCAAATGGCGCTCCTTCCCTTCCGAGCTCTGTCATGCGCCCAAACAGTGGTTCCCCCCCACATATGGGGTATCAGCGTACTCAGGACAAATTGGACAACAACTTTTGGGGTCTAATTTATCCTGTTACCCTTGTGAAAATACAAAACTGGGGGCTAAAAAATCATTTTTGTGAAAAAAAAAAGAATTTTTATTTTCACGGCTTTGCGTTATAAAGTGTAGTGAAACACTTGGGGGTTCAAAGTTCTCACAACACATCTAGATAAGTTCCTTGGGAGGACTAGTTTCCAATATGGGGTCACTTGTGGGGGGTTTGTACTGTTTGGGTACATCAGGGGCTCTGCAAATGCAACGTGACGGCTGCAGACCAATCCATTTAAGTCTGCATTCCAAATGGCGCTCCTTCCCTTCCGAGCCCTGTCATGCGACCAAACAGTGGTTCCCACCCACATATGGGGTATCAGCGTACTCAGGACAAATTGGACAACAAATTTTGGGGTCCAATTTATTCTGTTACCCTTGTAAAAATACAAAGCTGGGGGCTAAAAAATCATTTTTGTGAAAAAAAAAAATATATATATTTTCATGGCTCTGCGTTATAATCTGTAGTGAAACACTTGGGGGTTCAAAGCTCTCAAAACACATCTAGATAAGTTCCTTAGGGGGTCTACTTTCCAAAATGGTGTCACTTGTGGGGGGTTTCAATGTTTAGGCACATCAGGGGCTCTCCAAATGCAACATGGCGTCCCATCTCAATTCCAGTCAATTTTGCATTGAAAAGTCAAATGGCGCTCCTTCCCTTCCAAGCTCTGCCATGCGCCCAAACAATGGTTTACACCCACATATGGGGTATCAGCGTAATCAGGACAAATTGCACAACATTTTTTGGTGTCCAATTTCTTCTCTTACCCTTGGGAAAATAAAAAATTGGGGGCGAAAAGATAATTTTTGTGAAAAAATATGATTTTTTATTTTTACGGCTCTGCATTATAAACTTCTGTGAAGCACTTGGTGGGTCAAAGTGCTCACCACACATCTAGATAAGTTCCTTAGGGGGTCTACTTTCCAAAATGGTGTCACTTGTAGGGGGTTTCAGTGTTTAGGCACATCAGGGGCTCTCCAAACGCAACATGGTGTCTCATCTCAATTCCAGTCAATTTTGCATTGAAAAGTCAAATGGCGCTCCTTCCCTTCCAAGCTCTGCTATGCGCCCAAACAATGGTTTATACCCACATATGGGGTATCAGCGTACTCAGGACAAATTGCACAACATTTTTTGGGGTCCAATTTCTTCTCTTACCCTTGGGAAAATAAAAAATTGGGGGCGAAAAAATAATTTTTGTGAAAAAATATGATTTTTTTATTTTTACGGCTCTGCATTATAAACTTCTGTGAAGCACTTGGTGGGTCAAAGTGCTCACCACACATCTAGATAAGTTCCTTAGGGGGTCTACTTTCCAAAATGGTGTCACTTGTAGGGGGTTTCAATGTTTAGGCACATCAGGGGCTCTCCAAACGCAACATGGCGTCCCATCTCAATTCCAGTCAATTTTGCATTGAAAAGTCAAATGGCGCTCCTTTCCTTCCGAGCTCTGCCATGCGCCCAAACAGTGGTTTACCCCCACATATGGGGTATCAGCGTACTCAGGACAAATTGTACAACAACTTTGGGAGTCCATTTTCTCCTGTTACCCTTGGTAAAATAAAACAAATTGGAGCTGAAATAAATTTTGTGTGAAAAAAAGTTAAATGTTCATTTTTATTTAAACATTCCAAAATTTCCTGTGAAACACCTGAAGGGTTAATAAACTTCTTGAATGTGGTTTTGAGCACCTTGAGAGGTGCAGTTTTTAGAATGGTGTCACACTTGGGTATTTTCTATCATATAGACCCCTCAAAATGACTTCAAATGAGATGTGGTCCCTAAAAAAAAATGGTGTTGTAAAAATGAGAAATTGCTGGTCAACTTTTAACCCTTATAACTCCGTCACAAAAAAAATTTTTGGTTCCAAAATTGTGCTGATGTAAAGTAGACATGTGGGAAATGTTACTTATTAAGTATTTTGCGTGACATATGTCTGTGATTTAAGGGCATAAAAATTAAAAGTTGGAAAATTGCGAAATTTTCAAAATTTTCGCCAAATTTCCATTTTTTTCACAAATAAACGCAAGTTATATCGAATAAATTTTACCACTAACATGAAGTACAATATGTCACGAGAAAACAATGTCAGAATCGCCAAGATCCGTCAAAGCGTTCCAGAGTTATAGCCTCATAAAGGGACAGTGGTCAGAATTGGAAAAATTGGCCCGGTCATTAACGTGCAAACCACCCTCGGGGCTTAAGGGGTTAAATCCTTTTCCGCCAAGCGATTTTCCGTTTTTCGCTTTTTCCTGCCCTTCTTTCAAGAGCCATAATTTTTTTTATTTTTCCGTCAATATAGCTGCATAAGGGCTTGTTTTTTTGTAGGACGCTTTGGACTTTTGAATGGCACCATAGATTTTATCTTAAAACATACTGGAAAATGAAAAAAAATCCAACAGCGGTGAAATTGTAAAAAAAAGTGCTATTCCACAATTTGTTTTATGTTTTATTTAATTTACCATGTACACTATATGGTAAAACTGACCTGGAAATATGATTTTTCAGGTCAGTCTGAGTATGCAGATACCAAACATGTATAATTTTTTATTTAGGTGGTGAAAAAATTCTGAAACTTGTAGGAAAAAATGTTTTTGTATTTGTCACCATTTTCTGACATCTGTAATGATCTGGGGCCGGGTGACGACTTATTTTTTTTGTGCCCTGAGATGTTTTTATTGATACCATTTTGATACGATGTTTTGATCGCCTTTTATTGCAGTGTTGTGTCGACCCAAAAAACGTAATTCTGGCGTTTTGATATTTTTTCTCGTTACGCCGTTTACCAATCAGATCAATTTATTTTAGATCTTGATAGATTGGACATTTCTGAAAGCAGTGATACCAAATATATGCATTTTCTTTTTAATGTTTTATTTTTAATGGGGCAAAAGAGGGATGATTTGAACTTTTGTGTTTTAATTTTTTAAACTTTGTTGTTCTACTTTTTACTGGCTTCAGTAGTTCCCTTAGTAGACTTGAAGCTGCGATCATCCGATCGCCTGTGCTGCACATAGCAGGGCTTCAGATTCAGCACTGCTATGTATAGCAAAATTCACAGTTTCCTATGAATGCCGACCATGAGCCGGCGTTCATAGGAGGATCGTGAAAACAAGCACGGAGGTCTTGAGCAGACCCCTGGCAGTCATGACAACTCATCGCCACTCCAAGTAACAAGGGCGCCGATGGGCAGGATCAATGATGCGCTTCCTGTCAATGACTGACAGTGGCATTTAACTGGTTAACAGCTATGGGTGGATCATGGACCTAACCGTGGCTGTTAGAGGCACTTGATGGCTGATTAAATCAGCCATCAAGTGGGGGGAAAGATGCAGGCTCAGTGTCGGAGCCCACTTCAAAGGCAGGGACACGGCCGATGATGTAAATATGCGTCATTGATCGTGAAGGGGTTAAGAATATAATATTCCATATAATGCACTGGATTGCACTTAAATAGCACTAATGAAAACAAATGCCTAAGTCAAGAAATGTACACACAGCCTAGAACAGTGTTTCCCAAACTCCAGTCCTCACTGCCCCAAACACGTCATGATTTCAGGATTTCCTTAGCATTGCACAATTTGTGGAATTATTTTCAAGGCATTAGAAATTACAACAGGTTCTCCCACCGATACAATACTAAGGAAATCCTGAAAACCTGGTCTGTTGGGACTGTGAGGACTGGAGTTTGGGAAACATTGGCCTAGAACATAAGGAAATGAAACCTAGGAATCCCTTAAAAAGTTATTTTTATTAAGAATAAAAATATAAAAGATGTTTAAAAGCACAATGTGCCTTACAAATAGGGACATTACATAGACCTGTTCATAAGATATACACCGAATATCTTACAAAGGAGGGGCAAATGAAACCATCCAAATATGTTCTAAATAATCAATACAACAAATGTGTAGGATAGCACTTCACTTAAGCACTAGATCTCAAGGCCCCAGTAATTATTAGATAGAAGTGCTTCTCACTAAATTAGAATATCATCAAAAAGATTCCCATGCCCCTTTTGGAAGAAGCTCATATTCAAAGCGACGCTGTCGGGTAGGAGGAAGGAAAAAAAAACAAATAGCAGAGGATAAGGATAAACAAGCAAACCAATACCACGCAGCAATCTCCTGAAAAACTCTCCAATCGCCTACTCCAAACACTGAACTCTCTCCTTTAACCCCAAACCAGGTAGTGGTAACTATCACGGGCAAGATCAGAAGCAAGGAGAAGAGTTCTTATACCTGCTAGGAGTAACAAACTCAGAACAGCTGAGACAACCCAAGATGAAGAACTCCTGGTGTCCAATTAAGGTATTTAACCCTTGCAGCACCAGAGCATAGAAAGCCAGAACTGCTAGTAGGATGGTGAAGCCATAAGTGTATGTGTCACTAGACGCTGCAATTGTCTGACCCCACTCTGTCACGGTTTCCCTGTGTGAGTACTGTCCCTCCTAGGAGGGGATTCTGGTACCGCAAACCCAGTTTATCAGGATGAGAGTTGGGAAAGGCCAGAACCAACCTGGTCGCATGAACATCGAACGCTGGTACCCATATTCTTTCCTCTGGACCATAACCCTTCCAATGCACTATTGAAGAGACAGGCGAACCAAGAAAGAATCAACAATTTTAGCTATCTGGAATTCCAGACTTCCATTAAACAAGATAGGGGAAGGTGGTGGTAGGGATGGTACCGAGGAGGCCACATATTTTTGGAGAACAGTGAAATACATTATGGATCTTTAAAGCAGATGGTAGAACTAGGCGAATCGCCACTGGATTGACGACGTCAACAATCATATGAAGCTGGGTTCTAGAATTCAAGAAGGAACTTTTAGTTTAATATTCTTTGAGGAAAACCACATCCAATCACCCACACACAGGTCCGGACCCAGCAGGCATTACCGATCAGCCATACTCTTGTATCTGGACCCCATCATCCTTAAGTTATTAAGAACACCTTGCCATACTGATGTAATAGACGAGGAAAACCATTCCTCCTGAGCTACCCCAGAAGAATATTTACTATTGAAAGCTCAAAACTGAAGATGAAGCCAATAAAAATCGGGGACTTGTGAGTTGATTTGTGACAATGATTATTTACAGTGATTTCTGCAAGGGGTAAATACAAAACCCACTCCTTATTTTGAGACGCAAAGCACCTATGTCTCAAGATTTTGGTTCACTCGTTAAGTTTTCCCATTAAACTGTGAATGAAAGGCAGATTAAAATGAAAGATGAATCACTAAACAAGCACAAAATGCTTTTCGAAATTAAGATATAAATTGAACCCCCCTGGCTGGAAACAATATCAGTGGGAACTCCATGCAATTTCACGATCTCCTTAATCAAAATTTGTGCCAAAGTCTTGGCATTCGGTAATGCAGGTAGCACAATGAAAGAGCCATCTTGCTGAACAGGGCCGTATTTAGAGTTTCTGCTGCCCTAGGCACTTTTAGTGCTGCCTCCCCCTTTGGTGAGTATGACACTATTGGCAGTGACTTTGGCAAGAATCGCTGATGTGAAAGTCGCCTTTTGCAGCAGATCCGGCAGTTTTTCTACATCTGCCGCGTAACTGATCACTTACGGCAACAATGCGTTCGGCCTCATTCATTCCCTATAGGATTTGCTGCACTTGCCATGATCTGGCAAATGCGGTACCATACCTCCCAACTTTTGAAGAAGGGAAGGAGGCATAAAGTTTGCGGCGCGCGTAGTGCGCCGCGGCAAATTTTAGGCCACGCCTCTGACCACACCCATTTCACAACTAGTCACACCCATATCCATGTCCCAACCACAGCCATTTAGCACTGCTGACCACACTGTTTTATATACAATAATTATAAACAAAAAAAATATGGCCACACAGTGCTCCATACTGTATAATGGCCACACATGATGCTCCATACTGTATAATGGCCACACATGATGCTCAATACTGTATAACGGCCACCACACATGATGGTCCATACTGTATAATGGCCACACACAGTTCTCCATACTGTATAATGGCCACACAGTGCTCCATACTGTATAATGGCCACACATGATGCTCAATACTGTATAATGGCCACACATGATGCTCTATAGTGTATAATGGCCACACATGATGCTCCATAGTGTATCATGGCCACACATGATGCTCCATAATGTATAATGGCCACACAGTGCTCCATACTGTATAATGGCCACACAGTGCTCCATACTGTATAATGGCCACACATAGTGCTCCATACTGTATAATGGCCACACACAGTTCTCCATACTGTATAATGATCCCACATGATGCTCAATACTGTATAATGGCCACACATGATGCTCCATACTGTATATTAACCACACATGATGCTCCATACTGTACAATGGCCATTGGCCACACATGATGCTCCATACTGTATAACGGCCACACATGATGCTCCATACTGTATAACGGCCACACATGATGCTCAATACTGTATAATGGCCACACACAGTTCTCCAGACTGTATAATGATCCCACATGATGCTCAATACTGTATAATGACCCCCCCTCCTGTATGCATGGCTCATCTCCCTCCCATCCCATATACATGGCTCATATCCCCCTTCTGTATGCATGGCTCATATTCCCCCTCCTGTATGCATGGCTCATATTCCCCCTCCTGTATGCATGGCTCATATTCCCCCCCCCTGTATGCATGGCTCATATTCCGCCTCCTGTATGCATGGCTCATATTCCCCCTCCTGTATGCATGGCTCATATTCCCCCTAATGTATGCATGGCTCATATTCCCCCCTGTATGCATGGCTCATATTCCATCCCCCCGAATGCATGGCTCATATTCCCCCTCCTGTATGCATGGCTCATATTCCCCCCCCCCGAATGCATGGCTCATATTCCCCCCTGAATGCCAGTCCAGGCATTGCTGGAGCAAGGTGAGTATCGTCTTCAAGGAGGGTGGGTGGGAGGCGGGTGAGCGGCCGGGGGGGGGGGGGGGGGGGGGGTTGGTCGGTCGGGAGGTGACCCAGGACTTATAAAAAAAAAAAAAACCTTGCTCAGGTGCCGCCCCCTGCATTGTCCCCGCCCTAGGCACGTGCCCTCAAGTGCCTAGTGGTAAATACGGCCCTGTTGCTGAATCTATCCACCACCACTAATATTACTGTGTTACCTGTCGACACTGGTGGATCAGTAATGAAATCTACAGACAAATGAGTCCATGGTCTGGTCTACAGGGAATCGCCAAAAGTTGAAGAGCCCCGGACAGACAAGTATGCTTGGTGTTAGAATGCGCACAAGTACTGCAGGCAGCTACATTATCCCGAACATCCTGGTGAATCCTAGCCACCAAAAACAACAAGTAAGATCTGTGGTGATGTTCACTCAAAATTTGAAGATGGAGGTTCACAGGGACAAAAAGTTTACCTGTAGGACAGGCAGAAAGGGCAACCACCTGAACATCGTCTGACCCCACTCTGTTGTGGTATCCCCGTGTCAGATACTATTACTATTTTAAGAGCAACCCTCTATACGGGGCATTCATACATTTCTGGGCAGCATTGTTGAACGTAGAAGGGTTCCGCAATGTCTTGTGTACTATCTTTCTTTCAAAAGATACTCAATAGGAAGTAAGCTACATATTTATTTATTTATTTTATTCGCTTATATAGAACATATTCCACATTGATTTACATACATTATCATCACAATCTAAATTCCCTATCAGTATGTCTTTGGAGTATCAGTGGAAACCCACGCAAACATGGGGAGAACATGCAAACTCTTTGCAGATGTTGTCCTTGGTGGGATTTGAAACCAGGACACCAGTGCTGCAAAGAACAGTGTTAGCCACTGAGCCACCATGCTGACATTAAATGCAACATAGACAGCTGACAATATCTACCAAATAGGTCTCACAGGGTCACAGTCTAGTGGATTCTCTCTCAGTTCTTCACTGGTGAGTAAATGCTCATACCCCAGGCTCCTTAAGTACATGGACATGGTGGTTATCATATTTTAGCTTCGCAGGCTTACCAGTCAATCAAAACCTTAAAACACAGTCTCATAAAAACTAACGACTGCCCTTATATGCCCATCTAAATCCAACATAAACTTTATGGCACTATGCAATTTTTGTATCTGGTATCTTACTGCATTTTATACCTAATACCAAATTATATTTATTTGTATTTCACTGATGACAACACATTGGCAAGAGGCTAAGTGATAAAACTGCAAATGGAAGCTGAATTCGATATATAGCTTCTGATGTGGGATCACAAAATGAAGACAGAATCGCAATTAGCCACAAGCTGAGTCAGCAGAAAGCTAGAAGAGGTTGGCCAAGCTCTTAGCTGTAATACGGGAAAGTAGGCCTCACTGGTCTATGAGGGATAAGTATTAGGAATCCTAACTGGCCTGTTACCAGATATGCATATTTCATGTCAATAATTGTCAGAAGCACTTGGAATATTTAGCATTTCAAGTGATGTTTAATTTGGTGGAGGATGCGGGCATCTTTTACCACTGTAATAAAAGGTGACGCTTTGGTGTAACATTACATCTGTCCCTTCCCAAAATAAAATAATCTTGATTTTGTAAACAGTACCATTAATATGCCATAATGACTGTGCTAATGCAAAGAATATACATGTAAAATAAATAATAATAAAAATAATCATATCATGTATTTTAGTCTTATTATCAAATGCTTACTATAAAAAGTCAATAAGAGCGATGTAAATAGCAAGCAAGACTGTGAGTAGACAGCAAACACAAAGACATATGGGATTTCATTGAGCTTGGTTAGACCAAAGCAATTAAAAAATTAACTTAAAATGGCTGCAGGTAAAATTACATCAACAATAGCAACATAAGTATAATAAAAATGTTGATAAATGTCACGTGATGAACAACAGACACATTGGAGTAGTAGCAGGACTAGCTGGACTGACAAGACTATGCTGCTCTACTGCTATAAATCATATGTATCACTGGCTATGCATACATAGTATTAGCCGGAATTTCCTGCTAGATAGATATCCGAGAAAAGACATGTATGTTCACATGGTAATGCAGCAAAAGGAAATGTACTCAAAATAAGGACAATAAAGCATGCAGCACATACCAAAAAACACTTATGATCTAAATTAACCTATGGCTATTACTATATGCACTGGGATAGGTTTGCAGAAATGTAGGATATTTCCAATGATTGTTACCTGTAGTATTAAGGACATTCTTCTCTGAGGCTGGTTTGCAGCATAGATAATAGACAGGGCTACCCAGGCTGAGTCTGCAGCATCCTCCCTCCCTGCACCCAAGGATTCTTCCTCCTGGAGGTGGGGGAGGTGTGTGTGTTCTGACATCACTACCCTGGTCCTCTCTCCCCTGTCTGATGCCTGCTGTCTCCTGGTGGCTTCAATTGTTCTGCACAGATGCTGGAGATGGCAGTACTGGACACACAACACTGCATACTCCATAATGGGGGCACCACAGGCAAGATAGGCAGGAAGGCTGGGAATGTGCTGCTGGTACACTGCAGGTGGCATGCATTGTAAGCAGGCAAGTAAGGAAAACGCTGCACTCATTACAGTGCTACATAGATAGATAGATAGATAGATAGATAGATAGATAGATAGATAGATAGATAGATAGATAGATAGATTGATTGATTGATAGATAATACACTGCTCAAAAAAATAAAGGGAACATTAAAATTCCACATCCTAGATATCACTGAATTAAATATTCCAGTTGTTAATCTTTATTCATTACATAGTGGAATGTGTTGAGAACAATAAAACCTAAAAATGATCAACGTAAATCACAACTAATATCCCACGGAGGTCTGGAGTTGGAATGATGCTCAAAATCAAAGTGGAAAATGAAGTTACAGGCTGATCCAACTTCAGTGGAAATGCCTCAAGACAGGGAAATGATGCTTAGTAATGTGTGTGGCCTCCACATGCCTGTTTGACCTCCCTACACGTGATGTTGGTGGATGGTGCGAGACATGATGTCCCAGATGTGTTCAATCGGATTCAGGTCTGGGGAACGGGCAGGCCAGTCCATAGCTTCAATTTCTTCATCTTGCAGGAACTGCTGACACACTCCAGCCACATGAGGTCTGGTATTGTCCTGCATTAGGAGGAACCAAGGGCCAAACGCACCAGCATATGGTCTCACAAGAAGTCTGAGGATCTCATCTCGGTACCTAATGGCAGTCAGGCTACCTCTGGCGAGCACATGGAGGGCTGTACGGCCCTCCAAAGAAATGCCACCCCACACCATTACTGACCCACTGCCAAAGTGGTCATGCTGAAAGATGTTGCAGGCAGCAGATCGCTCTCCACGGTGTCTCCAAACTCTGTCACGTCTGTCACGTGTGCTCAGTGTCAACCTGCTTTCATCTGTGAAGAGCACAGGGTGCCAGTGGCAAGTTTGCCAATCCTGGTGTTCTGTGGCAAATGCTAAGTGTCCTGCACAGTGCTGGGTGTAGCGAGCTAAAGGAGACAAGAGTGGACCCTCTGGACCGTGGGGAGACCTACCCCTGGGCGAGCGGCCTAGGAGAGAACGACCCCTATACAGGGACCGCAAGGAGCAAGCCCAGAGGTCACTTACCCACAGTGAGATACCAGCAGGGACGGCTCCAGGAAGAGAGACAAAAGAGGCTGGGTATGGAAGGAGACTCCGGGAAGTAGCGGAAGGACCTGAGGACAGGAAGGCAGGAGAGGAGCGGACCTGAGGGAAGAAAACAGAAAACAAAACCAAGGAACACAACAGGAACGGTAGAACAGGGACAAAGGTAAATAACAAGGAGGGAGAGGAGTAAAAGGGAAGGTAGCACGGAAGGGCACAGAGTACGGGCCAAGAGGCAGGAAAACAACGGTGGGCCAAACGTAATAGCAAAGGTGCTAAAACAATCAGGCACCAGGAAGCAGGAAGAGCTACCTTTAATAGTAGACGCTGGAACAGGATTGGTTGAGGGAACCCCATGACCTCAGGAAGCGGTAGCAGGGAGGCTAGACCTGCGTCCAGGAGGGAAGCTAGAACGCCTTCGCAGAGACAGGAGACCTGCTACGGACCTGGCCACCGGAAGTGCAGGGAAGGCGGAAGAGCGTGCAGACTCGGACGCAGCAGCGGCGGACCGAGAGCGGAGGAGTGCAGCGCTGGAGCGGTGAGAACCGCGACGCAGAGGCGCAGCAGTGGGACGAGGATGCAGGAGCGCAGCGCTAGAGTGGTGAGAACAGCGCCGCGGGAGAGCGGTGTGTGTAACACTGGGCTGTGAGTGTGCAGCGCCCCAGAGTCCTGGTTGCTGCAGTAATATTATTCTTCCACCAGGGGGAGTGATATTACGTCTGAAGGTGATAAAGGAGTTCATCTTTCCAGGTATCACAGCATCACAACACACTTCACACTCCAGACCGCCAGGGGGAGCCATGCTCCTATCTAGTAGGGCACTCCTCACAGAAGGGTAAAACTGGTGGGTTGGATAGGAAGTTAGTCAGAAGCTGACTGGGCTCGGCCCAGGCAACACCTGTCAGGCAGACAGGGGGAAAGGAGGAACATCTGAGCTGCAGACAGAGGGTCCCTGTCAGGGGTGGGATCCTGGCAGAGGCCTAGCACGAGACAAAAAGACACGGAGCTGCGCCTGCCCCACGTGCGGCAGCATCCTAAGGAAGGAGATGAAGAGAACTGTATAGTAGAGAGTGAGAAACGAAGTCGCAGCACAAGGAGAAAACACCGGGAGGAGTTCTGCCCTGTAAAGGCTGCCTCCTTACGAGGCGCATAGCCGGTGGCCGGAACACCAAGGGAGTAATTAACTCTACGCTTTACTTCAGAGACCGGCAGGACAGTCAATTCCAAGTTGGCTGCCCGACCTTATTACCTATGAAGACACAGTGGCAAATTGTGGGGGTCGGGGCGTCTATAGGGTTCCTATAAACAAGCCTCAGGCCATCAGTCAAATGGGTTTGTCCTATCCATATCATCTGGGGGACAGAGAGAGAAAGACATCTAGAACATCCACGAAAGTTGTGAGGACTATCCCGTGGTGCTCAGCAGGGAAGCACTACAACACACAGGCGCTAGTAGGAAGGCTACTGATTTCCACCTGGATAAGGGAACTCTGGATTTGCCTTCGGACCGGCTGGACTCTGCCTACCCTGTGGTCTGCACCCTGGACTGTGGATGCTGAAGCTTTCAGTAAAAGGTAAAGAGACTGCAACCTTGTGTCCTCAATATTTACTGCGCCCTGCATCATTTACCATCACTACCTACACTAAAGGGAAGCCCTGGTGAAACACTTCAACTGTGGGAAGGTATACCATCTTGCTGCCATAACATCACCCCAGCGCACCCCTAAGCAGAGTCGGTCACCCTGACCGAGTACCACAGGTGGTGTCACGAACCTTATACAAACTACCCCTTTAATTGGACGCCCCTCAAAGGGCCACGGACCGGGTCGGTGTTGTGAATTCCGTTCTGGAGCTCCCTCCTGTGGTTGCTAATGGTATTTTTGTGAGTTCTGCCCTTGGGCTCCCTCTGGTGGTTTCGAGTGGAACTGCTGCTCCTTTAGGTAGCTGTGGCAGCTGCTTTCACTAATCGCCTTGCCTGGGTTTGTTATTTAAACCTGCTCTGGGCTTTAGTTCATGCCAGCTGTCAATGTTCTTGGTTGGGTTTGGTTCTCTCCTTGGATTTCTCATATGGCCTGTCCTTGTCTGCAAAAGATAAGTTTTTGCTAAGTTTTTGTTTGTCCATTTGCCTGGACTCTATTGCTCTGCAAATATGTCTCTTTTTGTCCAGCTTGTCACTATGTCATATTCAGGCTAGCTGGAAGTTCTGGGAAAGCAGATTTGCCCCTCCACACCGTGAGTCGGTGTGGAGTTCATTTTTGTAAACTCTGCGTGGATTTTGTAGTTTTAATACTGACCGCACAGTATCCTTTTCTCTCTGTCTATCAAGTTTAGTATTGGCCTCCTTTGCTGAAATCTGATTTCATTTCTGTGTACGTCATTTCCCTCTTCACTCACAGTCAATATTTGTGGGGGGCTGTCTTTCCTTTTGGGGTTTTCTCTGAGGCAAGATAGCTTTCTATTTCCTTCTTTAGGGGTAGTTAGTTCTTAGGCTGTGAAGAGGTGTCTAGGGAGAGTCAGGAACATCCCACGGCTATTACTAGTGTTGTTGTTAGGATTAGGGACTGCGGTCAGTAGAGATACCACCTTCTCAGAGCTCGTCCCATGTTGCGTTTTAGCCACCAGGTCATATCAGTGTGGCCTCTTAACCACCAGGTCATAACAGGTCGGGCCACCGTGACATCCCCCGAACCGTAGGACCCGGTACCGAGTACCCCATTGCCCTTACGTGGGGGCGATCCAAGTGTGTGTGTCGGGCACTCAGACCATCCTCATGGAGTCGGTTTTTAACCGTTTGTGCAGACACATACACATTTGTGGCCTGCTGGAGGTCATTTTGCAGGGCTCTGGCAGTGCTCCTCCTGTTCCTCCTTGCATAAAGGCTGAGGTAGCAGTACTGCTGCTGGGTTGTTGCCCTCCTACGGCCTCCTCCACCTCTCCTGGAGTACTGGCCTGTCTCCTGGTAGTGCCTCCAGCCTCTGGACACTACGCTGACAGACACAGCAAACCTTCTTGCCACAGCTCGCATTGATGTGCCATCCTGGATGAGCTGCACTACCTGAGCCACTTGTGTGGGTTGTAGAGTCCGTCTCATGCTACCACGAGTGTGAAAGCACAACCAACATTCAAAAGTGACCAAAACATCAGCCAGAAAGCATTGGTACTGAGATGTGGTCTGTGGTCCCCACCTGCAGAACCACTCCTTTATTGAGGCAAGATAGCTTTCTATTTTCTTCTTTAGGGGTAGTTAGTTCTTAGGCTGTGAAGAGGTGTCTAGGGAGAGTCAGGAACATCCCACGGCTATTACTAGTGTTGTTGTTAGGATTAGGGACTGCGGTCAGTAGAGATACCACCTTCTCAGAGCTCGTCCCATGTTGCGTTTTAGCCACCAGGTCATATCAGTGTGGCCTCTTAACCACCAGGTCATAATAGTACAGCTGGCCCACAATGTGCTAAATGCATCTCAAAAGAGGGAAAAGAAAGTTCTGAGTCATTTTTTTTTCCTTTGTAGCTTGTTTTGTCTTTTTTTCCCCCTTAATCTCTGGGTGGTTCAGGATTTTGGTGCTGATATGGAGGTTCAGGGTCTGTCCTTGCGCGTGGATCAACTCGCTGCAAGGGTACAGAGTATCCAAGATTATGTTGTCCAGACTCCGGTATTAGAGCCTAGAATTACTATTCCTGATTTATTTTCTGGGGATAGATCTAAATTTTTGAACTTTAAAAATAATTGCAGATTGTTTTTTGCTCTGAGACCCCGTTCCTCTGGTGACCCCATTCAGCAGGTGAAGATTGTTATTTCTTTGCTGCGTGGCGACCCGCAGGACTGGGCATTCTCCCTTGAGCCAGGAAATCCTGCATTGCTCAATATTGACGCATTTTTTCAAGCGCTCGGATTGCTGTATGACGAGCCTAATTCTGTGGATCAGGCAGAAAAAACTTTGCTGGCTCTGTGTCAGGGTCAGGAAGCAGCAGAAGTATACTGCCAGAAATTTAGAAAGTGGTCTGTGCTCACAAAATGGAATGAGTATGCCCTGGCAGCTATTTTCAGAAAGGGTCTTTCTGAAGCCCTGAAAGATGTTATGGTGGGGTTTCCTACGCCTGCTGGTCTGAATGAGTCAATGTCTTTGGCCATTCAGATTGATCGGCGCTTGCGCGAGCGCAAGGTGGTGCACCATACGGCAGTGTCCTCTGAGCAGAGTCCTAAGCCTATGCAATGTGATAGGATTTTGACTAGAGCAGAAAGGCAGAAATTCAGACGTCAGAATGGCCTGTGTTTTTACTGTGGTGATTCTGCTCATGCTATTTCTGATTGCCCTAAGCATACTAAGAGGGTCCCTAGGTCTGTTACCATTAGTACTGTACAACCTAAATTTCTCTTGTCTGTTACCCTGATTTGCTCATTGTCGTCCTTTTCTGTTATGGCATTTGTGGATTCTGGCGCTGCCCTGAACTTAATGGACTTAGAATTTACCAAGCGCTGTGGTTTTTTCTTGGAGCCTTTGCAAAGCCCTATCCCCTTAAGGGGGATTGATGCTACGCCATTGGCCAAGAATAAACCTCAGTACTGGACACAGTTAACCATGTACATGGCTCCAGCACATCAAGAAAATATTCGCTTTTTGGTGTTGCATAATTTGTATGATGTTGTTGTGCTGGGTTTTCCATGGTTACAGGTACATAATCCAGTGCTGGATTGGAGATCTATGTCTGTGACTGGTTGGGGTTGTCAGGGGATACATAGTGATATTCCTTTGATGTCCATTTCCTCGTCCCCTTCTTCTGAAGTTCCTGAGTTTTTGTCGGATTTCCAGGATATATTTGATGAGCCCAAGTCCAGTTCCCTGCCTCCTCATAGGGACTGTGATTGTGCCATTAATTTGATTCCTGGCTGTAAGTTCCCTAAGGGCCGACTTTTCAATCTGTCTGTGCCAGAGCATGCCGCTATGCGGAGTTATGTAAAGGAGTCCGTGGAGAAGGGGCATATTCGCCCGTCTTCATCACCGTTGGGAGCGGGATTCTTTTTTGTTGCCAAGAAGGATGGCTCTTTGAGACCCTGTATAGATTATCGCCTTCTCAATAAGATCACTGTCAAATTCCAGTACCCTTTACCTTTACTTTATGATTTGTTTGCTCGGATTAAGGGTGCCAGTTGGTTTACTAAAATCGACCTTCGAGGGGCGTATAATCTTGTGCGTATTAAACAAGGTGATGAATGGAAAACAGCATTTAATACGCCCGAAGGCCATTTTGAATATCTTGTGATGCCATTCGGGCTCTCTAATGCTCCATCGGTATTTCAGTCCTTTATGCATGATATCTTCCGGAATTATCTGGATAAATTCATGATTGTGTATTTGGATGATATTTTGGTTTTCTCAGATGATTGGGAGTCTCGTGAAGCAGGTTAGGATGGTATTTCAGGTCCTTTGTGCTAATGCGTTGTTTGTGAAGGGGTCTAAGTGCCTCTTTGGAGTTCAGAAGGTTTTTTTTTGGGTTTAATTTTTTCTCCCTCGGCTATTGAAATGGACCCTGTTAAAGTCCAGGCCATTCATGATTGGACTCAACCTACATCTGTAAAGAGCCTTCAGAACTTTTTGGGCTTTGCCAATTTTTATCGCCGCTTTATTGCTAATTTTTCTAGTGTGGTGAAGCCTCTGACCAATTTGACGAGGAAGGGTGCTGATGTGATGAATTGGTCCTCTGCGGCTGTTGAGGCCTTTCAGGAGCTTAAACGTCGTTTTACTTCTGCCCCTGTGTTGCGTCAGCCAGATGTTTCTCTCCCTTTTCAGATTGAGGTTGATGCTTTTGAGATTGGGACAGGGGCCGTTTTGTCTCAGAGAAATTCTGATGGCTCTTTGATGAAACCATGTGCTTTCTTCTCCAGAAAGTTTTCGCCTGCTGAGCGTAATTATGATGTCGGCAATCGGGAGTTGTTGGCTATGAAGTGGGCATTTGAGGAGTGGCGACATTGGCTTGAGGGAGCCAAGCATCGCGTGGTGGTCTTGACTGATCATAAGAATCTGATTTACCTCGAGTCTGCTAAGCGGTTGAATCCTAGACAAGCTCGGTGGTCTCTGTTTTTCTCACGTTTTGATTTTGTGGTCTCGTATATTCCGGGATCTAAGAATGTGAAGGCTGATGCCCTTTCTAGGAGTTTTTTGCCTGATTCTCCGGGAGTTCTTGAGCCGGCTGGGATCCTCAAGGAGGGGCTGATTCTTTCTGCCATCTCCCCTGATTTGCGGCGGGTACTTCAGGAGTTTCAGGCTGATAAACCTGACCACTGTCCTGTGGGGAAACTGTTTGTTCCTGATAGATGGACTAGCAGGGTAATTTCTGAGGTTCATTGTTCGGTGTTGGCTGGTCACCCTGGGATTTTCGGTACCAGAGATTTGGTGGCTAGGTCCTTTTGGTGGCCTTCCTTGTCGCGGGATGTGCGTTCGTTTGTGCAGTCCTGTGGGACCTGTGCTCGGGCTAAGCCTTGCTGTTCCCGTGCCAGTGGGTTGCTTTTGCCTTTGCCTATTCCTGAGAGGCCCTGGACGCATATTTCCATGGATTTTATTTCTGATCTTCCTGTTTCTCAGAAGATGTCTGTCATCTGGGTGGTTTGTGACCGGTTTTCTAAGATGGTCCATTTGGTACCGTTGCCTAAGTTGCCTTCCTCCTCTGATTTAGTTCCATTATTTTTTCAGCATGTGGTTCGTTTGCATGGTATTCCGGAGAATATTGTGTCTGACAGAGGTTCCCAGTTCGTTTCTAGGTTTTGGCGGTCCTTTTGTGCTAGAATGGGCATTGATTTGTCTTTTTCTTCAGCATTCCATCCTCAGACAAATGGCCAAACGGAGCGAACCAATCAGACCTTGGAAACCTATTTGAGATGCTTCGTGTCTGCTGATCAGGATGATTGGGTGACCTTTTTGCCGTTGGCCGAGTTTGCCCTTAATAATCGGGCTAGTTCGGCTACCTTGGTTTCGCCTTTCTTTTGTAATTTTGGTTTTCATCCTCGTTTTTCTTCGGGGCAGCTTGAGCCTTCTGACTGTCCTGGTGTGGATTCTGTGGTGGACAGGTTGCAGCAAATTTGGACTCATGTGGTGGACAATTTGACGTTGTCTCAGGAAAAGGCTCAACGTTTTGCTAACCGTCGTCGGTGTGTTGGTCCCCGGCTTCGTGTTGGGGATTTGGTCTGGTTGTCTTCTCGTCATGTTCCTATGAAGGTTTCTTCCCCTAAGTTCAAGCCTCGCTTTATTGGGCCTTATAAGATTTCTGAAATTATCAATCCGGTGTCTTTTCGTTTGGCCCTTCCAGCTTCCTTTTCCATTCATAATGTGTTCCATAGATCTTTGTTGCGGAGATATGTGGTACCTATGGTTCCCTCCGTTGATCCTCCTGCTCCGGTGTTGGTTGAGGGGGAATTGGAATATGTGGTGGAGAAGATTTTGGATTCTCGTTTTTCGAGGCGGACGCTTCAATATCTGGTCAAGTGGAAGGGTTATGGCCAGGAGGATAATTCTTGGGTTGTTGCCTCCGATGTTCATGCGGCCGATTTGGTTCGTGCTTTCCATTTGGCTCGTCCTGATCGGCCTGGGAGCTATGGTGAGGGTTCGGTGACCCCTCCTCAAGGGGGGGGGGTACTGTTGTGAATTCCGTTCTGGAGCTCCCTCCTGTGGTTGCTAATGGTATTTTTGTGAGTTCTGCCCTTGGGCTCCCTCTGGTGGTTTCGAGTGGAACTGCTGCTCCTTTAGGTAGCTGTGGCAGCTGCCTTCACTAATCGCCTTGCCTGGGTTTGTTATTTAAACCTGCTCTGGGCTTTAGTTCATGCCAGCTGTCAATGTTCTTGGTTGGATTTGGTTCTCTCCTTGGATTTCTCATATGGCCTGTTCTTGTCTGCAAAAGATAAGTTTTTGCTAAGTTTTTGTTTGTCCATTTGCCTGGACTCTATTGCTCTGCAAATATGTCTCTTTTTGTCCAGCTTGTCACTATGTCATATTCAGGCTAGCTGGAGGCTCTGGGAAAGCAGATTTGCCCCTCCACACCGTGAGTTGGTGTGGAGTTCATTTTTGTAAACTGCGTGGATTTTGTAGTTTTAATACTGACCGCACAGTATCCTTTTCTCTCTGTCTATCAAGTTTAGTATTGGCCTCCTTTGCTGAAATCTGATTTCATTTCTGTGTACGTCATTTCCCTCTTCACTCACAGTCAATATTTGTGGGGGGCTGTCTTTCCTTTTGGGGTTTTCTCTGAGGCAAGATAGCTTTCTATTTCCTTCTTTAGGGGTAGTTAGTTCTTAGGCTGTGAAGAGGTGTCTAGGGAGAGTCAGGAACATCCCACGGCTATTACTAGTGTTGTTGTTAGGATTAGGGACTGCGGTCAGTAGAGATACCACCTTCTCAGAGCTCGTCCCATGTTGCGTTTTAGCCACCAGGTCATATCAGTGTGGCCTCTTAACCACCAGGTCATAACAGGTCGGGCCACCGTGACATCCCCCGAACCGTAGGACCCGGTACCGAGTACCCCATTGCCCTTACGTGGGGGCGATCCAAGTGTGTGTGTCGGGCACTCAGACCATCCTCATGGAGTCGGTTTTTAACCGTTTGTGCAGACACATACACATTTGTGGCCTGCTGGAGGTCATTTTGCAGGGCTCTGGCAGTGCTCCTCCTGTTCCTCCTTGCATAAAGGCTGAGGTAGCAGTACTGCTGCTGGGTTGTTGCCCTCCTACGGCCTCCTCCACCTCTCCTGGAGTACTGGCCTGTCTCCTGGTAGTGCCTCCAGCCTCTGGACACTACGCTGACAGACACAGCAAACCTTCTTGCCACAGCTCGCATTGATGTGCCATCCTGGATGAGCTGCACTACCTGAGCCACTTGTGTGGGTTGTAGAGTCCGTCTCATGCTACCACGAGTGTGAAAGCACAACCAACATTCAAAAGTGACCAAAACATCAGCCAGAAAGCATTGGTACTGAGATGTGGTCTGTGGTCCCCACCTGCAGAACCACTCCTTTATTGAGGGTGTCTTGATAATTGCCAATAATTTCCATCTGTTGTCTATTCCATTTGCACAACAGCATGTGAAATTGATTGTCAAACAGTGTTGCTTCCTAAGTGGACAGCTTTGATTTCACAGAAGTTTGATTTACTTGGAGTTATATTCTGTTGTTTAAGTGTTCACTTTATTTTTTTTGAGCAGTGTAGAAAGATAGATAGATGATTGATAGATAGATAGATAGATAGATAATAGATAGATAGATGATAGATAGATAGATAATAGATAGATACTATAAGAAGGTAGAGCAGAGCAGCACAAAAAGCAAGAAAAGAGTTCGGGTGCAAAAAAGCTCCCAAAGGCAAAGACCAAACCTTAAATGCAGGAATCCAAAAAACAGGAGCAGCACACCCATGGGCGTACCCAGGATCAAAACTAGGGGGGGCCAGGCCATGGTCATGCGTTTTACTCACCTTGCTCTCTGGGTTCCCACAGTGATCGCTCCTCATCCCGGCACCGTAGGACCTGGCACAGGACCTTAAACAGCACCATGTGTCCGGGCGACGTCACCGGTCACATGGTGCTTCTTGGTCTCAGAGGGTCAGAAGACATCGGTGGTCACCGGGGGAGCGCTGCGAGATAAGTATAAAGCACAGGAAGAATAATAATAACATTATTTTTTTTTGCTTATAGCCACACTGCTGCATGAGGCGAACTTCAAAACGGCACCCCCCCACAAACACATATACAGCCCCCCATAGGGCTTCCATCTCATATACAGTCCCCCCCATACATTACATGAGTGATAACTATTGTACATTCTACAATAGGTCATAGGTCAGACAGTATAGTCCTCCATACAGTATTGTGGGCACCGCATAGCGCTCCATACAGAAGAACATGCCCTATATATTGCTCGATACAGTATAATGAGCCCCATATATTACTCCATACAGAATAATGAGTCCCATACAGTATATTGCTCCATACATAATAATAAGCCACATATATTGCTCCATACAGAATAATGATTTCCATATATTGCTCCATGCAGTATAATGTGCCCCATATAATACTCCATACAGTATAATGAGCCCCATACCTGTATATAGATCATCACCAGCCCCAGCCCACTGAACCCAGCACCTGTATATACATCATCACCAGCCCCAGCCCATTGAGCCCAGCACCACCTATATATATACATCAGCCCAGCCACAGCCAGCTCCCAACCCCTGTATATACATTAGCCCAAGCCCCCAGCCCCTGTATACACATACATCAGCCCAGCCACAGCCAGCCCCCAGCACCTGAATATACATCAGCCCAGGCACCAGCTCAGCACCTGTAAGTATTACAGGATCAGGTGCTGGGGGCTGATGTATTTTAATTTAAATGTGTTTCTTCTGGGAGTGACTCCAGTCTGGGACTGGAGTATTACACTCTCACTCACTCACCCAGACTCAGCATGACGTCACTGACTGAATAGATTCGAATAACACCGATTGCCTCAGGAACGCGCAGGTACTAGGAGCTCCTCCGGATGCCTGACCTGATCCTGATACGTTCAACGGCGCGCTGCAGCCTGGGGCGCGAGACGGGGGGAGCAGAGTGCTCTCTCTCCACCCACAAAGAAGTCCTGACGTTCAACGTCAGGTGTTCTTTACCACTATGTGCAGGGCACCTGGCCAGTGACTCACTGAACACGTGCACCTGTAAAGCCGCCGTGCCTGAAGATTTAAAGGGCCGGCGGCAAGAAAGGTGGCCTCATCATGATAGGTGCGCGCCCCTGCTTCTAGGGGGATGGGGGGCAGCTGCGCCCCTGCCCCACGATGGGTTTGTGAAAAGAGCTATTTTATTTAGCCCATGACAGCGATGTTTCTGTCCAAAGAAGTGAACCTTTTTACAAGCTTGAAAAGGTTCACTTCTTTGGACCGAAACGTCGCTCTCATGGGCTAAATAAAACAGCTCTTTTTCACAAACAAAGGTGTGCTGCTCCTGTTTTTTGGATTCCTAGATAGATGATAGATAGATAGATAGATAGATAGATAGATAGATAGATAGATAGATAGATAGATAGATAGATAGATAGATAATAGATAAATAATAGATACATATGTGTGAGAGATGATAGATAGATAGATAGATAGATAGATAGATAGATAGATAGATAGATAGATAGATAGATAATAGATAAATAATAGATATATGTATGAGATAGATGATAGATAGATATATAGACAGATAGATAGAGGTGAAACCAGAAGTTTCCATCCACTATATAAAAAGACACATCTGCAGGTTTTTCTCAATATCTGACATGAAATCAGAATAAACCTTTCCCGTTTTAGGTCAATTAGGATTACCATAATTATTAATATTTGCCAAATGTCAGAATAATGAGAGAGAGAATGTTTTAAGGCATTTTTATTACTTACTGCAAAGTCAAAAGTTTCCATACATGTCATTAGTATTTGGTACCATTGCCCTTGAACTGAATGACTTGGGTTACACGTTTGGGATTTCCTTCCACAAGCTTCTCACAATAGTTGGTCAGAATTTGGGCCCATTCCTCCTGACCAAACTGGTGTAACTGATCCAGGTTTGTAGGTCGCCTTGCTCACATCGGCCTTTTCAGCTTTGCCCATAAATTTTCACTAGGACTGAGATCAGGGCTTTGTGATGGCCATTCCAAAACATTTACTTTGTTATCCTTAAGCCACTTTGTTAACACTTTGGCAGTATGCTTCGGGTCATTGTCCATTTGGAAGACCCATTTCAGCCCAAGCTTTAACTTCCTGGCTGATGTCCTAAGATGTTGCTTCAGTGTTGCCACATAATCTTCTTTTCTCATGATACAATCTATTTTGTGAAATGCACCAGTCCCACCTGCAGCAAAACAATCCCACAACATGATGCTTCTGTGGCACCCCAGGAGTCCGGTTGCCACAGTGGCATTGCCTTCCTAACAGGGGGTGATGTCATGCCTGGAAGCAAGGAGGGATTCCCTTAGCAGGTAATACATCAGCATGCAACGCCTTTCCTACTCCAGACCAGAAGGGGGATCTCTAACACCTGATTTCAGGGGAGCTTCCTGTTATAAGTTCTGGCCTGGAAGTGGAGTTAGTTAGTGAGAAAGCTGACAGAGAGGAAGTCAAGGAGGAACCTGAGGATTGGAGCTGTAGATAAGCTCACCTCAGGGCCAAGTGCTAGAGACTAGACACCGGAGTCCGTGGTTGTGGGGGTACTGAAGTCCCAGCAGCTAAATCCATAGGGCAGGGTACTGCAGGTCTCCCGGCCCATTACAACATCTGAAGGCACAGCAACAAATGAGAGCCCGAAGCCACCATGAAGGAGTGACACCTGTAATAGACCCAAGCTGCCTGCCATACAGACAAGGACTAAAGAAGAAGAAGGAGCAGAGGACTGAGCACAGCTTTAGGCAGCAAGGACCTCAAAATATGGTGCAATAGGGAGGCCTACTCTGAACTCACCTGGTTAGGTGGATCCCATATTGCTTCCAGGCTGCCCAGATCTCCATAACCATCTGCAATCAGTGCCATGGACTTCACCAAAACTGTGAGTAGAAGTGTGGAAACTGCACCCTGCTGTGTCCTCAGAGTTATTTACTGCACCATCCACTCTGCACTACAATCATCACTATTATCTTTTGCATCATAAGTGCCCTGGGACTTAGCTGTACCTGTGGAGAGCTGTACCAACTCTGCTGCATCACCATCAGCCCCGGCGGTCTCTTTAAGCAGCGTTGGCTATCTCTTGCCAAATACCACAGGTGGCGTCACGACCATTTCCCCTATAAATTGTTCCCCTTTAATTACATTGACTCTTTCTTTGGATGCCCAGGGCTATGGACCGGGTCACTGCTGCCATGACACATCCCTTTAAGAACCGGCCCAGTACCGAGTATCCCCACGGCCCTGGCGGGCGCTCCACTGCCACCCTCGTGTTTCACGGTTGTGATGGTGTTCTTAGGCTTCCAAGATTCTCCCTTTTTCCAAATGTAACGATGGTCATTATGCCCAAAAATACAATTTTAGTTTCATCAAACCACAGGACATGTCTCCAAAAATTAAGGTCTTTGTTCCTGTGTGCATTTGCAAACACTAATCTGGCTTTTTTATGTTTCCTTTGGAGTAATGGATTCTTCCTGGCAGAGAGGCCTTTCAGCCCATGTTGAGACAGTACTTGTTTTAGGGTATGTGCACACGTTGCGGATTTCTTGCAGAAATTTCCTGAAGAAAACCGGAAATTTTCTGCAAGAAATCCGCATTTTTTTTTTGCGTTTTTTTTCCGTTTTTTCCGCGTTTTTTTAGCATTCTACAAGCGTAATTAGCTTGCAGAATGCTAAAGTTTTCCAAGCGATCTGTAGCATCGCTTGGAAAACTGACTGACAGGTTGGTCACACTTGTCAAACATAGCGTTTGACAAGTGTGACCAACTTTTTACTATAGATGCAGCTTATGCAGCATCAATAGTAAAAGATAGAATGTTAAAAATAATAAAAAAAATAAAAAAAAAGGTTATACTCACCCAGACATCTCCTCAGCGGCGTCCGTTCCTCTTCCTATAGCTGGTCTGTGCGCGCAGGACCTTCCGTGACGTCACGGTCACATGACCGCTCACGACCAATCACAGGACAGTGACGTCATCGGCAAGGTCCTTCACCGCACATCAGCTACAGGAACCGAAGCGGCAGCATGTAGCGGAGAGGCGGGAAGACATCGAGGGTGAGTATAGGACTATTTTTTATTTTAATTCTTATTTTTTTACCAATTATATGGTGCCCAGTGCGTGGAGGAGAGTCTCCTCTCCTCCACCCTGGGTACCAACCGCACATAATCTGCTTACTTCCGGCATTGTGGGCACAGCCCCGTGCGGGAAGTAAGCAGATCAATGGACCCCTAGGTGTGCGGAATCCCCTGCAATTCCGCATTTTAATGAACATGTTGCTTTTTTTTCCGCGATGCGATTTTTTCGCGGAAAAAAAGGCTACATTTGCACAAAAAATGCTGAATACACTTAAAATAATGGGAGGCATATGTAAGCGTTTTTTTCGCGCTTTTATCACGTTTTTATAGCGAAAAAACGCGAAAAATACTTAACGTGTGCACATGGCCTAACTGTGGATATTGACACAATCTTATCAGCTTCCGCCATCATCTTCACAAGGTCTTTTGCTTTTGTTCTTGGGTTGATATGTACATGTCTGACCAAAGCACGTTCATCTCTAGAACACAGAACCCGCCTCCTTCCTGAGCGGTATGATGGCTGGACATTCCCATCTTGTTTGTATTTGTGTATAATTGTTTGGACAGATGTACCCAGTTGTGACTTGTATTGTTCAAGATTATTGTACTTGTTTTTATTATGTATACCCCTCCTCACATGTAAAGCGCTATGGAATAAATGGCGCTATAATAATAAATAATAATAATAATAATGAATGAGGCACCTTCAGGTATCTTGAAATTGCACCCAAGGATGAGCCAGACTTGTGCAAATCCACAATTCTCTTCTTGATATCTTGGCTGATTATTTAGACTTTCCCATGATGCTACACAAAGAAGCAGTATGTTTCAGGTGTGCATTAAAATACATCCACAGGTGTGTCTCTAATTAACTCAGATGTTGCAAAAAAAAACAGAAGCTTCCAAACATGCAACATCATCATATGGGCAGTCCCGAATTGTTTAAAGGCATAGAAATCTTAGTGTATGTAAACTTTTGACTTTGCAATAAGTAATAAAAATGCCTTAAAACATTCTCTCTCTCATTATTCTGGCATTTGGCAAATATTAATAATTATGGTAATCCTAATTGACCTAAAACGGGAAAGGTTTATTCTGATTTTATGTCAGATATTGAGAAAAACCTGCAGATGTGTCTTTTTATATAGTGTATGGAAACTTATCGTTTCAACTGCAGGCATTGCTTGAGAAAGGTTGTTCACAGCCGAAATGTTGCCACACTGTATAGGCTAACAAAGTCCACTTTTTCACCTTGATTTTATGGAGTGCTTATTTTCTTATTTTTATTTACCGGTATATTACAACTGGACAATTGTTTGGGAGGCCCTACACCCACAGCTCTTCCTTGACGGTGCTGTTCCAATTTTCTTCTCATAGATAATAGATAGATAAATGGACTTGTAAATACATTGTTTTCATTTTTTTTGTTACAGAGCCACATCCTGCATTATATTCCAGAGCTGCATTCAAAATTCTGCAAGCTGTTGTAGAATTTTACAGACTACATTGTATGAACCTTGTGTATTTTGAAAACACACACATGCACACAAACTACAGATACACAAACACACAAGCACCCTACACACACAAACTAGAGAAACACACGTAGAGTGCACAATACTAAATGGAGGCAGTATGTGCCGCAGAATGTGTCCCTCTTTTCTTTCGAATTGGGAGGTTTGGGATTAAATCACCAACCTAGTCCCCAGCTGTCATTGTATAGAATGCAACATGCAGATAAGGATGAGGCAACATTAACCAACTAAAGCTGTTTAGTTTCCTAACACAGAAAATGAAAGTGTTAATTATGGAAACAGTCAGTTGTTCAGATACAGGGTGTTAAGTTAATAATATTGGTAGTCATGGCGATAACAGCAATGTAAAAGTTTCAATATCTTTTTTCTTTTTTCTATCTATCTCTCAGTGTGAATGGTGCTTCAATGTCTTACTGCTTTAATTTCTATGGGCGGCACACACAACGGTAGGCCACCTCTTCAAAATGTCCTTCAATGGTTTTCACTTATTATACTAGCACTAATGGGGGTCACAAGTACTTCCAGCTAGGCTACAAGATCTTAGTAGGAAGTGACCAAATACTCTGTGTGCTCATCATGCTGACCGGCCCAGGTTCTTTCTGCTGCGTGACCCCGGCCAACACCATACACCGTATGTCTACGCTGGAAGTAATGGCCCTATTCACTCTTGTTTCCTGGTCACCATAGCAGGCGTCTGACCCTTTACGAAAATCCGGGCTTGGTCTTTGGTCCTTGACTGGTGGCGTCCGGTTATCAAGTCTTGACTGATGATGACTGAGCTTCGGTCTTGACCAACAGTCTGGATCTCGGACCTTGACTGGTGCAGTCTAGGCATTGGTGCTTGACCCACGAGGTTGCATCTGCTCTGTCCTCCGACCATACTTCAGTAGCTCTGCCTCACACGTCCTCCTTGTTCCTTCTTTTGGTGCCAACTGACTTCCCACCTTGTTACTCTGGCCTTTTATATTTGATAACTGTGCCACAGCTACCACCTGACCTAGTGCATTCTTCAAATTCCTCCCTCTAGAAACGTTTCCTCCATCTTCTGGTTCCACTTTACTTGGTTTACTCAGTAGATGGCCCCTTACATCATCACAGCCTATTTTTATGTATCTGTCCAGGTATATGCAAGTGCTGCTAAGAAATATACATGACAAAATTATTTGCTGGTGAAGCACTCCTGGAATACCAGAAACACTGTGTAATGCCTTGTGCAAGGCATGGAAGAGGCAGAGCATGGCACAGGGTGTCGGAAATCACTGTGGAAAGAAGTTGGGCACTGCCCCTCTCAAGCCTTGCACTAGACGTGACAAGGTGTATCAGTTTTTTTCTGGAATACCTCCACTAAGATCAAAACGGATCTATATGAAAGCACAGGGACCCTATCGTAAGACACATATTGCAAGGGTTAATAATTTCCATACCTTTAATATAGAAATTAAGTTCTGCAGTCTGTCTATATTATTTTTTGTGCTTTATCTATGTTCATTTGATCTCCTGCAGAGCTGTCTGACTCGTCATAAAAAGCCTCAGGAGTACGGTAATTACACGTGAAGTGAGAGGTTCCCCGGTGAGACTTTATTTGTAGTCAGACCTAGTCAGAGACTTTTCTCCAAAGAATAACACCTAACACTGAGATCATATTGCTGTCCCAGTGGTACCCTCAGGGGGGGGGGAGGTTACCATTGGGACCCAAATAAAATAAATAAAATACCAAATAATAGTAATTTATTTAAAATTTATAGGGCTGCACCCTAGTTCAGTCAAGGTGAGCCCACACCTGTGGTGGCAAGCATTGTAGCAATTGCATTTATCTGTACTAAGTTCACTGTTATGATGCGATACGATACACTTTATTGATCCCGAGGGAAATTATGGAATTACAAACATTACAACATTACAAACAGCATTACATAAAATAATTCCTAAACACAGATCTTGCACATGACTAACCACATTATGCAGCAAACAAATTTGTGTAAATGCAGGTACTATAAATCTTAAATCTCTGATCATTGTCTTTAGTGCACCAGCCATAGGTCATTGTCGTCGTTCACCCTTAGGAAATTATTATACATCCCCATAGCAGTAGGTACAAACGATTTCCTGAATTTCTCCTTGCACCTTAGTAGGATTAGACGGCTGCTGAATGTGCTCTTCTGCTTCAAGAACAGCTCGTATAGTGGGTGTGTATTAGGCCATGTTCACACGTTGTGGTTTTTACCGCGGATCCGCAGCGTTTTTGACGCTGCGAATCCGCAGCAGTTTTCCATGTGGTCTACTGTACCATGTAAACCTATGGAAACTCAAAACCACTGTGCACATGCTGCGGAAAAAAACACGCGGAAACGCAGCGTTGTTTATTCCGCAGCATGTCAATTCTTTTTGCGGAACTGCAGCGTTTCTGCACCCATAGACATCCATTGTGTGGGTCGAATCCGCAGCAAAACCAGCAGAGGTAAGAATATCTGCGGGTTTGCTGCGGATTAGGGTGTCAGAAACCGCTTCCCAAGGAAGTGATGTCAGGCGGGAGGAAGTGAGTGGGCGGAGTGAGTGACTGTCCTGAAAGTCGGAAGTGACCGATGTATGTGTGTGTCTGTCAATGTGTGTGAAGTCTGTCTGTGTGCGTCTGTCTGTGTGTATGTGTCCCCATGCGATGATAGTGCCACCCAATTGTGCTAAGTCGCCGTATGGGACTACTGCTCCCATCCGGTATTAGGATGGGAGAGTAGTCCCTGTGTTCGGCGACTTAGCACAATTGTCAGTAAAACACTAAACACCTAACACATACAATACACATATACAATACATGTAACATACATGACAGACAGTACATACAACAAATAACATAGAATACATACTCACCATACAGCACACAGGTACGCGAAGCCCTCGTTCCCCTAGATAAAAAGTCCCAAAATAATAAAACAAATCCATACTCCCTGTTCGCAGATATCCCAATGAGTGTCCCACGCCGATCGGTTGCTCTCCGGCGATACACTACCAGGAGCGATGCTCCTGGCAGTGTATCGCGTTGTTTACCGGAGTTTTTGCTGCTCCGGTGTCATTTTACGGCACTTTCCCACACGACAGTGCCGTAAAGCGAGACAACCGGGGTCAATGAACGCCGGTAAACTCGCGCATGCGCAGTTACACACTGACAGGAACCGGAGCTCCTGCAGTGTGTTGATGCAGCCGTGGAGAGCAGACACATCTCGGGATGTGTCTGTCCTCCATGGCAGATCGTCGTGGGACACTCGTTGGATTTCTGTGGACAGGGACAGGGAGTATGAATTTGGTTTGTTTTTTTATTTTTTTTGCAGGACGAGGGTCTACTGGTGGAATGAGCGTACAATAAAGGACTTTTCAGAAAAGTTCCCATGGTCGAATTCATATGAGTTCATCCAGCAGGGGGCGCATCACCGTGATCGAGGTAACTACAGGACATTCCCCTGCATTCCATTCATTCACCAAATTTTACAGACAGGAGCACAGCTGCATTAGCAGAGCTCCTGGGTGTAAAATGTTTTAACCCCTTCAGATGGATTTACAGCGTGGGACAAGACTGAACGACGGAAGGTATGGAATATTGTTGTTTGTTTTGTTTACATTTATTTCAGGTGACAAGAGTCTTCAGGTGGATTGAGAGTATAATAAAATATTAAAACGCCCTGTGTCTTTATTTCATTAAAATACTTTTGAATAATGTGTGTGTGTGTTTTATTAACCATTTCATACTATTGGATTAATAATGGATAGGTTTCACAATTGACGCCTCTCCATTACTAACCTGGCTTAATGTCATCTTACAATAGCAAGGTGACATTAACCCTTCATTACCCCATATCCCACCACTACATGGGAGTGGGAAGAGAGAGGCTAAGTGCCAGAATGGGCGCATCTTCCAGATGTGACTTTTCTGGGGTGGCTGGGGGCAGATGTTTTTAGCCAGGGGGGGTCCTACAACCATGGTATCTCCCTAGGCTATTAATATCTGCCCTCTGTCACTGGCTTTCCCACTCTGGCGGAGAAAATTGCGCGGGAGCATACGCCAATTTTTTCCGGGATTTAACCCTTTAATTTAATAGCTAGAGCTTCAAAATTTTACACACAGACACTTGTTACATTAGTAAAGAGGAATTTGTAATAAAAAAGGAATATGAGATGGTTTACTGTATGTAAACCATGTCTCATATCATGTCGGGTTTGGGAAGGAGATAGCAAAAGCCGGCAATTGAATTACCGGCTTTTATGCTATCTTGCGCTGAATTAAATATACATCTAATATATAAAGCTGAATGTGTGTGTGTGTGTATGTATGTATGTATGTATGTATGTCCGGGATTGGCATCTGAACCGTAGCAGCTACAGCCACAAAATTTTGCACAGTCACACGTCTGGACCCCGAGAGCGTCATAGGCTATGTTGTGAGGTGAAATTTTAACCCCGCGCTTTCCAATTCACCAAACAATTTTGCCCCTATCTACATAATGGGGAAAAAGTGAAAGGAAAAGTGTTGGAGGCGTCGCAGCTACAGGCACAAAATTTTGCACAGTCACACGTCTGGACCCTGAGAGCGTCAAAGCTATATTGTGAGGTGAAATTTTAACCCCGCGCTTTCCAAGTCACCAAACAATTTTGCCCCTATCTACATAATGGGGAAAAAATGAAAGGAAAAGTGTTGGAGGCAAATTAACAGCTGCCAGATGTGAACAAGGGGGACTTAAAGAATGACAGCGATGGCACCAAAGAGTATATACTGTACAGTTGCTAAGGTGGGGCCCCAACATGGGATAATCACACCACCACGGGGATATGAACACACACACAAAATGCGCCACACACTACCACGTGCTCGAACACATATACCACCCTCAGTGCACATTTCACCACACATACACCAACCTCGCCACATAAAAGTAGAAACACAAAAGTCGCCGCTCAAAACTCGCCACGCGCAAAACTCTCCACATGCAAAACTCGCCACACGTGCAAAACTCGCCACACGCAAAACTTGCACACGCAGAAAAATTGCCACACGCAGAAAAATTGCCACATGCACAAAAGTTGCAACACATGCAAAAGTTGCCTCACACAAAACTTGCACATACTCAAAAGGCACCACACATAAAACTCGCCACGCGCAAAACTCGCCATGCGCAAAACTTGCTGCACACAACTTGCTACACTAACCTGTCACATGCAACTCAACACACAAAATGTTGCTACACGCATGTCGCCACACAAAACTCATCTCACAAAAGTCCCTACATGCATGTCGCCACACGCAACTCAACACACACAACTTGACACACGAAACTCGCCCTAAAACACACACAAGTCTGGTATCCTTCAAAAATAAAAATCTGATTAATAAGCAGACAAACTACAAGAGCAACAAATGTACCATATAGGAATCCGGCAGCTGTCAGTCACATGACCAGTCTATTATGTGTATGTGTGAGCTAATATATACTGCCAGGGGGTGGGCTTACTGTTGGCTGGGGATTTATCAGGCTGCCATTTTAGCTTACAAATACTGAGGTAAAAATACTGACCAAATAACGTGTGAACGAGGGCTAATACAGGAGGAGATGGCATACAGCTATATACTATATACAGGAGATGACACACAGGTATATACTATTTACAGGGGAGATGACACACAGGTATATACTATATACAGGAGGAGATGACACACAGATATATACTATATACAGGAGAGATGACACACAGGTATATACTATATAGAGGAGGAGATGACATACAGGTACATACTACATACAGGAGGAGATGACATACAGGTATATACTATATACAGGAGGAGATGACACACAGGTATATACTATATACAGGAGCAGATTACCTACAGGTATATAGTATATACAGGAGGAGATGACACAGGTATATGCTATGTATAGGAGGAGATGACATACAGGTATATACTATATACAGGAGATGACACACAAATATATACTATATATAGGTGAGATGACACACAGGTATATACTATATACAGGAGATTACATACAGGTATATCTAATATATAAAGCTGAATGTGTGTATGTATGTATGTGTGTATGTCCGGGATTGGCATCTGTACCGTCGCAGCTACAGCCACAAAATTTTGCACAGTCACACGTCTGGACCCCGAGAGCGTCATAGGCTATGTTGTGAGGTGAAATTTTAACCCCGCGCGTTCCAATTCACCAAACAATTTTGCTCCTATCTACATAATGGGGAAAAAGTGAAGGGAAAAGTGTTGGAGGAAAATTGACAGCTGCCAGATGTGAACAATGAGGACTTAAAGAATGAGAGCGATGGCGACAAAGAGTATATACCGTACAGTTGCTAAGGTGGG
This sequence comes from Ranitomeya variabilis, assembly GCF_051348905.1. Lineage (NCBI taxonomy): Eukaryota > Metazoa > Chordata > Amphibia > Anura > Dendrobatidae > Ranitomeya > Ranitomeya variabilis. The sequence continues at coordinate 297,701,242 of NC_135235.1, forward strand.
GCCCCGACATGGGATACTCACCACACACGGGGATATGAACACAAACACAAAATGCGCCACACACTACCACGTGCTTGAACACATATACCACCCTCAGCACACATTTCACCACACACACACACCAACCTCGCCACATAAAAGTCGAAACACAAAAGTCACCACTCAAAACTCGCTACATGCAAAACTCGCCATATGCAAAACTAGGCTCACGCAAAACTCGCCACACGTGCAAAACTCACCTCATGGAAAACTCACCTCATGCAAAACTTGCACACACAGAAAAATTGCCACATGTACAAAAGTTGCACCACATGCAAAAGTTGCCTCACACAAAACTTGCACATACTCAAAATGCACCACACATAAAACTCGCCACGCGCAAAACTCGCCATGCACAAATCTTGCTGCACACAACTTGCTACACTAACCTGTCACATGCAACTCAACACACAAAATGTTGCTACACGCATGTCGCCACACAAAACTCATCTCACAAAAGTCGCTACATGCATGTCGCCACACGCAACTCAACACACACAACTTGACACATAAAACTCGCCCTAAAACACACACAAGTCTGGTATTGTCCTTCAAAAATAAAAATCTGATTAATAAGCAAACTACAAGAGCAACAAATGTACCATATAGGAAATACGGCAGCTGTCAGTCACATGACCTGTCTATTATGTGTATGTGTGAGCTAATATATACTGCCAGGGGGGAGGGCTTCCTGTTGGCTGGGGATTTATCAGGCTGCCAATAGCAACCAATCACAGCTCAGCTTCTATTTTGCTACAGTTAATTAACCTGAGCTCTGATTGGTTAATATAGGCAACAAAGACATTCTCAGTATAACAAAGCTAATATATGTTGTGAAATGCTTCTATTTGCTTAGTTTTTGCCTTTTAATAATTACATTTCTATCTATTTGTTTTGTGGTTTTTGTGTGCAGAATAAATTTTTGTTAACACATTCTATTTTGCTAACAGCAGTCATTAACCCGGGCGAAGCCGGGTAGTACAGCTAGTATATATATATATATATATATATATATATATATATATATATATATATATATATATATATATATATATATACAGTATATGTGTCTCACTGACATACCGGTATATATATATATATATATGTATATATATATATATATATATATATATATATATATATATATATATAGATATATAGACTGTACATATGTTTTTATGAATATTTTAGCCGATGGATCCATGATTTGTCCATTTTGCAAGCCTGCGCAAAAAAATCGCCGTACGGAAGCCTTACGGATGACACACGGATACATTTGTCCGTAAAAATCACATCCTCGCATTGAATACGGAACAGTGTTTTGGGAAAATTTCTGCGTATTACGGCCGTTAAATACGGACCATATTTCCCTACGCTGAGTGGGACGCTGGCCTTACTGAGGATGAAAGAAGGGGTTGGACAAGGAAATCACATCATTTTTTTTTTTTTTTCTTACTGAAGTTTGTCAAGTTTCAAAAAGCTTTATTTGGTGTCCAAAACGCAGACAATCTGCAGAGAAAACCGCAATGAAAACCACAATGAAAACCGCACCAAAAACGCACCTGCGTTTTCTGCAAAGAGCTGCGGATTTAGTGCAGAAAAATCCGCAGGAAAATCTGCAACGTGTGCACATAACCTTATTGTTCATCATAGCCCTACACTTCATCTGAATCCTATCTTCCACTACCTCCTCAAAAGAGTCCAGATGGAGGCCAACAGCCGCGCTTGCCTTCTTGATAAGTTTGTTGAGCTTATTAGCATCAGATACTCGTGTAAGGAGTTAAAAGCACCAGAAGAGTCTGGGGGCGGTTACCTTCTCGGCTCTGTGCCCGGAACCTTTGAGCTGTGCCGCAGGTTCCCTAGGAGAGAGACTTGTAGACTGGGACAGGAGGGAAGCAGCCAGAGAGCGGGAAAGGGACGCATGCAGGAGAGAGAGCAGCTTGCAGAGCAGCGTGCAGAGCCGGGTGCAGCTGCGCTCCAGAAGAGAGAGAGAAAGAGACTGCCCAGAAAGACTGCATCTTGTAGAGACTGCCCAGAAAGACTGCATCTTGTAGAGACTGCCCAGAAAGACTGCATCCAGTGAGTACTTAAAGCGGACTCTGCTGTGACTTTAGGGGGGCGCTTTGAGACCCGTTGAGAGACTACTACACCCTGGCCCCTGACTCCTGGTACAGAGACTTAACAGTGCAGAGCCCCTGTTTTCCTGGTACAGAGACTTAACAGTGCAGAGCCCCTTGTTTTCCTGGTACAGAGACAACCGTGCGGAGCCCTAATTTTCTCGCTGTGCTATAAAAGTTAAAGACTCAGAGCCTGTGCATACCACATTAACTCCCGAAACCCCAGGCAGCAGGCTCTCAGAGACTACTCTGCTCACGGACCACAGAGGGACGACAAGTGCCACTGATTCTCGGCGCCTACGTTGGAGAAGACGACCCTCCAAGCAAGTCCTCATGAGACTGATAAGTGTTCTTTTCTCAAGAAATCCTGCTTAATTCTGTTTTATTGTTTAACTCCCGTATTCTTGCATTGTTTTATTGCTAGTTATTTTCCATTGCTTCCTCCCTGCGAGGAGAACCTAATTCCTGTTATTAAACCCCTCAACTGTTGGTCGGCCTGTTCCGTGGTGACATACTCAGTACCTGCACGTTATTACATTTGGCGTAGTCGGCAGGATGTCACACGGTAGTGCGGATAGGGCAGACCAAGCAGTGGGGGAAGTTCCCAGGTCTAGCATTTCCCTGGGAGCCATGTTGAATAATTTGCCAAGGTTCACTGGGAACAATGTAATGTTGTGGAGTTGGACAGAGCGTATCCGGGGAATGATGCGGATGCACCCCATGACACCAGCCCTGGAGGCAGAAATTGCATTGATGGCTCTGTAGGGGGAGGCGCGGGATTCTATCATGCATAGGTCCCCCCGGGAGAGAGATACCCTGGACAAAGTGCTGCGCATACTTGAGGAAACGCATGGGGACCCCACTGACGTAGGGGAACTTCGCATGCGACTGTTTCACCGGGTACAACGGGAGGGGGAGACCGTGACCCAATTCATGAACGCCCTACAAGAGCTTCACACTGCTATCAGACGAAAGGACGGTGTAGGGGTAGGGTCAGTTGATGTGGTGCTCAGAGATCAGCTAGTGACAGGACTGCGTGACGCAATGATGAAACAGGCACTGCGAGAGCGCATGCGAGTAAAGCCAGACATGACTTTCTCTGAGGTTGGCAGTGAGGCGCGTGTGCGAGAACAAGAACAGGGAGTGACGGGGCTGGTAGGAAGGGTGCAGAGCGGGGAGGTAACCACCACCGCAGGCAATATTCCCCAGTGGGTGGAGGACCTGAGAATGGAGATTAGACAGGTCCGTGAAGAAATGGCGGCCTCCAGAAGAACTCTGGCAGAGGGGCCCGGCCCTCTGGTGCGAGACAGAGAAGCTGCCCCCCGAAGGGAGGGTGAAACTACCAGGAGGAGAAGCCCTCTTACATGCTACACTTGTGGAGAGTCCGGCCACATTGCTCGATGGTGTCCCCGGCGGAGCCGACCATCCCCGCATCCTCCTTTAAACTAGGTGGCTCTGGGCTTGAGGGGCGCCGCTCAGAGCGTGAAGAACAGAGGAGGAGGAGTAAAAGTCCCCACAGCCTTGTTTCCACGTGCCCTCTGGTCTGGGCAGAAATCAATGGAAGAGCAGTGCGATGCTTGATAGACACCAGCTCACAAGTGACCACCATGCCTGAGAGATATTTCCGCCATCACTTCACAGAGGCGCTACGGCCCGAATGGGGTCCTGTGATCAAACTTATGGCGGCCAATCACTTGCCCATCCCGGTCGCCGGGGTGGTATGGATGAACATAGAGGTCTGCGGAAAAGACCTCGGGAGGAGAGGAGTGGTATTGGTGGATGGAGAGGTAGCTAAAGACCATACCGTGACCCTGGGCATGAATGTGTTAAAAGACCTCGGAAGCCTCGTTTTCAACGAGTCCCCGGAACAGTTCCTACAACAATGGAGCGACCAAACTCCCCAGAGAAGGGTCTTCCAACAACTGATACGGACCGCCCAGGTCCGGGAAGCATACAGCGACGGAAAAGAACTCGGCAAAGTCGTCGTCCCCGCCTCAGTCAATCGAGTGTTGCCCCCTGGGCAGACAGTGCTTCCCCTGCCTGTACGAGCTGGCATCCCGCTGGAGGGAGTCGAAGTCCAAATTGAGCCCAGCAGAGCCGACCAGCTGCCGTCAGGAATATTGGTCGCACGGTCCCTGGCTACCGTGCGGGATGGAACTGTCCTTGTGCGCTGCATCAATTTGGGGGAGACAGATATAACTTTGCCCCCTAGAAGCAAATTCGCTCAAGTCCTGGGCCTTCCAGACGAATTGGTCCCCACTGAGGCGGTACAGCTGACAGCAAGGCCAGAAGATCCGTGGCTGGTGACCGTCAAGGCGGAGGCAGCTCCGGACCCCAGGTTAATGCAAGAAGGGCGCCAGATACTGGAACGCATGAGGGCGGAGCTCTCGGAACTTACTCCGCAGCAGGTACCTCAGGTAGAAGCTGTATTGGGGAAATTTCAGGATGCGTTCGCCAAAGATGAAGATGACTTTGGACGTACCACGGCCATTACCCACGAGATACCCACCGGGGATGCGGCGCCAATCCGGGAACGGTACCGCCAAATACCTCCACAGATGTACCAGGAGGTGAAGGGAATGCTGTCACACATGCTGAAGAAGGGAGTTATACGTGAGAGTCAGAGCCCGTGGGCTGCCCCTATCGTCTTGGTGAGAAAGAAAGACGGGTCCCTGCGGTTCTGTGTGGACTATCGGCGGCTCAATGCTTGCACAGTGCGGGACTCGTACCCACTGCCCAGGATAGAGGAGTCCCTGACGGCACTAGGGAATGCCAGATATTTCTCCACGTTAGACTTGGCCAGCGGCTACTGGCAGGTGCCCATGTCTGAGCAAGACCGAGCCAAGACGGCCTTCATCCTTCCGATGGGACTGTATGAGTTTGACCGGATGCCCTTCGGCCTAGCAAACGCCCCAGGAACATTTCAACGACTCATGGAGAGATGTCTGGGAGACCTGAACTTTGAAGCCACTTTGATCTACTTGGATGATATCATCGTCTTTGCCCCCACCTTTGAGGAGCATCTGCAGAGATTAGAGCAAGTTCTGAGTCGGCTACAGAAGTATGGCTTGAAAGTGAAACCCCAGAAATGTCGCCTCTTCCGTACCGAGATTGAATACTTGGGACATGTTGTCTCCGCTGAAGGGGTGAGGCCTTCCCAGGAGAAGATCGCTGCGGTACAAGAGTGGCCAACTCCAAAAACGGTGAAAGATGTGCGTGCATTCCTGGGACTCACGGGATACTTCAGACGCTTTGTAAAAGACTTTACCCGCCTTGCTAATCCACTCCAGGAGTTGTTGAGGGGAGTGCCCTCTTGCGCCAAAAACAGGAACATACAGTGGGGGAAGCATCAGGAGGAGGCATTCTTGGCTTTGAAGAAGGCATTGACGGAGGCCCCCGTGCTGGCCTACGCTGACTTCACACAACCGTTCATCTTGCACACTGACGGGAGCCTGCAGGGCCTCGGGGCTGTACTGTCGCAGATGCAGGACGGGAAAGAGCGCGTCATCGCATACGCCAGTCGGTCTCTGCATGACTCAGAAAGGAATCCAGAAAATTACAGTTCATTCAAGCTGGAGTTGTTGGCGCTGGTGTGGGCAATGACTGAGAAGTTCGCGGAATATCTGGCTGGCTCAGAAGTTCATGTACGCACCGATAACAATCCGTTGGCCCATCTCGAGAATGCCAAGTTAGGCACCCTAGAACAACGTTGGGTAGCCCGAATGGCCAAGTTCCGATACAGAATTTCGTATAAAAGAGGAGCTGAGAATGTACATGCGGATGCCCTCTCTCGAGTAAACTATCGCAAACCAGCACCCAGCCAGGATGAAGAACTGGAAGATGTAGAGGTTCCAGGTTTTGGAAAGACTGCCAGGACGGTGGCAGCGGCACGGGAAATTGAACAGGAAGAGGCCTGTGTGAATTTTCTGGAGCAGCCCCGCGATGAGTGGGTCCGAGTACAACAGGAGGATCCGGAGCTAGCTCAGTTGAGAAGGTGGGTCGTGTCTGAACAAATGCCCAATCGACGTGAGAGGAGGTCCATGTCACCTGAAGTACTGAAGATGCTACGCCAGTGGGAGAGGCTCGAGTTGCGGGATGGTATCCTGTACCGGAAGGTATTCCTGCAAACAGAACTCAGTCTTGTATGGCAGACAGTGATTCCCTCGTCCATGATAGACCAGGTGGCTAAGGAAGCACATGAGAAAGGAGCACACTTTGGGCCAGAAAAGACTTTCCAGTGGTTACAGTGCCTATTTTATCACCCCCACTTAAGGAACACTGTGGATGAAGTATGTCGGCAATGCAGAAGTTGTGAGCTGGTCAAACCACCAGAACAAAGAGCTCCCACAGAGACGGTGAGGTCTTCTGGCCCCATGGACCTACTGGCAATAGATTACTTGACAATTGGACCAGCACATCAAGGTTATGAGCATTGTTTAGTGATGATAGACCACTTTACTAAATTTGCCGTAGTGACGCCCACGCGGGACCAAACTGCCGAGTCTGCGGCTCACGCAATCTGCAAACACTTCATTCAGGTGTACGGGTGTCCCAAGCGCATCCATTCTGATCAAGGGGCCTGCTTCCTCAGAAGAGTGATGGAGGAGCTGCACCAGCTGTACAAAATAGATAAGTCCCGGACCACCCCTTATCATCCACAGGGGAATGGGGCTTGTGAAAGATTTAACCGCACTCTGATTCAAATGCTGAGGACTCTGGAGGAGGACCAGAAGGCAAAGTGGACTGAGTCCGTCCCTGAATTGGTGTGGGCATATAACAATCGTAAACACAGCACTACCGGATTCACCCCCTACTCTCTGTTCTTTGGCCAACCCGGGAAGGGACTGGCAGAGCTTGCGCTGGAACCCAAGGAGGACTACCCACGGACGGGGGTGTACTCCTGGGTTCAAGAACATCGTCGTCGGCGCATGCGCGGGCTTTGATGGGGCTGGACGTGCTCTGCTAAGCTCCGTAACCCGTCGTCCAAACACACCCTTATCGAGCACCGGAGCCGAGGAAATTTCCATAGCGATCAGATTCCCCTTACACCTGGGAGTCCCGCGACTTATCATGCCCAAGAAAGGAGGTACTGGGCAGCCGGTGAGTCGACCGATCTCTGAGCTCCTGGCGGGCAGTGGTGCAGGCAAGATGGCCGCCGCGTCTTTCTCCTCTCCCGCCTCGTCCTCACAGAGCAATGCAGGAGCAGGCGATGAGGACCTAACTAATGGAGAGGACGCAGTTATATCTACAGCGGCGCTAATAAAAACTCTCCAGAACACCTTCCGCACCGAACTCACCACCGCTATGCAAGCTATATCCACCCAGCTGCAGGACATAACCCAGCGCACAACAAGCCTTGAGGAGAAGATGGAGGTCACGGCTGAGGCATTAGAGGAGGATGAGGAGACCCTAAAGCTCCATGCGGAGCGCATCATGGATCTCGAGTTGAGAAATGAGGACCTGGAAAACAGGTCTCGCCGGGGAAATATAAGGGTACGTGGACTGCCTGAAACTTACATAGCACTTAAGGAAACAATTGCCACGCTTTTTGCAGCACTACTGCCGGCTACAGACCCTTCATTACTACATGTAACCAGGGTCCATAGATCTCTGGGTAAGCCACGGTCTCCAGATATCCCCAGAGACGTGATCCTTAAAATGCAATACGAGGAATCCAGAGACCTCATTCTGAATGCCGCAAGACCGCTTTCCTCTCTCCCTGGCCTTCCGGACGCCGTACGCCTATTTTCAGACATTGCACCTGCCACGCTTTTCCGCGGGAGAGCCCTAAGACCGGTCACTATGACCCTGCAAACGGCTCAAGTTAAATACCGGTGGGGCTTTCCATTCTCTCTATCCTTCTCCCATGGAAATGAACTGCATATTTGTCGCTCGTTGGAGGAAGGTAAAAAGGCCCTTGAGCAAGCTGGAGTACCTTTCTCTGACACCCTTCCTCCACAACCTCAAAGAAAGCCTCGTCCGAACAGGGAATGGCAGTCTGCTCCTAGAACTAGGAGCCAACGCTCCCGAATTACCTGACTGTCTCCTAGAGGCTATCCAGTGATGTATTACAGTCTTGCTGCCATCTTGTAACCTCGTGCTGACTTCACCACGTTATGCTGTTTTTTTTTGATCCATGCTTTTTGAACTTCCTCTTGGTTCCATGTTTATTAAGAAGGGCCCGAACGTTTTATTTACCCTCCCACTTTTATCCCTATACCCCTTACTCCTTCCACCCCCCCCTCATCTCTCCCATCCCTCCCCTCCCCCCCATTTCTCCTACCCTTCCCTCACCCCCCTCCTCTTTCCCCTTCCTCCCTTCCCTCCTCTCCCACCCCCTCCTAGCCCCACTACTATCCCCTTATCCATTCCCCCTACCTTTCCCTTCTATTCCCCCCCCCCCCCCCTTTTTTTTTTTTTTTTTATCTTATAAGGGCCCTGAGTTGTTACGGGTTGGACCTCGGGTCCTTTACATGCTGCCTACTTTTGGCGATCTCTGGATTGCTTTTTATTATGGCACTCCAGATCACCATGTGTTTTGGGCTTAGATCCCAGATTCACTTTTTTTCAATGTTATATGTGTTTGCTTTCCCCTGTATTGTACTCTTCCCATTGTTTTCCCACAGAATCACTCATTGCTGCCAATTTCGTCGCCTTCAGTGGAGAGGATTTCTCTGGCCGAGCTGGTTGAGCGCCTGGGTCCTCCGGTCTATTGCGGTAATATCTGACCTACCATGTGCAGGGTAATTTCTCACAATGTGAGAGGGCTGAACTCACCTATTAAACGGAAAAAGGCCTTTTTAGATTACCATAAACACAAACCTGATATTTTGTGTTTACAAGAAACTCACTTTTCCACCACCTCTTCTCCTAAATATTTTGATCCTGGCTACTCCCGTTTCTATTTGGCATCCTGGGACCGTAAAACCAGGGGTGTGGCTATATTTCTCAAAAATACTTTCCCTTTCCATTTAACTGACACACATTTAGACCCGGAGGGTAGGTTCATAGTACTACAAGGGACACTACAAGGTAAAAACTTCTGCATTGTAAATAGTTATATTCCCGCTAATACCCAACTATTGGTATTTAAAAAGATACTCTCAAAACTTTCCTCAATCTCATACCACTGTTTAGTATGGTGTGGAGATTTCAACTTCACTTTAAATCCGAGCCTGGATAGCAGTGCAATACGAAGATCTGATATCACCAAGACTGACAGGAAAAAAATCCTACACTTGATGAGTGAGAATAGATTGGTAGACATCTGGAGAGAGGTAAATGGACCAGCGAGGGGTTACACGTTCTTCTCAACTGTCCATAAATCATATTCGCGTATTGATCTTCAAATTACGACCGCAAGTTCGCTTGCAACAGTTTTGTATTCGCGCCACATCCCATCGATATGGTCAGATCATGACCTCGTCCTGTCGGTTTTTAAATTTGACATTACGACGTCTAGACTGTTCAAATGGAGACTTAACGAGTCCCTAATAATAGACCCCTCAATAAAATCTCAAATAGCTGAGGAATTAAAACTTTATTTTCAAACTAACGAGATCGGAGAATCTACCCCTGGAAATATCTGGATGGCCCATAAAAAGTTCATCACGGGCTCTTTAATCAAAATAGCTTCTTTTCGAAAAAAAAGCAGATCCGATCTCCAAAATAGATTAGAGACCAAGCTATTTAAGCTAGAGCAGGCGAGTCAACTGTCTACATCCCGTTATCTTATAAAACAAATTCATGATGTTAAAAGGCAACTGGACGCCATCCTCACTAATAGAACGGAGAGGGCCTTGGCTTGGACCAGAGCCACCTTTTATAAGCAGGCAAACAAACCCTCCAGAATGCTAGCTCGCCAATTACGAGCGAGAGAATTTATAAATACCATCCCCTCCATTAAGGACAATTTGGGTCATGTATCCGCCCATCCTGAGACCATTTATAGAGTCTTTCAAGAATACTATCAGAAATTATATTCTTCCCCTCAAGCACCCCCTACCAATCTCTTGAATTCTTTCCTTCGGGACATAAACCTCCCTAGAATTACTGATTCTGTAGCACAACAGCTCCAATCAGAGATTATGCCCGAGGAAATTAATTTGATAATTAAAAATCTAAAAGCAGGACGGGCACCAGGACCTGATGGTCTTTCTGCTCTATACTACAAAAAGTTTGGAAACCTTCTTCTGCCCCACATTAAAAATTTCTGTAATGCCCTCCTCACGGGATCCCAGATGCCCCCCGAGTTCTATATTGCGCACGTGACGGTTATTCCCAAACCAAAACGAGACCACTTACTAGTTAAAAATTATCGGCCCATCTCTTTACTGAACGTGGACTTAAAAATATTTACATCACTCATTACCGATAGGCTTAATAAAATCCTCCCTATACTTGTCCACCAAGACCAGGTAGGCTTCATCCCCAAAAGACAGGGCCCAGACAATATACGCAGAAATCTTAACGTCATCCACTCAGCAAATTGTTCCCAAAAACCTCTCATGGTATTAGCCTTAGATATTGAAAAAGCGTTTGATACTGTTACTTGGCCCTACCTCTTTACAGTATTAGCTAAATTTGGCTTTCCCCAAAAGTTAATCTCATGTCTGCAGCTCATATATGACAAACCGACTGCATATCTTAAACTTCCCTCGACCAAACCCTCTCCTATAGCTATACAACGCAGCACGCGACAGGGATGCCCTCTATCCCCTGCGCTGTTCGCATTAGCTATGGAACCGTTAGCTGCAACTATAAGAAATAACCCGAATATTCTAGGTCCTTCAGGTCTAGGCGAACAATATAAAGTGAGTCTTTTCGCCGATGACCTTCTTCTGACACTAACTAATCCCTACTCTACCCTCCCTAACCTGTTCACTCTCCTTCGCACATTTGAGAAGGTATCTGGTCTTAAAATCAATGTGGATAAGTCGGAGGCCTTATTTATCAACACCCCCAGGGAGGAGCAAGATAATTTAGTTTCACAATTCGGATTTACTAAAAAGGAACACTTTCTAACTTATCTAGGAATTAATCTTACAACCCATAAGTCATCTCTTTTTAAATGGAACTATTCCCCCCTAATCAAGAAATTCCAAGCCGATATTGTCAAATGGTCGTGCATGAAGTTATCTTGGTTGGGCCGACTACATACTATTAAGATGATTTGCCTCCCTAGATTTTTATACCTATTTAGGTCTCTCCCTATAATGGTGCCATCAAAAAGTCTCCGAGATGTCCAGTCTGCTATTTCTACATTCATTTGGAACGGTAAGAGACCCCGCATTAAGCAAAATGTTATGTTTTTGCACAGGAAGATGGGTGGCCTATCATTACCCAACTTTATGCTATACTTTAAGTCAGCTCAAATTGCCCAAATGGCTAAAATTAACTCTAATAGCCATTGTCCTAGATGGGTTCAACTAGAAACTCATTTTTTACGGCCATACTCTCTTCGTGGCCTCTTGTGGTCTACTGAAAAACTTCCGCAAAATATTTTAATTACTGCCCCTTTTTCAGCACTCTCCCTTGTCCTCTGGAGAAAAGTGAGATTTAAATACGGTCTACAGTCTAAATTATCCCCCCTCACCTCCCTATTTCACAATCCTATGTTCACTCCGGGATTGGAGCCAGCACACTTTGCCTGGTGGACTCTAAAGGGGATCTCCACACTGAGACATCTTTGTTCTCCATTTAATTTGTTATTCACCAGACAAGAATTTACCCAACGATATGAACCACCGTCTAAAGAAGCCCTACGCATTAACCAGGTCTTCCACTTCGCTAGACAGAATTCACCTCATAGGATTCCATTTAGCCCAACTAATTTTGAACAGAGGTGTATTGATGACCCTACGGGTAATGGAATAATATCCCTGTTATACTCTCTGTTCAATAAGCCACACACACATGAGAAATTAAAATACATGTTACAGTGGGAGAAAGATCTGGGACTTACTATGCCCATAGAGACTTGGCATATATGCTGCGACACGTTATCAAAAGGTAGCTATCAGACATCGTTGGCTGAAACATCGCTTAAAGTACTACATAGAATATATCATGTTCCTACAAAACTTCATGCCATGTTCCCTCATATATCCGAAAACTGCTTCAGGGGTTGTACGGTCCCAGGAGATTTTTTACACATTTGGTGGAAGTGCCCAGTAGTTGAGACTCTATGGAAACAGGTCAAATTGATTATTGAACAAATTTTTGGTAAAACTATTCCCATGGATCCCGCGGTTTTCCTATTGGGCAAGAAATACCCTGGGTTTTCCAAAAATCTACAGAAACTGGTGACTGTTATATGCATGGCGACCAAAATTCATATTGCCGCCAAATGGAGAACCCCATCATTGTCTATCACACTGGTTAGAGGCAGAGTGGATGAAATCCTTTTATACGAACGAATCCAAGCTACCAGGAATGATGAATGGGACGTATTTTTTCAGACCTGGAACCCTTGGTTGGACCTTAGCTCCGGCGCTCTCCTGGCTCGGGCCCTTTCATTATCTCCATAAATAAATATGTTGTGGGGACGGGAGATTTATCTTGGTCGTTCATGTTGGGAGGTGGGCTTCCGGAGATCTGGAGGCACTCTTCTCTACGCTTGATTCCCGCAGTTCCGGATGTTCTTGTCCGATTGAAACCTGAGTGAGCCTGGACTCTGTTCTATAACGCACTTCTCCTTTCTGTATTGTATTTACAACATTGTTTTCAGTAATGAAGTTCTTGAACCTTATGTTCTTACCCCTTGTATGTTTTGTATTGTACCTATTAAGTCTTTATGTCTGTCTTACCCTATGTTAATTTGACTCCTTCACTTTGCAAAGATTGTATTTTTCAATCACTTGTCTCCCTTCATGCTTGAAGGAGTATATGCATATTGTTATGTTTTATTGAAAATTTCAAATAAACATATTGAAACAAAAAAAGAACATCGTCGTCGGCTGCGGACAATTCAACGTCTAGTGCAGGACCGGCTACAAGAATTGGAGCATCCCCAGGTAGCTCCTAAAAAGGGGACAGCCCTGTGGCCTGGAGACCGAGTCTTAGTGAGGGAAAAGCGCCCACACAACAAACTGGAGTACCGATGGGAGAAAAGGCCGTACCGAGTGAAGCGGTGGCTCGGCAACGGGGGTCCCGTTTATGAGGTCCAGCCCGAAACGGAAGGGACTCCCACCCGCACGCTGCACAGGAATATGTTGCGTCCATGTTTGTCTCGAGATCCTGAATCAGTCCAATTGGCTCCAGCACCCCCACCAGCTGCGCCAGTGATCAATGTAGATGTGGAAGATGAGGAAGACTTCGAATCTCCTCCAGTGAACCCAGGAACAGGGCTGGTGCCAGATTCTACCAACGTATCGGAGGAAGCCTCGACTGTTGTGAAATTGGATTTTGGGCTCCCCCGGTGGCCACTGGTGGAATTGAACTGGTGTGCATCATCCTCTCTGTTCACCTGTTTCCATCAGGATGTGGGAGTCGCTATTTAGCCTTGCTCCTCTGTCACTTCCATGCCGGTCAACATTGTAATCAGAAGCCTTTCTGTGCATGTTCCTGCTGCTAGACAACTCCCAGCTAAGTTGGACTTTAGTCCTTGTTTGTTTTTGCATTTTGTTCCAGTTCACAGCTGTAGTTTCGTTTCTGTGTCTGGAAAGCTCTTGTGATCTGAAATTGCCACTCTGATGTTATGAGTTAATACTAGAGTCTTAAAGTAATTTCAGGATGTGTTTTGATAGGGTTTTCAGCTGACCATGAAAGTGCCCTTTCTGTCTTCCTGCTATCTAGTAAGCGGACCTCAATTTTGCTAAACCTATTTTCATACTACGTTTGTCATTTCATCTAAAATCACCGCCAATATTTGTGGGGGCCTCTGTCTGCCTTTCGGGGAAATTTCTCTAGAGGTGAGCCAGGACTATATTTTCCTCTGCCAGGATTAGTTAGTCCTCCGGCCGGCGCTGGGCGTCTAGGGATAAAACGCAGGCTACGCTACCCGGCTACTGTTAGTTGTGCGGCAGGTTTAGTTCATGGTCAGTTTAGTTCCATCCTTCCAAGAGCTAGTTCTAATGTTTGCTGGGCTATGTTCTCTTGCCATTGAGAACCATAACAGTTTGACCGGCCCAAAAAGGGTTAAATTAATTGACAGAGAAAGGAGAGAAAAGAGAAGTCTGCAGAAGATTTTTTTTTTTTTTTTTTTTTTTCAGTTCTGAGTGTGCTTGTAATTGAATCTCTTGCTAGTCTGCCTATATTGCAGCCTTTCTCTCTCTCTCTCCTTCTAATCCTGGAATGGCTCTGTGTTCACCTGTTTAAAATGGATATTCAGAGTTTAGCTGCAGGTTTGAATAATCTCACCACGAAAGTTCAAAATTTACAAGATTTTGTTGTTCATGTTCCTATATCTGAACCTAGAATTCCTTTGCCTGAATTTTTCTCGGGGAATAGATCTTGCTTTCAAAATTTCAAAAATAATTGCAAGTTGTTTTTGTCCCTGAAATCTCGCTGTGCTGGAGATCCTGCTCAGCAGGTCAGGATTGTGATTTCCTTGCTCCGGGGCGACCCTCAGGATTGGGCTTTTGCATTGGCTCCAGGGGATCCTGCGTTGCTCAATGTGGATGCGTTTTTTCTGGCCTTGGGGTTGCTTTATGAGGAACCTCAGTTAGAACTTCAGGCGGAAAAGGCCTTGATGTCCCTATCTCAGGGGCAAGACGAAGCTGAAATATACTGCAGAAATTCCGTAAATGGGCTGTGCTTACTCAGTGGAATGAGTGCGCTCTGGCGGCGAATTTCAGAGAGGGTCTCTCTGATGCCATTAAGGATGTTATGGTGGGGTTCCCTGTGCCTGCGGGTCTGAATGAGTCCATGACAATGGCTATCCAGATCGATAGGCGTCTGCGGGAGCGCAAACCTGTGCACCATTTGGCGGTGTCTACTGAGAAGACGCCAGAGAATATGCAATGTGATAGAATTCTGTCCAGAAGTGAACGGCAGAATTTTAGACGAAAAAATGGGTTGTGCTTCTATTGCGGTGATTCAACTCATGTTATAACAGCATGCTCTAAGCGTACTAAGAAGCTTGATAAGTCTGTTTCAATTGGCACTTTACAGTCTAAGTTTATTCTATCTGTGACCCTGATTTGTTCTTTATCATCTATTACCGCGGATGCCTATGTCGACTCTGGCGCCGCTTTGAGTCTTATGGATTGGTCCTTTGCCAAACGCTGTGGGTATGATTTGGAGCCTCTTGAAACTCCAATACCCCTGAAGGGGATTGACTCCACCCCATTGGCTAGCAATAAACCACAATACTGGACACAAGTAACTATGCGGATTAATCCGGATCACCAGGAGATTATTCGCTTTCTTGTGCTGTATAACCTACATGATGTGTTGGTGCTTGGATTGCCATGGCTGCAATCTCATAACCCAGTCCTTGACTGGAAAGCTATGTCTGTGTTCAGCTGGGGATGTAAGGGGACGCATGGGGACGTACCTGTGGTTTCCATTTCATCATCTATTCCCTCTGAGATTCCTGAATTCTTGACTGAATATCGTGACGTTTTTGAAGAACCTAAGCTTGGTTCATTACCTCCGCACCGGGAGTGCGATTGTGCCATAGATTTGATTCCGGGTAGTAAATACCCTAAGGGTCGTTTATTTAATCTGTCTGTGCCTGAACATGCTGCTATGCGAGAATATATAAAGGAGTCCTTGGAAAAGGGACATATTCGTCCTTCGTCATCTCCCTTAGGAGCCGGTTTTTTCTTTGTGGCTAAGAAAGATGGCTCTTTGAGGCCGTGCATTGATTATCGGCTTTTGAATAAAATCACGGTTAAATATCAATATCCGTTGCCACTGCTGACTGATTTGTTTGCTCGCATAAAGGGGGCCAAGTGGTTCTCTAAGATAGATCTCCGTGGGGCGTATAATTTGGTGCGAATTAAGCAGGGGGATGAGTGGAAAACCGCATTTAATACGCCCGAGGGCCACTTTGAGTATTTGGTGATGCCTTTTGGTCTTTCAAATGCCCCTTCAGTCTTTCAGTCCTTTATGCATGACATTTTCCGTGATTATTTGGATAAATTTATGATTGTGTATCTGGATGATATTTTGATTTTTTCGGATGACTGGGACTCTCATGTCCAGCAGGTCAGGAGGGTTTTTCAGGTTTTGCGGTCTAATTCCTTGTGTGTGAAGGGTTCTAAGTGCGTTTTTGGGGTTCAAAAGATTTCCTTTTTGGGATATATTTTTTCCCCCTCTTCCATCGAGATGGATCCTGTCAAGGTTCAGGCTATTTGTGATTGGACGCAACCCTCTTCTCTTAAGAGTCTTCAGAAATTTTTGGGCTTTGCTAACTTTTATCGTCGATTTATTGCTGGTTTTTCTGATGTTGTTAAACCATTGACTGATTTGACTAAGAAGGGTGCTGATGTTGCTGATTGGTCCCCTGCTGCTGTGGAGGCCTTTCGGGAGCTTAAGCGCCGCTTTTCTTCCGCCCCTGTGTTGCGTCAGCCTGATGTTGCTCTTCCTTTTCAGGTTGAGGTCGACGCTTCTGAAATCGGAGCTGGGGCGGTTTTGTCGCAGAGAAGTTCCGATTGCTCCGTGATGAGACCTTGTGCTTTTTTCTCGCGTAAATTTTCGCCCGCCGAGCGGAATTATGATGTTGGGAATCGGGAGCTTTTGGCCATGAAGTGGGCTTTTGAGGAGTGGCGTCATTGGCTTGAGGGGGCTAGACATCAGGTGGTGGTATTGACTGACCACAAAAATCTAATTTATCTTGAGTCCGCCAGACGCCTGAATCCTAGACAGGCGCGCTGGTCGTTGTTTTTCTCTCGGTTTAATTTTGTGGTGTCCTACCTGCCGGGTTCTAAGAATGTTAAGGCGGATGCCCTTTCTAGGAGTTTTGAGCCTGACTCCCCTGGTAATTCTGAACCTACAGGTATCCTTAAGGATGGAGTGATATTGTCTGCCGTTTCTCCAGACCTGCGGCGGGCCTTGCAGGAGTTTCAGGCGGATAGACCTGATCGTTGCCCACCTGGTAGACTGTTTGTTCCTGATGATTGGACCAGTAAAGTCATTTCTGAGGTTCATTCTTCTGCGTTGGCAGGTCATCCTGGAATCTTTGGTACCAGGGATTTGGTGGCAAGGTCCTTCTGGTGGCCTTCCCTGTCTCGAGATGTGCGAGGCTTCGTGCAGTCTTGTGACGTTTGTGCTCGGGCCAAGCCTTGTTGTTCTCGGGCTAGTGGATTGTTGTTGCCCTTGCCTATCCCGAAGAGGCCCTGGACGCACATCTCGATGGATTTTATTTCGGATCTTCCTGTTTCTCAGAAGATGTCTGTCATCTGGGTGGTGTGTGATCGTTTCTCTAAGATGGTCCATTTGGTTCCCCTGCCTAAGTTGCCTTCTTCTTCCGAGTTGGTTCCTCTGTTTTTTCAAAATGTGGTCCGTTTGCATGGTATTCCGGAGAATATCGTTTCTGACAGAGGTACCCAATTCGTGTCTAGATTTTGGCGAGCATTCTGTGCTAGGATGGGCATAGATTTGTCTTTCTCGTCTGCTTTCCATTCTCAGACTAATGGCCAGACCGAGCGGACGAATCAGACCTTGGAGACATATTTGAGGTGTTTTGTGTCTGCAGATCAGGATGATTGGGTTGCTTTTTTGCCTTTAGCGGAGTTTGCCCTCAATAATCGGGCCAGCTCTGCCACCTTGGTGTCTCCCTTTTTCTGTAATTCGGGGTTTCATCCTCGATTTTCTTCTGGTCAGGTGGAATCTTCGGATTGTCCTGGAGTGGATGCTGTGGTGGAGAGCTTGCATCAGATTTGGGGGCAGGTAGTGGACAATTTGAAGTTGTCCCAGGAGAAGACTCAGCTTTTTGCCAACCGCCGGCGTCGGGTTGGTCCTCGGCTTTGTGTTGGGGACTTGGTGTGGTTGTCTTCTCGTTTTGTCCCTATGAGGGTTTCTTCTCCCAAGTTTAAGCCTCGGTTCATCGGCCCGTACAAGATATTGGAGATTCTTAACCCTGTGTCCTTCCGTTTGGACCTCCCTGCATCTTTTTCTATTCATAATGTTTTTCATCGGTCATTATTGCGCAGGTATGAGGTACCGGTTGTGCCTTCCGTTGAGCCTCCTGCTCCGGTGTTGGTTGAGGGCGAGTTGGAGTACGTTGTGGAAAAAATCTTGGACTCCCGTGTTTCCAGATGGAAACTCCAGTATCTGGTCAAATGGAAGGGATACGGTCAGGAGGATAATTCTTGGGTGACTGCCTCTGATGTTCATGCCTCCGATTTGGTCCGTGCCTTTCATAGGGCTCATCCTGATCGCCCTGGTGGTTCTGGTGAGGGTTCGGTGCCCCCTCCTTGAGGGGGGGGTACTGTTGTGAAATTGGATTTTGGGCTCCCCCGGTGGCCACTGGTGGAATTGAACTGGTGTGCATCATCCTCTCTGTTCACCTGTTTCCATCAGGATGTGGGAGTCGCTATTTAGCCTTGCTCCTCTGTCACTTCCATGCCGGTCAACATTGTAATCAGAAGCCTTTCTGTGCATGTTCCTGCTGCTAGACAACTCCCAGCTAAGTTGGACTTTAGTCCTTGTTTGTTTTTGCATTTTGTTCCAGTTCACAGCTGTAGTTTCGTTTCTGTGTCTGGAAAGCTCTTGTGATCTGAAATTGCCACTCTGATGTTATGAGTTAATACTAGAGTCTTAAAGTAATTTCAGGATGTGTTTTGATAGGGTTTTCAGCTGACCATGAAAGTGCCCTTTCTGTCTTCCTGCTATCTAGTAAGCGGACCTCAATTTTGCTAAACCTATTTTCATACTACGTTTGTCATTTCATCTAAAATCACCGCCAATATTTGTGGGGGCCTCTGTCTGCCTTTCGGGGAAATTTCTCTAGAGGTGAGCCAGGACTATATTTTCCTCTGCCAGGATTAGTTAGTCCTCCGGCCGGTGCTGGGCGTCTAGGGATAAAACGCAGGCTACGCTACCCGGCTACTGTTAGTTGTGCGGCAGGTTTAGTTCATGGTCAGTTTAGTTCCATCTTTCCAAGAGCTAGTTCTAATGTTTGCTGGGCTATGTTCTCTTGCCATTGAGAACCATAACACTCGACTCCTCCCACAGCAGCTGACACCACCGCCCCTGCTGGTTTTAGACGCTCTGAACGTTCAACGGCTGGTGTACCCCCTGTTCGCTACAATCAGGATGAGTTCATCTGGCAGCAGATTGTGCAAGGACTAGAAGATTGCCAACAGGAGCTCCTGAAGATCTCGCCCGTGGAATGGCGAGCAGAAAGAGGGGGGGAATGTAAGAAGTTAAAAGCACCAGAAGAGTCTGGAGGCGGTTACCTTCTCGACTCTGTGCCCGGAACCTTTGAGCTGTGCCGCAGGTTCCCTAGGGGAGAGACTTGTAGACTGGGACAGGAGGGAAGCAGCCAGAGAGCGGGAAAGGGACGCATGCAGGAGAGAGAGCAGCTTGCAGAGCAGCGTGCAGAGCCGGGTGCAGCTGCGCTCCAGAAGAGAGAGAGAAAGAGACTGCCCAGAAAGACTGCATCTTGTAGAGACTGCCCAGAAAGACTGCATCTTGTAGAGACTGCCCAGAAAGACTGCATCCAGTGAGTACTTAAAGCGGACTCTGCTGTGACTTTAGGGGGGCGCTTTGAGACCCGTTGAGAGACTACTACACCCTGGCCCCTGACTCCTGGTACAGAGACTTAACAGTGCAGAGCCCCTGTTTTCCTGGTACAGAGACTTAACAGTGCAGAGCCCCTTGTTTTCCTGGTACAGAGACAACCGTGCGGAGCCCTAATTTTCTGGCTGTGCTATAAAAGTTAAAGACTCAGAGCCTGTGCATACCACATTAACTCCCGAAACCCCAGGCAGCAGGCTCTCAGAGACTACTCTGCTCACGGACCACAGAGGGACGACAAGTGCCACTGATTCTCGGCGCCTACGTTGGAGAAGACGACCCTTCAAGCAAGTCCTCATGAGACTGATAAGTGTTCTTTTCTCAAGAAATCCTGCTTAATTCTGTTTTATTGTTTAACTCCCGTATTCTTGCATTGTTTTATTGCTAGTTATTTTCCATTGCTTCCTCCCTGCGAGGAGAACCTAATTCCTGTTATTAAACCCCTCAACTGTTGGTCGGCCTGTTCTGTGGTGACATACTCAGTACCTGCACGTTATTACACTCGCACACTACTACCCCAGCAAATTATAGCAAAAATGATGGTGCTTGCCACAACGAACTGGTAAAACATTTCGAGCATTTTACTGCACACATTGAACGACCTGAACTTCCGTAGAAAGTACAGTCTGCTCATTCCCTTCTTGTAAACCTTCTCCGTATGACACCTCCAATCGAGTTTGCTGTCAAGGTGAACCCCAAAATATTTGTAGCTCTCAACCATCTCCACCTCCTGGCCAGCAATAGTGATCGGAAAGTAATCCTCCTATTTCCTTCTATAACTCACCACCATCTCCTTGGTTTTCTTCACGTTTAGTTCTAGACAGTAAGTCCGGCACCAATCCACAAAGTCAGAAACCACCCTTCTATATTCCTCCTACACCCCACAATGCCCCCTATAATCAATGAGTCATCTGAGAATTTTTGGAGGTGACAGAGATCTGATTTATACTGAAAGTCAGCTGTATACAATGTGAAGAGGAAGGGCGACAGCACTGTACCCTGAGGGGCTCCAACTCTGCTCCGTACACTGCCAGATACCACCTCCCCCATCCTTACAAACTGCGGTCTGTCCGTCAGGTAGTCGTTTATCCAGCTCGCCATCCCTTCATCTACCGCCATATCAGTCAGCTTATTACATAGTAGGGGCGGCTGTAAGGTATTGAAAGCACTTGAGAAGTCAAAGAACATGGCGTGCACTGCAGTTCCATCATTGTCCAAGAATGAATGTACTGTATGTAGCAGAGACACTTGTTGTGAATTCTGTTTTTGAGCTCCCTCTGGTGGTTACTGGTGGTACTGGCTGACTTTTGTCTTGCACCTGTTTCCATCAGGAAACTGGGAGTTTCCTATTTAGTCTGGCTTCTCAGTCATTCTAGTGCCGGCAATCAATGTTACCAGAGCACCTCTGTTGCTTGCTACCTGCTCCAAGTCTGCAACTCAGCTAAGTTGGATCTTTGGCATTTTTTGTGTTTGTTTGTCCAGCATGCATTTATATTTCTCTTGCTGCTGGAAGCTCTAGTGATCTGAAATTACTACTCCGGTGTCATGAGTTGATAACGGAGTTAAAGTAATTTCAGGATGGCTGTTTAGGGTTTTGAGGTGACCGCGAAGTCCTCTTTTGTATTTTCTGCTATCTAGTCAGAGGGCCTCTCTTTGCTGAATCTATATTCATACTGCGTATGTGTTTTCCTCTTACCTAACCGTTATTATATGTGGGGGGCTACTATCACTTTTGGGGTTTCCCTGGAGGCAAGCCAGGTCTGTGTATTCTTCTACTAGGGGGTAACTAGATCTCCGGCTGGTGCGAGGTGTCTAGGGATAATCGTAGGCACACCCCCTGGCTACTATTAGTTGCGTGTTAGGTTCAGCGTCGCGGTCATCTGAGATTCCATCATTCCTAGAGCTAGTCCGTTTTTGCCTGAGTCCCTGCCATTGGGAACCATGACAGTATTGCCGGCCGCAAATGTATTAAAGGTATTGGCTGAAGAAAGAGAGAAAAGAAGAAGTTTCTGACACTTTTTTTTTTTTTTTTTACTCAGAAGTTCTGTCTAGCCATAATTGAAATCTGCTGCTTTTTTCTCTCCTCTTAACCCCTGAATGGCTCAGATCTCAGCTGTTGAGAAATGGATATCCAGAGTTTAGCTACAGGCCTGAGTGCTCTTGCTTCTAAGGTTCAAAATATCCAAGACTATGTTATACATGCTCCTATGTCAGAACCCAAGATTCCTATACCTGAGTTCTTTTCTGGAGATAGATCTCGTTTTTTGAATTTTAAGCACAATTGTAAATTGTATCTTTCTCTGAGATCTCGCTCATGGGGAAGTACCTTTGGTTTCCATTGCTTCATCTACTCCCTCTGAAATTCCGGCATTTTTGTCTGACTATTGTGATGTTTTTGAGGAGCCCAAACTTAGTTCTCTCCCCCCTCACAGGGATTGTGATTGTGCTATAGACTTGATTCCGGGCAGCAAGTTTCCCAAGGGTCGTTTGTTTAATCTGTCTGTGCCTGAGCATGCTGCTATGCGGGAGTATATTAAGGAGTCCTTGGAAAAGGGACATATCCGTCCATCCTCATTCCCTTTAGGAGCAGGTTTTTTTTTCGTGGGTAAAAAAGATGGCTCCCTGAGGCCCTGTATTGATTATCGCCTGTTGAATAAGATTACAGTCAAATACCAGTATCCTTTGCCACTATTGACTGATTTATTTGCTCGTATTAAAGGGGCAAAGTGGTTCTCTAAGATTGATCTTCGGGGTGCGTATAATTTGGTGCGGATTAAGCAGGGAGATGAGTGGAAAACTGCATTTAATACGCCCGAGGGCCATTTTGAGTATTTGGTAATGCCTTTTGGTCTTTCTAATGCTCCTTCAGTCTTTCAGTCCTTTATGCACGATATTTTCCGTAAATACCTGGATAAATTTATGATTGTGTATTTGGATGATATTTTGATTTTTTCGGATGACTGGGAGTCGCATGTTCAACAGGTTAGGAAGGTTTTTCAGGTTTTGCGGGCCAATTCTTTGTTTGTAAAGGGTTCAAAGTGTATTTTTGGGGTTCAGAAGATCTCCTTTTTGGGGTATATTTTTTCCCCTTCTTCTGTTGAGAGGGATCCTGTCAAGGTTCGGGCTATTTGTGATTGGACGCAGCCTACTTCCCTGAAGAGTCTTCAGAAGTTCTTGGGCTTTGCTAATTTCTATCGTCGATTTATAACTGGGTTTTCAAGTGTTGCTAAACCTCTGACTGATTTGACTAAGAAGGGTGCTGATGTTGCCAATTGGTCCTCTGCGGCTGTGGAGGCCTTTCGGGAGCTTAAGCGCCGCTTTTCTTCCGCCCCTGTGTTGCGCCAGCCTGATGTTTCGCTCCCTTTTCAGGTCGAGGTTGATGCTTCCGAGATTGGAGCGGGGGCGGTTTTGTCGCAGAGAAGTCCCGATTGCTCAGTGATGAGACCATGTGCATTCTTCTCTCGAAAGTTTTCGCCCGCCGAGCGAAATTATGATGTCGGTAATCGGGAGCTCTTGGCTATGAAGTGGGCATTTGAGGAGTGGCGTCATTGGCTTGAGGGTGCTAGACATCAGGTGGTGGTCTTGACTGATCACAAGAATCTGATTTACCTTGAGTCTGCCAGGCGTCTGAATCCTAGACAGGCGCGCTGGTCGTTGTTTTTCTCCCGGTTTAATTTTGTGGTTTCATACTTGCCGGGTTCAAAAAATGTGAAGGCAGATGCCCTTTCTAGGAGTTTTGAGCCTGACTCCTCTGGTGATTCTGAGCCTACGGGTATCCTTAAGGATGGGGTGATTTTGTCTGCTGTCTCCCCAGACTTGCGACGTGCTTTGCAGGAGTTTCAGACTGATAGGCCTGATCGTTGTCCGCCTGGGAGACTGTTTGTTCCAGATGAATGGACCAGTAGAGTCATCTCAGAGGTTCATTCTTCTGTGTTGGCAGGTCACCCTGGAATTTTTGGTACCAGAGATTTGGTGGCCAGGTCCTTCTGGTGGCCTTCCCTGTCTCGGGATGTGCGTGCCTTTGTACAGTCTTGTGATGTTTGTGCTCGGGCCAAGCCTTGCTGTTCTCGGGCTAGTGGATTGTTGTTGTCCTTGCCTATTCCGAAGAGGCCGTGGACGCACATCTCTATGGACTTTATCTCGGACCTCCCGGTTTCTCAGAAAATGTCCGTCATTTGGGTGGTGTGTGACCGTTTTTCTAAGATGGTTCATTTGGTACCCTTGCCCAAATTGCCTTCTTCATCTGAGTTGGTTCCTTTATTTTTTCAGAATGTGGTTCGTTTACATGGTATCCCGGAAAACATCGTTTCTGACAGGGGGTCTCAATTTGTGTCTAGGTTCTGGCGAGCGTTCTGTGCCAGGATGGGCATTGATTTGTCTTTTTCGTCTGCATTCCATCCTCAGACTAATGGCCAGACGGAGCGAACTAATCAGACCTTGGAGACTTATTTGAGGTGTTTTGTGTCTGCTGATCAGGATGATTTGGTCGCCTTTTTGCCGTTGGCAGAGTTTGCCCTCAATAATCGGGCCAGTTCTGCCACTCTGGTTTCTCCTTTCTTTTGCAATTCAGGGTTTCACCCTCGTTTTTCATCTGGCCAGGTGGAATCTTCGGATTGCCCTGGAGTGGACACGGTGATGGATAGACTGCACCGGATTTGGAGTCATGTGGTGGACAATTTGAAGTTGTCTCAGGAGAAGACTCAGCAGTTTGCTAATCGTCATCGTCGTGTGGGTCATCATCTCCGCGTTGGGGACTTGGTGTGGTTATCTTCTCGTTTTGTCCCTATGAAGGTCTCTTCTCCTAAGTTTAAACCTCGGTTCATAGGTCCTTATAAGATTTTGGAGATTCTTAATCCTGTATCTTTTCGTTTGGACCTACCAGCATCTTTCACCATTCATAATGTCTTCCATCGGTCGTTGTTGCGGAGGTACGAGGTACCGGTTGTTCCTTCTGTTGAGCCTCCTGCTCCTGTGCTGGTGGAGGGTGAATTGGAGTATGTTGTGGAGAAGATTTTGGACTCTCGCGTTTCCAGACGGAGACTTCAATATTTGGTTAAATGGAAGGGATACGGTCAGGAGGATAATTCTTGGGTGACTGCCTCCGATGTTCATGCCTCTGATTTGGTTCGCGCCTTTCATAGGGCGCATCCAGATCGCCCTGGTGGTTCTCATGAGGGTTCGGTGCCCCCTCCTTAAGGGGGGGTACTGTTGTGAATTCTGTTTTTGGGGTCCCTCTGGTGGTTACTGGTGGTACTGGCTGACTTTTTTCTTGCACCTGTTTTCATCAGGAAACTGGGAGTTTCCTATTTAGTCTGGCTTCTCAGTCATTCTAGTGCCGGCAATCAATGTTACCAGAGCACCTCTGTTGCTTGCTACCTGCTCCAAGTCTGCAACTCAGCTAAGTTGGATCTTTGGCATTTTTTGTGTTTGTTTGTCCAGCATGCATTTATATTTCTCTTGCTGCTGGAAGCTCTAGTGATCTGAAATTACTACTCCGGTGTCATGAGTTGATAACGGCGTTAAAGTAATTTCAGGATGGCTGTTTAGGGTTTTGAGGTGACCGCGAAGTCCTCTTTTGTATTTTCTGCTATCTAGTCAGAGGGCCTCTCTTTGCTGAATCTATATTCATACTGCGTACGTGTTTTCCTCTTACCTAACCGTTATTATATGTGGGGGGCTACTATCACTTTTGGAGTTTCCCTGGAGGCAAGCCAGGTCTGTGTATTCCTCTACTAGGGGGTAACTAGATCTCCGGCTGGTGCGAGGTGTCTAGGGATAATCGTAGGCACACCCCCTGGCTACTATTAGTTGCGTGTTAGGTTCAGCGTCGCGGTCATCTGAGATTCCATCATTCCTAGAGCTAGTCCGTTTTTGCCTGAGTCCCTGCCATTGGGAACCATGACAGACACTACAGCATCATCCACCCCCAATCTCTGCTGGTACGCAAACTGTAAGGGGTCGGCCAGTGTATTCCTTCACCCTCGGGCACAAGTAGGCAAGTACTATTCTCTCCAAGGACTTCATACCATGTGATGTTAGGTCCACTGGACTATAGTCATGTAGGGAAGTCGGAAAAGTGGTCTCAGGAACCGGCACCAGGCAGGAGGTCTTCCACGGCATTGGTACTCTCTGTAATTGTAGGCTCATGTTAAACAGTAGTTGGAAGACAGTACATGGTTGGCTTGCACACACTTTTCAGTTGTTCTGCGTCTCACAAAGCTTCTTCTGTGTGATCCAAACACCTCAAACTTGGATTCGTCTGTCCATAACACTTTTTTCCAATCTTCCTCTGTCCAATGTCTGTGTTCTTTTGCCCATATTAATCTTTTGCTTTTATTAGCCAGTCTCAGATATGGATTTTCTTTGCCACTCTGCCCTGAAAGCCAGCATCCCGGCGTCGCCTCTTCACTGTAGACGTTGACACTGGCATTTTGCGTGT
This sequence comes from Ranitomeya variabilis, assembly GCF_051348905.1. NCBI lineage: Eukaryota > Metazoa > Chordata > Amphibia > Anura > Dendrobatidae > Ranitomeya > Ranitomeya variabilis. Next base: position 297,727,525 of record NC_135235.1, read on the forward strand.
ACTATTTAATGAAGCTGCCAGTTGAGGACCTGTGAGGCGTCGATTTCTCAAACTACAGACTCTAATGTATTTTTCTTGTTGCTCAGTTGTGCAACGAGGCCTCCCACTTCTCTTTCTACTCTGGTTAGAGCCTGTTTGTGCTCTCCTCTGAAGGGAGTAGTACACACTGTTGTAGGAAATCTTCAGTTTCTTGGCAATTTCTCGCATGGAATAGCCTTCATTTCTAAGAACAAGAATAGACTGTCGAGTTTCACATGAAAGTTCTTTTTTTCTGGATATTTTGAGAGTTTAATGGAACCAACAAATGTAATGCTCCAGATTCTCAACTAGCTCAAAGGAAGGTCAGGTTTATAGGTTCTCTAATCAGCCAAACTGTTTTCAGCTGTGCTAACATACTTGCACAAGGGTTTTCAAGGGTATTCTAACCATCCATTAGCCTTCTTACACAGTTAGCAAACACAATGTACCATAAGAACACTGGAGTGATGGTTGTTGGAAATGGGCCTCTCTACACTTATGAAGATATTGCAGTACAAACCCGACTTTTACAGTTAAAATAGTAATTTACCACATTAACAATGTATAGAGTACATTTCTGAATCATTTAATGTTAGCTTCATTGGAAAAAACTGTGCTTTTCTTTCAAAAATAAGGAAATTTCTAAGTGATCCTAAACTTTTGAACGGTAGCGTATAGCAACAATGACTCAACCGGTTTATCCCAGCAACAATTGGAATTCTCAGCAGAAGTGTGGAAAAACTACACCAAAAGGACTGGAATGCTGTTGAGATAGTTCTTCAATATTTGAAAAAGACTGAAGACATACATTTAAGGATATTTAAAACAAGAGATCTAAAACTCACAGGCTATGTGGATGCAGACTGGGCTGCTGACTTAGGTGATTGTAAATCGACAAACGGATATTTGTTCAAGCTTGGAGAAAGTTCAATTTCTTGGTCAAGCATAAAACAGGTGTCTGTAGCCTTTTCATCTACAGAAGAAGAGTATGTGTCTGTAGCCCAGGCAAGCCAAAAGGTCACTTGGTTAAATCAATTATTAGGAGATCTTGGTAAGCCATCAAACTCAAACAATGGTGATTTATGAAGACAACCAAGGATGCATTAAACTTTCATGCACTAAGAAGATAAATGCAGGAACCAAACACATTGACTTCATATATCATCTGTATGATTTGATAGAATGTAGCATAATTTAATTTCTTTATTGCGAGACTGATCAGATGATAGCTGATGTTATGACAAAGCCACTTCTGAAAACCAAATTTGAAAAATTCAGAACTACTATGGGACTAAGAGGATAAGTGGTTGTTAAGTGGGGGTGTTAAAATTATGCTTATTATTGTATAGCATCAACTACTATTTACTACTGTTTAATAGTGCATGAATTTCTGTTTCCAGCAATAGTGTTTGTCATGGCTCCACTCCACAGTGGGTCTGGGATGCAGTTACTAACACCTCAGCTATCCAATCTGATACAGGGGTGTGCTGAAGTTGTCAGTACTTTGATTGACAATTCAGTTGTCCAGTGTGGCGCCGAGTCGTGCTGAGCTGTCGGTGTGTTGACTGACAGTTTGGCCGTCCAATCTGAGACTTGGAGATGCTGGCTGTCTTCAGGTGTTCTTTATCCTATTTTACTGCCAGGCTAATTAACTGGGCTGTTTCTCCCAGACCTCTGACAGACCACATTCAGCTTCTGTGTGGTTTGTCTCTCTGTGCCTAGCATTCTATATTTTGGTCTTTCATTCCTGACCGACCTCATTGTGACAATCCATCTGTTTAACCCTTTGGCTCTGATCTGCTATCTCCTGGTATTCTGACCTCAGAACATTACATATGCCTTTATCTCTTCTTTCAGTTTATGGCGTGCCCTCCTGGCTTTTGACCTTGGACTCCTTGACTATCCCATCCCATGGCTTGTCCATGAGAAGTGATTCAGCGTCACATTGCGTCTGGCCAATACATTTTTCTTTTTCACCAGTATGGAGCCTGTTCACACTCTCTGTGACCAGGAGGCAAATTTGATGCAGATGACTCATGATCTGGCTAAGGAACGACAGAGTCTGGAGTCATCACAAAGTCTGCTGCAGGGACAAATAACTAATTTGATGATTACCACCTATAGCCCTCATCTCTGCCAGCAGTAGCTTTAACGTCAGTACCCTCTGATGTACAGTTGGTCTCTCCCTAAACTGTAATGGCCCTCCCTGATACATTTTTGGGAGAGAAAGGCCAGTTTAGGGTATTCAGGGAGAGCTGTAAGTTATTTTTTACCCTGCGCCCCGGTCATCAGGGGATGAGCTCCACGGGTGGGAATAATCATGTCTCTACTGCAAGGGGGTCCTCAGACAAGGGCATTTTCCTTGTCTCCACAAGCCCCAGAACGACTTTCTGTTGATGCCTTTTTTGACAGTTTAGGTCAGATATATGACGAACCCAACAGGATGTGGGTCGCTGAGGCTAAGGTCATGAACCTGGCACAGGGGGGTCACACAGCTGGACTACTGTACGAAGTTCCGGCAGTGGTCCACTGAAGTTCTGTGGAACAATGCAACTCTCAGGTGCCAGTTCCACAAAGGCCTTTCCAAATCTCTTAAGGATGCTCTGGTGCTTCATAACGCACTTTGTTTTCTGGTGGAGGTCATGACCCTGGCCATAAAGTCTCGTGGATTTCAGTACCACCTTTATGCTGATGACACTCAAATCTACCTCTCTGGCCCAGATGTCACCTCCCTGCTGTCCAGAATCCCAGAGTGTCTATCAGCCATATCCTCCTTCTTCTCCTCTCGCTTCCTCCAACTCAATGTGGACAAATCTGAACTCATCATCTTTCCTCCATCTCATAGATCTTCCCTGACCTATCTATTGCATTAAAGGACATCACGCTTTCCCCCGTACTGGAAGTCCGCTGCCTTGGAGTAACCCTTGACTCTGCCCTGTCCTTCAAACCGCACATCCAAGCTTTTTCCACCTCCTGTCGCCTCCAGCTCAAAAATATCTCCAGAATCCGTCCTTTCCTCAACCGTCAATCTACTAAAATTCTTGTGCATGCCCTCATCATCTTGACTACTGCAACATCCTTATCTGTGGCCTCCCTGCTAACACCCTTGCACCTCTCCTGTCCATCCTTAACTCTGCTGCCCGACTAATTCATCTCTCCCCTCGCTACTCCTCCGCTTCCCCCCTCTGCAAATCTCTTCACTGGCTCCCATTCCCTCAGCGTATCCAGTTCAAATTACTTATACTAACCTACAAAGCCATCCATAACCTGTCTCCTCCATATATCTCTGAACTAATCTCCCGATATCTTCCCTCACGTAATCTCCGGTCCTCCCAAGACCTCCTTCTCTCCTCCACACTTATTCGCTCCTCACTAGTGTTGAGCGATACCGTCCGATACTTGAAAGTATCGGTATCGGAAAGTATCGGCCGATACCGGCAAAATATCGGATCCAATCCGATACCGATACCCGATACCAATACAAGTCAATGGGACTCATGTATCGGACGGTATTCCTGATGGTTCCCAGGGTCTGAAGGAGAGGAAACTCTCCTTCAGGCCCTGGGAACCATATAAATGTGTAAAAGAAAGAATTAAAATAAAAAATATCGCTATACTCACCTCTCCGACGCAGCCGGGACTTCAGCGAGGGAACCGGCAGCGTTGTTTGTTTAAAATTCGCGCTATTACTTGGTTACGTGAATTCCCGGCTTGTGATTGGTCAGGTCGGCCATGTTGCCGGGACGCGGACCAATCACAGCAAGCCGTGACGAAATTACGTCACGGCTTGCTGTGATTGGTCCGCGTCCCGGCAATATGGCCGCCCTGACCAATCACAAGCCGTGACGTCACGGGAGGCTGGACACGCGCTCATTTTAAAATGGGCGCGTGTCCAGCCTCCCGTGACGTCACGGCTTGTGATTGGTTGCGCCGCGGTCAACCAATCACAAGCCGGGAGGCTGGACGCGCTCATTTTAAAATGGGCGCGTGTCCAGCCTCCCGTGACGTCACGGCTTGTGATTGGTTGCGCCGCGGTCAACCAATCACAAGCCGGGAGGCTGGACGCGCTCATTTTAAAATGGGCGCGTGTCCAGCCTCCCGTGACGTCACGGCTTGTGATTGGTCAGGGCGGCCATATTGCCGGGACGCGGACCAATCACAGCAAGCCGTGACGTAATTTCGTCACGGCTTGCTGTGATTGGTCCGCGTCCCGGCAACGTGGCCGACCTGACCGATCACAAGCCGGGAATTCACGTAACCAAGTAATAGCGCGAATTTTAAACAAACAACGCTGCCGGTTCCCTCGCTGAAGTCCCGGCTGCGTCGGAGAGGTGAGTATAGCGATATTTTTTATTTTAATTCTCTCTTTTACACATTTTAACATTAATGTTGTTGCGATACCCGATACCCGATACCACAAGAGTATCGGAATCCCGGTATCGGAATTCCGATACAGCAAGTATCGGCCGATACCCGATACTTGCAGCATCGGAATGCTCAACACTACTCCTCACCCAACCTCCTCCAAGACGTCTCCAGAATATCCCCCATCCTCTGGAATTCTGTGCGCCAACACGTCTGACTATCAACCACATTCGGATCCTTCAGATGGAACCTGAAAACCCATCTGTAGCGCCCCCACTGCCGCAGGGCCGAGGGGTACCCGGTACCGGGCCTCTGAGTCTCTGCTCTGGGGTTGTCACGGTGGCTAGACCCGGTCCGTGACCCTGCTGAGGGGCGTACAGTAATAGATGTGGATGATGGTGGTAGTGTAGTGCCGGTCGCAGTCAATAACGAAGACACCAGGTTGCAGTCTCTTTACCTCTTTACTGAAGGTCTCAAAGTCCTCAATCCGGAATACGGTTAACCGGGCTGCGCAAGTCCGGCCGGTCCGATGGCACCTCCAGAGTTCCCTTTGCAGGTGGAAATCTGTGCCTTCCTGCTAGCGCTATGTGTTGTGGTCCTCCCCTGCTGTGCTTACGGGATAGTCCCCACAACTGTTGTGTCTGTTTCTCGTGTTCCCTCACAACTCGATTAGATGATCTTCTGCTAATCTTCCGTCCCTCCCAGGTGTTATGGTTGGGACGCACCCGTATGACGGGTAGGCTCGGAGCTCTTCCGGGACCCTAGAGTCACCCCTCTCCACAGGTTGCCCCCTATGTCTGCGTAGGTGATTTAAGTGAGACAGCCTGCCTGTGACTGACTGTCCTGCCGTTGGTTTGAAGTATGGCTTAGAGCTCTGTACCTCCTCGGCGTTCCGGCCGCCGGTTGTTTACGCCTCAGTAGGATGTTGCCTCGATCTTACAGCACGACTCCTACTGGTATTCTCCTTCTTGCTTTGATCTCGTTTATCACTCAGCACAATAAATCTCGCTTCTGGTCCTTTCTTAGGGCACCGCCGCTATGAAGTGCAGGCGCGGTCCCGTAGCTTTCTCTCTGTTTGCCAGGCCTCTGTCAGGATCCCACCCCTGACAGGGACCCTACCGAATCTTCCCCTGTAACACCCTCTGCCACAAGGTGTTGCCTGGTTCCAACCCAGTCAGCGTTCTCCCTAACTTCCTGCCTGACCCCCAGTTTTACCAGTATGTGAGGAGTGGCCTAATGAATAGTACCCTTAGCTCCCCCTGGAGGCCCGACTATGAAATGTATTGGTGTATGTGATACCTGGTCAGATGAACTCCTTCAGTGCCATCAGACGTACCATAGCCCCCCTTAGCGGCGGAGCCACAGTACTGCAACGACCAGGACTCTGGGGCGCTGCACTCCCCCCCGGTTAAATCCAGTACTCCTGGACTGGGAAGAAAACAACAATACATGTCAGCAAAAAGACATACAATTTTTGTGAGTGCAATAACAATAAGCATATTTGAACAGAGCTTCCCTTTATGGGAGGTGAGAACACTTGAACGTTACAAACATGGTTAAATACTTTTAAATAACTTACTATAAATAACTTTTCTTACCCAACCGGGTATTCTACTAAGTGCAAAATTTTTAAACATTAATTCAACATTGCCTTTAAGGATGTACACTCTGAATCCACTAAAGACCTTCTTATAACACATTATAAGGCTTAAGCAACTGTGCTACATTCTCCTACTTTACATCTGCAGGACCGCCTGTCCTAACCGCTCCAGACCTACTGCCTCTCCTTTCTGTTACAGGACCGCTCCTTTCTGTCCGAGCCTACTGTCCTTCCACTACTATACACAGTATAAAACATGTTTTTCTTTCAGTTTGAGATCACTGAGCCATCTCTATATGGCTCCTAAGAGGACTCACCACTAACCCCTACGGGTTCACTTCCTGTCCTCATTCTCTAACACATCGTTAAACATTTCTTACAATCAACTAGTTGGTTACATTTAACTTTCACATATCAACATCATCAATACTTTCTTTTTCAAGACATTATTGCCACTCAACCATCTTAAGGCAACGCTGTTCATAAGTGCAGGATGTGAACATCCCCTTTAAGAGGGGACCAAGTCTCTATGAGGTAGTGCAACTTCTCAAGCTGCAAGAACCGTATCTTCACAAAGAGTCCATCTTTATGTAAAACCAGTAGAGAGCACCTTTAAGAAGGTGCAAACTATATACAAGGAGTTTGTATCATGCATTGTTCATGATTCAGCAGTTCTTTGATAACTTGTGCAAATGTAGAAAACAAACAAAAATAAGAAACAATAGGGACCCCGGGTCAACAAAGGGATCCCTTTAAGAGTAACCCTAGACGGGTTTAGCAGCAAAACAGTGGAAACAGTTAACTTATTTAAAATCATTAAAGCTTACTCATTACTCTGATGGTGGCTGAGCAGGGGATGATCTTCTGTCCCCGGCCGATGCAGCACCCGTGCTGGTAGTTGGTCTCTCAGGTGCCATCAGATCAGCCGGCGTCTGGATTTGAAGGCTGATCCTGCTTGCAAGCTCGGCGGCTGCTACAAGGCGGACGGTGGTGATAGTAACGAGATCTGTCAATTCTGGATCAATCGGGGTCGCGGCAACAGGTGACGCTCCCTCGGGCTCACACCGGTGGACGTTCCGAGCGCACCATCCTTGTGCATTCCGGCGGCGAGTGTAGGTCACCTGATCCCCCCTTTGCAATGGGTCACCATCTCGACTGCAGCAGGGAGTTTTTACGTTGTAGCTAGTAATGAAGACGTCAGTTGGTAGTCCCGGTTCCTGTATGGAGCCCCAACCCCTCTTCGGGTGGAAAGCTAGCACAGTCCCCCCGCTTTACCACATCGTTCCTGTTGTGCGCAGGCTTCCTGCGTTGCGTCTTCGGCATATCAGATTGTTCTGTTTCGTCTCGGTTTTTCTAGTGTTGGATCAGACATTGTTTATACTGTTCCCAAGTGAGCACAGCAGGGGGTGTCCCACCGGAGGATCACCCCGTCTGGGCCCACATCTATGGGTTCCCCCATCTTGGTCGGTAGGGGAGGTACCAGCTTTCCCATCACGTCAGGGGTGAGGACCACCCGTTCCACCGTAAAGGCGCGGTTATTGTTGCTGGGGTGAGGAGCGGTCACAGGAGCGGGATCGGTCAGGGGAGCCGGATCGGTTGGGAGAGCAGAATCGGCCAGGGGAGTAGGGGTGCCGTCCATACCTGCGCCTGATGTGATTCCACCGATGTCGATCGGTTCCATTGACGAGGACACTGGAATCGGCTGCAGCCCGGACCGCGGCCCTTCCGGAGCGGCCTCCCGACGTGGCTCCGCCCTCCATGGCTCCGTGGCTGGGATAGGTAGACTCGGCTCCTCTACTGGTGGCTCCCAGGAATTCAGGTCCTTCACGGGCGGTGGACGCGAGTCCGCCTCTGATGGGTGAGGGCAAGCCGGGATCGCCTCGCCGTTGCTCGGGCACTTGCTGCTCATCGTCGCTGTCTGGCATTCGGCGGCAACGCATGCACCTGGCTCCGCCATTTCTCCGAGGTCGAGCTCCTTCTTCACCTCGTTCCCGCCATTGCAAATCAGGGGGCGGTTCTCCTCTGCTGCTGGGTAGGTCGTCCTCTCGCAGCAGGAGTCGGAGGGGGCGGTCGCTACTTCTGGCGCCGCTTTGGTAGTCTCCTCCCATGGCACGCCCTTCTTCCTCTGCGCTCCCTGTGGCGCTGCAATGGCGGCGGCTTTTGGCGGGAACTTTTGGCGGTAAATGGCAACACACAGTCTTTGCAATAAATCACAGTCCAAGTATAATAAATCACAGTTCCAAGGCACACATGACCTGATTCTTCAGGCTTAAGTAGATCCTGTTCGTGACGCCAAGTTTGTAGCGCCCCCACTGCCGCAGGGCCGAGGGGTACCCGGTACCGGGCCTCTGAGTCTCTGCTCTGGGGTTGTCACGGTGGCTAGACCCGGTCCGTGACCCTGCTGAGGGGCGTACAGTAATAGATGTGGATGATGGTGGTAGTGTAGTGCCGGTCGCAGTCAATAACGAAGACACCAGGTTGCAGTCTCTTTACCTCTTTACTGAAGGTCTCAAAGTCCTCAATCCGGAATACGGTTAACCGGGCTGCGCAAGTCCGGCCGGTCCGATGGCACCTCCAGAGTTCCCTTTGCAGGTGGAAATCTGTGCCTTCCTGCTAGCGCTATGTGTTGTGGTCCTCCCCTGCTGTGCTTACGGGATAGTCCCCACAACTGTTGTGTCTGTTTCTCGTGTTCCCTCACAACTCGATTAGATGATCTTCTGCTAATCTTCCGTCCCTCCCAGGTGTTATGGTTGGGACGCACCCGTATGACTGGTAGGCTCGGAGCTCTTCCGGGACCCTAGAGTCGCCCCTCTCCACAGGTTGCCCCCTATGTCTGCATAGGTGATTTAAGTGAGACAGCCCGCCTGTGACTGACTGTCCTGCCGTTGGTTTGAAGTATGGCTTAGAGCTCTGTACCTCCTCGGCGTTCTGGCCGCCGGTTGTTTACGCCTCAGTAGGATGTTGCCTCGATCTTACAGCACGACTCCTACTGGTATTCTCCTTCTTGCTTTGATCTCGTTTCTCACTCAGCACAATAAATCTCACTTCTGGTCCTTTCTTAGGGCACCGCCGCTATGAAGTGCAGGCGCGGTCCCCTAGCTTTCTCTCTGTTTGCCAGGCCTCTGTCAGGATCCCACCCCTGACAGGGACCCTACCGAATCTTCCCCTGCAACACCCTCTGCCACAAGGTGTTGCCTGGTTCCAACCCAGTCAGCGTTCTCCCTAACTTCCTGCCTGACCCCCAGTTTTACCAGTATGTGAGGAGTGGCCTAATGAATAGTACCCTTAGCTCCCCCTGGAGGCCTGACTGTGAAATGTATTGGTGTATGTGATACCTGGTCAGATGAACTCCTTCAGTGCCATCAGACGTACCATAGCCCCCCTTAGCGGCGGAGCCACAGTACTGCAACGACCAGGACTCTGGGGCGCTGCACATCTATTCAGGAAAGTCTACAGCCTGCACTGACCCCGCTGCCTCCTCACCACGACTGAAGCTCCCGCCTCACCAACACCGGAGCTGCTGCAACCCCCAACCTACTGTCTCCTTCCCCACCATCCTGTAGAATGTAAGCCCGCAAGGGCAGGGTCCTCGCTCCTCTGTATCAGTCTGTCATTGTTAGTTTGCTTACTGTAAGTGATATCTGTAATTTGTATGTAACCCCTTCTCATGTACAGCACCATGGAATCAATGGTGCTATATAAATAATAATAATAACTAGATGGGTATTTCCTGAAGGAACCACAGATAGTGCTTTGGAATGGTGCCCGGGCTGCCCCTGCAAGACTTTCACACTTGGGTGCCCCTCAGGCGGTCCGATTTGGTGGGTTGGGTCAATCTGGGTCTGATTTTGTGGGCGGGGTAAATCTACGTCCGATTCGGTGGGCGGGGTCACTTTTGGTCCGATTCTGTGGGCGCGGCCACTCTGGGTCCGATTCGGTGGGCGGAGCCACTCTGGGTCCGATTTGGTGGGCGGGGCACCTTAGGGACCAATTTGGTGGGTGGGGTCACTCGGTCCGATTTGGTGGGCTGGGCACCTCAGGGTCTGATTTGGTGGGCTGGGCACCTCAGGGTCCGATTTGGTGGGTGGGGTCACTCTGGGTCCGATTTGGTGGGCGGGGTCACTCTGGGCCCGATTTGGTGGAAGGGGTCACTCTGGGTCCGATTTGGTGGAAGGGGTCACTCTGGGTCTGATTTGGTGGAAGGGGTCACTCTGGGTCCGATTTGGTGGGCGGAGCCACTCTGGGTCCGATTTGGTGGGCGGGGTCACTCTGGGTCTGATTTAGGGGGCGGGGTCACTCTGGGTCCGATTTGGTGGGCCGGGCCCCTCGGGGTCCGATTTGGTGGGCCGGGCCTCTCGGGTTCCGAATTGGTGAGCGGGGTAATCTACTATCTAATTATCTAAGGGCACTTCCGTCTTTCTGTCTCACAACACCGCTACGTCATCATCTCGTGAGACCGCAATGCACTCTTGGGACCGGAGCGCGCAACAAGCATCGGGTACCGGCCACTCCAGGTGCAACAAGCATCGTGTACCGGCCGCTCTAGGAGGTGCAACAACCATCAGATACCGGCCGCTCCAGGAGGTGAGTATGTAACTTTTTTATTTTAATTCTTTTTTTTTTTTAACAGGGATATGCAGTATACTATGTGACTGGACAATATACTACGTGACTGGGCAGTATAACTACGTGGCTCTGCGCTGTATACTGCGTGGCTCTGTGCTGTATACTGCGTTGCTCTGCGCTGTATACTACGCGGCTCTGCGCTGTATACTACGCGGCTCTGCGCTGTATACTGCGTGGCTCTGCGCTGTGTACTGCGCGGCTCTGCGCTGTGTACTGCACGGCTCTGCGCTGTGTACTGCGCGGCTCTGCACTGTGTACTGCGCGTTCTGCGCTGTATACTGCGCGGCTCTGCGCTGTATACTGCGCAGCTCTGCGCAGCTCTGCGCTTTGTACTGCGCGGCTCTGCGCTATATACTGCGTGGCTCTTCGCTGTATACTACGCGGCTCTGCGCTGTGTACTGCGCGGCTCTGCGCTGTGTACTGCGCGTGTCCGTGCTGTGTACTGCGCGTGTCTGCGCTGTATACTGCGGGGCTCTGCACTGTATACTGCGGGGCTCTGCGCTGTATACTACGCGGCTCAGCGCTGTATACTGCGCGGCTCTGCGTTGCATACTGCGTGGCTCTACGCTGCGTACTGCGCGGCTCTGCGCTGTATACTGGGTGGCTCTGCGCTGTGTACTGCGCGGCTCTGTGCTGTGTACTGTGCGGCTCTGCACTGTGTACTGCGCGGCTCTGCGCTGTGTACTGCGCGGCTCTGCGCTGTGTACTGCGCGGCTCTGCGCTTTATACTGTGCGGCTCTGCGCTCTGTACTGCGCGGCTCTGCGCTGTGTACTGCGCAGCTCTGCGCTGTATACTGCGCGGCTCTGCGCTGTGTACTGCGCGGCTCTGCGCTGTGTACTGCGCGGCTCTGCGCTGTGTACTGCTCGGCTCTGCGCTGTGTACTGCGCGGCTCTGCGCTGTGTACTGCGCGGCTCTGCGCTGTGTACTGCGCGGCTCTGCGCTGTGTACTGCGCGGCTCTGCGCTGTGTACTGCACGGCTCTGCGTGGTATACTGCGCGGCTCTGCGCTTTATACTGTGCGGCTCTGCGCTCTGTACTGCACGGCTCTGCGCTGTCTACTGCGCGGCTCTGCGCTGTGTACTGCTCGGCTCTGCGCTGTGTACTGCGCGGCTCTCCGCTTTATACTGCGCGGCTCTGCGCTGTGTACTGCGCGGCTCTGCGTGGTATACTGCGCGGCTCTGCGCTGTGTACTGCACGGCTCTGCGCTTTATACTGCGCGGCTCTGCGCTGTGTACTGCACGGCTCTGCGCTGTGTACTGCGCGGCTCTGCGCTGTGTACTGCGCGGCTCTGCGCTTTATACTGCGCAGCTCTGCGCTTTATACTGCGCGGCTCTGCGCTGTGTACTGCGCGGCTCTGCGCTGTGTACTGCGCGGCTCTGCGCTGTGTACTGCACGGCTCTGCGCTTTATACTGCGCGGCTCTGCGCTGTGTACTGCACGGCTCTGCGCTGTGTACTGCGCGGCTCTGCGCTGTGTACTGCACGGCTCTGCGCTTTAAACTGCGCGGCTCTGCGCTGTGTACTGCACGGCTCTGCGCTGTGTACTGCGCGGCTCTGCGCTGTGTACTGCGCGGCTCTGCGCTTTATACTACACGGCTCTGCGCTGTGTACTGCGCGGCTCTGCGCTGTGTACTGCGCGGCTCTGCGCTGTGTACTGCACGGCTCTGCGCTTTATACTGCGCGGCTCTGCGCTGTGTACTGCGCGGCTCTGCGCTGTGTACTGCGCGGCTCTGCGCTGTGTACTGCGCGGCTCTGCGCTTTATACTGCGCGGCTCTGCGCTGTGTACTGCACGGCTCTGCGCTGTGTACTGCGCGGCTCTGCGCTGTGTACTGCACGGCTCTGCGCTTTAAACTGCGCGGCTCTGCGCTGTGTACTGCACGGCTCTGCGCTGGGTACTGCGCGGCTCTGCGCTGTGTACTGCGCGGCTCTGCGCTTTATACTACACGGCTCTGCGCTGTGTACTGCGCGGCTCTGCGCTGTGTACTGCGCGGCTCTGCGCTGTGTACTGCACGGCTCTGCGCTTTATACTGCGCGGCTCTGCGCTGTGTACTGCGCGGCTCTGCGCTGTGTACTGCGCGGCTCTGCGCTGTGTACTGCACGGCTCTGCGCTTTATACTGCGCGGCTCTGCGCTGTGTACTGCACGGCTCTGCGCTGTGTACTGCACGGCTCTGCGCTGTGTACTGCGCGGCTCTGCGCTGTGTACTGCACGGCTCTGCGCTTTATACTGCACGGCTCTGCGCTTTATACTGCGCGGCTCTGCGCTTTATACTGCGCGGCTCTGCGCTATGTACTGCGCGGCTCTGCGCTGTGTACTGCGCGGCTCTGCGCTGTGTACTGCGCGGCTCTGCGCTGTGTACTGCACGGCTCTGCGCTGTGTACTGCGCGGCTCTGCGCTGTGTACTGCACGGCTCTGCGCTGTGTACTGCGCGGCTCTGCGCTGTGTACTGCGCGGCTCTGCGCTTTATACTGCGCGGCTCTGCGCTGTGTACTGCGCGGCTCTGCGCTGTGTACTGCGCGGCTCTGCGCTGTGTACTGCACGGCTCTGCACTGTATACTGCGTGGCTGTGCAATATACTACGTGGACATGCATATTCTAGAATACCCGATGAGTTAGAATCGGGCCACAGTCTAATAATCATAAGACTACGGATAGTGGTTTGGAATTGTGCTGTACTGTCACTTTAAGAGCTGATATTATCTGACAAAACTTGTGACCTGGTGAGCTGATGTAGATTTCATAGGAGTTGGCATAGTAACTGTGTCTGACTGCGCATATCAATGAGCTAATCAGCCAGGTGGCAGTTATTTTTAGAAATTGCCTCAGAAACCAGCCCATTATAAACGTATAGGAAAATTTCTCCATTGAAACGCATTGAAAGACTTTTTTCAAACACAAATTGCGCAAAAACTACAAATCCGATCGACACGAAAAATACTTAGCACACCTCTCAGGAACGCTGGCTTCGAAATGACACCTCACTGGAGTCTGTGAGTTTAGCGGTTCGGGCCGCATTACGTGCGGACTGAATAATAAGAATAAGAAGAAGTTTACCACGGTGGAATAACAGTATAGTGCTTTGTTCCAAAGCACTATAATAAGAAGAAGAAGTTATCCACGATGGAATAACAGTATAGTGCTTTGTTCCAAAGCACTATAATAATAATAGGAATTTATGGCAGAATTTGTTAGAGATGTTGTGAATGGCAGGCTGCCTGTTATACTTCCCCGGAGCAGGTCCATTTCCAGAGGTGAAGCCATTGGAGGTTTGAGTTGTCAGTCTTCGTGTTGTGGAGAAAAGACAAAGTCAAGATCTTGTCTGTACTGTGGTCTCTCTGGACATTTTCTCAAGAATTGCCCAACTTGACCTCAGGATAATTACATTTTTAACCTGAATTTCAATAACAGTTTTTTTTCTGTTGCCTTATTTTGATTGGTATACTTAGAAGCAGCATTTGTACGAGTTTGCAGTTTTGTACACAAATCAAAATACTTCTCTTGCATGCAATCTAGAGTTTGTTCACTAGATGGCAGCAAATCCATTTGAATTTTACAGCAAATCTTGTGGAGTCCTGCAAGAAGCAAGGTCAGGCACAGAAATAGCTCAGAATGAAGTGGAGCAGAGATAGGAGCAAAGACCTGACCCCAGAAGTGGGAATCTATAGCAATCCTTCCTTGTAAACATGTGTAGCATAGTCCACGTCAGAGATAAAGCAATGAAAAAATGTGTTATTTATAAATTGCTTGAGTCAACAGTGCGTCCTTTCTTTATATTCGCTCCAGTGGATCGCATGCTTCTCATAGTAATGGCGTGCAGATAGGGGGCTGACAATACAGCTGGGGCATAACGATGGGTTATTACTGATGAAGGGGGCACATTTTAGACCGTGTTGACAACAGTGCCACTTAGAGGAGTATGAAGTGTACTGCAACTAATGCATCCGTCACATACTTCTAAATCCACGTTCCAATTAGGGTGGCATTATTTATTTCTTATTACCATGTAGGTGGATTACTAGAGCTTCAGTATTTCCTTTATGAGAGTGGATTTAGCTGGTTACCTTTGCTATTTGCTACAACCAAAAGGTTGTTGCACTGATGTTACAGGTGCTTCTCACAAAATTAGAATATCATCAAAAAGTTTATTTCAGCTCTTCAATACAAAAAGTGAAACTCATATATAGCGTCATTACAAGCAGAGTGATCTATTTCAAATGTTTATTTCTGCTAATGTTGATGATTATGGCTTACAATGAAAACCCAAAAGTCATTATCTCAGTAAATTAGAATAATTAACAAAAACACCAGCAAAGGCTTCCTAAGTGTTTAAAAAGGTCCCTTCAGTAGCTCCACAATCATGGGGAAGACTGCTGATATGCCAGATGTCCAGAAGGCAGTCACTGACACACTCCACAAGGAGGGTAATGTTGTGAATTCCGTTCTCGAAATCCCTCCTGTGGTCATGAATGGTACTTCGGTGAGTTCTGTCCGTGGACTCCCTCTGGTGGCTGTGAGTGGAGCTGCTGGTTCTGAGATTCCTTCTCCAGCTGCCCTCGTTTGGGGCTAGGCTGATTCTCTATTTAACTCCACTCAGATCGTTACTCCATGCCAGCTGTCAATGTTCTAGTACTGGTTCAGATCTCTCCTGGATCTTTCTCAGGACCTGTCTACTCCAGCACAAGCTAAGTTCCTGCTTGTTCATTTATTACATATGGTTTTTCTTGCTAAGTTCTAGTCCAGCTTGCTATCATGAAACTACCTGGCTAGCTGGAAGCTCTGGGGGTGCAGAGTGGCACCACCGCATCGTGAGTCGGTGCGGGGGTATTTTTTGCACACTCTGCGTGGTTTTTGTAGCTTTTTGTGTTGACCGCAAAGATTCCTTTTCTATCCTCAATCTGTTTAGTTAGACTGGCCTCTCTTTGCTAAAACCTATTTCATCCTGTGTTTGTGATTTCCTCTTATCTCACAGTCAATACTTGTGGGGGGGCTGCTTTTACCTTTGGGGAAATTTCTCTGAGGCAAGTAAGGCTTTGTTTCCTTTCTTTAGGGGTAGTTAGCTCTTAGGCTGTGAAGAGGCGTCTAGGCAGAGTCAGGCACGCTCCACGGCTGTTTCTAGTTGTGTTGATAGGAGTAGGGTTTGCGGTCAGCAGAGTTCCCATTTCCCCAGAGCTCGTCCTGATTCCGTGTTTAACTATCAGGTCATTCCTGGTGCACCTAACCACCAGGTCCACAACAGGGTAAGCCACAAAAGGTCATTGCTAAAGAAGCTGGCTGTTCAGAGAGTGCTGTATCCAAGAATATTGATGGAAAGTTAAGTGGAAGGATAAAGTGTGGTAGAAAAAGGTACACAAACAACCGGGATAACCGCAGCCTTGAAAGGATTGTTACCAAAAGGCCATTCAAAAATTTGGGGGAGACTCACAAGGAGTGGACTGCAGCTGGAGTCATTGCTTCAAGAGCCACCACACACAGACGTATCCAGGACATGGGCTACAAGTGTCACATTCCTTGTGTCAAGCCACTCATGAACAATAGACAACGCCAGAAGCGTCTTACCTGGGCCAAGGAGAAAAAGAACTGGACTGTTGCTCAGTGGTCCAAGGTGCTGTTTTCAGATGAAACTAAATTTTGCATTTCATTTGAAAATCAAGGTCCCAGAGTCTGGAGGAAGAGTGGAGAGGAACACAACCCAAGCTGCTGGAGGTCTAGTGTGAAGTTTCCATAATCAGTGATGGTTTAGGGAGCCATGTCATCTGCTGGTGTATGTTCACTGTGTTTTATCAAAGTCAGCGCAGCCGTCTACCAGGAATTTTAGAGCCCTTCATGCTTCCCTCTTCCGACAAGCTTTTTGGAGATGGAAATTTCATTCTCCGGCAGGACTTGGCACCTGTCCACACTGCCAAAAGTACCAATACTTGGTTTATAAACAACAGTATCCCTGTGCTTGATTGGCAGCAAACTCGCCTGACCTTAACCCCATAGAGAATCAATGGGGTATGGTCAAGAGGAAGATGAGAGGCACCAGACCCCACAATGCAGACGAGCTGAAGGCTGCTATCAAAGCAACCTGGGCTTCCATAACACCTCAGCAGTGCCACAGGCTGATCGCCTCCATGCCACGCTACATTGATGCAGTAATTGATGCAAAATGAGCAGTGCATTTACTGAACATACATTTCAGTAGGCCAACATTTTGGATTTTACAATAATTTACAATCATGAAGCTGGTGCTATAAAGTATTCTAATTTACTGAGATAATGACTTTTGGGTTTTCATTGGCTGTAAGCCAGAATCATCAACATTAACAGAAATAAACACTTGAAATAGATCACTCTGTAGTCGCTCTATCTAATATATGAGTTTCACTTTTTGTATTGAGGAACTGAAATAAATTATCTTTTTGATGATATTCTAATTTTGTGAGCTGCACCTGTAAGTTGTCTCTTACTTTAAAAGTTAATTTCAAAGGACACAGGTTTGACTAATAAAAAAATATCCTACATACATGTCCTGGACTGGAGGTACTGTGTCTTCCACCAGTCTCTGTTTATCAAAATCTGGAAGAGGCATCACATGACAGCTGCAGGCAGTCAGCAGCCACTGATCAGCTGCAGCGTTCACGTTCAGCCATATTTGCTTGTTCATCTCTGATGGAGCATGAATGCTGCAGGCAATCAGCAGGGGTAAAGAGTTGGCCAATCAGGCTCATGCCGAAAACCACCCAAAACGTCCCAGAAAGCAGCGCTGCTGAAATGTTTCATGAGCTTAAAATCGAGATGCCCCATCCACGGCTACCAGTTGTGGGACCTCGAAACGCACCTCCACGGCTGCCGGACCTCGAAACGCACCTCCACGGCTGCTGGACTGCGAAACGCACTTCTGCGGCTGCTGGACCTTGAAACGCACCTCCGCGGCTGCCAGACCTCGAAACGCACCGCCGCGGCTTCCGGACCATGAAACGCACCTCCATGGCTGCTGAACCTCGAAAAGCACATCCGCAGTTGCCGATCCTCGAAACGCACCTCCATGGCTGCTGGACCTCAAAACTCAGCGACGCGGCTGCTGGACCTCGAAATGCACCTCCGCCGCTGCCGAACCTCGAAACGCACCAAGGAAGCTGCCGGACCTCGAAACGTGCCTCAGCGGCTGCTGGACCTCGAATCGCGCCGCTGTGGCTGACGCACCTCAAAACGCGCTACCGCACCTGGAAACGCGCCACCGCGGCTGCCGGACCTCGAAACGCGCCGCTGCATCTGCCAGACCTCAAAATGAGCCACCGCAGCTGCCAGACCTCGAAACGCACCACCGAGGCTGCCGGACCTCGAAATGCACCACCACGGCTGCTGGACCTCGAAATGTGCTGCCGCAGCTGCCGGACCTCGAAACGCACCTCCACGGCTGCCGAACCTCGAAAAGCACCTCCGCAACTGCCTGACCTCGAAACTCACCATCACGGCTGCTGGACCTCGAAACGCACCTCCATGGCTGCCGGCCCTCGAAATGCACTTCTGCAGCTGCTGGACCTTGAAACGCACCGCCGCGGCTGCTGGACTTCGAAACGCACCTCCATGGCTGCTGAATCTCGAAAAGCACCTCCGCAGCTGCCGATCCTCAAAACGCACCTCCATGGCTGCTGGACCTCAAAACGCGCCGCCGCGGCTGCTGGACCTCAAAACGCGCTGCCGCACCTGGAAACACGCCACCGCCGCTGCCATATCTCGAAACGCACGCCGCGGCTGTCATACCTCAAAACACGTCACCGGAGCTGCTGAACTTCGAAACGCGCCTCCGCGGATGCCGGACCTCGAAGCGCACCAACATGGCTGCCGGACCTCAAAATGCACTGCCGCGACTGCCAGATCTCGAAACGCACGCCGCAGCTGTCATACCTCAAAACACGTCACCGGAGCTGCTGAACTTCGAAACGCGCCTCCGCGGATGCCGGACCTCGAAGCACGCCTCCTCAGCTGCCGAACCTGGAAATGCGCCACCGCGGCTGACGGACCTCGAAATGCGCCGCCTTATGGCAGCCAGCCATACCTTAAAACGCGCCGCGGTTGCCATACGTCGAAGCGCACCTCTGCTGCCATACGTCGAAATATGCCTCTGCGGCTGCTAGACCTTGAAACGTGCTGCAGCTGCTGAACCTCGAAACGCTCCGCAGCTGATAGACCTTGAAACGCGCCGCCGTAGCTGCCGGACCTCAAAATGCGCTTCCGCGGCTGCTGAACCTCGAAACGCGCCTACGCGGCTGCTGGACCTCGAAATGCACCTCCGCCGCTGCCGAACCTCGAAACGCAGCAAGGAAGCTGCCGGACCTCGAAACGTGCCTCAGTGGCTGCTGGACCTCGAATCGCGCCGCTGTGGCTGACGGACCTCAAAACGCGCTGCTGCATCTGCCAGACCTCAAAACGAGCCACCGCAGCTGCCAGGCCTCGAAACGCACCACCGAGGCTGCCGGACCTCGAAATGCACCACCACGGCTGCCGGACCTCGAAATGTTCTGCTGCAGCTGCCGGACCTCGAAACGCACCTCCACGGCTGCCGAACCTCGAAAAGCACCTCCGCAACTGCCTGACCTCGAAACTCACCATCACGGCTGCTGGACCTCGAAACGCACCTCCATGGCTGCCGGACCTTGAAACGCACTTCTGCAGCTGCTGGACCTTGAAACGCACCTCCGCGGCTGCCAGACCTCGAAACGCACCGCCGCGAATGCTGGACTTCGAAACGCACCTCCATGGCTGCTGAACCTTGAAAAGCACCTCCGCAGCTGCCGATCCTCAAAACGCACCTCCATGGCTGCTGGACCTCAAAACGGCCACCGCGGCTGCTGGACCTCAAAACGCGCTGCCGCACCTGGAAACGAGCCACCGCCACTGCCATATCTGGAAACGCACGCCGCGGCTGTCATACCTCAAAACACGTCACCGGAGCTGCTGAACTTCGAAACGCGCCTCCGCGGATGCCGGACCTCGAAGCGCACCAACATGGCTGCCGGACCTCAAAATGCACTGCTGCGACTGCCAGATCTCGAAACGCACGCCGCAGCTGTCATACCTCAAAACACGTCACCGGAGCTGCTGAACTTCGAAACGCGCCTCCGCGGATGCCGGACCTCGAAGCACGCCTCCTCAGCTGCCGAACCTGGAAATGCGCCACCGCGGCTGCCGGACCTCGAAATGCACCGCCTTATGGCAGCCAGCCATACCTTGAAACGCGCCGCGGTTGCCATACGTCGAAGCGCACCTCTGCTGCCATACGTCAAAATATGCCTCTGCGGCTGCCAGACCTTGAAACGTGCTGCAGCTGCTGAACCTCGAAACGCTCCGCAGCTGATAGACCTTGAAACGTGCCGCCGTGGCTGCCGGACCTCAAAATGCGCTTCCGCGGCTGCTGAACCTCGAAACGCGCCTATGCGGCTGCCGGACCTCGAAATGCACCTCCGCGGCTGCCGAACCTCGAATGCACCAAGGTGGCTGCCGAACCTCGAAACACACCATCGGGGTTGCCATACTTCGAAACGCGCCTCCACGGCTTCCTGATCTCAAAACGCGCGCCCACAGCTGCTGGACCTCAAAACCCGCCTCCGCGGCTGCCGGACCTCGAAGCGCGCCTCCCCAGCTGCCGGACCTCAAAACGCAGCGCTGCGGTTGCTGGACCTTCAAAAGTGCCTCCGCAGCTGCCGGACCTTGAAACGCCCTCTGCGGCTGCCAGACCTCGAAATGTACGTCCACGGCTGCCATACCTCAAAACGCGCTGTGGCTGTTGGACCTCGAAACGCGCCGCCAGACCACGAAATGCAACGCCGTGGTTGCCGGACCTCGAAATGCACCGTTGTGGCTGCCGGACCTCGAAACACCCAGTCGCGGCTGCCGGACCTCAAAACTCATCTCCGCGGCTGCCAGAACTTGAAACGCGCCTCCATAGCTACCGGACCTCGAAATGCACGGCCGCGGCTTTCGCACCTCAAAACGTGCCACTGAAGCTGCCATACCTCAAAACGTGCCTTCGCGGATGCCGGAACTTGAAACGTGCCTCCATGGCTGCCAGAACTCAAAACACGCATCGACGGCTGCCAGACCTCGAAACGCACCGCCGAGTCTGCTGGACCTCAAAAAGCACCTCCGCAGCTGCCGAACCTTGAAATGCACCTCATCGGCAGCCGTTGTGTTTTGAGGTACGGCAGCCGCGACACTGCTTTCGAGGTCTGGCAGCCGCAGTGGTGCATTTCTAGGTCCGGCAGCCGGACCTGCAGGACTTCAAAATGCACCTCTGCGGCTTCCGGATGTCAAAACACGCCTCTGCGGCTGCCTGACATCGAAACTCTCCCCTTCCCTGCTGCTAGACGTTGAAACGTGGCACCGCGGCTGCCGGATGTCAAAATGTGCCTCCGCGGCTGCCGGACCTCGAAATGCACCTTGAAATGCACCACTGCGGCTGACAGACCTCATAACCTACTGCCGCGGGTGCTGGACCTCGAAATGCACAAATGCACAACCACGGTTGCTGGACCTCGAAACGCGCCACCGCGACTGCCAGACCTTGAAACGCACCTCCACAGCTGCTGTACGTCAAAACGCGCCACCGCGGCTGCAGGACCTCGAAACGCACCGCAGCAGCTGCCGGACCTCGAAACGTACTTCCGCGGCTGCCGGACCTTGAAACGCACCTCCACGGATGCCGGCCCTCGAATTGAGCCTCCGCGGCTGCCGGATGTCGAAACACTCCTCCGTGGCTTCCGGATGTCGAAACACTCCTCCAAGTCTGCAGGACCTTGAAACGCACCGCCGCAGCTGCCAGACCTTGAAACGCACCACCGCGGCTGCCTCGAAATGCATCGCCGCGGCTGCCGGACCTCGAAATGCACAGCCGCAGCTGCCAAACCTCGCAACACCTCCGTGACTGCCGGACCTCGAAACGCACCTCCGCATTTGCTGGACCTCGAAACACACAGCTGCAGCTGCCAAACCTCAAAACGTACCTCCGTGGCTGCCAGACCTCGAAACGCACCTTCGCGGTTGCCAGACCACGAAACGCGCTGCCATGGGTTTGGGAACTCGAAATGCGCCGCCACGGCTGCTGGACCTCGAAATACACCTCCGTGGTTACTGGACCACGAAACGCGCTGCCATGGGTGCCGGACCTCGAAATGCTCCGCCACTGCTGCTGGACCTCGAAGCGCACCTCTGTGGCTGCCGGACCTCAGAACACACCTCCGCAGCTACCGAACCTCAAAACGCACCTCCATCATCAGTCAAAGCTCCGACATCCAAACAAACACACATTCAGGGGGTGGAAATAACGAGTTGAGAAGGCTTGTAAAAGGGGACGTGGTGGTGGTGGGGAACATTTTCGGCTGCATGCTTCACCCACTTCACTCAGAGGTCTCCCAGTAGGCCAACTCTAAAATCTGACAAATATACCTAAAAAGGGAGTCCCAGCTTTAACTAGTAGTCCACTCACCCCTGTTCCATCAGGCGAGGTGACGCTAGACTGAATGAACAGGTGGCCACCTATATGCATGGTAATCTCCATTTCTGCAACAGCCAATTATTATTGTCATCATCTGATTACTGCAATTGCATAAATTTTTATCTCTGCAGATAAATAGTCATATGTAAACCATCTCAGGGGGAGCCCCTACATACAGGCTCCTGTATCATGCCCCTTTGCTAGTAGTTTCCTTACACTTAAAGGGGTTGTCTGGATACAAGATATTGATGACTTATCCATGAGATAGATCATCAAAATGAGATTGATGGAGGACAAACAACAGCCCCCAATAAACAGCTGTTACAAGTTCTGGCTGCTCCTTTCAATGTGTAGTGGATGCTGCCATGTGCTGCAAAACAGATCCTATTCTTCTGCACCCCCTGCTAGGTTCTGTAGAATAGATATTATTATTCTGCTGTATGCACTAAAATGGTGCTGCAAAAGAGAACCAAATTTGCTGCAGTATCTGCTGTCATGTACTGCAAAACAGATTTTATTCTCCTTCTTTTTCCAGTTGCCAGGTACTGGAGAACAGATGTTATTCTGCTGTACTCACTGTCGGATACTGCAGTACAACTCCTATTCTTCTGCTGTACCTGCAGCCATGTACTGCATAACAGATCCTATTCTTCTGCAGTACCCAATACCATGTACTTCAGAACATATTCCATTCTTCTGCAGTGTCTGCTGTCAGGAACTGCAGATCAGATCCTATTCTATTGTACCTGATTCCAGGTACAGCAGAACAAATTCCATTTTGTAGCTGTACCCGCCCATGTACTTGTAAGAGGATGGTGCTGTTATGGACAGTAAGGAACACGCTGTCACTTTAAGAGACTGCACCCCCTTGTCTGGTGTGATAAAATCTTCTGCTTCTCCCCTGCAATAGATTGTGTGAATGAGCTGGACTGTGCAGATGGCAGGGGAGGAGCCTGAATAGCCTGTGTGAGCTGAAGCTGCTGTAGAGAGAACTTTGTGCTGTTTTCTGCAAGAGAGGACCCACAGCCTGTAACGGAGTGGACTTGTGAAATTTTACAGACTTTTCCGGGTGCAGCGAGAGTGGCTGTCCTGTGAGAGTTTGAGAAACCACGAAGATACCGAGAAAGGGATTTACAGTTTCCAGGAGCAGCTCCAGGACCCAGAAGCAAGGAGAAGACCACGTTTTACGGAGCTGGCAGAAAGCCGTGCGCACCACCATACTAGACTGTTGGGGGCCCCCGGGAATGGATCTGAGTCCCCAACATCACAGTGAGTTTGTTCCTGTTTTGTGCACATGTTAGGGCCTAGTGTAGGCTTCAGTAGCCAGTATACGGGAGCCGTGTGGCCTGCTTAGTAAAGGCCAGGGAGGTTATATGTAAGGAGGTTGCTTTCCCTGCTCCTTGCCTGGAACCACTTAGCCAGACAGCTGGGTTGTTGGGGGGAAGACTTTCTGCCCTGGACAGAGGGGACAGGTTGACTGCTGGGAAAAGAGAGGTGAGTGGTCAGAAAAGTGCGGGAGAGCGCGCCAGAGAGGGGACAGCGTGCCAAAGAGAAAGCAGGCTGCAGCGCCGCGCTCCCCATGACAGAGTGCTCCCCGTGAGGGCACTGAGGCTGAGATACCCACCAGAGTGACGGCTGGATGTGAGGGTGTAGATTTGGAAGCCTCCAGAATCAGAGACAGTGACTGTGCAGCCCTGGTGACCGCAGTGACAAGCAAAGAATCCCTGAGTGTGATAAGTAACTACCCAGAGTGTGTGTGACAGCGTTAATACAGGGAGACTGTCAGCCTGGTGCATAGAGGCTCTTGCAGAAGCGACTAGACTGTGCTATTTCCTGGTTTCACTTTCACTTTGCGAAGAACAGATTGCAGAGAGACTTATCCCCGGACCTTCCAGGAGACACAGAAGAGACTTCAGGATCCCAAGCCCTGCTGGTGACTGTATCCACATTGGGAAAAGGACCCTCCAGTCAGGACCTCCCTGGGCTGATAAGTTACAAGAACACTCGTTAACCCTTTGATTCCACTTAACTGTTTACTGTTTTACTTGACTATTAACCCCGTTTACTCCCTGCGAGGAGAATTTTACCCCTGTTAATAAATCCCCTTCAACAGTTGGTCTGTCTGTTCCGTGGTGACATACGCGAGAGCGCATGCGTGTAAAGCTAGATATGACTTTCTCTGAGGTCGGGAGTGAGGCACGCACACGCGAGCAAGAGCAAGGAGTGGTAGTGCCAGTGGGAAAGGTATGGAGCAGGGAGGTAACAGCCCCTCAATGGGTAGAAGACTTGAAGAAGGAGCTTAAGCGAGTCCGTGAGGAGGTGGCTGAATATAAGAAGATCCCTGCTGCAGAAACCGCCCTCCAAAGTGAGACTAGTGCCGTTCGGCGAAGAAGACTGCCTAGATGCTACAACTGCGGAGCATCCAGTCAAAATGAAGAGGAGGCAATGTGGACCCGGGATTCCCAGCTGAAGATAAGAAGAATCTGGGAGGAGATTGAGAGTCTGGGGAAAGCCCTTACTGCTGTTTTGGGGACCAGCGGCATATCCCGAGGTAACGTGCGGAAGCCGCCAGAAAGAGATATAGGAGAGGTGCGCCACATAAAGAAGGCTTCGGTGGCAGCCCCAGAGTGTAACTCCGTATCCTGGGATGAAGAGCAACCGCAGATGAGAGATGTCCCCTGCCGAGGTCGACGATCCAAACTGAAGCGCCCTCCAGACAGACGCAGACGTGAGTGCTGGACGTGCAGAAAGGTGGGACACATGTCCAGAAATTGCCCTACCCGAGAAGAGCGGTGGCAGAGATCCGCTCACCCCTCTGAGGGTCCTGCTAACTGGAGGGAATGTCGCCCCTGGAGGGAATGGTACGGCAGGAAGAGAAGAGTTCCACCTAGGACAAGACAGTACCACAATGTCGGACGCCAAGGAGAGGTGGAGAAGGTGTCAAGCATCTCTGGTGAGACTCAGACCGACAGGAAGAAAGTGACGTTCTCTCGAGAAGACCACCAAAGTGCTTTACTACCCTGCCCAGCACGAGTTCCTGAAGAAGGAGAGAAAGTGCCAAGTGTTCCTGCGACACTCGTTTTCAATGTTCGAGCCGATGAGGAGGAGGAACCACTGATGTCGTCCCCTGAGGTGAAGAATGTGCTGGCTGTCAGCTCACCAGTTCCTGATCGGACAAGGGAAATGGAGCAGCTGTGTGAGACGGCGTGTGGCTGAGAATACCTGGGAAGTGATGCCCGCAGAGCCCGGCGCAGATGACAAAGAGTCCGGCCTGCATGGTCTTAATTCATTTGACTCAAGGTTTAACAAGAATGCTCCTGTCAAAGAGAGGGGGAGCTATGAAGAAGAATTGCGTGTACTAAGCCCCCAAACTGAGGAGCCTGAACAAGAAGTCCCTAAAGTTTCCGATAACGACAAGGAGGAGGATGAATCATCTACGCAGACATCTGCTAGCGGCAAAGCTAAGAAGAAGAAGAAGAAAAAGAAGAAGACAGCAGTTGTTGATGACGCAGAGAAAGCATATCTCAACCTGACTGATGAGCAGCTCCTAAACCATTTAGTCTTGGAGTATCTACAAGAAGAAAGGCAGAAGGAGATGCGAGAATCGCAGGTATCTGACTCCCCTCCGAAGAACAAAGAGAAGCACGAAGAGTCCTCGCCCGTGGAATGGCGAGCTTTAAGAGAGGGGGAATGTAAGGAGGTTGCTTTCCCTGCTCCTTGCCTGGAACCACTTAGCCAGACAGCTGGGTTGTTGGGGGGAAGACTTTCTGCCCTGGACAGAGGGGACAGGTTGACTGCTGGGAAAAGAGAGGTGAGTGGTCAGAAAAGTGCGGGAGAGAGAGCGCGCCAGAGAAGGGACAGCGTGCCAGAGAGAAAGCAGGCTGCAGCACCGCGCTCCCCATGACAGAGTGCTCCCCGTGAGGGCACTGAGGCTGAGATACCCACCAGAGTGACGGCTGGATGTGAGGGTGTAGATTTGGAAGCCTCCAGAATCAGAGACAGTGACTGTGCAGCCCTGGTGACCGCAGTGACAAGCAAAGAATCCCTGAGTGTGATAAGTAACTACCCAGAGTGTGTATGACAGCGTTAATACAGGGAGACTGTCAGCCTGGTACATAGAGGCTCTTGCAGAAGCGACTAGACTGTGCTATTTCCTGGTTTCACTTTCACTTTGCGAAGAACAGATTGCAGAGAGACTTAACCCCGGACCTTCCAGGAGACACAGAAGAGACTTCAGGATCCCAAGCCCTGCTGGTGACTGTATCCACATTGGGAAAAGGACCCTCCAGTCAGGACCTCCCTGGGCTGATAAGTTACAAGAACACTCGTTAACCCTTTGATTCCGCTTAACTGTTTACTGTTTTACTTGACTATTAACCCCGTTTACTCCCTGCGAGGAGAATTTTACCCCTGTTAATAAATCCCCTTCAACAGTTGGTCTGTCTGTTCCGTGGTGATATACGCAACCCTGCACTCTATTACATATACGTAGAGTAGCATCATTATTTGTTTATTGTTTGCATTTACTTGTGTGACATATGTTGATTCTGTAATAGTTGGAGCACCGTGCTATTTTACGGACAAGCTAAAGAATAAAACTCTTGTAAATTATCTTTTGCCATTGTATACCCGTTTGCATCTTCCTCCTCCACTTCATTCTTTGCCTTCCAATAAATCTACCCTTTGTTGTTTGCACCTCATCTTGTGTACGTTAGTCTTCCTGCACTGTGGTGGTCCCCCAGCCATTGCTTCATACTGAAGAACAGCTCTTATTATTCTGCAGTATCCACTGCCAGGTACTGCCAAACAGATCCTTTTCTTCTGTAGTAATGCTTCCACGCACTGCAGAACAATTTTCATTCTTCTGTAGTACCCACTGCCAGGTACTGCAGAACAGCTTTTTCCTTTATTGGACGTCCCTCAAAGGGCCATGGACCGGGTCGGCCACCGTGACATCCCCACTGAGAACCGAAGGACCCGGTACCAAGTACCCCATTGCCCTAACATAGGGGCGATCCATTTTTGGCATCACGAACAGGATAGAGTTTTTATGGTTTGGGGAAGGTCTTTAAAGGGGTAGTTCGTGACGCCACCTGTGGTATTCGGTCAGGGTGACCGACGCTGCTTAGGGGTCCACTGGGGTGATGTTATGGCAGCAAGATGGTATTCCTTCCCACAGGTGAAGTATGTCCCCAGGGCTTCCCAGAAGTTTAGATGGTGATGGTGGATGATGTAAGGCGCAGGGAATAACGAGGACACAAGGTTGCAGTCTCTTTACCTTTTACTGAAAACTTCAGCATCCACAGTCCAGAGTACAGACCACAGGGTAGGCAGAGTCCAGCCGGTCTGAAGGCAAATCCAGAGTTCCCTTATCCAGGTGGAAATCAGTAGCCTTCCTCTAGCGCCTGTGTGTTGTAGTACCTCCCTGCTGAGCTTCTCGGTAAGGTACCCACAACCCTTGGAGATGTTCTAGATGTTATTTCTTCCTCTCTGTCCCCCAGATGGTATGGATAGGACAAATCCGTATGACTGATGGCCTGAGGCTTTGTACAGGGACTCTAGAGACGCCCCGGCCCCCACAAGTTGCCACCGTGTCTCCTAGGTATTAAGGTCGGGCAGCCAACTTGGAATTGACTGTCCTGATGGTCTTTGGAGCAAGGCTTGGAGACGGTTGCTCCCTCGGTGTTCCGGCCACCGGCTACGCGACTCAGAAGGAGGCAGCCTATTACAGGGCAGGACTCCTTCTGGTGTTATCTCCTTGTGCTATGACTACTGTTGAGCGATACCGTCCGATACTTGAAAGTATCGGTATCGGAAAGTATCGGCCGATACCGGCAAAGTATCGGATCCAATCCGATACCGATACCCGATACCAATACAAGTCAATGGGACTCAAGTATCGGACGGTATTCCTGATGGTTCCCAGGGTCTGAAGGAGAGGAAACTCTCCTTCAGGCCCTGGGAACCATATTAATGTGTAAAATAAAGAATTAAAATAAAAAATATTGCTATACTCACCTGTCCGACGCAGCCGGGACCTCAGCGAGGGAACCGGCAGCGTTGTTTGTTTAAAATTCGCGCTTTTACTTGGTTACGTGAAGTCCCGGCTTGTGATTGGTCAGGGCGGCCATGTTGCCGGGACGCGGACCAATCACAGCAAGCCGTGACGAAATTACGTCACGGCTTGCTGTGATTGGTCCGCGTCCCGGCAACATGGCCGCCATTAACCAATCACAAGCCGTGACGTCACGGGAGGCTGGACATGCGCGTATTTTGAAAAGCGCGCGTGTCCAGCCTCCAGTGACGTCCCGGCTTATGATTGGTCACGGCGCCATGTTGCCGGGACGCGGACCAATCACAGCAAGCCGTGACGAAATTACGTCACGGCTTGCTGTGATTGGTCCGCGTCCCGGCAACATGGCCGCCATTAACCAATCACAAGCCGTGACGTCACGGGAGGCTGGACACGCGCGTATTTTAAAAAGCGCGCGTGTCCAGCCTCCAGTGACGTCCTGGCTTGTGATTGGTTAATGGCGGCCATGTTGCCGGGACGTCACTGGAGGCTGGACACGCGCGCTTTTCAAAATACGCGCATGTCCAGCCTCCCGTGACGTCCCGGCTTGTGATTGGTTAATGGCGGCCATGTTGCCGGGACGTCACTGGAGGCTGGACACGCGCGCTTTTCAAAATACGCGCATGTCCAGCCTCCCGTGACGTCCCGGCTTGTGATTGGTTAATGGCGGCCATGTTGCCGGGACGTCACTGGAGGCTGGACACGCGCGCTTTTCAAAATACGCGCATGTCCAGCCTCCCGTGACGTCACGGCTTGTGATTGGTTAATGGCGGCCATGTTGCCGGGACGCGGACCAATCACAGCAAGCCGTGACGTAATTTCGTCACGGCTTGCTGTGATTGGTCCGCGTCCCGGCAACATGGCCGCCCTGACCAATCACAAGCCGGGACTTCACGTAACCAAGTAAAAGCGCGAAATTTAAACAAACAACGCTGCCGGTTCCCTCGCTGAGGTCCCGGCTGCGTCGGACAGGTGAGTATAGCGATATTTTTTATTTTAATTCTCTTTTTTACACATTATTACATTAATGTTGTTGCGATACCCGATACCCGATACCACAAAAGTATCGGATCTCGGTATCGGAAATTCCGATACAGCAAGTATCGGCCGATACCCGATACTTGCAGTATCGGAATGCTCAACACTAGCTATGACTTCATTTCTCACCCTCTACAATACACTTCTCTACGTGTCCTTTCTTAGGATGCTGCCGCACGTGGGGCAGGCGCAGCTCTGTGTCTTTCTGTCCCGCTAGGCCTCTGACAGGATCCCACCCCTGTCAGGGACCCTCTGTCTGCAGCTCTGATGTTCCTCCTTTCCCCCTGTCTGCCTGACAGGTGTTGCCTGGGCAAAGCCCAGTCAGCTTCTCTCTAACTTTCTATCCAGCCCACCAGTTTTACCCTTCTGTGAGGAGTGCCCTAGTAGATAGGAGCAAGGCTCCCCCTGGTGGTCTGGAGTGTGAAGTGTGGTGTATGGTTTGTGATACCTGGTAGGAAGATCTCTTTTATTGCCATCGGACGTAATATCACTCCCCCTGGTGGAAGAACGACATTACTGCAACGACCAGGACTCTGGGGCGCTGCACTTATGCCAGATACTGCGGAACAGATCCCAATCCTCTTCTGTACCCGCTGCCAGATACTGCAGAATAGTCCCTATCCTTTTTCTTAATAGGAGCTGTTCTGCAGTACCCCACAGTGGCCACTACACATTGAATGGATCTACGGAGCTGTCCTTGGCAGCTTTGTTCAAAGTGATCACATTCAGCCATCAATGAAGTATATAACAGCTGATCGGTGGGGGTAACGGATGTCAGGCCTCCACTGATCTGCTATTGATGATCTATCCCATGGATAGTTCATCAGTACGTTGTGACCAGAGAATCCCTTTAATATCTCCGTTTCATCTGTTTTTCTCATCATACATCATGTATAACTAGGAAAACAGTTGTCTTGCAGTCTGATATAAATGGAAAAACATGAATTCTACCAGCAACAACTTAATGGACTCCATGACAGGGATCCCTGTGGAGACTTCCTTAAATATCTGAACTTCTTACCTACTTGTTTTCCTTCCATGTAACCTCTCCACGCAGATTATGAGTGACTGCTTATGGTCTTTTTGGTAGTGACACATATGTAACTGCTTATATTGTAAAACTCTTTTAATCCAGCAGTAAAATATTGCCTGTTTTATGGAACCCATATTCTGAGTTCATTAAGTGGGGACCTCATTCAAGACCCTTATTTATCGTTGGGAGAGTGACCCACAAAAAGCTTCTGTCTCTGGAGGACCTGGCCCATCGATGGATTACATTGGACATCTGTGATTTTCAGAAGCCATCTAGATTTGCTCTACAAGGTTTTATAGAGTTACCCTGACTGTTAACGACCGCTACTATAGCGGTATACATGCCAAGTCCTTAATTTGTTTTATGCGCTTACTTAGACTGCAGTCTCTTCAAAATTAACTTTTGTTTGTTGTGGTCACATATGTTAAAGAGTAAGGACTAGCCTGGCGGGGTAACATGTCAATGGACTAGTCTCGCCTCAGATCCTATAATCACATCTTCCTGGGTATGACTGTCTGTCAATTATGCTTGATTTGAGGCTGGACTAGTCCGGGGGACAGAGACGTCTCACCAGATTAGTCCTGCCTCATTAATATATGTGATGCTGTGGAATAAAAGTTCATTATTAAAAACCTGCAACCTAAGTAAGTGCATAATACACTTTATTAGAATAAAGGAACAGTGTGCATTACACTATCGTAGTAGTTATGAAAAATCATGGGACCAGACAGGTTCCATTTAAAAAGAACCCTTTCAGTTCTGAAACACTATTTACCTGTAAATAGAGAGTTAATCTGTAGATAAATAGTATTAAAATCCTGCCTGTCTTACTGGGGAGTGGCTACAGGGAGAAAACAAAGTCATGTCCTCCCTGCAGCCGCTCACTTCCGATCATAGGGAAGGTGCAGGGAAGGCTACTTTCACACTAGCGTCGGGAACAACCCGTCGCTGTGCGTCGGGCCGAGGTTCCCGACGCTAGCGTGGTCTCCGCCGCACAACGGGGGCAGCGGATGCATTTTTCCCACGCATCCGCTGCCCCATTGTGAGGTGCGGGGAAGTGCGGGGAGGTGGGGGCGGAGTTCCGGCCGCGCATGCGCGGTCGGAAAAAGCGGACCGTCGGGAGCAAAAAACGTTACATGTAACGTTTTTTTCTCCCGACGGTCCGCTACCACACGCCCAAGCGTTGCAAAACGGACGCAACGTTTGGCAATGCGTCGCAAATGCGTCGCTAATGTTAGTCTATGACGAAAAAACGTATCCAGCAAGAACTTTTGCTGGATGCGTATTTTCGGCAAAACGACGCATTTGCGACGTATTGCAGTTAACGCTAGTGTGAAAGTAGCCGAACAGTTACAGTCACAATTAGTGCAGCTGTGATCACTCCGTGGTACTTTGATTGACAGCCCACCCTGCACACAAATGCTGCACACATACTCTACAAAGTGGGCTAACAATGTGCTGGGGAGTGCTTATAGCGGTGACTCTTCAAAGCTCTGGTGCCGCCCAGATGACTGGAAGTGGGCAGCTACAGGGAGGGTATAACTTAATTTTCTCCCTGCAACTGCTGATCTTGTAATACAGGCAGGATTTTAATGCTATTTATCTGTAGATTGCTGCTATATCTGCTGGTAAATAGTATTTTTGGAGGTGACAGGTTCCCTTTAAACTAAAAATCGTTATGCATTGAGTGCCTCTTGGTGGTGGCTACAGAAAAACACTAGAGTGTTGCAAGCATCAAATGCAGTTCAGTGCCTGAGGTCCAATGGCATTTGCATGATGTGCTTGTACAGATGGAACAGTTCTAACGGTGGAGTCTTCAAGACAGCAACCATATCTGGAACAGGCATATCCTAAGTGAAAAGGTGCTGCAAAATTAAAGCCAGTGAGAAACCTGATTGACTAGCAAAATTTGACTTTTTATGGCTATCATGATTTTTAATGCTAATTATGTAATTCCCCTTTAAATCTATATAATTGTTATATAATCCTCCGATTGCACACATACACAATAATGCATTTATCAGACAGGGAACCAAGCCCACATTTCATTCACTGAGCACTTTTTACCCTTAGTAATCATCTAAGAATGTGTCCTGCTCAGCAAACACTGTCTTGGGATTGGGAATTAAGTCTTACAAACAGAAGCTGGCAAACTGAATGTATTAGCTCATGTGCTTGGTATTATGAAGCCAAGAAGAAAAAAGAAAGGTAAGACAAACAAGAAGTCGGGTGAGCTGCGGCCGGCCGGGGTTTACAGACCTGAGTATCTGTGTAGAATCAATCACTGGAAAGCCAGCCAAGGACTCCTGAAAGGAAATGTGATCATTATCATTAACGCAACTTGAGACTTATGAAGTTCTGGAAATTTACATTTAATATCTTAACCATACTAAGAAGACATCAGTTCTCATCAGACTTTACTGCAAGAAAAAATAACTTGGTAATTCGGATTAGTCAAAATTGGTTTTGATTCGAACGGTAATAGATGTAGAAGAAGAACAACATTCAAAGACCAAACACAGAAGAGTGGAGCACTCCGGAAATGTTGGAAACCCATCCATTCCTTCATGGATGGTCCAAGGCAGCAGGATGTGGTGGGACAATCTCATAGGGTAAAATACATATTTGATCCTTATTGGGCAGTAAGAGTCTGCCTGTTTAATTTAGTTGGGGTCTGGTCACCATGTCTTCTCCATGATGGACGGTCCATCGTGAAGTGAGTTGGTGAAACAAACTGCTGGGGCTAAAGACCTATCTAGTCCTCACAAGACAGTCTGGTACCTTGATTAAAGTCTGACTCTTTAGTTTAGTAGAAGACATGATGGACAGTCCATGGCAAACAGAGTTTGTGAGAAGCTCTTGAGAAGAAGGAAGCAGAGCTAAACATTGAAGAACCGTCTGTTTCTTCATAGAATATGATTAGGGTTCCGTTTTGTCTAGTTTAGCAGTGATCTCGCCATCTTTGCTT
Source organism: Ranitomeya variabilis (assembly GCF_051348905.1). NCBI lineage: Eukaryota > Metazoa > Chordata > Amphibia > Anura > Dendrobatidae > Ranitomeya > Ranitomeya variabilis. The sequence continues at coordinate 297,760,720 of NC_135235.1, forward strand.
TACCACAGTAGAGAAGACACTTACTTTTCATGCACTCCCAGGATGCAGCAAGCCCATATGATAAAAAAAAATGATGCCAATACACCCCCATAGCCTCCCCATGTGCAGTATATCACCCCCATAGCAGCACCATGTGCAGCATGTCACCCTCATATGCAGCATTGTGTGCAGAATGTCAGCCCCATAGCCTCCCCATGCCCACCCAAACATCCCATACACATGAAAAAAAACAAAAAAAACAACAACATATACTCACCTCGGTTCCATTCCCCGGTGCTCTGCTTCTCTCCCTGACTCCGGTGCGCTGACTCTCCACAGTACACAGCTAACGCGATGAAATTACGTCATCACCTCAGCCTTTTCACATGCTGATTGGTAGAGGAAGTGGCCCGAGGCCCCTCCTCCACCAATGCAGTTGTGGCGCCCCTGAGGGTCCAGTTGCCACAGAGGTACTGCACCTCAGCCAGAGGTGTGGTACTCCGCTCTCCTGTATGGAGGGGGCACTACCCAGTACCCACTCTTTAGCATCCAACACCACACCACTCCAGGCCAGGGGATCTGGGCAGACCCTATTGAGGGAGGGCCCCATCTCAGGCTGGATGGGGAACTAGGTACAGGGTGTGAGTGAAGAGAGTGACAGTTGGGAGTGAGGAGTTGTCATGGAGACAGCAGAGAGGTGGAGTTAGTTAGTCAGTTGGTGAGAGGAAGAGAGTCTATGAGGAGAGAGAGAGGAGAGCGGAGAAGACAGGAGCTGCTGAAAGAGAGGAAGAGGTCCTAGGGGCCAGGGAAGTGAGGAATCCACCCTGGGCACCCGAATCCACGCCGACCGTAGTCGGATGGAAGGACCAGGTCGCAGTGAGGGACCAGCCCTAGACTAGTGGAGGAACTGCAAGTCTCAGCTAGCAAACCGGAGGCTGTGGTATCTGTATGTGCCACAGTCGCATCTGCACACATTCGCTGAAAAGGCAGCCAGGTCTAGGGTCAAGGGGACCAAGAGGACGTCGCCCAACAGGACCCGAGGCTGCTGGCTTGGGACAATGTGTGTGAGGCTCAGGGCAGGAGGACGAGAGCCAGCGCAGAGAGACGGCCTGGTAGGTACACAAGAAAGAGAGTCTCGGAAAAGTGCACCCAAATTACCTGAGAGCTGGCTGGACCACAGACCCGGAGGACACAGCACCCGGCTGGGGACTGTAACCATCAGACTGTGAGTAAAAGTGTGAAGACTGCACCCTGCTGTGTCCTCAAAGTTATTTACTGTGTCACCTGCCCTGCACTACAACACTCCATCATTGACTTTAACACTTTAACTGCCCTGGGGCCTAGCTCTACCCGTGGAGAGCTGTAACACCTCTGCTGCGTCACCAACTGCCCCAGTGGACCTGAACTGCAGCGTTGGCCATTTTCCTTATTACCGAACACCACGGGTGGCATCACAAACTAATCCCCTATAAACTTTATCCCCCCTTCATTTCAATTTTTCATTGGACGCCCAGGGCCACGGACCAGGTCACTGCTGCTGTCACGAAGAACCCACGAAGAACCGTCGGACCCGGCCCGAGTACCCCACGGCCCTGGCAGGCACGCCACAGTCAGCGCCTATGGAGACAATAGAGACAGTGAGCAGGCAGGCACGGTGCGGACCGTGGGCCTCTGGTTTCCAACCGCCACGGCTGTCTCGGTCCGCGGGCCACACTTTTTTTGACCATATTTTAAAAAAAAAACATGAAAAGCCTGTCACTGCACTATGTTATTAGTCTGGTTGTTGGTTATTAATGGATTACCATCCGTTTCTGTGGTGAAGACACTTTGATATTGCTAAAGCTATGAGATTGAAACAGGTTGGATACAGTCCTAGAAGACCTCAGAGCCTTACACACGTCTTTTCAGGGCAGGTGGATTCCCTGCAATTTGCGGCAAATTGAATTTTTTGGGGAAAATTTCACCAAAACTGGTGAATTTGAATTTTAAAAGATCATCTCTACTATCTTGACAACACCCAGGACTGTGTTGTGAATTCTGCTCTTGGGTTCCCTCCGGTGGTTGTTGGTGGTAATACAGTTGTCCCTGGGTTGCAATCCTGAGCAGGTGTCCCTGCTGATTGCAGCTCTGACTGGGTATTTAGGTGTGCAGGATTCATTAGTCATGGCCAGTTGTACTGTTATGATCCGGTGACCTTGGAGCCGCATGAGACATTCTCAGGAGATGCAGATATACATTCCATGTCTTTAGTTAGATGTGGAATTTTTGTATTATCTGCTGTGGATATTTTTAGGGTTTTAATACTGACCGCTTAGTGTTCTTTCCTATCCTTTTCTATTTAGCTAGAGGTGCCTCTTTTGCTGAATCCTGTTTTCTGCCTGTGTGTGTCTTTCCTCTAATACTCACAGTCAATATTTGTGGGGGGCTGCCTATCCTTTGGGGTTCTGCTCTGAGGCAAGATAGAATTCCCATTTCCATCTATAGGGGTATTTAGTCCTCCGGCTGTGTCGAGGTGTCTAGGATGTGTTAGGTACACCCCACGGCTACTTCTAGTTGCGGTGTTAGTTTAGGGTTTGCGGTCAGTACAGGTTCCACCTACTCCAGAGAAAGTCTCATGCAGCTCCAAGGTCACCGGATCATAACAGGACTGGCCTGAAGTGATTTAGTTCTTTATGCACTGCAGGAATATACAGTATGTCAGCAATACTAAATAATTGGAGTTGGCACCTGTGACACACGGACAAGATAATCAGCTACTGGTACAGTGTGTTACCCAATATTTAAGTGCTCATCAGATGTTGCTAACACAGTATTATCAGAACTGTTGCTACGGAAAACTGTATAACTGACAACAGACTGTCTTAAAGCGCCAGCTGGACTTTGTCCACCTGAAAAGAACATATACTGTCACTTATCTCCTATAAGCCAATAATTGTGACACCGAGTTACCCAGTATGATTGGAGACATGAGGAGATCGTATTGTGCAACGTCATGCCACGCTGATATAAACAAGAAGGTGGAGACACTGCTCCTCCACACTCACACTTATCAGGATATAACAAGGATATCATGACAGTGCAACATAACCGATCTAATAAAGAGTCAGGGAAAGATATATTATCGGAGCATGTACGGACTCCGCTGCAGTGACTGCGCAGCAATAATTTCCCAGTTCAAGTTTAATTCTCTAATTCTTTAATTCTTAATTAGTTTTCCCTTAAGGACGCAGCAATTTTTCTTTATTTCCAAGCGAGTTCTATTTTTCAAAATACATTGGACCCGATTCATCAAAGCTTTTACACCAGAATTCGAGCTTGAAAAGCTTTGAACCGTTGTCAAATTTTGGCACAATTTAACAAATTTTGTCAGTCTTGCACCATATTCGACAAATTACGCAAATCTGGGGAAGGACAGGGGCATAGTATCCCCTGTTCGTCAAATTCATGACAAGCGGTGGCATTCCTTACACCACAAATCTTGCTCCAGTCCCAGACTAGAGTAAGATATGCGATGAGATGCCCACAGAGGTGCCTGCCTCTTTTCAGAGCCACCATACTAATTAACAGGAATGTGCCTCTTAATGAAACAGGAACATCTCACTCCAGTACACCTTCTCATCAATACTAGCATTGGTTTAGACTTACACCTTCTCATCAATACTAGCATTGGTTTAGACTTTCTTTAGCACACAGCTTTGAACATCGCCATTTTCTTTTCTCTATACTTAGTAACTTTAAGTATCAGTCTCAAGTTAGTTCATTGCACAAAAAGAATGATGATCATTCTTTAGGTTGTTGGTACATACAGAGATTAGGCTTCATGCCTCACCTCATACAATATATGTCTATAGATTCCAATTCTGATTTTTTTTTTTAAAGGGGATCTGTCAGCAGGATTTCACCACCCAAACTATTTATGTAGCTCTTTCAAAGACAAGTCCAACAATATCTCTATATGGCCGGTCCGATCCTCCGTTACTGAGAAATCGGTGTTTGAATTGATATGCAAATGAGGCTGAAGAGCTATGGTTGATCTGAAGCCTCTGGCCCTCCTGCTCTATTCCCTGCCCAGCGATGCCTCCTCCATGTAAAGGTATTGCTGGGCTTGTCTTTGAAAGAGTAGATGCGCTTATAAATAGTTTGAGGTGTGAAATCCTGCTGACAGATTCCTTATAGATTAATGTTCAACTTTTAATGCTATGCAATTTTTGTGTTCAAAATTCTGCACTTTCTCGACACATATTTGTAATGGTCTGAGCTATGTTTTTTGATACCTTGCATAGGCATAGTTCAATAATAGCCACCACCAGGGGGAGCTGAGGAGTATTATGTATACTGGTATGTTATTGAGTTCAATGTACAAACAGTATGCAGTAGTCATCTATATTCCTCCAACATTTTATCGTTTACCTCTCTATATCTCTGCAGGAGACCTGTAGCAAAGCTTCAACCACTATCCACTATAATGATACGTTAAGAAGTGAATCAAAACTAATTTCTGTTGGTGTTGAAGGGTGAAAATCATTTCAAGCATCTATTTAAGTGTTTTCTAGTGTTTTTTGGCATCCCCTTGTATAGAAAGTGCCAAACCTTATTTAGCTGCCTCTTCAATTTTGTCCACTGTTTGTAAATCTCCTTAAACTCTTAGATAATAGAGACAAACAAACAGACTTTCTAAGGGCTGCACATTGTGCCGTATTAAGGCCCCGTCTCACATAGCGAGATCGCTAGCGATATCGCTGCTGAGTCACAAGTTTTGTGACGCAACAGCGACCTCAGTAGCGATCTCGCTATGTGTGACACGTACCAGCGATCAGGCCCCTGCTGCGAGATCGCTGGTCGTGTCAGAATGGCCTGGACCTTTTTTTGGTCGTTGAGGTCCCGCTGACATCGCTGAATTGGTGTGTGTGACACCGATCCAGCGATGTCTTCACTGGTAACCAGGGTAAACATCGGGTTACTAAGCGCAGGGCCGCGCTTAGTAACCCGATGTTTACCCTGGTTACCAGCGTAAATGTAAAAAAAACCAAACAGTACATACTCACCATCTGATGTCCGTCAGGTCCCTTGGCGTCTGCTTCCCGCTCTGACTGAGCCGCCGTAAAGTGAGAGCACAGCAGTGACGTCACTGCTGCGCTCTGCTCTCACTGTACGGCGGCTCAGTCAGAGCAGGAAGCAGACGCCAAGGGACCTGACGGGCAACAGATGGTGAGTATGTAGTGTTTTTTTTTTTTTACATTTACGCTGGTAACCAGGGTAAACATCGGGTTACTAAGCGCGGCCCTGCGCTTAGTAACCCGATGTTTACCCTGGTTACCCGGGTGCTGCAGGGGGACTTCGGCATCGTTGAAGACAGTTTCAACGATGCCGAAGTCGTTCCCCTGATCGTTGGTCGCTGGAGAGAGCTGTCTGTGTGACAGCTCCCCAGCGACCACACAGCGACCACACAGCGACGCTGCAGCGATCAGCATCGTTGTCTGTATCGCTGCAGCGTCGCTGTGTGAGACGGGGCCTTTAGGCTACTTTCACACTAGCGTCGTTTGCAATACGTCGCAATGCGTCGTTCAAGAGAAAATATGCATCCTGCAAAGTTGTCTGCAGGATGTGTTTTTTCCCCATAGACTTACATTCCCGACGCATTGCGACGTATTGCCACACGTCGCAACCGTCGTGCAACGGTTGCGTTGTGTTTTGGCGGACCGCCGCCACAAAAAAGTTACATGTAACGTTTTTTTGTGCGTCGAGTCGGCCATTTTTGACCGCGCATGCGCTGCCGAAACCCCGCCCCCTCCTCCCCGGACCTTACAATGGGGCAGCGGAAGCATCGTAAGACTGCTTCCGCTGCCCACGTCGGGCATTTATTTCACAGCATGCGTCGGTACGTCGGCCCGACGCACTGCGACGGGCCCGTACCGACGCTAGTATGAAAGCAGCCTTAATGACATTTCTCTGTCTAAAACTCCCTTTGAAGTCCAACTCTTACCCTTTTCTCGGTGTACTTTCATGCACAGAATTTGGCTTGGCAGAACGCAAAACCTCATTTTGTAGTCTGACCGAAATAATGATGCTTGTTAGATGGAGATTTCAATCATTTCCATTCACTTGAAACTTCAACTAAATCACAATGACATGGATCTGATTTTATTTTCAAAGCGAAATGACCACCTAAAATGATTCTTGAAATATAGACATGCTAGAAGATAACAAAGCACTTTACTATTTCCCTGAATCAACCTGCTGGTCATTGATTTGGCAATAGAGAAGGGCGATCCCGAACAGTAAAGAACGAGGTCTGTACCGAACACCTAGTGTTCGTGCATGGGCTCCGAACACGGACTTCTCTAGGATGTCTGTGTTACAGTTCAGGTTGGCACCCCGAACATCGGGTGTTTTTCATGCTGTCATCTGCATGACAGGGAGAGAAACATCAGCGGCTCTGATCGGTGATAATATAATTGCTGCCGGTCAGAGAGCTGCGGTTCCCACGCTGTCAGATGACAGCGTGAGCCTGCAGATGTGACTGGCGGTAAAAAGGTTACCGCAGGTCACAGGCATCCAACTGATGAAAGAGTACTACTCTCATCAACCTATGCCTGCTGTCACTGATAACAGCGAGTGCAGGCTCTGCTCATGGGAGTATTTATGAGCCAGCGCCTGTGGGCGATAAATAAATATATTTTTTTTAAAAATGATGGGGGATAGGTTCTATTTTTGATAACTAGTGCAGGAAAACTGACAGCTGTGGGACAGTATGGATTATGTTCACATCGGTCAAGGTGAGGGATATGGCTGTTTCATATTTTCTCCTTTTCCCAGTTGACATGGGTTTCAGTGGATTAGGCATAAAGGTGAGTATTATGGTTGTTTATTATTCACTGTCGTTCAAAGCTGATGACCTCACTTACGGCAACGCTCGCTGCGTGCCGTAACCAAACTTTTTTTAAATGTTTGTCCAAACCTGTTGGACCTGAACAGCCACGGATTTAACCATCACTAATCAGCAACAGCAACTTTATTGGGGTCATCATAAATGAAACCCAGAGCAGAGAAAAAAAGCGCGAACTGAGGAAAACACTGGAGATTCCTCAACCAGAGAAAATGCCCAAGCCTGAGCATCTCCACGGATCAAAGACAGAGCAATACCCACACGGTGATTCTCTCCTCTGGATGAGGCAGGAAAGGCATAAAAATACAACTTACATGAAGAAAGAGAGATGGAATACTTACTTTGGTCCCTCTTTAAAAATGTCGGCAAATTTACCTTAGGCTCAGTAGACTGATTTGGGTGGAGTTGAACCTGCGTAACAGAAGATAAGGCATGCTGTTATTGCCTCTTGATGTCTGCAACCTCCAGAGACAAGGACCGCAATTGCACTGTCTAGGCGTCCACAGCTTCCATGATGGCTTCTTAGCACACAAAAAATGGAGTGGGCTGGTGATAATGCTATGATGGTATAGCAAATCACTCAGGAAAATGGGCAACACCCTAAAAACTACTCTGCCAGTTCCTGTACAGACTAGAGATCCTTACTAGAGATGAGCGAACCTTTGAAGGTTCTGTTCGGCTTGGTGAACTTCCCGATGTTTGCCGAACTTATCCGAACCCCACTGAATTCAATGGGAGGCAAAACCAAACTCATAGACCTTCAGGGGGCCTAAAAGCTGCAAAAACAGTTAAAATTAGGGGCAGACACCAGGCAAAGTGGCATCAATTGACCCAGAGTACAAATATCATAATTGCGCAGCATGGATATATGGGACAGGGCTTAGAACAGCATTTCTAGCTTAAACATTGATCAGTAACAGGTGCATGAGTGACAGGTGTAGGCCTGGTTCTCTGAGAACCCTGCCAAATTCAGGCAACAAACATGAAGGAGACCCAGCTTGGAGTCCAAACATGTCCAAAAATTAGGGGTAGGCACCAGGAAAAGTGGCATCAATTGACCCACAGGAGAAATATTTTAATGACGCAGCAGTCAGCCATGGGCCATGCATGAGACAGGTTCTGGGACAGCATTTACAGCTTTGAAGTTAACCTGAAATTAAGAGATGGATGAGGAACCATTGTAGGATGGCTGTGCTGGGAACCCTGATACCTCATGCAACAGCTCAAACTTGGAGTTTCCACATGTTAAAAAAGTGTAAACAAGGGGTACTGCTGTGCCGCTGCCAAAGAAAGGAAATCGAGCAGCCTGTCTGATAACATAAGTTGCCTATTGTCTTTGGATAGGACGAGCCCGTGTTTGTTTAGCAGAGCTTTCAGTAACATTACCATCTACCCACACATGCACCTCGAACACCACGCCTATTCCCACCTTCACCTCAACCTTGCTTTTTCCCACCGATGTTGGATGTACCCTTTCGCTCTATAAACCAGGTGTTTCCCAGCCCAAGGCCCAAACCTGTCAGTCACCTGTTACTAAATTAACAATCAGTATTTATTTGCTGAGATAGTGTGGCTGGACCACAGAATTAGCACAAAAGATTTAGCTGCTGAAATGGTGACTTGAGGCTGCACCACAGAATCAGCAGCACTATGGATTTATATACTGAAGTGGCGACGGGTCGCTGTAGCACAGAATCAGCAGCACTATGGATTTATATACTGAAGTGGCGACGGGTCGCTGTAGCACAGAATTGCAGCACTATGGATTTATATACTGAAGTGGCGATGGGTCGCTGTAACACAGAATCAGCAGCACTATGGATTTATATACTGAAGTGGCGACGGGTCGCTGTAGCACAGAATTAGCAGCACTATGAATTTATGTTCTGAAGTGGCGACGGGTCGCTGTAGCACAGAATTAGCAGCACTATGAATTTATACACTGAAGTGGTGATGGGTCGCTGTAGCACAGAATCAGCAACACTATGGATTTATACACTGAAGTGGTGACGGGTCGCTGTAGCACAGAATCAGCTGCACTATGGATTTATGTTCTGAAGTGGCGATGGGTCGCTGTAGCACAGAATCAGCAGCACTATGGATTTATGTTCTGAAGTGGCTGCACCACAGAACTAGCACTCCAGATTTATATGCTGGAAGGTTGATTTGACACAGGATCCATCCTATCTTAACTAGCTGAGAATAAACTGCCTAGCTAACTATCTGACTACAGCAGCCTCCCTACGCAGTTACACTCACAGAATGGCGCTGAAGCCACATGTCCACTCTTTATATGGAGAGGGTCATGTGACTTCGGCAGCCAATGACACAAGCCCTTGTGTCTGGACATTGTGGATGCTTTCTGTGTCCTGATTGGCTGCTGGAATCTCCACACATTAAATTAATTAAAAAAAGAATAACTGCCTGCCGCTCCTCAGCCCTCTACCCACCCCCTTCCCTCATCAAACACGTGCCCCCTGCTCATCATACAGCACCACTATCCTAGCCAAAGTCCTAACAAAAGCATTAGTGGAAACTCGATCATTTACCGAACTTTCGCCAAATTTTGCTGATTTTGAGGAAAATGCTGGGGAACACGAATCTGAATGTGCAATGTTTGTGCTTTATTTGAGATTGAAGAACGTTTTCCGAAAAAGTTTGATCATCTCTAATCCTTGCCCCACAAACCCTAGTGGTTCCTGCGTGAGCTGATGGCAACTAAGAACTATGATGCCTGAAAAGACATTGAGCGCTTCACATTCCTCCTAAATAACCGATGGGCAGAGCAGAGTGTAAATTACCTACAGAAGGGAAAGTGTGCTAAAATAGAAAGAGATCCCAGAGTGAGTAAAACAAACCAGGACAAAATAAAATAAAGTATTAAGTACGTACTGTTAGAGAATAAGCCGCCTACTTCCTAAAAAGAACAGATGATAGGTGTAGGGTAAAGAGCATAAACCGCACCCGAAAGGTGATAGGACAGAGTAATGAGTAAATGAAAATATCTGTTGCCTTAAAATGACTGAAGCAAGAATAACAGAAACTAACCACTTTGAGAAAAAGTGCATCTGCTGTGGCTCAGAGGGTAGAGAAGTCGACCACAAAGCACAGGCTCAAGGATTTGAACCCAGACGCATGACAATTACATACATGTATGCAACCCCTTCTCCAGCATGGCTGTGCACATATGAAAAACTACTTTTTTATGCTCTAAGAAAGTATGTTGAACGTGTCATTTCTTGAGAATGTTTTTCATATATTGCAATCATTAATGAACAATCGGTTGTCACTTTAAAGGGGTGGTCCGTAGGCCAAATTAATTTGCCCCCTAAATCCCTATCTATAGTATTTAGTGCCATAATCTAAACGATTTTTTAATATACTTGCATTAAAAATTCCCTATCCTTCCCTCGCAACACTATTTAACTCAGTGACGCTCATTTCAGGGCCTCTGATCAGCAGTAACAAATCTGCAATAGAGCGGTGTCACAATACCCGGTATACAGAGACCAGTGATGTCACTTGCGAGGACGGTGCCAGACTCTGCACACTGCATATTTTGACTTACACCGCTCTGTTGCTGGCTCGTTACTAGTGATCTGTGCCAGAAACAGAGCATGCGCTGTCATTGTGCACTTCGCGATAGCGCTGAGACTAGCCCGGCCCCGGAAACAAGTATAATTGATTATGCATTGTTTCAGGGAGGGTGTAGGGGCTGTGGCAGTGACTGTAGCCTCTGCCCCTGAATGAAGCTTTGTTTTAGTTTCCCTGCATACACTGTGATTCTCAAATGAAGCATCATCAGAAAGGAAATAGGGAAAAAAAAGCGGTTAGTGTAGTTAGGGAAGGATCGAGAATTTTTAATGCAAGTATATTAGAAAATATTTTAGATTATGGCATTAAATAGATAGTGATTTAGAAGAAAAATTACTTTGGCCTTCAGATCACCCCTTTAAGACAAACAACCGCTGTCCATATATCCTATCAGGGCATACAGCGAGGTCTCCCACTCAGTGCCCTCCTCTATGAGCCAGATCAGACAGTCACTAACCTTACCTATATACATGTTATTGACTGCACTCGGGCGATGACAAACACAAACAATACTATGTGCCACCACTGTCTGCATACACGAAAGGATATGTGAGGCTGGAGTGAGCATTTATGACGTACAGTAAATTATTGCGCAGACTAGCAAAATAGTGCATTCAGACAGTAAACGTAAGTAATCGATCTGACTGTCTCAAACTAAGGGAGAGACGTTTTTGTGCTCAATCACTACTTTTGGGTTGCATTCTGCTAAACCCAGCCAGACGGTTAATTATTACTGAACGCTTTAAGTCTCCAGGCTGGAGGAAACCACATGACAATAAATTCATTTTCAAGGTTAAAGGTGTTTATACGAGGCGAAGTACACGTTGCAGTAGAAGATTCCTGCTATACGTGCAGAACGGCAGGACGACAGGACCAGGAGTTGTTTGTTCACCTGTTTCATCCAATATGACTCGTTAGAGCCAAGTTACTTGCGAATATGGAGACAATGAGGTTAAGAGAAATTTCTGGTTTATTGTGCAGGCAATCACCAATAAAACTCAAAAGCATGAACCCAAATTCATAGGACCCTCGGGACTTTGTAAAATTCCCAAATTTCGATGTACATAGTAGGACATTTCCAAAGATTTCCTGTCAGGGTTTATGCATATATCTTCTTCAGGAAGATTCCGCTTGGAACCCGACTGAAAAAGTGCTGCAAAGCTGTCGCAAAAAGTGAACGTAATACGCAGCAACGCATAAACAACATTGCTGTGCACATGTTCAGACTTATATCATGTTTGTTCGGGAACTGTGAAGCAGTTACAAGAACTAATACGCTCAAACTTCTTACGAATCTATTAGGAAGCCATTCGCTAAGTTATGGTCGAAATTATATTAAAAAGATGCTGGCGGTGGAGCTGCCGTAAAATCGTCAGCAAAGCCGCTTCAGGAAAAAGACTGCCGGCTTTTTCCTGAAGTGACTTCACCTAGGAGAATCTTGAAAGGTCTTAAAGGGAATCTGTCGCTACGTTTTTGCTATGGAATCTGAAAGCAGCATGATATAGGGGCAGATACCCTGATTCCAACGATGTATCACTTATCCATCTGTATGCTGACCTGTTGATACAATCACAGTTTTCTCTGCTGTAGCTGTAGAAGGCTGAACTCTGTAAAACCCTGCCCGCACCAGTGATTGGCAGCTTCCTGTGTACACTCAGCAAGCTGTCAATCAGTGGTGGAGGCGGGGTTACACAGAATAGCCTGACTGGCCTGCACATGAGAGCTAGTCCTGCAGTGATAATCTCCTACTGATAAAACACTGATTGTAGTGAAACTAAAACACTAAGCCCAATAAGTGACACATTGTTGGAAACAGGCTCTCTTGCACTACATTGCTTTCTGTTGTCAGATTAAATAGAAAAAAACTGCTGACAGATTCCTTTTTAAGACATCATGTGCACATACCCTAATAGCGATTCTGGACAAACGACCACAACTTTTAAAAGTCATCGTACATGTGTTCACCCTAAGCCTGATTCACCATTTGAGATTTTTTTAAGTCAATTTTTTTTTTAGTCTTGGGATATTTGCTAACTTTTAGTGAAAAAATCATAAAAATGGAGCCCGGGGTTCATGAATGTTGGGGAAAATGAAAAAATGCTCTTTATTTTTTTTGTTTCACCTATTTTGCAACCTGCTGGCTCAAAAGAGTAGCACGTTCCACTAACATGGAGCAAGATTTGCACAAATACGACTGGTTAATATAAAGTATGGTCTGTTGTACATTTGATTAAAAATTTGGAGACTTTTGAAAGAGTTCAGAATTTATTGATCATCTGATAACTGGAAACCCCTCAATGGCCCTCAATGGCGGACATAAGAACAACAAACAAGAGAAAACACATAAAATAGTGTTTAGAACAGGTTCAAATTAAAAGAAGAATTTGGCCCAAATAAAAAACAGATGAAAAGCACCAAAAAGTAGACAAAAAAAAGGTGCAAATGCAATAAAATGCATATTAATCAGTACCTAAGGCTAGGTGCACACAATTAGCTTTGCCAAAACGATGAGTTTTCGAGTAGAAACTGCTTCAGGAAGAATTCCTTCTTGGGGGAGTTTTTGGAGGAGTTTTTCTTCTTTGAAGACTTTTTCAAGCTTTTTGGACGCTTTGCAGCTTTCTGATTGGGGAGTGTCTAGTTTGGAGCAGATTCCATCAAGAGACTCTATGTTTAAAAGACTGAACATATGAGCAGCAAAGTGGTGGTTTTACAATAGTTATGAGTCTTTAAAGCAACTTTTTAATGCTTTTTTATGTGTTTTTTCCAAGTGGACCCACTCCAAGAGACTCCTCAAAAACCTCCATGTGTACATACCCTTCAGTAGTGTGGATCATGAAAAGTAGACATCCCCGTATCAAGAGACTTTCTTAGAAGTCCTTGTTTGTTGTGACAACATGACGTGATTGACCTTCATGTATAGGAATACATTTGGTATGAGAAACACAGACCAATTATTTTGATCAAACTTTGATAAAATGTTTCCATTTTTCTCGTATGTGGAGAAAAAAAAAGCTTTCTCCACCCTCTTCTATTTGATAGTCTGTGAAATTTGGACTGCAATCGGGTGCCATCCGAGTGCAGTCCGATATTGTCATGAACCTATAGACTTGCACTGCCGATTCTGATCCGTGTCTCAGATCAAAATTGGACAAGTCTCAACGATTTTGCACAAACTACTCTGTCTGAGAAAAATCACTGACATGTTAATGGTCCCGTAGACTTTCACAGGTACGAGTGCTATCTGTGAAAACTCAAAAAGCAAAGGTCTGAATGAGGCCTTAATTGTCTTAATGCATTGATCTCTGAGCTCCATACAGGACACAATCTGTGTACATCGCTAAAAAGTATGTTGGCGCTATGTCAGTGATAGGAGAAAAATAAACACAGCTTTTGCACAATGTTCTCTATACCCCAAAATGGAATATATATACATATATATATATATATATATATATATATATATAGTATGTTTATTTTTTTATTTTTTATTTCCTAACAACTTTAAATGGCAATTTGAGCACAGCTGTCATAGAGGTCGGCGGGCTGCTCCTACACGCTCACATCTGGGAATGATCCCTGTAATGAGTGTGTAAGGAGAAGCAGAAATATAACTTGTTTATTTTTCAAGTCCTTCTAGCGATACACAAACTAACAGAAAGTGATAAGAGAACCGTTCATGAGCGTCCAGATGGATTCCGCTGTCTGCACGTGTGTAAACAGGCATCAACTTTTCACATCCAAATCCATAAATATATTTCGACAGGTTTTCCACAACAGGGGACTCATGTTCCAGGAATAGAAAATTAACCTTATTTACAACCAAGAAAATAATACAAATTTCAATAAATTACATCTAAGGATCTGTTTCTATTTCCATGCCAGTCTGATAATCCAGATATAAAATTAAACTTGACTGATACTTCCAAACAGAAAAAGACAAGTGTGAACAGGTGCAAGCTAAGAGAGCTATGTATAGTTAACAAATTAAAGCTGCACTCTGAAATGCACCCCCCTGACGAAGGCAGATGCCGAAACGCGCGTCGGGGCAGGGCACATCCAGGGGACGCCTCCCACATCAGTACCAGGTAATCATTATGCGGTTTTATTTTGAACCTACTTAGTCTCTAGCACACAATCGTGCTCAATTTTTGCCCGATCATGTAGTGGCAGCCTTGGCCATTAATTGATTTGCACCAGCACTTTACCTATTTATTTATTCAAACATATGGTTTTACCTGTTACATTACTATTAGGACTGTGGTAATAATATATAAGTACATTTATTTAGTTATATTAATTTGCCATTCATTTCATGCAATCAGTATGTATTACCACATGATTTTGTGATTAATTCTGCCGTCCCCTGGCATAGTGCCCTATTTTTGGTATTTTGTTCCCCCTCTACCCCATGTTGTTGTATATTCTCAATAAATATCATTATTTAGCGAATCATTGGACATTTTTTCGGTTCTTTTCGTCTTTTTGTCTGAAATGCTATAGTAAATGAACATTGAATAGATGAAATTGGAATTGCATTACTGTTGTAGAAAACATGTTAAAAAATGACGGTACTTAGTGCACAAATTGGTAAATTCGCGTGAGCCCAACAGCCAGAAACAAGGCGTACTCCTTTGCTGGGATCCTAAAACTAACATGATACCTCTTCTGGGCTAAAAGTCTACAATTATATTGGGAGGTAGGATCAAGCTCTAGTTAAAAGCGCCATAGGCTGATGGGAGGAGGAGTGCTCACCTGACGATCTGTGGATGGTCAGGTGAGAGGAGGTTGCCTAATTACAGTATATGCAAAGAAAGACAGTTTCAGGCACAATTGTAATTTATGTCACATTTTCCCGTAGCAACCTCCTAGTAGAATAATATGACCGCCATGTTTCTGAGCATATTTTTAGCATCCTAGATGCAACAAAAATGACTACGGTATATCTATTTGGGTTGATTTTACATTTCTTTGTTTTCCGAAGGCTGAAAATCCTGGCGCTTGAAACCACAGAAGCGATTACATGTAAATGTACATTGTTTTAACATCAGATTATTTTGGAGATAGCAGAGCAATATTGCAATTTCATTGTGCCATCCTGCTGTCATTGGTCTGGAAGTGAAAACACACTGGAACAAAGCAATACTGTCACGGGGTTACTGTGACAGTGTGGGGCCAGAAGACCGCAGCGTCTGATTGCTCCTACTCCGGCGCTGAGAAGAAGCACTTCTCCTTCATTTTAAAAGTGTTTATTCCTTCTGGCAGAACAGGGGTTAATTGGACATGTTGGAAATCCCTGTGCTCACAGCTGAGGTCAGTTAGCCACTACTTTCCCCATTATAATCTGGGATCTGTTACAAATCCTTGTCAGAGCTAGCATTTGCTGCATGGCTAACGGGGGGGGGGGGGATGAGTTCTCTTGAGAAGAAGATTTGGAGGAGTTATCAGTGACTGTTGCTTAGTTAGCATGTGTGGTAACTCCCTATCCTTCTCCATTTTGGTTTATTCCCCTACCTCCATGCCTCAGTGCATTCCTCTGTTATATGTGAGTGAATATTTTGTATGCCTATAGTTTTCTGTTAACCCTTGATTGTGTTGCCTTGTTTGTCGGGTTGGTGTACTACGGTGCACGTTAGTGCCCCTCTTCCCTGGGTGGGGGAAGAGAACAAAAGGAGGTCTAACTCAGGAGATAAGGCAAGGGTGGAGGCCCCGGTATCTTCACCTTCAGAAGTATCCCGAGGAGTAGAGCGAGCTAGGGCGCCCCCTAATGTTAAGGACAGAGAAGGAGCCCCTGGTGTCAGGTCACTCAACAGCCTTGTTGTGACAAATACATATATATCTTCTAGTCATCTTACATAGGATAACAGTGGTGATGTTGACATATGTACATGGAAAAGAATGGCAGACCATTCTGGTTGGTGCAGCAGAAACGAAAAAAGGAAAATAATTGTGATTTTGATATCAAGTTTTTGTAAAATTTATATAATCGACAAATTGTGTATAGAAATTAGAAACTATTTCTCCCCTTGACTTCACATTTGCTTACATGTACATATGTAGTCCGGATCCTACAACATCGATGGTGGTATTCCATGAACTTGCATTTTCTCTATGATTCCGCCCTGGCTTAAGCGTGTATGCGCGGTTGTTCCTTCGACATGGGCGCGCTGAAAAATGGCCAGTTCACAGGCTTGCGCCTGCGCCGTCTTGCCATGACGGTCCGACGCTTGCGATTGATAAGCCACAAGTCAATGCATCCCCAGGGTGATCACTGGTAAGCAACACATGCGCCGTTCTTAGGACCGGATGCGTATTAGCCATATTATTGGTTGTGCAGTACCATCCATTATTACCTAAACTTTATGTCAGTCACACACACCTCCCTAGTCGGACAATGTGGTTTGCTGATCACTACTTTAAACATGGCATCTACGCCACCACCCGCAAACACACCTTCTGATGAAGTACTAGACGATACGTGCGTTGGGGCAGTGGGGAGTGGACGCTTTAGCAACCAGAATTATTTAATGTAAGTACTTGCCTTCATACTGAAATCTGTCATGAAAAGCATATTATCTTATGTAATTTGTACCATATGGCATCTCCATTTTGTCTGTTCAGCAGCTTCCTTGTCTCTAATTATTTAAGGGTATATATTCTATGGTTATTTATTTAGCCTTGTTTTGGTGTCTATGCTAGTTAGAAGTATGTATGAATCTCATTGTATAGTCATTTTATATCTCCTAACCTTGTAAAAAAATTATCAGGCCACGGAGTTCATCTTTGTGTACTGACTGCTGCTGGGTGACAAGTAACACTTTCCCCATGCTCCAGTCTCCATAAACAAATTATTGGTGACTTTCATGTTGGGTATGGCCTCCTCATATTTCCAGTTGCTTTTGGCAAAGTTTTACCCAACTACATCCCTGTGCCTTACAGTTATTTATTCTACGGATCGAAATGAAACACTCACAGTTTTGTGGTTAATTCATCCTGCAAAATGAAGTGATGATGAGCCTCCTACTCCAACGCAACAGTTATGAGTAATTGATTTAAATTTTTACAGGAATTTGCAATAAAGCGTCTTTGGATGATATCAACTAACTTCCTACAGTAAACTCTGCTGTGTACACGGGTCAGTGTCCTGAACTCTGATTGTGGTTCATGGTCCTATGTATATATTGTAACCTGTTTCCTGTTGCCTACGTTTGGTGGGCACCAGCAATGGTTTCAAAACTTCTCAAGGACAGTGAGTGTGATCCATTGATTTTGAAGTGAAGAGAAATATGTGTGTGTGTGTATATATATATATATATACACTCACCGGCCACTTTATTAGGTACACCATGCTAGTAACGGGTTGGACCCCTTTTGCCTTCAGAACTGCCTCAATTCTTCGTGGCATAGATTCAACAAGGTGCTGGAAGCATTCCTCAGAGATTTTGGTCCATATTGACATGATGGCATCACACAGTTGCCGCAGATTTGTCGGCTGCACATCCCAAAGATGCTCCATACAAGGCAGGATGGATCCATGCTTTCATGTTGTTTACGCCAAATTCTGACCCTACCATCCGAATGTCGCAGCAGAAATCGAGACTCATCAGACCAAGCAATGTTTTTCCAATCTTCTACTGTCCAATTTCGATGAGCTTGTACAAATTGTAGCCTCAGTTTCCTGTTCTTAGCTGAAAGGAGTGGTACCCGGTGTGGTCTTCTGCTGCTCTAGCCCATCTGCCTCAAAGTTCGACGCACTGTGCGTTCAGAGATGCTCTTAGGCCTACCTTGGTTGTAACGGGTGGCGATTTGAGTCACTGTTGCCTTTCTATCAGCTCGAACCAGTCTGCCCATTCTCCTCTGACCTCTGGCATCAACAAGGCATTTCCGCCCACAGAACTGCCGCTCACTGGATTTTTTTTCTTTTTCGGGCCATTCTCTGTAAACCCTAGAGATGGTTGTGCTTGAAAATCCCAGTAGATCAGCAGTTTCTGAAATACTCAGACCAGCCCTTCTGGCACCAACAACCATGCCACGTTCAAAGGCACTCAAATCACCTTTCTTCCCCATACTGATGCTCGGTTTCAACTGCAGGAGATTGTCTTGACCATGTCTACATGCCTAAATGCACTGAGTTGCCGCCATGTGATTGGCTGATTAGAAATTAAGTGTTAACAAGAAGTTGGACAGGTGTACCTAATAAAGTGGCCAGTGAGTGTATATATATATATATATATATATATATATATATATACACTGTTCAAAAAAATAAAGGGAACACTTAAACAACAGAATATAACACCGAGTAAATCAAACTTCTGTGAAATCACACTGTCCACTTAGGAAGCAACACTGATTGACAATCAATTTCACATGTTGCTGTATAAATGGAATAGATAACAGATGGAAATTACTGGCAATTATCAAGACACACTCAATAAAGGAGTGGTTCTTCAGGTGGGGACCACAGACCACATCTCAGTACCAATGCTTTCTGACTGATGTTTTGGTGACTTTTGAATGTTGGTTGTGCTTTCACACTCGTGGTAGCATGAGACGGACTCTACAACCCACACAAGTGGCTCAGGTAGTGCAGCTCATACAGGATGGCACATCAATGCTAGCTGTGGCAAGAAGGTTTCCTGTGCCTGTCAGCGTAGTGTCCAGAGGCTGGAGGCGCTACCAGGAGACAGGCCAGTACACCAGGAGAAGGAGAAGTGGAGGGGGCTGTAGGAGGGCAACAACCCAGCAGCAGGACTACTACCTCAGCCTCTGTGCAAGGAGGAATAGAAGGAGCACTGCCAGGGCCAGCAAAATGACCTCCAGCAGGCCACAAATGTGCATTTGTCTGCACAAACAGTTAGAAACTGCCTCCATGAGGATGGTCTGAGTACCCGACATCCACAGATGGGGGTTGTGCTCACAGTCCAACACAGTGCAGGACACCTGGCATTTGCCACAGAACACCAAGATTGGCAAATTCGCCACTGGTGCCTTGTGCTCTTCACAGATGAAAGCAGGTTCACACTGAGCACACGTGACAGACATGACAGAGTTTGGAGATGCCGTGGAGAGCGATCTGCTTGCAACATCCTTCAGCATAACTGGTTTGGCAGTAGGTCAGTAATGGTGTGGGGTGGCATTTCTTTGAGGGCCGCACAGCCCTCCATGTGCTCGCCAGAGGTAGCCTGACCGCCATTAGGTATGAGATCATCAGACCCCTTGTGAGACCATATGCTGGTGCGGTTGGCCCTGGGTTTCTCCTAATGCAGGACAATGACGGACCTCATGTGGCTGGAGTGTGTCAGCAGTTCCTGCAAGATGAAGGCATTGAAGCTATGGACTGGCCCACCCGTTCCCCAGACCTGAATCTGATTAAGCACATCTGGGACATCATGTCTCGCTCCATCCACCAACGTCACATTGCACCACAGACTGTCCAGGATTTGGCGGATGCTTTAGTCCAGGTCTGGGAGGAGATACCTCAGGAGACCATCCACAGCCTCATCAGGAGCATGCCCAGGCATTGCAGGGAGCTCAGACAGGCACGTGAAGGCCACACACACTACTGAGCATTATTTCCTTGTCTTGAGGCATTTCCTCTGAAGTTGGATCAGCCTGTAACTTCATTTTCCACTTTGATTTTGAGCATCATTCCAACACCAGACCTCCATGGGATATTAGTTGTAAATCATTTTTAGGTTTTATTGTTCTCAACACATTCCACTATGTAATGAATAAAGATTTACAACTGGAATATTTCATTCAGTGATATCTAGGATGTGGGATTTTAGTGTTCCCCTTATTTTTTTGAGCAGTGTGATAGATATATATATATATGTACCAGTAATTTGGACATAAACATTCACACCATGGTGCACCATGATTAAGACGTTAGTCAAAACGCGTCGGAAGAACGCTGCCATGTGTGCATAATGCTGTAAGAAATTATAACTTATTTACAGGTGGTGTACCATAGGAAAGTGCTCAACTTTTCCGTGCAGGAACAGGTGTGGAATAGCCGAAATTCAGGTGAGCTGACTATCTTTTGTTTTTTTTGTGGATATATATGAGTCCAAGACTGGGGAAAATCTCCAAGAACAGTGTGTATCATCTTCTCTTCCATAGGCGGAGATGTTCCTGGATCGGTTTCTCTGTCCCTCAATTTATCAGGGCATTTCTTGAGATGGTCTCTGGATACTGCCGTCGAAGTTTCTCCTCCATATTTGCTGATAAGACAGGCTTTAGTATTGTTACATTTGGACGGTAAGATGGTATATGCTTCTGCTTCCCACTGATCATCAAGTTTGTTCATTCTCCTTTTACGCTTTAACACTTGTTCACCTATTGATAAGGGAGTTGCAGGAGCACGTTGGTTGTAGTCTCTCTCTTGTTTTTGTCTGGCTTGGGATAGACTTCTTTCAACACACTCTTGTACTTGGTGGTACTTTTGCTGTCTCTCAGTATCCCAATCTGCATCAGATGAGGTATTTTCTGGGGTTAGGACTCCCATATCTAGATCAACAGGTAGTTTACTGGATCTTCCTCTCATCAGGTATGCTGGAGTACAGTTGGTGGAATTCACTGGAATATGGTTGTACACATCTACCAAGTCTGGCAACTTTTCTGGCCATAAGTTCCTTTCCTGTATAGGTAAGGTCTTCAGTAGGTCAATCACTACTTGGTTCATCTTTTCACACATTCTGTTGGTTTGTGGGTGGTATGGTGTTGTTCTGATCTTTTTGCATCCGTACAGGTTACAGAACTCTTGAAACACTTCCGCTTCAAATGCTGGACCTTGATCAGTAAAGACCTTCTCTGGGTATCCGTATGGTCTACAGAAGTGCTGTTGGAAGGCTTTGGCTGCTGTTATTGCCATCAGATCCTTGACAGGTACAACTATCAGGAATCTGGAGTAGTGATCAACAATAGTCAGAGCGTAGACATAGCCTGACCTGCTTGGGTGTTAGCTTCACATGGTCTAAGGCCACCAGTGGCTGTTTGGTGACTATGGGCTGTAGGGGAGCCCTCTGACTGTCATGGTCCTTTCTGCGCAGGCTACATGGACCACACTCTCGGCACCACTTTTCGATGGCTTTTCTCATGCCAACCCAGTAGAACCTTCCACTAAGTATACTCTCCAACTTCTTCCATCTGAAGTGTCCTGCTCCATCGTGGTACGCTTCCAGAACCATTGGTGCATCATGCCTTGGGACCACTATCTGCCAAACCAACTCATGAGTGCGTGGGTCGATGTTTCTCCGGCACAGCTTACCATCGTAGATAAATAGTTTGCCTTTCTCCTTCCACAGTTGTTGCATCTCTTGTGGATCATCTGGACCAGGGTGTGAAACTGCCTGCGTCAGGAGTTCTTTCTCCTGACGGACCGCGTGGTCACTGTATTGGGTCTCTGCCCATCCATGGTGGGGCAAGTGATTCAGCATGGCTTCTGGCTTGTTTCTGTGCCGGTTCCTCACATGATGAGAATACTTACTGAGTTGCCTTGGGGCGATGGAAAGCCGGCAATTCTATTTCTTCTAGTGTTTCTGAATCTTCTCCCATCTCTGGCAAGTTGGGCATTCTGGACAATGCATTGGCATTCGCATTCTTGTACCCTGCGCGGTACTTGATGGTGAAATCATAATTGGACAACCAGGCCATCCACTGTTGCTCCAGGGCGCCAAGTTTTGCTGTGTCCAAGTGTGTCAGTGGATTGTTATCCGTGAAGACGGTGAATCTTGCCGAGGCCAAGTAGTGCTTGAATCTCTCCGTCACTGCCAAGACGATGGCGAGGAACTCCAGCTTAAAGAACTGTAGTTTTCAGGGTTCCTTTCAGTGGAATGAAGTTTCCTGCTGGCGTAGGCGATTACCCTTTCTTTGCCTCTCTGGACCTGGGGCAACACGGCTCCTAGTCCCATGTTGCTGGCGTCCGTGTACAGCACAAACGGTTGGTCATATTCAGGGTAAGCCAGCACCTCATCTTCCGTCAGAGCCAACTTCAAATGAGTGAAGGATCTCTCACTCTGTCATCCCAGTCAAATGGGGTATTCTTACCCTGGTTTTCTTGGATTGGCCCACTAACAGGTCTTGTAGTGGCTCACCTTTCTTGGTGAAGTCTTTGATAAATCTCCTGTAGTAGCCTACCAACCCGAGGAACTGCCGGACTTCATGGAGGTTGCTGGGCTTCGGCCAGTCTCTGATCACAGTGACCTTGTCAGGGTCTGGGGCCACTCCTTCGGCACTCACTACATGGCCCAGGTACTGCACTTTGGGCTTTAACAGATGGCATTTGGATGGTTTTACCTTTAGGCCAAAGTTGGACAGAGCTTTGAACACCTCTGCCAGGTGCTTCAGGTGGTCCTCATAAGTTTTGGAGAAGACAATGACATTGTCCAGATAAAGCAAGACGGTTTTGAAATTCTTGTGTCCAAGACAGCACTCCATCATCCTCTGAAATGTTCCTGGGGCGTTGCACAGTCCGAACGGCATGTAGTTGAATTCACAGAGACACATCGGTGTTGTGAAGGCCGTCTTTTCCTTATCCGCCTCTGCTACGGGAACCTGCCAGTACCCACTGGTGAGATCCAAGGTAGAGAAGTAGTTAGCAGATTTTAAAGCAGCTAATGACTCTTCTATTCTAGGCAAAGGGTATGCATCTTTGTGTGTAATGCGGTTTATCTGCCTATAATCAACACACATTCTCCTTGTGCCGTCCTTTTTCCTGACAAGGACTAATGGGGCTGCCCAGGGGCTACAACTGTTTCTAACTACCCCAGCCTCCTTCTTCTCTCGCAACATGTCCTTGGCAGACTGATAATGAGCTGGAGGTACAGGACGATATCTTTCTTTAATGGGCGGATGATCTCCCGTGGGGATATGATGTTGAATCCCTTTTACCTGCCCAAAATTTAGTGGATGTTTGCTGAATACTCTCTCATACTCATGGACCACCCTGTAAGCCCCTTGTTTTTGGTGTGATGGTGTAGAGTCAGTACCCACGTGTAATTTCTGACACCAATCTTCCATTTGTCCTGCAGAGCCATTGTCCTCTGCCTGGTTGGACGAGACCAAGGGTTCTGTTGCCTGTATCACATTATTATCAATATTAAACAGTTTGGCAAGTGTGGCATATTTGGTTAGGTGGACCTCTTTCTCTCCACAGTTAAGTACACGTACTGGCACCCTCTCCTTGCGGACCTCAACCACCCCTCTGGCTGTCAGGATTGTGGGCCTACTATCTGAATACACCGGTTCTACCAGGACTTGGTAGTCTTTACCTCTGAAGCCTATTGCTGCCCGACACCATATTAACATTTCACTCATGGGGGGTATTGCGATGGGGATTGAATCACTCACTGTGGCACGGCCAATTTCTCCACTAGATAGTTCTACCTGCTGTCTCTGTACCAGAGCTCTGATTTCTTTCTGCAAAACACATTGCTCACTGGAACCAGCAGTTTCGGCCACCTGTTGTAATAAGACAATAACCTCTGCAAGACAATTTTCTATGACATTAGTACCAATGGTCATCATAGGGTTACATTCACGGCGATCAATATCAACAACTACTATCCCTTGGAATTTCAACTCTACCCGTCCCACTTTAATGGTGACCTCTTTGTATCCCACTTGTAGTAATGGCTGACCGTTACTGGCTACTATGGTGAAATCATCATCAGGGCTACGAGTAATGTCTGTGTCAGCCCAATAATGTTTATAAAGGATGTAAGGCATAGTTGTCACCTGAGAACCGGTGTCCAACAGAGCGTTCATGGGGATACCGTCGATCACAATGGGGAGAACAGGTCGTCCTTCAACGTACTTGGCTCTCCAGTTTTGTGGGCCTGGTCGTCCTACTCCTGGGGGTCGCTTGTTTAAATGACAGTACATATATTCTTAGCAAGGTAAGGCTGTAGTTAAATAATAAAATATAACTTTTAATAAATATTATTAAAAGAGCCTAGCAGGCTCATAAAACGACATGGATCACAACGTACATATACATATACTGGCTGCTACAACCAATGAGCTATACAAAACGCTCCGAAAAACGGCACGGTGGGAATACACCACCACCTGGCTGCTACAACCAATGAGCTATATAAAACGCTCCAAAAAAAAACACACAGCACGGTGGAAATACACCACCACCTTATTCATAAAGACTGACAATGTGCAGGAGGTATCTTCTCTCATAAACCCCCAAAATAATACATGTCATCAAAAGATAATTCAAATCAAGGGGAGTAATCATTAATTGCTATTGATGATCAGAACAATCTCACCCAAGATGGACGTTGCTTCACGGAATGTTGTGGTCTGGAAATCCATATATGTGAGGTGGCACTCTGCGTGCCCGTTCCAAACCTCACTCCTGTGGATCCCGCCAAAATGCTTATTCTTCCCTCATTCCAAGTTTCTCCCAACGCGTTTCTTGTGGCAATATCATCAGGGGAGAGGCCACTTCACAAGATTCGTTAGAGTGTGTGTCGTCCGTCCGGCACACTTAGGAGGGTCGGCTTCCCCGTGCGCAGCTTATTCCTTTATGCATCCCGCCACTATCATTGAATGTGTGACGCACCAGGAGCCGCGTCCGGGTTCCGGTTTACAGGCGGTCACATGATCCTAGATGAAGGGACCATGTCCGCGTGAAGCGCACAGTGACACGCAGGCGTCACTTCCGGTCACAGAGGGAGGAGGAAACTCCACCCGCCGGAGAGATACATAGCGTTGTGTACATGAATATGGACACGCTAAGTGTCCTTAAACAAGTGGAAAGAATTTTAACCCCTAAGGTACCTTAATCATAGGTTTATAGACCTTACTCCCATGGGGGAACTCATTGATTCAAATATATAAATATATAGATATGTCCTACAACCTCCATATCATGGAGGGAGAACATAACAATCGGCATTGGTGGTCACTAAAGCACAGGGTACCAAACTGCCTCAACCTGGAAGTATTTATACCCAAGGATAAGGGGCACAAGAAATGGCAGAGTCCTCCAAAATTTGAGTAACACTATGCCACAAACACCTTATATTACAAGCAGAGAGAAGTCACCGTTAGGAATAAGCTATTATTTACATCACAGGAATTAATTCATTGTTAGATGACCATTGGAGACCCAGTGGGACACGGGCAGACTATTTTCCCCTAAGGGGGCCCTAAAACTCATACCTGCCTAGCCAGTGGGGGTTGGCACCCTAAATACGAGAATCGGCGCCCCCACTCCGCGGCGGCTGTCCCTATAAGGCCCTCACCGTCCCTGATTTTAATAATGAACTAACTAAGTGCCCGAATAAGGAACTACAAAAAACAAATAGGAAAGACAGAAAGAGGGAAGTTATTGGGAAGAACTACAGGGAGACCACTGTCAATGCTTATTAGAAATGTACATTCATAGAAAACATGCGAAAGTTAGGATCTCATTGAGGCCCAATGGTTGTTGTGTTTTAAGACGAAATATCCACTTCGTCTCGCATTGCAGTATCCTCCTGTCCCAATTTCCACCCCTTACTGGTGCCACTACCTTATCAATCCCCATGAACTTCAGGCCCAATGCATCCCCGTTGTGTGCAATGGTCATATGTCTAGCCAACGGTGTATCTCTCTTTAAAGCAATGTCTCTCAGATGTTCACCCACTCTTCTCCTAAATTCTCGGATGGTCTTTCCGACATACTCCATGCCACACGGGCAAGTTGCCTTATACACTACCCCCTTAGACCGACAATTAATGAAGTGACGGATCTTGTACTCTCGTTTGGTGACATTGCTTTTAAAGACCTGGCCTGTCTCCATCACCGGGCAACCCACACAACCGCTACAGCGGTAGCAACCTTTAGACCTATTGGTCAGCCATACTTCGTTTTTTGGAGGGGAGAAGTGGCTATGTACAATTCTGTCTCCTATTGATCTACCTTTTTGAAAGGTGATCAGGGGATGAGGTCCCACCAGGTCACCAATGTCATCATCCATCCTTAATATCGACCAATGTCTATCAAGGATTAATCTCACTTGATCTGCTCCTGAGTTAAAGGTGGTAATAAACCGACTCATGGCAGATTCCCCTTCTCGTGGGGGTGGATTTAACAAGGCAGTTCTACTCAAACCCCTCGTTTCTCTATAGGCTTTCCGAAGGACACCATCAGGATAACCTCTATTTTGAAAACGCTGATGGAGGTCAGTTGCCTGTTCCTGGTAATCAGACTCTGAAGAGCAATTGCGACGAATCCTCATGTACTGCCCCTTAGGAATACCCTTTTTCAAAGGGTGGGGGTGGTGACTCTCCCACCTCAAAAGGGCATTTGTGGAAGTAGGTTTTCGATATGTCTTAGTATCCACATGACCATCAGGGGTCTTTTGAATCAGAATGTCCAAAAAAGGAAGTTTTTCTCTGTGATAGTCAAAAGTGAATTTCAAGCCCAGGGGATTTATATTCAATTTGGTTACAAAGTTTCTCAGCTCCGAAATCTCCCCATTCCAAACTAGCAGGACATCGTCTATATAACGTGCCCAAAACATTATTTTTGAGCACTCCACGTCATATAGATCCCCGAAGACAATTGTCTCCTCCCACCAGCCCAGGAGCAAATTTGCATACGATGGCGCACAAGAATTGCCCATCGCAGTGCCCCTGAGCTGGTGGAAGATCTTGCCATTGAATGTAAAAATGTTTTTGGTCAGGCAAAACTCGAGTAGTTCCAGGACAAACATATTGTGGCCCAGACACTGCTGACCCCTGCCCTTTAGGTAGTATTTCACTGCTTCTATTCCTTCCATATGGTTAATGGAAGAATATAAGGCCTCCACATCTATACTACATAGTATGGATTGGGGGTCAAGGGTCAAATCTTCCAATTTGCGTAGGAGATCTGTTGAATCCCTCGTGTAAGAATTAAGGGCTAAAACGAAGGGTTTCAAAACTTTATCTAGATATACCCCAACATGATGACAAATGCCTTCAATACCGGACACTATTGGTCTCCCCTTTAAAGGTGAAAGGCCCTTATGCACCTTGGGGAGACAATAGAAAGTTGGCATTGTTGGGTGTTTTGGGTATAAAAACTGATACTCGTTTTTATCAATGAGTGATTTAGAAAGACCCCTATCTAGAATCCCTTTCAGAGTCCTAACAAAAGTGGAAGTTGGGTTACATGGTAGTTGTTCATAGGATTCACGATTGGTTAAAATATCCTCACACATGAGTTGGTACTTAGTATTGTCCATTACTACCGTGTTTCCACCCTTGTCTGAGGGCTTACACACAATACTATGATCCTGCTCGAGACTCAACAAGGCCTCCATCTCCTGCCTAGATAAATTAAAGTTGGTGCCGCCATTCTTTTTAGTGGCCAGTTTCTCCAGGTCCTTGCTTACTAGTTCTAAAAATACGTCTAATGTAGACTGATCGCCTGAGTTTGGAGGCATCTTACAGCTCTTCAATTTACAATCCGTAAATGGGCCCTCGCCAGTATGTTCAGGTATGGGATCCGACAGACCAAAAAGTAACCTAATATCTGGTAGTAATGTATCAGGGACATTCATCTCCAAACTCATACGTTTATCCTCCCTAATGAAGTGTTTTCTCCACTTCAATTTTCTTATGAAGAGGTGGAGATCTTTTATACTCTCAAATAGTTGGAAGTACATGTATAGTAAATGACAGTACCTTGCAATGTGGCCTGCCTGATTGCAGTGGCGGCAGATGGGTCGTCTTTCCTGATGATCGCGATCGTCGTCTCTTCCTCTGGTCGGCGGGATCCTCTTCTGTCTTCGCCAGGGAACATCCTCTGGTCTGGAAGCCAGCTTGATCTTCTCCTTGGGGGCCTCCTGTAGGGACTGCACAGTTCTGGCTAGCGTAGCAAAGTTCTTGGTCAGCTCCTGCAGCTGGAGGCGTAGTCCTGCGGGAGAATCATCGTCAAGGATCTGGGCATCAGCCTCAGCAGGGACTTGAGGATCTGGCGCCACCTCCTGGTGGTACGTGAGGGCTTGACGCATAGGGGGAAATGCAATGGCTTGGCTGCCGCTCCTGTAGCACCTGGATGGCCTTGTCTTTGAATTGCGCAAAGGCTAGGTCCGCTTTCTGCATGGCCAGGAGGTGCAGTTGGGCCCTTTGGTTATTACACAAGAGTCCCTCAATGAACCGCTCTTTTAAAAGTTTGTCTTCATTTTGCACGCTGGTTGGATCAACCTGCCTGATTGCCCGCAGTGCTTCCTGGAGATTAAGGGCATAGTCCTGTAGGCTATCCTGCGGCCTCTGCTTGCACCCATAAAACTTCAATTTGATTTCTGTAGCGGTGCGGGTGTCAAAGGTGGTTTTAAGCTTAGCAAAGATCCGCTGCACAGTCCCTTTATCCGCAGCTGGCCAGGATTTCACCTCCCTCAGGGTTGCTCCAAACAGTTGGCCCGTTATAATGTGAACTTTCTGATGCTCTGTCAGGGGATAAACTTCAAGCAGGCTGCAGAGTCTTTCTTTAAAGTCAGCTAACGTATGTGATTCTCCAGAATATTGCGGGAGCCAGGCTGCTCCAGGTATGTACGGCATGGAGAGGGGCATGATGGCCGCTGTAGCTGGGGCAGTGCCTGGCAGGCTGATGGGAGCGGTGGGCTCTGCAGGACCTGGTGGCAGTACAAGGCCTGCGGCTGCATCTATCGCGGGGCCTGCGGGCACATCCGCAGCGAGGCCTGGGGGTTCTATTAGGTCTGCGGCTGTGACCGCCGCCAACTCCCCTCCCGGGTTAGACATTGTTCTTCCCCCTCGCTAACCTGGCGGAAGTCGGGGCTCCTCTCCGGAATCAGCAGCGGTTCCTCCGGTGCTCCGCTCGACTCTTTGCAGCGGCTCTTCTTTCGGCTCCGCTGCATGACATCTTCACTTCCAGGCAGCAGCGCGTTACCCGTTCTTCCTGCTTCTCGCTCTTTTTGGCTAGCTCCGCCCATGAAGGTACATCTCCTCCCCCCTCGCATGCCACGCGGCGCGGCAATGGCGGATTTTGGTGGCAATTCTTGGCGGCAATGCGCAATGCTCAGTCTTTTAGCACAAATCACAGTTCTTAGGCGCACATGACCCGATTTTCTGTTCGTGACTCCAAAAGATTTGGAGCGCCCCCAAGGGCAGCGGGGTACTCAGTACCGGGTTCTTCTGTTCACGGGGGGATATCACGGTGGCTGACCCAGTCCGTGGCCCTTGGGATGTCCGTGTTGAAGGGAAAGGTCTTTAAAGGGGAAATGTTCGTGACGCCACCTGTGGTATTCGGTCAAGGTGACCGACGCTGCTTTAAGGTGTCCGCTGGGGTGATGTTATGGCAGCTAGATGGTATACCTTCCCACAGGTGAAGTATGTCCCCAGGGCTTCCCAGTGTGTAGATGGTGGATGGTGAGAGGCGCAGTGAAGAACGAGGACACAAGGTTGCAGTCTCTTTACCTTTACTGAAGGCTTCAGCATCCACAGTCCAGAGCACCGGATCACAGGGCAGGCAGAGTCCAGCCAGTTTGGAGGCAAATCCAGAGTCCCCTTGTCCAGGTAGAAATCAGTAGCCTTCCTCTAGCGCCGTGGTGTTGTAGTCCCTTACTGCTAAGCTTCTCATAAGGTCCTCACAGATGTTGTAGATGTTATGTCTCTCTCTCTGTCCCCCAGATGGATAGGACAAACCCGTATGACCGGTGGCTTGAGGCGTTTTACAGGGACTCTATCATGCCCCAGCCTCTAAGAGGTGCCACCTTGCCTCCTGGGTGTAGTGGCGGGCAGGTCTCTGGAGCAAGGCATAAAGGATCGTTGCTCCTTTGGTGTTCCGGCTACCGGGATCCTGTGCCTCAGAAGGAGGCAGCCTGTGTAGGGCTGAACCCCTCCTGGAATCCACTCCTTTGCTATGACTTCTTTCACGCTTGCTGCAATATGTTCTGCTTTCTATCTGTATGTTTCCTAGGAGCTGCAGCACTTTAGACTACACGGCTCCTATGCTTCCTTTCCTTCGGTCTCCCTGACAGGAACTGAACCCTTTCCCTCCAGATCAGGATGTTCTTATAGGGGAGATCACCTTTAACAGGCTTAGAGCTCCCCCTTCTGGTCTGGAGTGTGAACATGTTGCATGCATTGTGTTACCTGACAAAGAGTTCTCCTTCACTGCCTCCAAACGTAGCATCACTCTGCCCGAGAGGAAAGCAATACCACTGCGATGACCAGGACCCTGGGGCGCCGCACTTATCTATACAGCTTAAATTTGTTTGGGATATACTTAGTCTGAAGGTTTCCCATACACCCCCTATCAGGACCCATGGAAGTCAATGGCACTAACTCGGGTTAGTCCAATCAATTACCTCTAGGGGCAGTATGAATCATAACAGGACTCCTCTTTTCCATAGACAATACAGCGTTTTTAATCAAATAGGGATTATTAGTTTTTTCAATCCTAAACAAAGAAGCAGAGCACTATTTTCTTGTTACAGGATGAAGTGGGTGCCCCTTTGCATAAAATTCTTCGGTCGATCGTTCTGCCAACAGCCTTCTCAGACGTTTCTATATACTCTGGAGTGCTTGTTGGACTGAGAGAGCAGCTGATTGATATATCTGCGAGCGGCATATATCTGTGAGAACAAAGCAATCATGAGTCCGATATTGGATGAGCCCAATTGACATCTATCGCGACCATCAGTTGACCGTCACCTCCATGCATGTTAGAGTGTCAACTGAACCCATCGTTATTGACAGCTACGGCCAACTTTAGTCTAATGTGTAGGGAGGACTTAATAGTTGTGATCCCCCATTATTATTATTATTATTATTTATTTATATAGCACCATTGATTCCATGGTGCTGTACATGAGAACTAACTCCAGCATGATGGTTTGTAGCCCTTCTGCTTCATTATGTTACATTGGATGGTTGGGTTGTCATCTACAGAGTGATCTGGAGGGTTCAGCCATGGTGATAACAAGTGGCCAAATTATGGGACTTGCTACAGTATATTCAGAATTCACTAAATAATATTTGTTCTTGTTCCATTATATATATATATATATATATATATATACAGTATATAAAACCTGTAATTATTTACATTACAATGTAGAGAACCAAGGAAAAGCCTATAGAACTAAATGACGACCCGTGTTTTACTCTGTGCATTTATATAACTAGCAATAAATACAGTAGGACCGTGCACTGACTCCGAGTATGCGGCATAAAGTGAAAGTCCCAGAACTAGAGGAACTTGTTCTGAGACGATAAGTGGACATGAAGCTGCTAAAACATTTCCTTATTCATAGCTGACCTTATTTCCGCTTAAGGCAACTACAAATTTTAATCCTTGTTCCTCGGTATAATCCTGTCTATTCTGTGCTGGGACCCTAAAATATCCAGAACTGATTATCCTGTACCCTAACTCTAAAATATCCAGTAGTCTAACCATAAATATCCAATACTGTGACACTAAAATATCCAGTAATCTAGACCTAGATCATCTTGTATCTTAACCCTAAATATCCCATGGTGTAACTCTAAATGATCCTGTATTTTAACCTTTACTATCCAGTACTGTTGCCCTAAAATATCCAGTAATGTGAATGTAAACTTATCCAGCACTCTAACCCTAAAATACCCAGCACTCTAACCCTAAAATACCCAGCACTCTAACCCTAAAATATCTAGTACTCAAACCCTAAAGTAGTAGTAATGTGACCCTAAATATCCACTATAGCTATCCTAAATTGCTCAGTACTCTAACCTCCCTCCAATGAAAGACTATTACCGTAATCCTAAAGTATCCAGTGTTGTGACCATGAAATGTCCAGTAGTCCAACTCTAACATATACAGTCCTTACTGACATTGTGTACTACTTTTCTTCCACCAATCTATGGTGAGTATCCATGGTCCAACACTGGTGTTCCACAGACCCTGTATACATTTCTCATTTTGATTTTTTTGTGCCGAGATAACCCATTATGCCTCAGAGACTAGGTCAAACAGGTGTGGCCTGGTGTTGTCAGGTCACGAAGACCCTGGCATTGATCTCCCTGGAAGAAGACACTCGCCAAACAATTATTGTGATGCCTGCAAAGCATTGGTCAACCTTAGAAGCCATTATACATTGACTAGAATATCTTACAAGGGGACTCTGCCACTGCAAAGGACCTATCCAACAAGTTTTTTTTTGCTAGAGAGTAAAGGGAAGGGGAGAGTTTCCAGCAGTTCTTCATTGGCTTACCGAATCTATGGAACTGATTAGTACAGAAAGACCCATGCTGTTGCACCTTAGTCCGATAAGTTACTTCAAGATCATTTTGTGTTGAGGCTTCATAACTACTCCATCAATCAAGTGCTTAGAGCAGTGTTTCTCAACTCCAGTCCTCAAGACCCACCAACAGGTCATGTTTTTAGGATTTCCTTAGTATTGCATAGGTGATGGAATTAATGCTTGAGCAGGTGATGAAATTATCCTGGAAACTTGACCTGTTGGTGGGTTTTGAGGACTGGAGTTGAGAAACACTGGCTTAGAGTGTATAAAAGTGTGAAACTTTCAT
Organism: Ranitomeya variabilis; assembly: GCF_051348905.1. Lineage (NCBI taxonomy): Eukaryota > Metazoa > Chordata > Amphibia > Anura > Dendrobatidae > Ranitomeya > Ranitomeya variabilis. Next base: position 297,793,696 of record NC_135235.1, read on the forward strand.
CAAACCACATAGACATGGATTGGAAATAACACTATGCGTCTGTCCAGTGGGTAAGGGTAAAGAGTCTTTGTACAATTCCCAATGTTGTAAGTAATCAGGTTGAGCCTGCAATGATAGTTAATAAAAGGTGTTCAGAAATATTTACATCTGATAGCCAGCATAAGTACATAGGGGGGTTGCCTGGTTGCTAGGGAATCCCCACATGTACTTATGCTGGCTATCAGATGTAAATCATTCAGCTGCGGCAAGAAAAACTAAAACTCCGAGCACTAAAAAATACTCGGAGGACCCCCGAGCATGCTCGGGAAATCTCGAGTCACGAGTATATTCCTTCATCACTAATAATCAACATATTGTCACCATCCATGCATCAGTTGTCAATCCAGATGCCAAACCTTATTATGGTCAATCTTACTAGTCTTCAGTCAAATGTTAGAAAAGCAACAAAAAGGGGCTCAACACCTGAAACAAAGCACCAGAGATCTAATCGACCTGGAGAAGCGTCATCACCAGTGACACTTCCCAACTCAGAAAATTTCCCAGAGACATCCCAAAAATAAAAGAAGTTTTATTTTGATGTTAAGCAACCATTGCAGCTGCTACAAGAGGAGCATAAATTAGAGAAGGGACAGAGACACCATTGGTGCAACCTGCGCAGCCGCACAGGTGTGAGGAAGGTAAGGGGGTCCACATCCACCTTAACAGCAGGTGGGATTGTGCATTATGATGAGCTATTAGACTACAAAGGGCCCATATATTGTTCTTGCACAAGGGCCTCTTCTGTCTGTGTCCACTCTTGAACTGGAGAGGTAGGGGGTAAGTCCTATATCAGATATAATAGTCCTCTTGTGTATCTACCGTCTGTTTTGATCTGCGGTTTGAGATCCCTATCTGTTTTCCCTGTATGTTTTATCTGTGGTGAAGCTGTGGTGGATATGGAGGTAGAGGAGTTAGGGTATGTGCACACGTTCAGGATTTCTTGCAGAAATTTCCTGAAGAAAACCGGAAATTTTCTGCAAGAAATCCGCATTTTTTTTTTTGCGTTTTTTTTGCGTTTTTTTAACATTCTGCAAGCGTAATTAGCTTGCAGAATGCTAAAGTTTTCCAAGCGATCTGTAGCATCGCTTGGAAAACTGACTGACAAGTTGGTCACACTTGTCAAACATAGCGTTTGACAAGTGTGACCAACTTGTTACTATAGATGCTGCTTTTGCAGCATCTATAGTAAAAGAGAGAACGTTTAAAAATAATAAAAAAAATAAAAAAAATGCTTATACTCACCCGCAGACATCAGATCTCCTCACCGGCGTCCATTCCTATAGCTGATGTGTGCGCGCAGGGCCTTCCATGACGTCACGGTCACGTGAGCGGTCTCGACCAATCACAGGACAGTGACGTCATTCGGCAAGGTCCTTCTCCGCACACCAGCTACAGGAACCAGCCAGCGTGCAGCACAGAGGCGGGAACACTGCGCTGGACATCGAGGGTGAGTATAGGACTATTTTTTATTTTATTTCTTATTTTTTGACCACTTATATGGTGCCCAGTGCGTGGAGGAGAGTCTCCTCTCCTCCACCCTGGGTACCAACCGCACATAATCTGCTTACTTCCCGCATGGTGTGCACAGCCCCGTGCGGGAAGTAAGCAGATCAATGGACCCCTAGGTGTGCGGAATCCCCGCAATTCCGCATTTTTAATGAACATGTTGCTTTTTTTTCCGCTATGCGATTTTTTCGCGGAAAAAATCGCAACATTTGCACAAAAAATGCGGAATACCTTGTAAATAATAGGAGGCATATGTTAGCGTTTTTTTCGCGTTTTTATCACGTTTTTATAGCGAAAAAACGCGAAAAAAACGCTAAAAATCCTGAACGTGTGCACATGGCCTTAGTGAGAGGAGACAGTAGCACTTGGTGAGGAGCCATTTGGGATTTATAAGGACCTGTTGGTGACGCAGTGAGGGGTGAGTCTTGTCATGTATTACTGTTAGAGTTGGTGTAAATTGATTCATACTGCCTGGGCCATTGTTCACATCAGTAATCTAAACATTTTGGTTAGAGTCCCTGAGAGACGCCTCCTACCTAATACCATTTACGGCTCTTCTTTTGAATAGCCGGGCTGGCATAACGTCATCCTTTTAGTGTGACACACAGGTGATGATAAGCCAGGTTGGCTAATCAATACAAGAACTGTGGATTCCATCAGATAGGAGGTGGCTCTCAAGGCCCCTGTCCAAAATCCATAGATTACTGACGTGGCTGATGAACCGAGTCGTGTGAATCAATTCACATTAAATTGAATCACTGTTATTCCTTGCCTCTATTAGTGTGTAAGAATCCTCAATCCCCGACAGTGAGTGAAAGGAGAGGAGTGACCCTGCTCCAAGCATACACAGATTGAGGTGGGATCTTTTCCAAGGCTGATTTCCAGAAACTCCATTGTATACCACTTCTTCTAGAAACAGCAAGAAGCGGTCACCTAAAATGAGTTGAAGCCATGTTGGACTGTATGTGTCCCTCTCATCTTCTTTGGTTACAGGCAATGACACCCATGGCAGACTAAAATGACTCTTGAGATAAATGGTATCACCACCATCAGAAGTGTAGCAAATGGGGTGCACCTCTCAGCAAACCTCTACGTAGGCACCAAATGAATTCTGTTGACTACCAGACGAGATTGCCATGAATAACCATCACTTCTTTCACTCTGCCGACAGGATTTCTGCATTAGTGTAAGCTTCTTTTCCTGTGTTGATCACTGTGGGAAGGCTATTTGCAACAATCACATTTAGAATTAGTGTGAATAGTCCTCTCATGAGTCTTAGGAATTAGGTTAGGACAATCTGGGGCTTACCTTTCCTCGCCACCATTTATTTAGCTCCTTCTATAAATCCAACTATGTCGTTGGGCTAAAAATTTAGCCAGATACTGCAAATATAATCTGCTGGACAGACAACAATCCTTTGCAGTTTTAGGATTTCCGTACAGATTGCAAATAATCCATGGTCCAGGGTACAATAGTGAACCTCTGCCAAAATCTTCATGGAAAAATGTATTTTACACTTTCAACATTGATCATGCTTCCTTAAGCATATAGAAATCGGAAAATGGAAAAACCTTTCTTTATTGTGGGCAAATCATCATAAAAATAAAAATACTATTTACTGACGCGTTTCAGCTTTATAGTATCCAAGGGGTAATGTTTTGCCTTGCGGAGAGTGACATGTCAAGGTGAGGAGACTTTTAAGCCTTACCATGCTCCTCTGGGAAATTAAATGTGCAAATTGCCTCTTCTGAGAGGAAGAGAGCTAGAACTCTAGAGCCACCGATTGGAAGTATCAATCCTAAAAGTCAATATCGAGCTTTATAGTATGAAATGAGTCAGTGACTGAAGTTTTTTTTTCATTATAATTTAAAAACAACTAAGGAACCATTTTAATAGACATGGGGATAAATTTTCCTTCATCTGATGAACCTAAACTATCGATAAAATATCTCACATCATGTTAGAAACCTAGATAGCCCTTTTTTGTTAGAAGGGCACCATGTGGTAAGCTGACCAGGAGTACCCCGGTCATCAATTGGTGTCTACAGAGGAGGAAGTGAGGTGCTCAATTTTCCTGCAGTGCCTCCACAGGTAAGATGAAACATAACACATTTTCTGTTGAAATATTTGAGTGTCTCTCTAAGACATGCACATTCCAGGATCCTATTTTCTCTCTGGGCTTTTTATATAACTTGATAAAAAAAATCTATTGCTCAATTGGTTCGTTTGGCTAACAGCTTATATGCTAGGTTTGAGAAGTGGGCCCGGTGCATGCTGTCCTTAGATGTGAGTACATGACAGTCTCCGAGTGTGCCTCCCATTGTGTCACTGACGTTAATTTGCTAAAGTGGAACAAAGTGTCCAAGCTTACAGAAAATATGGCTGAAGGGATATTCCTGCCACTAGGTGGCACTATTAGGTCATTAAAAATAGACTCTTCCGCTGGTGCCACCTGGTGATGATGATGATCTGGAGTCATAGCAATATATGAGAATAATCAGGTCAAATTTATGGGATTAGAAATATGTTTAAATAAAGCACAAGGCATTCATAAAATGATGGACGATCAATAAAATGCTCTAAGACTTTCACATTACAAATGCATGTCCATAAATCTGAAACCTAAGCATACAGTAATAGTAGGAATAAAAGTAAAGACTCTGTAAATATAAGCCTTTCCATGGTGACATCAGTAATGTTTGCAATGCCCGTCACCTTTAGATCATGCCCCTACCAGGGCAAAGCTATTCAACTGAGAACAGCCTCCTACCTTCCGGTTCGTCTGTTGATTAGTCAGCCTGGTGCCACGTCATCATGGCGGCATAATGCACGTGTGATATCGCACCAGGCCATAATAAAAAGAAGAACCGCTGGTCGGGAGACAAGAAGTTTTCAAGGCTCCCATCTGACGGGCACAGTACCTTGACCTTTCTTCTGGACCAGCTCCTGAAAAGCGATTCACACAATCTTTTTACAGTATGTATAATGTAAAGGATTGAAGGGCTTAAACATTAATTTTTTTCTACCTCCTTAAAGTAGCTTTTTTGCCAATAAAGTCCACCGTATGCTATTAATAAATAATAATTTAAATAAGTAGTTTTTCTTGTGTATGACTTGTGTATACTGTATATCTTTTAGTTTATTTTTAGGTTGTCTGCCTTGTTAAATCCTTCTTCATATATACATTTCCCCTAATGCACATTACATTTACGATGATGTTTCTGGCTGTACAGTTCTGATATTGATTGATCAGTGGCATAGAACTGATCTCTTCTCGATGCAGTCTTAATGTATCCTATCATGCAGCTTAATTGTCTCCCCTGCCTCCTGTTTGTTATAGGTTTCTCCCTGTCAGCTCTTACAAGTACGAAGCAGAGGAGAAGAGCAGTATGAAGCCATATTTGATAGAATGCTGTCACGCACGCATGTGGTGCACGTGGTTTGAACCATTGGGCCGGGCTTACCTAGGAAGGGACATAGCTAAGTGGCTACCTGGTTTTCACTGGAGCTTCTGATGGTGGAATCAGGCTTGAGCTGCAGGTAGCTGTCAGGTACCACTCCTAGGCAGTCCCAGGCACCAGGTAGCTGTCAGGTACCTCTCCTAGGCAGTTCCAGGCACTCCAGCTGCTGACCCCAGGGGTCAGCCTTGCAGACACAGGCTGGTCTTGGAGTATGTAGTAGTAGAGGGTTCAGACTCTGTTTAGACTACACAGGTTCTGGATCTTCGGGCAAAACGGATACTGACACAGAGTCATAGACAGGCCTGGATTCAGATACTGGAACAGGTTCCAACAGTGCAGACTCTGGAACACTAACCAGGACTGACACAGGTGCAGGTTCCAGTACAGATGAAACAGTTACAGGATTTGAGTACTGCCAGTTCAGCTTCAGGATTCAGGTATCGCCGGTGCAGCTTCAGGGTTCAGGTACTGCTGGTGCAGCTTCAGACTACAGGGACTGACAGGTGTGGTTTCAGACTCAAGTGACCACCGGGTGCAGCTGCCCACTCACCCATAAAACAAGCGAAACACTTGTTCGTTAGGTGAAATGATGCTTTGTGCTGCACAAAAGATCATCATTCTTAGCTGCACATCATCCTGTGTAAGGCTAGTTTCACACTAGCATTTTGAGGAGCTGCGGAGGGCTGTGGACTTCCTCCGTGAAGACCCACCCTTGGCCGCTAGCTCTGCCTACTTCTGCATGCGGCCTGCGTACCTATCTTTAACATTAGGTACGCAGGTCATGCCACTGTATGCAGATGGTGCCGCATGCGTCGTTTTGACAATGCGGAGAAAAAAAAATTGCTACAAGCTGCGTTCTACGCTGGTCGCAGCATCGTCAAAACGACACATGCGGAAGCATCCGCATACAGCGGCACCACCTGCGTACCTAATGTTAAAGATAGGTACACAGGCCGCATGCAGGCCGCATGCAGAAGTAGGCGGAGCTAGCTGCGAAGGTGCGGCTGAGGGCGGGGCTTCACGGAGGAAGTCTGCAGCTCCTCAAAACGCTAATGTGAAACCGGCCTAAGCAAGACCTGTACTGCCAAGAACAATGGCAGCCTACACACTCTTAATGATGAATTACAGATCATTCAGTAAGCATCTCAACTGGGGTCTTCTTGTGTAAACAGGTTATAAAGCCACCATTGACTGGCAAGCATGATGCCAGTTGGTGCAGTGCCAGTGCGCAGTGTAAACAAGCTCTTTAATCTGTAATAACAGCATATATAGTGTAGTTTTGTGCTTATGCTTTATCAACATCCTGACAAAATGTATCTGAATTGGCCCCTCATGTGTTTCTTCAGTGAAAACAGATTTTTAACTCACAGAGGGATCAGATTATAGTTACTGCACAGTGTGCAACCTCATAATCAGAATAGTTTGGTGAGTTGGCACATCAGATTTTTACCCATAAATCCTAAATGGCAACACACTTTCTCTAAAAATGTGCAGGGTTCGAACCCTTGAGCCTGTGCTTTATATTTGGCTTCTCTGTCTGCCAAGCCACAGCAGATACACCTTTTCTCTGGGTGTTTAGTTTCTGTTATCTTTTCTTCAGGCTTTTTAGTTTAACAGGTGTTTTTATTTACTCATTTGTCTGCCTTATCACCTTTTGAGTCCGGCTTTATATACTTTCCCCCTGCTGGTATTTCCTGCTGGTGATAGTCTCATTTGGATGGCCAGCCATACTGCTGCAGTTTAAACCAGTCAGTGAAAGACCAGCTAGGGTTTATCTCTTTTCTGTTTATGTTCTTTAAGACCCCGTCACACTTAGCGACGCTAAAGCGATCCCGACAACGATACGACCTGTCAGGGATCGTTGCTGCGTCGCTATGTGGTCGCTGGTGAGATGTCAAACAGTGAGATCTTCCCAACGACACAGCAGCGATGCGGCGACCTGTAGCGACCTGTACAACGATGTCACATGGCAGCTATTATGACGATTCAGACCTCGATGAGGGACGTCCTGTGTGAACGAGGTCTTGGGTAAGGTGTCAAACACAGCGATGTGTGCTACCCAGCGGGACCTCAACGATCAAAAAAAGGTCCAGGCCATTCCGACAAGACCAGCGATCACACAGCAGGGGCCTGGTCGCTGCTACGTGTCAAACATAGCGAGATCGCTACTGAGGTCGCTGTTGCGTCACAAAACTTGTGACTCAGCAGCGATCTCGCTAGCGACCTCGCTTAGTGTGACGGGGGCTTCACCCTGCACCTATCTTCTGTTTCCTTTTAGGAGCAGGAGGCATATTCTCTAACAGTATGTACTTAATACTTTATTTTATATTTCAGCACACTTTCCCTTATGTAGGTAATTTCCACTCTGCCCTGCCCTCCCCTCCATTTTTTTTTTTTGGAGGAACATGAAGCACTCAACGGCCTTTCAGGCAGCATAGGTCTGAGTTGCCATCATCTAGTCTGTGGTTAGGGCTATCTCAGCTCACACTGGAACCACTAGGGGCTGCAGGGTCAGGATCTCTAGTCCATACAGGAACCGGCAGGGTCAGTTGCAGTTTTTAGCGTGTTATCTATTTTCCCGAGTGAGTTGCTACACTATCTTAACAGTTGGTACTAAAGGGTTAATTTAGAAACAAGAAATATGTTAGCACTGTCTAGCCGACTGCAGAGATCTTTTATAGCTTGTTGTAAATTCAAAACAGTTGTAGATTTTTAATCTTGACTATTTGCAAACTTGCTTCATTTTATTGTTGGGGTCAACATTCATTTTATTGTCAATAACTTGCAGATTCTCTTTAAAGGGAACCTGTCATGTCGGATAACGCTAATTACCTTAGGATATAGGGTTAATCTGCAGGTAAATAGGGTTACAATGCTGTCTGTTCACCTTACTGAAAACGCGGCCCTTGGGAGAAAATTAACTTTATTTCTCCCGGGAGCCACCTGCTTTCAGTCATACAGGTGTGCTGGTAAGGCTAGTCACCAATCCGAGGACTATGAGTGATGGCTGTCATCACGTCCCTGCACTTTGACTGACAGCTAACTCTGCACTGATGCACTGCACTACAAGCTTTCAGTCGAAAGTGGCGGGATGCGCACTGAGTGGTGACTGTAGCCGCTGTGGCATGCCTTTATTACTGAAAGCTGGAGGCTCCGGCAGGAATTAAGTTAATTTACTCCCAGGTACCATGCTTTCCTTCCCTCACAGTTTGCTTTAAATACATCTTGTGTTATATTTTCTGATGATGGAGCTCAATGCATGCCAACTTATTTCATCCAAAAGTTTTTTTTTCTTTTCGAAACCCTTATAACCTTTCAATAGGCGAAACACTTTTCCAGGAAAGTGAGATAAAACTTTCAACATCCACTAGGGTGAATGACATTGTAATTACCGTACACATGTTCTGTGTCCTTGCGGTGTGCTCTCTCCATTCTGGACCTTGGTTGTTGTTTGCACAAAAACAGTAAAAAGGTCACACGTAGAGAAATTTTCTTACCTATTCTATATAGGCTCCGTGACTACACGTGCTGTCTAGTATCAGCTGCTGAGCTGTGTCTAGTGTATGCTCCTACATATTGACACTAATCTATCACTTGAGCAATGGGCTAACCTGACTGTATAGGCATTTTCCCTTTTCATACATTTATGGCATATGCACAGGACTTGCCATAAATGTATAGAAGTGTTGTTACCAATGGGACCTGCATCGATCTCGAGAATGTGGTTCAGTCGTGTACTGCTTTCAAAGGAGGTGGTTGAATTTTCCATACAGATAAATGGAAACTCCAACCACTTTTCCAATGACGTTGGGCGCGTCGGGGCCTGTTTATGACATAGATGTATGTACCCCTTGGTGGGATCCACATCTATGGCATATCCTGTGCATAAGCCATGAATGTACAAGTCGTGAAAACACCTTCAAGTCAGGTTCTCTTTCTGTCTATCGAATATTTGGCAACGCACCACTGAGCTCATGGTTAGATATTCACAGGTTTTACCACATTATTCGAAGACGAGGATGAAACAAACACATTCGTTTTGCCCTTCCATAGTCTATGCATCTAGAAATCAAAAATGCAAAATCTACCTTAAATTCTCATCACATTACACCTGCTTCTCATCACATTACACCTGCTTCTGACACCTCGTCCACTTTCGCCACTTGTTATTGTACTCTCACACTGCTGTATAACATGGCCGAGTGCTATGTGATGTTTTAGTGGATAGCACTCAGCCCAATGTTATGCTATAGCCTATAGGACCTGTGCCCGATTCTCTTGCAAGAGAGAATATACGCTAGTGTTAGTGTACCCTAAAAAGGATCCATAAGTTGATCACAAAGTGATCCCTTGTTGGGACGACCTGCAATCTGCTGCTATCGGTCGGAAAAACCTGGAGTGTTTAATTTCCACGCAGCACTACTATTGGAGACGTTTGGCATTACACAATGCCCAGATGTCCGCACCTGATACCATTGGGCCACTCATTGGCTGATGCAATGTTTAGCAATGTGTGAAATGGGGCCTTTTTTTTTTTTTCCGGGGGGGGGGGGGGGCAATCGTTGCAAATTGAATTACACATTTTTTCAATATTCCTGGACCTTTGCATTCCATGAAATTCAACTCAATCAGCAGATCAAACAATTCATCTCTAGCATCACCTAATAGTTTTTCAGTTGTGATACTCCACTGCACTATTATACCATCATGCCTGTCGTGCAGCTTTTACAGAAATATTTTTAACTGCAAGTTAAAGGGACATGCCCCACAAAAAAAAACTATTATGATTTGTGCAGGGCCTGAGAATGCCAAAGACAGAAGGCACACACCGCCCCTTTATGTCATGCATTAGGATAACACGGTGTATCAGTTTTGTGGAGTGTGCCTTTAAATGGTGTTCGAGAATAGTGGAGGACTCTTGCTAGCGGCTGTCCCCGATGACTGATGTGATGAATGCATATGTAGACACGTCTCCCCAACCGCTGCAGGAAGTGGTTTTACATAACAGTGAGACTGACTTATCCAGGACAGGTGTATGCAATTTTCACCGAACAAGAGGAATTAAATGGCCAATCTTGAAGATTTCTCTGATCCAAACATTTGGAGCATATGTGTCAATCCCAGCCTCACTCCTGCTATTATACCCATAAGATGGTAATGATATACCTGCATGACATCGGGGGTTAACTGCTAATACTAATTTTTTCATTTAAGCAGAACAAAAAGCGATTGCTGCTGCTTCACTGATTCTGAAACAGTCTTGTTTTAATTCTGTGCCCAAGTTTTGCCCCCCAGTAATAATGATGAATATTTTTCTCTCAACTAAATGGGCATTCACCACAAATCTCATCTTGGGTGTGGCCAGGTTTTGATTGGCCAGTGTCGGAAGAAAAAGACCAAATGCCCATGCAGAATTTATGTAGTACACACTGTGAGAAAGTCACCGGTAAAGTACTGGAGGGGAGATATGTATCACTGTGGTTGTTGGCTTCAGTGATATAAACCTAGGAAATCTCTCCAGCACACTAAGTGATGAGAGGGGTTAATCGGCCATGTTTAGTGCTAGGTTGAAAGAGCAGCTGTAGAGTGGGAGGAGTTCAGAGGACAAATACCCAGCCTTCTCGCTTATTCAGAGTTTAGTGTGTCTGGAGATGCGGATCCTCGCAGCAACACGGACTGTGCCATACGTTTTGTTTTTGTTTTCCCACTAGGCCAGAAATGCCTTGTTTGTTTTGCTAATGCTGCACTGGTTTATGCAGTTCCATTATTAAACCAGTGGAAGATTTAAAGAGACAGCGTTCCTGTGTCTATGTCTACATGCAGCCAAGTGAGGCGATCTATCACCACGCCTAGGAAGGGAAAATCTGTATAATTATTACCAGTGGCATAGCTTTTTGGAGCAGAGGGGCACAGAAGAAATAGAAAAACTCGAAAATCAGTGGAGCGGCAACAACTGGAGGAGGAGAGCGGTTTAAATTGAAAAATTGTTTGAAATTTCCCCTTTTCTAGTGATGGGCAATAACAAGGTAACATCTGTATATCACTCACAGAAAAATAAAGAAATAAGTCTAAAAGAACAGTATCTTGTAACATAGAACATAATCTAAAGGGAGAATGTGGAGCCGTCACCATCTGTTATTGTAGAGATAAGATTCCTCTGATTTATGTTCATTTTAATTCAATTATATTTTCCACGAAAACAAATGAATGTCTAAAACTCGAGAGGGAGTTCAACGAACACCATAACCATTTTATTTCCTTCCCCAAACAATGGGCACCTACAAGGAGGTTGTCAGGGAGGCCTCCTTCCTCTGTGCGTCATATTAAAGAGGAACTGAGCAAGATAAAGCTGAGAGCCAATACTTTATGACCCAGCCAGGCTGTGGGATCTGTGCTACGATTTGGGTGTATAGGTAAACGTTTAACCTATTCCTGACATGGCAATTTTTCATTCTTTTTTCGTTTTTTTTCCCACCTGTCCTTTTTTTTTTTTTTCCTGTTTACGCAATGGTCTTGGTTTTTGCAGAATGACTTCTAGTTTTCAATGACAACATTCACTTTACCATATATTATACTTTAAAATTAGAAAATAAAAATCTATGTGGTGTAGATAAACTTATTGCAAGTGACAAAAAAAGCTCCGTTTTCTTTTTAATGTCTTTCACCTAGAAAACCAGCAGATTTTCAGGTAAGAAATCTGTTTTTCTAACACATCACCCACGTAAAATCATCATTGCTGCATGTCGTTGCAATTTTCGATTGCAGAGGTGGTCAAGTCATTTTCACAAATTATTATTAGAGGCGGATGTAAGAAACATTGTAATATAAATTATCAGAGAATTAAGCTTCTTTCTCCACTTATGAGCCACTTTTTTCCTTGTTTAACCCTCATGAACTCATCATTCACACTCAAAGACAGCTCAAGTTCGTCTTGGTCAAAGTAACACTACGCAACATCTACTGCCATGACAGCGATGTGTCATTTTAAAGTTCCTATTAAACTCTTTGTTGAGGCAAGGGACTCAGGAGAAGTGAATAGCACTCAGCACAGTGAGGGACACAGGCAGCTCACACAGCAAATGTATTTAATTTCTGTGCTGGATTCACATCCACACAGCTTAATACTGCTTTATAATGTCTGAGTGCTGCTTTTATCTGTGTGTTGCAAAAATAGAAGAGAAGGAATCCATCTCTCTGTGTACTGTGTATGGAAGACAACATAGCAGCTAGTCTCCAAACACTAGCTCCGAGGCAACTGTTTTTTGCCCTTACTTTATTACATCTATTTTTGGCTACAAATCATTGTTGAAATTGTTTGTCGTTAAAATTTTTTGCACCGTTTGCTTTCTATTGCCTCTGTGTTGCACTGTCTATCCCAAAGGTGCAGAATGGGTTAACTGAGAATCCGTCAGTGAGCTCATTTGGACCGTCCAATTGGAGAGGTTCTGACACTTTTACCTGCCTTTTTTTTAGCTTCTGATTTATAACCACACACTGCATCAAAGTAGAATGTTCATGGAAACAAAGAGTCTGTAAAGGTGAAATGGTGCAAAATGTTGAATGAAACCAAATTGGATAAAAGATTGTTTTAACCCCAAACACTTGCATTTAAAAATAAAATTATCCTCAGTGAGAGACTACCCTAGATGGAGCCTGTAATAGGGTGAAACTGCTGAAAACTTCTTAATAAAAGTCGTATAATGATGACCAGAACACGTTATTCCTCCTGTACGGACTTGTTCTGAAAAGTTATTGGAGTAACAGGAACACTTTTGATGGCTATGCACTATGACTTGGTGCAGTTTTTGCATACAAAAACACTACGATAAGTTATAATGTCATATTACATCTCAGAAGTCATGTCCAGTAGCTGACAAATACTCAAGGAAACCCTGCTGTGTGCAGCTCAGACCACCAGTTATTCCCATTAATCAGCTTAAGTGCCAGGTTCAGGGATGTGATCCCCATCTGCAGCCCATATGTTAGGTCTTATACTAGAAAACAATGAGGATTGTATCATAATACACTCTTCCTTTCTAGTGATGTGAGAGTGTTTGCTGGGTTAAAGTGTTATCTGAGTATGCTCCGGTGCTAACCGAGTGTCTTCGGTGTGTTCGAAAAATATGTTCGAGTCCCCGTGGCTTCATGTCTCGCGACTGTTCGACAGCCGTAACACATGCAGAAATTGACTATTTGTTAGGCAATCCCTGGCATTGGATGGAGCACTGTTTGCTCTGTATTCCCTGAAACTTAATCCTATTTATATACCCTTCTAAAGGTACCTTCACACTGAACAACTTAACAATGATAACGATAGCGATCTGTGACGTTGCAGCGTCCTGTATAGCGATCTCGTTGTGTTTGACACGCAGCAGCGATCAGGATCCCGCTGTGACATAGTTGGTCGGAGCTAGAAGGCCAGCACCTTATTTCGTCGCTGGATCACCCGCTGACATCGCTGAGTCGGCGTGTGTGACGTCTTCACTGGTAACCAGGGTAAACATCGGGTTACTAAGCGCAGGGCCGCGCTTACTAACCTGATATTTACCCTGGTTACCATTGTAAATGTAAAAAAAACCAAACACTACATACTCACATTCCGGTGTCTGTCGCGTCCCCCGGCGTCCGCTTCCCTGCACTGTGTCAGCGCCGGCCGTAAAGCAGAGCACAGCGGTGACGTCACCGCTCTGCTTTACGTCCGGCGCTTACACAGTGCAGGGAAGCGGACGCCGGGGAACGCGACAGACACCGGAATGTAAGTATGTAGTGGGTTTTTTTTTTTACATTTACACTGGTAACCAGGGTAAACATCGGGTTACTAAGCGCAGCCCTGCGCTTAGTAACCCAATGTTTACCCTGGTTACCCAGGGACTTCGGCATCATTGGTCGCTGGAGAGCTGTCTGTGTGACAGCTCTCCAGCGATCACACAACGACGAAACAGCGACGCTGCAGCAATCGGCATCGTTGTCTATATCGCTGCAGCGTCGCTTAATGTGACGGTACCTTTAGTCACCTAACGGTAAGAGGAAACCCTGAGGAAACCGGATACTGGATTTCCCACTGAAAGGGTTTGTTCACACGACCATATTTCCAGACTGAGCACTGTTTGCGAAAAAGAAAAATGGACAGCACTCGGACCGATGTTACTCAAAAGGGCAGTGCAGGTGAGCGAGTTTTTTACGGACCGAATCTGTGTACACTAGTTTCTTCTGTAAATCGAAAAAAAATTGGATCTGATACAGAACCACCATGAGGCTTCCGATATTTCCGAATACATTGCAATTCTGTAGCACAAAAAATTGTAAATGGTCCGGAAAAATACGAATAGTTGCTGGGGTAAGAAACGGATTTCATACAGATGACGCAAGTGAGAAAAAAAATTGAGTGAATTTTCTGGATGAAAGTCTGTGAACCTACCCTTAGGGTAAGGGCACTCAAGGTCTTTTTCACGCAGATTCCACCTGAAAAAGTGCCGCAAAAGCACTCTAGAAAATTAGCATGATGCATAGCAATGTCAAACCGATAGTTCGGAAACCCTAAAGGGGTTAAAAGAAGTGATATACTTATTCCTCCGGTGGCTTCTGGAAAGAAAGAAGTCAGCGGTGTTGCAAGAACAACGGCGAAGTCTCCGCAGGAAAACGACCATTGACGTCTGGTGTAGTTTTCTCATGATGCAAAGTGTAACATCATTTCATTCAGACTTTCTCAAAGATCTAGATTGGCAGCTTCCTTGTAATTTCAGCCCAAAAAATACTGAAAATACTGTGCGGAATGGGTGAAAGCACATGCACCTGTCATGTTGCTGAGGTGCAGTATAGCGCAACCTCCATGAGAGGGAGCTTGAGAGGGAAATGAAACTGCATACACAGAGAAGTACCACAGAGCAGCAGCACAGTGCCACCAAATGGCAAGAGAGTGGTCAGACAAGCTGAGTCAAAAAACAGAGGCAGAAGTACTAAAGGGATCAGAAGTACACGTGGTCAAGAACAAGCCAGGAGGTTCAGCAACGGTCAGAAGCGGATAAGACAAAGTCATAAGGCAGAAGCAAGTCTGAATACGAGCCAAGTCAGAAACCAGAGAATCCAATAGACAAACAGGGAAACGCTGGGAAAAGGGCAGACAGAGGGAGTCAACAGACACGGGGCAAGTCAGGGATCACAGAAGGACAAATCAAGGGCTACCAGAGTCAGGTTCACACGCCGAAGGCAGAACTTTAGCTGACACCGCCAGCAGGATGCATAGGAGCTAAATAGCAAACCTGAACCTAGAATGAGGTAGAGCAAAGTTAACCCTTGTCATGATCCGCCCAGAAAAAGGGCAAACAGGATTAAACCCTGGAACGGATCATGACAGCACCAAGAGAAAACTCTGAAGAAACGCTCCATCGGTCTGCAAGCAGAGATTTCTGTCAGGACTAGGACAACTCCTTAGGTGGACCCGCTGGACCGCGGCAGCAAACCTCCCTAGGGTGATTAGACCTGGTGAACCACCCCCTATACAGGGAGTGCTAGGAGCAGGCCCAGGGGAGACTACCGCCACGGCAGCTGGTACCCAGGGGCGGACAACAAGAATCGCAGCGATAGGAAGGACTGGCGGGCAGAATGACACTGCAGAAACGCAGGGGCACAAGCAAGACTGAAACAAAGTAGTTACTTGAAGACACGAGGACACGAACAGACTGGAGAAACTGGCAGGCTGGTATGGCTTGAAACACGGGCAGGCAGGAGACACTGGTAGGCTGGTATAGCAGAGACACAGGAAGGCAGGGGTGAGACACTAGCAAGCAATCACTAGGAGAGAACAGAGAGGAGGGCGAAGGTAAGTCCAAGAGGAGAGAGAGACTGCAGAGAAACGTAGGGCCAGAATTACTTGCAAAGTGCAAATGACAGACAGGCACAGCCAGAAGGAGGAGGCGGCCTGATAAGCAGAGTGCACAGTGGAACTTCCGTGTCAGAGTCTTCCATAGACATAGAGCGGGCTGGAAAGAGCGGCCAAAATCAAAGGGAAAAGTGTGCGCGTGCGCCGCAGAACTCAATGCGCGCACGCATCCAACGGAAGGCAGGAGCCGGCCGCGCAAGCAGAGGAGCCGAGGCCAGGAGACGAGCGGGAGAGCGCCGGGACGCCGAGGACTGGTAAGTATAGTGGGACTCGGGGAGCGGTAGCATGACAATTTCACAGGCTGCACCTTAAAACAAATGTGAATATCTTTGCAATGGAGTGATGCAGCGAAAAAAGGAAAAAATGGTCAAAATCAAGGTATGCTCAGGGATTTTTACAAGTTTTCTATCTCAATTTTGTGAGGAAGTGACAGGTCCTATTTAAGTTCTATTCCAGCTGTACAGCACTCAGTTTTAATGGATGGTATGGCTGGAGGTCTTTTGAGAAGGTTCCTGACCCTGATGATGGGTTTAAGGTATGAAGAAGTCTAAGATGGCGAGGAACAGATGGGATGTATGGGGATATAAAATATGATGTAAACACCAATGGTCACCCTAACGGGGTAACTACCATGAAGAGATCCAGAATAACGTTAATTAAGGATTTTATTGGAGAACTTTTATAAAATGCAT
Source organism: Ranitomeya variabilis (assembly GCF_051348905.1). NCBI lineage: Eukaryota > Metazoa > Chordata > Amphibia > Anura > Dendrobatidae > Ranitomeya > Ranitomeya variabilis. The sequence goes on from NC_135235.1 coordinate 297,810,273, forward strand.
AAAATGCCCAAGCACCCTAACATAAGGTGGAGACTGAGTTCAGTACATCTTTAGGTTATATCAATTGCAAGGTAGTGATATCATAATAATATATTCATTTCAGTACATCTTAGCTGCCTAAGCATGCCCATAATATACAAACGGTGCCAATGTACATAATCAATTTCTATAATAATATCTACCTGCAGAGAGCACAGCGTTCCACCTCACCCCAACGCACGTTTCGCACCAGGCTTCTTCTGGGGGCGTGTCTATATAAAATATGATGTAATTTCCGTCAATGTATAAATATGCAGCCACCATTTCTAACGATTCGCACAAAACAAATGGCAAATTGTTCATATTCGCTGGATTTAGCGAATGCTTGAAAACTCCGCACATATTTCATTTATACTGAATTGATTTGCTTTTCTTTATTAGGAATAATAAATCTCTAGTGCTTCCGCTGTGGACAATTATGGGATTTTTCTAAATGCATATGCCAATTTGCCTTCAGCAAGAAGACACAGGAACAAGTGTGATCTTGGCTCACCCCGCCATCATTTTTTACACGGACAAATCTTTTATTTGCTATCATGATTTCAATTGCAGCTTGTGTAACTCATTGCGGGTTGACTAAGCAAACATTACTTTGAAACTGACGGAAATCAGACCCACACAATCTGTGGCTCTTTGTCAGCATATGGCATAGAAAAATGATGAACAGTGGGTAACACTTGGATAACTAAGTGCCTGCAGCAGCTTTTATAACTATGGGTTAGTAGCAAAGACATACGGTATATTGTATTTGTACATTAAAAGGGCTAGAAAAACATGGCTGCTTTCTCCAAACACAGCACCACACCTGTCCACAGAACATTTATGTAGTTTCCTATGGCTCGGTGTCCATTAGTCGGGGGCCTCGGTCCTGCTCAGCATTTATTCACATTTACATCATTTGACATATGACGTTTTAATACTAGAAGTTAGGACCATCCCGAGTAGGGTCACCTTGTTGCGGTGGGATGGCTTTTACTTTTCTTTTAAATCAAAATAATGTTAACTAAGTTTCCTATCTTATTAATCAAAAGGCTCAACATTTTTGAGCCATTTTAGCTACTAGGAAGATAGGCTGTAGCTGTAATATTTATCTTATTGCATGTTTTGGAGAACCTCTTTAAGTGTTCTGTCACTCCCAGAGCACTCAACGACTCATTTGCATATGGATGATTACTCAGAAATGCAGCAACAGATAAAATATATAAAGGTGTCAATTGATTTATATTTCACAGACCTGCATGCCCATATATATGGTTTGGGTGGAGGTTGATCTTACTAAGAGATTCCTTTTCAGAAGTTGGAGGAAAATAAAGAGGCCTCCCATCTTATTAGCCTTTGAAATCTAAATCCATCGACACCTTTATATCTTATATCTGTTGCTGTATTCCTGAGTAATTTCAGTTTTAATTCATATGCAAATGAGTCATTAAGTGCTCTTGATTCTAGTTGTCTGGTTCTCCCGAAATTGGCTGATTTGCCCGACTTAACTTTAATGTGTATGGGCGATAAATCAGACTTGCCAAGTGACAAACCCTCTAATTACTCCATCTGCCTGATCTATTATGGAGAAATAAACATTATTGCATTGGATACGTCTGTATGTATGGGTCTTGTCATAAACAATCCATAAGTCTAGACTTCATCACCCACTCAACCTTTGCTTGGCTGCATTAACGATTCTGCTAATGATTAATTTCACTTAATTTAAAGACCATGACTTTACTTCTGGACACAGTTTTGGTTCTTTTGAGTGGTTATGCCAGAAGAACGTTCAAAAAAGTCCTCATAAAAGGGACTTCAGAACAGTTTGTGGCCTCTGTAGGTCTAAAATCGAGCTTCCTACTGGTTCCGGTTTCTACTACGGTTCTCCGCTTCCCAGGAATGGTGGTCCTAGGTCTTCTTCATCCCTTGCGACGAGAGTCGGTGTGATCTGTATGTTGCCTGTTCATTCACAGCTCCCATAATACCTGTTACAAACAGAAGCCTGACTGTAATATCCACCGAGCCTAAAATAACACAATTTTTCTCCCTATGGGCCAAGCACAAAACTAAATATTATATACTCATGTTTTTTTCAAGAAATTTAAACTTTTATTTTTTAAAATTTCTGCTCCATAAACATCGGAATTCTTTGAAATGTTGAAAAACCGTGGAAAGTAACATCTGTTCTTACATATTAATGTCGATTTCGATGTCTTAGCCCTGTAATGGAGAAAGTGACCGAAAAAATTATCGTCACATGTCTAAAATCATTTGCTGAATATGATTTTAGCGTAAAAAATTGAAACGCTAGGAACATAAAGGAGGAATGTGGGCGGACAGATTATATGCTCCAACTTTTAAGTTTTAAGACCCAGCTGAATAAACAACATGACGCTATGGCCGGGAGGAAACTTTCGTAAAGAATTTTACGGTTCTTTGGTTTACATCATGAAATATCGCGTTTTTTTAATTTTTTATTGAGAAGTGTTAATGTTGTATATATTATAGTGTAAACAAGACATATTCTCATCACGGGGTGTGAGGATCTCTCGGTGCTTGGGAACATTCATTATGTGTGGGTGTCACATTTTAAGAGAAACCATCCCAAAATTGGCCCCAGTTTATGTCGTGTGCTGCCCAGGGTGGACCTGGAAGGGCAAAATTTCAGGAAATCGTCTATGAATTTTAGACAACTTTGCCAAAGCCCTTGATGTCCATTGTAACTAGAGAATAGAAGAAGTCATAGAGTAACAAAGACAGACTTATAAAATATATAACACCCAATTATGAGAAAATATAAGGGAAGTGAAATGTGATAGGCAAATAAACCAGAGCGGTGCGCCAGGGATGATGTAACGTCAGGATTGAGCTAAACCTACATCTGACCATATAACTGAATATTTAATATAATGATCAACATACAGCACCCTATACCAATATATTCTAAGCATTTTATTATACGTTATTTATAATTAGCTAAAGGAAAAGTCCATCAATGTGTGAACCGCGCCATACTACAGAACGAGCGGACAGTGTGGCAGGTGACACAGACGCCTATGAGAGCTCAAATGCCTCTATGCAAAATATTAGGAGTTTAGTATTATAACTTATAAGTGGAACATGGCGCACTAAATATGTCTATGGGGACCCTGTTACAGTTGTTTGCATTGTTTCCCAAAAGCTTTGTCTTAGGCCCCCTGCAGATGTCCGAATTTTGAGCATGAGAGCTATCTGTGTTTTCCAAGGAGAGCAGTTGTACCTGTGATAGTCTATGGGACCACTCACGTTTCTCTAGAGATAGATAACGTATGCACTACCGAAAAAGGTGCCACGGTAGGTTCCCACACCGTATTATAGTGAAAATAAATGAAACCTGGCACTCAACTGAAGGTGAATGTCCTTTTATTTTGGCAAAGGAGAATTTAAACGTTTCGGCCTTTTGGCCTTCCTCAGTAACTATATACAAAATGGAAGAACACAAAATGAGTTGTCATCACTCAGAAAATAAACAAAGTATATACATAGATAGGAACAGTGGTCAAAAATTATGTCATGTGAAAATATTAGCGGAGGAAGTGAATACCAACATATTGTACATCCTTATAATTACATAGTACAGCTTTATATTAAATAGGGTATACAACGGCAGAAATATGTAACTGTATAAGAATAAAATTCAGTAAGACAAACCCTACTTATCAAGATGTAGCAGGAATGCTAATGAACCATGTTGTGGAGCTGTGTAACGCCTATAGTCTATAAGTGAAGCGTGGACACAGGGATAGTAAAAACAAGGATAGCAACTAAGTGACATGCTGTGCTGTGAATAAAAGTGAACTGGTGATGTGCCTAGCAATTTAATTAGAAATGAACTCCAATGGATCCGGCTGTTATAGGTGTCCGGTATTGCAGACAGCAGCCTGTGAAGATGCAGGATAGAGAGTTCCATATAATTGGTGGAACAGCGGTGTTGTGGCGATATAAAGATGAAATAACTAACAGACCTGTGTAGCTTCCAGTGTCCGGCGTGTGCCCCAGCGACGCGGTATCTACCGCTCGTCTGTTGTGGGTGTGTAGAGCGCCGAGACTTGTAGGGGAAGTGGGCATGGCTAAAGTCCGGTCAGCTAGTGAGTGCAGGAGCATCACAGGAAAAGCTGGGTGTGCGCATAACGTGCGTTCCAGCTGACATGTTTGTGTTCCACCAAAGTACGGTGGCTCTAGAGGCAAAAGAGTGCCGTATACTATGTAGTCCCGCAAGATGGAAAGGAGACAAACAGCGTGATGTGATTCCAGACGGTGGAGGGAAGTGGGAGCGATCAATAAAGGCGACTCTGAAAAGGGAGAGACATTGTTAGTATATATGTAAACAAAGGGATAATGCACACATCAATCAAAAACAATAACATAGATATAGCTCATGATGTAGTGATTCTGATACATAATAGAGCATGCTGATACATAATAGAAATAGAAAAAGATACAGCAAGTTTTCTGGGGATACTACCTAAATGAATGATAGTAAATCGTAATCCCTGTTGAGACCTCTGGGATGAAGGGTCCCTAAAGTGTGGATCCAATACGCTTCGCGCTGTTTTAATCTCTGAATCCGATCACCTCCTCGCCTCAATTGTGGTACATGTTCTATAATTTGAAATTTCAATTGGGAGACATTGTGTTTATGGGAGGCGAAATGTTGGGGTATTGGAAGGAGAAGATTATTGCATCGGATGGTAGATTTATGCTTTGAAATCCGATCCCGCACTGGCTGAGTAGTTTCCCCTATGTACATTAGACCGCAAGGGCATTTAATGAGATAGACTACGAAAGATGTGTCACATGTGAAGTAATCACGTATTTTAAAACGTTTGCCTGAATGTGGGTGTGAGAAGTGATCCCCTTTGATGACGTTACCACATTGATTGCAGTGAAGGCACGAAAAAGTACCGTATTTGGGATTTTGTAAAAACCCTTGTCGTGATGTTGTTTGAGGTTGAGACATATCAGCATTAACAAGTTTATCTCTTATATTAGGGGCCCTCTTGAAGCACGGGAGGAAAGGTGTCCTAAATTCAGGAACCCGAGGGTGTGCTTCTTGCAAAAGATGCCAATGTCTGCGGATTGTTTTGTGTAGCAGGTAGGCCTATGGGTGGTAGGAATGTACAAAGGAAATCCGTTTGGTTCCAACAATGTTGTTTCTTGGGCTGAAATGACGTGATTCGTTTAGAATGGATGTGGGATATCCCCGTTGGTGGAATTTAATGTGGAGTTCGTTGACTCTCTCTGAACCTGTGATCTAGGTATGGAGGACTTCATGGACTTGGGGTGAAAACTATCAAAATGAAGGAGGCTGTTACTGTCCGTTTCTTTCGTATATAGATCCGTAGAAAGTCGTCCGTGTTCATCCTTAATGACCTGCATGTCTAAAAAGCTGAGTTTATTTAGATCATATGTCATAGTAAATGATAGTCCTGGCCATGAGGAATTTAAAAACTGATGGAATGTCTGGAGAGTCTCAACCGGGCCTTTCCACATGCAAAACATGTCGTCTATATAACGTTTCCACAGGCGTATGCATTTCAGATACAAGGGGTGAGTATAGATAAGGGTAGCCTCATAGTCCGCCATGTAACAGATAGCGTAAGGAGGGGCAATGTTTGACCCCATTGCGGTCCCACAGATTTGAAGGAAATATACCATATAGATGACATCTTTTGCGTGTGGGAAGGCCCGGTAGAGACTCTCCAGACTTTCCATCAGTTTTGAAATTCCTCATGGCCAGGACTATCATTTACTATGACATATGATCTAAATAAACTCAGCTTTTTAGACACACAGGTCATTAAGGACGAACACGGACGACTTTCTACGGATCTATATACGAAAGAAACGGACAGTAACAGCCTCCTTCATTTTGATAGTTTTCACCCCAAGTCCATGAAGTCCTCCATACCTAGATCACAGGTTCAGAGAGCGTCAACGAACTCCACATTAAATTCCGCCAACGGGGATATCCCACATCCATTCTAAACGAATCACGTCATTTCAGCCCAAGAAACAACATTGTTGGAACCAAACGGATTTCCTTTGTACATTCCTACCACCCATAGGCCTACCTGCTACACAAAACAATCCGCAGACATTGGCATCTTTTGCAAGAAGCACACCCTCGGGTTCCTGAATTTAGGACACCTTTCCTCCCGTGCTTCAAGAGGGCCCCTAATATAAGAGATAAACTTGTTAGGGCTGATATGTCTCAACCTCAAACAACATCACGACAAGGGTTTTTACAAGATCCCAAATACGGTACTTTTCCGTGCCTTCACTGCAATCAATGTGGTAACGTCATCAAAGGGGATCACTTCTCACACCCACACTCAGGCAAACGTTTTAAAATACGTGATTACTTCACATGTGACACATCTTTCGTAGTCTATCTCATTAAATGCCCTTGAGGTCTAATGTACATAGGGGAAACTACTCAGCGAGTGCGAGATCGGATTTCAAAGCATAAATCTACCATCCGATGCAATAATCTTCTCCTTCCAATACCCCAACATTTCGCCTCCCATAAACACAATGTCTCCCAATTGAAATTTCAAATTATAGAACATGTACCACAATTGAGACGAGGAGGTGATCGGATTCAGAGATTAAAACAGCGCAAAGCGTATTGGATCCACACTTTAGGGACTCTTCATCCCAGAGGTCTCAACAGGGATTACGATTTACTATCATTCATTTAGGTAGTATCCCCAGAAAACTTGCTGTATCTTTTTCTATTTCTATTATGTATCAGCATGCTCTATTATGTATCAGAATCACTACATCATTAGCTATCTCTATGTTATTGTTTTTGATTGATGTGTGCATTATCCCTTTGTTTACATATATACTAACAATGTCTCTCCCTTTTCAGAGTCGCCTTTATTGATCGCTCCCACTTCCCTCCACTGTCTGGAATCACATCACGCTGTTTGTCTCCTTTCCATCTTGCGGGACTACATAGTATACGGCACTCTTTTGCCTCTAGAGCCACCGTACTTTGGTGGAACACAAACATGTCAGCTGGAACGCACGTTATGCGCACGCCCAGCTTTTCCTGTGATGCTCCTGCACTCACTAGCTGACCGGACTTTAGCCACGCCCACTTCCCCTACAAGTCTCGGCGCTCTACACACCCACAACAGACGAGCGGTAGACACCGCGTCGCTGGGGCACACGCCGGACACTGGAAGCTACACAGGTCTGTTAGTTATTTCATCTTTATATCGCCACAACACCGCTGTTCCACCAATTATATGGAACTCTCTATCCTGCATCTTCACAGGCTGCTGTCTGCAATACCGGACACCTATAACAGCCGGATCCATTGGAGTTCATTTCTAATTAAATTGCTAGGCACATCACCAGTTCACTTTTATTCACAGCGCAGCACGTCACTTAGTTGCTATCCTTGTTTTTACTATCCCTGTGTCCACGCTTCACTTATAGACTATAGGCGTTACACAGCTCCACAACATGGTTCATTAGCATTCCTGCTACATCTTGATAAGTAGGGTTTGTCTTACTGAATTTTATTCTTATACAGTTACATATTTCTGCCGTTGTATACCCTATTTAATATAAAGCTGTACTATGTAATTATAAGGATGTACAATATGTTGGTATTCACTTCCTCCGCTAATATTTTCACATGACATAATTTTTGACCACTGTTCCTATCTATGTATATACTTTGTTTATTTTCTGAGTGATGACAACTCATTTTGTGTTCTTCCATTTTGTATATAGTTACTGGGGAAGGCCAAAAGGCCGAAACGTTTAAATTCTCCTTTGCCAAAATAAAAGGACATTCACCTTCAGTTGAGTGCCAGGTTTCATTTATTTTCTCGATGTTTTTTCTCTGACCAAGTGGTCCATGGAAAATATCGGAGACATGTCCGATTATGATCAGACTAGATGGCAGCCCGATTCTAAAGAATCGGGAGTCTAGAATCCATATATACTTTATTTATTCAAATGTAAGAATAATTTGGTGGGCGGGGACCCTCGGCCTCCGATTTGGTTGGCGGGGCCCCACGGCCTCCGATTTGGTGGGCGGGGTCCCTCTGCCTCCGCTTTGGTGGGCGGGGCCGCTCGGCCTTCGATTTGGTGGGCGGGGCTCCTCGGCCTCCGATTTGGTTGGTGGGGCCCCTCGGCCTCCGATTTGGTGGGCGGGGCCCCTCGGCCTCCGATTTGGTGGGCGGGGACCCTCGGCCTCCGATTTGGTGGGCGGGGACTCTCGGCCTCCGATTTGGTGGGCGGGGACCCTCGGCCTCCGATTTGGTGGGCGGGGACCCTCGGCCTCCAATTTGGTGGGCGGGGACCCTCGGCCTCCAATTTGGTGGGCGGGGACCCTCGGCCTCCGATTTGGTGGGCGGGGACCCTCGGCCTCCGATTTGGTGGGCGGGGACCCTCGGCCTCCGATTTGGTTGGCGGGGCCCCTCGGCCTCCGATTTGGTGGGCGGGGACCCTCGGCCTCCGATTTGGTGGGCGGCGCCCCTCGGCCTCCGATTTGGTTGGTGGGGCCCCTCGGCCTCCGATTTGGTGGGCGGGACCTTCGGCCTCCGATTTGGTGGGCGGGGACCCTCGGCCTCCTATTTGGTGGGCGGGGACCCTCGGCCTCCGATTTGGTGGGCGGGGACCCTCGGCCTCCGATTTGGTGGGCGGGGACCCTCGGCCTCCGATTTGGTGGGCGGGGCCCCTCGGCCTCCGATGTGGTGGGCGGGGCCCCTCGGCCTCCGATGTGGTGGGCGGGGCCCCTCGGCCTCCGCTTTGGTGGGCGGGGCCAGGCCCCTCGGCCTCCGCTTTGGTGGGCGGGGCCAGGCCCCTCGGCCTCCGCTTTGGTGGGCGGGGCCGCTCGGCCTTCGATTTGGTGGGCGGGGCTCCTCGGCCTCCGATTTGGTTAGCGAAGCCCCTCGGCCTCCGATTTGGTGGGCGGGGACCCTCGGCCTCCGATTTGGTGGGCGGGGACCCTCGACCTCCGATTTGGTGGGCGGGGACCCTCGGCCTCCGCTTTGGTGGGCGGGGCCCCTCGGCCTCCGATTTGGTGGGCGGGGTCCCTCTGCCTCCGATTTGGTGGGCGGGGACCCTCGGCCTCCACTTTGGTTGGCGGGGCCCCACGGCCTCCGATTTGGTGGGCGGGGTCCCTCTGCCTCCGCTTTGGTGGGCGGGGCCGCTCGGCCTTCGATTTGGTGGGCGGGGCTCCTCGGCCTCCGATTTGGTTGGTGGGCCCCTCGGCCTCCGATTTGGTGGGCGGGGCCCCTTATCCTCCGATTTGGTGGGCGGGGCTCCTCGGCCTCCGATTTGGTTGGTGGGCCCCTCGGCCTCCGATTTGGTGGGCGGGGCCCCTTATCCTCCGATTTGGTGGGCGGGGACCCTCGGCCTCCGATTTGGTGGGCGGGGCCCCTCGGAATCCGATTTGGTTGGTGGGGCCCCTCGGCCTCCGATTTGGTGGGCGGGGACCCTCGGCCTCCGATTTGGTGGGCGGGGACCCTCGGCCTCTGATTTGGTGGGCGGGGACCCTCGGCATCCGATTTGGTGGATGGGGACCCTCGGCCTCCGATTTGGTGGGCGGCGCCCCTCGGCCTCCGATGTGGTGGGCGGGGCCCCTCGGCCTCCGCTTTGGTGGGCGGGGCCGGGCCCCTCGGCCTCCGCTTTGGTGGGCGGGGCCGCTCGGCCTTCGATTTGGTGGGCGGGGCTCCTCGGCCTCCGATTTGGTTGGCGGGGCCCCTCGGCCTCCGATTTGGTTGGCGGGGCCCCTCCGCCTCTCATTTGGTGGGCGGGGACTCTCGGCCTCCGATTTGGTGGGCGGGGACCCTCGGCCTCCGATTTGGTGGGCGGGGACCCTCGGCCTCCGATTTGGTGGGCAGGGACCCTCGGCCTCCGATTTGGTGGTCGGGGACCCTCGGCCTCCGCTTTGGTGGGCGGGGCCCCTCGGCCTCCGATTTGGTGGGCGGGGCCCCTCGGCCTTCGATTTGGTGGGCGGGGCCCTTCGGCCTCCGATTTGGTTGGTGTGGACCCTCGGCCTCCGCTTTGGTTGGCGGGGCCCCACGGCCTCCGATTTGGTGGGCGGGGTCCATCTGCCTCCGCTTTCGTGGGCGGGGCCGCTCGGAATTCGATTTGGTGGGCGGGGCTCCTCGGCCTCCGATTTGGTTGGTGGGCCCCTCGGCCTCCGATTTGGTGGGCGGGGCCCCTTATCCTCCGATTTGGTGGGCGGGGCCCCTCGGCCTCCGATTTGGTGGGCGGGGCCCGTCGGCCTCCGATTTGGTGGGCGGGGCCCCTCAGCCTCCGATTTGGTTGGCGGGCCCCTCGGCCTCCGATTTGGTGGGCAGGGACCCTCGGCCTCCGATTTGGTGGGCGGGGCCCCTCGGCCTCCGATTTGGTTGGTGGGGCCCCTCGGCCTCCGATTTGGTGGGCGGGGACCCTCGGCCTCCGATTTGGTGGGCGGGGACCCTCGGCCTCTGATTTGGTGGGTGGGGACCCTCGGCATCCGATTTGGTGGATGGGGACCCTCGGCCTCCGATTTGGTGGGCGGCGCCCCTCGGCCTCCGATGTGGTGGGCGGGGCCCCTCGGCCTCTGCTTTGGTGGGCGGGGCCGGGCCCCTCGGCCTCTGCTTTGGTGGGCGGGGCCGCTCGGCCTTCGATTTGGTGGGCGGGGCTCCTCGGCCTCCGATTTGGTTGGCGGGGCCCCTCGGCCTCCGATTTGGTGGGCGGGGCCCCTCGGCCTCCGATGTGGTGGTCGGGGCCCCTCGGCCTCCGCTTTGGTGGGCGGGGCCGGGCCCCTCGGCCTCCGCTTTGGTGGGCAGGGCCGCTCGGCCTTCGATTTGTTGGGCGGGGCTCCTCGGCCTCCGATTTGGTGGGCGGGGGCCTCCGATTTGGTTGGCGGGGCCCCTTATCCTCCGATTTGGTGGGCGGGGACTCTCGGCCTCCGATTTGGTGGGCGGGGACCCTCGGCCTCCGATTTGGTGGGCGGGGCCCCTCGGCCTCCGATTTGGTGGGCGGGGCCCCTCGGCCTCCGATTTGGTGGGCGGAGACCCTCGGCCTCCGATTTGGTGGGCGGGGACCCTCGGCCTCCGATTTGGTGGGCGGGGCCCCTCGGCCTCCGATTTGGTGGGCGGGGCCCCTCGGCCTCCGATGTGGTGGGCGGGGCCCCTCGGCCTCCGCTTTGGTGGGTGGGGCCAGGCCCCTCGGCCTCCGCTTTGGTGGGCGGGGCCGTTCGGCCTTCGATTTGGTGGGCGGGGCTCCTCGGCCTCCGATTTGGTTGGCGAAGCCCCTCGGCCTCCGATTTGGTTGGTGGGGCCCCTCGGCCTCCAATTTGGTGGGCGGGGACCCTCGGCCTCTGATTTGGTGGGCGGGGACCCTCGGCCTCTGATTTGGTGGGCGGGGACCCTCGGCCTCCGCTTTGGTGGGTGGGGCCCGTCGGCCTCCGATTTGGTGGGCGGGGCCCCTTGGCCTCCGATTTGGATGGTGTGGACCCTCGGCCTCCGATTTGGTGGGCGGGGACCCTCGGCCTCCGATTTGGTGGGCGGGGACCCTCGGCCTCCGATTTGGTGGGCGGGGCCCCTCGGCCTCCGATGTGGTGGGCGGGGCCCCTCGGCCTCCGATTTGGAGGGCGGGGCCCCTCGGCCTCCGATTTGGTGGGCGGGGACCCTCGGCCTCCAATTTGGTGGGCGGGGACCCTCGGCCTCCGATTTGGTGGGCGGGGACCCTCGGCCTCCGATTTGGTGGGCGGGGACCCTCGGCCTCCGATTTGGTGGGCGGGGACCCTCGGCCTCCGATTTGGTGGGCGGGGCCCCTCGGCCTCCGATGTGGTGGGCGGGGCCCCTCGGCCTCCGCTTTGGTGGGTGGGGCCAGGCCCCTCGGCCTCCGCTTTGGTGGGCGGGGCCGTTCGGCCTTCGATTTGGTGGGCGGGGCTCCTCGGCCTCCGATTTGGTTGGCGAAGCCCCTCGGCCTCCGATTTGGTTGGTGGGGCCCCTCGGCCTCCGCTTTGGTGGGCGGGGCCGGGCCCCTCGGCCTCCGCTTTGGTGGGCAGGGCCGCTCGGCCTTCGATTTGTTGGGCGGGGCTCCTCGGCCTCCGATTTGGTGGGCGGGGGCCTCCGATTTGGTTGGCGGGGCCCCTTATCCTCCGATTTGGTGGGCGGGGACTCTCGGCCTCCGATTTGGTGGGCGGGGACCCTCGGCCTCCGATTTGGTGGGCGGGGCCCCTCGGCCTCCGATTTGGTGGGCGGGGCCCCTCGGCCTCCGATTTGGTGGGCGGAGACCCTCGGCCTCCGATTTGGTGGGCGGGGACCCTCGGCCTCCGATTTGGTGGGCGGGGCCCCTCGGCCTCCGATTTGGTGGGCGGGGCCCCTCGGCCTCCGATGTGGTGGGCGGGGCCCCTCGGCCTCCGCTTTGGTGGGTGGGGCCAGGCCCCTCGGCCTCCGCTTTGGTGGGCGGGGCCGTTCGGCCTTCGATTTGGTGGGCGGGGCTCCTCGGCCTCCGATTTGGTTGGCGAAGCCCCTCGGCCTCCGATTTGGTTGGTGGGGCCCCTCGGCCTCCAATTTGGTGGGCGGGGACCCTCGGCCTCTGATTTGGTGGGCGGGGACCCTCGGCCTCTGATTTGGTGGGCGGGGACCCTCGGCCTCCGCTTTGGTGGGTGGGGCCCGTTGGCCTCCGATTTGGTGGGCGGGGCCCCTTGGCCTCCGATTTGGATGGTGTGGACCCTCGGCCTCCGATTTGGTGGGCGGGGACCCTCGGCCTCCGATTTGGTGGGCGGGGACCCTCGGCCTCCGATTTGGTGGGCGGGGCCCCTCGGCCTCCGATGTGGTGGGCGGGGCCCCTCGGCCTCCGATTTGGAGGGCGGGGCCCCTCGGCCTCCGATTTGGTGGGCGGGGACCCTCGGCCTCCAATTTGGTGGGCGGGGACCCTCGGCCTCCGATTTGGTGGGCGGGGACCCTCGGCCTCCGATTTGGTGGGCGGGGACCCTCGGCCTCCGATTTGGTGGGCGGGGCCCCTCGGCCTCCGATGTGGTGGGCGGGGCCCCTCGGCCTCCGCTTTGGTGGGTGGGGCCAGGCCCCTCGGCCTCCGCTTTGGTGGGCGGGGCCGTTCGGCCTTCGATTTGGTGGGCGGGGCTCCTCGGCCTCCGATTTGGTTGGCGAAGCCCCTCGGCCTCCGATTTGGTTGGTGGGGCCCCTCGGCCTCCAATTTGGTGGGCGGGGACCCTCGGCCTCTGATTTGGTGGGCGGGGACCCTCGGCCTCTGATTTGGTGGGCGGGGACCCTCGGCCTCCGCTTTGGTGGGTGGGGCCCGTCGGCCTCCGATTTGGTGGGCGGGGCCCCTCGGCCTCCGATTTGGATGGTGTGGACCCTCGGCCTCCGATTTGGTGGGCGGGGACCCTCGGCCTCCGATTTGGTGGGCGGGGACCCTCGGCCTCCGATTTGGTGGGCGGGGCCCCTCGGCCTCCGATGTGGTGGGCGGGGCCCCTCGGCCTCCGATTTGGAGGGCGGGGCCCCTCGGCCTCCGATTTGGTGGGCGGGGACCCTCGGCCTCCAATTTGGTGGGCGGGGACCCTCGGCCTCCGATTTGGTGGGCGGGGACCCTCGGCATCCGATTTGGTGGGCGGGGACCCTCGGCCTCCGATTTGGTGGGCTGGGCCCCTCGGCCTCCGATGTGGTGGTCGGGGCCCCTCGGCCTCCGCTTTGGTGGGCGGGGCCGGGCCCCTCGGCCTCCGCTTTGGTGGGCGGGGCCGCTCGGCCTTCGATTTGGTGGGCAGGGCTCCTCGGCCTCCGATTTGGTTGGCGGGGCCGCTCGGCCTCCGATTTGGTTGGCGGGGCCCCTCGGCCTCCGATTTGGTGTGTGCTCTGCCTGGGGCCACTGTGCTCTGCCTGGGGCCCCATATGCTGCCTGGGGCCCCTGTGCTCTGCCTGGGGCCCCATATGCTGCCTGGGGCCCCTGTGCTCTGCCTGGGGCCCCTGTGCTCTGCCTGGGGCCCCTGTGCTCTGCCTGGGGCCCCATGTTCTGCCTGGGGCCCCTGTGCTCTGCCTGGGGCCACTGTGCTCTGCCTGGGGCCCCATGTTCTGCCTGGGGCCACTGTGCTCTGCCTGGGGCCCCATAAGCTGCCTGGGGCCCCTGTGCTCTGCCTGGGGCCACTGTGCTCTGCCTGGGGCCCCATATGCTGCCTGGGGCCACTGTGCTCTGCCTGGGGCCCCATATGCTGCCTGGGGCCCCTGTGCTCTGCCTGGGGCCCCATATGCTGCCTGGGGCCCCTGTGCTCTGCCTGGGGCCCCATGTTCTGCCTGGGGCCCCTGTGCTCTGCCTGGGGCCACTGTTCTCTGCCTGGGGCCCCATATGCTGCCTGGGGCCCCTGTGCTCTGCCTGGGGCCCCATATGCTGCCTGGGGCCTCTGTGCTCTGCCTGGGGCCCCTGTGCTCTGCCTGGGGCCCCATATGCTGCCTGGGGCCCCTGTGCTCTGCCTGGGGCCCCTGTGCTCTGCCTGGGGCCCCATGTTCTGCCTGGGGCCACTGTGCTCTGCCTGGGGCCCCATATGCTGCCTGGGGCCCCTGTGCTCTGCCTGGGGCCCCATATGCTGCCTGGGGCCCCTGTGCTCTGCCTGGGGCCACTGTGCTCTGCCTGGGGCCCCATAGGCTGCCTGGGGCCCCTGTGCTCTGCCTGGGACCACTGTGCTCTGCCTGGGGCCCCATATGCTGCCTGGGGCCCCTGTGCTCTGCCTGGGGCCACTGTGCTCTGCCTGGGGCCCCATATGCTGCCTGGGGCCCCTGTGCTCTGCCTGGGTGTAGGACACTGGTGACGTCAGTTATCTCCGGACATTAGCTCCGGACATTAGCTCCGGACATTAGCTCCGGACATTAGCTCCGGACAAAGCCACGGAAGTTGGCACAAATTGCAGGAAGTAGTATTCTAGGCAATTATATATTAGACTAGATGGCAGCCCGATTCTAAAGAATCGGGAGTCTAGAATCCATATATACTTTATTTATTCAAATGTAAGAATAATACAATTAATAAATAATAGTAAGAAAGAACAAAAAATGGCTGCACTCACCAGCTCTTGACAATTCTTGACAGTACGGCACATTTCTGATTGGTCGCTCGCGGCAGGCGGCAACCTATCAGAAAAGTGCCGCGCACCACGAAGGCATATATCTTTGTCCACCCTGAGCGGGTGTAGGACGCTGGTGACGTCACTTATCTCCGGACATTATCTCCGGACAAAGCCACGGAAGTTGGCACAAATTGCCGGAAGTAGTATTCTAGGCAATTATATATTAGATTTTAATGTTATCAGTGTTTACCTTTGAACGTTTATATTGTATTGTCCTGTCACCAGCCATGTGTACGATTATCGGCCGAAAGCCTCTCTGGAACCAATAATCACCCCATGTAAAGGTATCTTTATAAGTTAAAGATTCAGAATACTATGACTTTTATCATATCCTGAACAGTCAAGTTTTTTATGAACCGTTAAGGTTTTCTGGTTGAAGTAAAAAAAATCCTGAGTGTTTACAGTTTGAAACCATAAAATGTTGAAAAATTATGTCATTCTTGAGTATATCACTCAATGGTGCTCATAAACGTGTCAAATTTGATCTATAATATACTTTAATATACGTTACTTTAATCTTTAATATACTTAAGAACGGGGCCCCAGACATCACACAGGGGGTCTGAAACACCGCACAGTGGTCCAAAATATCGCTGTGCTCTGCCTGGGGCCCCATATGCTGCCTGGGGCCCCTGTGCTCTGCCTGGGGCCCCATATGCTGCCTGGGGCCCCTGTGCTCTGCCTGGGGCCCCTGTGCTCTGCCTGGGGCCCCATGTTCTGCCTGGGGCCCCTGTGCTCTGCCTGGGGCCCCTGTGCTCTGCCTGGGGCCCCATATGCTGCCTGGGGCCCCATATGCTGCCTGGGGCCCCTGTGCTCTGCCTAGGGCCCCATATGCTGCCTGGGGCCCCTGTGCTCTACCTGGGACCACTGTGCTCTGCCTGGGGCCCCTGTGCTCTGCCTGGGGCCCCATGTTCTGCCTGGGGCCCCTGTGCTCTGCCTGGGGCCCCATAGGCTGCCTGGGGCCCCTGTGCTCTGCCTGGGACCACTGTGCTCTGCCTGGGGCCCCATATGCTGCCTGGGGCCCCTGTGCTCTGCCTGGGGCCACTGTGCTCTGCCTGGGGCCCCATATGCTGCCTGGGGCCCCTGTGCTCTGCCTGGGGCCCCTGTGCTCTGCCTGGGGCCCCATGTTCTGCCTGGGTCCCCTGTGCTCTGCCTGGGGCCACTGTGCTCTGCCTGGGGCCCCATGTTCTGCCTGGGGCCACTGTGCTCTGCCTGGGGCCCCATAAGCTGCCTGGAGCCCCTGTGCTCTGCCTGGGACCACTGTGCTCTGCCTGGGGCCCCATATGCTGCCTGGGGCCACTGTGCTCTGCCTGGGGCCCCATATGCTGCCTGGGGCCACTGTGCTCTGCCTGGGGCCCCATATGCTGCCTGGGGCCCCTGTGCTCTGCCTGGGGCCCCATATGCTGCCTGGGGCCCCTGTGCTCTGCCTGGGGCCCCATGTTCTGCCTGGGGCCCCTGTGCTCTGCCTGGGGCCACTGTGCTCTGCCTGGGGCCCCATATGCTGCCTGGGGCCCCATATGCTGCCTGGGGCCCCTGTGCTCTGCCTGGGACCACTGTGCTCTGCCTGGGGCCCCATATGCTGCCTGGGGCCCCTGTGCTCTGCCTGGGGCCCCATATGCTGCCTGGGGCCCCTGTGCTCTGCCTGGGGCCCCATATGCTGCCTGGGGCCCCTGTGCTCTGCCTGGGGCCCCATATGCTGCCTGGGGCCCCTGTGCTCTGCCTGGGGCCCCTGTGCTCTGCCTGGGGCCCCATGTTCTGCCTGGGGCCCCTGTGCTCTGCCTGGGGCCACTGTGCTCTGCCTGGGGCCCCATATGCTGCCTGGGGCCCCTGTGCTCTGCCTGGGGCCCCATATGCTGCCTGGGCCCCCTGTGCTCTGCCTGGGGCCCCTGTGCTCTGCCTGGGGCCCCATATGCTGCCTGGGGCCCCTGTGCTCTGCCTGGGGCCCCGTGTTCTGCCTGGGGCCCCTGTGCTCTGCCTGGGGCCCCTGTGCTCTGCCTGGGGCCCCTGTGCTCTGCCTGGGGCCCCATGTTCTGCCTGGGGCCCCTGTGCTCTGCCTGGGGCCACTGTGCTCTGCCTGGGGCCCCATATGCTGCCTGGGGCCCCTGTGCTCTGCCTGGGGCCCCATATGCTGCCTGGGGCCCCTGTGCTCTGCCTGGGGCCCCTGTGCTCTGCCTGGGGCCCCATATGCTGCCTGGGGCCCCTGTGCTCTGCCTGGGGCCCCGTGTTCTGCCTGGGGCCCCATGTTCTGCCTGGGGCCCCTGTGCTCTACCTGGGACCACTGTGCTCTGCCTGGGGCCCCTGTGCTCTGCCTGGGGCCCCATGTTCTGCCTGGGGCCCCTGTGCTCTGCCTAGGGCCCCATATGCTGCCTGGGGCCCCTGTGCTCTACCTGGGACCACTGTGCTCTGCCTGGGGCCCCTGTGCTCTGCCTGGGGCCCCATGTTCTGCCTGGGGCCCCTGTGCTCTGCCTGGGGCCCCATAGGCTGCCTGGGGCCCCTGTGCTCTGCCTGGGACCACTGTGCTCTGCCTGGGGCCCCATATGCTGCCTGGGGCCCCTGTGCTCTGCCTGGGGCCACTGTGCTCTGCCTGGGGCCCCATATGCTGCCTGGGGCCCCTGTGCTCTGCCTGGGGCCCCTGTGCTCTGCCTGGGGCCCCATGTTCTGCCTGGGGCCCCTGTGCTCTGCCTGGGGCCACTGTGCTCTGCCTGGGGCCCCATGTTCTGCCTGGGGCCACTGTGCTCTGCCTGGGGCCCCATAAGCTGCCTGGAGCCCCTGTGCTCTGCCTGGGACCACTGTGCTCTGCCTGGGGCCCCATATGCTGCCTGGGGCCACTGTGCTCTGCCTGGGGCCCCATATGCTGCCTGGGGCCACTGTGCTCTGCCTGGGGCCCCATATGCTGCCTGGGGCCCCTGTGCTCTGCCTGGGGCCCCATATGCTGCCTGGGGCCCCTGTGCTCTGCCTGGGGCCCCATGTTCTGCCTGGGGCCCCTGTGCTCTGCCTGGGGCCACTGTGCTCTGCCTGGGGCCCCATATGCTGCCTGGGGCCCCATATGCTGCCTGGGGCCCCTGTGCTCTGCCTGGGACCACTGTGCTCTGCCTGGGGCCCCATATGCTGCCTGGGGCCCCTGTGCTCTGCCTGGGGCCCCATATGCTGCCTGGGGCCCCTGTGCTCTGCCTGGGGCCCCATATGCTGCCTGGGGCCCCTGTGCTCTGCCTGGGGCCCCATATGCTGCCTGGGGCCCCTGTGCTCTGCCTGGGGCCCCTGTGCTCTGCCTGGGGCCCCATGTTCTGCCTGGGGCCCCTGTGCTCTGCCTGGGGCCACTGTGCTCTGCCTGGGGCCCCATATGCTGCCTGGGGCCCCTGTGCTCTGCCTGGGGCCCCATATGCTGCCTGGGCCCCCTGTGCTCTGCCTGGGGCCCCTGTGCTCTGCCTGGGGCCCCATATGCTGCCTGGGGCCCCTGTGCTCTGCCTGGGGCCCCGTGTTCTGCCTGGGGCCCCTGTGCTCTGCCTGGGGCCCCTGTGCTCTGCCTGGGGCCCCATGTTCTGCCTGGGGCCCCTGTGCTCTGCCTGGGGCCACTGTGCTCTGCCTGGGGCCCCATATGCTGCCTGGGGCCCCTGTGCTCTGCCTGGGGCCCCATATGCTGCCTGGGGCCCCTGTGCTCTGCCTGGGGCCCCTGTGCTCTGCCTGGGGCCCCATATGCTGCCTGGGGCCCCTGTGCTCTGCCTGGGGCCCCGTGTTCTGCCTGGGGCCCCATGTTCTGCCTGGGGCCCCTGTGCTCTGCCTGGGGCCCCTGTGCTCTGCCTGGGGCCCCTGTGCTGCCTGGGGCCCCATATGCTGCCTGGGGCCCCTGTGCTCTGCCTGGGGCCCCATATGCTGCCTGGGGCCCCTGTGCTCTGCCTGGGGCCACTGTGCTCTGCCTGGGGCCCCATAGGCTGCCTGGGGCCCCTGTGCTCTGCCTGGGGCCACTGTGCTCTGCCTGGGGCCCCATAGGCTGCCTGGGGCCCCTGTGCTCTGCCTGGGACCACTGTGCTCTGCCTGGGGCCCCATATGCTGCCTGGGGCCCCTGTGCTCTGCCTGGGGCCACTGTGCTCTGCCTGGGGCCCCATATGCTGCCTGGGGCCCCTGTGCTCTGCCTGGGTGTAGGACACTGGTGACGTCACTTATCTCCGGACATTAGCTCCGGACATTAGCTCCGGACATTATCTCCGGACATTATCTCCGGACATTAGCTCCGGACAAAGCCACGGAAGTTAGCACAAATTGCAGGAAGTAGTATTCTAGGCAATTATAAATTAGATGGTCAGATCAAAATCAACAATGCTAGTCAATGGGTCCGTGAAAAAATGGGACCACACTCACAGAGTGTCAGAATTGAGAAGGTGAAATTTTTTTTTTTTTAATTCTCTGCATACGAGAAAATTGGATGACACTCGTACCAAACTCTGATCAGAATAATCGGTCTGATTTTCCTATGCGCAAAAAAATGGACGTCTGCATGAGGCCTTTCACTTCTGGTCGTAAGCTTTGCAAGTTTCTATGTCTGGCACTACATGAAAGTGTAGGTCCTGCCTGGGTACATAGACTTGTGCTTTGAGGACATCACGCCAATACAGGCTGCATGTAGCTGGTGGTGTGGGCTGGTCAGGACCGTAGGTTTTACAGATCAATAAAAGAACCCATCGTTCCAACATAGAGTATTTACTGAACGATAACTTGGCAAATGTTATTTACAACGGACAGCCGGTATAAAATCTTATGGCCGTTTCTTCTATAGCATAAAGCATTTTTCCCTCACACCGTATCCTTCCTCCGTAGTTTTACTACTGGGCTTTGCAGACACACTGTTTCATCCTTCGTTGCCACAACCCAGCCTGAATACCACAGTCCTCATCAGCAAGTTTCTCTACTTGCTCAATAGTTTTGCATCCTATTTCTTCCACTACTGGCACCATGAATCTACCACTCAGGACCCCCACTAGTTCCACAAACTCAGTCCTGTTTAGGTCCGTTACCTTTGGCGTTGCAAGCTCAGGGGTTCGTGACTCGGCGTCTTCACACGTACCCTACTCCAGAAGGCCGCTATGACTATTCAGTCACTTTTTCTCTAGGATCTTGCTATCCCCTGGCCTTAAATCTCCTCTTACTGTGGATCACCTCAATGGCAGCACTGCTTACATTACTCTCCAAAATTCAACTCCCTAGCTCACAGGAAGCAGTCACTTGCCCTAATAATAACCCCACCCCTTATCGGCTTGTCCCAAACATTAACTCTATCTTACCCTAATGTCGCTACCTAAACTACAGTCAACTATCTATCTCTATACTACCTATCTTATACACTATAAACTATATACTGGACATTACTAACATTTTTTATCTTACATTACAACACAACTCACATGACATAATATTTAAAGATGCAGGACATTATTCACAGTGGCGCGATTGGTGTCTTCAGGGGTAGGCACGCCATAGCCCACTCCACCACCGTTACACTACAACTCAACTCTACTTTGACTTAGAGGGGTTGTCCCTTTTCAGTAAATACTGGTCCCCAGGCACAGTTTGCTGTTAAAAACAAACCACACTTTACTCACCCTACTGAGGTCGAGCACTGAGTCTTTGCCACTTCTTCCAGTGTCCGTCATTGGCTGCAGCACTGATGTCCCGCTGCCAGAGCTGCAGCCAATCAATGAGCTCAGCAGTTCTGAGCGGGGTGTTTTGTTTACAAGGGCATAGACGCTAAACACAATGATTGGCTGACGTGCTGTTGACATGGCACCAAAGCTCCTGCTAATGTCAGATACTAGGGGCTGAGCCTCAGTGGTGGACCTGAGGAGGGCAAGTAAAGCACAACTGTGTACTGGGATTTTTTGAAAGCCTGAAAGGGGGCAACCACTTTAAATAGGTTATTATTATTATTATTATTATTATTTATTATACTGCCATTTATTCCATGGCGCTTTACATGTGAGGAGGGGTATATATAATAAAAACAGGTACTATAATCTTGAACAATACAAGTCACAACTGGTACAGGAGGAGAGAGGACCCTGCCCGCGAGGACTCACAATCTACAAGTTGTTCCGTAAGTGAAATTTATTTCATATCAAGAGGATATGACAAAAATGTCTTATACAAGTGCAGCGCCCCAGAGTCCTGGTCGTTGCAGTACTGTGGCTCCGCCGCTAAGGGGGGCTATGGTACGTCTGATGGCACTGAAGGGGTTCATCTGACCAGGTATCACAGACACCAATACATTTCACAGTCTGGCCTCCAGGGGGAGCTAAGGGCACTATTCATTAGGCCACTCCTCACAGTCTGGTAAAACTGGGGGTTAGGCAGGAAGTTAGAGAGAAAGCTGACTGGGTTGGAACCAGGCAACACCTTGTGGCAGAGGGTGTTGTAGGGGAAGATTCAGAGGGGTCCCTGTCAGGGGTGGGATCCTGACAGAGGCCTAGCAACCAGAGAGAACGTTACGGGACCGCGCCTGCACGATATAGCGGCGGTACCCCAAGAAAGGATAAGAAGCGAGATTTATTGTGCTGAGTGAGAAATGAGATCAACGCGACAAGGAGAATACCAGTAGGAGTCGTGCTGTA
Source organism: Ranitomeya variabilis (assembly GCF_051348905.1). Taxonomy (NCBI): domain Eukaryota; kingdom Metazoa; phylum Chordata; class Amphibia; order Anura; family Dendrobatidae; genus Ranitomeya; species Ranitomeya variabilis. The sequence goes on from NC_135235.1 coordinate 297,832,035, forward strand.
AGACGAGGCAACATCCTATTGAGGCGCATAACTGGTGGCCGGAACGCCGAGGAAGTATAGAGCTCCAAGCCAAACTTCAAGCCTACGGCAGGACAGTCAGTTACAGGCGGGCTGTCTCACCCAGACCCAGGAAGACACAGGGGGGTAACAACAGGAGTGGGGCGACGCTGGAGTCCCGGAAGAGCTCTGAGCCTCCCCGTCATACGAGTGCGTCCTAACCGTAAGATCAGGGGGACGTAGAGGGAGAACATCAGAATCGAGTTGTGAGGGAACACGAGAAACAGACACAACAGTTGTGGGTGCTATCCCGTAAGCACAGCAGGGGAGGACCACAACACACAAGCGCAGGCAGGTAGGCACAGATTTCCACCTGCAAAGGGAACTCTGGAGGTGCCATCGGACCGGCCGGACTTGCGCAGCCCTGTTAACCGTATTTCGGATTGAGGACTCAGAAGCCTTCAGTAAAGAGGTAAAGAGACTGCAACCTGGTGTCCTCGTTATTGACCGCGACCGGCACTACACCGCACGATAACATCAACACCATACCACCACCTTTCACTGTGCGCCCCTCAGCAGGGTCACGGACCGGGTCTAGCCACCGTGACAACCCCAGAGCAGAGACTCAGTGGCCCGGTACCGGGTACCCCTTGGCCCTGCGGCAGTGGGGGCGCTACAACTTGGCGTCACGAACAGGATCTACTTAAGCCTGAAGAATCAGGTCATGTGTGCCTTGGAACTGTGATTTATTATACTTGGACTGTGACTTATTGCAAAGACTGTGTATTGCCACTTGCCGCCAGAAGTTCCCGCCAAAACCGCCGCCATTGCAGCGCTAAGGAGAGCGCAGGAGAAGAAGAAGGGCGTGGAAGTGGGCGTGAATAAGCTGAAGAGCGCGAAAGACAATGGCCGCCCAGTCTAAATATTTCTGCACCGTGAGGACGTGTCCGTCAGCAGCCGAGATCCGCCTCCTGATTCTCAATGGTGGGCGGAGACAGAGAAAACGAAACCGCCCACGAAGGAGAGAGCGGGAATAGAACCAGGAAGCGACTCACGTGGAGGACGCCATGGCCAGCAGCTCGGAACCCGAATGTGGGGTGGAAGCAGAAGTCTCCCCCAACTACCCGGACGAATACTGCAGCCAATTCTCCACGGACAGCGCTGATCTCTTGCAGGCTGAGATGGGAGACTTGATCCATCAACTTCTTCAGCTGAACATGAAGGCCCAAGCTCCGCACCAGGTAGCGCCGGAAGGAAGTCCTCTGGCATCGGATCCTGTGCCGCTACCCGAGTTGTTGCCGAGGCCCTTGCCGACACCGCCAGCAACCCGTCGCGGAGGAGAAGCCTGCATTGGCCGGTGAGTCCGCCGACCCCGTCCCGCTAGCAGAGGGCTTGTTAGTAGGCCCCGTGGCGGCACCCCCTCTCCCTGGGACCCATAGACGCCAGCGCCTGTTACCATTGGAGGAGGCCACGAGCATGGAACACCTCCTGAAAGCCCCGATTACGCCAACTACCCTGCTGTGTGAGACCCACGCGGAACGCACGGTCTGCCGCTGGGTGAACCCAGGATCCAACCTCATGGGGTTCCCCGGGGTGAAGACACGGGAAGGGGAGATGGTGCAGGCCCTGAGCTGGGAGGAATACCAGACCCAGCTGGAACAGCAGTGGAGGGAGAAGGAAAAGGCATACCAGGCCGGGCTAGAGGCCTACCATCAAAAAGACTTGGCGGTCAAGGACCGGGCCCGCAAGTACCACGCCGCTCACCAGGCCCCGCGCAGGCAGGGCACCATCACCACCTTCAAGCTCCGCGGAGGCTGGGGCTTTATTAAGGAGCCGGGCCTATACGCCGAAGTCTTCGTTAACCGGCGGGACGTGGAGTCGCATCTCAGAGAGGGCCACCCAGACCGGGATCTCTACCCGGGGGGACGAAGTTAGCTACACCAGGCACTTTGGGGAAAAAGGGTGGTTTGCCCTGAATGTCCGCAAGAGGCAGAACCCTGTGACACCCCCGATTAAGGTGCCAGTGAAGCTGACCCCTGTAGCAAAGGTGCCCCCTTGTGGTCAGCCCATGATCGTTACCAGGACCACCGAGGTCACTCCAACGTGCACTATGGTCAAGACCACGACATGCAGCATCGTCACGTCAACCACCCTCGTGGCCAAGGAGGCACCTCTTCAGGTGGGTGGTGCTCGTGCTGCTCCAGAACTGAAGACAGTGAATACGCAGACCACCAAATGGGACAACACGTCCCCTTACGCAGTACCGGGCGGTGCGCAATACCCTAAGGGGTTGCCTCTGCCGGTGCTGCCCCCTGAGTGGTTCAAGTAACTGTACTAACACTCTGCAACTGTAAATAAGTTAATTGTTTTCACCGTTTTGCTGCTAAAGCCCGTCCAGGGTTATTCTTAAAGGGATCCCTTTGTTGACCCGGGATCCCTATTGTTTTTGTTTGTTTTCTACTTTTGCACAGTTATCAAAGGACTGCCGAATCATGGACGGTGAATGATTCAAAACTGATATTGTAAATAGTTTGCACCTTCTTAAAGGTGCTCTCTACTGGTTTTACATGCAGAAAGGACACTTTGCGAAGATACTGTTTTTGAAAACATCACTGGAGTCCTTATTGCAAACAGACTTGCAGCTTGAGAAGTTGCACTACCTCATAGAGACTTGGTCCCCTTTTAAAGGGGATGTTCATTGATAGTACTTAGAGAATGATGATGCTCTAAAAGAAGAAGTAATAATGCTGATATGTAAAAGTTAAATGTAACAAGCTAGTTAATTGTCAGAAATGTTTAATAATGTTGATAGAAGAATGAGGACAGGAAGTGAACCCGTACGGGGTTAGTTAGTGAGTCCTCCTAGGAGCCATACAGAAATGGCTCAGTGATCTTGAACTGAAAGAAAAATGATATGTTCTATACTGTGTATAGTAGTGGAAGGACAGTAGGCTCGGGCAGAAAGGGGCGGTCTTGTACAGAAAGGAGAGGCAGCAGGCCTGGAGCAGTTAGGACAGGCGGTCCTGCAGACGTAAAGAAGGAGAATGCATAAACGTTGATTAGCCTTATAATGTGATTATAAGAAGGTCTTTAGTGGATTCAGCGAGTACGTCCTTAAAGGCAAAGTTAAATTATTGTTCAAAAGTTTTGCACTGAGTAGAATACCCGGTTGGGTAAAAGAAGTTATTTATAGTCTGTTATTTAAAGTATTTAACCATGTTTGTAACGTTCAAGTGTCCTCACCTCCCATAAAGGGAAGCTCTGTTAAAAAGTTTACTTGTACTTGCATTTTCAAAATTGTATGTCTTTTTGCTAACATGTATTGTTGTTTTCTTCCCAGTCCAGGAGTACTGGATTTAACCGGGGGGGAGTGCAGCGCCCCAGAGTCCTGGTCGTTGCAGTACTGTGGCTCCGCCGCTAAGGGGGGCTATGGTACGTCTGATGGCACTGAAGGGGTTCATCTGACCAGGTATCACAGACACCAATACATTTCACAGTCTGGCCTCCAGGGGGAGCTAAGGGCACTATTCATTAGGCCACTCCTCACAGTCTGGTAAAACTGGGGGTTAGGCAGGAAGTTAGAGAGAAAGCTGACTGGGTTGGAACCAGGCAACACCTTGTGGCAGAGGGTGTTGTAGAGGGAAGATTCAGAGGGGTCCCTGTCAGGGGTGGGATCCTGACAGAGGCCTAGCAACCAGAGAGAACGTTACGGGACCGCGCCTGCACGATATAGCGGCGGTACCCCAAGAAAGGATAAGAAGTGAGATTTATTGTGCTGAGTGAGAAACGAGATCAACGCGACAAGGAGAATACCAGTAGGAGTCGTGCTGTAAGACGAGGCAACATCCTATTGAGGCACATAACCGGTGGCCGGAACGCCGAGGAAGTATAGAGCTCCAAGCCAAACTTCAAACCTACGGCAGGACAGTCAGTTACAGGCGGGCTGTCTCACCCAGACCCAGGAAGACACAGGGGGGTAACAACAGGAGTGGGGCGACGCTGGAGTCCCGGAAGAGCTCCGAGCCTCCCCGTCATACGGGTGCGTCCTAACCGTAAGATCAGGGGGACATAGAGGGAGAACATCAGAATCGAGTTGTGAGGGAACACGAGAAACAGACACAACAGTTGTGGGTGCTATCCCGTAAGCACAGCAGGGGAGGACCACAACACACAAGCGCAGGCAGGTAGGCACAGATTTCCACCTGCAAAGGGAACTCTGGAGGTGCCATCGGACCGTCCGGACTTGCGCAGCCCTGTTAACCGTATTCCGGATTGAGGACTCAGAAGCCTTCAGTAAAGAGGTAAAGAGACTGCAACCTGGTGTCCTCGTTATTGACCGCGACCGGCACTACACCGCACGATAACATCAACACCATACCACCACCTTTCACTGTGCGCCCCTCAGCAGGGTCACGGACCGGGTCTAGCCACCGTGACAACCCCAGAGCAGAGACTCAGAGGCCCGGTACCGGGTACCCCTCGGCCCTGCGGCAGTGGGGGCGCTACACAAGTAGTTTTTAAAATCTTGAGAATGGGGTCCTCTGGCGTACTCCTTCGATTTATATGGAAGTTTGGAAAACAGCTAAGTGCATTTACTTGGTAATGTTCCATAAAGTACAAATTAATTGAAGGAGCTGATCATCATTTCCATGTCCTTCAGCAGAGCTCCGACCTCTAGACCCTCATGTATCTGACATTTATTAACATTGATGTCCTATGCAATGGATAGGTCATCAATGACTGATCAATGAAAGTACACATCCTCCCCCTATTCAAATTAATAGGAGCTGGATGTGCAGTTCCCGTCTCTGGCCACTAGTCCGTCAATGGATCTGTCTTGTGCAGCTCCGAAACTAAGCAGTTCCGGGAGCTGCCGACACTGGGAACGGATGATCAGTGGGGTGTCGGGTGTTGCACCCTCACTGATCAGACATTGATGACTTATCCCCAGGATAGGCCATAAATGCTGAAGTCCCGGACAACCCCTTTAAAATACCCTTTTTTTCTCTCCTAAAATATAATCTGTGGAATCATTGGTGGGGGTAGTGATGAAAGACTCCAATTGACGGTGGCAATGTTTTGGCCAATTGGGCTGACTTCATTATGTGTTGGGGCTGCAGCCACATGAATGAACGTTGTACTCTGTTGAGGTCCACCTATTCCATATTGACGGTTTCCCCTAAGAAATAAAAATACTATATTAATAAATGTTACATCCCCATTCCCCAATATAAAATCTAATAAAAAAATAAAGCTATGAGAAATATTTTGAAACTGTCTAAAACTTTCTAAATTAAAAATTGTCTTTGCTGCTTAAAGCAACCAATCACTAGGTCAATCAATATTTTATCTTTTATTTTGTTCTATTTTTTGTTTTTTAGAAAGTTCTCTTATCTGCCACATAGGCTTTGTAATATAGGAACGCCAAGGTCATTTTATTTTTTCTACAAAATAGACTGCTTAAAAAAATATAAATAATAAATAAAAAAATCAATCTACAGAATGGGACAGTATGCTTTTTCTACAATCCAAGATTCTTGATCCAAATGTTTTAAAAAGGCAACTTTAAATTCGGCAGAATTCATAGTTGTAAATGTAGGGGATGTAGACGTGGCAGATGCCATTGTGCTCCTGCTCAGGCGCACCTCTCTCTGCCCTGGCGAGGGCAAAGCAAAGTATTGTAATGCGCATGCGCAAGGAAAGGCCAAAGAGTGCTGGTGCATGCGCATTACAATAATTTGCTCTGCACCTGGCAGGGTGGAGAGTAGTACGCCTGTGCAGGAGCACGATGGGGGACACTGTGTAGATGACATAAGACACATCATTCACATGAAGCAAGAAGGACGGCGGTAGTAAGACGATAGGAGGTGCCGGATCAAGATCAGAGACGCCCATCGGACCGGTCCGCCCCATGGGTGAGTATAATAAAAGCTATTTTTTGTGTTATGCAGTGCGGATTGGAGACATACAGACAACATTCTAGAATGATGCATATGAAGGCTTATAGGTCCCGACACTACCTTATATGAGGAAAACCTGGTTCCAGGTCCCCTTTATGGAAACATTTTTGTATGGAAAAATCAAGGGTTATATATTTTTTGAAGATATTTTGTGGAATCAGGTTTCAAATTTATAATATCCTAATGGCTGTAAGGCTTAATTGTGCGGGGGATTTGGCTGCTTATAGGTCTATTTGGGGGGTCTACTCCAGGTAAATGCAACTATCAACGAAAGAAAAACAAAACGGAAAAAACAATAGCAATGAGAATTTGGTGACAGATTCCCTTTGCTGATCAGTAGGGAAGCACAGCTGTCCAAACAGAAGATTGAATGCTCAGCCATGTGTCCTAGTGATAAAAAGCAGAAAGTGTGGGGGTGTGAAAGCTGGGACGTATAGATACTTATAGACAATCATCTTTTGTAACGGTGTCATTTACTTAGACACCTACTCTTTAATGTTGTCACCAATACCTTTCTCCGAGCAAAAAAAATAAATAATGAAAACACTAAATACAGAGAGGTGAAACAATTTATTTTTTTCCATTATTTTTCTGAGTTTCAGGTGGGCGAAAATCTTATTAGGCGGCATAAAAGTCAGGAAGTTCATTATTATTATGGCCTTATAGGGCCAGGAGCAAGAGAGGGATTTTCCCACGAATGACATGTATGATCTAGCCACAGAGTGAGTGATAAATTGTCTGATTGTTGAGGGTCCCACTGCTTAGACCCCTACCGATTACTAGTATAGAGGATCCAAGCCTCGGGTCTTCCTAGCGGTGCTTGCCACTGAATGGAGTGACATGGTTTTACATATGTGCTGCCGATCCGTTCATTTTTTAGGAGTCATGATTGGAATGGCCGATAGTCGATAAATGTAATTTGCCCTAAAACTCTTTTTTTTTCAGGTCAATATGTGAGGAAAAAATTTCCTTACGGATGCTTTTGCGGATTATTTTGTGAATCTACAAACCTATCTCCTCTAATGCCATTTCAGAGACAATTAAATAGATATTCCAATCCCAACATTGCTAACCTATTCTTTGGTCTATCCTCCATTCAATGTGCAATGGCCACTCCAGCAACGGTAGCTGCACATTAATTGGAGCTGTGCTTTCCATCTGGCCACTGACAAAGCTAAGAACAACAGTTGATCGGTGTTGGTGCCAGGTGTTGGACCCAAACTGATCTGATATCAATGACCTATCCCTCATGACCTATACCACCATATTGAATGTATGGTACTGGACTTGAGGGGCCCATAGCAAATTGGATAGACTTATTCTCCAGTAAAGCTTAGGGATTTGAACATCTGGTTCCCGCAAATAAAACGGGGAAAATATATTTGCGTCCTAATGATCCAACCCCCAAACCTACCTACACGTAGTTAGGGCTGGCGGAACGCACCGAGTAAATAGGGAGATGTTATTTGGTGCGTTCGCAGCCCGGGGTCCACCTTGCAGGAGAGAACCTGCTGCTGGCAAATGGCGGCCCTATATGGCGGTAGAAGCGAACTCTGTTACTTCACACAGTCACCTAAAGAAAGTACTGTGTCTTGTTACACTCACAGGAGAACACTGCAACTGCCGAGCAGATAGCAGTTTGTGGTTACGCAATCGTACAATCTCCTCACCGGAGGAGCCGGTATTCTAGGGACTTATTTCAGCCGGGGCCCTGAACACACACACACAATCTCCTCACCGGAGGTGCCGGTATTCTAGGGGCTTATTTCAGCCGGGGCCCTGAACACATACACATGTAACAACACTGGCGCAAAGCACATAACTTAGATTTGATACTAGCGCATGGCCATGTGGCCATGCGAACCTTTTATAGCTGCAGCAAGTACAAGACCTTCCTAGAAGGACCAATGAGAGGCTGCCACAGAGCCTTGAGGACCTTCCTGGAGAACCAATGAGCTTTGCTGCAGTATCCGAGCATGTGACCCTCGATCTCCAATGAGAGATCTTACCCTGGGCATGCTCAGAAGGGGAAAAGCAGGACTTAGTCCCAAAAGCGTCTGCTCGCCGCTGCCCAGCACTGGCTACAATGGCAGAAACTGGAAAAGCAGCAGTAACCCTTTGTACAGAGTCAGACTAAGCGAGATGCTGGGACCGACGTCTTCGCTGAGCAGGCTCCACTGCGGCATGAGAAGAATGGGAGACCGCAGCGGAGATGGCCCGAGATTCCCCCTGTGCAGAGGCAGGAACTCAACCCCTAACACATGTCCTCCTAGAAAAAAGCAAAAACAAAAACATTGGGGGCCACCATACAATTTCATGTGCTGGGTGTTGAATCCAAACTGATCTGATATCAATGATCTATCCTTCATGACCTATACCTCCATGTTGAAGGTATGGATGCTGAACATGAGGGGCCCATAACAAATTGGATAGACTTACTCTGCAGTAAAGTTTAGGGATTTGTACATCTGGTTCCCACAATTATAAAAAGTGAAAATATATTTGTGTCCTAATGATGCAAGCCCTAAACCTACCTACACGTCCTCCTAGATAAAAAGCCCAAAACATTGAGGGCCACCATACAATTTCATGTGCCGGGAGTTGGACTCAAACTGATCTTCTATCAATGATCTATCCCCGTGACCTATACCTCTATGTTGAAGTTATGGATGCTGGACTTGAGGGGCCCATAACAAATTGGATAGACTTATTCTCCGATAAAGCTTAGTGATTTGTACATCTGGTTGCCACAATTACAAAAGGGGAAAATATATTTGTGTCCTAATGATCCAATCCCTAAACCTCCCTACACGTCCTCCTAGAAAAAAAAACAGCAAAACATTTGGGTCCCCATACAATTTCATGTTCTTATGTGCTTAAGTAGATATTATTATGCCAGCAAATTAGGTTCATTGCCTTGACACAGCTTCATAGTCAAACCTGAATAAATCTTTGGACATTTGCTTCACACCTAATATCCATAAGCGTTATCACCGGTTTCCTATATTACCGTCCCAGTAATTTATTTGCCCATTTTCTCACGTGAAGTTCTGCACATGTCGGTATGGGCATGTCCGGACCGGCTGCAGGTTTAGTTCTCCAGTGCATACGTCTGAGAGTGGAAGACGCAGCTGTTGATCTCTGAACCATGCGCTATTTCGCACCTGCTATTAACACAGACCTCGATGTACAGCAGACTGTGAATGAAATGGGTCATCGGCTGGCACAAGCTCAGTTTCAGGAAGGAAAGAAACCTCAAAAATTAACTTGTGGTATCAATGACGGCCCTTGCTTTGCCATGTAATCCCCATTTTTTTTAACCTTGCCAGTCTTCAAATGGTCTTACAATAATGAGGGAGGAATAGGCAGGGATGGCAGAATATTAATAATTTAAAGGGAACAATATAACGTTAAAATTAACGTATTGATACAAATAACATATAAGGTTATGGGTATTTAATCCCAGAGCTTTAATCTTAATTCTGCTGACTTCTATTGGAAACTATGAGCAGGTGTTTTAAAGGTGTGATCAAGAATTTCGATTGTGATAGTGTTTATGTAAGGTAGTATCATGTCTCACCCGGTGATGTGGATCCTCAAAGCCCTTGGTTCGTACGATCAGCTGTAACCGCACCCCCCCCGACACTGACTGACACTGACTCTGCATTGGGACTGACTGTCAGTCAGGTCCGGGGGTGCGGTTACAGCCATCGCTCTGCATTCTCAAAGCGGTGATTGAACTCGCACCGGTGCCGCCCCTTGACTAAAACGGGAACACTGCCGAAGGGAATAAAGTTTATTTTCTCCCTGCAGTGTTCCACCGGGCAGGTTAGTAACCTACAGATTAACCCACTATCTGCACGTTAATAACGTTTTTTGCTGGTGACAGGTTCCTTTTAAGAATGCAGCCAGGTTTCGCCTTAATGATACCTCAATAGTTTTTCCGTATTTTTCAGTTAAGCATTACAAAAGTCATTGTTGTTTAATTTTTTCATGTTTTAGTACTTTTGCGCAAAAAATACAATTTTTTTCTGTCGCCGAATTCTGAGAGGCATAACAGTTATATTTTTAGGGTTTGTTATTTTGCAGGACAATCGAGTTTTCAATAGTACCATTTTAGGATACAAGTCTACACTTTTTACTCCTTTTCTTGTAAGATGAGATGAACAAAAAAGCTGATTCTGCCATTGCTTTCCATTCACAGGGTCTTCTAAATAGATTATTAGTCAAACAAAAAGATTTGAACAGGCGATCATTTGATCACTTTAATTCAATACATGGTTTGAGACACGCCTCTTGCCTCACCATTGGCCAGGCTACTAGTCTCTCCGCCCCCTCTATTGTCCTGCCTCATCTGACTGGCTGCTGTTTTTTAACACATACTCAACAAGAAGTCAGTGCATTAACTAAATTGGTGCATATACAGTATAGATATGCATTTTTGTTTAATGCCTTGATACAGTTGTATCGTATTGTAGGGCGGTAGCAGTGGATGATATCATACACCCCAACACATTACTTGAAATTGGAGGTCCTGGCTGGGTGTGTGGACTTGTGCTTGTGAAGGTGCTATTCCCGTAGAGGCCACATGTAACCAATGATGCTGGGTTGCCAGGACTGGATGTTTCACAATTGAATGAGGGAGACTACCCTTCAAAAAGAAACTTTTTACTCAACGGGAACATGGTAACGAATATATACAGGAGATAGCGGGTTCACAAACTTTTGAACGTTTCCTTCACAATTCAGACCATTTTCCACAAAGTTCCAATTTCTTCCTCTTTACTCTTTTTAGTTGTCCTCTGTTTCCCCTGTTTTCTCACTACTACTTCACCACAACCCAACTCAACACTACAGTTCAGCTTAGCAAGAGTCCTTCACTCAACTCGCAGTTACATGTAATCTTTCCCCTTAGCGGAGCTATTGTGCGAGTATGGCCAGTACTTATCTTCACTGGTGCTGACACTCTGGAACACCCGCCCAGGGCACTCTATTAATCTCATATACTCAGTCCTGTCTAGGCCAGTTTCCTTCAGAAGTTTTAAACTCTGGGCCTTACTGATAGTTTTCCTCTCCTAGATAATCACTCTGTCTCTCAGATACTTTTCCTCTTTACTGCTCAGCTCCAGATCACGCTCTCTCTCCCAGTCTCCTCTCACTTCTAGGGACACCCAAGAATGCGGCACTGCTCACATTAGCTCTTAGGTGCATTCTCAGCCCCTCCCACTCTGGGCTAGTCTCAACCATTAACTCTTGCTATCCCTATTAACTACTTGTTGCTAGGCAGAATACAGCCTCATCACCAACAACACAGATCACTACGCATATAAACATCATCAACGCATATCACTATTCACATTACAACCATATACTTGTTTCTTCAAGGGTGAATGTGGGCAGTATGTCATCGCCTTACACGGTCATATAGCTTCTTCTATGTTACAGAAGCCTACAACCTGCAGTAATCACTGATAAACCAAACCGCTGCACGACCAGCTCTACCCTCGCCTACTGTATTGTCACCCATCGTTTGTAGATTGTGAGCCCTCGCAGGCAGGGTCCTCTCTCCTCCTGTACCAGTCGTGACTTGCATTGATTAAGATTATTGTACTTGTTTTTTATTATGTATACCCCTTCTCACATGCAAAGCGCCATGGAATAAATGGCGCTATAATAATAAATAATAATAATAATAATAATAATGCTACCTTTACACAACACAGTTTCCTATGTGCAGGTTCCCTTTAAATGTGTTTTAACTAAAGTGAAATTGTAAATGAACAGCTTTCTTTAATCTCATGCCACCAGTGCCAATTGAATAAATATTTTGCTCAAAGATTTCATCATGTGCTAAGTTAAAGTTATGAACTGTTCAGTCAATGAGTGAAACATGCACACAGTGTCTCTGTACAGAACACTGAGTGCAGCAAACACTAAGGAAAGGAGGCTTGGTGGCGGAGGCGTAATCACAGGATTTGTATTCCCAGGTAACGTGCAGGTTGTGTAAACAAATAGTAAGATTCCTGCCCATACTACAACGAGTATTCACCTAAAATGTGGTGCCTGGCGTACAATGCAAATGTACAAGCACAGAAAGTGTAGACATGTCATAAAAATGCACTAAAAACCTTCAGTGCTCACAAATCACAAAGCAAAGGATAACAAAAGTTAATCCATCAATGTTAACAATTGTATAAAAATACAGTACACATAACAAGGCTCTGTATGTATTTATTTGCTTCTTGGTGATGAGAATCTATGCAGGGAAATTGGCTAGAAGAAGTCTGGAATAGGGATAGCAGGTCCTTCTTTGCTGGATGGCAAAAATATTCGAAGCCCTTATTGATATTTGGTATGGGACAATTTCTACAGCTACGGTGAGGAACTATTGCCATTGCATCCACTTGCGCAGTGGTATCAGGAGGGCCCAGTCAGAAAGGGTGCCATAAAGGGGCATGTGAATGTAAAAAATAAGGGTCTTGACGCTGCTGCCTATCACCTGCTGTACACTGATACTGAGAAACCTCGAATCAAAAGAGCTAGGCTGCTATCTCCCGATTTCTATCTAGATGTTGGGGATGAGTGGGAGTGGGCTAGGGTAGAGGAACGCAGGTGGAAGTAGGAATTGGGACGCACCAGAGCACAGAGAAGAAGAGAGAGCTGTAGGTGCTTGTGACGACACAGCATTTTATCTTAAATAACCAGACGTCTATATTCAGTAAGCCAGGAGTTATAGACTGTTATCTATATGTTGACTTTTAAATGTAAGCGTCTGTTCTTCAGTTGGTCAAGATAGAACCATAGACTGTTGTCATATGAGTGTTAAACGCTGATTTTTGATCATTTTGAGTAGCTAAGGTTTGCCTCTTATATCAGCTTCTACAACTTATTGTCTGCTATCTTTGCAAGACAGGGATGCAGGGTCATTGAAAAATGGATGTTGGCTTAATATGTTGAATGGCCATTGTGTGGGTCCTGTGGCTTGTTGACTTGCAAAACAGAGGAGTAAAAACTATGCAAATTGATTAAATAGTCATACAATGTGAGTCAACCTCATCACATCTTACTCTTGACCTCTGGATGCTGGCTTGAAGGACAATGGTTGAGCTATATAAGTGGGATATGCCTCTAATATGTACATCCAGACATCCAAGTCAGCCAAGAGATCCAGAGATCCAAAAACCAGAGCCAGTGACACTCTAAAGGGTAGCTGCCAGGTCATGGCTCCATCATGAGGGACACAGATTTGACAGTCTACAGGATGCCAGCTTAGGTGACTACGGCCCTGGCTGGAACAATACAGATCTGCTCCACTGACCATTACTGAACCATGGAGATGTTTTCTGATAGTCAGGATTTGGACCTACTGGTCACCTGAGCCCCATGTATACGTTTGGGAAAGCCAGGAATGGGACCCATTGGTCACCTGGCTCCATGGAGATGTTCAGAGAATCCAGGCTGTGACCCTCCGGTCATCTAGCCTTGTACCTCAATGGACTGTCAGCTTGCTAAGCTTGTCGTTACATCCTCTCTGTGCATTCAACAGGTGCAGGTAATCAGCCCTGAAAGCTCCGAAGTCACAGCTGCTCTTATCCCGGTGAGTTAGCAGAAGGGTGAGACTCTGAAATTTTACACCATCCTGAGTATTTTGCTGGGACTGTTCTATGTGTTATTTATCTGTGTTATGTTTCAATAAAGTATTGCCACACTGTTTTACTCTCACCTTGTGTTGTCTGAGTAGTATTACGATCATGGTAAAAGGAGAGTGGGCATTTGTTGGCAGGGGCCCTGGTCGATGCAGTCTTGTCTATTAAAAATGGAAACAGCAACCTCTGTATACATATTACTTAACATTTACAGTTTGTTTTGTCTCTTATTCCGCTACTTGGATTAGATTATGCCCCCTCTCCAAATTGAGTCCTTTTTCCGTGACAGATTTGACCCATTTCCATCCTGAGGAACACTGGTGTTGATACAATAGGCCTCCTTCCTCAAGAGTTGTTGACTCCTGGAAGAATGTGCTGTGTGCCAGAAAAAAACCTTGGCCCTTTACCCCTCAGACACTTTAGATAGCTTTCGACAGAACATGGTTCGGTCAATCGCTTGGCCGGCAGCAATCTCCCTCGACTCCACCAAACACAGGAGCGCTCGCTCTGGCGGCTGCTTATCGCTTAGAGAACAAAAGGATCTGAAATTGGATATGCCAGATCCTTACCTCCTAACATCATTAAACCATCGTCTGAACCCGTTGATATCAACGGATTTGGCTGACATTGGTCTAATGTGTATGGCGTCCTTTAGGGAGCTTTAGACTGTCCCTCACTATTTATCTTCACTTTGCTTATTGGCAATACTCCCTTCCATAAACTAGCTATTTATCCCCTTACAAAAGTATCGGCTGCATCTAAATGGTTTGAGGAAGCTGGGAAGGGGGGACACTCAAAAGTTTGGAGCTCAGCCTTCTTCTCTAGATTTATCACTTGGTCAATTTTACAGTTTCTACTAACTTAGGTATATCTGCGTCCCCATAAAATCCATATTTATGTCATATGAAATGAGTCACAGTCATTCTGTATTACATAAAATGCAGCCATTGATAGATGTAAAATTAGAATATCCTACCTGTGTCATCTGGAAACCCCGCTGCTATACAATGACACAAGGGCTGCGCTCATTATATGCAGATTTTTTGTGTTTGCTCAGCTTTGAATAGTTGTATATAAATGGTGACACAGGCGGAAGCAGTGAGGGAAATGCTAGGGACTGTCTACTAGGGTTGAGCGACTTTCATTTTTTTAAGATCGAGTAGGGTTTTGGGAAACCCGATTTTGTCCAGAGTCGAGTCGAGTGCAGTCGGCCGATTATCGCTAAAAGTCGGGGATCGACCGAAACACGAAACCCAATGCAAGTCAATGGGGAAGCATAGTCGGCAGTGAGTGGAGGCCAGGAAAACACCTACAGTGCCCATTTTAATGCCAAAAACATCCATTCTTGTTTCTGAAGCTTGCCAATCTTAATTAACTGTATAATAATAGTTGGGCATAGGGAATTGGGGGAAAGTTGTGGGGGGAGTAGGGCTGGCTCAAGTTTTTCGTGGGCCCAGGAAATGCGGACTACGTCACGGCGGTGTTGCAGGGAAAGGTAAGTATTTAAAAGTTGCAAGTGCTGTGATCCTGAGCAAGCAGGGGGGGGCCCACTCGTTCGCATTGCCACTGGCACAGGGCCCCTCAAAGTACGGCGGTGTGTTTGCATGGCGGGGGCGCCTCCCACCAGCAGCGACACTTTTGCGTACTCTGAGGGGCCCTGTGCCAGTGACGTCGCCAACGAGTATGCCCCCCCACCTGATGAAGGAACCTGCACTTTCATCTGCACCTTCCTCTTTGTCCCTGTGTAAGGTGGTATAACATGCGGGAAGGGGAACCTTACTTTCAGCAGGGACAGATTCTGGCTGTGTAGAGTACAAGGGGAATGTAGTGGTCTAGGTCAATGTACCAGCAGACTCATTTAGCAGTGGCTGGGCAATGGGCAGGATGAGGAGGAAACAGATATAGGGCCAAAGAATAAAGTAGGCTACATGCAGTTCAAAATTGGTAACAGGACTAAACAGGCGGCATTGCTTTGTTCAGTGGAGTAGCAAACCCAAGAGCAGCAGACACTGTTTCAAGGGCCTAACCACACTAGTAGGCCAAATGCAGTTTAATATCTGATAGTATAGGGCGAAAGCCAGAATGTGGAAGCTCAGCTTTGTTCAGTTGAGGACAACACCAGGGAGGGGCAGACACCTTTAGTAGGCCGGAAAAGCCTATTGCATTTTTTAAAATGGTAATTTGGAGCAGAAGGTTGAAGCTCAGCTTTATTTAGTTGAGGGCAACACCAGGCAGGGGCACACAGACAGACACCTTTAGTAGGCCGGAAAAGCCTATTGCATTTTTCAAAATGGTAATTTGGAGCAGAAGGTTGAAGCTCAGCTTTATTTAGTTGAGGGCAACACCAGGCAGGGGCACACAGACAGACACCTTTAGTAGGCCGGAAAAGCCTATTGCATTTTTCAAAATGGTAATTTGGAGCAGAAGGTTGAAGCTCAGCTTTATTTAGTTGAGGGCAACACCAGGCAGGGGCACACAGACAGACACCTTTAGTAGGCCGGAAAAGCCTATTGCATTTTTCAAAATGGTAATTTGGAGCAGAAGGTTGAAGCTCAGCTTTATTTAGTTGAGGACAACACCAGGCAGGGGCACACAGACAGACACCTTTAGTAGGCCGGAAAAGCCTATTGCATTTTTCAAAATGGTAATTTGGAGCAGAAGGTTGAAGCTCAGCTTTATTTAGTTGAGGGCAACACCAGGCAGGGGCACACAGACAGACACCTTTAGTAGGCCGGAAAAGCCTATTGCATTTTTCAAAATGGTAATTTGGAGCAGAAGGTTGAAGCTCAGCTTTATTTAGTTGAGGGCAACACCAGGCAGGGGCACACAGACAGACACCTTTAGTAGGCCGGAAAAGCCTATTGCATTTTTCAAAATGGTAATTTGGAGCAGAAGGTTGAAGCTCAGCTTTATTTAGTTGAGGACAACACCAGGGAGGGGCAGAAGCCGTTAGTAGGCCCTAACCACCATTTTTTTTTTTAAAACCACTTAATGAGAGCCGGAAGGTTGAAGCTCAGCTTTATTTAGTTGAGGACAACACCAGGGAGGGGCAGAAGCCGTTAGTAGGCCCTAACCACCATTTTTTTTTTTTAAAACCACTTAATGAGAGCCGGAAGGTTGAAGCTCAGCTTTATTTAGTTGAGGACAACACCAGGGAGGGGCAGAAGCCGTTAGTAGGCCCTAACCACCATTTTTTTTTTTAAAACCACTTAATGAGAGCCGGAAGGTTGAAGCTCAGCTTTATTTAGTTGAGGACAACACCAGGGAGGGGCAGAAGCCGTTAGTAGGCCCTAACCACCATTTTTTTTTTTAAAACCACTTAATGAGAGCCGGAAGGTTGAAGCTCAGCTTTATTTAGTTGAGGACAACACCAGGGAGGGGCAGAAGCCGTTAGTAGGCCCTAACCACCATTTTTTTTTTTTAAAACCACTTAATGAGAGCCGGAAGGTTGAAGCTCAGCTTTATTTAGTTGAGGACAACACCAGGGAGGGGCAGAAGCCGTTAGTAGGCCCTAACCACCATTTTTTTTTTTAAAACCACTTAATGAGAGCCGGAAGGTTGAAGCTCAGCTTTATTTAGTTGAGGACAACACCAGGGAGGGGCAGAAGCCGTTAGTAGGCCCTAACCACCATTTTTTTTTTTAAAACCACTTAATGAGAGCCGGAAGGTTGAAGCTCAGCTTTATTTAGTTGAGGACAACACCAGGGAGGGGCAGAAGCCGTTAGTAGGCCCTAACCACCATTTTTTTTTTTAAAACCACTTAATGAGAGCCGGAAGGTTGAAGCTCAGCTTTATTTAGTTGAGGACAACACCAGGGAGGGGCAGAAGCCGTTAGTAGGCCCTAACCACCATTTTTTTTTTTAAAACCACTTAATGAGAGCCGGAAGGTTGAAGCTCAGCTTTATTTAGTTGAGGACAACACCAGGGAGGGGCAGAAGCCGTTAGTAGGCCCTAACCACCATTTTTTTTTTTAAAACCACTTAATGAGAGCCGGAAGGTTGAAGCTCAGCTTTATTTAGTTGAGGACAACACCAGGGAGGGGCAGAAGCCGTTAGTAGGCCCTAACCACCATTTTTTTTTTTTAAAACCACTTAATGAGAGCCGGAAGGTTGAAGCTCAGCTTTATTTAGTTGAGGACAACACCAGGGAGGGGCAGAAGCCGTTAGTAGGCCCTAACCACCATTTTTTTTTTTTAAAACCACTTAATGAGAGCCGGAAGGTTGAAGCTCAGCTTTATTTAGTTGAGGACAACACCAGGGAGGGGCAGAAGCCGTTAGTAGGCCCTAACCAAAGTTGAAGGCCAAATGCAGTTTAATTTCTGATACTATAGGCCGAAAGCCAGAAGGTGGAAGCTCCGATTTAGACAGTGGAGGACAATTTGAATTAGGGACTGCAGACAGACTTAGTAGGCTGTCCCCTGTGGACCATGCATCCACCACATTAACCCATTGCGCCGTAATGGACACGTAATCTTCCGTGGCCATGCCTACAGGTCCATGCGTCTGTTGTCAGGTGCACCTTTGTACTCACAGATTGCCAGAGTGCATGGACAATGCGGTCTTCTACATGCTGGTGGAGGGTTGGGATGGCTTTTCTCGCAAAAGAAGTGTCGACTGGTTAGCTTGTAGCGTGGTACAGCGTAGTCCATCATGGCCTTATTAATAGTAAATAAAATATATAACTAGGCTCTATGAACTTTTAAATAGGTTCCAGGGGTACACGGGCAGCATTGGTGTGGTCAGTGGAGGAGTATTGCAAGTAGGGGCTGCAGACAGGCTATCAAAGGCCTAAAATAACAAACAGTAGGCAGTCATGGCAGTTTTACATCGGTTACATGGATACACAGGCAGGCACTCCAGGCAGCATTGTGGTCAGTGGAGGAGTATTGCAAGTAGGGGCCGCAGACAGGCTATCAAAGGCCTAAAATAACAAACAATAGGCTCATGGCAGTTTTACAGCGGTTACATGGATACACGGGCAGGCAGCTTGGTGGTCAGTGGAGGAGTATTTAAAGTAGGGACCGCAGACAGGCTTCAAAGGCCTAACATAAGAAAATGGGCTGGCTGTAGGCACTTTATAATTGGTTCCAGGGGTACACGGGCAGCAGTGGTCTGGTCAGTGGAGGAGTATTTAAAGTAGGGACCGCAGACAGGCTATCAAAGGCCTAAAATAACAAACAATAGGCTTATGGCAGTTTTACAGCGGTTACATGGATACACGGGCAGGCAGCTTGGTGGTGAGTGGAGGAGTATTTAAAGTAGGGACCGCAGACAGGCTATCAAAGACCTAACATAACAAACAATAGGCTCATGGCAGTTTTACAGCGGTTACATGGATACACGGGCAGGCAGCTTGGTGGTGGTGAGTGGAGGAGTATTTAAAGTAGGGACCGCAGACAGGCTATCAAAAGCCTAAAATAACAAACAATAGGCTTATGGCAGTTTTACAGCGGTTACATGGATACACGGGCAGGCAGCTTGGTGGTCAGTGGAGGAGTATTTAAAGTAGGGACCGCAGACAGGCTATCAAAGGCCTAAAATAACAAACAATAGGCTCATGGCAGCTTTACAGCGGTTACATGGATACACAGGCAGCTTGGTGGTGAGTGGAGGAGTAGTGCAAGGAGTGTCTGTCCCAGTACTCCCAAAATATAAATAGATGTTAATGTCTCGCAAAACAACCAAAACAAAAAAAAAGGTGGCATACTTAGGTACAGGGGTGGGCTCATCTACTGAGTTTCTGACATAGTAATTTGGCAGTAACTATTTAATGGTGCCAATATAGGACACAGACACAGACTACTTTAAGTTGCATCATAGATGTCTACAAATTTGTATTGTCAGTGCCAGACATTGAATGATGTCAGCGAATAGACTAAAGATTGGTGGAGCTGTGCGACATAATTTTGGACGTGGTAGAGCACATTTTGAGCTGGGGTAGGGGGGAACTCTCTTGAGGCCGGCGGGACCGCCCCAGGGCCCCTCATGTCACAACGGTGTGTCTGACGTTGGGTGCGCACCACCACCGCCAGAGACACTACATTGTACTATGAGGGACCCAGTAGCAATGCCGTCAACCAAAAGCGAGCACACCCACCTCTTCAGACAAACAGCAGTCTCACGGGTGCTTGCGCCAAGTCGCGATACCACGGCCCCGTGTGGGGAGTTTTGCCATTTAGGGAGGTGTAAACATGTCGTATGCTGTACAATCAGCTGCAGCAAATTAGACATTAGAAAAGTAATTCACAGGCAAGAGCTTTTCATAGGAAAGCTAGGTGTCGGCCGGGCAAGGTGGGGCAAAAGATTTCGAAATCCAGTTGTGGTTCATTTTAATGAATGTTAGATCGTCAACATTTTGGGTAGCCAGACGAGTCCTTTTTTCGGTTAATATTGAACCTGCAGCACTGAATACTCTTTCTGATAGGACACTTGCTGCCGGGCAAGCAAGCTCCTGCAATGCATATTCTGCCAATTCTGGCCAGGTGTCTAATTTGGAGGCCCAGTAATCAAATGGGAATGACGGTTGAGGGAGAACATCGATAAGGGATGAAAAATAGTTAGTAACCATACTGGACAAATGTTGTCTCCTGTCACTTTCAATTGATGCAGCAGTACCTGTCCTGTCTGCGGTCATAGCAAAATCACTCCACAAGCTGGTCAGAAAACCCCTCTGTCCAACGCCACTTCTGATGTGTGCACCCCTAACACTCCTAGTCTGCTGCCCCCTGGAGCTCGTGTGAGAACGATCACGTGCGCTGTGTGCTGGGAATGCCTGAAGCAAACGGTCAACAAGAGTTGATTGTTTGGTTGCTAATATTAGTTCCAAGTTCTCATGTGGCATAATATTTTGCAATTTGCCTTTATAGCGTGGATCAAGGAGGCAGGCCAACCAGTAATCGTCATCGTTCATCATTTTCGTAATGCGTGTGTCCCTTTTTAGGATACGTAAGGCATAATCCGCCATGTGGGCCAAAGTTCCAGTTGTCAAATCTCCGGTTGTGATTGGTTGAGGGGCAGTTGCAGGCAAATCTACGTCACTTGTGTCCCTCAAAAAACCAGAACCCGGCCGTGACACGCAACCAATTTCCTGTGCCCCCGGGAAAGGTTCGGCATTAAAAATATACTCATCCCCATCATCCTCCTCGTCCTCCACCTCCTCTTCGCCCGCTACCTCGTCCTGTACACTGCCCTGACCAGACAATGGCTGACTGTCATCAAGGCTTTCCTCTTCCTCTGGTGCAGACGCCTGCTCCTTTATGTGCGTCAAACTTTGCATCAGCAGACGCATTAGGGGGATGCTCATGCTTATTACGGCGTTGTCTGCACTAACCAGCCGTGTGCATTCCTCAAAACACTGAAGGACTTGACACATGTCTTGTATCTTAGACCACTGCACACCTGACAACTCCATGTCTGCCATCCTACTGCCTGCCCGTGTATCCTCCCACAAATAAATAACAGCACGCCTCTGTTCGCACAGTCTCTGAAGCATGTGCAGTGTTGAGTTCCACCTTGTTGCAACGTCTATGATGAGGCGATGCTGGGGAAGGTTCAAAGACCGCTGATAGGTCTGCATACGGCTGGCGTGTACAGGCGAACGTCGGATATGTGAGCAAAGTGCACGCACTTTGAGGAGCAGGTCGGAGAACCCAGGATAAGTTTTCAATAAGCACTGCACCACCAGGTTTAAGGTGTGAGCCAGGCAAGGAATGTGTTTCAGTTGGGAAAGGGAGATGGCAGCCATGAAATTCCTTCCGTTATCACTCACTACCTTGCCTGCCTCAAGATCTACTGTGCCCAGCCACGACTGCGTTTCTTGTTGCAAGAACTCGGACAGAACTTCCGCGGTGTGTCTGTTGTCGCCCAAGCACTTCATAGCCAATACAGCCTGCTGACGCTTGGCAGTAGCTGGCCCATAATGGGACAACTGGTGTGCAACAGTGTCATCTGCCGATGGAGTGGTTGGCAGACTGCGTTCTGTGGAAGAGCTGTAGCTTCTGCAGGAGGACGAGGAGGAGGAGGAGGGGGTGCGAACGCCTACAGCCAACTGTTTCCTAGACCGTGGGCTAGGCACAACTGTCCCTAAATTGATGTCGCCTGTGGACCCTGCATCCACCACATTCACCCAGTGTGCCGTGATGGACACATAACGTCCCTGGCCATGCCTACTGGTCCATGCATCTGTAGTCAGGTGCACCTTTGTACTCACAGATTGCCTGAGTGCATGGACGATGCGCTGTTTAACATGCTGGTGCAGGGCTGGGATGGCTTTTCTGGAAAAAAAGTGTCGACTGGGTAGCTCGTATCGTGGTTCAGCGTACTCCATCAGGGCTTTGAAAGCTTCGCTTTCAACTAACCGGTAGGGCATCATCTCTAATGAGATTAGTCTAGCTATGTGGGCGTTAAAACCCTGTGTACGCGGATGCGAGGATAAGTACTTCCTTTTTCTAACCAGAGTCTCATGTAGGGTGAGCTGGACTGGAGAGCTGGAGATCGTGGAACTTTCGGGTGTGCCGGTGTACATGGCAGACTGAGAGACGGTTGGAGACGGTATTGTTTCCGCCGGTGCCCTAGATGCAATATTTCCTCCTACAAAACTGGTGATTCCCTGACCCTGACTGCTTTTGGCTGGCAAAGAAACCTGCACAGATACTGCCGGTGGTGCGGAAAATGGTGGCCTTACAGTGACGGAAGGGATGTTGCGTTGCTGACTAGCTTCATTGGCCGAGGGTGCTACAACCTTGAGGGACGTTTGGTAGTTAGTCCAGGCTTGAAAATGCATGGTGGTTAAGTGTCTATGCATGCAACTAGTATTTAGACTTTTCAGATTCTGACCTCTGCTTAAGCTAGTTGAACATTTTTGACAGATGACTTTGCGCTGATCAGTTGGATGTTGTTTAAAAAAATGCCAGACTGCACTCTTCCTAGACTCGGATCCCTTTTCAGGGATTGCAGACTGAGCTTTAACCGGATGGCAACGCTGTGCTCCAACAGGTTTTGGCTTTGACACGCGTTTTGGGCCAGATACGGGCCCGGCAGATGGAACCTGTTGCGATGTTGATGCCTGCTGCGGCCCCTCCTCCACCTCCGCTTCTGAACTACTGCCGCCTGCACCCTGTTCCCCCAATGGCTGCCAATCGGGGTCAATAACTGGGTCATCTATTACCTCCTCTTCGAGCTCGTGTGCAACTTCGTCTGTGTCACTGTGTCGGTCGGTGGTATAGCGTTCGTGGCGGGGCAACATAGTCTCATCAGGGTCTGATTGTGGATCTGTACCCTGAGAGGGCAATGTGGTGGTCTGAGTCAAAGGAGCAGCATAGTACTCTGGCTGTGGCTGTGCATCAGTGCACTCCATGTCAGAATATACTTGTAATGGGCATGGCCTGTTAAATGTTTCACTTTCTAAGCCAGGGACGGTATGTGTAAAGAGCTCCATGGAGTGACCCGTTGTGTCGCCTGCTGCATCCTTCTCTCTTGTTGTAGTTTTTGCTGAGGAGGACAAGGAAGCGACTTGTCCCTGACCGTGAACATCCACAAGCGACGCGCTGCTTTTACATTTACCAGTTTCGGAAGAGGAGGCAAAAGAGCTAGAGGCTGAGTCTGCAATGTAAGCCAAAACTTGCTGTTGCTGCTCCGCCTTTAAAAGCGGTTTTCCTACTCCCAGAAAAGAGAGCGTTCGAGGCCTTGTGTAGCCTGACGACGAAACTGGCTCCACAGCTCCAGACTTAGGTGGAATATTTTTATCCCCACGACCACCTGATGCTCCACTACCACTACCATCATTACCAGCTGACAATGAACGCCCACGACGACCTCTTGCACCAGACTTCCTCATTGTTTTAAAATCTTAACCAAAGTAACTTTATTTGTTGCTGTCAAACAACTTACACGGTGAGCTATAACTTCAGTATGATTTCAATATCCCTTAACAGGTTGGTGAGACCACAAGGAAAATCAGGCACAATGTTACACACTCTGTTTTCTGTGGCACAAAATCACAGAGATGACACACACGCAGGACTGTCACTCAAGCACTAATGTCAATATTAATCTCCCACCTAATTTATGTTTGTTTTTTTTTCAGGGAGACTTTAGAAACCAAATAATATTAAAAAAAAAAAAAAAAAAAAGGCTTTCTATGGCCCACAATTAGAGAGAGAGAGGTGGCACACCCAGGAGTCAAGACTGGCACACAAGCTGAAAGGGCAATATTACTCTCCCACTGTTTTTTTATGTTTTTTTTTTTTTTCAGGGAGACTTTAGAAACCCAATAATATTTAAAAAAAAAAATAAATAGGCTTTCTATGGCCCACTGAATGAAAGGGAGAGAGGTGGCACACCCAGGAGTCAAGACTGGCACACAAGCTGAAAGGGCAATATTACTCTCCCACTGTTTTTTGTATGTTTTTTTTTTTTTTTTCAGGGAGACTTTAGAAACCAAATAATATTAAAAAAACCAAAAAAAAAATAGCCTTTCTATGGCCCACTGAATGAGAGAGAGAGGTGGCACACCCAGGAGTCAAGACTGGCACACAAGCTGAAAGGGCAATATTACTCTCCCACTGTTTTTTTATGTATTTTTTGTTTTTTAAGGGAGACTTTAGAAACCCAATAATATTTTAAAAAATAAATAAATAGGCTTTCTATGGCCCACTGAATGAGAGGGAGAGAGGTGGCACACCCAGGAGTCAAGACTGGCACACAAGCTGAAAGGACAATATTACTCTCCCACTGTTTTTTTATGTATTTTTTGTTTTTTAAGGGAGACTTTAGAAACCCAATAATATTTAAAAAAATAAATAAATAGGCTTTCTATGGCCCACTGAATGAGAGGGAGAGAGGTGGCACACCCAGGAGTCAAGACTGGCACACAAGCTGAAAGGGCAATATTACTCTCCCACTGTTTTTTTATGTATTTTTTGTTTTTTAAGGGAGACTTTAGAAACCCAATAATATTTAAAAAAAAAAATAAATAGGCTTTCTATGGCCCACTGAATGAAAGGGAGAGAGGTGGCACACCCAGGAGTCAAGACTGGCACACAAGCTGAAAGGGCAATATTACTCTCCCACTGTTTTTTGTATGTTTTTTTTTTTTTTTTCAGGGAGACTTTAGAAACCAAATAATATTAAAAAAACCAAAAAAAAAATAGCCTTTCTATGGCCCACTGAATGAGAGAGAGAGGTGGCACACCCAGGAGTCAAGACTGGCACACAAGCTGAAAGGGCAATATTACTCTCCCACTGTTTTTTTATGTATTTTTTGTTTTTTAAGGGAGACTTTAGAAACCCAATAATATTTAAAAAAAAAAAATAAATAGGCTTTCTATGGCCCACTGAATGAAAGGGAGAGAGGTGGCACACCCAGGAGTCAAGACTGGCACACAAGCTGAAAGGGCAATATTACTCTCCCACTGTTTTTTGTATGTTTTTTTTTTTTTTTTCAGGGAGACTTTAGAAACCAAATAATATTAAAAAAACCAAAAAAAAAATAGCCTTTCTATGGCCCACTGAATGAGAGAGAGAGGTGGCACACCCAGGAGTCAAGACTGGCACACAAGCTGAAAGGGCAATATTACTCTCCCACTGTTTTTTTATGTATTTTTTGTTTTTTAAGGGAGACTTTAGAAACCCAATAATATTTAAAAAAAAAAATAAATAGGCTTTCTATGGCCCACTGAATGAGAGGGAGAGAGGTGGCACACCCAGGAGTCAAGACTGGCACACAAGCTGAAAGGGCAATATTACTCTCCCACTGTTTTTTTATGTATTTTTTGTTTTTTAAGGGAGACTTTAGAAACCCAATAATATTTAAAAAAATAAATAAATAGGCTTTCTATGGCCCACTGAATGAGAGGGAGAGAGGTGGCACACCCAGGAGTCAAGACTGGCACACAAGCTGAAAGGGCAATATTACTCTCCCACTGTTTTTTTATGTATTTTTTGTTTTTTAAGGGAGACTTTAGAAACCCAATAATATTTAAAAAAAATAAATAAATAGGCTTTCTATGGCCCACTGAATGAGAGGGAGAGAGGTGGCACACCCAGGAGTCAAGACTGGCACACAAGCTGAAAGGGCAATATTACTCTCCCACTGTTTTTTTATGTATTTTTTGTTTTTTAAGGGAGACTTTAGAAACCCAATAATATTTAAAAAAAAAAATAAATAGGCTTTCTATGGCCCACTGAATGAGAGGGAGAGAGGTGGCACACCCAGGAGTCAAGACTGGCACACAAGCTGAAAGGGCAATATTACTCTCCCACTGTTTTCTTATGTATTTTTTGTTTTTTAAGGGAGACTTTAGAAACCCAATAATATTTAAAAAAAAAAATAAATAGGCTTTCTATGGCCCACTGAATGAAAGGGAGAGAGGTGGCACACCCAGGAGTCAAGACTGGCACACAAGCTGAAAGGGCAATATTACTCTCCCACTGTTTTTTGTATGTTTTTTTTTTTTTTCAGGGAGACTTTAGAAACCAAATAATATTAAAAAAACCAAAAAAAAAATAGCCTTTCTATGGCCCACTGAATGAGAGAGAGAGGTGGCACACCCAGGAGTCAAGACTGGCACACAAGCTGAAAGGGCAATATTACTCTCCCACTGTTTTTTTATGTATTTTTTGTTTTTTAAGGGAGACTTTAGAAACCCAATAATATTTAAAAAAAAAAATAAATAGGCTTTCTATGGCCCACTGAATGAGAGGGAGAGAGGTGGCACACCCAGGAGTCAAGACTGGCACACAAGCTGAAAGGGCAATATTACTCTCCCACTGTTTTTTTATGTATTTTTTGTTTTTTAAGGGAGACTTTAGAAACCCAATAATATTTTAAAAAAAAAATAAATAGGCTTTCTATGGCCCACTGAATGAAAGGGAGAGAGGTGGCACACCCAGGAGTCAAGACTGGCACACAAGCTGAAAGGGCAATATTACTCTCCCACTGTTTTTTGTATGTTTTTTTTTTTTTTTTCAGGGAGACTTTAGAAACCAAATAATATTAAAAAAACAAAAAAAAAAAATAGCCTTTCTATGGCCCACTGAATGAGAGAGAGAGGTGGCACACCCAGGAGTCAAGACTGGCACACAAGCTGAAAGGGCAATATTACTCTCCCACTGTTTTTTTATGTATTTTTTGTTTTTTAAGGGAGACTTTAGAAACCCAATAATATTTAAAAAAATAAATAAATAGGCTTTCTATGGCCCACTGAATGAGAGGGAGAGAGGTGGCACACCCAGGAGTCAAGACTGGCACACAAGCTGAAAGGGCAATATTACTCTCCCACTGTTTTTTTTATGTATTTTTTGTTTTTTAAGGGAGACTTTAGAAACCCAATAATATTTAAAAAAAAAAATAAATAGGCTTTCTATGGCCCACTGAATGAGAGGGAGAGAGGTGGCACACCCAGGAGTCAAGACTGGCACACAAGCTGAAAGGGCAATATTACTCTCCCACTGTTTTTTGTATGTTTTTTTTTTTTTTTTCAGGGAGACTTTAGAAACCAAATAATATTAAAAAAACCAAAAAAAAAAATAGCCTTTCTATGGCCCACTGAATGAGAGAGAGAGGTGGCACACCCAGGAGTCAAGACTGGCACACAAGCTGAAAGGGCAATATTACTCTCCCACTGTTTTTTTATGTATTTTTTGTTTTTTAAGGGAGACTTTAGAAACCCAATAATATTTAAAAAAATAAATAAATAGGCTTTCTATGGCCCACTGAATGAGAGGGAGAGAGGTGGCACACCCAGGAGTCAAGACTGGCACACAAGCTGAAAGGGCAATATTACTCTCCCACTGTTTTTTTATGTATTTTTTGTTTTTTAAGGGAGACTTTAGAAACCCAATAATATTTTAAAAAAAAAATAAATAGGCTTTCTATGGCCCACTGAATGAAAGGGAGAGAGGTGGCACACCCAGGAGTCAAGACTGGCACACAAGCTGAAAGGGCAATATTACTCTCCCACTGTTTTTTGTATGTTTTTTTTTTTTTTTTCAGGGAGACTTTAGAAACCAAATAATATTAAAAAAACAAAAAAAAAAAATAGCCTTTCTATGGCCCACTGAATGAGAGAGAGAGGTGGCACACCCAGGAGTCAAGACTGGCACACAAGCTGAAAGGGCAATATTACTCTCCCACTGTTTTTTTATGTATTTTTTGTTTTTTAAGGGAGACTTTAGAAACCCAATAATATTTAAAAAAATAAATAAATAGGCTTTCTATGGCCCACTGAATGAGAGGGAGAGAGGTGGCACACCCAGGAGTCAAGACTGGCACACAAGCTGAAAGGGCAATATTACTCTCCCACTGTTTTTTTTATGTATTTTTTGTTTTTTAAGGGAGACTTTAGAAACCCAATAATATTTAAAAAAAAAAATAAATAGGCTTTCTATGGCCCACTGAATGAGAGGGAGAGAGGTGGCACACCCAGGAGTCAAGACTGGCACACAAGCTGAAAGGGCAATATTACTCTCCCACTGTTTTTTGTATGTTTTTTTTTTTTTTTTCAGGGAGACTTTAGAAACCAAATAATATTAAAAAAACCAAAAAAAAAAATAGCCTTTCTATGGCCCACTGAATGAGAGAGAGAGGTGGCACACCCAGGAGTCAAGACTGGCACACAAGCTGAAAGGGCAATATTACTCTCCCACTGTTTTTTTATGTATTTTTTGTTTTTTAAGGGAGACTTTAGAAACCCAATAATATTTAAAAAAATAAATAAATAGGCTTTCTATGGCCCACTGAATGAGAGGGAGAGAGGTGGCACACCCAGGAGTCAAGACTGGCACACAAGCTGAAAGGGCAATATTACTCTCCCACTGTTTTTTTAGGTTTTTTTTTTTTTTTCAGGGAGACTTTAGAAACCAAATAATATTAAAAAAAAAAAAAAAAAAATAGGCTTGCTATAGCCCACTGAATGAGAGATAGCACACACAGCAGTGGCACACAAGCCCTGACTGAGGCCAATATTTTTCTCCCACTGATTGATGTAGTGTTTTTGTGTTGAGGTAGAATTTAGAACACAAATCACGGAAAAAATAAATAGGCTTTCTATGGCCCACTGAATGAAAGGGAGAGAGGTGGCACACCCAGGAGTCAAGACTGGCACACAAGCTGAAAGGGCAATATTACTCTCCCACTGTTTTTTTATGTATTTTTTGTTTTTTAAGGGAGACTTTAGAAACCCAATAATATTTAAAAAAAAAAATAAATAGGCTTTCTATGGCCCACTGAATGAGAGGGAGAGAGGTGGCACACCCAGGAGTCAAGACTGGCACACAAGCTGAAAGGGCAATATTACTCTCCCACTGTTTTTTTAGGTTTTGTTTTTTTTTTCAGGGAGACTTTAGAAACCAAATAATATTAAAAAAAAAAAAAAAAAAATAGGCTTGCTATAGCCCACTGAATGAGAGATAGCACACACAGCAGTGGCACACAAGCCCTGACTGAGGCCAATATTTTTCTCCCACTGATTGATGTAGTGTTTTTGTGTTGAGGTAGATTTTAGAACACAAATCACGGAAAAAATAAATAGGCTTTCTATGGCCCACTCAGTGAGAGATGGCACACACAGGGATGGCACTGTAGCAGAAATGCCAATCTTAATCTCCCACAAAAAAAAACAAAAAAAAAAAAAAAACTGTCCTACAATTACTATCTCCCTGCAGTAATCTAAGCCAGGTATGGCAGGCAGCAATAGGAGTGGACTGATGCACAAATTAAATAAAAAGTGTGGACAAACAAAAAAGATAGCTGTGCAGAAAGGAAGGAACAAGAGGATATGTGCTTTGAAAAAAGCAGTTGGTTTCCACAGTGGCGTACACACAGCAATACAGCTATCACGGAGCCTTCTAGGGCAGCCCAATGAGCTACAGCGCTGAGGGGAAAAAAAAAAAAAAATAGCTTCCACAGTCCCTGCACACCGAAGGTGGTGTTGGACAGTGGAAATCGCTGCAGCACAAGCGGTTTGGTGGTTAGTGGACCCTGCCTAACGCTCTCCCTGCTTCTGACGAAGCGGCAGCAACCTGTCCCTAAGCTCAGATCAGCAGCAGTAAGATGGCGGTCGGCGGGAACGCCCCTTTATAGCCCCTGTGACGCCGCAGACAGCAAGCCAATCACTGCAATGCCCTTCTCTAAGATGGTGGGGACCAGGATCTATGTCATCACGCTGCCCACACTCTGCGTTCACCTTCATTGGCTGAGAAATGGCGCTTTTCGCGTCATTGAAACGCGACTTTGGCGCGAAAGTCGCGTACCGCATGGCCGACAAGCACAGGGGTCGGATCGGGTTTCATGAGACGCCGACTTAGCCAAAAGTCGGCGACTTTTGAAAATGATCGACCCGTTTCGCTCAACCCTACTGTCTACTAAAATCACAGCTAACCCTTACCGCAGGTCAGTCTGTACGCTGATAACTGTTAAAGGATATCCCATGAGATGGGCATGCTACAAAACAAGGGGATCAATGAAGATGGAATGTAGGTACAGATCCATGATGGATTGTGGTGCAGAAAAAAGCAGCAGTCTAGGGCGCCACTCGGAAAGGATAGGCGAATTATTGATTACAAGTTTTTATGCTCCTGTTATGGAAAGGAGAGTTGCTGAGAGGTGAATGGTCATCCATATAATACTATGTTTCCCCTGCTGTAGCATGTTGTGATAACATAGTAAGGGGAATAATTATAGATTATTGCTTCCATATTCCCCAGCATAATGATACGGTTATGTGGTAGAGCTGAAATCAGTTGAGATGTGCCAGAAAAGATGCAGGCTCATCGCCGGAGCCCACCTCAAAGGAGGAGATCCTACATACAGGTGTGGCGCATGTCGCGAAGGGGTTAAATTAATTAACATTTTAGGTAATTGTTAACTTTCATGCTATAATTAAATCTGCCATATTTATAATATATCTTAACAAGGTCGTAGCTTGATCTAGAGCTTTATATGCTGCATAGAACTTCAAATCCTCCACATAGCCACAGTGCTGCAACTCTTTTCGACCAGGTAATCAGCAACGATCCACCGGGAGTGGGACCCCTACACTTCCAATATCGATGGCCTATCTCGGATAGCCTATTTTAAAAAAAAAATATCATGATTTGTATTAAAAAAAAAAAATCAGTAATCTTGCAATTTTCACACTGGCCATTGGAGATTTGTTTAAACTCATACTTTTTGTCTTTTCAGGAAGAGTTTACAGCAAGGTTCCATTTTATTAGATGAAGTATTACATTGACTATACACAGCTGATAACACAGGATCACAATAGACGATGCCACAGCTAACCCCTGCTCCCTTTCCCTTTACAGTGTCTTTTTGCACATGCTCATTAGCTGCTTCAATACAAAAAGGTAGGGTTAGGATATGACCATTGTACATGTGTTGTTTCCTAAAATAACAGGAAATGTAAGTCTACATTATACCCAGTGACAAGTATCAACATTACAAGATTTCTCTTTTTTTTTTTTTTTGTTCAGATATCGAAAAGATTTGAGTTAAGACAAAAATAATAATTTTAATAATGATTTTCAAGGACACATTTTCTTGAAAAGCACAACCAATTTTTGGTTTTCCTCTTTTGTTTTTTCTTTTTTCAAGAACCATAAACTGTTTTTTTTTCCAAGGCCTGGAACTGGAGGTATGGGAACAACCAGTCCCATCCAGCTCTTCTGATTATTTCTAAAACCTGGACCGAAAGTTCAGGTCTATTAAAAAAGTCTCTCAACACTCACCAAGCTGGAGCCTGCTTCTCTTTGCCCTACATCACCGAGGCTAGCCACTTCGATGACACATACCTCCCATCCAAGACTTGTCCGGCTGCAACCTTATAGTCTATACCAAACTTTTAGGGTTTGTTTCCACGGTCAGTAAACGCTGCGGATTGGACGCTGCGTACAGCTACAGCATCCAATCCGCAGCGGCCAGATGTTACAGCATAGTGGATGGTGATTCTGCATCGTTCAATGAACAAATGCGGAATCGCTGTGCGTACAAAAGCTGGCAGCGCCTTGGACGGAGCGGACATGTGCTGCGTCCAAAGCGCTGCTAATACTGAATGTGGAAACATGCCCTTACAATTTTGCTTTTTATTATTTCAGCATCCTGTCACTGATTCATGCTGCACAAAATGCCGGTAGCATGAATCAGAGCCCTGCTTCACAATTGAAGCTGGGTATATTTTTCCCTGAAATGCTCTTGGGTTTCATAGAAAATATAGTTAGAGGATTCGACCAGGGACCATAGCAATAGAGTAGGCTAGTTCGGCACCGCCCCCATCCATCTTCTCCCAGTGCTGCTCCAGGTGATTGACAGTTCTCTTCCACAGCTGTCAATCACTTTAGTAGAGCTGGGAAGAGCTCACTGGGGACCATAGACATAGACATTGACAAGACTAGTCTAGTTCTGCCCCCGGCTCTTGCTATGGGAGGGAACTGTTAATCACTTGCTGCAATAGAAAGAGAAGCCGGTTGGGGGTGTCGCCAGACTACATGTCTACTCTCACATATTCCTATGGACTACAGCTATAACTTCTAACTAATTTTTTTTTGGAAAAGCTTGATAGTTTCAGACAAAAATATACCCGGCAATCCTTTGTTTGAGGGGCGCGATTCAAGTGACAAGTTGCCTTTAAACAATTCTAAACTTTGTAAAAAAAATTGTTTTTTAAGATCATAACTTTTGTATTTTTCTGTTCATGGACCTATATGAGGACTAGGATTTTATGTGCCAAACTATAGTTTGTATTGATACTATTTGGGGGTGCACAAGATGTTTTCATTATTTTGTATTGCAGATTTTGGGGGAGGTGCAAGAATGAAAAAATTGCAATTCTGGAGTTTTCATTTTTTTTTACCTTACTGGTTTAAATAATTTTTTATTTTGATCGCTCGGACTGTTACGGACATGATGTTATAGCTCTAAATTTTGGAATTTGAGATTCATATGGATAAAAAACCCAAACTTTTTTTGAACGTTCCCTTTAAATATTTTTGAACGGGCAGAAAGCTTTCTTGCACCCATCATACAGATGTGGCAGAGCATCCATCTATCTCTCTAAAAATAAAACCATCTTCCTCTCTAGCAGTCTAATTTTAGCGATATGCGGCAGCCGTCAGAGTGATGGCAGCTGTTATCCTCTATCCATAATGACAGGTGTAATTACAGTGGTTGGAAATCATATAATTGTATAATTCTTTTTTCTCGTGCAGCTAAATAGGAACCAAATTCATAGTAATTAGTTTTTAAAATCACATCACGTATTTAGCTCAAAGAAGCAATAAAAATAGAAAATGAATGTTCCGAAAATTATTTCTAGAAAAGAAGCAGATGGAAAGTTCTTCCCTTGCAACTAGCACAGCCGGATTGTTTGCCATAGGCGCTGTTCCCTTTTTTCTTAACATATTGGCGACCATAAAAAAAGACGGGAGCCAATAGCAAAGATTAGACCACCAAGTATGGTGCTGGCTGCGAAACCCTTGACAGAAATTACTGGTGCTTGCTTCTGCCTCCAGACCTTTTTCCAGTCACTGAACCAGCAAAGACATGAACGCTGAAATCTGCAGAATTGTGAATGCAGCTCTGGTGTGTAATAAAAGCTTTAATTTAGGCTGGACTATTTGTACTTGTAAAAAACATGTAATCTCTGAATAGTGACTCCAACTCAGATGTGAACTTAGCCCAAATAATTTGCCATTCCAATGCTGCACTCTGGTGGTTCTTCCGGTTCCTGTATCAACCATACACATGTGACTGCTGCAGCCAATCACTGTCCATAGTGGTGATACACAAGACCAATAATTGGTTGCAGCTTTCATGTAAGCATAGATAGTTTTTATTGCAGAATAAAGTCACCAAAGACTTATGGGACCCACAGAGCGGCAATGCTGGAAATAAACCAGGCGTGTAGAAGTTATTTGGGCATTTTATCATATTCCCAGCTTTGAGTAATTTTTTTTAATCCTAGATAACCGCTTTAGTGCCTCGGAGCCTGGGTAGGTCCAGAAGGTGGCTTTTGACCCATTTTAGAAAACCAATGCCGTTAAAGACCGGTGATAGTTGGAGGCACTGTTGGAAATTTTAAATTGGGGCGCATGAGCTTCAAGTTCCGCCACTGATAGGGTCCAACCTAGCGGCTGATGGATGCAGCTAAATGTGAAGCCCGCATGCAGTGTAGAAGGTCTTTACCACTTTGTAGGTAAAATTGAGGCATTACCGGCAAAATTGTGTGGCCATTGGTCACCAGTTGTGGATGTGGTTTTCAGCCACATGTGGCAATCTCTACATGGGAGCCTCCTGTGACCATATGAGGTGGGCTCCTAGGATCTCTCTAGTGGTGATGACACACAGACAGAATTCTGTTATTCAAGAATATATGAAGCCCATTTGTATGGAAAAGATACATGAAATATATGTATAACAAAATGATCTTTACATCTACATTTTGGCTCCTTGAAAATGTTTTCACATTTGCTTAGATACTCCGATAAAGCAATAAAGTCCCAATCATTGAACTGGTCATGTTGAAGCTCAGTGTGCAGGAGGACAAGGCTCATTCTAGGCCTTTCATTGTGTAGTGCTGGAGATAAGTGCCGGAGATGTTTGTATAAGCACACAGGACATTGCCAAAGCCCCCCTGTTGTGTCGTTGAGAAAGACGTGTCCTCCAGGAAGCCGAATGCATCGTGAGCAGTCTGCGCCCCGCTCGGCAGAAGTCTTCACTTCTTGTTAGTTGAAGTGCATGACCTCTTTGGTGTGTGGGTTGACAAAGACACAATTATATACATCTCCCAGAGGCCAACTAAGTTTAAACAGGTGTAACATGTGAAATAGGCTTTTGTAGCTGTCCTCCCTCATATTTCTTCACTTTAAATAGCGGGAGCTTCATTCTGAAAAATCAATTGTCTCAAGCATCAGTCATTCTCACAGATAAAGTAAGCGGATCATTCGGTTAGGCTTTTCTTAAATGAGGAAAATTCCCTTCCATTGGCTGCTTGCCAGGTACTCACTCTTGCCAAATGCTGCTGAGACGTTCTCCTTCACCCAAAATCCAGTCCGGAGTTGGTTTAATGTGGGCCATGTGGCTTATAAAGCTAAGACGTGAAGGGCAATTTGCATGTTTTCATCAGCCAGGACTTAATAACAGTAGCAACAAGGAAAAACTGTCGGTTACCAATTTTTAGCCAACAAAAGTAAAATATATTAAATCATGTGTATACATTTCACCTTCTATAACCACAGCCATAAAATACTGCAGGGCCAATCTATTTATCACATATCTGTATATCTTTTGTCCATCCATTCATTCATCATCCAACATCATGGTCATAATCATAATTATAGGGTCACACATTTTGCAAAGAGTCCCCATGTTTCCTCTTATTTGGGTTGTAGAGATTTTTGCTCTCAAGTAGGCCTTAGGTAGCATTCACACAGGCAATGTGGTTTGGGCCAAATGTGCAGTTTTATTGCTTTCATAATACTCCAGGAAATAAAAAACCAAAACAGTCTCTTCTGGGCACAAAGGTATAACCGAAAATAAACAGTTAATTTAGCAGGCACATATATGTCAGTGCAGACTCACCCGAACAGATTATAGCAAATGTCATACACAGAAGAGGCACGGTCCTACCAGTCTCATTATCCCCTTCGCCTGAGCTGCAGCAGCTTCCAGCACCAGACAAAAGGTTCTTTTCACAGTTCACACCAAGCAGGCTGTAGCTTCCACATGTTACTCTGCAGCTCCGACACACAGACTACTCAGTTTTCCTAGCTGACCTGTGCAGTCTCCAGTCAGAGAGAGGCTCTGGCATGTCTCTCTCTCAGCTACAGCTCACATTTTGGCTGGTCACTCACCAGCTTAAGCACACTCCACTCTGCTGAACATCCAGCAGTCTGACATAGGGTGAACCCATTTCCTGGTTCTTGGTCAAAGCTAGTAAGGTGCACCTAAGTAAGATCTGCAGTGCTAGGATTTACCTAGTGCTACCCAGCTTTGCTTCAGGGCATATATAAAATATTTATTAGAGTTGAGTAAACAGTGACCACGGCGGTAGTCCATGGCCGCTGGACTAGAATCCTGCAAACCTCTTCTTACCTTCCGGTATGCCCAATGCCTCATCTGATCAGTTGACCTGACGCAACATGATACATGTGTTATGCCACCATGATGATGTCATGCTAGGCCGACAGCTAGTAGGATGCCGGCAGCTAGTAGGAGCTTTGTGGGGCTTTGGCCTGGAAGCCACAGACATCTGACATGGCCACTGGATCAGGGTCCTCTGATATACATTATATATACATGCAGTAAGAAGTATAGTGTGCATGGGTCAGATCCCAGTGTGGTGGTGGGCTTGCAGTGGTGGGCACACTATACATGTGTGTGGGTGACACCGGCAAAACTGTTCATGGCTGGATGGTCAGTGTGAACAGGGGAAACCGCATTGGTGTAAGGACTATAAAGGGCCTTACTAGTGTTTATTAGTTTAGCCAATTAAAAACCACTTAGAGGGACTGTATATCTGGTAATCTGAAAATGTCCATATGCTAAATGGGATGATGTTTTGCAAGTATTAGTCTAGTCTGAAATGCTGCCTGTATTGCCATTACTGTACATGCTACCTCAGAAGTAAAGCAAACTTTGAGGCTCCCTATGGACATTTGTTGCTCTATATAGGTGTTTTTTATGCTCTACAGGTTAAAGAAGAAACAAGTAAGAATTAAGGGAGAATAACCTACTTTTTTATGCAAGAACTTTTGCACTATATTGATACCACATCTTAAAATGCATTATCATTTTGCGTATGTTGAAATTTCCGCAGGTCCACTTTAGGGCCAAGGATGCCATCGCCTTTAAGTTGTATTTGGTCTTTATTACCATATATAGATATATAATATAACATAATGATGCATAATAAGAGAATAATGGCAATTAATACATTTTAGTAGAGAATAACCTGCAGAGTAACAAATGAGTGCATGAGTTGCAGTTGCTCCCTAGAGCCTACAGGATCCCAATGGTGCCTTTAACCCATATGAGAAGATTAATACTAATAAATGTGATAGTTGGTGGCGCTGCTGGAGATTTTGCATTGGGCACTCCACGAGATTCAAATTACACCACGGATTTTGACTGCTAAGCAAGGTCAACAGAACGGAAAAACATGGTACCACCCACATTATAGTGAAAAAAGCAAAGCCATGATGCCACTTTTATTCTCAGTGGCACTGCTATTACTATGTAATCCTTAGTTGTCTAGTAGAGGTGAAATTCCTTTTTTTTTGGTCACGTGTAATCAATCCCTGGTGGTCCGAGTGCTTCGTAGGTCCATTGTGGTACAATTTTCTTGCCAAGTACCGTAATTCCTTACTATATAGTTACTGCTTGATCCCTGGTGATTTAGTGTTCTGCTAGTCGCCATATTTCCTGGTGATCGAAGTGCCCTATGATTATAAGAGGAAGCTATGATACCCCTAAAGAAACCTTGGGTGATGTCGAATTAGT
The DNA here is from genome assembly GCF_051348905.1 of Ranitomeya variabilis. Lineage (NCBI taxonomy): Eukaryota > Metazoa > Chordata > Amphibia > Anura > Dendrobatidae > Ranitomeya > Ranitomeya variabilis. The sequence continues at coordinate 297,869,131 of NC_135235.1, forward strand.
GAGGAAAGACTGTCATCTGCTGGTCGGGCGAAACTAGGTGGAATCAGTAGGTACCAGAGGAATTGCAGGGGGGTCGAGTTCTTGTGCTGGACCTGGTCAGGTGACTCTCATGACAGAGTTCCAGGATGTAAAATCGCTGGGCACCAAACCTCAGGAGGTTTTGGCGCCAAAGAAAAGAGGGGAGCAGATGCGGACCCGAGATGGCAGTGAGGCCAGCGTGACAGGTCACAGCGCATGCCACCAGGGTGCCATCCATCACCAGGCAAGGTGTTGATGACGCCCGGTGAGACCCAGAAACCCAAGCTGCGTCGGTCAAGACTTAGAGCCTGCTCCCTACGCTGGTCAAGTCTCAGAGCCCAGGCTACACCCATCAAGAGTTGAGACCCAGTCCTTTCTGCCCCAGGCAGAGGAGACATGCGCCGACGGTCAAGCACCGAAGATCCATATAGAGACGATGATCAGAGGAGCACGCCAGCGATTGTAGAGGAAAACCGCGAATGAGCAGGGCCGTCACTTCCAGCTATAACATATGGTACTGGGGCTGGCCTGGGTTAGGACGACAGGTGGGGAGGGGGCGGTTGGTGTGTGGGAGGCTAAATGCGCTTTAATAGACTTCTTCTGAAAGACCCAATAACCCCCACTAGGCTCAGAATTACAGGAAGAACCTAAGCGGTAACTATAGTGGATGAGCGCATCATCTTTAGAGAGAGCACAATAGCATATTATACTGAAGAACTTTCATTGTTATTACAGTTGTATCGTTATATGGTTCATTGTTGATTTGCATTGTTTAATAGCACCGATTATCTTATAACTACTGTAAAATACTGCTGCATTTGAGTAAAATTACAGTGTTCGCTGGCTGTTCTTGCCTCGTGTCCACTGTTCGTTGCATCCATTTACCTGCATTACAGAATCATAATGCCAGATAGTCTATGGTATTGTTATACAACTCTCTCGGGTATCCCGATCTCCGCTTCCTTCCCTTGTGTCCGCTGCCTTCTGTTGTGCTCCACATCAGGGATTGCAAGTTGCCCAGTGTAGATCAGTGACATGTCCCTAAGCCTATTTGAGGCTTATTAAAACACATACCTGTGTCTTGGGATTGAGACTCTTATTCAGTGTTTGTTGTGCTCCTTCATCTGTGCTTTTGTGTTTGTGCTTGCTTTCATACCTGCTGGGTTCCACTCCATTCGTTCTGCTGCTCCTGAGATTCCTGTGTGTGTCAAATCCTCGCTGACGTTGACCACGTGGCTTGCTACATCAACGCCCAGGGTCCGTACACCCACCAGGACCTAAGGCTTAGAGGATGCATCATACCTGTTGAGCAAAGCAGGCATCATTCCAGATTACCCAATGAACCATGACAGAGAGTACAGTTAGATGACAGCCAGTACTGATCCCACCCTGTGTAGTCAGCGGCCTTTTAATTGTGGCCTTGGGAATACTAATACAGAGAACACAGACCTAATACACAGTGCACAATGTGCCTTTTTTAAATAGTTTCTAGTTTTTTTTATCATCCAGAATAACATTACTCATCCCATGCACATCTCCATATTTACCAAGTAGTTGAACTGAGGTGAATACACAGTTGTCCAAACGAGCGCAGCCCAAGAATTAAAATAGTTTTCATTTTTCATTAGCCTACATATCTCTAAATAGTTGACTAGAAAAGGATTAAATTAGACTTGAAAATACTTGTTGTGATCTGAGCCTTTTATCCCCGGGGGCCTCTATAAATTTAATCACATCTACTCAAGCTTTACTGATGGGTGACTGAGAGGTCTTGTCTCCAATGAATCACAAAATACCCCAAATTAATAAGGTGTAAGCTTAGCGTCCACACCCATATTCCAAAAGACTATAAAAATACACATTTAGTCATCGGTGTATCACAGTGCGGGACGTAACATGTTTCAGGTCTGATTAAGTGAAATGATTATATCATCGTAAAAATCAGAGCTAATCTAATCCTGGAGGCGTTTCGATGCTCTGCGGGCTCGGTGAACTATTGTTTTGCGGGACAAGACAATGCCACCCGGACGAATGTTATAGCTATAACAGCAGGCAAGACTTTACAGGCAAAAAAAAAAAATGTAGCCCGTGGTCAAAATCTGATTTACTATGCATTCTACAAGGATTACATCTCGTATCTGACTTAATTCCAAACAAGTCAATGTAGGACTTTTTTATTCAGTTTTTTGGTGGATACAACTGTATGGAATTAGGGCAAATTTTTGGGAAGTACACTAAAATACCTAAAATAACAAAAAGAGCAGGTACACACCCTTCCCGGCTGCTCTGTTTTTTTTCTTGGCTACATCAACTCTGTAGGCAATTCCTGAGCTCAACGACTCGTGCTGTCTACTTAAAGGGAAGCTATCATCAGAAAATGAGCTATTGCTTAAATCAGGTTTTTGTGTTCCATTATTTTTTTTTTTTAAAAATTGATAACAGTTAGAAAAAGTAAAATTTGGTAATCTTGCAATTTTTACACTGACCACCAGGGAAATTTTAGACTTTTAACTTCATTATGAAAACTGCCAAATTTCTATTTTATTTTTTTTAATGTAGTATGCGATATGTAAACCTCCTCCCTCCCCACGAAAAACAAAAAACAGAGCCCTGCAACCTTGTCTTGACTGAGAAAGCTAACAGTCTCGTTGACATTGAATGCACTGGAATGAAAGCCAAGCATGTGCACCACCAATCAAGACGGAGTTGCAGAATCCCATTCTTGGAGTTCCGGCGTCTTGATCTCGGAATCACTCGGAGTCTCGGTGGTCAGACACCCAGTGATAAGCTTATAACTTGTGATTTTGGGAGTAACCCTTTAAAATGAATTAATTGGGCACGAATCTGAACAGGAATTTCAACAAAATTACGAGGAGCCACAAGAGTACTTTTTACTAGAAGAAGCATGACCCCTAAGACACTGTCCTGGTAACTGAATGGTCAAAATAAGGAAAATTACATTTTATATGCATTTTATTTTAGAAAAAGTGAAACCCAACCAATGATGTCCACCCATATAAGAACTAGACGGGACCTATTTTCTTTGGAATGGCAATGCAAAATACTTCATACTTTCACAGCGAAATATTACGTCCCATTTTCCTTTACTTTTCCCTCTATGTTGAAACACAAGAAAATGAGTCAGGCGTGTGCACAAGGTGCCAGGATATGAGTCACTTACTAACAAATTACTTACGTTATGGGCTATAACAGGTAGTATCATTTTAAACAAGACGTGACGGCGACTTGTCAGAGACTGGCAGACAGCTGTAGATTATTACACAAATATATGGGTGATGAAGTCAAGTGGAATAACACTGAAACGGCTCCACGCAGCCACGCTGAGTATTCCGGAAGGGTCTGACTTGGGACTTGGAGAATATTCTGCTTGTTTGGAGTTAGAAGTTGATGGTTCTGACCTTTTTTTTGTTTTGTTTTACTATTTTTGCTAATCTAAGACCCCCATTTAGTATACACCATTGTTCTTGTAGTTCACATTTAATAGATAATCTAAAAGAAAGATATTATTTTATTTCCTTTAATACATTTTGGCTCATACAATGGATTTATATTTGATATTTTATGAATAAATTACATGCAAAGAACTTCTACTTTTTAAGAAATTCCATCCTGCAATTTCCTACCTATAATTTACCTTCTGCGGGGTTTTTGTCTGATTCATTATACAGCTATCTGGGAAGTTGGATTGATGACACCTATGGCAGCAAGATACTAATTGTTGGAGAACAAGGTGGCCATCTTTAGATGACATTAAAGAGGCCAGGGCTGGCTCTAGGTTTTCGTGGGCCCCAGATGAAAGAGTCTCAGTGTGCCCCTTTAACACATGCCACGATTCATGATGCACAAAAATGGCAGAGTAATGATTTCAGTTACTTCATACATTACATGAGTGATATCTATTGTAATCTCTACAATGGCTCAGAAACCAGATAGTATAGTTCTCCATACAGTTTTATGGGCACCACATAATGCTCCATACAGTAGAATGAGCCCTATATAATGTTCCATACAGTATAATGAGCCCCATATAATGCTGCATACAGAATAATGAGCCCCATATATTGCTCCATACAGAATAATGAGCCCCATTTATTGCTCCATTCAGAATAATGAGCCCCATATATTGCTCATTACAGAATAAATAGCCCCATATAATGCTCCATACAGAATAATGTGCCCCATATATTGCTCCATACAGAATAATGAGCCCCATATAATGCTGAATACAGAATAATGAGCCCATATAATGCTCCATACAGAATAATCAGCCCCATATATTGCTCCATACAGAATAATGAGCCCCATATTAGCTGAATACAGAATAATGAGCCAGCCCCATATATTGCTCCATACAGTATTATGGGCACCATATAGTGCTCTATACAGACTAATGAGCTCCATATATTGCTCCATACAGTATTATGGGCAACACATAGTGCTCCATACAGAATAATGAGCGAAATATAATGCTCCATACCGTATAATTAGCCCCATATAATGCTCCATTCAGAATAATGAGCTCAATAGATTTCTCCATACATAATAGACACCATATGATGCTCTGAACAGTATATGATGGACCCCATATAATGCTCCAGTATATGATGGGCCTCATATAATGCTCCAGTTTATGATGGGCCCCATATAATTCTCCAGTATATGCTGGGCCCCATATAATGTTCCAGCATATGGGGGAACCCATATAATGCTCCAGTATATGATGGGCCCCATATAATGCTGCAGTAATGATGGACCCCATATAATGCTCCTGTATATGATGGGCCCCATATAATACTCCAGTATATGATGGGCTTCATATAATGCTCCAGTATATGATGGCCACATATAATGCACCAGTATATGATGGTCCCCATATAATGCTCCAGTGTATGATGGACTCCATCATAGTATTGCAAGGATTGCAAGTACCGGGGCCCTGAGCAAGACCCCATAGAGCACCAGTGTCCCCGATGGCAAGTGAGCCTCCCCCAGCTGCTCAAGGCACAGGGTGCTGACGCCGGCTCTTAAAGTGTTTTTTTTCTCTCACTTTCCAGTATGCATGTTGTCCAATGTCATACTTGCCTTGAACTGAAAGACTGCCTCTCTGTTATTAGTGTTCTGCTAGCATCTTGGGTGCTGGAACTTCCTTGCCTTCACCTTCCAGCAAGCATTACATCCTACTCAGCAGCATGCATATTGTCCAATGGCATGCCTGCCTTGAACGGATTGCCCGCTTCTCTGTTAGTAGCGGTGTCTCTAGTAATATTTCCATGCATCACGCCACAATCTCTGTGCATACTGGGGACACTTTCCTCCCAGTTGCCAGCGTATCCACAGATGAACGAGTTCCAAGGCACCAGAGTAATTGCTAATGTTCCTTTATTGCCCACAGGACTAGAATGTGACATTTCAGAAGGAAAGCGGCCTTTCTCCATCCAAATACAATGGTTGATGTATTTTTGTATTTAGATTTAGAAAAGACACTTGCTTGCAAAACTGTTACATTTTAGCCTGATTACTGTCCAGCATGCATTGCACCCACCTTAGTAGCATACACACTGTCAAATGGCCTAACTGCTCTGAAATGAAAACCCACCTCTCTGTTACGCTTGAATGCCGTTTGAGAAACAGTAAAACGGGAGCAAAGACACAGAAACCTGCCCAAATTCATGTAATCCCTCTCCTTGTCTCTGCTGCTGGAGATTGATTACGCTTGACAACAGGCAGTGGACTGAAAGTTTTCAGAAGTGAGACACTTAATCGGTTTGGAGTAATTTTTCAGGCTCAGTTTGGGTAAATTAAGAATTTTACAATTTAGCGAGTTCTTGCGTTGACCATACATGACAATGTGGTATATACTGTAGCTTTATTCCTGGATTTTCATGAGACTACAACTTAGTACATGTTACAGTACATGGCAGGATTTGTAATTTCCCAGCAGTCGCAGAGCCGCTAGTATTCTGTTGATCCAAACCACAATGCTCTGCATTACACATAAACAACCTTATATAATATCTGATTCATATTTCATGCTTGAATAGTAAATAGCCTGTGTGTTATTGCTCAATCGCTTTACACTGATTTGAGGAGATGTTGTCTGACACATATATTTTTAGTACATTTAGCCCCAGGTCGGGAGCGTGGGTGAAATGTAGGATATTGCGCCGTCTGTTTATTTAATGCTTTGGGGAAAGGAATGGATGACACCTACACACTCTCATAGTGATGACTCCACCTATGGGTAAGGGGCCAAAAAATAAAATATATTAGCTTAAGAAAATTGTAGGCATATGCTGATAAAACATGACCCAATGGGCCACAGCAAAGTTTACTGATATGCAACTGCTTTAAAATAAAGCCAAATGACCAGATCACATCTAGCAGGAGACCTCCTCCGATCAAAGGTAGATGCACACAAAGAACGAATGGCAAAAATTAGGGTGGTGGACATGGACAAAACCAATGATTTGTCATGACTTCTACATTGTACTAACTGGATTATAATATTTCCAGCACTTGAGAATAGTAGTCAACCCCTTTAAAGGGGATATCCAATGGCCTAGATTAGAGTTTCATTTTAGATTGCATGTGTCATGTACAATAATGTTGAATAAAAAAAAAATCTCTGATCTGGCATGCAGGAGAGCAAGCTGATGATGAATGTCCTAGCACAAATAAGAACTGGAGGGGTGGCCTGGCACGCAGAAGAGCTGGAGGAGGGGTACAGCATGAAGAAGAGCTGGGGACGGAGTGATCTGGCACACAGAAGAGCTGGTTATGGAGTGGATTGGAACACATAAGAATTGCAAGAGTGGTCTGGCACTCAGTAGAGCTGGAGAAGTAGTGACCTGGCATCCAGGGGAGCTTAAGGAATGGCCTGTCACAAAGGAGGAGAAGAGCTGTAGGAGGGACCTAGTAACTTGGAGTGTTGGAGAAGGAGTGCTGGTAGAGGTCACTTAGAAGTAAGAAGAAGAGAAGAGAGTGCCCAGCACTAGAGAAGATAAGTACCAGCCATATTGGCAAAGTAGCTTTCCTAAGCAGAAAGAAGACACAGAATCGTGGGTTGAGTAAAGGACTCTTGACAGCTGAACTGTAGTGTCGAGCTGGGCTGTGGTGAAATAGAGAGGAATAGTGAAGACAGAGGACAAGTAAAGAGAGAGAAGAGAAAAAGATTGGATTTGTGTGAGGAAAATGTTGAGCATTATCAAGGAAATGTTTGAGAAGATTTGTACATGCTATCTACTCTATATAACCCTTCCAAAGTTAATGTTCAGTAAAAAGTTTATTTTAAAATGGTGGTTTCCCTTCTTGAACTGTCAAACATCTGGTCCTGGTCAACCAGCAACATCGGTTACATGTGACCTGCACGGTTTAGCAAATTCACAGCACAAGTCCACGCACTCAGCTAGGACCCCCACCTTTATGTAACAATCCGGGGCGCAAGCAAGAGACAAGTACCTACCACTCCACACCACATTACAATCGAGTGGTCTGGCACACAAGATCTGGAGATGGAGTGGTCTGTCACAGAGGGGAGAAGAAAGAGTGGCCTGGTAGAGAGGAGAGAAGAAGGAGTGGTCTGGCACAGAAGAGCTAGGAAGGCGGACAGAAGCGCACGCTGACATTATTGTTCTCATGGACAGTTACACTTAAAAAATATTATTCATGTGAACAGCCGTATTGCATAACATTGATCAGTGCCCTGTTCGTGTGCAATCCTATCACAAATCAGATGGCACACAGACGATTTATACAGTCGTTGCCATGAGCCCCAAAACCACATTCACACATCCATTGTGAGTGCTAAAATCCAAGAGAAGCAGGCCCATGTCTCCTCAGTGTCGTCACAGTTGTCCCCATTTGTTTCTGGGTATGGAGGGGTGCTCCCTTCCAAGCCAATAAAACCTTTGGCAGATCATGATTTTACTCAGATATTGAGTAAGGTAAGGATCGAGCATGTCTCCCAACTGTCCCGGATGCGGCGGAGAGCCCTGGATTTGGGTCTATGCCTTGCAGTCTCGGGCGTCTGCTGAATTTCCCTTCTTGGCCCAAATTTGCACTAAACATTATCTGTCCCTCTTTCTATTCATCAAAACTTGTACCTCTATGAGTCGCCCACCAGGGCAATGGGAATGCTCGGTACCGGATCCAGTCGCTCTTAAAGGGGATGTCACGGTGGCTGCGACCCGGTCCGTGGCCCTGGGCACTCATCAAAAGGAGGAAGGTCTTTAAAGGGAATTTGGTAGTAAAGACTATTCATGACGCCACCTGTGGTTCTTGGTCAGAGGGGACCAATGCTGCTTAAAGGGGTCCTCTGGGGTGATGGTGTTGCAGCAAGATGGTGATGCTTCGCACAGGTGAAGCGGGGTCCCCAGGGCTCCCAAGGTGTATGGCAAGGATGGTGGGATGCCGGTAATAAAGGAAGACACAGAGTTGTAAAGTATTTACCTGGTTTACTAGTAGAAGCAGTCCACAGTCCAGGATACCAGGCACGGGTGGTGATGTAGTCCGGCCTGGAGGCAAAGGTGACCTCTCTCACAGGTGAGGTCCATAAGCCTTCCTACTTGCACTAGTATGCGAGGTCCCTGCTGCCTATAGCTTGCTGGCAAAGTCCTCTCACTCATGTCCTAGAACAGGTACCTATATGATGGGCAGCTTGAGCTGTTTTACAGGGTCTCTATCACGACCGGGGTGCCGGGCTCTTCAGGTGCTGCTTCACCTCCAGGTGCGGTGTGGGCAATCCCATACAGTTCTAAGCCCTCTGGCTCTGCTATGTGTCCTAGAGTACCACAAAAGCCTCAGGCTCCCGATGCCCGGTTTCTGCGCTTCGGCTCTGAGTGTGCCCAGTCACAGTTCCCCTCTGAGCCCTCTTCCACTCCTTTGCTCCGTCCCTCAATGGCTCCACTACATACAACAACCCCTCGGGTTCTCGTCCTTCCCTGGAGCTACAGCTCAGTCCTAGCTGCACGGCTCTGTAGTCTGCACTCTGTTCCAGACTTCCCTCTCTCTCAGTGTCTCTCGCCAACTGAACTAACTCCTCCTCCAGACCAGAATACTTCAAGCTGAGGGAAGCTCCCCTGAATCCGGGTCCTGAGCTCCCCCTTCTGGCCTGGATTCAGAATGTGTTGTGCGTAGGTGCTTACCTGGTAAAGAGAATCCTCCTTGCCTCCAAGCATGATATCGCCCTCCCCGAAAGGAAGACAACATCACTCTAACAACCGGTTACCTGGGGTGTTACATCTACATGTAGCCTTTAACCCTATATGCACCCCTACATGTATCCTGCAACCCCATATGTACCCCTATAAATGCCACCACATCTAGCCTGCACCCCCATATGTACCCTGCACCACTATATGTACCCTGCACCCCATACATTCCCTGCACCCCCATATGTACCCCAACATATACCCTACACCCATATGTACCCTGCACCCCCATATGCACCCCCACATATACCCTGAACCCCCATATTTACCCTATATGTACCGTGTACCAGCATATGCACCTCAAGTACCCCCACACACAGCCTGAGATCCCAAGATGTACCCCTGTTTCCTAATTACCTGTCACCAGTGCCTCTTCCTGCCCAGGAAAACACTTAATCACTTGTAATCTAAAGCATGGCTCCGCCCATGAGTCACATGGGCATGACATCATCACAAGTCCTTCACCTCTCTGATTTTTTTCACCCACTGAGGCAGGGAGCTTATTGGTTCTCCTCTGCCCATGCACCTTACCCAACCCCCCCAAAGAAATAAAGATGGCAACTACCCTCCCCAGTCCAGTGGAGGTAAGAAAAAGAGGAAGATTTTTTTCTTATTTTAAATCTTCCTTCATGGTGGCGCCGCCCCATGCAACCTGCCGCCCTAGGCATTTGTCCTCTGTTTATAACAGACGTGACATGTATATGCCTGAAGGAGTGGTCCGAGACATTAAGGGTATGTGCACACGTCAGGACTTCTTGCAGAAATTTTCCTGACAAAAAACGGACATTTCTGCCAGAAATCCGCATGCGTTTTTACCGCGATTTTCACACTTTTTTGACGTGTTTTTGGTGCTTTTTTTCCAAATGCATAGAATAGCGGGAAAAACGCAGAAAATCCACAAAACTAATGAACATGCTGCTTTTTTTACCGCGATGTGTTTTTTTCGCGGAAAAAAAACGCATCATGTGCACAAAACATGCAGAATGCATTCTAAATTATAGGATGCATAATGTATGCATTTTTAATGAGTTTTTATAGCATTTTTATGGCGAAAAAACAGAAAAAAATGCGAAAAAACCTGAACGTGTGCACATACCCTAAAAAGAAGAGTAAGGTGTGGTCTGGCGTTTATTCAGTAGTTACTTCTATGGTACTAGAAGAGTGACATAAGTCCTGACTGTTCACATCACCAAATATTATCAAGGAAATTGTAAGACAGGTCTGTCTGCATCTCACACATCATGTTAGAATAAAAGCCGCATTGTAACCTTAAGAAAAAAGTGAACAAAGAACAAAGAACTTTCTTGAACAAGACCTGAGGTTGAAAGATTTGTCAGTTATCACCAATGATACTGATTAACAAACCAACATCCCCTATCCTCACACAATCATTCACCAGACATGTAAATGATTCACTGAGCACAGTAGGATGGAAGTTACAACAATGATAACTGTAAGAAATGTATGGAGGACGGTTCAGCCGGCAATGACATGGAGCCTTCCGCGATGCCGTCTGTCTGGGAAGGTTATTAAACTAATAAAGGAGGGGATGAAATATTGATGGATTAAGTTTAAGGGCATCTTCTTTTCCAGTTCTGCAACATTCTTCATCTTGATTCCTGGTCACCTCATTGAAAAACAATTCTATTAATGAGGTGGTGGAGTTTGATCGTGGGCAACACTCCCACTATTATTATGCTTTAAATCAGATATACTAAATCTAGTTAGGCAGATTGTGCGCTCCCTTTGTGCCAGCTGCATCAGCTGCTGGAAAAGAGATGTTACGGTGCTTTGGTAGAGGGTGTACTCAATTCTTCTGAGAGAGCAGAGAACAGGGCATACCTAGAACAGTTGTTAGCAACATAAGGTCCATATTCTCAGTTGTATGCTTAATTTGTCTGGGCAAAAGCTGTATGGACTTGACAACACCGTTTTTTATAAACCAGATATGTGATTAGAGGGAATCTGTTGACATGATTTTGCTAAGTAAATTACTGGCATTGTTAGGTTGCCACTGTTACACTGATTAAAATGATACCTGGGGTGAAGAAATACGTCTTGTGGTTCTTGTGTAATCAGTGTTAGAAGTTTCCAGTTAATGAGATGTTCATGCTTCGGGGCAGGACTATAGGCAGAGTCTTATCTTCCTGCTCTAACCCAGAGAAAGCAAGGCAAGACCTGACTACAGGCTGCTCCGAAGCACAAACAGTCTGTCTCTATGATGAGGAACATGTTTGTGCTTTGGGGCGGGCCTGTGCAGGTCTTTCCTTGGTCTCTCCTTGGTTTCTCTGGCGTAGAGCAGATAGATAAGACTCTGCCTACAGTCCGGCCCCGGAGCACGGGCATATCATTTACTGAAAACTTTTAACACTGATTACACAAGAACCACAAGACGGATTTCTTCACCCAGATATCATTTTAATCAGTGTAACAGCAGCAACCTAACAATGCCTGTAATTTACTTAGCAAAATCCTGCTGATAGGTTCTCTTTAAGGTAGTTGTTAGTTCCCTTCCCTCACTCTTTTGCCATTCATTCAAAATGCATAACTCTCTGAGAAGAGAATGGGGAGGAACAAAGAAAAAATCTATGTACTTGTAGTTTTTTTCCCAGTCTACTTTTCAGGAAATCAAAGGATGAAAAAAATATGATTGGAGTATATAGTGGTCTGAGGAGGTCCCAAGACACCAGCATCTGAAGAAAAGAACAGTTTAGGCTCTCAGAAAATGACCTGTTTACATTTACTGTACTTTTATTTCATTAGCAATTTTCACACTGGCTACTGAGGCTTTTTTAGACTTATATGTCCTGGATTTTAAGAAGAGTTTGCAGCAGTTTCCTTACCATCAGAGGCATGATTACAATGACAGGTAACATTTCCATGCACAGCTGATAACAAAGAATCCACCAATCACAACAGGTGATGTTACAGCTTACCTGTTCCCCCCCTGATTCCATAATGACCTTTGCACATGCTCATTAGATGCTTCAATACAAAAAATTGTTCCTGGGTCTGACTGTTGTGGCTATGCACATGTGTTGTTTCCCAAAACAATAAGAACTGTTCATCATTTGCATTTTTTAAGTTGCTTTATTTTGCTGTCTTTTGGAAATAGATGCTGCTGTATTTGTTTTTGGCACATCGCAATACCATGTGCTATTCATGAATTTGATGACTTAGGGGCACTGTTGCCTAAATTGTGCACTCAAAGCTGCATCATGGGGGACTGGAGTGAAGTTGCGCTAAATGTTGCGAATTTTTAAAAGTTGCAATTGATAAATCTGGATAAAACATATGGGATTGCTAGATACAAAGGCAAACAAAAAAGCTGAGCACATATCAAATAGATATAAAACAGGCTCAAATAAAATAATGAACTGGTTGCAAACAAAAAAAGTCACAAAACTAGATAAAAAAACAGAAGCCAAAGCAATAACGAATCGAAGCCTCAGAGTATAAAAAAGCCCTTGTGGCCAGTGTGAAAATTGCAGCACGTCAAATATTTTTTTACAGTTTTTAATAGAAATTGTTATGTTTAAAAAAAAAAATCCAGTTTAAAAAAAAAATCCAATTTAAAATAAAAAAAATATAATATTTTTTTTCTGCAGGAGATTTACTTGGTTGTAGATTATAATGATTCTATCCTTGTGGTCATGTAAGAAACTAGTGGACTGATTTTAAGATGTTTTTATGACCAGGGCGGATGCTAAGTAGAAGCAACATTGGGTCCTATTCCTGGGTCTTGAAGCTTTCCCTTGGTTTGCAAAATGACTTGTGGCCGGTTTCACCTTCCCTTATTAATATCCTTGTCCAATTTAACAATATGGCAGATTTTAGGGCATCCTGTTTGGGGATGACGGGGGTCCTTATATTTTATGAGACTTTTGTAATTCTTGCATTTACTTCTTTGCTTGTAATACACTTATTAATAGCTACAGTGTAAAGAAGTGGGGACAATCTGCTTTGCAATGGAAATGGAAAAAAAATTCCAGTTTATTATTTCAAGCAGATTGATTTGGATTTTTTTTTTCTAGGAACAGCGCCACTGTTGTCAACAGGCCGTGTCTGGTATTGCAATTATTGAATGTAAATTAATTGTAATTTTTTTCACATTTATTTTACTTTATAGCACAGCCTGGCATACTGTGGGGGGCACTTTATTACGGCGGCGGTGACTCCGGGTTATGTTGGTTTTCTACGTATAAGTGGGTCGCTAACACATCTAATTATAGACCCCTCTCTATACCATTCCTATCTCTCGGCTGCTAATGAGAAGCAGACAGGAACTGCAGCTATGAGAAATACGAGCTCTCATTTATATGAAATGCAGGGCATAAAAATAAAATTGATAATCGCTTGTAAGATGCCAGTCACCAGAGAGGAATGGAAATCCGATTCCAGGGAACACTGTGTGCCAAAGTGACCAGTCAAATCACTTCCTGTCACTGGAGCATGCTTGCAGTGACTCACGCTTTCAAAGTTTTCATTTCCATGCTCAGAGGTGGAGTGGGAGAGAGTCAAAACGCCAACTCTTCCGACAGCCCCCTTACTGCTGATTCAAGCACAGAACATTCCTCGCTCATTCATTCAACCGGGTCTTAAAAGGGAAATGTGGGGATGCACTTGGCTCCGTGGTGGCAGCAAACAGGAACCCACACATGGCACGGCATATCCTGTTATTGCATTAAAGTGTGTTTAGTTTTATGAATAGGTACGATGCCATGAAATATAAATTATCATGTACAGTGGCCTCTAAAAGTTTGGGCACCCCTGGTGAAAATTACTGTTATTGTGAACAGGTAAGCAAGTTTAAGATGAAATAATCTCTAAAAGGGCTAAAGATAAAGATGATACATTTGCTCTGTATTTTAGTAAAAAAAGATATATTTTCATCTTTTAAATTTTAAAAACTAGGGCCAATGCAAAAGTGTGGGCACCCTGAATGCTTAGTACCTAGTAGCACCCTCTTTTGAAAGTATCACAGCTTGTAAATGCTTTTTGTAATCAGCCAAGAGTCTTTAAATTCTTGTTTAAGGGATTTTCATCCATGGAAAATTCTTCAAGTTCAGTGAGATTCCCAGGGCATCTTGCATGCACTGCTATTTTGAAATCTAACTATAGATTTTCAATGATGTTCAGGACAGGGGACTGTGAGGGCCATTGTAAAACCTTCAGCTTGTGCCTTTTGAGGTCAGATATTGCAAATTTTGACGTGTTTAGGATCATTATCCATTTGTAGAAGCCGTCCTCTTTTTAATTTTCACTTTTTTACAGATGGTGCTATGTTTACATCAGGAATTTGTGATTTTGTTGAAATTTCATTGAATCCATTCTTCCCTCTACCAGTAAAATGTTCCTCGTGCCATTGGCTGCAACACAATTCCCAAGCATGATTGATCCACCCGCCTGAAATTCTGTGCCCTTTGTTCTCCACACATACCTTTGATCATTGTGGCCAAAGAGTTTTATTTTACCTCATCGGTCCACAGGACTTGTTTCCAAAATGCATCAAGCTTGTTTAGATGTTCTTTTGCATACTTCCCAGGCTAAATGTTTTGTTCTTCACCTAACTCTCTCTTTCTCTGTGATCCTGCATGATCTTACCTTATTTCGTCCGATTTTGCTTTTCAATGGTCTTCTAGTATCTGACCCCTGCTATTCCATTGATTGCAGAATTGCCTTCTGATTCTGTTCTCGGTTCTGTCCATTCTGCTATTAATCTGGCTGTTTTGACTATCCTCTCATCAGGCTTGCTCCACCGGACAGCAGCTACTCCATGAATGCAACCCAGGGGGCTCTGTTATAAGTCCACATCACTGTATATGGGTTAAAGTGTGAAGGCTGGCGTTGTTCTTGGACCTGCTAGATGGAGGAGCTAATGTCTTGTCTGTTTGAAGCCATCAGCTTGAAAAGGCATCCTCAGACAGACTATATAGGTAGTTCACCATAGGAAAGGGCATTACACATATCTAACATGAAACATGAATGACAGCTATGAGAAACCCTCTTTAACCACTTTCTGACATCAGGCGTAATAGTACACCGATGTCAGGCTCCCCCTATTTGGTGCGGGCTCCGATGCTAAGCCCACACCTTTCCCGGCACATGTCAGTTGATATATACTGCTGACATGTGCACACAACAGCCACAGGTGGAATTGCGATCCACCCACGACTGTTAACTAGTTAAATGTAGCGGTTAATTTCTGACAGTGGAATTTAACTCGCGCTTCTGGCAAAGCGCATCGGAAATCCTGACCATTGGTGTTATGATCCTAGTGGCAAGGATCGCAAGTTTGACTAGCTAAGTAACTAAACCGAAGACCAGCTCTGGGGAAGTGGTATCTGGATTGACCGCAACCTGATCCTATCCGCAAACAACTATAGGCAGCCGTGGAACGTTACCTGAAAATCCTAGACGTCTCTTCACGGCCTGAGAAACTACCTATTCCTAGAGGGAAAGTAAAGTCCTTACTTGCCTCAGAGAAATGACCCCAAAGATATAGAAAAGCCCCCCACAAATATTAACGGTGAGTTAAGGGGAAAGCACAAACGCAGAGATGAAATAGATTTAGCAAATGAGGCCCGCTAACACTAGATAGCAGAAAATAGGAAGGGAGCTGTGCGGTCAATAGAAAACCCTAAGCAAAATATCCACGCAGAGATTGCTCGAGCCCCCGCACCAACTAACGGTGCGGGGGAAGCAACTCCGTACCCCAGAGCTTACCAGCAGCAAGAACTCACATATTAGCAAGCTGGACTAAACTCATCATACACTGAAATCATATTGCAGACTGATGAGCAAAAAATAATCAAACAGAAACTTAGCTTCTCCAGAAGAGACTGAAAACGAAGATAATCAGGGGAGATCAGAATAGCACTGAATACATCGACAGCCGGCAACAAGTGGAGGTGAAGCAGAGCTAAATAGGAAACTCCCTAGTGCATAACGAGGCAGCTGATTCAGCCACAGATCCGCAGGATAACAAACAAAGCCACCAGGGGGAGCCCAAAAACAAAACTCACACAATACCACCTGTGACCACAAGAGGGAGCCCGAAAACAGAGTTCACAACAGTACCCCCCCCTTGAGGAGGGGTCACCGAACCCTCATCAAAAACCCCCAGGGCGATCAGGGTGAGCCACATGGAAGGCACGAACCAAATCAGCCGCATGAACATCAGAGGCGACAACCCAGGAATTATCCTCCTGACCATAGCCCTTCCACTTAACCAAATACTGAAGCCTCCGTCTAGAAATACGAGAATCCAAGATCTTCTCCACCACGTATTCCAATTCTCCCTCAACCAGCACAGGGGCAGGAGGCTCAACCGAAGGAACCACAGGCACCACATACCTCTGCAACAACGACCGATGGAACACATTATGAATAGCAAACGATGCTGGGAGGTCCAAACGAAATGACACAGGGTTAAGGACTTCCAAAATCTTATAAGGACCGATAAACCGAGGCTTGAACTTGGGAGAGGAGACCTTCATAGGAACAAAGCGAGAAGACAACCACACCAAGTCCCCAACGCGAAGTCGGGGACCCACACAGCGACGGCGGTTGGCAAAGCGCTGAGCCTTCTCTTGTGACAGCTTCAAATTGTCCACCACATGATCCCAAATCTGATGCAACCTATCCACCACAAGATCCACTCCAGGACAGTCAGAAGGCTCCACCTGACCCGAGGAAAAACGAGGATGAAACCCCGAATTACAAAAAAAAGGCGAAACCAAAGTAGCAGAACTAGCCCGATTATTAAGGGCAAATTCGGCCAATGGCATAAAAGCCACCCAGTCGTCCTGATCAGCAGAAACAAAACATCTTAAATAGGTTTCCAAGGTCTGATTAGTTCGCTCGGTCTGGCCATTCGTCTGAGGATGGAAGGCCGACGAAAAAGACAAATCAATGCCCATCTTAGCACAAAAGGTCCGCCAAAATCTAGACACAAACTGGGAACCTCTGTCGGAAACAATATTCTCAGGGATCCCGTGCAAACGAACCACATTTTGAAAAAACAGCGGAACCAACTTGGAGGAGGAAGGCAACTTAGGCAAGGGCACCAAATGGACCATCTTAGAAAAACTATCACACACCACCCAGATGACAGACATTCTCTGAGAGACAGGGAGATCTGAAATAAAATCCATGGAAATGTGCATCCAAGGCCTCTTCGGGACAGGCAAAGGTAACAGCAAACCACTGGCACGAGAACAGCAAGGCTTAGCCCGAGCACAAATTCCACAAGACTGCACAAAGGAACGCACAACCCGCGACAAGAAAGGCCACCAAAAGGGCCTGGCCACCAAATCTCTGGTACCAAATATTCCAGGATGGCCTGCCAACACCGAAGAATGAACCTCGGAAATAACTCTGTTGGTCCATCTATCTGGGACAAACAGTCTCTCCGGTGGACAATGGTCAGGTCTATCCGCCTGAAACTCCTGCAGCACTCATCGCAAATCTGGGGAGATGGCAGACAAAATCACCCCTTCTCTGAGGATACCAGCCGGCTCAGAATCTCCAGGAGAGTCAGGCACAAAACTCCTAGAAAGAGCATCAGCCTTCACATTCTTCGAACCAGGCAGGTACGAGACCACGAAATCAAAACGAGAGAAAAACAACGACCAACGAGCCTGTCTAGGATTCAGCCGCTTGGCCGACTCAAGATAAATCAGATTTTTGTGATCAGTCAAGACCACCACACGATGCTTAGCTCCCTCGAGCCAATGTCGCCACTCCTCAAATGCCCACTTCATAGCCAACAACTCCCGATTACCGACATCATAATTCCGCTCGGCAGGCGAAAACTTTCTTGAAAAGAAAGCACATGGCTTCATCACAGAGCCATCAGAGCTTCTCTGCGACAAAACAGCCCCCGCTCCAATCTCAGAAGCATCAACCTCGACCTGGAAAGGAAGAGAGACATCTGGCTGACATAAGACCGGAGCCGAGGAAAACCGGCGCTTCAGCTCCCGAAAGGCCTCCACAGCCGCAGGAGACCAATTAGTAACATCAGAACCCTTCTTGGTCAAATCCGTCAAAGGCTTAACAACACCAGAAAAATTAGCGATGAAGCGACGGTAAAAATTAGCAAAACCCAAGAACTTCTGAAGACTCTTAACAGATGTAGGCTGAGTCCAGTCATGAATAGCCTGAACCTTGACTGGGTCCATCTTAATAGTAGAAGGGGAAAAAATGAAACCCAAAAAAGAAACCTTCTGGACTCCAAAAAGATATTTTGAGCCCTTCACAAATAAAGCATTGGCACGCAGGACCTGAAACACCATCCTGACCTGCTTAACATGGGACTCCCAATCATCAGAAAAAAACAGAATATCATCCAGATACACAATCATAAATTTATCCAGATACTCGCGGAAGATGTCGTGCATGAAGGACTGAAAGACAGAAGGAGCGTTAGAAAGTCCAAAAGGCATCACCAAGTACTCGAAATGGCCTTCGGGCGTATTAAATGCAGTTTTCCATTCATCACCCTGCTTAATACGCACAAGGTTATACGCACCACGAAGATCTATCTTGGTGAACCAACTAGACCCCCTAATGCGAGCAAACAGATCAGATAACAATGGCAAAGGATACTGAAATTTGACCGTGATTTTATTTAGAAGGCGATAATCAATACAAGGTCTCTGGGAACCATCCTTCTTAGCCACAAAAAAGAATCCCGCACCCAGAGGGGAGGAGGAGGGGCGAATAAGTCCTTTCTCCAAAGACTCCTTTATATAACTCCGCATAGCAGCATGCTCCGGCACTGACAAATTGAAAAGTCGTCCCTTAGGAAACTTACTACCAGGAATCAAATATATAGTACAATCACAATCCCTATGAGGAGGTAGAGAACTGAGTCTGGGCTCATCAAATACATCCTGGTAGTCCGACAAAAACGCAGGGACTTCAGAAGGAGTGGATGAAGCAATTGACACCACAGGAGCGTCACCATGAATTCCCTGGCAACCCCAACTTGACACAGACATTGCTTTCCAATCCAGGACTGGATTATGAGTCTGCAACCATGGCAGACCCAACACGACAACATCATGCAAATTATGCAGAACAAGAAAGCGAATCACCTCCTGATGAACAGGAGTCATGCACATGGTCACTTGCGTCCAGTACTGAGGTTTATTCATAGCCAATGGTGTAGCATCAATACCCCTTAGTGGAATAGGGAATTTTAAAGGCTCCAAAACAAAACCACAGCGCCGGGCAAATGACAAATCCATCAGGCTGAGGGCAGCACCTGAATCTACAAAAGCCATAACTGGGTAAGATGACAGGGAACAAATCAGGGTAACAGACAAAATGAACTTAGGCTGTAAAGTACCGATGGTGACAGATTTATCAATCTTTTTTTGTGCGCTTAGAGCATGCTGAGATAACATGAGCTGAGTCACCACAATAAAAGCACAACCCATTTTGCCGTCTATAATTTTGCCGTTCACTTCTGGTAAGAATTCTATCACATTGCATAGACTCAGGTGTCTGTTCAGAAGACACCGCCAAATGGTGCACAGGTTTGCGCTCCCGCAAACGCCGATCAATCTGAATGGCCAGAGTCATTGACTCATTCAGACCTGCAGGCGTAGGGAACCCCACCATGACATTCTTAATTGCTTCAGAAAGACCCTTTCTGAAATTTGCAGACAAGGCACACTCATTCCATTGAGTGAGCACCGACCATTTCCGAAATTTCTGGCAATACACCTCTGCTTCATCTTGCCCCTGAGAGAGGGCCAACAAAGCTTTTTCAGCCTGGTTCTCAAGATTAGGTTCCTCATAGAGCAATCCAAGGGCCAGAAAAAACGCATCCACACTGAGCAATGCAGGATCCCCTGGCGCCAATGCGAAGGCCCAATCTTGAGGGTCGCCGCTCAAGAAAGAAATAATAGTCTTAACTTGCTGAACGGAATCACCAGAGGAATGAGGTTTCAAAGAAAGAAACAATTTACAATTGTTCTTAAAATTCAGGAACCTAGATCTATCTCCAGAAAACAACTCCGGAATAGGTATTCTAGGCTCTGACATAGGACTGTGAACAACAAAATCCTGAATACTTTGTACCCTTGCAGCAAGATGATCTACACTGGAGGCCAAACTCTGGATATCCATGTCAGCAGCTGAACTCAGAGCCACACCAAGATTAAGAGGAGGAGAGAAGCTAGACACACAGCAGCTAGACACACGGCAGCAAAAAAAAAAAAAAAAAAAAATCCTCAAGGCTTCTCTTCTCCTGCTTCTGCCATGCAATTAACACTTTATGGGCCGGCTGTACTGTTATGATCCTAGTGGCAAGGATCGCAAGTTTGACTAGCTAAGTAACTAAACCGAAGACCAGCTCTGGGGAAGTGGTATCTGGATTGACCGCAACCTGATCCTATCCGCAAACAACTATAGGCAGCCGTGGAACGTTACCTGAAAATCCTAGACGTCTCTTCATGGCCTGAGAAACTACCTATTCCTAGAGGGAAAGTAAAGTCCTTACTTGCCTCAGAGAAATGACCACAAAGATATAGAAAAGCCCCCCACAAATATTAACGGTGAGTTAAGGGGAAAGCACAAATGCAGAGATGAAATAGATTTAGCAAATGAGGCCCGCTAACACTAGATAGCAGAAAATAGGAAGGGAGCTGTGCGGTCAATAGAAAACCCTAAGCAAAATATCCACGCAGAGATTGCTCGAGCCCCCGCACCAACTAACGGTGCGGGGGAAGCAACTCCGTACCCCAGAGCTTACCAGCAGCAAGAACTCACATATTAGCAAGCTGGACTAAACTCATCATACACTGAAATCATATTGCAGACTGATGAGCAAAAAATAATCAAACAGAAACTTAGCTTCTCCAGAAGAGACTGAAAACGAAGATAATCAGGGGAGATCAGAATAGCACTGAATACATCGACAGCCGGCAACAAGTGGAGGTGAAGCAGAGCTAAATAGGAAACTCCCTAGTGCATAACGAGGCAGCTGATTCAGCCACAGATCCGCAGGATAACAAACAAAGCCACCAGGGGGAGCCCAAAAACAAAACTCACACAATACCACCTGTGACCACAAGAGGGAGCCCGAAAACAGAGTTCACAACACATTGGTGACCCCGTCACGTGATCATGGGTCACCGATGGGTTGGCATGACAACCAGAGGTCTCCCACAGACAACCACAGGATTGCTATAAGCGCCGCCTGGTTGTCGGCACTCATAGCAAGTGAGCATTTCTACTATATACAGGTGAGCCGATCGGATTATGGCAGCCTCGAGTCTCCTATGGAGACTATTGAACCATGTAAAAAGTAAAAAAGAAAATTAAAAAATATATTAAAAAGATAAAAAAATATAAAAGTTCAAATCACCCCCCTTTCACCCCATTCAAAATAAAACAATAAAAAAATAGAAAATGGCACAAGTTTTTTTAAAACAAACTTTGGAAAAAATTTTCACCACTTAAATAAAAAAGCCTAGACATGTTTGTTTGGTGTCTATGAACTTGTAATGACCTAGAGAATCATAGTGGCAGGTCAGTTTTAGCATTTAGTGAACATGGTAAACAAAAAACCCAAATTGTGGGATTGCATTTTTTTTTGCAATTTCACCGCACTTGGAATTTTTTTCCCGTTTTCCAGCACACGAAATGTTAAAACCAATGGTGTCATTCAAAAGTACAACTCGTCCCACAAAAAACAAGCCCTCAATTGGCCATTTTGACAAAAAAATAAAAAAGTTATGGCTCTGGGAAGAAGTGGAGGCAAAAACTAAAAGGTGAAAATGGTCCAGGGTTTAAGGGGTCAAGAATCCAACGTAGAATAGAACTATGAAACTTATGTTTAAAGGTGATGTGACATTGTCAAAGTATAGTATCAATCAACTGTGTGCGAAAGCAACTCATACATTTTCACCCAGTTGTAGTTGTATGTTTGGTTTTCATACCCATTCTGGGAAGTAGAACATAAACACCAACTCTGTCACCTGCCCCCTTTCCCCCTCACTGTGCTGATTCAGGCAGAGAACATTTCACTCTCCTTTATTGAACTATTGATCTTAAATGGTGATGAGGGCATCGTCGCTGGCTCTTTATGGGAGGTAAATAAGGACATGAGCGGAGACATCTGATGGGAGTTATTGGGGATTTTTTCCAGCTATGTTGTGATGTAACTCGTACCATGTGTATGAGACTCCTCATCAGTTCCAGAAGCATTTCATATCTACCTTGCATAGCTATTTCCAAGTTCCCACTACAAAGCATTTCCAAAATTACGATTTGATTTGAAAACTAGATTTTTTTATTCTGCGCTGATTTTATGTTTTCTTCTCCATTTATACCTAAACTTAATTCTTTATGCATTTTGTTGCTTCCTTAACATAACCTACATTTTGTGGTCTTCAAAATACACTATGTCAGATTTTAGGGTCAATCATCGCTACTGACATGTCACTTTTATTACATTGTTATACTCTCTGTGAATTAATAATTACAGAGCATCATTTCTTAGAGCCCGACATTGTGATGTTTTTTTAATTCCTCCTAGAAATGTATGGATAAATTAACAACTAGGTGGCTTGAAATGTGTGCTCTTATACAGATTCAGGCCGGGTTCACACTTGCGTTTGGCTGGTCTGCGTAAGGCTGCGCACTTCCTCCCTTAAGCTCTACCTACGCTCTGCCTACTTCTGCATGCATCCTGCATCCCTATCTTTAACATTGGGTACACAGGGACATGCGTTGTATGCGGATGCGTCCGCATGCGGGGTTTTGACGTGACCACCGAACGCAACATGTTGCATTTTTTGCAGTCGGTGGGCACGCCAAAACGCCGCATACAATGCATGTCCCTGCCTACCCAATGTGAAAGATAGGTATGCAGGATGATGCAGGACTAGTGTTGAGCGATACTTTCCGATATCGGAAAGTATCGGTATCGGAAAGTATCGGCCGATACCGTCACAGTATCGGAATCCAATCCGATACCGATACCCGATACCAATACAAGTCAATGGGACTCAAGTATCGGACGGTATTCCTGATGGTTCCCAGGGTCTGAAGGAGAGGAAACTCTCCTTCAGGCCCTGGGAACCATATAAATGTGTAAAAGAAAGAATTAAAATAAAAAATATCGCTATACTCACCTGTCCGACGCAGCCGGGACTTCAGCGAGGGAACCGGCAGCGTTGTTTGTTTAAAATTCGCGCTATTACTTGGTTACGTGAATTCCCGGCTTGTGATTGGTCAGGTCGGCCATGTTGCCGGGACGCGGACCAATCACAGCAAGCCGTGACGAAATTACGTCACGGCTTGCTGTGATTGGTCCGCGTCCCGGCAATATGGCCGCCCTGACCAATCACAAGCCGTGACGTCACGGGAGGCTGGACACGCGCTCATTTTAAAATGGGCGCGTGTCCAGCCTCCCGTGACGTCACGGCTTGTGATTGGTTGCGCCGCGATCAACCAATCACAAGCCGGGAGGCTGGACGCGCTCATTTTGAAATGGGCGCGTGTCCAGCCTCCCGTGACGTCACGGCTTGTGATTGGTTGCGCCGCGATCAACCAATCACAAGCCGGGAGGCTGGACGCGCTCATTTTGAAATGGGCGCGTGTCCAGCCTCCCGGCTTGTGATTGGTTGACCGCGACGCAACCAATCACAAGCCGTGACGTCACGGGAGGCTGGACACGCGCCCTTTTTAAAATGAGCGCGTTTCCAGCCTCCCGTGACGTCACGGCTTGTGATTGGTTAATGGCGGCCATGTTGCCGGGACGCGGACCAATCACAGCAAGCCGTGACGTATTTTCGTCACGGCTTGCTGTGATTGGTCCGCGGCCCGGCAACATGGCCGCCCTGACCAATCACAAGCCGGGACTTCGCGTAACCATGTAAAAGCGGGAATTTTAAACAAACAACGCTGCCGGTTCCTGCGCTGAGGTCCCGGCTGCGTCGGACAGGTGAGTATAGCGATATTTTTTATTTTAATTCTCTATTTTACACATTTTAACATTAATGTTGTTCCGATACCCGATACCCGATACCACAAGAGTATCGGAATCCCGGTATCGGAATTCCGATACAGCAAGTATCGGCCGATACCCGATACTTGCAGCATCGGAATGCTCAACACTATGCAGGACGCATGCGAAAGTAGGTGGAGAGTAGTTAGAGCTTAAGGGAGGAAGTACACAGCCATACGCAGACCAGCCAAACGCAAGTGTAAACTTAGCCTTATACTGTGAGCAAGTGTGACATGCATAAATAGTGCTAACTGCTGTTGCTTCAAAAGCATCCAGCAACTAGAGGGGTCAACATAGTCACAGGAAACAGGGAGTGGTTAGCAGAGCCCCAGGGGGATTGTGGGAAACTTGTTTACTGTTCTGGCAGCAGGGAAAGGGATGAGTGGTGTGTGATCTCTCTCTCACAAGAGCTCAGGGAAGTGAACCATAGGGACACAGGATTCCATTAGCAGAGGTCCACAACGTTTCTGACCTTGAGAGCCACATTCAGCTCTGAGAGAGGGTTGCGAGCCACATCCAGCCTTGACAGAGGGTCATGAGCCACATTCAGCTCCTGCCCCCCTCACAATAGTTGCAACCAAAGCCCCCATTATAGGTATAATGGTAACCAAAGCTTTTCCACAAAAATCAATCACCCCAAAGCAGTATACAAAGATCCAGGGGTTCCTATAATACCCCCTATTCAGTATTCTCCTATAAAGCACTCCCAAGACACTGTCACATCCAGCTTCAAAAACCTCATCTGACAGGTGGTATCATCTTGTCTCCAACATACCATACTTAAATCATCTCAAAATCCCTAATACCAGTATATGTGCATCCAAATCTGTGCTACTGTACAGGGCTCCTCATAAAATTCACCATTTTCAGATGTGCTCTTCATACCTGTTTGCTAGAGCTGGAGCTAATGCACCAAGCTGACAGACAGCCACGAGCCACAATTCATGGGACCACGAGCCACATGTGGCTCCCGAGCTACAGGTTGGGGACCCCTGCATTACACAGTGGAGTTGGGCTACCCCCCTGTATTGCTAGTGGAGAAAGTCTATCAGGAGCAGGAAGACAGTTATTGGAAGAAATTGTGTCACCGAGATCAACTCCCTCAGCAAACCCCCCTCCTCTCCTCCATCACACTGTGCTAGAAGGAATGCTGTGTACTACTGTACTTTTGTAAAGAGTCTTGATCTGTGCTGAACTGTGCTATCAAAAGAGACTGTTAGTGAATGTACCTCTAAGAAGCAGCTGTACTGTTTATGAAGCCTGTGCTTAAGAGACTTGAATTGTACTGGATGTGCTGTGACATCAAACTACACTGTTCGTCTATTCATGAGAACTCTATCAATTGTATCTATGTGAGCAAGTGGATCCATCTTGTGCCTGAGGAAGCTACAGTACATGGTCGCCTTGAGTAACTCCCTCAGAGTTCCAAAGAATTCATGGGACCTGTCCCGCCCCTATCTGAACCTAGCGGAGTACATGTAACTCAAAGATTGCACAGTGTTGAGATCTATAGAGAAATGCCTCAACAGCAATGGGATTGGTAACACCCACTTGTCAATTTATTCAAACATTTTCAGGAAGAACATAAAAAAAGAGGGGCCTTGTGTATCACAAAGCTGCAAATATTTAGTTATACAATGATTAAGATTTATTGCCTGAAATAAAAAGTTAAAGGATTGCTCCACTACTTTTATATTGATAACATATCCATTGGATAGGTCATCAATATCAAATTGGTCAAGGTCCAACAACCGGCACCCCCACCTACCAATTGTTCTCAGTGCTGGATAGGAGCAGATGGGCCGCACCTGGCAGCGGCCACTACACAGTTAATAGAGCTGATCTGTTCAGCTCCGCATGTGTTAACATCTGGCCACCGTAATTGAGAACAGCTGATCAGTGGAGGTGCCAAGTGCTGTACCCCAATCATTCTAATATTGATGACCTATTCATTGGATTTAAAAGCAGTGGAGAAACCCTTTAACATTAGATTTCAATTTTTTCAAGATGACTGCTGTGATAGTGGTGTAATAGATAAGGTGTTGTCACAATGAAGCAGCATTTATTTATTACAATACAAATGTCAACTGAATTCCAAGGATAGATTTACTGGTTAAACAATGATAAAAGCAGGGGTGCAGCTATGACGTGAGGCATTGGCAAGCAATATGTTTTGGGTAGTGGGGTTAGATGCAATGCACCAATAAGCCCCCCCTTTGCCTTTGTCAGAAATTTTTGTCCCAGGCGAAGAAAAGCCTACCGATACAGAATTATATGTGTGATAGTGCCACAAATTATTGTGTTTTATGAATTTGAATGCGATTAGAACATTTTTTTAAATCCACATTTAAATTCCCAAACATTAGTACCTGAAAACAAATCTCTTCAGGAAAGCCTACAGCCTGCAATAACCATTCTGCTGCCTCACCAACCACCTGAGCTGCCGCCTCACCAACCACCCGAGCTGCTGCCGCCTCACCAACCACCCGAGCTGCCGTCTCACCACCACCAGAGCTGCCGCCTCACCACCACCAGTGCTGCAGCACACCAACCTCCTGTCTCTTCCCCATTATCCCGAAGAATGTAAGTCCGCAAGGACAGGGTCCTCTCCCCTCTGTACCAGTCTGTCATTGTAAATTTGTTTACTGTTAACGATATCTATAACCCTGTATGTAACCCCTTTTCACATGTATAGCACCATGGAATTAATGGTGCTATATAAATAAATAATAATAATAATTAGTAAGACGATGAGATGTATAGCACTTCAACTATTTCTTTATACAGTATTTTTTTTTAACTGCCTTCAGCTCGATCTGGATCCATGTCAACCTGATGAATGAACGATCTGTAGGAAGATCCTTGTTCTGCTAGCCTGGATAGGTCCACCAGGGTCTTCTCCACCTTTATCTTGATAGTATCAAACCATCAAGTTCCTGGCAAAGCTGCAACCATTGGACTTTGGAGCAGCGGAAATATGTTCTTTGCGGTGATGGATGACACTTCTCTATCTGATGTCTAATGGACAAGTCTGAGTTTGGTGATTGACAGGAGAACATTACCTGTCTGACTGCACAGGAGAAATAATGCTATGTGGTTGTTTTTCATGGGACGGAAACCAGTGGAGGGAAATATTAATTCTTCAGTACAGCCGGATGTGGCTCAGGGCTTAGCGGAAGAAGGCACTTGAGAAAAAGGACTGTACCTACAGTGAACCGTGCCTCCAAGCACTGACCAGGTCCAAAATTTGGCATCTGCCTTTTGTAACGCTCGCGCCGAGACTGGTTGGTGCGGGCATCCAGGGGAGTGGCCCCACTGGACTACAGACCAGACTTCCCTGGAAGGGGTGTAACTAAGTAGCCTCCTAGGCGTTCGCTGGAGCCTCTGATGGTGAGGTCAGACTTGTGCGGCAGGTAGCTACCAGGTACCACTCTGGGGTGGAGTCTGACTGTGGATGCTGATCCCACCGGGGGACAGGACACAGACAGGCACGGCAGTGACACTGGCTGATTGACGGGTACGGCAGAAGCCCTGACAGGCAGACTGGCTTGACGGAGATACTGGCAGGCAGACGGGCATGGCTGGCACTCTGGCAGACAGGCGGGCACGACTGGCACTCTGGCAGACAGGTGGGTGTATGGAGACAGGTAAGATCCTGTTCAGACTGGAGGGTATATGGAAACAGGTAGGGACCTGTTCAGACTGGTGAATATAAAGAGACAGGTAGAGACCTGCACGGCAAGTTGCAGAACAAGATAAAGCAAGGCCGCCAGAGCGGATGCAAAGCAGAGCAACAGGAGGTGGAGTTAAGAGCAGGAGGCGGAGCCAAGAACAGAAACGTAGGAAAGAGCAGAGAAGGAGAAGACAGAGATAAGAGCAGAGAAGAGGAAGGCGGAGCTAAGAGTAAAGAAGGAGAAGGCAGAGAAGGAGAAGGAGGAGCTAAGGACGGAGCCACTGGAGGTGGAGCCAAGAGTGGAGATGCTGGAGGCGGAGCCAAGAATAGAGATGCTGGAGGCAGAGCCAAGAGCGGAGACGCTGGAGGCGGAGCCAAGAGCGGAGACGCTGGAGGTGGAGCCAAGAGCCAGAAGGCACAGAGCCACAGGTTATGGTGAGCAAAGCAGAGAAGCACAGCACCACGGGTAGTGGCGACCAGGGCAGAGAAGTGTGGAACCACAGATAGTTGCAAGCAGAGCAGAGAGATAGCGCAGAGATACACACAGCAGAGTGGGAATGGCAACAACCAAAGAAGGAACAGGAACAGACATAAACCAGAGTTAAGACACAGAAGTAACGGAACACAGATTCAGACCAGGGTATGACCCCCCACTGGGTGGCGAACACAGACCAGAGTACTACGCCCCACTGGGTGGCGGACACAGAGACAGAACCAGACACCTCAGCAGCAAAGTACTGACTGAGGAAGTAAGTTTGCTCTGGCGTCCTCCAATGGGTGAGGACGCCTTAAGAATCAGAGGCCTCTAGGCTATTGGCCAGAGACACCTTAGGGAGGTGCACACAGACTGAATAAGAAACAGGAGTTGCTGGCGACGCCCCCCTATGCACACAGGCAGAAAGCGTACACAGAGCAAGCGGCCATGAAGCACACGGCATGGAGCCGGCAGCAGACAGATCTCACAGTATGGCACAGGGTAAGTGAGTTGATGTATCAAGCAGGTGGGGGATGGAAGGCCATGCAGTGATGAACTCCACAAGTGATGATATATATAGGTATTTTGTGTTCTGCATTTGGAGCATCAGTAAGAAATTGAGGGGGACATTTTAGGTTTGATATGTGGAGTGAAATAAGCCCTATGCAAGATCAAGAGAGCCATGCTAGTGTAACTGCTATACGATACTAATTTCCTTTGTGCTGCCGTGGCATCTAGGAAATCACTAGCCTCAAGGCCCAAGATATCCCTTGACCACCTTGTTGGGCCCTTGTCTTTCCCTTCCCATGACCATTTTTTGCACAGTAGGGAGTAAATACTGCTTGTGGATGCTACTTGTAGTCTTGCGTTCCTGCGAAAACCATCCATGTTGTTCCCCCTAGCCCCCGCACCCCCACCAGTCAAACATTTTTGGACCAAGCTTCCTGCCTGGAGGAATAGAAAAGGTTTATTATTAAATAGTGGAAAACGTTGTGATGCTGTATCAAAAGAGAGCATAGAGAATCCAAGGTCCACTAAATCTGTTACTAGAGTGCATCCCTGATCTGCAAGGGCCCTATAAAACAAAGGTGGAGTACCCCTTAGGAAGGGGGTTGCCTATAAATGGTTGAAAAGGAGATAACCTGGTATGTAAATTACAAATCTCCCTACATTGCCTCCATGTCTGTATTGTTTGCCGCAATGTTGGGTGTTCCTGGACCTCCCCTGGGATCTCCTCATTGCTCAAATGGAGCAAGGCAGTCAACAAGATATGTGAGCATAATTGTTGTTCTAATCTTACATTAGCAAAATGGGAAGTCTCCCGTATCCAGTCTATAGTGTATCTGAGATTGGCTGCCAGGTTGTATCTGCCTATATCTGGGAAGTTGATTCCACCCTCCTCCCTTGATGCTTGTAGCTTTGATAGCCCTATACATGTCCTTCCTGCATTACTCCATATAAATTTTCGAAACGCTGTGTTTAGCAGTTTGATATCCATTTGAGAAAACAGCAGAGGAAGGGTCTGAAAACCGAACATTAGTTTAGGAGACGCTACCATTTTAATAAGATGACAACGACCCGAGAAAGATAATGTAAAATGCTTCCAAGAGTTTAGAAGACCAATTATTGAGGACATTTGTGGTCTATAATTGATCCTATATAAAAGTGAGTTTTGTCACTTTTTAGCTATACGTAATTTACTGTCCTCCCATGGTTAACACGTGGTTCTACTTCAAAAAGAGTTTTAGATTGAAGGCTCTTCGGGAGATTTTAATTTTTGTACGACTATAAGGAACAGGAAGTGAATGAAGAATAAAGGGAAGCCTACTTCATAATACTATCTACTACTTTATATTAAGAAGTCATTGTATTCTATGTAGTTTCACCTGCAACTTTCCTTTTACTTTGTGTCTGACTCACATTAGTGATTTGAACAAAACTTTACAATCCTTCATTACAGGACTGATAACACTTATGATTAAATCTCACTTTGTCCGAATAACCTAGCCGGCAAAAGAGAGGTTTAATGATGATAGTGCAGCGCCCCAGAGTCCTGGTCGTTGCAGTACTGTGGCTCCGCCACTAAGGGGAGCTATGGTACGTCTGATGGCACTGAAGGAGTTCATCTGATCAGGTATCACAGACACCAATACATTTCACAGTCGGGCCTCCGGGGGGAGCTAAGGGTTCTATTCACTAGGCCACTCCCCACCATAGTGGGTAAACTGGGGGTCAGGCAGGAAGATAGAGGAGAAAGCTGACTGGGTTGGAACCAGGCAACACCTTGTGGCAGAGGGTGTTGTGGGGGAAGATACAGTAGGGTCTCTGTCAGGGGTGGGATCCTGACAGAGGCTTGGCAACTTGAGCGAACGCAACGGGACCGTGCCTGCTCAGGATAGCGGCGGTGCCCAAGGAAGGACGAGAAGCGAGATAGATTCTGCTGAGTGAGAAACGAGATCAAGCAATAAGGAAAATACCAGTAGGGGTCGTGCCGTAAGACCGAGGCAACACCCTACTGAGGCGCACTACCGGTGGCCGGAACGCCGAGGGAGTATTACAACATCCAGCTTCAAGTGATACTGTAAACAGCGGCAGGACAGTCAGTCTAAGGTGGGCTGTCTCACTTAAATCACCTATGCAGTCTTGGGGGGCAACTTGTGGAGAGGGGCGACTCTAGGGTCCCGGAAGAGCTCCGAGCCTACCCGTCAAACGGGTGCCGTCCCAACCGTAACATCAGGGAGGGACGGAGGATTAGCAGAACATCATCTAATCGAGTTGTGAGGGAACTTAAGAAACAGACACAACCGTTGTGGGGACTTTCCGTAAGCACAGCAGGGAAGGACCGCAACACATAGCGCTAGAAGGAAGGCACAGATTTCCACCTGCTAAGAGAACTCTGGAGGTGCCATTGGACCGGCCGGACTTGCGCAGCCTGGTTATCCAGATTCTGGACTGAGGACCCAGAGATCTTCAGTAAAGAGGTAAAGAGACTGCAACCTGGTGTCCTCGTTATTTACTGCACCGCACCACTACAGCCTCACTACCACTACCATCCGTCATATCTATCACCGTACGCCCCTCGGCAGGGTCACGGACCGGGCCTAGCCACCGTGACAACCCCAGAGCAGAGACTCAGAGGCCCGGTACCGGGTACCCCTCGGCCCTGCGGCAGTGGGGGCGTTGCAAATTTTGGCGTCACGAACAGGATCTACTTAAGCCTGAAGAATCAGGTCATGTGTGCCTTGGAACTGTGATTTATTGTGCTTGGACTGTACTTTATTGCAAAGGCTGTGTGTTGCCATTTACCGCCAAAAGTTCCCGCCAAAAGTCGCCGCCATTGCAGCGTCACAGGGAGCGCAGAGGAAGAAGACGGGCGTGCCATGGGAGGAGACTACCAAAGCGGCGCCAGAAGTAGCGACCGCCCCCTCCAACTCCTGCTGCGAGAGGACGACCTACCCAGCAGCAGAGGAGAACCGCCCCCTGACTTGGAACAGCGGGAACGAGGTGAAGGAGGAGCTCGACCTCGGAGAAATGGCGGAGCCAGGTGCATGCGTTGCCGCCGAATGCCCGACAGCGACGATGAGCAGCAAGTGCCCGAGCCACAGCGAGGTGATCCTGGCCTGCCCCTGCCCATCAGAGACGGACTTGCGTCCACCGCCGGTGAAGGACCTGAACTCCTTGGAGTTGCCGGTCTAGGAGCCGAGCTTACCTACCCCAGCCACGGAGCCATGGAGGGCGGAGCCACATCCAGAGACCACTCCGGAAGAGCCGCGGTCCGGGCTGCAGCCGATTCCAGTGTCCTTGTCAACGGACCGGAGCGACATCGGTGGAATCACATCAGGCGCAGGTATGGACGGCATCCCTACTCCCCTGGCCGATTCTGCTCTCCCGACCGATCCGGCTCCACTGACCGATCCCGCTCCTGTGACCGCTCCTCACCCCAGCAATAATCGTTCCTTCTTGGTGGAGCGGGTGATCCTCACCTCTAACGCGATGGGGAAGCTAGTGCCTCCGCTACCAACCAAGATGGGAGAGCCCATAGATGTGGGCCTAGACGGGGTGATCCTCCGGTGGGACACCCCCTGGACCGGGCCGGATGGAACCCGGGAGGATGGCCTCACCCTTGCCGTACTCACTTGGGAGCAATATAAGCAATGTCTAATCCACCACTGGAAGGATCGAGACGAGGCCGAACAACATGATACACAACGTAGAAAGTCTGCGCACGGCAGGAAAGATGTGGTAAAGCGGGGAACTGTGCTGGCCTACCACCCGAAGAGGGGATGGGGCTCCGTACAGGAACCGGGACTACCAACTGATGTCTTTGTTACTAGTTATAACGTGAAAACCCCCTGCTGCAGTCGAGATGGTGACCCATTACAAAGGGGGGATCAGGTGACCTACACCCGTCATCGGAATGCACAAGGATGGTGCGCCCGGAACGTTCGACGGTGTGAACCTGAGAGAGCGCCCCCTGTTGCCCCGATCATGACTGATCCCAATTTGCCAGATCTTGTTCCTATCACCACCGTACGCCTTGTAGCGGCTGCTGAACTTGCAAGCAGGATTAGCCTTCAAATCCAGACACCGGCTGATCTGATGGCGCCTGAGAGACCAACTACCAGCATGGGTGCTGCCTCAGCCAGGGGTGGGGAACCACCTTCTGTACCGAAAGATGAGTAAACAGGAATGCTTAAATATGTGTACATAGTTACTGTTTTACTGTTTTACTGTTTTGCTGCTAAACCCGTTCAGGGTTAACTTTTAAAGGGATCCCTTTGTTGACCCGGGATCCCTATTGTTTTGTTTATTTTTCTGAGTTGTTGCACAAAGTTCCAGAACTGCCGCAATCATGAACAGTGCATGATACAAACTTTTTGTAAATAGTTTGCACCTTATTAAAGGTGCTCCCTACTGGTTTTACTTCAAAAAGGACTCTTTGTGAAGATACCACACTGGAACCTTTGCTGAGTACGGACTGGTAGCTTGAGAAGACATGCTACCTCATAGAGACTTGGTCCCCTCTTAAAGGGGACGTTCATGTGTTGCACTTAGAGAATAGTATTGCTTTAAGACTGAGAGATAGCAATAGTGTTTCGATAAAGAGAACGTGATGATAATGTTTATGTGAGAAAGTTATATGTATCCAACTAGTTAATTGTAAAGAAATGCTGATGATGTTCCCTGAAAGAAAGTGAAAGCTAGGAGAAGGTTTAATGTTCTATAGAAAATGTTTGATAATGTTGATAGACAACGAGGACAGAAGGTGAACCCTGAGTCCTCCTAGGAGTCATGTAAAGATGGCTCGGTGCTCTTAAACTGAAAGTAATGTTATGTTCTATACTGTGTATAGTAGTTGAAAAGACAGAAGGCTCGGGCTGAAAGGAGCGGTCCTGTAAGAAAGGAGAGGCAGTAGGTCTGGTGCCGTTAGGACAGGCGGTCCTGCAGATTCAAAGAAGGAGAATGTAAAAGTTAAATTGCCTTATAATTAGTGTTGAGCGATACTTTCCGATATCGGAAAGTATCGGTATCGGAAAGTATCGGCCGATACCGTCACAGTATCGGAATCCAATCCGATACCGATACCCGATCCCAATGCAAGTCAATGGGACGAAAATATCGGAATTAAAATAAACCCTTTCTTTCCTTGTAGGTTAATTCTACATGAAGGAAAACAACTAAGAATAATGTAGGATGTATTGGGGGAGGTGGCGGAGACATTAAAGGCACAGGGGTTTATCCCAATCAAATAGAATAGCAGTATTTTTAATTTTTTTATGACGTTCGGCGTTAGAAAGAATTTGACTATGTTAATTTTTTATTTATTTTGTCAGATATTGATGTTTCACTACTTCCACGCCCTTCACCCTATTTTTTACTTCTCCCACACTTTCTTCTTCATTATCCTCATCATCAGCTTCTGTGACATCAACTTCTTCACCTTATTCATCTTCTTCTTTTCTACGTATATATATATATTTTTTTTTACATTGTTCATATTCTTTTTATTTAACTATTATCTTTTTTATATTCAACTTCTTCATCATATTCTTATTTGTGACAGGCATTCCCGTAGTTGTTATCTATAAAAGTTTGAAGATTACACCTTCCGTTCTGCCTGTCACAAAACAGTTACATTTGTCCGCGTTCAGTTTGGCCTGCAGCATCAGGCTTTATCCAGGGGCACCACGAGGAGGAACGGACTCACCCCCATACACTGCTTAGTCTTCTTCTGCTTATAATTTAGATAATATCTTTTGCTCTGATATTTAGTCTTATGCTTAATGTTCTTCTGCTCTTTGTTCTGCAGCCTCTTGTTCTTCTGCTTCTCGGTCTTCCAGGTTGTCGTCGTCATCTCCAGGGTCGTCATCTCCAGGGTCGTCGTCATCGGGGTCGTCGTCATCGGGGTCGTCGTCATCGGGGTCGTCTTCAGGGTCATCGTCTCCAGGGTCGTCGTCATCTCGGTGGTTGTCGTCTCTGGTGTCGTCATCATCTTAGGGGTGGTCTTCCGGGTCATCGTCTTTCGGGTCTTGAACTTGGAAATGTAGCAGAAGGTACAAGAAGGCTGAGAAAATGCCGAGAAACAGCTGATGGAACTGGAACTCGGATGGCTACCCGAAGGTCCAAGAGCCAATGGAACTACCGAGGACCAGCTGACGTTACTGGAACCCGGTTACTAAGCAGGAGGTACCCGTGCCTGAAAGCACTACCAAGGACCACCTGACGTTGGTGGAACTCGGATACCCAGAGGGAGGCACCTAAGCCAAAGGCTCT
Source organism: Ranitomeya variabilis (assembly GCF_051348905.1). NCBI lineage: Eukaryota > Metazoa > Chordata > Amphibia > Anura > Dendrobatidae > Ranitomeya > Ranitomeya variabilis. The sequence goes on from NC_135235.1 coordinate 297,904,326, forward strand.
GCCCGGAACCAGCTGACGGTACTGGAACCAGGATGGGGAGCAGAAGGTACAAGAGCAAAAGACACTGCCGAGAACCAGCTGACGGTACTGGAACCCGGATGGGTAGCCGAAGGTCCAAGAGCCAATGGAACTACCGAGGACCAGCTGACGTTACTGGAACCCGGTTACTAAGCAGGAGGTACCCGTGCCTGAAAGCACTACCAAGGACCACCTGACGTTGGTGGAACTCGGATACCCAGAGGGAGGCACCTAAGCCAAAGGCTCTGCCCGGAACCAGCTGACGGTACTGGAACCAGGATGGGGAGCAGAAGGTACAAGAGCAAAAGACACTGCCGAGAACCAGCTGACGGTACTGGAACCCGGATGGGGACCTATTCAAGCTTGTCTTCCTAGGGCCCCAACTGGCGGTGTGTTAGAGCCCAGGGACAGCAGGAGGAGGAGCAGGGGGAGGGGAGTGTAGGCCGAAGCCTGCACAGGCGGCAGCTTTGGGTGTGTTGTGTCTGCGTGGCTTTTGCAGGACACGTTGCCGGCTACACAGCAGGGGAACAGCTGGCGGTGCTGGACCCCACTGACACATTGGCGAGGTGTTTGGCTCTGTGCAGCCAGCACTTCCGGACAGCAACTAGCGTTGTTGGAGCCCGGGCTCTGCAGGTGGAGCAGAGTGTAGGCCGAAGCCTAATTGAACCGATTTCAAAAGTCACCTTTAACCCCCCCTCAGGGGTTACAAAGTAGAAGAGCCACAGCTTATGCAGCAGCAGTGCTGCGCAAGTCAAAGGTTGCTCTTGTAATTTTTCTCCTTGCACACGCTGAATGGAACACGTATAACATTTAGCCCTTTATACAGTCAAACTGTGTAATGGAGGCGAGAGTTCCCTTTGTAATGAGACGCAGCACAGGTGTCAAGAATCCCACCTTGGTGCTGGGTGCAGCCTCCCGAGCGTTGTTATTTGCTGTACAGGAGTCTGCGCTGTCGTGTTATCCCCTGGCCTAGCGCCGTTAGCGCTGCCCATCTTCTGGCATCATGTAATGTCGGCCGGTGCGGTTCGCGATGCCCATGAATCCCAGCCCCGCAGTGTCTTAACATTGTTAAAACACTGCGGGGCTGGGATTCAGGGCCTGGCGCAGCACATATGTTCGCCTCTCACACTCGGGTCCTTACACCCGCTTCAGACTGTGCGGCGTCATCTGATCCCTTATCGCATGCCACGGCCATGAAGCCGCACAGTCCGAAGAAGGCGGAAGGAGAGGAGGGACAGGCGAACTGATGCACTGATCCTGCCCATGAATCACACCCTCGCAGTCCCAATAAATAAGACACCGAGGGGCGTTGTGTGGGTCAGGGCGGCCGCAGAGGCGCAGCCAGCCAAACAATGATGCCAGAAGACGGGCAGCGCTACCAAGGGGGTTGCAGCGTGTCATTACAAAGGAAAGTCACACCACCGGGACGGTTAAATGGTCACACAGAGGACACATTTCAGACGTGTTTTCAGTTCCACATGTGCGAGGAGAATACGTTTCTGAGCCACCTTGCACACATGCAGCATTACCGCTGTACAAGGTGGCTGGATAACGTAAAAACGCCTGGGGGAGGGGGGACAGGTTCCCTTCAATTTCAGTTCTTGTGTCTGCGTGGCTTTTGCAGGACACGTTGCCGGCTGCACAGCAGGGGAACAGCTGGCGGTGCTGGACCCCACTGACACATTGGCTGGTGTTTTTCTCTGTGCAGCTAGCACATCTGGGCCCCAACTGGCGGTGTGTTAGAGCCCAGGGACAGCAGGAGGAGGAGCAGGAGGAGGAGGAGCAGGGGGAGGGGAGTGTAGGCCGAAGCCTGCACAGGCGGCAGCTTTGGGTGTGTTGTGTCTGCGTGGCTTTTGCAGGACACGTTGCCGGCTACACAGCAGGGGAACAGCTGGCGGTGCTGGACCCCACTGACACATTGGCGAGGTGTTTGGCTCTGTGCAGCCAGCACTTCCGGACAGCAACTAGCGTTGTTGGAGCCCGGGCTCTGCAGGTGGAGCAGAGTGTAGGCCGAAGCCTAATTGAACCGATTTCAAAAGTCACCTTTAACCCCCCCTCAGGGGTTACAAAGTAGAAGAGCCACAGCTTATGCAGCAGCAGTGCTGCGCAAGTCAAAGGTTGCTCTTGTAATTTTTCTCCTTGCACACGCTGAATGGAACACGTATAACATTTAGCCCTTTATACAGTCAAACTGTGTAATGGAGGCGAGAGTTCCCTTTGTAATGAGACGCAGCACAGGTGTCAAGAATCCCACCTTGGTGCTGGGTGCAGCCTCCCGAGCGTTGTTATTTGCTGTACAGGAGTCTGCGCTGTCGTGTTATCCCCTGGCCTAGCGCCGTTAGCGCTGCCCATCTTCTGGCATCATGTAATGTCGGCCGGTGCGGTTCGCGATGCCCATGAATCCCAGCCCCGCAGTGTCTTAACATTGTTAAAACACTGCGGGGCTGGGATTCAGGGCCTGGCGCAGCACATATGTTCGCCTCTCACACTCGGGTCCTTACACCCGCTTCAGACTGTGCGGCGTCATCTGATCCCTTATCGCATGCCACGGCCATGAAGCCGCACAGTCCGAAGAAGGCGGAAGGAGAGGAGGGACAGGCGAACTGATGCACTGATCCTGCCCATGAATCACACCCTCGCAGTCCCAATAAATAAGACACCGAGGGGCGTTGTGTGGGTCAGGGCGGCCGCAGAGGCGCAGCCAGCCAAACAATGATGCCAGAAGACGGGCAGCGCTACCAAGGGGGTTGCAGCGTGTCATTACAAAGGAAAGTCACACCACCGGGACGGTTAAATGGTCACACAGAGGACACATTTCAGACGTGTTTTCAGTTCCACATGTGCGAGGAGAATACGTTTCTGAGCCACCTTGCACACATGCAGCATTACCGCTGTACAAGGTGGCTGGATAACGTAAAAACACCTGGGGGAGGGGGGACAGGTTCCCTTCAATTTCAGTTCTTGTGTCTGCGTGGCTTTTGCAGGACACGTTGCCGGCTGCACAGCAGGGGAACAGCTGGCGGTGCTGGACCCCACTGACACATTGGCTGGTGTTTTTCTCTGTGCAGCTAGCACATCTGGGCCCCAACTGGCGGTGTGTTAGAGCCCAGGGACAGCAGGAGGAGGAGCAGGAGGAGGAGGAGCAGGGGGAGGGGAGTGTAGGCCGAAGCCTGCACAGGCGGCAGCTTTGGGTGTGTTGTGTCTGCGTGGCTTTTGCAGGACACGTTGCCGGCTACACAGCAGGGGAACAGCTGGCGGTGCTGGACCCCACTGACACATTGGCGAGGTGTTTGGCTCTGTGCAGCCAGCACTTCCGGACAGCAACTAGCGTTGTTGGAGCCCGGGCTCTGCAGGTGGAGCAGAGTGTAGGCCGAAGCCTAATTGAACCGATTTCAAAAGTCACCTTTAACCCCCCCTCAGGGGTTACAAAGTAGAAGAGCCACAGCTTATGCAGCAGCAGTGCTGCGCAAGTCAAAGGTTGCTCTTGTAATTTTTCTCCTTGCACACGCTGAATGGAACACGTATAACATTTAGCCCTTTATACAGTCAAACTGTGTAATGGAGGCGAGAGTTCCCTTTGTAATGAGACGCAGCACAGGTGTCAAGAATCCCACCTTGGTGCTGGGTGCAGCCTCCCGAGCGTTGTTATTTGCTGTACAGGAGTCTGCGCTGTCGTGTTATCCCCTGGCCTAGCGCCGTTAGCGCTGCCCATCTTCTGGCATCATGTAATGTCGGCCGGTGCGGTTCGCGATGCCCATGAATCCCAGCCCCGCAGTGTCTTAACATTGTTAAAACACTGCGGGGCTGGGATTCAGGGCCTGGCGCAGCACATATGTTCGCCTCTCACACTCGGGTCCTTACACCCGCTTCAGACTGTGCGGCGTCATCTGATCCCTTATCGCATGCCACGGCCATGAAGCCGCACAGTCCGAAGAAGGCGGAAGGAGAGGAGGGACAGGCGAACTGATGCACTGATCCTGCCCATGAATCACACCCTCGCAGTCCCAATAAATAAGACACCGAGGGGCGTTGTGTGGGTCAGGGCGGCCGCAGAGGCGCAGCCAGCCAAACAATGATGCCAGAAGACGGGCAGCGCTACCAAGGGGGTTGCAGCGTGTCATTACAAAGGAAAGTCACACCACCGGGACGGTTAAATGGTCACACAGAGGACACATTTCAGACGTGTTTTCAGTTCCACATGTGCGAGGAGAATACGTTTCTGAGCCACCTTGCACACATGCAGCATTACCGCTGTACAAGGTGGCTGGATAACGTAAAAACGCCTGGGGGAGGGGGGACAGGTTCCCTTCAATTTCAGTTCTTGTGTCTGCGTGGCTTTTGCAGGACACGTTGCCGGCTGCACAGCAGGGGAACAGCTGGCGGTGCTGGACCCCACTGACACATTGGCTGGTGTTTTTCTCTGTGCAGCTAGCACATCTGGGCCCCAACTGGCGGTGTGTTAGAGCCCAGGGACAGCAGGAGGAGGAGCAGGAGGAGGAGGAGCAGGGGGAGGGGAGTGTAGGCCGAAGCCTGCACAGGCGGCAGCTTTGGGTGTGTTGTGTCTGCGTGGGTTTTGCAGGACACGTTGCCGGCTACACAGCAGGGGAACAGCTGGCGGTGCTGGACCCCACTGACACATTGGCGAGGTGTTTGGCTCTGTGCAGCCAGCACTTCCGGACAGCAACTAGCGTTGTTGGAGCCCGGGCTCTGCAGGTGGAGCAGAGTGTAGGCCGAAGCCTAATTGAACCGATTTCAAAAGTCACCTTTAACCCCCCCTCAGGGGTTACAAAGTAGAAGAGCCACAGCTTATGCAGCAGCAGTGCTGCGCAAGTCAAAGGTTGCTCTTGTAATTTTTCTCCTTGCACACGCTGAATGGAACACGTATAACATTTAGCCCTTTATACAGTCAAACTGTGTAATGGAGGCGAGAGTTCCCTTTGTAATGAGACGCAGCACAGGTGTCAAGAATCCCACCTTGGTGCTGGGTGCAGCCTCCCGAGCGTTGTTATTTGCTGTACAGGAGTCTGCGCTGTCGTGTTATCCCCTGGCCTAGCGCCGTTAGCGCTGCCCATCTTCTGGCATCATGTAATGTCGGCCGGTGCGGTTCGCGATGCCCATGAATCCCAGCCCCGCAGTGTCTTAACATTGTTAAAACACTGCGGGGCTGGGATTCAGGGCCTGGCGCAGCACATATGTTCGCCTCTCACACTCGGGTCCTTACACCCGCTTCAGACTGTGCGGCGTCATCTGATCCCTTATCGCATGCCACGGCCATGAAGCCGCACAGTCCGAAGAAGGCGGAAGGAGAGGAGGGACAGGCGAACTGATGCACTGATCCTGCCCATGAATCACACCCTCGCAGTCCCAATAAATAAGACACCGAGGGGCGTTGTGTGGGTCAGGGCGGCCGCAGAGGCGCAGCCAGCCAAACAATGATGCCAGAAGACGGGCAGCGCTACCAAGGGGGTTGCAGCGTGTCATTACAAAGGAAAGTCACACCACCGGGACGGTTAAATGGTCACACAGAGGACACATTTCAGACGTGTTTTCAGTTCCACATGTGCGAGGAGAATACGTTTCTGAGCCACCTTGCACACATGCAGCATTACCGCTGTACAAGGTGGCTGGATAACGTAAAAACGCCTGGGGGAGGGGGGACAGGTTCCCTTCAATTTCAGTTCTTGTGTCTGCGTGGCTTTTGCAGGACACGTTGCCGGCTGCACAGCAGGGGAACAGCTGGCGGTGCTGGACCCCACTGACACATTGGCTGGTGTTTTTCTCTGTGCAGCTAGCACATCTGGGCCCCAACTGGCGGTGTGTTAGAGCCCAGGGACAGCAGGAGGAGGAGCAGGAGGAGGAGGAGCAGGGGGAGGGGAGTGTAGGCCGAAGCCTGCACAGGCGGCAGCTTTGGGTGTGTTGTGTCTGCGTGGCTTTTGCAGGACACGTTGCCGGCTACACAGCAGGGGAACAGCTGGCGGTGCTGGACCCCACTGACACATTGGCGAGGTGTTTGGCTCTGTGCAGCCAGCACTTCCGGACAGCAACTAGCGTTGTTGGAGCCCGGGCTCTGCAGGTGGAGCAGAGTGTAGGCCGAAGCCTAATTGAACCGATTTCAAAAGTCACCTTTAACCCCCCCTCAGGGGTTACAAAGTAGAAGAGCCACAGCTTATGCAGCAGCAGTGCTGCGCAAGTCAAAGGTTGCTCTTGTAATTTTTCTCCTTGCACACGCTGAATGGAACACGTATAACATTTAGCCCTTTATACAGTCAAACTGTGTAATGGAGGCGAGAGTTCCCTTTGTAATGAGACGCAGCACAGGTGTCAAGAATCCCACCTTGGTGCTGGGTGCAGCCTCCCGAGCGTTGTTATTTGCTGTACAGGAGTCTGCGCTGTCGTGTTATCCCCTGGCCTAGCGCCGTTAGCGCTGCCCATCTTCTGGCATCATGTAATGTCGGCCGGTGCGGTTCGCGATGCCCATGAATCCCAGCCCCGCAGTGTCTTAACATTGTTAAAACACTGCGGGGCTGGGATTCAGGGCCTGGCGCAGCACATATGTTCGCCTCTCACACTCGGGTCCTTACACCCGCTTCAGACTGTGCGGCGTCATCTGATCCCTTATCGCATGCCACGGCCATGAAGCCGCACAGTCCGAAGAAGGCGGAAGGAGAGGAGGGACAGGCGAACTGATGCACTGATCCTGCCCATGAATCACACCCTCGCAGTCCCAATAAATAAGACACCGAGGGGCGTTGTGTGGGTCAGGGCGGCCGCAGAGGCGCAGCCAGCCAAACAATGATGCCAGAAGACGGGCAGCGCTACCAAGGGGGTTGCAGCGTGTCATTACAAAGGAAAGTCACACCACCGGGACGGTTAAATGGTCACACAGAGGACACATTTCAGACGTGTTTTCAGTTCCACATGTGCGAGGAGAATACGTTTCTGAGCCACCTTGCACACATGCAGCATTACCGCTGTACAAGGTGGCTGGATAACGTAAAAACGCCTGGGGGAGGGGGGACAGGTTCCCTTCAATTTCAGTTCTTGTGTCTGCGTGGCTTTTGCAGGACACGTTGCCGGCTGCACAGCAGGGGAACAGCTGGCGGTGCTGGACCCCACTGACACATTGGCTGGTGTTTTTCTCTGTGCAGCTAGCACATCTGGGCCCCAACTGGCGGTGTGTTAGAGCCCAGGGACAGCAGGAGGAGGAGCAGGAGGAGGAGGAGCAGGGGGAGGGGAGTGTAGGCCGAAGCCTGCACAGGCGGCAGCTTTGGGTGTGTTGTGTCTGCGTGGCTTTTGCAGGACACGTTGCCGGCTACACAGCAGGGGAACAGCTGGCGGTGCTGGACCCCACTGACACATTGGCGAGGTGTTTGGCTCTGTGCAGCCAGCACTTCCGGACAGCAACTAGCGTTGTTGGAGCCCGGGCTCTGCAGGTGGAGCAGAGTGTAGGCCGAAGCCTAATTGAACCGATTTCAAAAGTCACCTTTAACCCCCCCTCAGGGGTTACAAAGTAGAAGAGCCACAGCTTATGCAGCAGCAGTGCTGCGCAAGTCAAAGGTTGCTCTTGTAATTTTTCTCCTTGCACACGCTGAATGGAACACGTATAACATTTAGCCCTTTATACAGTCAAACTGTGTAATGGAGGCGAGAGTTCCCTTTGTAATGAGACGCAGCACAGGTGTCAAGAATCCCACCTTGGTGCTGGGTGCAGCCTCCCGAGCGTTGTTATTTGCTGTACAGGAGTCTGCGCTGTCGTGTTATCCCCTGGCCTAGCGCCGTTAGCGCTGCCCATCTTCTGGCATCATGTAATGTCGGCCGGTGCGGTTCGCGATGCCCATGAATCCCAGCCCCGCAGTGTCTTAACATTGTTAAAACACTGCGGGGCTGGGATTCAGGGCCTGGCGCAGCACATATGTTCGCCTCTCACACTCGGGTCCTTACACCCGCTTCAGACTGTGCGGCGTCATCTGATCCCTTATCGCATGCCACGGCCATGAAGCCGCACAGTCCGAAGAAGGCGGAAGGAGAGGAGGGACAGGCGAACTGATGCACTGATCCTGCCCATGAATCACACCCTCGCAGTCCCAATAAATAAGACACCGAGGGGCGTTGTGTGGGTCAGGGCGGCCGCAGAGGCGCAGCCAGCCAAACAATGATGCCAGAAGACGGGCAGCGCTACCAAGGGGGTTGCAGCGTGTCATTACAAAGGAAAGTCACACCACCGGGACGGTTAAATGGTCACACAGAGGACACATTTCAGACGTGTTTTCAGTTCCACATGTGCGAGGAGAATACGTTTCTGAGCCACCTTGCACACATGCAGCATTACCGCTGTACAAGGTGGCTGGATAACGTAAAAACGCCTGGGGGAGGGGGGACAGGTTCCCTTCAATTTCAGTTCTTGTGTCTGCGTGGCTTTTGCAGGACACGTTGCCGGCTGCACAGCAGGGGAACAGCTGGCGGTGCTGGACCCCACTGACACATTGGCTGGTGTTTTTCTCTGTGCAGCTAGCACATCTGGGCCCCAACTGGCGGTGTGTTAGAGCCCAGGGACAGCAGGAGGAGGAGCAGGAGGAGGAGGAGCAGGGGGAGGGGAGTGTAGGCCGAAGCCTGCACAGGCGGCAGCTTTGGGTGTGTTGTGTCTGCGTGGCTTTTGCAGGACACGTTGCCGGCTACACAGCAGGGGAACAGCTGGCGGTGCTGGACCCCACTGACACATTGGCGAGGTGTTTGGCTCTGTGCAGCCAGCACTTCCGGACAGCAACTAGCGTTGTTGGAGCCCGGGCTCTGCAGGTGGAGCAGAGTGTAGGCCGAAGCCTAATTGAACCGATTTCAAAAGTCACCTTTAACCCCCCCTCAGGGGTTACAAAGTAGAAGAGCCACAGCTTATGCAGCAGCAGTGCTGCGCAAGTCAAAGGTTGCTCTTGTAATTTTTCTCCTTGCACACGCTGAATGGAACACGTATAACATTTAGCCCTTTATACAGTCAAACTGTGTAATGGAGGCGAGAGTTCCCTTTGTAATGAGACGCAGCACAGGTGTCAAGAATCCCACCTTGGTGCTGGGTGCAGCCTCCCGAGCGTTGTTATTTGCTGTACAGGAGTCTGCGCTGTCGTGTTATCCCCTGGCCTAGCGCCGTTAGCGCTGCCCATCTTCTGGCATCATGTAATGTCGGCCGGTGCGGTTCGCGATGCCCATGAATCCCAGCCCCGCAGTGTCTTAACATTGTTAAAACACTGCGGGGCTGGGATTCAGGGCCTGGCGCAGCACATATGTTCGCCTCTCACACTCGGGTCCTTACACCCGCTTCAGACTGTGCGGCGTCATCTGATCCCTTATCGCATGCCACGGCCATGAAGCCGCACAGTCCGAAGAAGGCGGAAGGAGAGGAGGGACAGGCGAACTGATGCACTGATCCTGCCCATGAATCACACCCTCGCAGTCCCAATAAATAAGACACCGAGGGGCGTTGTGTGGGTCAGGGCGGCCGCAGAGGCGCAGCCAGCCAAACAATGATGCCAGAAGACGGGCAGCGCTACCAAGGGGGTTGCAGCGTGTCATTACAAAGGAAAGTCACACCACCGGGACGGTTAAATGGTCACACAGAGGACACATTTCAGACGTGTTTTCAGTTCCACATGTGCGAGGAGAATACGTTTCTGAGCCACCTTGCACACATGCAGCATTACCGCTGTACAAGGTGGCTGGATAACGTAAAAACGCCTGGGGGAGGGGGGACAGGTTCCCTTCAATTTCAGTTCTTGTGTCTGCGTGGCTTTTGCAGGACACGTTGCCGGCTGCACAGCAGGGGAACAGCTGGCGGTGCTGGACCCCACTGACACATTGGCTGGTGTTTTTCTCTGTGCAGCTAGCACATCTGGGCCCCAACTGGCGGTGTGTTAGAGCCCAGGGACAGCAGGAGGAGGAGCAGGAGGAGGAGGAGCAGGGGGAGGGGAGTGTAGGCCGAAGCCTGCACAGGCGGCAGCTTTGGGTGTGTTGTGTCTGCGTGGCTTTTGCAGGACACGTTGCCGGCTACACAGCAGGGGAACAGCTGGCGGTGCTGGACCCCACTGACACATTGGCGAGGTGTTTGGCTCTGTGCAGCCAGCACTTCCGGACAGCAACTAGCGTTGTTGGAGCCCGGGCTCTGCAGGTGGAGCAGAGTGTAGGCCGAAGCCTAATTGAACCGATTTCAAAAGTCACCTTTAACCCCCCCTCAGGGGTTACAAAGTAGAAGAGCCACAGCTTATGCAGCAGCAGTGCTGCGCAAGTCAAAGGTTGCTCTTGTAATTTTTCTCCTTGCACACGCTGAATGGAACACGTATAACATTTAGCCCTTTATACAGTCAAACTGTGTAATGGAGGCGAGAGTTCCCTTTGTAATGAGACGCAGCACAGGTGTCAAGAATCCCACCTTGGTGCTGGGTGCAGCCTCCCGAGCGTTGTTATTTGCTGTACAGGAGTCTGCGCTGTCGTGTTATCCCCTGGCCTAGCGCCGTTAGCGCTGCCCATCTTCTGGCATCATGTAATGTCGGCCGGTGCGGTTCGCGATGCCCATGAATCCCAGCCCCGCAGTGTCTTAACATTGTTAAAACACTGCGGGGCTGGGATTCAGGGCCTGGCGCAGCACATATGTTCGCCTCTCACACTCGGGTCCTTACACCCGCTTCAGACTGTGCGGCGTCATCTGATCCCTTATCGCATGCCACGGCCATGAAGCCGCACAGTCCGAAGAAGGCGGAAGGAGAGGAGGGACAGGCGAACTGATGCACTGATCCTGCCCATGAATCACACCCTCGCAGTCCCAATAAATAAGACACCGAGGGGCGTTGTGTGGGTCAGGGCGGCCGCAGAGGCGCAGCCAGCCAAACAATGATGCCAGAAGACGGGCAGCGCTACCAAGGGGGTTGCAGCGTGTCATTACAAAGGAAAGTCACACCACCGGGACGGTTAAATGGTCACACAGAGGACACATTTCAGACGTGTTTTCAGTTCCACATGTGCGAGGAGAATACGTTTCTGAGCCACCTTGCACACATGCAGCATTACCGCTGTACAAGGTGGCTGGATAACGTAAAAACGCCTGGGGGAGGGGGGACAGGTTCCCTTCAATTTCAGTTCTTGTGTCTGCGTGGCTTTTGCAGGACACGTTGCCGGCTGCACAGCAGGGGAACAGCTGGCGGTGCTGGACCCCACTGACACATTGGCTGGTGTTTTTCTCTGTGCAGCTAGCACATCTGGGCCCCAACTGGCGGTGTGTTAGAGCCCAGGGACAGCAGGAGGAGGAGCAGGAGGAGGAGGAGCAGGGGGAGGGGAGTGTAGGCCGAAGCCTGCACAGGCGGCAGCTTTGGGTGTGTTGTGTCTGCGTGGCTTTTGCAGGACACGTTGCCGGCTACACAGCAGGGGAACAGCTGGCGGTGCTGGACCCCACTGACACATTGGCGAGGTGTTTGGCTCTGTGCAGCCAGCACTTCCGGACAGCAACTAGCGTTGTTGGAGCCCGGGCTCTGCAGGTGGAGCAGAGTGTAGGCCGAAGCCTAATTGAACCGATTTCAAAAGTCACCTTTAACCCCCCCTCAGGGGTTACAAAGTAGAAGAGCCACAGCTTATGCAGCAGCAGTGCTGCGCAAGTCAAAGGTTGCTCTTGTAATTTTTCTCCTTGCACACGCTGAATGGAACACGTATAACATTTAGCCCTTTATACAGTCAAACTGTGTAATGGAGGCGAGAGTTCCCTTTGTAATGAGACGCAGCACAGGTGTCAAGAATCCCACCTTGGTGCTGGGTGCAGCCTCCCGAGCGTTGTTATTTGCTGTACAGGAGTCTGCGCTGTCGTGTTATCCCCTGGCCTAGCGCCGTTAGCGCTGCCCATCTTCTGGCATCATGTAATGTCGGCCGGTGCGGTTCGCGATGCCCATGAATCCCAGCCCCGCAGTGTCTTAACATTGTTAAAACACTGCGGGGCTGGGATTCAGGGCCTGGCGCAGCACATATGTTCGCCTCTCACACTCGGGTCCTTACACCCGCTTCAGACTGTGCGGCGTCATCTGATCCCTTATCGCATGCCACGGCCATGAAGCCGCACAGTCCGAAGAAGGCGGAAGGAGAGGAGGGACAGGCGAACTGATGCACTGATCCTGCCCATCAATCACACCCTCGCAGTCCCATTAAATAAGACAACGAGGGCTGTTGTGTGGGTCAGGGCGGCCGCAGAGGCGCAGCCAGCCAAACAATGATGCCAGAAGACGGGCAGCGTTACCAAGGAGCTTGTTGCGTGTGTCAATACAAAGTCAAATCACACCTGAGGGACGTTTTAATGGTCACAGAGGACACATTTTAGACGTGTTCACTTCAACATGGGCAAGGAGAATAAGTTTCTGAGCCACCTTGAACACATGCAGCATTACTGCTGTTCAAGGTAGCTGTAAAACATAGAAACACCTGGGGGAGGGGGGACAGGTTCCCTTCAATTTCAGTTCTTGTGTCTGCGTGGCGGTCGCAGGACACGTTGCCGGCTACACAGCAGGGGAACAGCTGGCGGTGCTGAACCCCACTGACACATTGGCTGGTGTTTTTCTCTGTGCAGCTAGCACATCTGGGCAAAAACTGGCGGTGTTAGAGCCCAGGGTCAGCAGGAGGAGCAGGGGGAGCGGAGTGTAGGCCGAAGCCTGCACTCGAGCAAGTTGAAAGGAAACCTTTTACACCCCCCCCCCCCCCCCCAGGCGTTTGTAGCTGAAAGAGCCATTGTGTACAGCACTAATGCTGGAAAAGGTAAACTTAGCTCTTTTAATTATGGTCCTTGTACATGCGGAACCTAACATTTATGAAATGTGTCTCCTCACAGCGTTAAACCGTCCGGTAGGTGGAACTTTCCTTTGTCGTGTGACGCAGCACAGCCATCATTTTTACCCCCTTGGCGCCGTGCGCCGCCTCCTCAGCGTTGTTTGAATCTGTCCCGGAGCCTGCGCTGTTAGGTTAGCCCTTGGCCATGCACACATGTTGCGCTGCCCGTCTTCTGACCTCATTTGGTGTCAGGCTGGCTGCGCCTGTGCGGGTGCGCTGGCCGAGATCCCGCCTCGCAGTGTCGTCTAATGTAATCCCACCGCGGGCCTGTGATCCGTGCCCGTGCGCAGTGCATATCCTCTCCTCTCACTCCCCTCCCTACGGCTTTTTCAGACTGTGCGGTGTCACGGCCGTGGCATGCTATTAGGGACCAGCTGACATCGCACAGTCTGAAGAAGCCGTAGGGAGGGAAGTGAGAGGAGAGGATATGCACTGCGCACGGGCACGGATCACAGGCCCGCGGTGGGATTACATTAGACGACACTGCGAGGCGGGATCTCGGCCAGCGCACCCGCACAGGCGCAGCCAGCCTGACACCAAATGAGGTCAGAAGACGGGCAGCGCAACATGTGTGCATGGCCAAGGGCTAACCTAACAGCGCAGGCTCCGGGACAGATTCAAACAACGCTGAGGAGGGGGCGCACGGCGCCAAGGGGGTAAAAATGATGGCTGTGCTGCGTCACACGACAAAGGAAAGTTCCACCTACCGGACGGTTTAACGCTGTGTGGGGACACATTTCATAAGTGTTTGGTTCAGCATGTGCAAGGAGCATCACGAAAAGAGGCACTTTTTCCCTTTGCATCATTACTGCTGCACAAGGTGGCTCCTTCAGTAACAAACGCCTGGGGGGGGGGGGGTCAGGTTCCCTTACATTTAACTTGTTGTGCCTGCGTGGCGGTCGCAGTACACGTTGCCGTATACACAGCAGGGGAACAGCTGGCGGTGCTGAACCCCACTAACACATTGGCGAGGTGTTTGGCTCTGTGCGTACAGCACTTCTGGACGGCAACTAGCGGTGTTGGAGCCCAGGGACAGGTGGAGGAGGAGGAGGTTGGAGGAGGTTGGAGGGATTGCCACACACACAGCAGGGGAACAGCTGACGTTACTGAACCCCAATAACAGAGGAGGGACTGTTGACTGTGCGTACAGCACTTCTGGACGGCAACTGGCGGTGTTGGAGCCCAGGGACAGGTGGAGGAGGAGGAGGTTGGAGGAGGTTGGAGGAGGTAGGAGTGATTGCCACACACACAGCAGGGGAACAGCTGACGTTACTGAACCCCAATAACAGAGGAGGGACTGTTGACTGTGCGTACAGCACTTCTGGACGGCAACTGGCGGTGTTGGAGCCCAGGGACAGGTGGAGGAGGAGGAGGTTGGAGGAGGTAGGAGGGATTGCCACACACACAGCAGGGGAACAGCTGACGTTACTGAACCCCAATAACAGAGGAGGGACTGTTGACTGTGCGTACAGCACTTCTGGACGGCAACTGGCGGTGTTGGAGCCCAGGGACAGGTGGAGGAGGAGGAGGTTGGAGGAGGTAGGAGGGATTGCCACACACACAGCAGGGGAACAGCTGACGTTACTGAACCCCAATAACAGAGGAGGGACTGTTGACTGTGCGTACAGCACTTCTGGACGGCAACTGGCGGTGTTGGAGCCCAGGGACAGGTGGAGGAGGAGGAGGTTGGAGGAGGTTGGAGGAGGTAGGAGGGATTGCCACACACACAGCAGGGGAACAGCTGACGTTACTGAACCCCAATAACAGAGGAGGGACTGTTGACTGTGCGTACAGCACTTCTGGACGGCAACTGGCGGTGTTGGAGCCCAGGGACAGGTGGAGGAGGAGGAGGTTGGAGGAGGTTGGAGGAGGTAGGAGGGATTGCCACACACACAGCAGGGGAACAGCTGACGTTACTGAACCCCAATAACAGAGGAGGGACTGTTGACTGTGCGTACAGCACTTCTGGACGGCAACTGGCGGTGTTGGAGCCCAGGGACAGGTGGAGGAGGAGGAGGTTGGAGGAGGTTGGAGGAGGTAGGAGGGATTGCCACACACACAGCAGGGGAACAGCTGACGTTACTGAACCCCAATAACAGAGGAGGGACTGTTGACTGTGCGTACAGCACTTCTGGACGGCAACTGGCGGTGTTGGAGCCCAGGGACAGGTGGAGGAGGAGGAGGTTGGAGGAGGTAGGAGGGATTGCCACACACACAGCAGGGGAACAGCTGATGTTACTGAACCCCAATAACAGAGGAGGGACTGTTGACTGTGCGTACAGCACTTCTGGACGGCAACTGGCGGTGTTGGAGCCCAGGGACAGGTGGAGGAGGAGGAGGTTGGAGGAGGTAGGAGGGATTGCCACACACACAGCAGGGGAACAGCTGACGTTACTGAACCCCAATAACAGAGGAGGGACTGTTGACTGTGCGTACAGCACTTCTGGACGGCAACTGGCGGTGTTGGAGCCCAGGGACAGGTGGAGGAGGAGGAGGTTGGAGGAGGTTGGAGGAGGTAGGAGGGATTGCCACACACACAGCAGGGGAACAGCTGACATTACTGAACCCCAATAACAGAGGAGGGACTGTTGACTGTGCGTACAGCACTTCTGGACGGCAACTGGCGGTGTTGGAGCCCAGGGACAGGTGGAGGAGGAGGAGGTTGGAGGAGGTTGGAGGAGGTAGGAGGGATTGCCACACACACAGCAGGGGAACAGCTGACGTTACTGAACCCCAATAACAGAGGAGGGACTGTTGACTGTGCGTACAGCACTTCTGGACGGCAACTGGCGGTGTTGGAGCCCAGGGACAGGTGGAGGAGGAGGAGGTTGGAGGAGGTAGGAGGGATTGCCACACACACAGCAGGGGAACAGCTGACGTTACTGAACCCCAATAACAGAGGAGGGACTGTTGACTGTGCGTACAGCACTTCTGGACGGCAACTGGCGGTGTTGGAGCCCAGGGACAGGTGGAGGAGGAGGAGGTTGGAGGAGGTAGGAGGGATTGCCACACACACAGCAGGGGAACAGCTGACGTTACTGAACCCCAATAACAGAGGAGGGACTGTTGACTGTGCGTACAGCACTTCTGGACGGCAACTGGCGGTGTTGGAGCCCAGGGACAGGTGGAGGAGGAGGAGGTTGGAGGAGGTTGGAGGAGGTAGGAGGGATTGCCACACACACAGCAGGGGAACAGCTGACGTTACTGAACCCCAATAACAGAGGAGGGACTGTTGACTGTGCGTACAGCACTTCTGGTCGGCAACTGGCGGTGTTGGAGCCCAGGGACAGGTGGAGGAGGAGGAGGTTGGAGGAGGTTGGAGGAGGTAGGAGGGATTGCCACACACACAGCAGGGGAACAGCTGACGTTACTGAACCCCAATAACAGAGGAGCGACTGTTGACTGTGCGTACAGCACTTCTGGACGGCAACTAGCGGTGTTGGAGCCCAGGGGCAGGTGGAAAAGCAGAGGAACACAATGTAGGCCGAAGCCTGAGAAAGTCGAAAGGGAACCTTTACACCCCAAGGCGTTTGTAGCTGAAAGAGCCAGCTTGTGCAGCACAAAAGATGCAAAAGGAAAAGGTGGCTCTTTTCATCATGCTCCTTGCAAACACAGAACTAAACACTTTTAAAATGTGTCCCCTGAAGCCGTGAAACCGTCCCGGAGGTGGGACTTTCCTTCGTAATATGACGCAGCACAGCCATCATTACTACCCCCCCGCCGCCGTGCCCCGGCTCCTCAGCGTTGTTTGATTCCGTCCCGGAGCCTGCGCTGTTATGTTATCCCGTGGCCAGGCACACTTAGCGCTGCCCATCTTCTGACATCATTTGGTGTCAGGCTGGCTGCGCCTGTGCGGCCGCGCTGGCCGAGAGCCCGCCTCGCAGTGTCTTCTGATGTAATCCCACTGGGGGCCTGGGATCCATGGCCATGCGCAGTGCATATCCTCGCCTCTCACTCCCCTCCCTACGGCTTCTTTTTCAGACTGTGCGGTGTCACGGCCGTGGCATGCTATTAGGGACCAGCTGACACCGAACAGTCTGAAGAAGCCATAGGGAGATGAGTGAGAGGTGGAGGTTCAGATATGCACTGCGCATGTCCATAGATCCCAGGCCCCCAGTGGGATTAAATCAGAAGACACTGTGAGGCGGGCTCTCGGCCAGCGTGGCCGCACAGGCGCAGCCAGCCTGACACCAAATGATGCCAGAAGACGGGCAGCGCTAAGTGTGCCTGGCCACGGGATAACATAACAGCGCAGGCTCCGGGACGGAATCAAACAACGCTGAGGAGCCGGGGCGCGGCGCCGGGGGGGTAGGAATGACGGCTGTGCTGCGTCATATTACGAAGGAAAGTCCCACCTCCGGGACGGTTTTACGGTATCAGTGGACACATTTTATAAGTGTTAAGTTTTGCGTGTGCAAGGAGCAAAACCAAAATAGCTACCTTTTTCCTTGTGCAGCATTACTGCTGCACAAGGTGGCTCTTTCAGTAACAAACGCCTTGGGGGGGGGGACAGATTCCCTTACATTTCAGTTGTTGTGTCAGCGTGGCGGTCGCATGACACATTGCCGGCTACACAGCTGGGGATCAGCTGACGTTACTGAAACCCAATAACACTGGGTCGTATGTTTTGACTGTGCAGACGGCACATCTGAGCCTCAACTGGCGGTGTTGGAGCCCAGGAATTTAAGTTCAGGTGGTAGAAAGATGAACACAACAGGAGACCTGGATAACGTATACAGTGACCTAATTATTTAATCAGGAGGAGGAGTGGCAAATTCCTGCGAGATCCAGGCCTTGTTCATTTTCAGGAAAGTAAGCCGGTCAACGTTATCGGAGGATAGTCGCATGCGACGGTCAGTTAGTACACCACCTGCAGCACTAAAGACACGTTCCGATAATACACTGGCCGCAGGGCAAGACAGCACCTCCAATGCATACTGGCTTAGCTCTGGCCATGTATCCAGCTTTGAGACCCAAAACTTGAAAGGGGAAGAGCCGTCTGGGAGTACAGCAAGAGGGCAAGACATGTAGTCTGTCACCATCTGACGGAACCGTTGCCTCCTGCTGACTGGAGCCGTCTGTGATGGTGTAGACTTTTGTGGCGGGCACAGAAAACTGTGCCACAGTTCGGCCATACTGGTCTTGCCTTGGGCAGAGGCACTGCTTCTGCTCCCTCTTTGTGCAGAGCCTCCACCACTGCCTGGACGCACTGAGCTGCTTTGGAATGCACTAGCAGCACTTCTCTCAGTTGGAATGGAGAAGATGATGGAACTGACCAGTGTGTCTTGGTACTCCCGCATTTTTCGCTCCCGGTTCAACGGTGTGATGAGGCTTTCTACGTTGTCCCGGTAGCGAGGATCGAGGAGGGTGAACACCCAATAATCAGACATGTTGAGAATGTGGTCGATGCGGCGGTCGTTTCTCAGGCACTGCAGCATGTAATCCACCATGTGCTGCAGACTGCCAACTGCCCAAGAAACGCTGTCCCCAGCTGGAGGCGTGATCTCTGCCCGCTCGTCATCACCCCACCCTCGCTGTACACACTGAGTACTGGACAATTCGGGAACTCCCTCCTCTGGACGGATGTCTTCCTCCTCCATTGACTCCTCCTCATCCTCCTCACAAACTGTCCCCTGCCTACGCGTTTGTGAGAAACCACGTGGCGCTGACTGTCCAGAAGATGATGGAAGTGGTGAATCCTCATCCTCCACCTCTTCCACAACATCATCCCTTAGCGCTTGCAGTGATTTTTCAAGCAGGCAGATAAGGGGGACAGTCATGCTGACTAGTGCATCATCTGCACTCGCCATCCGCGTGGAATAATCAAAGGGACGCAAAACCTGGCAGACATCCTTCATAGTGGCCCACTCTGTGGTTGTGAAGTCTGTACGGCGCTGACTGCGACTTTTTTGCGCCTGATACAGCTGGTACTCCATTACAGCTTGCTGCTGCTCACACAACCGCTCCAACATATGTAACGTGGAATTCCACCTGGTAGGTAGGTCACATATGATGCGATGTTCCGGCAGGCGGTGTCGGCGCTGCAGAGCCGCAATGCGCGCTTTTGCCGTGCTGGAACGCCGCAAGTGAGCACACTCTAGGCGGACCTTGTGCAGCAGTGCATCAAGATCCGGATAGTCCCTCAAAAAACTCTGCACGACCAAATTGAGCACATGTGCCAGACATGGGATGTGAGTGAGGTTGCCGAGGCCCAGGGCTGCCACCAGATTTCGGCCATTATCACACACTACCATGCCTGGCTGGAGATTCGCTGGCTCAAACCACACATCGCTCTCCTGCTTGATGGCATTCCAGAGCTCCTGCGCTGTGTGGCTACGATTCCCCAAAAAAATTAATTTCAAGACGGCCTGTTGACGTTTGGCCACGGCTGTGCTCATGTCGGTCGTAACAGGTACACGTTCATCACGGGTCCATGTGGAGGTGGACTGTGACGGCTCCTGCAGCGATGATTCTGAGGAACTGGTGTAAGAGGAGGAGTCAATGCGTACAGAATGGATTCCTGCAATCCTTGGAGTGGGCAGGACACGTCCTGCGCCACTCGCACGGTCTGTACCCGGCTCAACGACATTAACCCAATGGGCAGTGAGGGAAAGGTATCGCCCCTGTCCATGTTGACTGGTCCACGCATCGGTGGTGAGGTGGACCTTGCTACTGACGGCGTTCAGTAGCGCGTGTTTTATGTGTCCCTCCACATGCTTGTGCAGGGCAGGGACGGCTTGCCTGCTGAAGTAAAAGCGGCTGGGCACACTGTACTGTGGGACTGCCAATGACATCAAGTCACGGAAGCTGTCAGTCTCCACCAGCCTGAATGACAGCATTTCCAGTGACAGAAGTTTGGCAATGCCTGCAGTCAGAGCCTGTGCTCGTGGGTGGTTTGACGAGAAAGGCCGCCTTTTCTCCCATGCCTGTACTACCGATGGCTGTAGACTGGGCTGGGAGTGTGTGGTTGACTGGGAAAGTGGTGCTGCGGGTGGAATGACAGCGGGTCTCTGGACAACAGGGCCAGAGGTTCTTCCACGGCGATCCTGGGAGGAAGCCGAACCAGCTGCGTGTGAGCTAGAGGAAGAGGCAACACGAGCTGAAGAGGTGGTAGCTGCCGCTGTTGGTTGGCCTAGCTCTTCAGTGTGTTTGTCTAACTCCGCCGGGTGCCTGTTGCGCACATGTTTCCACATGTTGGAGGTATTGAGGTTGGCGACTTTTTGACCTCTTTTGATTTTTTGATGACACACCTTGCATCTGACATAGCAAATGTCATCTGCAACTGTGTCAAAAAAGGACCAGGCACTGCAAGTCTTGGGAGCCCCCCTTTTGACTTTTGGAAGAGACATGCTCCTTACGGGTGCCAAAGCGGAGGCTGCAGGATCCGCAGTCTTCCCCCTCCCTCTCCCTCTTTGGGCCGTACGGGGAATCTCTTCCTCAGAGCTGCTCCCACCACCTTCCTGTCCCTGACGCCAAGATGGGTCAAGGACCTCATCATCTACACTACCCTCTGCCCCCAACTGCTCCTCCTGGGTAGTCTCAGCAGCAGAGCACGCACCAGTAAGTGGCACCTGAGTGTCATCATCAGCTGATGCGGCCTGCGAGGTGGTGACCGGAGCCACTGGCCCACCCGCCTCTTCAGAGGAAGACAGAAAAAGCTGTTGGGCATCACTGCACCCTGCCTCTTCTTCCATTTCTCCAATGCTGCTTGGCTGGCCCCCTGTTTCCAAGCCAAGAGATGATTCAGAGAACAGAAGTAGAGACTGCTCCTGTCCTGGGATCTCTGTCTGCCTGGGCAATTTTGCAGGTGGTGAAGAGACAGATGGCTGCTCTCCAGTGCTCTGTGTCTGAGAGGATGTGGCACTAATGGAAGTTGATGCATTAGCTGCCATCCATCCCACAACGGCTTCAATTTGGTCTTCACGCAGCAGCGGTGTACGGCGCTCGGCGACAAAGCTGCGCATGAACGACTGTTCCCTTGTGAAAGTGGGTGCTGATGACTCACCGGTGCCCGCAGCAGGCACAGAATCCCCACGTCCACTCCCTGCTCCGCGCCCACGCCCACGCCCACGTGCCTTACTCACTGCCTTCTTCATCTTGGTTGACTGATAAAGATAAGCAGAAAAGTACTAACGGCTTTGTGTGCTTATTCCTGAGCAACTCCTCCTAACAGGTATAAGACACACTAATTTTCTAAAGTGTGGACTAGACTTGAATATGAGCTAATGTGGCCTACACAAATGTAAAGTGGTGTAACTGGTGTGTTTGGTGAACTTTATTATTTATTTATTTTTTTGGGGCTGAACTGACAACGGATAGAGCTGCAATCACACGGAGACCGTGCAGACAGCCGTAAACGGCGCTGCAAGGCCCAAAAACCCTCCTCTACTTTATCCTATGTAGTGTTTTTCCACAAATTAGCTGGAGACGGGTGGAAAGACACTAATAGGATTTTTTAAAATAAATTAGCAGCAGACTACACTACTTTGAAAAAAAAGAAAATTGATTTGGCGGTATGACGCAGTGAAAAACCCTGAGCTGCAGACAACCAGGCTACGGCTGCTCACAGACTACAGGGCGAGCTGCAGTCACACGGAGACCGTGCAGACAGCCGTAAATGGCGCTGCAAGGCCCAAAAACCCTCCTCTACTTTATCCTATGTAGTGTTTTTCCACAAATTAGCTGGAGACGGGTGGAAAGACACTAATAGGATTTTTTAAAATAAATTAGCAGCAGACTACACTACTTTGAAAAAAAAGAAAATTGATTTGGCGGTATGACGCAGTGAAAAACCCTGAGCTGGAGACAACCAGGCTATAGCTGCTCACAGATTACAGGGCGAGCTGCAGTCACACGGAGACCGTGCAGACAGCCGTAAACGGCGCTGCAAGGCCCAAAAACCCTCCTCTACTTTATCCTATGTAGTGTTTTTCCACAAATTAGCTGGAGACGGGTGGAAAGACACTAATAGGAATTTTTGGAAAAAATGTGCAGCAGCCTGCACTACTTCAAAAAAAAAAAAAAAAAGGACAGTATGAGGCAATGAACCACCCTCCCTGAACTGAATACAACCAGCTATGGATGGCCTATGTGGCTGCACTCAGACTAGAGAGTGGGCTGCACTCACACACACACACAGAGAGACCTTGCAGATCGCTGTGAAAACAGCGCTACAAGGCAAAAGGAAGGTGAATAGTAGGTGAACACAGCGGTTGCTAAATTAGCCTTTGGAAAGCACAAAGAAGCAAATCGCTATCTCTAAACTGTCCCTCAGTCAGCAAACAGCGTCCTGTCACTAACTGAATTCACAGCAGAGTGATCGCAAAATGGCGCCAGCGACTTTTAAACTGCATCATGACATCATTTCAGCAGCCAATCACAGCCTTGCCAGTAGTTTCATGCCCTCCATGCTAAACAGGATGTGCCCACACTTGGAATCTTTCTCATTGGCTGAATTTCTGAATTTTGAATCATTGAACTTCCGATTCCGGTATCCGATACGCGCCAAGTATCGGAATCCCGGTATCGGAATTCCGATACCGCTAGTATCGGCCGATACCCGATACTTGCGGTATCGGAATGCTCAACACTACTTATAATGTGATTATAAGAAGGTCTTTAGCGGCTTCAGAGTGTACATCCCTAAAGGCGATGTTAAATTATTGTTCAACAATTTTGCACTTAGTAGAATACCCGGTTGGGTAAAAGAAAGTTAGTTATAGCATGTTGCTATGATATTTAACCATGTTTGTAACGTTCAAGTGTCCTCACCTCCCATAAAGGGAAGCTCTGTTTAAATATGCTTATTGTTATCACACTCAACAAAACTGTATGTCTTTTTGCTAACTTGTATTGTTGTTTTCTTCTCAGTCCCGGAGTACTGTGTTTAACCAGGGGGGAGTGCAGCGCCCCAGAGTCCTGGTCGTTGCAGTACTGTGGCTCCGCCACTAAGGGGAGCTATGGTACGTCTGATGGCACTGAAGGAGTTCATCTGATCAGGTATCACAGACACCAATACATTTCACAGTCGGGCCTCCGGGGGGAGCTAAGGGTTCTATTCACTAGGTCACTCCCCACCATAGTGGGTAAACTGGGGGTCAGGCAGGAAGTTAGAGGAGAAAGCTGACTGGGTTGGAACCAGGCAACACCTTGTGGCAGAGGGTGTTGTGGGGGAAGATACAGTAGGGTCTCTGTCAAGGGTGGGATCCTGACAGAGGCTTGGCAACTTGAGCGATCGCAACGGGACCGTGCCTGCTCAGGATAGCGGCGGTGCCCAAGGAAGGACGAGAAGCGTGATAGATTCTGCTGAGTGAGAAACGAGATCAAGCAATAAGGAGAATACCAGTAGGGGTCATGCCGTAAGACCGAGGCAACACCCTACTGAGGCGCACTACCGGTGGCCGGAACGCCGAGGGAGTATTACAACATCCAGCTTCAAGCGATACTCTAAACAGCGGCAGGACAGTCAGTCTAAGGCGGGCTGTCTCACTTAAATCACCTATGCAGTCTTGGGGGGCAACTTGTGGAGAGGGGCGACTCTAGGGTCCCGGAAGAGCTCCGAGCCTACCCGTCAAACGGGTGCCGTCCCAACCGTAACATCAGGGAGGGACGGAGGATTAGCAGAACATCATCTAATCGAGTTGTGAGGGAACTTAAGAAACAGACACAACCGTTGTGGGGACTTTCCGTAAGCACAGCAGTGAAGGACCGCAACACATAGCGCTAGAAGGAAGGCACAGATTTCCACCTGCTAAGAGAACTCTGGAGGTGCCATTGGACCGGCCGGACTTGTGCAGCCTGGTTATCCAGATTCTGGACTGAGGACCCAGAGATCTTCAGTAAAGAGGTAAAGAGACTGCAACCTGGTGTCCTCGTTATTTACTGCACCGCACCACTACAGCCTCACTACCACTACCATCCATCATATCTATCACCGTACGCCCCTCGGCAGGGTCACGGACCGGGCCTAGCCACCGTGACAACCCCAGAGCAGAGACTCAGAGGCCCGGTACCGGGTACCCCTCGGCCCTGCGGCAGTGGGGGCGTTGCAATTGCACGTCAGCCATGAAGAGGGAGCTGGATGTCCATCCACATCCAATCCACGACTGATAATAACATTGACCCCGCATGTAAACTGATTCTGTTGGATAGAATAATGACCGTGGATTGTGTCCCCTGAAAGGATGAACGTTCACATCTGATGACGACGTGAAGACAGCAATGCATTCGCGGTTCTCAGCTCAGCCTAAAATCTTTTTTAATGAAGCTATAAGAACACAGAATAACAAAAAAGTATGTGTTTGTCTATTCTGAAAGTTAATTAAAATAAATTTCACAACCACAGTGAGGATATTTTTGACTCAACATTGTACATATGAAAGATGCTTAATGTGGAAAATATTTTTTTAAAGGAAACGTCTCAAGAGCAGGATAATCCCTGTCTATGTTCCCAATTAAAATGTCATGGAATCAGGCTCCCTGCTCAGAGACAACTTCGTTGCCAGCTCTCGAAAGAGAAGGGATAGAAAAAAGGGGAGACCTCTTGGATCCTTGGAAAACCTGGCAAGTTTCCTGAAACCTCCTGAAAAGCAAAGCTCCTTGGCATTTTCCAGCACATCCTACTGAGATGATTCTTTATCCACCTGAGCTTTGGCATCCAGATAAGCATTTAGGTGGACAACAAACGGCGATTGGAAGGGCAATGTCTTTAAAAAAGGTGGCATGGTTATCAGGAACATTTTCGGCAATGTGCTATGCATGCTGCATTCCACATGCTCCTAAAACAAAATTGACAAAGATGGCAAGTATACTGCTTTGCTTAATATCAAGTACTAAGGTCCACTGCTGTAGAAATTAGCAGCTGATGGAAACTCTTTCTTTGGCCAAATCATCTGTTTAGCAGAATGATTGGAAGCTGGATCTGTTACTTTCTCGCAATAAAGAACAGACAAGCTCAGTATATTTATATGTGGAATTTTTTTCTGCATCAAAAAAACAGTAAAAACACATTTTTTATGACATTTTTGGTGCATTTTCATTGCATTTTTGAATTGGTGAAAAAAGCTGTAAGAATAGAATTAAAAAAGTAAATAAAATGAAACAGCTCAAAAAACACAATTTTTTTTTCAGACATATTATTGCTTTTGGTTGTGCTGTAAAATGCAGCATTTCTATGCACAAGAAATACCCTGAAATAACACTGCAAGACCCTTGTGTGTAAACATACACTAACACCGACTACTATAGAAAAAACGTCTTGTTGAACCAGCACTAGATGGTTGGGGATAAGGGTAGAACAAAATGTGTACATACTAGAAGACTTTTTGTTATAGTACAGTTGTGGAGACACGAGGGTCAGTGGGTGCTCTCATCCTCTGGCCTGGCTGTCATTAGAAAGCTGGGGCTCATCCCACTGAATGCCCGTACTCCTTACCAGTGGGCAGAACACTATTCAGACAGCACAGGGTCTTTAATAAGACGTTATTAAGTCGCCAATACTTAACAGCATATACACTGTGTTCCAAATTATTATTCAAATTGGTTTTAATTGTCATAAAGATTTAATTGTTTTGTTTTTCAAATAATCTCATGGATGGTATTGTGTCTCATGGCTCAATGGATCACTGAAATCAATCTTAAACACGTGATAATTAGTTTTCCAGGTGATTCTAATTAAAGGAAAACTACTTAAAAATGATGTTCCACATTATTAAGCAGGCCACAGGTTTCAAGTAATATGGGAAATGAAAAGGATCTCTCTGCTGCTGAAAAGCATTAAATAGTGCAATGCCTTGGACAAGGTATGAAAACATTAGATATTTCACGAAAACTTAAGAGTGATCATCATACTGTGAAGAGATTTGTGACTGAAACAGAGCACAGACAGAATTCGTGCAGATAAAGGCATAATGAGGAAGATTTCTGCCAGACAAATTCATTGTATTAAGAGAGCAGCTGCCAAAATACCATTACAAAGCAGCAAACCGTTATTTGAAGCTGCTGGTGCCTCTGGAGTTCCTCGAACCTCAAGGTAGGATCCTTCAAAGGCTTGCTGTGGTGCATAAACCTACTATTCGGCCACTCCTAAACAGTATTCACAAGCAGAAATGGTTGCAGTGGGCCCAGACATACATGAAGACTAATTTTCAAACAGTATTGTTTACTGATGAGTGTCGAGCAGCCCTGGATGGTCCAGATGGATGGAGTAGTGGATGGTTGGTGGATGGCCACCATGTCCCAACAAGGCTGCGATGTCAGCAAGGAGGTGGAGGAGTCATGTTTTGGGCCAGAATCATTGGGAAACAGCTGGTAGGGCCCTTTAAGGTTCCTGGAGGTGTGAAAATGACCTATGCAAAGTATATAAAGTTTCTGACTAACAACTTTCTTCCATGGTATAAAAAGCAGAAACGTGCCTTCAGGAGCAAAATCATCTTGATGCATGACAATGCACCATCTCATGCTGCAAAGATTACCTCGGAGTCATTGGCTGCTATGGGCATAAAAGGAGATAAACTCATGGGTGGCCACCATCTTCCCCTGGCCTCAACCCTATAGAGAACCTTTGGAGTATCATCAAGCAAAAGATCTATGAGGATGGGAGTCAGTTCACATCAAAACAGCAGCTCTGGGAGGCAATTCTGACTTCATGCAAAGAAATACAAGCAGAAACTCTCCGAAAACTCACAAGATCAATGGATGCAAGAATTGTGAAGGTGACATCAAAGAAAGGTTCCTATGTTAACATGTGACTTGGCCTGTTAGGATGTTTTGGCATTAAATAGCTTTTTAGTTCAGTGAATGTGACCTCCTAATGCTGCAAATTCCACAAATGAGCATTTTCAGTTCTTTAAAACATATCAAATGTTTAGAAATTCTACTGTGCCTAATAATTTGGAACAGTGCATTTTGAGTTTTTTTTCACTTTGGAGATTATACTGTTATCGTTGGGAGGTTTCTTCAATAAAATTCGATGTATAATCTAACGGGTGATGACTTTTATTAGACTGACTGTTATTTGCACCGACCATTTAGGAAAATCCGAGAAAAATATAATTTACATAATAATTTGGAACATGGTGTAGTACATTTCCAGCAAGGATACAAGATGGTGCAAGTGACAGAGCCTCTCCCTTACTCTGGCTCACCAGGCACTACAACCTCTGCAACTTTGGGGCATCCAGGGCTGACTACCCCAACCAGCAGCACCCCACGTTTTGATGGGCACCCTCTCAGAAGAGATAGCAGCAAGCTTAGGAAGCTGACCAAGTACAGCAAGGTATGTGGCCAGGTGACAGGATTGTCCCAACCTAGGTTTATCCAAATGAATTTGTGGGCTCAGTGTTGGGCAGTGGAGCAGTTATTTAATCCACCAGCTGGAACCCTGGTTCCTAGACTGAAGTCCCATAGAACCACACCATGACAGAAGCAGGCCTCTTTTATACCCCTCTTCTCCCATTCCAGGACATTGAGTGCCACAGGATTGGGAGGAGATAATCATGGCTGTTCCCTCATTGTTTGTTAGTTCAATTATACTACATAATTGTCCTCCAAATGATGCAGACTAGTATAGTGCAGGGGGCCGATGCAATCAGTAATCAGCAGGCATTCCACAAATTAACATACAAAAAGGGGTGTCAGACAGCCTCAAATGAAATTATGGCTCATGTCCCTTGGCTTACTGTACAAAGTAATAGTACATCTGGAGTAAATAAGAATAGTTCATATTCACCAGAAGGGTCCTCTATAGGTACATAATTTGTGGGAGTATCCTGTAGGTTTAAAGGGAATCTGTCACCTCATTTTTCGCATATAAACTGCGGCCATCGCCATTAGGAGCTTATCTACAGCATTCTGTAATGTTGTAGATAAGCCCCCGATGTAACCTGAAAGGTTAGGAAAACAAGTTATATTATACTCACCCAGGGGCGGTCCCGGTTCAGGTCCGATGGGCGTCGAGGGTCCGGTGCCTCCCAACTTCATGCGATGATGTCCTCTTCCTTGCTTCTGTCACGGTTCCTGTGCAGGCGTACTGATTTGCCCTGTTGAAGGCAGCGTAAAGTACTGCAGTGCGCAGGCACTGGGCCTCTCTGACCTTTCCCGGCACCTGTGCACTGCAGTACTTTGCTCTGCCCTCAACAGGGTGCTGGAGCCGCAGCGTGAAGACAAGAAGAGGACTTCATCGCATGAAGATCGGAGGCGCCGGACCCGGACCTGCAAAGTCCATCGGACCTGGATCTTACCGGACTGCCCCTGGGTAAGTATAATCTAACTTGTTTTTCTTATCTTTCAGGTTACATCGGGAGCTTATCTACAGCATTATAGAATGCTGTCTAATGGCGGTGGCCGCAGCTTATATGCGAAAAATGAGGTGACAGATTCCCTTTAAAAAAGAAAATCACTGAAATCAATGGACCTTCCATGTGATACATGGAGATGCCAGTACTCCAATGCAATAGGTTTCTGTTCTGGTAAATTGTTCTGAACAGGGATTTCACCCTTTTAAAATTTCTGAATTCCCTAATATTGTATGTGAAATTAAATTTTGTAAGCCAGATAACTCCTATAAAATAATTTTAGATAATAATGAAAGTTTTATTTTAATTCATCATTGAATCCATACACTATAAGTCTCTTTCCCTCTATTACTATGCTTTGTGCATATTTATGTTGCAGTCATTTGTATTGCTACTTAAGAACCCATTGCAAATAGAAATGTGAGACTGTTGACTTAGTCTTCTTTGTATCCACAAGATTAGCAATAGGCGTTTTATGTCGATTGATCTGACAAAGGCTTTGTATTGTTTTTCTATTATATTTCTTATAAGGCGAGATTAACAGTTCCAGAGTCTTGTCTAATGTCATAAAGCGATAAGCCGTACAACGCACCAAGAAATTAATCTATACAAATAGGTATAGCATCTGGGATCTGCATGGGAGAATTGTTTTGAAAAGTCCCGAAGCCTGTTTCTAGGGAAATATTAGCAGGTATCCTCATTCACCCGTCCTTCCCCTAGCAAATCCCATCCGTGAAGAAAGTAACTGATTTGAAATGCAAACATATGATGACAGCTATTTTTCCAAAGACATTGTACTTTTGATTAGCTACCGGAAACAAAAAACCAACAGAGGACAGCCAAAAAGAGAACACAGGATGTTTTGTTGTCAAACATTGATGTAGGGTAACTTATTCAGCAGTCCAAGGCTTATGCAAGACTCTGGTCAGTAGGCGAGCGGCACGGTAATTTTATTTCTCCATTTATTGCCAAAGAAACTGACTGAGGCTTTAGATTGAATTCACAGTTGGAGGTGGAGGGTTGAGGGCTATCTTTTGTTTCCTTTGTAATAAAATGGTAGATTTATGGAGAAGAATTGCAAAAAATTACCATAAGGTTGATGAAGTCATGAATATATTGTGACTACGGAAATTTTATTGGGCATCGGAAGGGCTGTGTTCTTCGAGTATGATCAGTGGAAAAATAAATTAGAAAGAGAAAATAAAAAATAAAAAATCAGGAGAACAGTAAAATAAATGAAAAGCTAGAAGGAGACAACAAGAATACATAAAAAATAGAAAGAGGAAGGAGGAAGAAATATAAAATTTGAAGGAGAAAAGAAGAAGAAATTAAAAATTAGAAGGAGAAAAGAAGAATACATAAAAAAATTAGAAGAACAAAGGAAGAATGCATAAAAATTAAAAGGAGAAAAGAAGACAAAATTAGAGAGAGAAAAGAAAAACTAAAAGAAGAAAATAAGAATACATACAAAATTAGGAGAAAAGAAGGCAAAATAAAAAATCATAGAGAGAAAAGAAAAACTAAAAGGAGAAAAGAAGACAAAATTAGAGAGAGAAAAGAAAAACTAAAAGAAGAAAATAAGAATACATACAAAATTAGGAGAAAAGAAGGCAAAATAAAAAAAATTATAGAGAGAAAAGAAAAACTAAAAGGAGAAAAGAAGACTACTTAAAATTAGAAAGAGAAAATAAGTAATAAAAAAATGCTAAATTGTAGTTGATACAAGAAAGATATATATCTTTGTATTGTGTTAGCCAGTAGATAGAAAAATATTTAGAATTGAGAGTCCTCAGTGGTTGATACCTTTTAATGGCTAACTGAAAAGATGGTAACAAATTGCAAGCTTTCGAGACTACACCGGTCTCTTCATCAGGCATACACTAATACAAATTCTGGAGAGTCACATATTTATACACAGCACAGAAATAATGTCATAGATAAGATAGGTGACATGAAGCAAAACTACCATTATGGGAGAATGATAAACAGTTATGTCCATAAATATTGGAACAGTTCATAGATAAGGAATGTGAATGTTTTATTGTCCTCCGATTGAGGTCTGGTTCTGTGTTGTGATGCCCCCACAAGGTCTGAGGAGCAAATTCCTTAATTGATGTAAAAAAACATAAATCCATGTGACACATTCATTCCTGCACTGAGGGTGTCAAAGGTTGTCATAAGTTTATATTCCCAGACCCTTCTGTCTCTCTGAGATTTGAAATTACCCTTCAATGCAAATAATCTCATGTCCATGATGCTGTGATCTGGGAAACAAAAATGTATTGCCACAGGTAGATCCATTCTTTTTTCTCTTATTGTGTGGTGGTGAGAATTCATCCTTGTTCTCGGTTTTTGCCCTGTCTCCCTCATGTACAGACCCCCAGTTGGACATTTAGTACAAATGATTAGGTACACCACATTAGACGTGATGCAGCTGAAAGTACCTGGGATCTTGTAATCCTGATGTGAATTGGGGATCTTTATCTTGTCTGTTTGGAGAAGAACGTCGCTGTGTCTAGCGTACCACCTCCTACATCCACTAGATGCTGACGTTCTCCCGACCGCTGGGAACATCTGGAGGCAAGATGTCCTGACCACTGGCAGACATGACAGACCTTGAGTGCACGAGCGGTCCGGAACTTAGATCTCACCGCCACACAATAAGAGAAAAAAGAATGAGCCAAATTTCAAAAGATCTCTAGTTGTAAGTGATCCTTATTTGCGGTCTTAAAATTTTAAGACATGGGTCAGACAGATGAGCCTTTTTCTTAAGTAGTGTAATTGTAATTGACCTGAGTGGATTGTCAGTGGGGTCTCACCTCATCAAAGTGTTGCCAATAACAGAATTTTATTTTTATTTGAAACATTGAGCTTCACAGTTATTAGAATGAAAAAGTTCTTTCTAAACACAACCAAAACAGCACTCCTGATGTACGAACACGACTACCCAGAGCTCATACAGTGGGTACGGAAAGTATTCAGACCCCTTTAAATTTTTCACTCTTTGTTTCATTGCAGCCGTTTGGTATATTCAAAAAAGTTCATTTTTCTCTCATTAATGTACACTCTGCACCCCATCTTGACTGAAAAAACAGAAATGTAGACATTTTTGCAAATGTATTAAAAAAGAAAAACTGAAATATCACATGGTCATAAGTATTTAAACCCTTTGCTCAGTATTGAGTAGAAGCACCCTTTGAGCTAGTACAGCCATGAGTCTTCTTGGGAATGATGCATCAAGTTTTTCACACCTGGATTTGGGGATCCTCTGCCATTCTTCCTTGCAGATCCTCTCCAGTTCCATCAGGTTGGATGGTGAATGTTGGTGGACAGCCATTTTCAGGTCTCTCCAGAGATGCTCAGTTGGGTTTAGGTTAGGGCTCTGGCTGGGCCAGTCAAGAATGGTCACAGAGTTGTTCTGAAGCCACTCCTTTGTTATTTTAGCTGTGTGCTTAGGGTCATTGTCTTGTTGGAAGGTGAACCTTCAGCCAAGTCTGAGTTCCAGAGCACTCTGGAAGAGATTTTCATCCAGGATATCTCTGTACTTAGCCTCATTCATATTTCTTTAAATGACAACCAGTCATCCTGTCCCTGCAGCTGAAAAATACTCCCATAACATGATCATGGAGTCTGTTTCTGACAGTTTCAGCAGACACATGGATGCTAGTGGCCTGCTGGAGGTCATTTTGCTGGGGTCTGGCACAGCTCTCCCTGTTCATCCTTGCACAAAGGAGGAGGTAGCGGTTCTGCTGCTCGGTCATTGCCCTCCCATGGCTCCCTCACATTTCCTGGTGTTCTGGCCTGTCTCCTGGTATTTGCTCCATGCTCTGGACATTGTGCTGACAGACACAGCTACCCTTCTTGGCACTACCTGAGTAACTTCTGTGGGTTGCTACTGTACTTCTAGGGGTGAGAGCAATGACAAAATGCAAAAGTGACTAAAACAACAGGCAAAAAGTATAAGAACAGAAAAATGGTCTGTGGTCACCCTCTGCAGAACCACTCCTTTATAGGGCTTGCCTTGCTAATTGCCTATCATTTCTACCTGTTGTTTGTTCCATTAGCACAACAACAGGAGAAATTGATTCACAATTGGTGTTGATTCATAACAGGACAGGTTGATTTCACAGAAGTGTCATTGACTTGGAGTTACATTGTGTTGTTTAAGCGTTCCATTTATTTTTCTTGAGCAGTGTATGATTATAATAGAATCCGGTTGAAATAATGTCTTTTTCTCATTATGAATTCCTTTTAAGTTAGTGCAGAAATGTCGAAAGTACAAAAATCTTTAATCTCAGAAAGGGTAACGGTAATTATAACTGTAAATATGGAAAGCCAGCTGTGATAGATCAGAGACTGTACCTGTTATATAAGCATGTCAGCCTGCCTCTGGTCAGGATACAATTACTCAGTTCTTTTCATAGAAATGCGGTCATGCAAAAATTATCATACGTTTCAATTTTATTGATGGGCTGAACTCCAAGGCCTTGGTCCGTCTTACTTTTTGGAACATCCAACAAATCACAAAAAAGGAAATAACATCCATAAGGTAATTCAGAATGAAAATGATCTGACTGAACCTGTACCATAGGATGATGGGTGTGTTAAAAAAACATTGATGTACTTGTATACAGCTATGTTCTCTTTCACTATAGCAACTGGCAGCGTGATGCCAGCCATGGGCTGCTTTGGCTAATCCATCTTTCCAATTACGTGAAACTGTTTTTAATCCTTCCACGCAATAAGTTTGGCTCCGCTTGCCAGTAAATCTTCACAGAACACTAATCCCTTCCACTCTTTTTTTATGGGAGAGGCCATTATTTTGTGCTCAGTTGGAACCTATTTATTAAGGAAAAGGACTAAGATTTCCCACTTTCAGAAATGAGAAAGGAAAAAGTATCATCACTAAGGAAGAACTCCAGTGAGCCACCTGCTCATCCATTCTTCCCCACTTCCCTTTACTCCCTACTATTAAAAAAAATAGTAATAAAAAAAATCTTATTTTGGAAAATTCAGGATTCCATTCTGAACTACCTATACAGTAGAAGGTGGAATCTAATATTTTCTGGATACAAATATCATTATATTTAAAAAACCATGGCCCGAATTCATCATTGAATTTCTGCCAGTTTTTTTGCATTTATACTTCTCAATTATAGACTTTTTAATTTGCGACAAATTCATTAAACCATTTGATGCACTTTTTTTCCAAGTTTTCTTTTGTGGTTTAGTTAGTTTTCTGCTTTTAACGTCAATCTGTTTTATTCCAGATATTTTAAAAAGATTAACCTTTTTAAAAACTTCCAAATTTTGCCACGACTCTACCCCAGTCCTCCCTGAGAGTGATTTTAAATAGTGACATCTTTTGCAACACTTTGAAAAATTCTGCACCTTTTTGAGCTTAAAAACTTTCCATATCAGTAAAAGCCAGAAAAAATGATAGTGTTAGGCGTTGAAGCAAAATTTGTCAATCATGCTCCATATTGATGAATTTGGTGCAAAAAAACATTGACAAAAACCACAAGTCTACATATAAAAGTGACTTTAAAAAAAAAAAAACACATGGAAGATTGGGCACTTAATTCATACAGTTTTAATATTAATAGGGTTGTACAGTTTTAGAAAAAAATTGGAAGCTAGTAAATTTTTCACCCCCTTACTAATTCAGCAGTCCTCCTGGTTCTTTTTTTTCACGAGTGTCCAGTGCAGAACACCTGTAGACCCGTATGGATCCCATGCCACCACTTGTTTTATGGAATCTACTGTTGTTTTTGTTTATTTATTAAAAAAAATGAATAAAGCTTTTAAATAAAAGAATCTACACAGTCTACAGCGAGATCCAAAGCTCCCTCTAGAGGTGGCGCTTGGCAGACAGAATGTCATAATGAGGATTGTCCCATGAATAATTGTTAGAAATACATTTGCAATGATATAACCCACCTGTTAAGATAATATTATACATTTCTACATCACGTAAAAATATCTAATGTTTGACGGGCTGCCAATATATCAGTTATAAAATATTTCCGATGTTGACAAGTAATTTCTTCCATAAGCTAATTAAGCTAGAGCGGCTCTGACCTCATGGATCCTTCTGGAGAACATTTCTGTGCCTTCAGTAAAACTGGCTTTACACTAAAGAAGCAGAAGCATCTGGAATGAAATTCTTGCAGAGTTGCGTCTGTCACAAGTGAGAACTTTCCATCATTAATGTTTTGGATGATCCAAGTTTTTCTAATCCAACTTAAACCTGGTCTAGTATTCAGGATTAGAGCTTGTACGCAGTAGAAACTTTCGGAAGGTTGATTGAAATTTGGTTTTAAATGAACCCTGGTTCTGATAGGATTAAAACATTGATTTCAATTCACCGGCAGCAATTTGAGATCTTGAAAATGAAAAGTACTGTGATGGTGTGATATGCTATGTGGGTATCATTTTTGTGTATATTTCTATTTTACTGATTATCATGGTGTAAAAGTACCGTCACATTAAGCGATGCTGCAGCGATATAGACAACGATGCCGATCGCTGCAGCGTCGCTGTTTCGACGTTGTGTGATCGCTGGAGAGCTGTCACACAGACAGCTCTCCAGCGACCAACAATGCCGAAGTCCCCACGTAACCAGGGTAAATATCGGGTTACTAAGCACAGGGCTGCGCTTAGTAACCCGATGTTTACCCTGGTTACCAGTGTAAATGTAAAAAAAACAAACACTACATACTTACATTCCGGTGTCTGTCGCGTCCCCCGGCGTCCGCTTCCCTGCACTGTGTAAGCGCCGGCCCTAAAGCAGAGCGGTGACGTCACCGCTGTGCTTTGCTTTCCGGCCGGCACTGACACATTCAGTGCAGGAAGCTCTGAGCAGCAGCGCGGATGCCGGGGGACATGACAGACATCAGAAGGTGAGTATGTACTGTTTTTTTTTTTACTTTTACAATGGTAACCAGGGTAAATATCGGGTTACTAAGCGCGGCCCTGCGCTTAGTAACCCGATATTTACCCTGGTTACCATTGTAAAACATTGCTGGCATCGTTGCTTTTGCTGTCAAACACAACGATACACGCCGATTTGACAACCAAATAAAGTTCTGGACTTCTAGCTCCGACCAACGATATCACAGCAGGATCCAGATCGCTGCTGCGTGTCAAACACAACGATATCGCTATCCAGGATGCTGCAACGTCACGGATCGCTATCGTTATCGTTGTTAAGTTGTTCAGTGTGAAGGTACCTTAACTGTATCTTGTAGGATGAGTTGTTATTTGCCATCTGATATTCTCCCCACAGTTCTGTATTGTTATCTCTCCACAGGGTCAGTGAATAATGTTGTTTGCTAATATGCTAATGACATTTTGACCTAGCTTGTTGAAACAATGAGCCCCTGAGACCTTCCCCCTCCTGGCCTGTGAATGAGGGGGGAGATTTGTAAATATAAGGGAGGTGAGACACAGAGATCAGTCTGATGTGGAACCATGATGTGAAGAGCATATCATAGAGAAAGAAGGGAATATGGACTGTTATCCTCTGTGCTGGATTGTTGGACTTTTATCCTGTTACTGAAATGCATTCGTGTTCTGGAATATTTTATCCTTTGTGTGATGGATCGTATATATGGACCTTTTGTGTTTGGCCTAAATAAAGGTCTTGGAATTGTTCACTATTCTCTTGCTCTGTTGATTGTGTTGATACCGGAGAAGGAACCCGTAACAAGTACAATAACAAAAAGTCACATTAATTTTCATTATCCAGTGATAATGTTCACCTTAGGTAATCCCTTTGTTTTGGAAGAGTTCTCAGCTTATAAATTGATCAAAAGATGTCCTGGATCCCCCCAATGATCAACTGTAATCTGTGGGGGAATCCAGTGGAAAGATTTTGAATTCTGCAAAAGGGAAAATGAAGCGACAAACAGTTACTACTGAAAGTAAAGTGGTTATCCATTTTGAAAATTTGGGTTAAAAAGTTCAGTGTGGCATGACAGGTAAAAAAATATTATTTATTACTGATCCATCACTACCCCCATTCCAATGCCCCCAATGATTGCTTTCAACATCTACAGCTCATCTCTGAAAACTTCCATCTTCTCTAGTCTTCTGTAGTACATTCTGTCACAATGCCCTTAAAATAAGTGTTATTAAAATGCTTCTGAAAAAAAAAATATCTGCTCATTCGGTGTCCTTGAAAAATTGATTGCCCCTCACTGTGCTCCCTGCACAAAATATATCACCCACACTGTATCTCTTATTGTATATTACCTTCATACTGTCTCCTCCTAGAATATTGGCTCCACACTGTCCTAACTTATGAACTAATGCGAGGTAAAAAATGAGAAAAAGTTGTCCTGCTCACTGTCAAAATGAAGATAAGGATAAAAGGTGTAATAAAATAACAAACATTCATTAAAAGACAGCAACTCATATCAAAATCGATCTGATTTCTCCCTTAGGACGAAATTCTTTTTATTATTATAGCGCCATTTATTTCATGGCTCTTTACATGTGAGGCAGGGTATACATAATAAAAACAAGTACAATAATCTTAAACAATAGAAGTCACGACTGGTACAGGAGGAGAGAGGACCCTGCCCACAAGGGCTCACAATCTACAAGAGATGGGTGAGAATACAGTAGGATTGATTTTAATGCATTGCTGTGTTTTAATAAATGTTCGCTGTTTTTCTACACCTTCTCATCCTTGTCTTCATCGTGGCAGTGCCCACCACAATGTTTTTGTTTCTGATTTTTTGCACCCCAATTGTTTTAATGAGCCATTGTGTCGGCTTCCATGGGTGGAGCATCAGTACAAGGAATACCACGTTGCTACCACTCTCATCGAGTTCTGCCTGACCTGCACAACTCCACCAGATGAGCAGATTCCATCTAATCTTCCCTAGGACTTCATCATGACACACTCCTATTTTGTCTTCCACTCCTTTCTGAACTATAACTGTCACGCTGTCATCCCTAATGAACTATATCCTCCACAATGTCCCCCTTTATTAACTATGACCACCGCACTGTTATCCCTCATGTACTATAACTTCCACATTGTCCTTCCATATGAACCATAACAGGCACACTGTCCCAATTATGAAATATATCCTCTACACTGTCCGCCTTTGTGAACTATAACCACCACACATTCAACCCTTATGAAGTATTACCTCCACACTGAACACCCTTATGAACAATAGCCTCTACACTGTCCGCCCTTGTGAACTATAACCACCACACATTCATCCCTTATGAAGTATTACCTCCACACTGTACACCCTTATGAACTATAACCACCACCCTATCCCCCATATGACCTATAACCTCCACTTAGTCCATCTTTATAAACTATAACCATGACACTATCCCCACTTCATGCTGTTCCCTCTTCATGGTTTTCCCTCATGTTATAACTATCTTCACACTTCCCCCTCCAGTTTTTCCTATCTTCACAGTTCTCCCTCACATTGCACCCTCTTTATACTGTCCCCTCTCTATGCTGTGCCATCACACTGTCATCCACACTACATCTCTGTACTCTGCCCACTCTCTATATTGTGCTCTCACACTTCCTCCCCTCACTGTAAACTTCTTTTGAATCTTCAGCTCCATCGAGAATGATTACTTCCCCCACCATCTTCTCCTTCTCTGTGGTGATGTGTTGACGTTAGCCGTGTGAGGAGGTGATCTTATAACTCGTCTGCACATAGTGGTGGAAGCTGATTAGGGTTTCTCTTGGAGAGACGTTCATATTTTTATTTGTCTAAAAGACACAAATGCAATTGCGTGAAAAAAAGGTGAGGGGTGGCAAAATGCTGCCCCCCGGTAAGACATGTTAGACCACCACCTAAGGCGAGATGCTCCTCTCACTTCATGGCGGGGTGACCCTGACTATGAGTGTGTATGTCTGTATAAAATGTCATGCTACTTCTGAAGTAAAGCTCTCTGTTATATGGAGTGCCTGGCTTTCCTGTCTGCACTTCCTCGAGTCAGGAAAACCCACTTAGAGACCAGTTGCGCCAATATATAAGGTTGCGGCCTACCATCCTTGCTGGTGCTCCTTTTAAGGGTTAAGCTGCAACGCCAGATACAACCTGATGGTAGATATGGCGGGAAAAAAATGAGTAGACGTTTTTCTCATCTTATACAACCCTTTTAAATACATGATTCATTTCTTTAAAACTACAACAGGACGTAAGGATGGGATCAGCTGGAGACAACACCCTGGGGATATCATGGTGACTTAAATGTGAAGTATGGTTGCTTTCAATGGTGATTCGATAATTTTTTTGTCATTGCAATTCATACTGAAAGTATTGCTCATTTAATAAGAAACATCCCCCCCATAAAATGTGTCTGCCAATAAGCATAACAGGAAAGGAATTAGGAAATAGAGAGAAAACACTCATGAGTTTGTCATTATGAAGTCATAAATATGAAAATCATTGATCTAATGTAAATATTTCAGGCTCTATAGAAAGAGTATGATGACTAATTTATGTCAGGATGCATTGTAAGTAGTGTTGAGCAATACTTTCCGATATCGGAAAGTATCGGTATCGGAAAGTATCGGCCGATACCGTCACAGTATCGGAATCCAATCCGATACCGATACCCGATCCCAATGCAAGTCAATGGGACGAAAATATCGGAATTAAAATAAACCCTTTCTTTCCTTGTAGGTTAATTCTACATGAAGGAAAACAACTAAGAATAATGTAGGATGTATTGGGGGAGGTGGCGGAGACATTAAAGGCACAGGGGTTTATCCCAATCAAATAGAATAGCAGTATTTTTAATTTTTTTATGACGTTCGGCGTTAGAAAGAATTTGACTATGTTAATTTTTTATTTATTTTGTCAGATATTGATGTTTCACTACTTCCACGCCCTTCACCCTATTTTTTACTTCTCCCACACTTTCTTCTTCATTATCCTCATCATCAGCTTCTGTGACATCAACTTCTTCACCTTATTCATCTTCTTCTTTTCTACGTATATATATTTTTTTTTTTACATTGTTCATATTCTTTTTATTTAACTATTATCTTTTTTATATTCAACTTCTTCATCATATTCTTATTTGTGACAGGCATTCCCGTAGTTGTTATCTATAAAAGTTTGAAGATTACACCTTCCGTTCTGCCTGTCACAAAACAGTTACATTTGTCCGCGTTCAGTTTGGCCTGCAGCATCAGGCTTTATCCAGGGGCACCACGAGGAGGAACGGACTCACCCCCATACACTGCTTAGTCTTCTTCTGCTTATAATTTAGATAATATCTTTTGCTCTGATATTTAGTCTTATGCTTAATGTTCTTCTGCTCTTTGTTCTGCAGCCTCTTGTTCTTCTGCTTCTCGGTCTTCCAGGTTGTCGTCGTCATCTCCAGGGTCGTCATCTCCAGGGTCGTCGTCATCGGGGTCGTCGTCATCGGGGTCGTCGTCATCGGGGTCGTCTTCAGGGTCATCGTCTCCAGGGTCGTCGTCATCTCGGTGGTTGTCGTCTCTGGTGTCGTCATCATCTTAGGGGTGGTCTTCCGGGTCATCGTCTTTCGGGTCTTGAACTTGGAAATGTAGCAGAAGGTACAAGAAGGCTGAGAAAATGCCGAGAAACAGCTGATGGAACTGGAACTCGGATGGCTACCCGAAGGTCCAAGAGCCAATGGAACTACCGAGGACCAGCTGACGTTACTGGAACCCGGTTACTAAGCAGGAGGTACCCGTGCCTGAAAGCACTACCAAGGACCACCTGACGTTGGTGGAACTCGGATACCCAGAGGGAGGCACCTAAGCCAAAGGCTCTGCCCGGAACCAGCTGACGGTACTGGAACCAGGATGGGGAGCAGAAGGTACAAGAGCAAAAGACACTGCCGAGAACCAGCTGACGGTACTGGAACCCGGATGGGTAGCCGAAGGTCCAAGAGCCAATGGAACTACCGAGGACCAGCTGACGTTACTGGAACCCGGTTACTAAGCAGGAGGTACCCGTGCCTGAAAGCACTACCAAGGACCACCTGACGTTGGTGGAACTCGGATACCCAGAGGGAGGCACCTAAGCCAAAGGCTCTGCCCGGAACCAGCTGACGGTACTGGAACCAGGATGGGGAGCAGAAGGTATAAGAGCAAAAGACACTGCCGAGAACCAGCTGACGGTACTGGAACCCGGATGGGGACCTATTCAAGCTTGTCTTCCTAGGGCCCCAACTGGCGGTGTGTTAGAGCCCAGGGACAGCAGGAGGAGGAGCAGGGGGAGGGGAGTGTAGGCCGAAGCCTGCACAGGCGGCAGCTTTGGGTGTGTTGTGTCTGCGTGGCTTTTGCAGGACACGTTGCCGGCTACACAGCAGGGGAACAGCTGGCGGTGCTGGACCCCACTGACACATTGGCGAGGTGTTTGGCTCTGTGCAGCCAGCACTTCCGGACAGCAACTAGCGTTGTTGGAGCCCGGGCTCTGCAGGTGGAGCAGAGTGTAGGCCGAAGCCTAATTGAACCGATTTCAAAAGTCACCTTTAACCCCCCCTCAGGGGTTACAAAGTAGAAGAGCCACAGCTTATGCAGCAGCAGTGCTGCGCAAGTCAAAGGTTGCTCTTGTAATTTTTCTCCTTGCACACGCTGAATGGAACACGTATAACATTTAGCCCTTTATACAGTCAAACTGTGTAATGGAGGCGAGAGTTCCCTTTGTAATGAGACGCAGCACAGGTGTCAAGAATCCCACCTTGGTGCTGGGTGCAGCCTCCCGAGCGTTGTTATTTGCTGTACAGGAGTCTGCGCTGTCGTGTTATCCCCTGGCCTAGCGCCGTTAGCGCTGCCCATCTTCTGGCATCATGTAATGTCGGCCGGTGCGGTTCGCGATGCCCATGAATCCCAGCCCCGCAGTGTCTTAACATTGTTAAAACACTGCGGGGCTGGGATTCAGGGCCTGGCGCAGCACATATGTTCGCCTCTCACACTCGGGTCCTTACACCCGCTTCAGACTGTGCGGCGTCATCTGATCCCTTATCGCATGCCACGGCCATGAAGCCGCACAGTCCGAAGAAGGCGGAAGGAGAGGAGGGACAGGCGAACTGATGCACTGATCCTGCCCATGAATCACACCCTCGCAGTCCCAATAAATAAGACACCGAGGGGCGTTGTGTGGGTCAGGGCGGCCGCAGAGGCGCAGCCAGCCAAACAATGATGCCAGAAGACGGGCAGCGCTACCAAGGGGGTTGCAGCGTGTCATTACAAAGGAAAGTCACACCACCGGGACGGTTAAATGGTCACACAGAGGACACATTTCAGACGTGTTTTCAGTTCCACATGTGCGAGGAGAATACGTTTCTGAGCCACATTGCACACATGCAGCATTACCGCTGTACAAGGTGGCTGGATAACGTAAAAACGCCTGGGGGAGGGGGGACAGGTTCCCTTCAATTTCAGTTCTTGTGTCTGCGTGGCTTTTGCAGGACACGTTGCCGGCTGCACAGCAGGGGAACAGCTGGCGGTGCTGGACCCCACTGACACATTGGCTGGTGTTTTTCTCTGTGCAGCTAGCACATCTGGGCCCCAACTGGCGGTGTGTTAGAGCCCAGGGACAGCAGGAGGAGGAGCAGGAGGAGGAGGAGCAGGGGGAGGGGAGTGTAGGCCGAAGCCTGCACAGGCGGCAGCTTTGGGTGTGTTGTGTCTGCGTGGCTTTTGCAGGACACGTTGCCGGCTACACAGCAGGGGAACAGCTGGCGGTGCTGGACCCCACTGACACATTGGCGAGGTGTTTGGCTCTGTGCAGCCAGCACTTCCGGACAGCAACTAGCGTTGTTGGAGCCCGGGCTCTGCAGGTGGAGCAGAGTGTAGGCCGAAGCCTAATTGAACCGATTTCAAAAGTCACCTTTAACCCCCCCTCAGGGGTTACAAAGTAGAAGAGCCACAGCTTATGCAGCAGCAGTGCTGCGCAAGTCAAAGGTTGCTCTTGTAATTTTTCTCCTTGCACACGCTGAATGGAACACGTATAACATTTAGCCCTTTATACAGTCAAACTGTGTAATGGAGGCGAGAGTTCCCTTTGTAATGAGACGCAGCACAGGTGTCAAGAATCCCACCTTGGTGCTGGGTGCAGCCTCCCGAGCGTTGTTATTTGCTGTACAGGAGTCTGCGCTGTCGTGTTATCCCCTGGCCTAGCGCCGTTAGCGCTGCCCATCTTCTGGCATCATGTAATGTCGGCCGGTGCGGTTCGCGATGCCCATGAATCCCAGCCCCGCAGTGTCTTAACATTGTTAAAACACTGCGGGGCTGGGATTCAGGGCCTGGCGCAGCACATATGTTGGCCTCTCACACTCGGGTCCTTACACCCGCTTCAGACTGTGCGGCGTCATCTGATCCCTTATCGCATGCCACGGCCATGAAGCCGCACAGTCCGAAGAAGGCGGAAGGAGAGGAGGGACAGGCGAACTGATGCACTGATCCTGCCCATGAATCACACCCTCGCAGTCCCAATAAATAAGACACCGAGGGGCGTTGTGTGGGTCAGGGCGGCCGCAGAGGCGCAGCCAGCCAAACAATGATGCCAGAAGACGGGCAGCGCTACCAAGGGGGTTGCAGCGTGTCATTACAAAGGAAAGTCACACCACCGGGACGGTTAAATGGTCACACAGAGGACACATTTCAGACGTGTTTTCAGTTCCACATGTGCGAGGAGAATACGTTTCTGAGCCACCTTGCACACATGCAGCATTACCGCTGTACAAGGTGGCTGGATAACGTAAAAACGCCTGGGGCAGGGGGGACAGGTTCCCTTCAATTTCAGTTCTTGTGTCTGCATGGCTTTTGCAGGACACGTTGCCGGCTGCACAGCAGGGGAACAGCTGGCGGTGCTGGACCCCACTGACACATTGGCTGGTGTTTTTCTCTGTGCAGCTAGCACATCTGGGCCCCAACTGGCGGTGTGTTAGAGCCCAGGGACAGCAGGAGGAGGAGCAGGAGGAGGAGGAGCAGGGGGAGGGGAGTGTAGGCCGAAGCCTGCACAGGCGGCAGCTTTGGGTGTGTTGTGTCTGCGTGGCTTTTGCAGGACACGTTGCCGGCTACACAGCAGGGGAACAGCTGGCGGTGCTGGACCCCACTGACACATTGGCGAGGTGTTTGGCTCTGTGCAGCCAGCACTTCCGGACAGCAACTAGCGTTGTTGGAGCCCGGGCTCTGCAGGTGGAGCAGAGTGTAGGCCGAAGCCTAATTGAACCGATTTCAAAAGTCACCTTTAACCCCCCCTCAGGGGTTACAAAGTAGAAGAGCCACAGCTTATGCAGCAGCAGTGCTGCGCAAGTCAAAGGTTGCTCTTGTAATTTTTCTCCTTGCACACGCTGAATGGAACACGTATAACATTTAGCCCTTTATACAGTCAAACTGTGTAATGGAGGCGAGAGTTCCCTTTGTAATGAGACGCAGCACAGGTGTCAAGAATCCCACCTTGGTGCTGGGTGCAGCCTCCCGAGCGTTGTTATTTGCTGTACAGGAGTCTGCGCTGTCGTGTTATCCCCTGGCCTAGCGCCGTTAGCGCTGCCCATCTTCTGGCATCATGTAATGTCGGCCGGTGCGGTTCGCGATGCCCATGAATCCCAGCCCCGCAGTGTCTTAACATTGTTAAAACACTGCGGGGCTGGGATTCAGGGCCTGGCGCAGCACATATGTTCGCCTCTCACACTCGGGTCCTTACACCCGCTTCAGACTGTGCGGCGTCATCTGATCCCTTATCGCATGCCACGGCCATGAAGCCGCACAGTCCGAAGAAGGCGGAAGGAGAGGAGGGACAGGCGAACTGATGCACTGATCCTGCCCATGAATCACACCCTCGCAGTCCCAATAAATAAGACACCGAGGGGCGTTGTGTGGGTCAGGGCGGCCGCAGAGGCGCAGCCAGCCAAAC
The DNA here is from genome assembly GCF_051348905.1 of Ranitomeya variabilis. NCBI lineage: Eukaryota > Metazoa > Chordata > Amphibia > Anura > Dendrobatidae > Ranitomeya > Ranitomeya variabilis. The sequence continues at coordinate 297,948,364 of NC_135235.1, forward strand.
AATGATGCCAGAAGACGGGCAGCGCTACCAAGGGGGTTGCAGCGTGTCATTACAAAGGAAAGTCACACCACCGGGACGGTTAAATGGTCACACAGAGGACACATTTCAGACGTGTTTTCAGTTCCACATGTGCGAGGAGAATACGTTTCTGAGCCACCTTGCACACATGCAGCATTACCGCTGTACAAGGTGGCTGGATAACGTAAAAACGCCTGGGGGAGGGGGGACAGGTTCCCTTCAATTTCAGTTCTTGTGTCTGCGTGGCTTTTGCAGGACACGTTGCCGGCTGCACAGCAGGGGAACAGCTGGCGGTGCTGGACCCCACTGACACATTGGCTGGTGTTTTTCTCTGTGCAGCTAGCACATCTGGGCCCCAACTGGCGGTGTGTTAGAGCCCAGGGACAGCAGGAGGAGGAGCAGGAGGAGGAGGAGCAGGGGGAGGGGAGTGTAGGCCGAAGCCTGCACAGGCGGCAGCTTTGGGTGTGTTGTGTCTGCGTGGCTTTTGCAGGACACGTTGCCGGCTACACAGCAGGGGAACAGCTGGCGGTGCTGGACCCCACTGACACATTGGCGAGGTGTTTGGCTCTGTGCAGCCAGCACTTCCGGACAGCAACTAGCGTTGTTGGAGCCCGGGCTCTGCAGGTGGAGCAGAGTGTAGGCCGAAGCCTAATTGAACCGATTTCAAAAGTCACCTTTAACCCCCCCTCAGGGGTTACAAAGTAGAAGAGCCACAGCTTATGCAGCAGCAGTGCTGCGCAAGTCAAAGGTTGCTCTTGTAATTTTTCTCCTTGCACACGCTGAATGGAACACGTATAACATTTAGCCCTTTATACAGTCAAACTGTGTAATGGAGGCGAGAGTTCCCTTTGTAATGAGACGCAGCACAGGTGTCAAGAATCCCACCTTGGTGCTGGGTGCAGCCTCCCGAGCGTTGTTATTTGCTGTACAGGAGTCTGCGCTGTCGTGTTATCCCCTGGCCTAGCGCCGTTAGCGCTGCCCATCTTCTGGCATCATGTAATGTCGGCCGGTGCGGTTCGCGATGCCCATGAATCCCAGCCCCGCAGTGTCTTAACATTGTTAAAACACTGCGGGGCTGGGATTCAGGGCCTGGCGCAGCACATATGTTCGCCTCTCACACTCGGGTCCTTACACCCGCTTCAGACTGTGCGGCATCATCTGATCCCTTATCGCATGCCACGGCCATGAAGCCGCACAGTCCGAAGAAGGCGGAAGGAGAGGAGGGACAGGCGAACTGATGCACTGATCCTGCCCATGAATCACACCCTCGCAGTCCCAATAAATAAGACACCGAGGGGCGTTGTGTGGGTCAGGGCGGCCGCAGAGGCGCAGCCAGCCAAACAATGATGCCAGAAGACGGGCAGCGCTACCAAGGGGGTTGCAGCGTGTCATTACAAAGGAAAGTCACACCACCGGGACGGTTAAATGGTCACACAGAGGACACATTTCAGACGTGTTTTCAGTTCCACATGTGCGAGGAGAATACGTTTCTGAGCCACCTTGCACACATGCAGCATTACCGCTGTACAAGGTGGCTGGATAACGTAAAAACGCCTGGGGGAGGGGGGACAGGTTCCCTTCAATTTCAGTTCTTGTGTCTGCGTGGCTTTTGCAGGACACGTTGCCGGCTGCACAGCAGGGGAACAGCTGGCGGTGCTGGACCCCACTGACACATTGGCTGGTGTTTTTCTCTGTGCAGCTAGCACATCTGGGCCCCAACTGGCGGTGTGTTAGAGCCCAGGGACAGCAGGAGGAGGAGCAGGAGGAGGAGGAGCAGGGGGAGGGGAGTGTAGGCCGAAGCCTGCACAGGCGGCAGCTTTGGGTGTGTTGTGTCTGCGTGGCTTTTGCAGGACACGTTGACGGCTACACAGCAGGGGAACAGCTGGCGGTGCTGGACCCCACTGACACATTGGCGAGGTGTTTGGCTCTGTGCAGCCAGCACTTCCGGACAGCAACTAGCGTTGTTGGAGCCCGGGCTCTGCAGGTGGAGCAGAGTGTAGGCCGAAGCCTAATTGAACCGATTTCAAAAGTCACCTTTAACCCCCCCTCAGGGGTTACAAAGTAGAAGAGCCACAGCTTATGCAGCAGCAGTGCTGCGCAAGTCAAAGGTTGCTCTTGTAATTTTTCTCCTTGCACACGCTGAATGGAACACGTATAACATTTAGCCCTTTATACAGTCAAACTGTGTAATGGAGGCGAGAGTTCCCTTTGTAATGAGACGCAGCACAGGTGTCAAGAATCCCACCTTGGTGCTGGGTGCAGCCTCCCGAGCGTTGTTATTTGCTGTACAGGAGTCTGCGCTGTCGTGTTATCCCCTGGCCTAGCGCCGTTAGCGCTGCCCATCTTCTGGCATCATGTAATGTCGGCCGGTGCGGTTCGCGATGCCCATGAATCCCAGCCCCGCAGTGTCTTAACATTGTTAAAACACTGCGGGGCTGGGATTCAGGGCCTGGCGCAGCACATATGTTCGCCTCTCACACTCGGGTCCTTACACCCGCTTCAGACTGTGCGGCGTCATCTGATCCCTTATCGCATGCCACGGCCATGAAGCCGCACAGTCCGAAGAAGGCGGAAGGAGAGGAGGGACAGGCGAACTGATGCACTGATCCTGCCCATGAATCACACCCTCGCAGTCCCAATAAATAAGACACCGAGGGGCGTTGTGTGGGTCAGGGCGGCCGCAGAGGCGCAGCCAGCCAAACAATGATGCCAGAAGACGGGCAGCGCTACCAAGGGGGTTGCAGCGTGTCATTACAAAGGAAAGTCACACCACCGGGACGGTTAAATGGTCACACAGAGGACACATTTCAGACGTGTTTTCAGTTCCACATGTGCGAGGAGAATACGTTTCTGAGCCACCTTGCACACATGCAGCATTACCGCTGTACAAGGTGGCTGGATAACGTAAAAACGCCTGGGGGAGGGGGGACAGGTTCCCTTCAATTTCAGTTCTTGTGTCTGCGTGGCTTTTGCAGGACACGTTGCCGGCTGCACAGCAGGGGAACAGCTGGCGGTGCTGGACCCCACTGACACATTGGCTGGTGTTTTTCTCTGTGCAGCTAGCACATCTGGGCCCCAACTGGCGGTGTGTTAGAGCCCAGGGACAGCAGGAGGAGGAGCAGGAGGAGGAGGAGCAGGGGGAGGGGAGTGTAGGCCGAAGCCTGCACAGGCGGCAGCTTTGGGTGTGTTGTGTCTGCGTGGCTTTTGCAGGACACGTTGCCGGCTACACAGCAGGGGAACAGCTGGCGGTGCTGGACCCCACTGACACATTGGCGAGGTGTTTGGCTCTGTGCAGCCAGCACTTCCGGACAGCAACTAGCGTTGTTGGAGCCCGGGCTCTGCAGGTGGAGCAGAGTGTAGGCCGAAGCCTAATTGAACCGATTTCAAAAGTCACCTTTAACCCCCCCTCAGGGGTTACAAAGTAGAAGAGCCACAGCTTATGCAGCAGCAGTGCTGCGCAAGTCAAAGGTTGCTCTTGTAATTTTTCTCCTTGCACACGCTGAATGGAACACGTATAACATTTAGCCCTTTATACAGTCAAACTGTGTAATGGAGGCGAGAGTTCCCTTTGTAATGAGACGCAGCACAGGTGTCTAGAATCCCACCTTGGTGCTGGGTGCAGCCTCCCGAGCGTTGTTATTTGCTGTACAGGAGTCTGCGCTGTCGTGTTATCCCCTGGCCTAGCGCCGTTAGCGCTGCCCATCTTCTGGCATCATGTAATGTCGGCCGGTGCGGTTCGCGATGCCCATGAATCCCAGCCCCGCAGTGTCTTAACATTGTTAAAACACTGCGGGGCTGGGATTCAGGGCCTGGCGCAGCACATATGTTCGCCTCTCACACTCGGGTCATTACACCCGCTTCAGACTGTGCGGCGTCATCTGATCCCTTATCGCATGCCACGGCCATGAAGCCGCACAGTCCGAAGAAGGCGGAAGGAGAGGAGGGACAGGCGAACTGATGCACTGATCCTGCCCATGAATCACACCCTAGCAGTCCCAATAAATAAGACACCGAGGGGCGTTGTGTGGGTCAGGGCGGCCGCAGAGGCGCAGCCAGCCAAACAATGATGCCAGAAGACGGGCAGCGCTACCAAGGGGGTTGCAGCGTGTCATTACAAAGGAAAGTCACACCACCGGGACGGTTAAATGGTCACACAGAGGACACATTTCAGACGTGTTTTCAGTTCCACATGTGCGAGGAGAATACGTTTCTGAGCCACCTTGCACACATGCAGCATTACCGCTGTACAAGGTGGCTGGATAACGTAAAAACGCCTGGGGGAGGGGGGACAGGTTCCCTTCAATTTCAGTTCTTGTGTCTGCGTGGCTTTTGCAGGACACGTTGCCGGCTGCACAGCAGGGGAACAGCTGGCGGTGCTGGACCCCACTGACACATTGGCTGGTGTTTTTCTCTGTGCAGCTAGCACATCTGGGCCCCAACTGGCGGTGTGTTAGAGCCCAGGGACAGCAGGAGGAGGAGCAGGAGGAGGAGGAGCAGGGGGAGGGGAGTGTAGGCCGAAGCCTGCACAGGCGGCAGCTTTGGGTGTGTTGTGTCTGCGTGGCTTTTGCAGGACACGTTGCCGGCTACACAGCAGGGGAACAGCTGGCGGTGCTGGACCCCACTGACACATTGGCGAGGTGTTTGGCTCTGTGCAGCCAGCACTTCCGGACAGCAACTAGCGTTGTTGGAGCCCGGGCTCTGCAGGTGGAGCAGAGTGTAGGCCGAAGCCTAATTGAACCGATTTCAAAAGTCACCTTTAACCCCCCCTCAGGGGTTACAAAGTAGAAGAGCCACAGCTTATGCAGCAGCAGTGCTGCGCAAGTCAAAGGTTGCTCTTGTAATTTTTCTCCTTGCACACGCTGAATGGAACACGTATAACATTTAGCCCTTTATACAGTCAAACTGTGTAATGGAGGCGAGAGTTCCCTTTGTAATGAGACGCAGCACAGGTGTCAAGAATCCCACCTTGGTGCTGGGTGCAGCCTCCCGAGCGTTGTTATTTGCTGTACAGGAGTCTGCGCTGTCATGTTATCCCCTGGCCTAGCGCCGTTAGCGCTGCCCATCTTCTGGCATCATGTAATGTCGGCCGGTGCGGTTCGCGATGCCCATGAATCCCAGCCCCGCAGTGTCTTAACATTGTTAAAACACTGCGGGGCTGGGATTCAGGGCCTGGCGCAGCACATATGTTCGCCTCTCACACTCGGGTCCTTACACCCGCTTCAGACTGTGCGGCGTCATCTGATCCCTTATCGCATGCCACGGCCATGAAGCCGCACAGTCCGAAGAAGGCGGAAGGAGAGGAGGGACAGGCGAACTGATGCACTGATCCTGCCCATCAATCACACCCTCGCAGTCCCATTAAATAAGACAACGAGGGCTGTTGTGTGGGTCAGGGCGGCCGCAGAGGCGCAGCCAGCCAAACAATGATGCCAGAAGACGGGCAGCGTTACCAAGGAGCTTGTTGCGTGTGTCAATACAAAGTCAAATCACACCTGAGGGACGTTTTAATGGTCACAGAGGACACATTTTAGACGTGTTCACTTCAACATGGGCAAGGAGAATAAGTTTCTGAGCCACCTTGAACACATGCAGCATTACTGCTGTTCAAGGTAGCTGTAAAACATAGAAACACCTGGGGGAGGGGGGACAGGTTCCCTTCAATTTCAGTTCTTGTGTCTGCGTGGCGGTCGCAGGACACGTTGCCGGCTACACAGCAGGGGAACAGCTGGCGGTGCTGAACCCCACTGACACATTGGCTGGTGTTTTTCTCTGTGCAGCTAGCACATCTGGGCAAAAACTGGCGGTGTTAGAGCCCAGGGTCAGCAGGAGGAGCAGGGGGAGCGGAGTGTAGGCCGAAGCCTGCACTCGAGCAAGTTGAAAGGAAACCTTTAACCCCCCCCCCCCCCCCAGGCGTTTGTAGCTGAAAGAGCCATTGTGTACAGCACTAATGCTGGAAAAGGTAAACTTAGCTCTTTTAATTATGGTCCTTGTACATGCGGAACCTAACATTTATGAAATGTGTCTCCTCACAGCGTTAAACCGTCCGGTAGGTGGAACTTTCCTTTGTCGTGTGACGCAGCACAGCCATCATTTTTACCCCCTTGGCGCCGTGCGCCGCCTCCTCAGCGTTGTTTGAATCTGTCCCGGAGCCTGCGCTGTTAGGTTAGCCCTTGGCCATGCACACATGTTGCGCTGCCCGTCTTCTGACCTCATTTGGTGTCAGGCTGGCTGCGCCTGTGCGGGTGCGCTGGCCGAGATCCCGCCTCGCAGTGTCGTCTAATGTAATCCCACCGCGGGCCTGTGATCCGTGCCCGTGCGCAGTGCATATCCTCTCCTCTCACTCCCCTCCCTACGGCTTTTTCAGACTGTGCGGTGTCACGGCCGTGGCATGCTATTAGGGACCAGCTGACATCGCACAGTCTGAAGAAGCCGTAGGGAGGGGAGTGAGAGGAGAGGATATGCACTGCGCACGGGCACGGATCACAGGCCCGCGGTGGGATTACATTAGACGACACTGCGAGGCGGGATCTCGGCCAGCGCACCCGCACAGGCGCAGCCAGCCTGACACCAAATGAGGTCAGAAGACGGGCAGCGCAACATGTGTGCATGGCCAAGGGCTAACCTAACAGCGCAGGCTCCGGGACAGATTCAAACAACGCTGAGGAGGGGGCGCACGGCGCCAAGGGGGTAAAAATGATGGCTGTGCTGCGTCACACGACAAAGGAAAGTTCCACCTACCGGACGGTTTAACGCTGTGTGGGGACACATTTCATAAGTGTTTGGTTCAGCATGTGCAAGGAGCATCACGAAAAGAGGCACTTTTTCCCTTTGCATCATTACTGCTGCACAAGGTGGCTCCTTCAGTAACAAACGCCTGGGGGGGGGGGGGGGTCAGGTTCCCTTACATTTAACTTGTTGTGCCTGCGTGGCGGTCGCAGTACACGTTGCCGTATACACAGCAGGGGAACAGCTGGCGGTGCTGAACCCCACTAACACATTGGCGAGGTGTTTGGCTCTGTGCGTACAGCACTTCTGGACGGCAACTAGCGGTGTTGGAGCCCAGGGACAGGTGGAGGAGGAGGAGGTTGGAGGAGGTTGGAGGGATTGCCACACACACAGCAGGGGAACAGCTGACGTTACTGAACCCCAATAACAGAGGAGGGACTGTTGACTGTGCGTACAGCACTTCTGGACGGCAACTGGCGGTGTTGGAGCCCAGGGACAGGTGGAGGAGGAGGAGGTTGGAGGAGGTTGGAGGAGGTAGGAGTGATTGCCACACACACAGCAGGGGAACAGCTGACGTTACTGAACCCCAATAACAGAGGAGGGACTGTTGACTGTGCGTACAGCACTTCTGGACGGCAACTGGCGGTGTTGGAGCCCAGGGACAGGTGGAGGAGGAGGAGGTTGGAGGAGGTAGGAGGGATTGCCACACACACAGCAGGGGAACAGCTGACGTTACTGAACCCCAATAACAGAGGAGGGACTGTTGACTGTGCGTACAGCACTTCTGGACGGCAACTGGCGGTGTTGGAGCCCAGGGACAGGTGGAGGAGGAGGAGGTTGGAGGAGGTAGGAGGGATTGCCACACACACAGCAGGGGAACAGCTGACGTTACTGAACCCCAATAACAGAGGAGGGACTGTTGACTGTGCGTACAGCACTTCTGGACGGCAACTGGCGGTGTTGGAGCCCAGGGACAGGTGGAGGAGGAGGAGGTTGGAGGAGGTTGGAGGAGGTAGGAGGGATTGCCACACACACAGCAGGGGAACAGCTGACGTTACTGAACCCCAATAACAGAGGAGGGACTGTTGACTGTGCGTACAGCACTTCTGGACGGCAACTGGCGGTGTTGGAGCCCAGGGACAGGTGGAGGAGGAGGAGGTTGGAGGAGGTTGGAGGAGGTAGGAGGGATTGCCACACACACAGCAGGGGAACAGCTGACGTTACTGAACCCCAATAACAGAGGAGGGACTGTTGACTGTGCGTACAGCACTTCTGGACGGCAACTGGCGGTGTTGGAGCCCAGGGACAGGTGGAGGAGGAGGAGGTTGGAGGAGGTAGGAGGGATTGCCACACACACAGCAGGGGAACAGCTGACGTTACTGAACCCCAATAACAGAGGAGGGACTGTTGACTGTGCGTACAGCACTTCTGGACGGCAACTGGCGGTGTTGGAGCCCAGGGACAGGTGGAGGAGGAGGAGGTTGGAGGAGGTTGGAGGAGGTAGGAGGGATTGCCACACACACAGCAGGGGAACAGCTGACGTTACTGAACCCCAATAACAGAGGAGGGACTGTTGACTGTGCGTACAGCACTTCTGGACGGCAACTGGCGGTGTTGGAGCCCAGGGACAGGTGGAGGAGGAGGAGGTTGGAGGAGGTTGGAGGAGGTAGGAGGGATTGCCACACACACAGCAGGGGAACAGCTGACGTTACTGAACCCCAATAACAGAGGAGGGACTGTTGACTGTGCGTACAGCACTTCTGGACGGCAACTGGCGGTGTTGGAGCCCAGGGACAGGTGGAGGAGGAGGAGGTTGGAGGAGGTAGGAGGGATTGCCACACACACAGCAGGGGAACAGCTGACGTTACTGAACCCCAATAACAGAGGAGGGACTGTTGACTGTGCGTACAGCACTTCTGGACGGCAACTGGCGGTGTTGGAGCCCAGGGACAGGTGGAGGAGGAGGAGGTTGGAGGAGGTAGGAGGGATTGCCACACACACAGCAGGGGAACAGCTGACGTTACTGAACCCCAATAACAGAGGAGGGACTGTTGACTGTGCGTACAGCACTTCTGGACGGCAACTGGCGGTGTTGGAGCCCAGGGACAGGTGGAGGAGGAGGAGGTTGGAGGAGGTTGGAGGAGGTAGGAGGGATTGCCACACACACAGCAGGGGAACAGCTGACGTTACTGAACCCCAATAACAGAGGAGGGACTGTTGACTGTGCGTACAGCACTTCTGGACGGCAACTGGCGGTGTTGGAGCCCAGGGACAGGTGGAGGAGGAGGAGGTTGGAGGAGGTTGGAGGAGGTAGGAGGGATTGCCACACACACAGCAGGGGAACAGCTGACGTTACTGAACCCCAATAACAGAGGAGGGACTGTTGACTGTGCGTACAGCACTTCTGGACGGCAACTGGCGGTGTTGGAGCCCAGGGACAGGTGGAGGAGGAGGAGGTTGGAGGAGGTAGGAGGGATTGCCACACACACAGCAGGGGAACAGCTGACGTTACTGAACCCCAATAACAGAGGAGGGACTGTTGACTGTGCGTACAGCACTTCTGGACGGCAACTGGCGGTGTTGGAGCCCAGGGACAGGTGGAGGAGGAGGAGGTTGGAGGAGGTTGGAGGAGGTAGGAGGGATTGCCACACACACAGCAGGGGAACAGCTGACGTTACTGAACCCCAATAACAGAGGAGCGACTGTTGACTGTGCGTACAGCACTTCTGGACGGCAACTAGCGGTGTTGGAGCCCAGGGGCAGGTGGAAAAGCAGAGGAACACAATGTAGGCCGAAGCCTGAGAAAGTCGAAAGGGAACCTTTAACCCCCCCCCCAAGGCGTTTGTAGCTGAAAGAGCCAGCTTGTGCAGCACAAAAGATGCAAAAGGAAAAGGTGGCTCTTTTCATCATGCTCCTTGCAAACACAGAACTAAACACTTTTAAAATGTGTCCCCTGAAGCCGTGAAACCGTCCCGGAGGTGGGACTTTCCTTCGTAATATGACGCAGCACAGCCATCATTACTACCCCCCCGCCGCCGTGCCCCGGCTCCTCAGCGTTGTTTGATTCCGTCCCGGAGCCTGCGCTGTTATGTTATCCCGTGGCCAGGCACACTTAGCGCTGCCCATCTTCTGACATCATTTGGTGTCAGGCTGGCTGCGCCTGTGCGGCCGCGCTGGCCGAGAGCCCGCCTCGCAGTGTCTTCTGATGTAATCCCACTGGGGGCCTGGGATCCATGGCCATGCGCAGTGCATATCCTCGCCTCTCACTCCCCTCCCTACGGCTTCTTTTTCAGACTGTGCGGTGTCACGGCCGTGGCATGCTATTAGGGACCAGCTGACACCGAACAGTCTGAAGAAGCCATAGGGAGATGAGTGAGAGGTGGAGGTTCAGATATGCACTGCGCATGTCCATAGATCCCAGGCCCCCAGTGGGATTAAATCAGAAGACACTGTGAGGCGGGCTCTCGGCCAGCGTGGCCGCACAGGCGCAGCCAGCCTGACACCAAATGATGCCAGAAGACGGGCAGCGCTAAGTGTGCCTGGCCACGGGATAACATAACAGCGCAGGCTCCGGGACGGAATCAAACAACGCTGAGGAGCCGGGGCGCGGCGCCGGGGGGGTAGGAATGACGGCTGTGCTGCGTCATATTACGAAGGAAAGTCCCACCTCCGGGACGGTTTTACGGTATCAGTGGACACATTTTATAAGTGTTAAGTTTTGCGTGTGCAAGGAGCAAAACCAAAATAGCTACCTTTTTCCTTGTGCAGCATTACTGCTGCACAAGGTGGCTCTTTCAGTAACAAACGCCTTGGGGGGGGGGGGACAGATTCCCTTACATTTCAGTTGTTGTGTCAGCGTGGCGGTCGCATGACACATTGCCGGCTACACAGCTGGGGATCAGCTGACGTTACTGAAACCCAATAACACTGGGTCGTATGTTTTGACTGTGCAGACAGCACATCTGAGCCTCAACTGGCGGTGTTGGAGCCCAGGAATTTAAGTTCAGGTGGTAGAAAGATGAACACAACAGGAGACCTGGATAACGTATACAGTGACCTAATTATTTAATCAGGAGGAGGAGTGGCAAATTCCTGCGAGATCCAGGCCTTGTTCATTTTCAGGAAAGTAAGCCGGTCAACGTTATCGGAGGATAGTCGCATGCGACGGTCAGTTAGTACACCACCTGCAGCACTAAAGACACGTTCCGATAATACACTGGCCGCAGGGCAAGACAGCACCTCCAATGCATACTGGCTTAGCTCTGGCCATGTATCCAGCTTTGAGACCCAAAACTTGAAAGGGGAAGAGCCGTCTGGGAGTACAGCAAGAGGGCAAGACATGTAGTCTGTCACCATCTGACGGAACCGTTGCCTCCTGCTGACTGGAGCCGTCTGTGATGGTGTAGACTTTTGTGGCGGGCACAGAAAACTGTGCCACAGTTCGGCCATACTGGTCTTGCCTTGGGCAGAGGCACTGCTTCTGCTCCCTCTTTGTGCAGAGCCTCCACCACTGCCTGGACGCACTGAGCTGCTTTGGAATGCACTAGCAGCACTTCTCTCAGTTGGAATGGAGAAGATGATGGAACTGACCAGTGTGTCTTGGTACTCCCGCATTTTTCGCTCCCGGTTCAACGGTGTGATGAGGCTTTCTACGTTGTCCCGGTAGCGAGGATCGAGGAGGGTGAACACCCAATAATCAGACATGTTGAGAATGTGGTCGATGCGGCGGTCGTTTCTCAGGCACTGCAGCATGTAATCCACCATGTGCTGCAGACTGCCAACTGCCCAAGAAACGCTGTCCCCAGCTGGAGGCGTGATCTCTGCCCGCTCGTCATCACCCCACCCTCGCTGTACACACTGAGTACTGGACAATTCGGGAACTCCCTCCTCTGGACGGATGTCTTCCTCCTCCATTGACTCCTCCTCATCCTCCTCACAAACTGTCCCCTGCCTACGCGTTTGTGAGGAACCACGTGGCGCTGACTGTCCAGAAGATGATGGAAGTGGTGAATCCTCATCCTCCACCTCTTCCACAACATCATCCCTTAGCGCTTGCAGTGATTTTTCAAGCAGGCAGATAAGGGGGACAGTCATGCTGACTAGTGCATCATCTGCACTCGCCATCCGCGTGGAATAATCAAAGGGACGCAAAACCTGGCAGACATCCTTCATAGTGGCCCACTCTGTGGTTGTGAAGTCTGTACGGCGCTGACTGCGACTTTTTTGCGCCTGATACAGCTGGTACTCCATTACAGCTTGCTGCTGCTCACACAACCGCTCCAACATATGTAACGTGGAATTCCACCTGGTAGGTAGGTCACATATGATGCGATGTTCCGGCAGGCGGTGTCGGCGCTGCAGAGCCGCAATGCGCGCTTTTGCCGTGCTGGAACGCCGCAAGTGAGCACACTCTAGGCGGACCTTGTGCAGCAGTGCATCAAGATCCGGATAGTCCCTCAAAAAACTCTGCACGACCAAATTGAGCACATGTGCCAGACATGGGATGTGAGTGAGGTTGCCGAGGCCCAGGGCTGCCACCAGATTTCGGCCATTATCACACACTACCATGCCTGGCTGGAGATTCGCTGGCTCAAACCACACATCGCTCTCCTGCTTGATGGCATTCCAGAGCTCCTGCGCTGTGTGGCTACGATTCCCCAAAAAAATTAATTTCAAGACGGCCTGTTGACGTTTGGCCACGGCTGTGCTCATGTCGGTCGTAACAGGTACACGTTCATCACGGGTCCATGTGGAGGTGGACTGTGACGGCTCCTGCAGCGATGATTCTGAGGAACTGGTGTAAGAGGAGGAGTCAATGCGTACAGAATGGATTCCTGCAATCCTTGGAGTGGGCAGGACACGTCCTGCGCCACTCGCACGGTCTGTACCCGGCTCAACGACATTAACCCAATGGGCAGTGAGGGAAAGGTATCGCCCCTGTCCATGTTGACTGGTCCACGCATCGGTGGTGAGGTGGACCTTGCTACTGACGGCGTTCAGTAGCGCGTGTTTTATGTGTCCCTCCACATGCTTGTGCAGGGCAGGGACGGCTTGCCTGCTGAAGTAAAAGCGGCTGGGCACACTGTACTGTGGGACTGCCAATGACATCAAGTCACGGAAGCTGTCAGTCTCCACCAGCCTGAATGACAGCATTTCCAGTGACAGAAGTTTGGCAATGCCTGCAGTCAGAGCCTGTGCTCGTGGGTGGTTTGACGAGAAAGGCCGCCTTTTCTCCCATGCCTGTACTACCGATGGCTGTAGACTGGGCTGGGAGTGTGTGGTTGACTGGGAAAGTGGTGCTGCGGGTGGAATGACAGCGGGTCTCTGGACAACAGGGCCAGAGGTTCTTCCACGGCGATCCTGGGAGGAAGCCGAACCAGCTGCGTGTGAGCTAGAGGAAGAGGCAACACGAGCTGAAGAGGTGGTAGCTGCCGCTGTTGGTTGGCCTAGCTCTTCAGTGTGTTTGTCTAACTCCGCCGGGTGCCTGTTGCGCACATGTTTCCACATGTTGGAGGTATTGAGGTTGGCGACTTTTTGACCTCTTTTGATTTTTTGATGACACACCTTGCATCTGACATAGCAAATGTCATCTGCAACTGTGTCAAAAAAGGACCAGGCACTGCAAGTCTTGGGAGCCCCCCTTTTGACTTTTGGAAGAGACATGCTCCTTACGGGTGCCAAAGCGGAGGCTGCAGGATCCGCAGTCTTCCCCCTCCCTCTCCCTCTTTGGGCCGTACGGGGAATCTCTTCCTCAGAGCTGCTCCCACCACCTTCCTGTCCCTGACGCCAAGATGGGTCAAGGACCTCATCATCTACACTACCCTCTGCCCCCAACTGCTCCTCCTGGGTAGTCTCAGCAGCAGAGCACGCACCAGTAAGTGGCACCTGAGTGTCATCATCAGCTGATGCGGCCTGCGAGGTGGTGACCGGAGCCACTGGCCCACCCGCCTCTTCAGAGGAAGACAGAAAAAGCTGTTGGGCATCACTGCACCCTGCCTCTTCTTCCATTTCTCCAATGCTGCTTGGCTGGCCCCCTGTTTCCAAGCCAAGAGATGATTCAGAGAACAGAAGTAGAGACTGCTCCTGTCCTGGGATCTCTGTCTGCCTGGGCAATTTTGCAGGTGGTGAAGAGACAGATGGCTGCTCTCCAGTGCTCTGTGTCTGAGAGGATGTGGCACTAATGGAAGTTGATGCATTAGCTGCCATCCATCCCACAACGGCTTCAATTTGGTCTTCACGCAGCAGCGGTGTACGGCGCTCGGCGACAAAGCTGCGCATGAACGACTGTTCCCTTGTGAAAGTGGGTGCTGATGACTCACCGGTGCCCGCAGCAGGCACAGAATCCCCACGTCCCCTCCCTGCTCCGCGCCCACGCCCACGCCCACGTGCCTTACTCACTGCCTTCTTCATCTTGGTTGACTGATAAAGATAAGCAGAAAAGTACTAACGGCTTTGTGTGCTTATTCCTGAGCAACTCCTCCTAACAGGTATAAGACACACTAATTTTCTAAAGTGTGGACTAGACTTGAATATGAGCTAATGTGGCCTACACAAATGTAAAGTGGTGTAACTGGTGTGTTTGGTGAACTTTATTATTTATTTATTTTTTTGGGGCTGAACTGACAACGGATAGAGCTGCAATCACACGGAGACCGTGCAGACAGCCGTAAACGGCGCTGCAAGGCCCAAAAACCCTCCTCTACTTTATCCTATGTAGTGTTTTTCCACAAATTAGCTGGAGACGGGTGGAAAGACACTAATAGGATTTTTTAAAATAAATTAGCAGCAGACTACACTACTTTGAAAAAAAAGAAAATTGATTTGGCGGTATGACGCAGTGAAAAACCCTGAGCTGCAGACAACCAGGCTACGGCTGCTCACAGACTACAGGGCGAGCTGCAGTCACACGGAGACCGTGCAGACAGCCGTAAACGGCGCTGCAAGGCCCAAAAACCCTCCTCTACTTTATCCTATGTAGTGTTTTTCCACAAATTAGCTGGAGACGGGTGGAAAGACACTAATAGGATTTTTTAAAATAAATTAGCAGCAGACTACACTACTTTGAAAAAAAAGAAAATTGATTTGGCGGTATGACGCAGTGAAAAACCCTGAGCTGGAGACAACCAGGCTATAGCTGCTCACAGATTACAGGGCGAGCTGCAGTCACACGGAGACCGTGCAGACAGCCGTAAACGGCGCTGCAAGGCCCAAAAACCCTCCTCTACTTTATCCTATGTAGTGTTTTTCCACAAATTAGCTGGAGACGGGTGGAAAGACACTAATAGGAATTTTTGGAAAAAATGTGCAGCAGCCTGCACTACTTCAAAAAAAAAAAAAAAAAGGACAGTATGAGGCAATGAACCACCCTCCCTGAACTGAATACAACCAGCTATGGATGGCCTATGTGGCTGCACTCAGACTAGAGAGTGGGCTGCACTCACACACACACACAGAGAGACCTTGCAGATCGCTGTGAAAACAGCGCTACAAGGCAAAAGGAAGGTGAATAGTAGGTGAACACAGCGGTTGCTAAATTAGCCTTTGGAAAGCACAAAGAAGCAAATCGCTATCTCTAAACTGTCCCTCAGTCAGCAAACAGCGTCCTGTCACTAACTGAATTCACAGCAGAGTGATCGCAAAATGGCGCCAGCGACTTTTAAACTGCATCATGACATCATTTCAGCAGCCAATCACAGCCTTGCCAGTAGTTTCATGCCCTCCATGCTAAACAGGATGTGCCCACACTTGGAATCTTTCTCATTGGCTGAATTTCTGAATTTTGAATCATTGAACTTCCGATTCCGGTATCCGATACGCGCCAAGTATCGGAATCCCGGTATCGGAATTCCGATACCGCTAGTATCGGCCGATACCCGATACTTGCGGTATCGGAATGCTCAACACTAATTGTAAGTATTTTTTTATGAATGTGATAAACCAAAGGGATTATTGGAAGCTACTGGTAACCAATGAAAAACTGTAACGGGGTCACTGGTTATTATTTGCTGCTGATAATAGTAATATCTTCATATGTGGCAGTCGGGATGGCCGCATTTTTAGACACTAGGACCTTCGTGAAACTGCTACCTCTCCAGTCCTGATAGCTACACTCAGGAAATAGCTATTAGGGCACGTTCACATGTTCAGTATTTGATCAGTACTTTACATCAGTATTTGTAAGGCAAAATCAGAGGAAAAGTATAATAGAAACACGTCACCACTTCTGTATTTTTCGCCCACTCCTGGTTTTGGCTTACAAATACTGATGTAGCCTAAGGCTACATTTAATCTGCGTGACATGTCCAAGTGCTCTATATTTTTTTTCAGACACTAAACTGACCTATAGCGTTTCATTGATCCATACATATATCGATTTAAAAAACGGGTCCGTGTCTTCGGTCCGTGAGATCCAGGGCAGGTCCTATTCTCATCCAATTTGGGGATCAGACTCGGCCATCAAAGTCTACGGAGATCTATGTAATACGGATGACACACTCAGAGAATTTAGAGTTCCATCCGACTTCAATCCTTTTTCAATTATTTTTTTTAATTTAAAGTAGCAGTCTGGAGGCATTTAAAAGACATTGTCAGTGGTGGACATCCCTTTTAAGTATGGGTTTACACTGTGGATTTAGCACTCTTGCATCAAATCCTAAAAATGAGTGTTTAGGAAAGAAAACACAGATGCAGATGTCCGCTCACGAAAACTTATGCAGAAAATTCCTAAGAATTAATTCCCCAAAGATTTCCACCCACCCATGAGAACTTTTACATTTACGAAAAGTTTTTTTAAAAAAATTAAATAAAAGGGAAGTATCAAATTCTACAAGAGTGAATATGATGGTGCAGGACCAGTTTCATGGTGCTCAACAGGGTGGCGACAAACAAAGAAATATCAACTTTGATTCTCTTTTTGTGAAGGTTGGACAACAACCAATATTGCTTCCATTATAGCTTTTTAGCACAGAAAAGCTTTGATTCTGCACTTAAAAATAAAACTTTTTTTTTGCATGCGATTGTTCCGGTTCGCCTATAGAGAAAAAATGCACACAAAAAACGCACATTTCGACAGTATCTTAAACTTCATAATGGGCAGGTGTTTTCATGACATCGCATCCACTTTTCTTGAAGTGGTAAGCGCACCATACATGGTATTTAAGCACAACGAAGATACTCTATTAGCACATGAGTGTGCTCGGATATCACTTTATCTGAGCATGTTCACTTATCACGCAATCAAATAGTGATGGCATACCTTAAAGAAAAGCAATCATCAGAAATTGACCTATTGTTTAAATCAGATTTTTGTGCTATTTTTTTCCGTTTTTGTCAATGTTTTTTCTTCCCATATCACAATCGGTATTAAAAATTAAAATTTGAGGTCTTTCAATCTGTTCTTCACATTTTTCGCTTGAACTTTTTTTTTTAAGCTCTAACTTTCTGTTCTTTCCAGATATCCTGTCTCTGATGATAAGGAGGCGACTGAAAGCTCTTCTCGAAAGGACAGAAGTCTAAAAATGGAGCCCAGTATCCATTAATTATAATATAATAATAATAATAATTTTTATTTATATAGCGCCAACATATTCCGCAGCGCTTTACAACTTATAGAGGGGACTTGTACAGACAATAGACATTACAGCATAACAGAAATCACAGTTCAAAACAGATACCAGGAGGAATGAGGGCCCTGCTGCTCGCAAGCTTACAACCTATGAGGAAAAGGGGAGACACGAGAGGTGGATGGTAACAATTGCTTTAGTTATTTGGACCAGCCATAGTGTAAGGCTCGGGTGTTCATGTAAAGCTGCATGAACCAGTTAACAGCCTAAGTATGTAGCAGTACAGACACAGAGTGCTATTAACTGCATAAAGTGTATGAGAACATGATGCGAGGAACCTGATTGTGTTTTTTTTTTTTTTTTTAAATAGGCCACACAGGTATAGTTAGGTTAATGCGTTGAGGCGGTAGGCCAGTCTGAACAAATGCGTTTTTAGGGCACGCTTAAAACTGTGGGGATTGGGGATTAATCGTATTAACCTGGGTAGTGCATTCCAAAGAATCGGCGCAGCACGTGTAAAGTCTTGGAGACGGGAATGGGAGGTTCTGATTATTGAGGATGCTAACCTGAGGTCATTAGCGGAGCGGAGGGCACGGGTAGGGTGGTAGACTGAGACCAGAGAGGAGATGTAGGGTGGTGCTGAGCCATGGAGTGCTTTGTGGATGAGGGTAGTAGTTTTGTACTGGATTCTGGAGTGGCTGGGTAGCCAGTGTAATGACTGGCACAAGGTAGAGGCATCGGTGTAACGGTTGGTGAGGAATATGATCCTGGCAGCAGCATTCAGGACAGATTGGAGCGGGGAGAGTTTGGTAAGAGGGAGGCCGATTTGTAGAGAGTTACAATAGTCCAGACGAGAATGAATAAGTGAGACAGCAAGAGTTTTTGCAGAGTCGAAAGTAAGAATAGGGCGAATTCTAGAAATGTTTTTGAGATGCAGATAAGAAGAGCGAGCCAATGATCGGATGTGGGGGGTGAATGAAAGCTCGGAATCAAGGATGACCCCAAGGCAGCGGGCATGTTGCTTTGGAGTAATGATGGAACCGCACACGGAGATGGCAATGTCAGGCAAAGGTAGGTTAGTAGAGGGAGAGAACACAAGGAGTTCAGTTTTTGACAGGTTCAGTTTCAGATAGAGGGAGGACATGATGTTAGAGACAGAGGTAAGACAATTACTGGTGTTTTCTAAGAAGGTCGGAGTGAAAGCAGGAGAAGAGGTGTATAATTGGGTGTCGTCAGCATAGAGATGGTACTGGAAACCAAATCTACTGATTGTTTGTCCAATAGGGGCAGTATACAAAGAGAAGAGGAGGGGGCCTAGGACTGATCCTTGAGGAACCCCAACAGTAAGGGGAAGGTGAGAGGAGGAGGAACCAGCAAAACATACAGTGAAGGATCGGTCAGAGAGATAGGAGGAGAACCAAGAGAGAACGGTGTCCTTGATGCCGATGGAGCGGAGCATAGTGAGGAGGAGCTGATGATCCACAGTGTCGAATGCTGCGGAGAGATCCAAGAGAATTAGCATGGAGTAGTGACCATTAGATTTAGATCCATTGTGAAAAACAGCAAGATTACCAATTTTGCTTTTTTAATGAAGTCGTAATTAAGACAAGGAAACATTGTAAAATATGTTTTAAAAATACGAGTGACATCAAAATTTGATTTAACCAATAGGTCATTTTCTGACGATAGCTTATCTTTAAGGATCGGCCCGTTTGGGGCAACTATATTGGACACCTATCTTTCCCAGAGACCCTTAGAATTATAAAATAGTTGACTACAATAATTCATATTTCAAGGTTTTTGGATATATATCTGTGATGGTTTTTTTTTCTATATTTGATGATATATCAGATATTTCCATACTTTTTTCTGTAATGTCTACAATCGTGGCCACAAGTTTTGAGGCTGACGCAAATTTTGATTTTCACACAGATTGCTGCTTCAGTTTTTATAATGGCAATTTGCATTATCTCAATATTATGAACAGTGACCAACTGAATGGCATAAAATTGTAAAATGAGCTTAGGGTACTGTCACACAGTGCAATTTTGATCGCTACGACGGCACGATTCGTGACGTCGCAGCGTCGTATGATTACACTGGTCAACAGCATTTTTGGTGCCAAAGATATTTCATCGAATTTAGGGTATTTTTGGGGTGCTGATTCTGAATATGTCATCAGTTTTGCCAGATTGGCTCAAGTTTTTGAGATTTTTGGTATCTTATTTATAGCACTTGTTGGTAAATGCGACGCATCATCTCATTAATTTCTTTGGATTAGTACTTGAACTGAGCAGTTCTCAATATAGTTTTGTGTTAATTAGTGTTCTAAAAGTTTGTTCATAGCTTGATTTTTGCACTAACTTTATGTTGTTGTCTGTTTTCCAGTGAAAAGCATGAACTCATCAAGAAGAAGTTGTCTTAACGATCCAGACTCATTCTGTTACATTTGTGGTGAATACACACTGCCAAAACATAGAAGAAACATAACAGACTTCGTAAAAAAAGTGTATTTTGCCTATTTTGGGGTTATGCTTGGGGACCAAGACAAGTTTTGGGCACCACACATAGTGTGCAAAGCATGTATCGAATTATTACGAAAATGGAGCAAAGGACAAAGAAAAAGCTTCAAATTTGGTGTTCCAATGGTGTGGAGAGAGCCAAAAAATCATCATGATGACTGTTATTTCTGTGCAGTGCAAGTGCAAGGATTCAATAAGCATAAGAAACGAAAATGGGAGTAACATGGAATCTGCAAGAAGGCCTGTCCCTCATTGTGAAGATGTGCCTGTACCTGTGTTTACCATAAATAACAGTCATCATGATGATTTTTTGGCTCTCTCCACACCATTGGAACACCAAATTTGAAGCTTTTTCTTTGTCCTTTGCTCAATTTTCATAATAATTCGATACATGGTTTGCACACTATGTGTGGTGCCCAAAACGTGTCTTGGTCCCCAAGCATAACCCCAAAATAGGCAAAATACACTTTTTTTACGAAGTCTGTTATGTTTCTTCTATGTTTTGGCAGTGTGTATTCACCACAAATGTAACAGAATGAGTCTGGATCGTTAAGACAACTTCTTCTTGATGAGTTCATGCTTTTCACTGGAAAACAGACAACAACATAAAGTTAGTGCAAAAATCAAGCTATGAACAAACTTTTAGAACACTAATTAACACAAAACTATATTGAGAACTGCTCAGTTCAAGTACTAATCCAAAGAAATTAATGAGATGATGCGTCGCATTTACCAACAAGTGCTATAAATAAGATACCAAAAATCTCAAAAACTTGAGCCAATCTGGCAAAACTGATGACATATTCAGAATCAGCACCCCAAAAATACCCCAAATTCATTAAAATATTTTGGACACCAGAAAAAATTTTTTTTTTTGTTGACCTGTGTTATCGCTCCAGCGTCGTAGACTGCGGTCACACTGTGCAATCACGGCGCTGGAGCGATGCCGAAGTCCCCGGGTAACCAGGGTAAACATCGGGTTACTAAGCGCAGAGCCGCGCTTAGTAACCCGATGTTTACCCTGGTTACCAGCGTAAACGTAAAAAAAAACAAACAGTACATACTCACATTCCGGTGTCTGTCCCCCGGCGTTCTGCTTCTCTGCACTGTGTAAGCACCATAGCCGGAAAGCACAGCGGTGACGTCACCTCACCGCGTCACCGCTGTGCTCGCTTTCCGGCCGGCAGGCGCTCACAGTGCAGAGAAGCTGAGACGCCGGAGGACAGACACCGGAATGTGAGTATGTACTGTTTGTTTTTTTTACGTTTACGCTGGTAACCAGGGTAAACATCGGGTTACTAAGCGCGGCCCTGCGCTTAGTTACCCGATGTTTACCCTGGTTACAAGCGAACACATCGCTGGATCGCTGTCACACACAACGATCCAGCGATGTCAGCGGGTGATCAAGCGACGAAAGAAAGTTCCAAACGATCTGCTACGACGTACGATTCTCAGCAGGGTCCCTGATCGCTGCTGCGTGTCAGACACTGCGATATCGTATGGATATCGCTAGAACGTTACGAATCGTACCGTCGTAGCGATGAAAATGGCACTGTGTGACAGTACCCTTAATTGAAAACCTAATCACAAAAAAAACATTTCCACTGAATTTCAGCTCTTCCACAAGATCACCTGCTTATATCATTTTAGTGATCTTGTTAGCTCAGGAGAAAGTGTTAACAAGTACAAGACATCTGATATTATTCAGTCATGCTGATTGAATTATAAGAGCAGACTGGTTGCTTAAAAAGTAGGCTGGTGCTTGAAATAATTGTCTTCTTCTGTTAACCATGGCTATCTCCAAGGAAATATGTGCAGATATGCTTTGCATCTAAAAGGTTTTATAGTAAAGGACATTGCCCATAAATCAACCATCAAGAGCTTCAAAAAGGGAGGTTGCTGTGAAGAATGCTTCATTGAGCCCAAGAAAGTTCCACAAGTGCCAGGAACCTCTCCTAAAGAGGAATCAGTTACTGGATTGGTTCAACACCTGTGCAGAGTTTGCTAAGGCATGACGTCAGGCAGGTGTCAGTGCAACTGCAAACAGTGAAGCGAAGGCTTTCGGAACCTTCCTGGAGTCAATAAGAGCAGTAAAGAAGCCAGTTTTATCTAAGAATAAAATCAAGCACAGACTAACATTCTGCAGTAAGTACAGGGATTCAACAGCAGAGGGCTGGGGTAAACTCATTTTCTCCAATGAAGCCCCCTTCAGACTATTTGGGACATTTGGAAAAATGATGGAGAAGAAAAGCTAAGGGCTACCATGAGTCCTGTGTCATGCTAACAGTAAAGCATCCTGAGATCATTCATGTGTGAGGGCTTTTCATTCATGGATGTGGCTCCCTCACAATTTTGGCCCCTGAGAGAGGTCCAAAGGCCTCTCTGCCACCAGCATTATTAATAGCACATGTTAAGTTCTTGCCTTTAGTTGCACCATTTTGACAGCAATTCCCATTACTAACACCTAAAGAACAGTTAGAGACAAACTGTAATTTAGGTTATTGACCAACTGAAAAGTTACATTTCGATATGTTTTTATTCAGTTGATCTTGAAGATATGTGTATATCAGCTATCCTAAGACAAGTACCTCCTACCAATGTCGCAGTGACACCAATTCTTTGCCCCTAGTGCAGGGGTCCCCAACCTGTGGCTCACGAGCCCATGATGTGTGGCTTGCAACTGTCTGACAGCTTGATGCTTAGCACCAGTTCTAGCAAGAGCTAAGAAGAGCTGGTTTCCAGATGGTGACTTTTATGAGAAGCTAGGCACAGAAGAGAAGATCTGGATGAACACATACTGGCCTTAGGGGTTTATAGATCATTTAAGAATGGTACCCTGGAGACAGGATGATACTACATGTCATAGCCGGTGCTTGAAGCTGGATGCAGTGGGAGGACTTGATGCAGGAATACTGAGTGAGGGTAATGCTGGAACCCCTGGCTTGGTGTGATTTCATTGGAAAAGCATTGTTTGCCATTGTACCAGTAATGGGGGCTCTGGGTGTCAGTACTGTGAGGGGGGCAGGAGCTGGATGTGGCTCGCGATCCTCTCTCAGAGCTGAATATGGCTTTCAAGATCAGAAAAATTGGGGACCACTGCCCTAGTGTTTAAGATGGCCCAATTGTCTATTTGACAGATGCAAAGACACCGAAATTTAAACAGCATGTGGTAGGTGGGGGTTCCGCTACAGATTGTGCTTTAGGGTCCAAAAAGATTCCAGTTGCTGATCTGCACTTGTCAGTAAAGTCCCTGTTACGTTTTTGCAAGTGCAATAAAACTAGAATTACCTGCTCTGCTCCCTTTTGGCTGGTTTCCATAAAAATGTCTTTCATATTCAATAAATCAGAATCAGAATGTCAGAACTCAACCATAAATCCTCAAGAAAAATTTGATAATACATGTATCCATTGTGCAGTTTGTGAAGACAGAGACGGACAGGGGAGGGGCGATCAGACTTTTTTTAATTTCTAGATTACCACATATTTTACACAGATGTAAATTCCATAGACCTGGCATTTGTTCTTTCTATGCACAAAGACGCTTTGTCTTGGACACTTTAGACATTTTAAGCTTCAAAAAGTTTTATAAAGGTTATTTTTCATAACTCCTCAAATTATGCTGAGGAACTTATATCATGGATATATATTTTATTTTTAATAAAATGGGATAGTTGACACATCCGTTAACTATCAATTGGACCCACCTAGTGTTAGGGCTAGCGGAACGCACCAAATAATAAGAAAGATAGAGTAAGGTGCGTTCGCAGCCCGGGGTCCACCGTGCAGAGATGGAACCTGCTGCCAAGTAATGACGGACTATATGGCGGTACAATGTGGATACACACACGAGACTGGTGAGTGCTTTGGCGTTCCACTACTATTGTTTCTACGATGGATTACTTGTTTCCACGCTAGCACCTCCGGTCTCTTGCCATATATTTTGGTATCTTCTGACACATTCCATATTGCTGTGCTTTTATGTCAAGTTGAGCTGTGCTGCTCCTGTTTCTGTTTATTCTCCTGCTACATTGTTGATATAAGCACGCACGCTCCTTCTGAAGCCAGCGTGGTTTTTTAGACTGTCAGTTTAATTGTGCGTTAAACACACATCATGGAACCAGAATCGGCACCTGTGAGAGGCAGTTTACAAGCCGGCCGGGAGGACGCTATAAATTATTTTAATGAGTGCGAACAAACGGACGAAGTGCACATGCTCAGCACAAAGTTTTTGGAACATAAATTAATCAATCTCTCGGAGAGAGAGATAAGACTGTTTTGGACGAATAACTCGCTACAGTCCTATGTGGACAATAAGCGGGTTCCTAGAGGTCTACGTGTTTGGAAAGATATCTCTCACCACAGTGGTGATGCATCGTTCAAAAATGAATGGGAACAGATCATGTTGAAATGTTCTGAGGATTTATTAAAACTGGTATTAAAATCTAACATGCAAAATTATGAATCACTCAATGCAGACATTCTGAAAACACAAACCGAGTTGCGCACTAGACTGTCTGATATCCAATGGACTGCCTTTAACAAAAAATTGGACTCGAGGCTTATTTTAATACAAGCCGATACCAAACAGAGGAAAAGGGACAAGTTTGTGCGGGACAAAAACGACTATGAGTCCGGCAATGTATTTACCTGGGGGAAAATGTTAAGAGAAAATCGCATTAGACAAACCCCAGGGGTTAACACCAGACAACGGAAACGAAATCAGAATAAGAAGAGAAATTCTTTTCAACAAAGTAAGAGAGACTACTTAACTACCGAGTCGGACTCAAGTTTAAGTGATGGTACTTCCATGAATCCTGAATCCTCGGAAGACGTTTCTCTTGATAATCAGACTATCACCCCGGTCCCTTTAGGAGGAAGACACGGAGGGGCAAACGGAAATCCCGGTCCAGAATGGCGACGCAAGAGAAAATGGGTATCGTGGAGACAGGAACGTTATTAAACACCTCTGATGACGACTTGGTGGTTAATCTGACGCCTCGGGTGTTAGACTCTGTCCAATTGTCTTTACTAGCTAAAGGCTTGAATTTTTGTGTACCTAATAATTTTGATTTCGTTTCTTTCCAAATTGATTTATTTAAAGCCACCAGAAAAATGCACCTGTATAAATTCTTTAAATCCAATACGATGACATCAGCATCCCTAGAAGGAGAACGTCCCTGCAAGGTAGGACCTCTGGGTTTTATGGCGAATGCTCAGGAAGATGTTTTGGCTGATGTATTTGAGGATGCCAGATGTCTACTCAGTCTGAATAATCCGGCAATAGATGATGAGATATCTATACACCAGGATAATACTCCGTTTTTAGGTGGTGTTCCCTCTTCCTTCATGCCCCCTACTTCTCCGGGCAACATGATTGATCTATTTGAAACTCTTGTCTTAAAAGACATGGAAGCCTTAGTATACAAACAGGCTCCTTCTAATTTAACTTCTGAAGAATCTAAGGCCCTGAAAGATATGGCAGGTTGGAGTGATGTTATCTTCCGCCCTGCTGATAAGGGCGGCAAGACTGTCCTGTTGCCCAGAGAAGTTTACATAGCTGAAGCTGTACGGCAATTATCAGACAATTCTATATATTCGAAGTTACAAAGCGACCCTACCATAAAATTTAAGGGGGAATTATGCACCTTTCTTAGGAAGGCAGTGGAAAATGGAATCATTTCCCAAAGGAAAGCTGAGAAGTTGCTTCCCAGCTTTCCGACTAAACCTCATTGGTACTACCTTCCCAAAATCCACAAATCTCTCACATCTCCCCCAGGGAGACCTATTGTAGCGGGTATAGGTTCTCTCACAGAACCTTTATCCCAATACATAGATTGGCTCCTACGCCCTTTGCTGGTTAATGTCCCGTCTTACATCAAGGACACAAATTCTTTCCTGAGCCTAATACAGGGTTTCGAGTGGCGGCCGGGGCTCTCCATGGCTTCCATTGATGTGGTCAGCCTATATACCAATATCCCTCAGAGACTTGGAGTAGACACCATAAGACGCATTCTGCGCACTACTGACAAAAGCCAGGGATATATTGATTTTGTGTGTGAGGGTTTAGACTTCATACTCACACACAATGTCTTTACTTTTGCAGATAATTGGTATAGGCAGACCACCGGGACTGCCATGGGGACCCCGGTCGCATGCACGTTCGCGAACCTGTATATGGCTGTTTTCGAGGAGGATTATTTTTATTCGGGCAAAAATGGTTTCTTGAAACACATCCAATTTTTTGTGAGATTTGTGGATGATCTATTTGTGATATGGGATGGTACAGAAACTGAATTTGTTTCTTTTGTTACCTATCTTAATGATTGCAATACGATGGGTTTGTCATTTACCTATAACTTCGGGGGGTCTAGTCTTGATTTTTTAGACGTTTCGGTTGAAGCGTCAATGGATGGTTTAAGGACCTCTGTCTTTAGAAAACCAACTGCGGTTAATTCACTTTTACACTACAAGAGTTTTCATCCTTACCACACTAAGAGGTCTTTGCCGTACAGCCAGCTAGTAAGGACTCGTCGCACCAATAATACACAGGAGGGCTATAACAAACAATCCATGGAGCTCCTAAATAGATTTTCAGAAAGAGGGTACCCCCAGCATTTACTGGAGTCAGCGGTGAGTCGCGTCGAGGCCGGTACGTCGTCCCCCTCTCCCCAGACCTCTGCCGGCCCCGGACAGCGATTCACTTTTTGTTTTCAATATAGCCCACTAGACCGGGAGGTGAGATCCGTGATCCGTAAACACTGGCATGTCCTGGAAAGAGATAGAGAACTTGCAGACAAAACCACAGGGGGCCCATTAGTCTCTACGAGACGAAGTACTCGTCTTAGAGACATTTTGGTTCAGAATCGACTAACCAATAATCATGGTACTTGGCTGGAACGTTCTGTCCCCAAAGGCAACTTTCGTTGCGGCCACTGTCGATATTGTCGGTTTCACATTACAGGCCAAATTATTAACATCGGCCCCGTTACACATACTGTGCAGCAATTCATCTCCTGCAAGACAGATTATGTAGTTTACGTTCTGTTCTGTCCTTGCAGGAGATTTTACATCGGTAAAACCATCCGTAAATTACATATACGGTTCAGAGAACATCTGAAATCGATTTCATCAGGGAAAGGTGTCCCCAGACTTATCCAGCACGTTAAAGAGCAACATGGTGGAAACCCTGAGGTGTTAACCTTTGCAGGGGTGGAAAGAGTTTCACTCCCAATTCAGGGAGGCGATCTCCATAAAATATTATTGTGCACTGAGGCCAAATGGATCATGCGCACCCGAGCCATGGGCCCAGCTGGGATGAATGATAGGATAGACATGTCCATTTTTCTGTGAGGCTTTTTTGATACAAGGAGACACTTACTCCTTTTATGGTGTTATTCTTTCCTCTTTGTATATATTTGTTTGTGTTATGTTTTTTCGCTGGTGTTGTTTCGCTTTTAAGCAGTCATGTTTTGCAATAGTGATTTATATATTGTGGATGTCTTTCTTTCCTCAACAGAGTCTTTTGAGACGTTTGAACGTCATATATATAAAAAAGAGAAAACAACAAAACAGAAAAAAGAAAAAAGACGCTTCACATGATGTTTATATGCTTGACTATTGGCGTTGCATGAGAGAGATATAGACTCGGATATGGTCTGATTCTGATATTTAACTTATTTCCCCGTAGACATTTATATATGTTCTTTGATACACTTTTGTGCTGTAGACATGGTTTTACTTTGTTTTTAATCACACTATGCACTTTTCGTTGGTCAGGTGGGAATTTGACACAGGTGGTTATTGATTATACTCACCTATGTATACTGGCGTCATTTCCTCCCTGACTTAGACCCGTTGAAGCGCTGTTACTGGGCGCGAAACGGCCGTCGTCTTGTCCGTAGCACTCCTGCACTTTATCCGTCCTCCCTGTGTGCCGTGAAGATGATTTATGTATGAAGCAATAAAGCATTTCTAAACTGCGAGACTGGTGAGTGCTTTGGCGTTCCACTACTATTGTTTCTACACACACGGGTTAACTTCACCCTGTGTGAAGGAAGCGAACCCTGTTGCGTCACAGGGCCGCGGTACCGCACCAAGAGAGCAAGCAAGGAGTCTCAGAACTCAATCCCAAGACACAGGATTTGAGTTCATATAGACCTCTTGCGCTCGACACCGCAACTGGGGTGTCAGAGTGAAAGAAATAATAATAAAGATGCACGAGAGTGCGTGCGGTGCCGCACTGGCGAACGCCACTAACCACCCAGGCTTGGGTCAGGAAAGCGCTGTAAAAGCGCACGGCGCCGCACTGGCGGTCACAGCAGTTAGACGCTGTATCGTGTGTCACGTGCTGATGGCTAAGTCGGGCGCTAGATAGCAATCATCCACCGTACGCGAGCAGTCATACACAATGGAGGGGATAATTAATGAACGACTTTCACACATCAACACACACACGTTTACACGTTTACACTAGCGCATGGCCGTGCGGTCATGCGAAGCTTATATAGCTGCAGCATGAACAGGACCTTCCAAAAAAGGAGCAATGGGAAGCTGCCACAGAAGTTGAGCACCTTCAGGACCTTCCTGGAGGACCAATGGGATCTGCTGCAGTATCTGAGCATGTGACCCTCGATCTCCAACGGGAGATCTTGCCCTGGGCATGCTCAGAAGGGGAAAAGCAGGACTTCCAAAAGCGTCTGCTCGCCGCTGCCCAGCACTGGCTTCAATGGCAGAAGCTGGAAAAGCAGTAGTAACCCTATGCACAGAGTGGGACTGAGCAATACGCTGGGACCGACGTCTCTGCTGAGCAGACTCCGCTGCGGCTGGAGAAGAATGAGAGACTGCAGCAGACATGGTTCGAGATTCCCCCTGTGCAGCGATGGGAACTCAACTCCCAACACCTAGAATCACATCTCTGAGCTGTCCTCATATAGGTGGCCTTTCCATGTCAAACAGATCGCAGAAAAAAGGCCATACTTAACAATACCTGATCACTATGTAGGAGTCACACAAGCCAAGGTGTTCAGTGACCATAGTCACCAGTGAGAGGGGTTCCTGTGGGTTTGTGTGTGATATTATTTCCTTCAGATTTATCCCACACAGGCCTCATACCCTCATTTAATACAGAAGCCCCAGATGTAAAGCAATTGCAAGAAAGAATTCAGTCCACTATAAAAATAAAGGGAACTTTGCTGGTGGAACTGGTGAGACATATGTAATAATTTTTATTTATATAGCGCCATCATATTCCGCAGCGCTTTACAACTTATAGAGGGGACTTGTACAGACAATAGACATTACAGCATAACAGAAATCACAGTTCAAAATAGATACCAGGAGGAATGAGGGCCCTGCTCGCAAGCTTACAAACTATGAGGAAAAGGGGAGACACGAGAGGTGGTACAGTAAGTAGCAGGTACAAAGGTTGTTGTTCTCATCTTCTGGTTTACACAGAGGCAGAGACATAGCCGTCACAAGTGGTGTGGTACATCACTTGTTAGTAACAACATGCCTGACTTGAAAATTACATTCAACTAACTGTCCTTCACCCACCACAACACACTTCCATGTGGTTCCCGTGCTCTGGCCTGGCAAGTCTTGTTTTTCTTCAGTAAGACTTTGAGGTCTGGCCTACACATTGCCTTTTCAGACCCACTTGGTCTGTGCTATCTCAGGGTTCCCATAAACCCACACCTATACCTCCTTGGCCTCCTGGCCGTACCCACTGCAGCTGAACTCTCCTTCCTTGTCTGTTCAACTTCCCAGGATCCAGGATGTTCTGGCCGTAATAAAATCCAAACTACTACTTTATCCAGTAGAACTACAGGGCTTGTTGCCTCAGAAAACCTTCTCCTTGCACTCGCACCCAAATACGCGGCCTAGTTTGTCAAACTCACTCTTTACACTTTACTTCTAATTGCTGACTCCCTCGTACTAGGAGGTATCACTCTCCTTACTCCCAAAAATAGGTACCCAAAGTGATGCTAATAAGAACTACAGCTTGTTCCAATAAAAACATTCAACAGATCAATAGAAGAAAGCAAAAAACTTTATGGCAAATATGATTTTTGTTCCAATTAAAAGTGCAAAAGTAGCAAAGTATGAAATAAACTATATTTCATATTTATCTCTGCAATTTAAATGCCCTGTAGAGAAATAAATAAATCATGTTATTTATACTGTGTGTTGCTTGCTTTAAAAAAGACAAATAACTACAGGTGATTTGCTGTTTTTTCTTTCCAACCCACAGAACAAAAGAATGAAGTTAATGAATTATACGTAACCCCAAATGGGGATGTTGACA
Organism: Ranitomeya variabilis; assembly: GCF_051348905.1. Taxonomy (NCBI): domain Eukaryota; kingdom Metazoa; phylum Chordata; class Amphibia; order Anura; family Dendrobatidae; genus Ranitomeya; species Ranitomeya variabilis. Next base: position 297,978,495 of record NC_135235.1, read on the forward strand.
AATGGTCAACAGGAAGATAAAAAAGTTATGGCTGTTAGAATGCTTAAAGAAAAAAAAAATGAAAGCAAGACATAGATCTGTATTCTAAACGCTCCCAAATATAAGGGTAATGTTCATATTTGATTTAAGTGCCTTGTTTGGGTTTTTATATTCATAATAATGTATGTGCATATTTGTTGTCCAAGAAAAAGTTGCTCTTATCCAAAAATGAGCTCCACACCAGTCCATGGCCTTTGTTTGGGGTGGGGCTGGGTTGCTACCCTACACACAACCTCTAGATGGGTGTGGAGCTTTTTTTTGGAAGAAAACACCCATAGTTCTCTAGTCCTAGACAACTTAAAACTGACCACTAGTGATGAACGAGTATACTCATTGCTTGGGTTTTTCGGAGCACGCTCGGGTGGTCTCCGAGTATTTGTGAGTGCTCGGAGATTTAGTTTTCGTCACCGCAGCTGAATGATTTACAGCTGCTAGACAGCTTGAAAACATGTGGGGATTCCCTAGCAACCAGGCAACCCCCACATGTACTCAGGCTGGCTAGTAGCTGTAAATCATGCAGCTGCATCAACAAAAACTAAATCTCCGAGCACTTACAAATACTCGGAGACCACCCGAGCGTGCTCAGGAAAACCCGAGCAACAAGTATACTCGCTCATCACTACCGACCACATATATAGCAGCTAGTAGCATTCTCTAATTGGAGAGACGTGGCTCCTTTAAACAAAGTAGTCCAACTTGATAAAAATCGACAAAAAGACAGCGTCCAAGGAAAAGGCAAGAACCATATATTCTGCCTAATACATCATTGCCATATTTTGACCTAGTGTTGGTCTTGATCAACCCATTTAAGCTGCTCACAGGCATGAGAAAACCGTTGGTTATAACTTACAATTAGGTTTTTCCTACTTGTTGGCCAATATTTGGACATAATCTCCACTATGTGAGAGTTATTTTGTCCATCTGAAGGTTATTTGCAAATAGGCAATTTGTAAGTTTTCAAGGGTTTTGAAAGAGAACCCACTAGGAGGTTTCATTTTGCATCAGATGACCCTTGTCAACAACAAAAAAGTTCTGTGAAACAAGTGGTTGATCACCTGGTCTTGTCTTTGGGTATCTTTACTCTCTAGGAGAGTCCCCATAACACTCTTTGCCACCATCAAAAGGTGTAGAAACCTTTTGATGGTGGCGATACACTCTAGATATACTAGAGACCTGCTATCTTGAACGGTGGAGTATTCCATATATACTGTATTGTATATATAACTTGTGGCTACTTTCTGCCCTTGAAGAGAAGTTCAGGAGTATGGGAGTACCCACTAGATTAGCCTTCTGCTAAACTCACCTGGTGAGGTGGATCTCCTCAGTCTCAGGTCCGGGTGGGCACACGGACCCGGGCTTTGATGCAGCAAGCAAGAAGACATGTGAGCTGCGAGGACTTGGCATACAAAGGAATCTCAGGAGCAGAAGGATGGGTGAAGTGGAACCCTGCAGGGATGGAAGCAAGATAAAGCACATTATGCACAGAAGGTGAGGAACACCAAACATAGAAGCATATGTGTCTTAATGAGCCTTAAATAGGCCTAAGGAGATGTCATTAATCCACTGTGGGCAACATGCAAAAGCTAACGTGGAGCACAACAGAGGGAAGTGGACCCAAGGGAAGGAAGCAGAGCCTAGGATACCAGGGACAGGTGTGTAACACATTCTCATTGTAACAAACACCTCATTACCAAAAGTCTATGCATTTAAGTTTATTTATGTATTTTACTTATGTAGCACCATCATATCCACAACACTTCATCATCATCACTGTCCCCCTTGGAGCTCACAATCTAAATTTGCTATCGGCGTGTATTTAGAGTGTGGGAGGAATTCCAAAACAAACTCCTTGTAGATGTTGTGTTTGTTGGGATTTGAACCTAGAATCCCAGCACTGCAAAGCAGTAATGCTAACCACTGAGCCACCGATGGAGGGTTTGATAGCTGACTATTATACATTGTTCTTTGGTTAATCCTACTGATGAAGTCAGTGTTGACAGACAGAAGTGACTGACCCAATGATCGATGGTTCCAGTGGAAGACATATTTTTTAGATTAGTATAGGAAAATCATAAAGACCATAAGCGAGTTAAGATAATTTTGCTATCTGTAATTCTTCCATGTGTGTCTTTGTGTATTAAGATGTAATACTGAGTATGGAGGAAGAATCTACATAGGGATCTTTAATGGTCCAAGAGAATTTCAGAGAGAGGGTGCAGCAAGGAATAAGTGGGCGAGAGTAACAAGAGGTTACGGAGTCCTTGGACGGGTGTGAAAGGAACCTTTGGAGCCGAATATGAAGATGTATGGGAAATTTTACCTTACATTAAATAATTCTCCCTTTCATCGCCCACTTTGCTATGTCTATCCCATCTCATCAGTTTGCAGATTTGCTACTCTTATGAATGACTCTGTGTCTGGAGTCTTGAGACCGCAGTACATAACTGCAGAATGTATCATTGACCAGATCAGTATTATGAATGGGCGTGCAATGGTTGAGTAAAGCACATCACGGAATCCTATTCCAGTGTCGCAAACTGAGGAATGTTATTACAGAGCTGTGTACAGAAAATGCAAAGGAATTATTTGTATTTGTGCCCTATAAAATATACTTACATTTTACATTCTGATCCATAAGAGCTTTCTATTTATATTTCCTACCATACAAATGTTTACTGCACTTATTAGCACATTCTCGGATGAGTCCCCAAAACAGGAAACCGGACATGCCGTAAAATTTCCATGCTCAGTGTTCGGCACTGGACACGGTACGAACCCCGATCTTTCTGGTTTGGGTTCGCTCATCCCTAATAATAATGAATGTGTTTCCATTTATTGCACCTTCAAAATCACCCGTTTGAGAGCCGTAGTAAACTTCCTCCATTTAACAGTGTATCAGAGTTCTCCCCTATCAGTAGTGCCATCAGACTAATATGTGCCTTCTATAACAATGGCCTCCAGCCTGACATGCTACAGTAATAAGACAAACTTAGAAATTAGGCAGATTTCATAATAAGAACCTTAATTCAATAAAAAAAAGTACATGTAATCCAATAGAAAATTACTCTGCATTCCTGTAAGTGTCCCAGCACAAGAACTGCTCAGGGCTCTGCAAAAAAGCTGACACCAACTAGACCTTCTCGACCAAAGAACATTAAACCCTTAAAGCAAATTTAGAGATGATTGAATCTGTGTTCCTGGTTGATGCGACAATGTCTTTGTCCCAGCACTTGATTTAAAATTACAGTAATTTCTTAAATTTTTGGAAAGCTGTTATTCATTTGTCATTCCACCTACATAATTAGAAATCGGCAGTTAATAGTTGCAAAACAAGATCATTTTTGAACTGTAAAAGTATTGGTAGCTTTTGAATATAGACATCAATTCACAATCCCAAATTAAATATTATACAAGTATCACATATCTGCTGGATGGATCGATTTGGGTAACCCTGTTTCACCCTTGTCTGTAAAACCAATCGCAGGAGGAATCAAATGAAGCGGCAGATTGCGCATGTGTCCTGCTGCTCCATTCAGGACTTTGACATTAACAAAGACAAGTTCAATGATTCAAAAGGGGATGTTCTCCAGCAACACAGGAAAGTAGTTAAAACGTAACCTATCTTCTGATTGGATTAAAAAAAATTCAGAATGTGCACAAAATAAAAAAGTTCCAGAATGCGAACACTTTTTAGGTAGAAAATCTGGAAGCCAAACCAGTGCACTCTCTGTGCTCCTTTTGGTGCTGTAAAATATCCCCTTTTGGACCACTAAGAGCTATTTGACCTAGAAGCCAAAGAAGTGCACATTCTATACTCCTTTGATGCTGTAGAACATCACCTTTCGGACCACTGAGAGCTATGTGACCTGGAAGCCAAACAAGTGCACTCTCTGTGCTCCTTTGGTGCTGTAGAACATCCGCCTTTTGGACCACTGAGAGCTTTGTGACCTGGAAGCCAAACCAGTGCACTCTCTGTGCTCCTTTGGTGCTGTAGAACATCCGCCTTTTGGACCATTGAGAGCTATGTGACCTGGAAGCCAAACCAGTGCACTCTCTGTGCTCCTTTGGTGCTATAGAACATCCGCCTTTTGGACCACTGAGAGCTATGTGACCTGGAAGCCAAACCAGTGCACTCTCTGTGCTCCTTTGGTGCTATAGAACATCCGCCTTTTGGACCAATGAGAGCTATGTGACCTGGAAGCCAAACCAGTGCACTCTCTGTGCTCCTTTGGTGCTGTAGAACATCCACCTTTTGGACCACTGAGAGCTATGTGACCTGGAAGCCAAACCAGTGCACTCTCTGTGCTCCTTTGGTGCTGAAGAACATCTGCCTTTTGGACCACTGAGAGCTATGTGACCTGGAAGCCAAACCAGTGCACTCTCTGTGCTTCTTTGGTGCTGTAGTACATCTACCTTTTGGACCAATGAGAGCTATGTGACCTGGAAGCCAAACCAGTGCACACTCTGTGCTTTTTTGGTGCTGTAGAACATCCGTCTTTTGACCACTGAGAGCTATTTGATCTGGATACCAGTGCACACTCTGTGCACCACACCCAGACCACAGACTGTCTACCTTGGAAGTTTCCTGGGATACTTATCGCTAACACATAAGTGATAACTGATAAGCTCAAATGACATTTTTATTTTATGCACTAACGAAGACAGTTGAGCACCTCATTGTCCTTGTTGAGACTTCCAACGGGGATGTAATAATTATAGGGGATAACTCAGGAGACTGTTTGCGTGGAACAAGACAACTACAGGACACAGTTTTATAAGTGGTGAAGTCTATATTATCACTCTCTGCACCTATTCAAACAGGTGCAGAGAGAAACTCAAGTCCACAACACTTGGTGCAAATAATAAACGCAGCTTAGCAGTCTATAGGAAACTTCAGAGGAAAATGCAATCAAGCAGAAAGTCTATGAAGCATAGTTATTCTTGAGGATACTTGACACGAATAAATCCTTGTCTTAGTCCAGGCACAGATAGATATGCTTATTAGGCAGTTCAAATCATATCTTAGCTCAACCAGGGAGGCCTGATTAATAGTCTCAGGTCATTGCAAAGCAGCAACAGCTTACATGTCCAGCAAATGCAGATGGAAGTAAACACGAGCAGCAGATGAAGGAGGATTACTGGAAACTTGTGTATGCAGCAGGAACTCAGAGCAGAGTAGCAGGATCACCACACAGGTTCACAGGAGCAGGTGTATAGCCAGGGAGTAATCAGAGTTCAGGAGCTGGTTGCAAGGAAGAATACTCTAGCACAGACTGAAGGCTGGGGTGGAGTTTTATAGCAGGAAGACACAGTGCACATGAGACCAAAGACGCCATCTTGAAAAAGGGCAGTAATGCACAAAAGGTAAAAAATGAGTCCTGACAGGGGATGCTGGAACTCCAACAATTTTAAGATTAGGGAACTTGCATACACCACTTTCTCCTAGTTCTCCCCTTGTGGCAAGTCATCCAGGCCACTCCATTAATCCAGGATTACTAAGGCTAGCTAAGCACAGTACTGTGGTCGATTATTTTCAACAGTGTCTCAGACTTGAATAAAGTGGAGTTTAGAAAAACTCACACCCTACTACTAAAAATAGAAAAATAATTAAAATTAAAATATCCCCTGTCCCTTCAATAAACCTGTCCCCTGTCCCTTCAATAAACTTTGCTTAAATCAATAGTCCCTCCCCCAAAAAAAGGTTTGTTCAGCTTGCCACATGTTTAAAAACATTGTAAAAAGAAGTACTCTCAAGATGGGCACGTATAATAAATCCTGATTGGAAAGGATGGATACAAAGTATTTGGAAAATTGGTAGTTTGTCCAGCACTCAGTCACCAGATAACAACAGTAGACATTTTATCAGTCCATTTATAAATAGGGAAAATACACAAAATAGAAAAACAGGGCATCCTTAAAAAAAAATCTCACGATCACCGACGCGTTTCGAACCTAGATGCATAAGAGATTACACATCTAAGTTCGAAACGCGTAGGTGATCATGAGATTTTTGCTCAGCATGTCCTGTTTTTAAATTTGTGTATTTTAAAATTGTGTATAAAAGAAGAAAATGAATCCTTCCCTCTGTATGTGCTATCTATAGGAGACATTGTAGAAGCTAATCTAAGTTCAGAAGGAAGAAGGACAGAAACAACTAAAAATGAGGTCCACATAGTGAAAAACAGGTGACAAAATGGCCAGATATGGGGTTATTCCACAAGAACACATATGACATGTAATTCTTATCTGAAAAGTTACCTGAAGTTACCACTATTCTTTAATCAGCACAAAATATTGGACCTTTTAAAAGTTAAGGAAAACAAATAAGTGTCCAAGAGTCGACATTTAGTTTTAGTAGTTTTTTTCTGTGTCGATTGGAAGTTTTTCTTGCTGGCCATAGAAGCCAAGTGCTCAAACAAATGTAATGCAGATTGTTTACTAAGACGCACAGATCCATTTTAAGGAAGTTTCATTTAATACCCAATTATTATTTTTTTTTAAGAATTTTTTTTCTGTTTAATTTTTAAGGTCAAATTCTGCCGTTAGAACAAATTTCTTGAACAAATGTTGTGTTTGGCTGAATGTATTGCCGTCCATTTAATATCATTTGTCCTCTAAAGTGCTACCTTGCAATATCCCCAAATATGCCATGAAAGAGTACAGTGTATTCAAGAAGTAAAATGCCCGTACCACGGCTGGGCTGTTCTAAAAACATTATTTTGCTAACGTTAACTTAGCTGCGAGTGTGGTTTGGAGAAGGACGTATTTAGATTGCGTAGGCTTGTTTAGTGTTTCTGATCTAACGACTAAGATATACAATTTAAGAAAACAGACAGGTTCAGACTCTTTGAAATGGTAAAATAGCTCATTTTTTCCAACCTGCCAACCATTTTTGTTATATATATATATATATAATTCAAATGAATGACTGGGTGTTCCTATACTACGCTACGTAGGAAGCAGCTGTCGAAATAACTGGGTTTTGCTGAGTATCTGTTGAACATTCTTTAGACAGTGCTATCTTGTGTTGCTAAAATCTGCAGGTCTGTCCAAATGTAGAGCCGTAGTGAAAATTCCTGAAGCTCACTCCAAAATTCCCTTTATTCCAATTCAGCCATCAAAAAGAGACTTTATTAACGCAGTTCAAGATAGAAGAAGACAATCTCAAAAATCACAGACCAGTAGTAAATCTTTAGTACCTCCAGAGAGAATAGGATTACTAGTGGGTGAAGGTGGCCACCTCATTTATCCTAGACCACAACAAGACATCAAAGTATCAGCAGAAAGTACAATTTTCTAAATCTGCCAACAGTTTGGCAAACAACCCTTATTAATAGGAAACTCTCACCAGGTTTTCCCAGTATAAACTAAAGTCACCACCTTTAAAGCGGTTATCCAGGACTATATTTTTTTTTACTACGGCCTAAGAACTAAGAGGTAGGTATTTTCTACCTACTTGCCTGTAGACCGCTTCTGCCAGCGATTTAGTGGCTTCCGCTGATGTCATGTCTCCAGAGCAGTGGCTTCCCATCCGTTCTGCTCTGTTGACGGGCTTGACTGCCAATGTCATACTGATTGACAGATGGCTCCCTGCTGCTTAACTGCGGGGAGCTGGCAGTCAATAGGCATGACTTTGGCAATCGACAAGGCAGCCTGGCAGAGGAAGAGCTGCTCTGTTGACTTGGAGCAGCTGAACCGCTTGTAGAATTGATAAGTAACTGCTCTGAGCTTGCGCCGGGTAGAACAGGCAGTTAGTTGCCTCTGTTGCCCCCAACTCCTCTTGCATATCCCCAAAAAATAGCTTTTACAAGGTCCAGTCAAATGGGCGTTTGGTAGTGTGTGGTCTGGGTCTCCTCTACCTGCCGAGATTGAGATTGGTGATGCGTCCTATGTCATCCATAGATCCCAGTGACTCTTGCACCTAGTCAGTCGATGCACACACCTGTTTAGGGGTCTGGAAAACCTTATTGGTTATCTCTACCTGTTATGTCTTTAGGCTCAAATCAAGTGACATCACTGCATTAAATGGTGACATCACCGACAGAGCTCCGATTAGAGAAGTCATCCAAAAGTACATTAAGGGTAAGATCACACAGGGCGTTTTTGCTGCTTTTTTCTGCAGCAAAACCTGACCTTCTTGGCAGGAGAGAAGCTGCGTCAAAAACGCAGGTTTAGGTGCATTTTTGTTGCGTTTTTTTGTTGCGTATTTGGTGCTTTTTTCAGTGTATTTTTTTTCTCTTTGTCCATGCTAATGTCCTTGAATTTTCAGCAGCAAAAATGCAGCAAAAAATGATACCTGCGTTTTTGCTGCGTTTTTGCAACACCCATTAACCCCTTAATCCCGTATGACGTACTATCCCGTCAAGGTGACCTGGGACTTAATTCCCGGTGACGGGATAGTACGTCATACGCGATCGGCCGCGCTCACGGGGGGGAGCGCGGCCGATCGCGGCCGAGTGTCAGCTGCCTATCGCAGCTGACATCCGGCACTATGTGCCAGGAGCGGTCACGGACCGCCCCCGGCACATTAACCCCCGGCACACCGCGATCAAACATGATCGCGATGTGCCGGCGGTATAGGGAAGCATCGCGCAGGGAGGGGGCTCCCTGCGTGCTTCCCTGAGACCCCCGGAGCAACGCGATGTGATCGCGTTGCTCCGAGGGTCTCCTACCTCCTTCCTTGCTGCAGGTCCCGGATCCAAGATGGCTGCGGCATCCGGGTCCTGCAGGGAAGGAGGTGGCTTACCGAGTGTCTGCTCAGTGCAGATGCTGGTAAGCCTGCAGCCCTGTCAGTGAGATCGGTGATCTGCCAGAGTGCTGTGCACACTATCAGATCATCGATCTGTGATGTCCCCCCCTGGGACAAAGTAAAAAAGTTTAAAAATTTTTTTTCCACATGTGTAAAAAAAAAAAAAAAAAAATCCTAAATAAATAATAATAAAAAAATATATATTATTCCCATAAATACATTTCTTTATCTAAATAAAAAAAAACAAAACAATAAAAGTACACATATTTAGTATCGCCGCGTCCGTAACGACCCAACCTATAAAACTGCCCCACTAGTTAACCCCTTCAGTAAACACCGTAAGAAAAAAAAAAAAACGAGGCAAAAAAACAACGCTTTATTACCATACTGCCGAACAAAAAGTGGAATAACGCGCGATCAAAAAGACTGATATAAATAATCATGGTACCGCTGAAAACGTCATCTTGTCCCGCAAAAAACAGGCCGCCATACAGCATCATCAGCAAAAAAATAAAAAAGTTATAGTCCTGAGAATAAAGCGATACCAAAATAATTATTTTTTCTATAAAATAGTTTTTATCGTATAAAAGCGCCAAAACATAAAAAAATGATATAAATGAAGTATCACTGTAATCGTACTGACCCGAAGAATAAAACTGCTTTATCAATTTTACCAAACGTGGAACGGTATAAACGCCTCTCCCAAAAGAAATTCATGAATAGCAGGTTTTTGGTCATTCTGCCTCACAAAAATCGGAATAAAAAGTGATCAAAAATGGTCACGTGTCCGAAAATGTTACCAATAAAAACGTCAACTCGTCCCGCAAAAAAAAAAGACCTCACATGACTCTGTGGAGCAAAATGTGGAAAAATTATAGGTCTCAAAATGTGGAGACGCAAAAACTTTTTTGCTATAAAAAGCGTCTTTTAGTGTGTGACAGCTGCCAATCATAAAAATCCGATATAAAAAACGCTATAAAAGTAAATCAAACCCTCCTTCATCACCCCCTTAGTTAGGGAAAAATAATAAAATTTAAAAAATGTATTTATTTCCATTTTCCCATTAGGGCTAGGGTTAGAGTTAGGGTTAGGGCTAGAGTTAGGGTTAGGGCTAGGGTTCGGGTTGGGGCTAAAGTTAGGGTTAGGGCTAGGGTTGGAGGTAAAGTTAGGGTTAGGGTTGGGGCTAAAGTTAGGGTTAGGGTTTGAATTACATTTACGGTTTGGATTAGGGTTGGGATTAGAATTATGGGTGTGTCAGGGCTAGGGGTGTGGTTAGGGTTACCGTTGGGATTAGGGTTAGGGGTGTGTTTGGGTTAGGGTTTCAGGTACAATTGGGGAGTTTCCACTGTTTAGGCACATCAGGGCTCTCCAAATGCGACATGGCGTCCAATCTCAATTCCAGCCAATTCTGCGTTGAAAAAGTAAAACAGTGCTCCTTCCGTTCCGAGCTCTCCCGTGCGCCCAAAAAGGGGTTTACCCCAACATGTGGGTTATCAGCGTACTCGGGACAAATTGAACAACAACTTCTGGGGTCCAAGTTCTCTTGTTATCCTTGGGAAAATTAAAAATTTGGGGGGCTAAAAATCATTTTTGTGAGAAAAAAAAGATGTTTTATTTTCACGGCTCTGCGTTATAAACTGTAGTGAAACACTTGGGGGTTCAAAGTTCTCACAACACATCTAGATAAGTTCCTTGGGAGGTCTAGTTTTTAATATGGGGTCACTTGTGGGCGGTTTGTACTGTTTGGGTACATCAGGGGCTCTGCAAATGCAACGTGACGCCTGCAGACCAATCCATTTAAGTCTGCATTCCAAATGGCGCTCCTTCCCTTCCGAGCTCTGTCATGCGCCCAAACAGTGGTTCCCCCCCACATATGGGGTATCAGCGTACTCAGGACAAATTGGACAACAACTTTTGGGGTCTAATTTATCCTGTTACCTTGTGAAAATACAAAACTGGGGGCTAAAAAATCATTTTTGTGAAAAAAAAAAGAATTTTTATTTTCACGGCTTTGCGCTATAAACTTTTGTGAAACACTTGGGGGTTCAAAGTTCCCACAACACATCTAGATAAGTTCCTTTGGAGGTCTAGTTTCCAATATGGGGTCACTTGTGGGGGGTTTGTACTGTTTGGGTACATCAGGGGCTCTGCAAATGCAACGTGACGGCTGCTGACCAATCCATTTAAGTCTGCATTCCAAATGGCGCTCCTTCCCTTCTGAGCTCTGTCATGCGCCCAAACAGTGGTTCCCCCCCACATATGGGGTATCAGCGTACTCAGGACAAATTGGACAACAACTTTTGGGGTCTAATTTATCCTGTTACCCTTGTGAAAATACAAAACTGGGGGCTAAAAAATCATTTTTGTGAAAAAAAAAAGAATTTTTATTTTCACGGCTTTGTGTTATAAACTGTAGTGAAACACTTGGGGGTTCAAAGTTCTCACAACACATCTAGATAAGTTCCTTGGGAGGTCTAGTTTCCAATATGGGGTCACCTGTGGGGGGTTTGTACTGTTTGGGTACATCATGGGCTCTGCAAATGCAACATGACGCCTGCAGACCAATCCATTTAAGTCTGCATTCCAAATGGCGCTCCTTCCCTTCCGAGCTCTGTCATGCGCCCAAACAGTGGTTCCCCCCTACATATGGGGTATCAGCATACTCAGGACAAATTGGACAACAACCTTTGGGGTCTAATTTATCCTGTTACCCTTGTGAAAATACAAAACTGGGGGCTAAAAAATCATTTCTGTGAAAAAAAAAAAAAAATTATTTTCACGGCTTTGCGTTATAAAGTGTAGTGAAACACTTGGGGGTTCAAAGCTCTCAAAACACATCTAGATAAGTTCCTTAGGTGGTCTACTTTCCAAAATGGTGTCCCTTGTTGGGGGTTTCAATGTTTAGGCACATCAGGGGCTCTCCAAACGCAACATGGCGTCCCATCTCAATTCCAGTCAATTTTGCATTGAAAAGTCAAATGGCGCTCCTTCCCTTCCAAGCTCTGCCATGCGCCCAAACAATGGTTTACACCCACATATGGGGTATCAGCGTACTCAGGACAAATTGCACAACATTTTTTGGGGTCCAATTTCTTCTCTTACCCTTGGGAAAATAAAAAATTGGGGGCGAAAAGATAATTTTTGTGAAAAAATATGATTTTTTATTTTTACGGCTCTGCATTATAAACTTCTGTGAAGCACTTGGTGGGTCAAAGTGCTCACCACACATCTAGATAAGTTCCTTAGGGGGTCTACTTTCCAAAATGGTGTCACTTGTAGGGGGTTTCAGTGTTTAGGCACATCAGGGGCTCTCCAAACGCAACATGGCGTCTCATCTCAATTCCAGTCAATTTTGCATTGAAAAGTCAAATGACGCTCCTTCCCTTCCAAGCTCTGCTATGCGCCCAAACAATGGTTTACACCCACATATGGGGTATCAGCGTACTCAGGACAAATTGCACAACATTTTTTGGGGTCCAATTTCTTCTCTTACCCTTGGGAAAATAAAAAATTGGGGGCGAAAAGATCATTTTTGTTAAAAAATATGATTTTTTATTTTTACGGCTCTGCATTATAAACTTCTGTGAAGCACTTGGTGGGTCAAAGTGCTCACCACACATCTAGATAAGTTCCTTAGGGGGTCTACTTTCCAAAATGGTGTCACTTGTAGGGGGTTTCAATGTTTAGGCACATCAGGGGCTCTCCAAACGCAACATGGCGTCCCATCTCAATTCCAGTCAATTTTGCATTGAAAAGTCAAATGGCGCTCCTTTCCTTCCGAGCTCTGCCATGCGCCCAAACAGTGGTTTACCCCCACATATGGGGTATCAGCGTACTCAGGACAAATTGTACAACAACTTTGGGGGTCCATTTTCTCCTGTTACCCTTGGTAAAATAAAACAAATTGGAGCTGAAATAAATTTTGTGTGAAAAAAAGTTAAATGTTCATTTTTATTTAAACATTCCAAAAATTCCTGTGAAACACCTGAAGGGTTAATAAACTTCTTGAATGTGGTTTTGAGCACCTTGAGAGGTGCAGTTTTTAGAATGGTGTCACACTTGGGTATTTTCTATCATATAGACCCCTCAAAATGACTTCAAATGAGATGTGGTCCCTAAAAAAAAATGGTGTTGTAAAAATGAGAAATTGTTGGTCAACTTTTAACCCTTATAACTCCTTCACAAAAAAAAATTTTGGTTCCAAAATTGTGCTGATGTAAAGTAGACATGTGAAAAATGTTACTTATTAAGTATTTTGCGTGACATATGTCTGTGATTTAAGGGCATAAAAATTCAAAGTTGGAAAATTGCGAAATTTTCAAAATTTTCACCAAATTTCCATTTTTTTCACAAATAAACGCAAGTTATATCGAATAAATGTTACCACTAACATGAAGTACAATATGTCACGAGAAAACAATGTCAGAATCGCCAAGATCCGTCAAAGCGTTCCAGAGTTATAGCCTCATAAAGGGACAGTGGTCAGAATTGTAAAAATTGGCCCGGTCATTAACGTGCAAACCACCCTCGGGGCTTAAGGGGTTAAAGTCAATGGGTGAAAAACGCTGAAAAAACTCAGCAAAAACGCTGAAAGAAGTGACATGCCCTATGTCCAAAAAACTCAGCAAAACACAAAATACTGATCACACAAAAACCCAATGTGGGTGCATGAGATTTCTGAAATCTCATAGGCTTTGCTGGTACTGTAAAAAGCAGCTGAAAATTAGCATAAAAATACGCAGCAAAAACGCCCTGTGTGAACTTACCCTAATGGAGTAATTAATTTATTGTTTTTATGTGCAGTTCCCCTTTATAAATCCATTTTCCGTTTTGCATTCATGTGTATGTGCCTTCCTTGTACTCACATCCTACAAGAACATTTCACACAGTGTTAGACAATAGTGGATCACAACGCATGCCATGCACTCATTAACGCAGACTGGCACAGATTGCCCTGTGCTATTTGCATATGTAAGGTTATGTGGGAATAGCACACACACCTGTATTATATTCCCACTGGGGATAATTCGCTTCTGGGAAAAAATAACATTAATTAAAATCCTTGAGATCCTGAGAAATACTGAATGCAAATGTTTGCTCAAACTGCCTGTAAAATGTGCAGCTGGGCTTGTAAACAGGATGTTATAGTGGAAATACAATCCCATCACAAGAAAGAAGCCAGTACGACATTTTTTTTCTATTATTTCAGCCATGATTTTCTTTAAAGGGATATTTTATCTTTAATTATACTATTTTACCTTTAAGGGGAGGGGGGTATAGTATTGGAATGACACGGCTGCTTTCTTCCAGAAACAGGCGTGCCACTATATTTTGGACCGACCAACCATGTTTCTCTAATTTTGTGCAACTCTTTTAAACACTGCTTAATTCATTGATTATATATTGTATGTTCACTTGTTCCCAGAATTGTCTACCTGGATACCATGTTGATTAGCCAAGCACCATAGGAGATGAATAGAAACCTTAGCTAATTACATTAGGTGGGTGTCTGCTGAACGATGCTTCGCCCAATTGTTTGGCCAACAGCCATCTCAGCAATCTCTCCCACATGCAGGAGTGGAGTGCTCTCTCGGCCAAATGTTCCTATGTTCTTTATGAGAAAACTGCCAAAAGATACATCAGCTGGGGGCTTATCTCCAGAAGAACATTGTGATCTGCAGTCTCAAACAGGACATATGCGATCGACATCTCTCACAACCATCAGTTGACCGGTGTCTCCTTACCCATTGGTCTAACATGTATGGAGACTTTTAGGCTTAATGCTAAATGTATTGCATAATATAGTGCACAATGGAGGTTTAAGACATTAGCACAGAGCGCTTATGGCTCTGTACCTCCACACAGGCTCAGTATGCTAGTCAATGGCTCGTGTAGGAAGTAGAGGAGCATGACATAATCACCATCCACCATGCCTTGTGGCACTGTAATGTTATATTTTCTCAGGAGGACGCCTCCATGGCCAGTAAGTTTAGTCTACTACAGACAGACAGACAAATTAGTGTTGTCTGTCGAAAGTGTCACCTACTGGATTTCACTACCCTATAAATCAATATCTGGCCCTTTAACAAGCCTTCCACCATGACTTGAGATATTCACAAAATCAGGCTCTCAACTATAGACAGCTGTATCAGCGTGCCTGCCCTGCATTAACACAGAGCAGAGTTTGGATAGTTGAGGTGGGCTACCTTGACCCAACTTTAAGAATGACAGATGTTACCCTAATTATCAATAATTTATGGGAAAATAGTTAGCAATTTAGCTCTCTTGTAGAATGAGGGAGAACTATCTCTCAAGAGGCACCTAGTCAATCCCAAAGCCAACAGCAGGCAAAATTCACATTTAAAATTTTGCCTATAAAAATTCGAAAGCAATTGGTCACCTGCCCGATAGCAGCACACACCATGAGTCTAATTCATCATTTGTGTCATATTTTTCAGTCGCTTTCTTTATCTTGCGGTATTCGCTCCAAATTCATCAAAATGATGCACCCTATCAATGAATTTTGCACAAATTCAAAAATGGTCTTTTTTTATGAGCAAAAAGTTGCATCTTTTTCAAAATATTGCAAAAATTGCTTGGTGTACATAAAATTGCTCTAGGGGGAACAGGAGTACATTTGCATCAATATTGTTCACTATTGAAAAGTCAGAAATGATGAATCAGGCCTACACATATGAAGACCCTTAACCGCTTCCACAGTGGTGTGTTGTAGGTGCACTGCGTAGTAGTTGGGTCAGTACAGGAAGTATTTTTGTTGCAGAGAAGAAGTCAGTTCAAGAGGAAGAGCAAAACCATCGGAGGAGTGAAGACAAATTACTGGTTACCGCTCATCATGATGAAAGGCATCTTTACCTAGGCATTTAATACGAAACCTTCAAGACTTCCATGTTTCCCAGTAAGAGAGACGACTGGGCAGATCCTAAGAACTTACTAAAGCTAAACTAAAACCACTGAAGAGGAACCATGTGGTGTTGATAGGTCCCCTGGTGTACCAATTGTCATGACTCAGTTGTTGGTTGTCCCGGGACTAGGGGTTTCATCCCTGTCCCTAACACTAGGGGCACCCTAGCTTGCCTTGTTCCCCAGATTACTTCTGATGGTGAAGATGCCTGGCCAAGCACATTACCTCAGCTCTTGAATCTGCACCAAGTATGTACCTGGAGCGCCCCCACACCGCCGCAGGGCCAAGGGGTACCCGGAGCCGGGCCTCTAGGTCTCAGTCCTGGGGTTGTCACGGTGGCTAGACCCGGTCCGTGGCCCTGTCTGTCAGTGGGGGACGTCCGGTGCAATAAGTGATGTTGTAGCGGTGCAGTTGTGGGGTGCAGGTCGCGGTAAATAACGAGGACACCAGGTTGCAGTCTCTTTACCTCTTTACTGAAGCTCTCTGGGTCCTCAGTCCGGAATACGGCTCACCAGGCTGCGCAAGTCCGGCCGGTCCAATGGCACTTCCAGAGCTCTCCTTGCAGGTGGAAATCGGTGCCTTCCTTCTAGCGCTATGTGTTGCAGTCCTTCCCTGCTGTGCTTACGGAAAGTACCCCACAACTGTTGTGTCTGTTTCTCGTGTTCCCTCACAACAACTTAATTCGCAATGATCTTCCTCGTCCCTCCAGATACTATGGTAGGAACGCACCCGTATGACGGGGAGGCTCGGAGATCTTCCGGGACTCTATCTGCGCCCCTCTCCTGTTGGTACCCCCCTTTGCCTTCCTGGGTGATGCGTGAGACAGTCCGCCTCAAGCTAACTGCCCTGCCGTAGGTCTGAGGTATGGCTTGAAACTCTTTACCTCCTCGGCGTTCCGGCCACCGGTAGTGCGCCTCAGTAAGGTGCTGCCTCTTTCAGCACAACCCTCACTGGTATCTCCTTTCGCTTGATTTCGTTTCTCACTCAGCACAATCTATCTCGCTTCTTAGTCCTTCCTTGGGCACCGCCGCTATGCTGAGCAGGCACGGTCCCTTTACGTTCTTTCCATGCCAAGCCTCTGCCAGGATCCCACCCCTGGCAGAGACCCTACAGTCTCTCCCTTCACAACACCCTCTGCCACCAGGTGTTGCTCCGTTCAATCCCGTCAGCGTTCTCTCTAACTTCCTGCCTGACCCCCAGTTTACCCACTATGGTGGGGAGTGGCCTAATGAATAGCACCCTTAGCTCCCCCCGGAGGCCCAGCTGTGAAATGTATTGGTGACTGTGATACCTGCTCAGAGAACTCCTTCCGTGCCATCGAACGCAGCATGGCCCCCCTTAGTGGCTGAACCATGCTACTGCAACGACCAGGACTCTGGGGCGCTGCATACCCTTCCCCCACCCAGGGAAGAGGGTACTAGTAGTGTACCGTAACACACTAACCAGACTAACAATAATAGTCTGGTTGTAATAAAATGTAATAGTTTGTAGTAGCAATAAGAACAGGGGTAACAAAAAAATACCAAATATACAAATATACTCACACAAACAACAGAGGAATGCATCGGGAAGTGGAGGATGGAGTTAAACCAAAGTAGAAGAAGAAAGGGAATTTTCACAGACTCAAAACCTAGCAACAGACAAATCCACCTTCTCCAATAATTACCAAATAACCAAAAACAACCTCCAGCCATGCAGTATAAGCTAACTCTGACAATGAGTGCTAGTCAGGGCCCAGATAATATAGGAGATGGAAGTGGCTAACAATGAACAGCTGAGAGCTTTGATGCAGGAAAGCTTTCAGGAGCTCTCAACTGAGCAGATTAACCATTGCACTTCTAAAATAAATTTACACCATTTAATATGAAGGTGAAGTGCTTTTAATCAGTGCAGCAGTAGGAGAAATCAGACGCTGCGGTCTTCTGGCTCCTCTCTGTCCTGGTAAACCCATGACACCAATGATTAACAGTCAGACTTTAAGATTGTGTGGCTCCACATTGCTACTACAGAACTGTTCATGATAACATTCTAGTTCTGCTGAATACCCACCATCATTGTGCAAAGTATGTTAACCATTTATTTCCAACTGATCATTGAGTCCCAGTGGGCACACAGGCTGTCTCCAAGAACATTAGGTTATTGTCAGATTCTAACTACACTGGATGGACCTGTTGACAATTGTCTACTACATATTGGTATTTAGCCAACTAAACATTATTAGATATTAGTGGCTCCCATCAATTATTTTGCCCAGGGCTCAAATAACAATAAATTCCAAAGGGCTTTTAACTGATCATTGTGTTCAATAAATTACAATAGTTGAAGGTGCAAATTGTATCAGGATTCAGGGGCATTGAAGGAGGCAAAAATGTTAGAATTTAATTGGTGATCTAGATGCAAAAGCCTCCTTAGACCGATTGTTGCGACCAGTTCAAACTTGGTGGAGAGCCTTGGGCAAAAGGTTGCTGGAAGCAAGGAAGTGGAAACTTCCTTATCAATAACAATGACATTCCAAAGGGCCATTATCGAGTCATTGTGTTCAATAAATGACATTTGTTCAATGCCAGGTTTATTACTGCTGTGTGTGGGAATCCTTGACTTCTTTAGTAATTGTGCTCTGTTTGGTGAAAATTGACATCTATCCAAAAAGTCCTGGGAATGAATATAAGAATAGTCCCCATAGTACAATACACTAGAGGAGTTTGTGAGAACCAAGGAAGCGCTCAACTTATTATATATTAAAAAGGAAGCAAGGTTTCCTCATAGCTACTCATCGTGGAAAAGAACATGTAGAACCCAAAGTTGGATTTTTTTAGATTTTGACCTTACAAGCTCCAGTATGAATAGCTTTTAAGTAATGAGATTATTATTCTTTAATAAACACTGAACCTGAACTTATTATTTTTTTCCATGCAAGTCTTTAATGTAGTAACCCACATCTGCATGAAGGTGTAAGATGGCGGATAAAGAATATATTGTGAGAGTCTCCTTTTTCTTAGCGAGTCCAGGGCTCTATAATCTATATATATAATTGTCTAAGGGTCACTTCCATCTGTCCTTCTGTCTGTCTGTCACAGATATTCATTGGTCGCGTCCTCTGTCTGTCATGGAATCCAAGTCGCTGATTGGTCTCGCCAGCTGCCTGTCATGGCTGCCGCGACCAATCAGTGACGGCCACAGTCCGATTAGTCCCTCCCTACTCCCCTGCAATCAGTGCCCGGCGCCCGCTCCATACTCCCTGCAGTCACGGCTCACACAGGGTTAATGCCAGCGGTAACGGACCGCGTTATGCCACGGGTAACTCACTCTGTTACCGCCACTATTAACCGTGTGACCAAGTTTTTAATATT
Source organism: Ranitomeya variabilis (assembly GCF_051348905.1). Classification (NCBI taxonomy): domain Eukaryota; kingdom Metazoa; phylum Chordata; class Amphibia; order Anura; family Dendrobatidae; genus Ranitomeya; species Ranitomeya variabilis. The sequence goes on from NC_135235.1 coordinate 297,997,555, forward strand.
GATGCTGCCTATGCAGCCTCAATAGTAAAAACATCTAATGTTAAAAATAATAAAAAAATAACAAATCATTATATACTCACCTTCCGCCTCCTTTCCCGCTCCTCGCGACGCTCCGGTGACCGGTCCATGCAAGCGGCAGGTTCCGGTGCTAAGTATGGTATGCGACAAGGACCTGCCATGACGTCATGGTCATGTGACCGCAACGTCATCACAGGCCCTGCGTGCCTGCGCGAGAAGGACCTGCCATGATGTCACGGTCATGTGACCGCAACATCATCACACCCTGGGACCGGAAGCTGCCGCCTGCACCGCACACAGGCGACAGAACTACAAGGGTACCCTCGGAAGGTGAGCATATGTTTATTTTTTATTTTTTAACCTGTGACATACGTGGCTGGGCAATATACTACATAGCTGGGCAATATACTACGTGACTGGCCAATATACTACGTGGCTGGGCAATATACTACGTCAGTGGACAATATACTACGTAACTGGGCAATATACTATGTCACTGGGCAATATACTACGTGACTGAGCCATATACTACGTGGCTCTGTGCTCTATACTATGTCGCTGTGCAATATACTACGTGGCTCTGTGCTGTATACTACGTAACTGGGCAATATACTATGTCACTGGGCAATATACTACGTAACTGGGCAATATACTATGTCACTGGGCAATATACTACGTAACTGGGCAATATACTATGTGGCTGGGCAATATACTACGTCACTGGACAATATACTACGTAACTGGCCAATGTACTATGTCACTGGGCAATATATTACGTGACTGAGCAATATACTACGTGACTGGGCAATATACTTCGTGGACATGCATATTCTAGAATACCCGGTGCGTTAGAATCGGGCCACCATCTAGTTGGATATAACTCTCTTAGTTGCAATACAATTATTAGGGTGTTAGTTGTATGTGAATACTGTACCTTAAATATTATTTAATGATTTTATCCAATAACCACTACAATGAATGGTTCTGGCTTTAATGGTCTTCCAGTGTTTTAACGTATCTTGCCATCCTTCACCTGTATTTATTACGTCTCCCACCAGCGTTGTGGATCCTTCCAGCAATATTTGGATTGGCGCTGACCATAATGGGATCTGGAGTCTAAGGAGAGTACGTTCACACTGAAGTTTTAGAAGTTTTAGAGCACAAACTCTCCAAAAACTACGAGGTGTTAAAAAAACCTCCACAAGTTTTAATTGGAGAGTTTCTGCTCTTATCAGCAAAAAGACTCATTAAGCACAAACCCTTAGGCCATGTGCACACGTTCAGTATTTTTCGCGTTTTTTAGCGTTTTTCCGCTGTAAAAACGTGATAAAAACGCGAAAAAAACGCTTACATATGCCTCCCATTATTTTAAGTGTATTCCGCATTTCTTGTGCAAATGTTGCATTTTTTTCCGCGAAAAAATCGCATCGCGGAAAAAAAGCAACATGTTCATTAAATTTGTGGAATTGCGGGGATTCCGCACACCTAGGAATGCATTGATCTGCTTCCATGCGGGAAGTAAGCAGATCATGTGCGGTTGGTACCCAGGGTGGAGCAGAGGAGACTCTCCTCCACGGACTGGGCACCGTATAATTGGTAAATAAAAAAGAATTAAAATAAAAAATAGTCATATACTCACCTTTGATGGCCCTCGGAATCTTCCCGCCTCTCAGCGGTGCATGCTGCCACTTCCGTTCCTATAGATGGGGTGTGTGAAGGACCTGTGATGACGTTGCGGTCACATGACCGTGATGACGTCGCGGTCACGTGACCGCGACGTCATCGAAGATCCTGCACACACACACCATCTATAGGAACGGACGCCGCTGAGGAGATCGGCTGTCTGCAGAGGGTGAGTATAACCATTTTTTTATTTTTTTATTATTTTTAACATGATATCTTTTTACTATAGGTGCTGCATAAGCATCATCAATAGTAAAAACAGTATGTTTGACAAGTGTGATCAACCTGTCAGTGAGTTTTCCAAGCAATGCTACAGATCGCTTGGAAAACTTTAGCATTCTGCAAGCTAATTTCGCTTGCAAAATGCTAAAAAAAACGCGAAAAAAACGGGAAAAAAACACAAAAAAAAAATGCGGATCTCTTGCAGAAAATTTCCAGTTTTCTTCAGGAAATTTCTGCAAGAAATCCTGACGTGTGCACATACCCTAATTAGGGTTTATGCAAACTTTAGGACTGGAGTAGCAATCTTAATGATTCCTCATCATTGTTTGGGTTTGCACCACATCATGGCGGGAAAGAATGGTGTCCAATGCAGTATCTATTTTGATGCCCCATTAGCTATACCTTAACATAGACCAAACATTTCCCAAATATTACACAATGCCTACATACTGTGTACTGTAAATGCCTATAGTGAGATTAAGGTGTCTAGGCTCGCACACATCCCTAAGGTCAGCAACCAAAGAGATAGCTCTTCACATGAACAGGCCAGTCATTAGCAAATTAGATGGTCCATACAGATATATAGATTTTGACATGTACATCATTGTAAGAGCGATTTCCGGCTCATACCTAGAGCGCAGTGTGATCGGGTTGGTTAGAATTGTAATCTTGTAAATGAGAAGATGACCGGAGGAGCGCTGGAAACTGGTAAAGACGACAATCGGTTTACACATATTTACACAGATTTAGCAAATAAAAATATTAACGAAACGGCCTCTTTGACAATATCTGGGTGAAAATAAGGATGTTAGATACAGACAATATATCTATTTGTAATTTCAGCAATATTTTTATCCTTTAGGGGTAGGGCTGTTTTTGAGTTTCTCTATGATGCTCTGTAATTTCTGTGTACACCCCTATCTAATCATTTATGATCCTCTTTTACATTTAGATAGTTAACTATAACCGTTCCTAGCACGATCACATTTACCCTGTACTAATCGCTTTCCACCCTCAGGCTACACTTTTTACACTAGTAGCACATTTGTGATTTTTTTGTAGTTTTTCTTTTCACCGCGATAATTAGATTAGTATAATATTTCTATACGAAGGTTATGGTGGTGTAAAAGGGGTAATAATTTCTTCGACTGCTGACAATCGATGCACCTAGGTCAACTCTATTGGATGGTCATGTGAACTGTACGACGATTTATTAACAAATTAGTATAATAGTAATTCATTTAATTGCATGAAAGGGAAGTTGTATAAAGAAATTCACAGGCACAGACTTTTTGTTTAACTGTGAAGTTTAATAACTTTACTACTACATAATTTTTTTTGAATTACAAACCTGTATTATACTGCAGAGCTGCACTCATAATTCATCTTAATTAAAAACAAGCCTTTACTAGTGCTACTGTCCAACCAATAAGCCTCCACATAGTTGTGAAATTCTTCAGTTTTTAAAATTAAAGAGGTGCTCCAACATTTATGTTGTTTTTGATTAAAAAAAATAATGACTGTTTATTGCAATAAACTAATCATTTTTCTAACATACTTAAATTAAAAAAACTCTGTCTAATATATCTAACTGTTTTTTTATGGTTTTTTTTACCTAGTTCTGTTCAGATGACGCTTTGTTTGAGCATGCCGGGATACTAAAATGGGATTTTGTGGGGGGGCAGAGGCTGAAGTCATCACCGCAGCCTCTGTCTCCAACCTGAAACAATGTATCATCAGTGAAATCTGTTTTAGGGCTGGGCTAGTCCCTGCTCTACGTCGTCAATTCCAATGTATGCCCAGTAGGATCTTGTACATTCTACATTCTTATTAATGCTCTGGATGGTGGCCCGATTCTAACGCATTGGGTGTTCTAGAATATGCATGTATGTACGTCGCGCTGTGAGTGGGGGTTAAATTCCGCGCCAATATCGCTGGTCGCGGCCAGCTGGCCGATCAGCGAAGCGTGGTTCAAATCTGGCGCCAATTCGCAGCCGGACTGCGCCTGTCGCTGATTGGTCGCAGCCGGCCGGGCACGAACAATGACCGAAGCGGTGTTTAAATACCGCCCCAATATCGCTGATTGGTTGCGGCCGGCTGTGAGCTACCAATCACTTAAGCAGTGTTTAAATCCCGTGCCAATATCGCTGATTGGTCGCGTGACCAATCAGTGAAGCGTGGTTTAAATCCCTCGTCAATTCACGGCTGGACTGCATCTGTTGCTGATTAGTCGCAGGATGTCGGGGGTTCAGGGTGCAGGATATAGTACAGCCACGTAGTATATAACACAGCCACGTAGTATATAGCACAGCCACGTAGTATGTAGTATATAGCACAGCCGCGTAGTATATAGCACAGCCACATAGTATATAGCAGCCACATAGTATATAGCACAGCCACATAGTATATAGCACAGCCACGTAGTATATAGCAGCCACATAGTATATAGCAGCCACATAGTATATAGCAGCCACGTAGTATATAGCACAGCCACGTAGTATATAGCACAGCCACATAGTATATAGCACAGCCATGTAGTATATAGAACAGCCACATAGTATATAGCACAGCCATGTAGTATATAGAACAGCCACATAGTATATAGCACAGCCACGTAGTATATAACACAGCCCATGTACTATATAACAGACAGCCACGTAGTATATAGCACAGCCACGTAGTATGTAGCAGCCACATAGTATATAGCAGCCACATAGTATATAGCAGCCACATAGTATATAGCCGCCATGTAGTATATGGCACAGCCACATAATATATAGCAAAGCCGCAAAGTATTTAGCACAGGCCTATGTACTATATAACACAGACAGCCACAGAGTATATAGCAGAGCCACGTAGTATATAGCACAGCCACACAGTATATAGCACAGCCACATAGTATATAGCACAGCCACGTAGTATATAGCAGTCACATAGTATGTAGCAGCCACATCGTATATAGCAGCCACATAGTATATAGCACAGCCACGTGGTATATAGCAGCCACGTAGTATATAGCAGCCACGTAGTATATAACACAGCCCACACAGTAAATAACACAGCCCACACAGTATATAACACTGCCCACGTAGTATATATCAGTCACGCAGTGTATAACACAGCCCACGTAGTATACAGCAGTGTGGGCACCATATCTCTGTTAAAAAAAATTAAAATAAAAAATAGTTATATACTCACCCTCCGGCATCCACCAATGCGCGCGAGTGGCGAGGCTGCCGCCAACTTCCATTCCCAGTGATGAATTGCGAAATTACCCAGATGACTTAGAGGTCTCACGAGACCGCTAAGTCATCTGGGTAATTTCGCAATGCATCTCTGGGAACGGAAGCTAGCGGCAGCCTCGCCACTCTCGCGCATCGGTGGACGGCAGAAGGTGAGAATAGCACCATTTTTTATTTTTTTAAATTATTTTTAACATTATATCTTTTTACTATTGATGCTGCATAGGCAGCATCAATAGTAAAAAGTTTATCACACAGTGTTAATAGCAGCGTTAACAGACTGCGTTACACCGCGTTATGCTACGGTGTAATGCAGTCAGTTTAACGGACTGCTAAAACGCTATGTGGGCTGTGGGCGCTGACTGGGGGGAGTATGGAGGGGGCACTGATTGCATGGGAGTAGGGAGCCGCCATTTCGCGGCCGGACTGTGCCCGTTGCTGATTGGTCATGGCCAGCGGCCGCGACAAATCAGTGACTTGGGATTTCCGTGACAGACAGACAGACAAACAGATGGAAGTGCCCCTTAGATGATTATATATATAGATAGTGACAGTATGTTCCTTAACCGGCTCTAATGAAAAGTGACGGGCCAGCAAGAGAGCACATGTAAGGAGATTATTCAGCAAGTAAGGAAAGCAGAGATCAGCCCCACTCCCAAAAGTGACATCACCGGTGGGGACGGGATAGTCTCTGTTCATCGGGTTTTCTCCTTACAATGTGCACTGACAGTGCACTCTCTGGCCGGCTTGTTACTTTTCATCAGAGCGCACTATCACTGATAGATTAGTGAATGGTAAGGATTTTTTAAAGTGTGTAAGAAAAATGATTCGTTCATTACAATAAATAGATAGCCATTTTGGATAAAAACAATATTTGTTCGAACCACCTCTTTAAGGTACATATACACAGGCCAATCTGCGAAGTTAAATGAGTAACAGTCGGTAGTCATTTAATATCTTGTTTACACAGGCAGACTGCACTTCAGATGCACGTTGAATGCTCAGTAACAGGCAGTACACAACTTTGGTGATTGTGCAGCGCCCCAGAGTCCTGGTCGTTGCAGTACTGATGCTCCGCCGCTAAGGGGGGCTATGGTACGTCTGATGGCACTGAAGGAGTTCACCTGACCAGGTATCACAGACACCAATACACTTCACAGTCTGGCCTCCAGGGGGAGCTAAGGGTGCTATGTATTAGGCCACTCCTCACAATCTGGTAAAACTGGGGGTTAGGCAGGAAGTTAGACAGAAGCTGACTGGGAATCGAACAGGCAACATCCTGTGGCAGAGGGTGTTGCGGGGAGAGACTCAGGGGGGTCCCTGTCAGGGGTGGGATCCTGACAGAGGCCTAGCGAACTGAGAGAACGTTACAGGACCGCGCCTGCACCTGATCGCGGCGGTACCCTAAGAAAGGACAAGAAGCGAGGTTTATTGTGCTGAGTGAGAAACGAGATCAACGCAACAAGGAGAAACACCAGTAGGAGTCGTGCTGTAAGATGAGGCAACATCCTACATAGAGCTCCAGGCCCAACTTCAAACCTACGGCAGGACAGTCAGCTATAGGCGGGCTGTCTCATACAAATCACCTATGAAGACACAGGGGGCAATGTCATGAATCCCCAATGGCTAGGGATAGCACAGGATAAGCAAAGTATAATAAATATCGGACGAGCTCTAGGGTGATGGAACCTGGGCTGACCGCTGCCCTACGCCTGACAAACGCAACTAGAGATAGCCAGGGAGCGTGCCTACGTTGGTTCTAGACGCCACGCACCAGCCTAAGAGCTAACTAGTACTGCAGAGAAAACAAGACCTCACTTGCCTCCAGAGGAATTAACCCCAAAGATATAGTTGCCCCCCACATGTATTGACGGTGAAATGAGAGGAAGTCACATACATAGAGATGATGTATATAGCTTTAGCAAATAGAGGCCCGCTGAAAACTAGAAAGCAGAATGACACAAAAGGGGACTGAGCGGTCAGCAAAAAACCCTAATCAAAAAAAACCATCCTGAGATTACAAGAACCCATGTGCCAACTCATGGCACATGGGGAGAACCTCAGTCCACTAGAGCAACCAGCTAACAAAGAGACATTCTAAGCAAGCTGGACAAAACACCAAACAACTGAAAATCAGCACTTAGCTTATCCTGAAAGATCTGGGAGCAGGTAGGCAGGAACCAAACAGAGCACATCTGAACACATTGATAGCCGGCAAGGGAAATGACAGAGAGGCCAGGTAAAATAGGAAACACCCAGCCTCTGATGGACAGATGGAAACCAAAGGCCGCAACCCACCAAAGTCACCCAGTACCAGCAGTAACCACCAGAGGGAGCCCGCAAACAGAATCCACAACAGTACCCCCCCTGTTGTGAATTTGGATTCTGGGCTCCCCCGGTGGCTACTGGTGGAATTGAACTGGTGTCTTCATCTTCTCTGTTCACCTGTTCCCATCAAGATGTGGGAGTCGCTATATAATCTTGCTGCTCTGTTAGTTGCTTGCCGGTCAACAATGTTATCAGAAGCCTCTCTGTGCTTGTTCCTGCTCCTAGACAACTACTAGATAAGTTGGACTCTTGTCCATGTTTGTTTTTGCATTTTTGTTCCAGTTCACAGCTGTAGTTTCGTTACTGTGTCTGGAAAGCTCTTGTGAACAGGAATTGCCACTCTGGTGTTATGAGTTAATGCCAGAGTTTTAAAGTAATTTCTGGATGGTGTTTTGATAGGGTTTTTAGCTGACCATGAAAGTGTCCTTTCTGTCTTCTGCTATGTAGTAAGTGGACCTCAAATTTGCTAAACCTATTTTCATACTACGTTTGTTATTTCATCTTGATTCACCGCCAATACATGTGGGGGGCCTCTGTCTCCTTTCAGGGTATTTCTCTAGAGGTGAGCTAGGACTAATATTTTCCTCTGCTAGCTTTATTTAGTCCTCCGGCTGGTGCTGGGCATCTAGAATCAACGTAGGCATGCTACCCGGCCACTGCTAGTTGTGCGTTAGGTTTAGTTCATGGTCAGCTCAGTTTCCATCTTCCAAGAGCTAGTTCCTATATATGCTGATGCTATGATCTCTTGCCATTGAGATCATGACAGTTTGACCGGCCCACTAAAGGGTTAAAATCCTTGGCTGAGAAAGGAGAGAAATAAGTAGTCTGCTGAAATTTTTTTTTTTTTTTTTTTTTCTCTCCTTTGAATGGCTCTGTGTTTACCTGTTTGCAATGGATCTTCAGAGTGTAACTGCAGGTTTGAATAATCTCGCCACGAAGGTACAAAATTTGCAAGATTTTGTTTGTCATGCACCTGTATCTGAGCCGAGAATTCCTTTGCCGGAATTTTTCTCGGGGAATAGATCTGGGTTTCAGAATTTTCGAAATAATTGCAAATTATTTTTGTCCCTGAAATCTCGCTCTGCCGGAGATCCTGCACAGCAGGTCAGGATTGTGATTTCCTTGCTCCGGGGCGACCCTCAAGACTGGGCTTTTTCATTGACACCAGGGGATCCTGCGTTGCTCAATGTGGATGCGTTTTTTCTGGCCTTGGGGTTGCTTTATGACGAACCTCATTTGGAGCTTCAGGCAGAAAAAACTTTGATGTCCCTATCTCAGGGGCAAGATGAAGCGGAAATTTACTGCCAAAGATTCCGTAAATGGTCTGTGCTTACTCAGTGGAATGAGTGCGCCCTGGCGGCGACTTTCAGAGAGGGTCTCTCTGATGCCATTAAGGATGTTATGGTGGGGTTCCCTGTGCCTGCGGGTCTGAATGAGTCCATGACAATGGCTATTCAGATCGATAGGCGTTTGCGGGAGCGCAAACCAGTGCACCATCTGGCGGTGTCCACTGAGAAATCGCCAGAGAGTATGCAGTGTGATAGAATTCTGTCCCGAAGCGAGCGGCAGAATTTTAGACGGAAAAATGGGTTGTGTTTCTATTGTGGTGATTCTACTCATGTTATATCAGCATGCTCTAAGCGTACTAAAAAGCTTGGTAAATCTGTTTCCATTTGCACCTTACCGTCTAAGTTTATTCTATCTGTGACCCTGATTTGCTCTTTGTCATCTATTACCACGGACGCCTATGTCGACTCTGGCGCCGCTTTGAGTCTTATGGATTGGTCCTTTGCCAAACGCTGTGGGTATGATTTAGAGCCTTTGGAGACTCCTATTCCTCTGAAGGGGATTGACTCCACCCCATTGGCTAATAATAAACCACAATACTGGACACAAGTAACTATGCGTATTAATCCAGATCACCAGGAGATTATTCGCTTTCTGGTGCTGTATAATCTACATGATGATTTGGTGCTAGGATTGCCTTGGCTGCAATCTCACAACCCAGTCCTCGACTGGAAAGCTATGTCTGTGTTGAGCTGGGGATGTAAGGGGGCTCATGGGGATGTACCTGTGGTTTCCATTTCATCATCTATTCCCTCTGAAATTCCTGAGTTCCTGTCTGACTATCGTGACGTCTTTGAAGAATCCAAGCTTGATTCGTTACCTCCGCACCGAGAGTGCGATTGTGCCATAGATTTAATCCCGGGTAGTAAATACCCAAAGGGTCGTTTATTTAATCTGTCTGTGCCTGAACATGCTGCTATGCGTGAATATATAAAGGAGTCCTTGGAAAAGGGACATATTCGTCCATCGTCATCTCCCTTAGGAGCCGGTTTTTTCTTCGTGTCAAAAAAAGACGGCTCTTTGAGACCATGTATTGATTATCGGCTTTTGAATAAAATCACTGTTAAATATCAATACCCATTGCCGTTGCTGACTGATTTGTTTGCTCGCATAAAGGGGGCCAAGTGGTTCTCTAAGATTGACCTTCGTGGGGCGTATAATTTGGTGCGAATCAGGCAGGGGGATGAGTGGAAAGCCGCATTTAATACGCCCGAGGGCCACTTTGAGTATTTAGTGATGCCTTTTGGTCTTTCAAATGCTCCGTCAGTTTTCCAGTCCTTTATGCATGATATTTTTCGCGATTATTTGGATAAATTTATGATTGTGTATCTGGATGATATTCTGATTTTTTCGGATGACTGGGACTCTCATGTCCAGCAAGTCAGGAGGGTTTTTCAGGTTTTGCGGTCTAATTCTTTGTGTGTGAAGGGTTCTAAGTGTGTTTTTGGGGTACAGAGGATTTCCTTTTTGGGATATATTTTTTCCCCCTCTTCCATTGAAATGGATCCTGTCAAGGTTCAAGCTATTTGTGATTGGACGCAGCCCTCTTCTCTTAAGAGTCTTCAGAAATTTTTGGGCTTTGCTAACTTTTATCGTCGATTTATTGCTGGTTTTTCGGATATTGCTAAGCCATTGACCGATTTGACTAAGAAGGGTGCTGATGTTGCTGATTGGTCCCCTGATGCTGTGGAGGCCTTTCGGGAGCTTAAGCGCCGTTTTTCCTCTGCCCCTGTGTTGCGTCAGCCTGATGTTGCTCTACCTTTTCAGGTTGAGGTCGACGCTTCTGAGATCGGAGCTGGGGCAGTGTTGTCGCAGAAAAGTTCTGACTGCTCCGTGATGAGGCCTTGTGCCTTCTTTTCCCGTAAATTTTCGCCCGCTGAGCGGAATTATGATGTTGGGAATCGGGAGCTTTTGGCCATGAAGTGGGCTTTTGAGGAGTGGCGCCATTGGCTTGAGGGGGCCAGACATCAGGTGGTGGTATTGACTGACCACAAAAATTTGGTTTATCTTGAGACTGCCAGGCGCCTGAATCCTAGACAGGCGCGCTGGTCATTATTTTTCTCTCGGTTTAATTTTGTGGTGTCATACCTACCGGGTTCTAAGAATGTTAAGGCGGATGCCCTTTCTAGGAGTTTTGAGCCTGACTCGCCTGGTAACTCTGAGCCCACAGGTATCCTTAAGGATGGAGTGGTATTGTCAGCCGTTTCTCCAGACCTGCGGCGGGCCTTGCAGGAGTTTCAGGCGGATAGACCTGATCGTTGCCCACCTGATAAACTGTTTGTTCCTGATGATTGGACCAGTAGAGTCATCTCTGAGGTTCATTCTTCTGCGTTGGCAGGTCATCCTGGCATTTTTGGTACCAGGGATTTGGTGGCAAGGTCCTTCTGGTGGCCTTCCCTGTCACGAGATGTGCGAGGCTTTGTGCAGTCTTGTGACGTTTGTGCTCGGGCCAAGCCTTGTTGTTCTCGGGCTAGTGGATTGTTGTTGCCCTTGCTTATTCCTAAGAGGCCTTGGACGCACATCTCGATGGATTTTATTTCAGATCTGCCTGTTTCTCAGAAGATGTCTGTCATCTGGGTGGTGTGTGACCGTTTCTCTAAGATGGTCCATTTGGTTCCTCTGCCCAAGTTGCCTTCTTCTTCCGAGTTGGTTCCTCTGTTTTTTCAAAATGTTGTTCGTTTGCATGGTATTCCTGAGAATATCGTTTCTGACAGAGGGACCCAATTCGTGTCTAGATTTTGGCGGGCATTCTGTGCTAGGATGGGCATAGATTTATCTTTTTCGTCCGCTTTCCATCCTCAGACGAATGGCCAGACTGAGCGGATTAATCAGACCCTGGAGACATATCTGAGGTGTTTTGTGTCTGCTGACCAGGATGATTGGGTTGCTTTTTTGCCATTGGCGGAGTTCGCTCTCAATAATCGGGCCAGCTCTGCCACTTTGGTGTCCCCGTTTTTCTGTAATTCGGGGTTTCATCCTCGATTTTCCTCTGGTCATGTGGAATCTTCGGATTGTCCTGGAGTGGATGCTGTGGTGGAGAGATTGCATCAGATCTGGGGGCAGGTGGTGGACAATTTGAGGTTGTCCCAGGAGAAGACTCAGCTTTTTGCTAACCGCCGTCGTCGTGTTGGTCCTCGTCTTCATGTTGGGGACTTGGTGTGGTTGCCTTCTCGTTTTGTCCCTATGAGGGTCTCTTCTCCTAAGTTTAAGCCTCGGTTCATCGGCCCGTATAAGATATTGGAGATTCTTAACCCTGTTTCCTTCCGTTTGGACCTCCCTGCATCCTTTTCTATTCATGACGTTTTTCATCGGTCATTATTGCGCAGGTATGAGGTACCGGTTGTGCCTTCCGTTGAGCCTCCTGCTCCGGTGTTGGTTGAGGGTGAGTTGGAGTACGTTGTGGAGAAAATCTTAGACTCTCGTGTTTCCAGACGGAGACTCCAGTATCTGGTCAAGTGGAAGGGATACGGCCAGGAGGATAATTCTTGGGTGAATGCATCTGATGTTCATGCCTCTGATCTGGTTCGTGCCTTTCATAGGGCCCATCCTGATCGCCCTGGTGGTTCGGGTGAGGGTTCGGTGCCCCCTCCTTGAGGGGGGGGTACTGTTGTGAATTTGGATTCTGGGCTCCCCCGGTGGCTACTGGTGGAATTGAACTGGTGTCTTCATCTTCTCTGTTCACCTGTTCCCATCAAGATGTGGGAGTCGCTATATAACCTTGCTGCTCTGTTAGTTGCTTGCCGGTCAACAATGTTATCAGAAGCCTCTCTGTGCTTGTTCCTGCTCCTAGACAACTACTAGATAAGTTGGACTCTTGTCCATGTTTGTTTTTGCATTTTTGTTCCAGTTCACAGCTGTAGTTTCGTTACTGTGTCTGGAAAGCTCTTGTGAACAGGAATTGCCACTCTGGTGTTATGAGTTAATGCCAGAGTTTTAAAGTAATTTCTGGATGGTGTTTTGATAGGGTTTTTAGCTGACCATGAAAGTGTCCTTTCTGTCTTCTGCTATGTAGTAAGTGGACCTCAAATTTGCTAAACCTATTTTCATACTACGTTTGTTATTTCATCTTGATTCACCGCCAATACATGTGGGGGGCCTCTGTCTCCTTTCGGGGTATTTCTCTAGAGGTGAGCTAGGACTAATATTTTCCTCTGCTAGCTTTATTTAGTCCTCCGGCTGGTGCTGGGCATCTAGAATCAACGTAGGCATGCTACCCGGCCACTGCTAGTTGTGCGTTAGGTTTAGTTCATGGTCAGCTCAGTTTCCATCTTCCAAGAGCTAGTTCCTATATATGCTGATGCTATGATCTCTTGCCATTGAGATCATGACACCCCCCCTTGAGGAGGGGTCACCGAACCCTCACGAGAACCCCCAGGGCAATCAGGGTGAGCTCTATGGAAGGCGCGGACCAAATCAGTCGCATGAACATCGGAGGCGACCACCCAGGAATTGTCCTCCTGACCATAACCCTTCCACTTAACCAAATACTGGAGTTTGCGTCTGGAAACACGAGAATCCAGGATCTTTTCAACAACATACTCCAATTCTCCCTCCACCAGCACCGGAGCAGGAGGCTCGACCGAAGGAACAACAGGCACCTCATACCTCCGCAACAACGACCGATGGAACACATTATGAATAGCGAACGATGCTGGGAGATCCAAACGGAAAGATACAGGGTTAAGAATCTCCGAGATCCTATAAGGACCGATGAACCGAGGCTTGAACTTAGGAGAAGAGACCTTCATAGGGACAAAACGAGAAGACAACCACACCAAGTCCCCAACAAGAAGTCGGGGACCCACGCGGCGACGGCGATTAGCAAACTGCTGAGTCTTCTCCTGAGATAACTTCAAATTGTCCACCACCTGATTCCAAATGTGATGTAGCCTGTCCACCACCACGTCCACTCCAGGACAATCCGAAGACTCCACCTGACCAGAGGAAAAACGAGGATGAAACCCCGAATTACAAAAAAAAGGAGAGACCAACGTGGCCGAACTAGCCCGATTATTAAGAGCAAATTCGGCCAGTGGCAAAAAAGCAACCCAGTCATCCTGATCAGCAGAAACAAAACACCTCAAATAAGTTTCCAAGGTCTGATTAGTTCGCTCCGTCTGGCCATTCATCTGAGGATGGAATGCAGACGAGAAAGACAAATCAATGCCCATCTTGGCACAAAACGTCCGCCAAAATCTAGACACAAACTGGGATCCCCTGTCAGAAACGATATTCTCCGGAATCCCATGCAAACGAACCACGTTCTGAAAAAACAAAGGAACCAACTCAGAGGAGGAGGGCAACTTAGGCAAAGGCACCAAATGAACCATCTTAGAAAAGCGGTCACACACAACCCAGATAACGGACATTTTCTGTGAAACCGGGAGATCAGAAATAAAATCCATGGAAATGTGCGTCCAAGGCCTCTTCGGGATGGGCAAGGATAACAACAACCCACTAGCCCGTGAACAGCAAGGCTTAGCTCGAGCACACACTTCACAAGACTGCACAAAGGTACGCACATCCCTAGACAAGGAAGGCCACCAAAAAGACCTGGCCACCAAGTCTCTTGTACCAAATATTCCAGGATGACCAGCCAACACAGAAGAATGGACCTCGGAGATGACTCTACTGGTCCAATCATCCGGAACAAACAGTCTTTCTGGTGGACATCGATCCGGTTTATCCACCTGAAACTCCTGCAATGCGCGTCGCAAGTCTGGGGATACGGCGGACAATATTACCCCATCCCTAAGGATACCAGCAGGCCCAGTGTCCCCAGGAGAGTCAGGCACAAAACTCCTGGAAAGAGCATCTGCCTTCACATTCTTTGAACCTGGCAGGTATGAAACCACGAAATTGAAACGAGAAAAAAATAACGACCAACGAGCCTGTCTAGGATTCAAACGCCTGGCAGACTCAAGGTAAATGAGATTCTTGTGATCAGTCAAGACCACCACGCGATGTTTAGCACCCTCAAGCCAATGACGCCACTCCTCAAATGCCCACTTCATGGCCAAAAGCTCCCGATTACCCACATCATAATTGCGCTCGGCGGGCGAGAATTTTCTAGAGAAGAAAGCACATGGCTTCATCACCGAGCCATTAGAACTTCTCTGTGACAAAACCGCCCCCGCTCCAATCTCGGAAGCATCAACCTCCACCTGGAAAGGAAGTGAAACATCTGGTTGACACAACACAGGAGCAGAAGAAAACCGGCGCTTAAGTTCCCGAAAGGCCTCCACGGCCGCAGGAGACCAATCAGCAACATCAGCACCCTTTTTAGTCAAATCAGTCAAAGGTTTAACAATACTGGAAAAATTAGCAATGAACCGACGATAAAAATTAGCAAACCCCAAGAACTTCTGAAGGCTCTTAACAGATGTAGGTTGTGTCCAGTCACAAATAGCCTGAACCTTAACGGGATCCATCTCAATAGTAGAAGGAGAAAAAATGTACCCCAAAAAAGAAATCTTCTGGACTCCGAAGAGACACTTTGAGCCCTTCACAAACAGAGAATTGGCCCGCAAAACCTGAAACACCTTCCTGACCTGTAGAACATGAGACTCCCAGTCATCAGAAAACACCAAAATATCATCCAAATACACAATCATAAACTTATCCAGATATTCACGGAAAATATTGTGCATAAAGGACTGAAAGACTGACGGAGCATTGGAGAGTCCAAAAGGCATTACCAAATACTCAAAATGGCCCTCAGGCGTATTAAATGCGGTTTTCCACTCATCACCCTGTTTTATCCGCACCAGATTATACGCACCACGAAGATCTATTTTAGTGAACCACCTAGCCCCCTTAATGCGAGCAAACAAATCAGTAAATAATGGCAATGGATACTGGTATTTGACTGTAATCTTATTCAGAAGGCGATAATCTATACAAGGCCTCAGGGAACCATCTTTTTTTGCCACGAAAAAAAAACCTGCTCCCAGAGGGGACGAAGATGGACGAATATGTCCCTTTTCCAAGGACTCCTTAATATAATTCCGCATAGCAGTATGCTCTGGCAGTGACAGATTAAATAAACGACCCTTAGGGAACTTACTGCCAGGAATCAATTCTATAGCACAGTCACACTCTCTATGGGGAGGGAGCGAATTGAGCTTAGGCTCCTCAAAAACATCCCTATAATCCGACAAAAACGCAGGGATCTCCGAAGGAGTAGATGAAGCTATAGAAATCGGAGGTGCATCATCATGAACCCCGTGACATCCCCAGCTTAGCACAGACATTGTTTTCCAGTCCAGGACAGGATTATGAGTTTGTAACCATGGCAGACCAAGCACTAGTACATCATGTAAATTATACAGTACAAGGAAGCGAATCACCTCCTGATGAACGGGAGTCATGCGCATGGTCACTTGTGTCCAATACTGCGGTTTATTCATAGCCAATGGTGTAGAATCAATTCCTTTCAGAGGAATAGGGACTTCCAGAGGCTCTAGACTAAAACCGCAGTGTTTAGCAAATGACCAATCCATAAGACTCAGGGCAGCGCCTGAATCCACATAGGCATCGACGGAAATGGAAGACAGTGAAAAAATCAGAGTCACAGACAAAATGAACTTAGACTGCAGAGTATCAATGGCAAAAGATTTATCAACCCTTTTTGTGCGTTTAGAGCATGCTGATATAACATGAGCTGAATCACCACAATAAAAACGCAAACCATTTTTCCGCCTATAATTTTGCCGTTCACTTCTGGACTGAATTCTATCACATTGCATAGTCTCAGGTGCCTGTTCAGAAGACACCGCCAACTGGTGCACGGGTTTGCGCTCCCGTAAACGCCGATCAATCTGAATGGCCATAGCCATAGACTCATTCAGACCTGTAGGCGCAGGGAACCCCACCATAATATCCTTAATGGCCTCAGAAAGACCATTTCTGAAGTTTGCAGCCAGGGCGCACTCATTCCACTGAGTAAGCACCGACCATTTCCGAAATTTCTGACAATATATTTCCGCTTCATCATGCCCCTGAGAGAGGGCTAATAAAGCCTTTTCAGCCTGAATCTCTAGGTTAGGTTCCTCATAGAGCAATCCCAATGCCAGAAAAAACGCATCCACACTGAGCAATGCAGGATCCCCTGGTGCCAATGCAAATGCCCAATTCTGAGGGTCACCCCGTAGGAACGATATAACAATCTTGACCTGTTGAGCAGGGTCTCCAGAGGAGCGAGATTTCAAAGAGAGAAACAATTTACAATTGTTCCTGAAATTCAGGAAGGTAGATCTATCTCCAGAAAAAAACTCTGGAATAGGAATTCTAGGTTCAGACATGGGAGTGTGAACAACGAAATCCTGTATGTTTTGAACCTTTGCCGCGAGATTACTCAGGCTGGAAGCCAAACTCTGGACATCCATGATAAACAGCTAAGATCAGAGCCATTCAAGGGTTAAGAGGAGGTAAGAAGCAGCTAGACAGCAATTAAGGGCTAGGCAGCAAAACTCTGAAGGAAAAAAAAAATAAAAAAAATTTTCCTTGAACACTTCTTTTTCTCCTGCTTCAGCCCAAACAATTAACACTTTGTGGGCCGGCTATACTGTCATGAATCCCCAATGGCTAGGGATAGCACAGGATAAGCAAAGTATAATAAATATCGGACGAGCTCTAGGGTGATGGAACCTGGGCTGACCGCTGCCCTACGCCTGACAAACGCAACTAGAGATAGCCAGGGAGCGTGCCTACGTTGGTTCTAGACGCCACGCACCAGCCTAAGAGCTAACTAGTACTGCAGAGAAAACAAGACCTCACTTGCCTCCAGAGGAATTAACCCCAAAGATATAGTTGCCCCCCACATGTATTGACGGTGAAATGAGAGGAAGGCACATACATAGAGATGATGTATATAGCTTTAGCAAATAGAGGCCCGCTGAAAACTAGAAAGCAGAATGACACAAAAGGGGACTGAGCGGTCAGCAAAAAACCCTAATCAAAAAAAACCATCCTGAGATTACAAGAACCCATGTGCCAACTCATGGCACATGGGGAGAACCTCAGTCCACTAGAGCAACCAGCTAACAAAGAGACATTCTAAGCAAGCTGGACAAAAAACCAAACAACTGAAAATCAGCACTTAGCTTATCCTGAAAGATCTGGGAGCAGGTAGGCAGGAACCAAACAGAGCACATCTGAACACATTGATAGCCGGCAAGGGAAATGACAGAGAGGCCAGGTAAAATAGGAAACACCCAGCCTCTGATGGACAGATGGAAACCAAAGGCCGCAACCCACCAAAGTCACCCAGTACCAGCAGTAACCACCAGAGGGAGCCCGCAAACAGAATCCACAACAGGGCAACAACAGGAGAAGGGCGACACTAGAGTCCAGGAAGAGCTCCGAGCCTACCCGTCATACGGGTGCGTCCTAGCCATATCATCTGGGGGACGAAGCAGAACATCAGAATCGAGTTGTGAGGGAACTTCAGAAACAGACACAACAGTTGTGGGGACTATCCCGTAAGCACAGCAGGGGAGGACCACAACACACAAGCGCTAGAAGGTAGGCACAGATTTCCACTTGCGAAGGGAACTCTGGAGGTGCCATCGGACCGGCCGGACTTGCGCAGCCCGGTTAACCGTATTCCGGACTGAGGATCCTGAAGCCTTCAGTAAAGAGGTAAAGAGACTGCAACCTGGTGTCCTCGTTATTTACTGCGACCTGCACCGCACCATAACATCGTCACCATACCTCCACCTTTATTGTACGCCCCTCAGCAGGGTCACGGAGCGGGTCTAGCCACCGTGACAACCCCAGAGCAGAGACTTAGAGGCCCGGTACCGGGTACCCCTCGGCCCTGCGGCAGTGGGGGCGCTACAATTGCATACAACAAAGCAGGTCCTGCTTCTACAGAACAATGCAATCGAGAATAATCATCCTTTAGACAAACCAATATACTGTATAATTTCACCTGACTGATGAACATTTTGCTTGTTGGGCGGGTGATTGGCAGGCTGTTTATGGAATGCCCGCTAAGGCTATGGGGTACTCGGGCCGGGTCCGGTGGTCCTTAAAGGGGGTGGTCACAGTGGCAGGGACCCGGTCCGTGGCCCTGGACATCCAAGTTAAAGGGAAGATCTTTAAAGGGAATGGTTTGTAAGAAAATAAAGAATGTTCATGACGACACCTGTGGTATTCGGTCAGGGATGACTGACGCTGCTGGTACTGCAGCAGGGATGGTATGGCTTCCCACAGGTGAAGCTTAGTCCCCAGTCTCTTTACCTTTTACTGAAGTAGTTCACGTACCCTGATTACAGGTGGTCTTTAGAATCCGGGCAGCCTGGAAGTGATTTGGAATCCCTTTAGCCAGGTGGGGTTGGGAGCCTTCCTTACTGCGCTGTAGTGTGCATCCCTTGCTGCCTGAGGCTTCAAACAAGGTTCTCTTTCTCTGTCCTATATGTAGGACAGTACCCGGATGGCAGGCAACGCAAGCCTTTTTACAGGTGTCCCTACTTGCGGCGACTCCGGGCTCTATATGCTGCTGTGCCTGCGGGTGTAGTTTTGGACAGGTGACTTGAAATCTCCTGCCCTCCGATTTCGGCTGTGGGGCATACATTCCCACACAGCTTTGGAGGGAGCTCAGTCACAGCTACCCTCCAGCTCCTCACTTCTCCTTTGCTCCTTCTCCCCTCACACTCTCCACAGACTAACTACTCATTGACTCTCTCACTAATAGACTAACTCCTTCCCCAGCCAGAATATATCTAGGAAAGCTCCCCTAAAACTGGGTCTAGAGCTCCCCCTTCTGGCCTGGAGTCAGAAAGTGTTGAATATGCATGTTACCTGTTAAAGGGTTCCTCCTCGCTTCCAGGTATGGCATCACCCTCCCCGTGAGGAAGGCAATACCACTGTCATACCCGGACTCCTGGGGTGCCACATTTACATTGCAATATTATTGGGAAACGAAGGATCCTATAAACTGTTCTCAAAAATTGCGCAGTATAAATGTCCGTTTAGTTAAGTATAATTTAATCTTGGCCATTAGCTTTGCCTTAACAACTTTACGTCAAAAAGTTCTCTAGCGAGTATCATCAACGCCTAGTCTTTATCTCAATGTGAGCCGTTTTAACAGCGCTCCAGCAAAGCCAGGGAACAATTATGATATGAAAAATCTGTGTGCCCCAGCAGTGCAGCGCTGTTAAGGAGGACTATTTTAGAAGTGCTCCATCACCTTTGATGTCAGTGTATAGCGGGAAGTGTGATATCCACTTCCCAGAGGTAAAAGATTCTTAACCTTCTCACCTCCAGAGTGCTACTCACAAACAATCTAATGACTAGATATAGCACTATACAGTATATTACCAATGTATACAGTTTTCTTTACAGAATGTTATTCCTCCTTTCATATATGAGTTTAATAGTTAAGTAAAAACTTTCCTAAAAACTTTAGAAATAAATGATTAAAGAGAGAGTATAAATTTTCATAATTTTTAAAAAATATATATTTTATATGCAAAAATAAATAACTTTTTAAAACTTGTAAGTCATAAAAAGTTAATAAAAAGATTATAAACAAATCGAGAACATAGTTGTAATATTATTCTGGTGGCCTCTGTGTTTTTATCAGTCAACAGAATTATTTACATTTATTTAATTTTTTTATTTTATTCACTTATATAGCGCCATTAATTCCCCAGCACTTTACAGACATTATCATCACTGTCCCCATTGGGGCTCACAATCTAGGTTCACTATCAGTATGTCTTTGGAGTGTGGCAGGAAACTGGAGAACCTGGAGAAAACCCACGCAAACAAGGGGAGAACATACAAACTCCTTGCAGATCTTGTCCTTGGTGGGATTTGAAATCAGGACCCCAGCGCTGCAAAGCAACAGTGCTAACCACTGAACAGTCATGTAAAAATACAGAAGAGAATAATTTCCTACATCATGCTGAAGAAAAGAAGGATGTATCTGGCATTTTTTAACTTTTTTCATATGTTTTCATTGTTTAAGATTTCTTGACATCATTAGCTCAAAATCAGGTGCACAACAGGTCAGATGGAGAGCATGAAAAATAGTTAGCGCCTGCATCTCTGTTCTCTGCCTCCATTCCCCAGCAGAGATGCCGACTCACTCACCGATGCCTTCCCACACTTCCTCTCTCCTCTCCTGCTGCTAATGTCTGGGGATCGATGGGTACTGTGCTTAGGGTGCCCATGTACACCAACCTACAGTGTCCCCAATCAGTGGCTAGGAGACAAGTACTATTTAAGGCACCTCCACCTGCATGGAGGTGCCTGTGCAATGTTGTAGTTTGTTTCTTACATGCTTACTAGTTCTCAGGTCCCAGTGCTTGTATCCCAGTATACCTGCACTGTACATCAGCCCGCCTGCCTATCACCGGGCCCACCTGCCTGTCTGTATATTAGCCATGCCTGCCTGCCAGGATTCCAGTCATGCCCATCAGTACTTCCTGCCTGTGTGTCTGTCGTGCCAGTCACTATACCATCCATGCCAGCCTGTACTTGATAAATCTACCATACTTGGCTGTTCCAGCCTCCTGTCACGTGGGGTCAGCTGCCATCTACTCGAGGTCAATTCTGGTGTAGCACCGAGTTCCGCCGGCCCTTGTCCCTCCTCGGATTGTGGTGTCACCAGCCGCCGTGCATCCGAGGTCAGATTTCGTGAGGCACCTAGTCACGCCCCTCCAAGCTCTCCTCGGATCACTGCACAGTGGTTCCAACACCTAGTCTGTTACACATATATAGTCTCAGTATTGAAAATGGATACTCCCATGAAAAAATGAGCTCAAAATGGTAAATGTTAAGCTTACAATAAGAATATATAGCAAAAATATAGCAAAATAGCAATACATAAGGGTGGAAAAAGATTTCATATATAAGTAAAGACGCACAGTGGCATATAAAGAACCTCACCAATCAAGAAAAACCCACTTGATGCGAGTTTCGCATGTAGCTTTGTCAAGTATGAATTTAATCCGTAAGAAATAATTATTATAAGTTCATTCCCACCTACAGCTCTGGCAAAAATTAAGAGACCACTGCAAAATGTTGAGTTTGTCTGATTTTTCTCCTTATAGGTATATTTTTGAGTAAAATGTAAATTGTTCATTTATTCTATAAACTTCGGACAACATGGCTCTGAATTTCCAAGCAATAAATTTTGTATTTTGTTTCTGAAAAGGAGAAATGGTCAAAATTTAAAAAAATCCCAGTGCTTTCAGACCTCAAATAATGCAAAGAAAACAAGTTCATAGTCATTTAGAAACAACAATACTAATGTTTTAACTCAAGAAGAGTTCAGAAATCAATATTTTGTGGAATAACCATGATTTTTAATCACAGCTTTCATGCGTCTTGGCATGCTTTCCACCAGTCTTTCACACTGCTTCTGGCACTAAAATGTAAGCAGTTCTTCTTTGTTTGATGGCTTGTGTCTATCCATCATCCTCTTGATTAGATTCCAGAGGTTTTCAATGGGGTTCAGGTCTGGAGATTGGGCTGCCCATGACAGGGTTTGGATGTGATGGTCTCTTAATTTTTGCCAGAGCTGTGTATCCCGAGCCCAATGAGCTGTAATACCGTACAATAAGACTTACAAGTATTCCTGAATTTCACAGACATGACTTTGTCCATAGAAGGATATAACATTGATTAATTATTACTTGGCTTCATATTGAACCTATTAGGGCACCATGATGAAGCAGCAGGCACACTACTATGGTATGCAGGCGGCCATAAGGTAAGAGAAGTGTTATCTTACATCACTGTAATCTCAGCATTCCACAAAACAGCTACAATCCCACGTGAAAGGCTCGTGACTCACCGGCATGAATGAAAAAACAGATTTCCTTCCTACCAGCTAAGTAATTTAAGATTAACCAATGATTCTTACATAACACAAATTCCTGTAGGATGTTCAGCTCAGGAATTTTATCAAAGCGTCTGGTAAGATGTCAACGGGGCTTTATTGGAAGAAACAAAATCATTTAAAGGTGAGAGAGGTCTTTGAACACTCTTGTTTATTATATGCGTTAATCACAGGGACTCTTGCTGTTGGAATCCACCAATAATCAGCTGTAATCTGTAAATTAACCTGATGGCAAGTGTTCAATTTCTCTTCAGTGCCCCCACAGGTGAGATCAGGCATTACACAGTGTGGTGAAATATGTGTATATATATCTATATGTGTGTAGTGACATATGTCTAGGGTTATATGTGTGACTAGTGATAATGTAACATCTGTCCTGAAGGCAAGTTGCACCTAGGTGTTAATAGGTACTTCCTTGGGACTAGTAGAAATTGTGTCTCCATATCTCACCAGGAGGTCCAGCTAGAAAGAAGAAGAAAGGTAACATTTTTTACCTCCTAGGTCTTGGAGGGGAGATGCCAATTGCGACCTGAGGGGTATCTATTCCTAAGAACCTTTTCACAAGTGTCTCAGGAGAAAAATAATATATTCATTAGTAGCGCGGCCATGGCCAATCAACAAGCCTTGTGAGCCTTATGAGTGATAGACATATTTTTATTAGTATTATTATTTCCGGGACTCATCGCCCGTGTATTCGATGAGTGGTGGCAGCGTGTATGAGCGGGTGTGTGGCCTGGGTCGGTGTGTGATTTATGCTCCCATTACAGCATAGGACAGAGGTTGAATGCTGGACTGAGAGTGGGGAGACAGATTAACCCTTGCAGGCACAACCCCAAGTCACGTGTGAGAGCAGGCACGTGACGAATAAGTGACACCACGGAGAAGGGATCCGTGACACACAGTTTTTAATAAAGCCCCTAACACACAGTAGATAGCTGGAGGCTAAATGATGGTTCAGCTGATCGTCAGCTATCTCAACCATTTCTCCCATACACTGTTGCGCTCACTCGGCCATGAGATCCTGTCTTCTCTATGAGACATCTCTGGTGGTGGTTTATTTCAGGGAGAATAAAAGGATAGGTAGTCCAAAACTAGACATGCTAGAACCTTAAAGGGAATCTTTCGGCAAGTGTTTGCTATGTACTCTGAGGACAGCATGAGGTAGGGGCTGAGACACAGATTTCAGGGATGTGTCACTTATCAGGCTGTGTGCTGTTGTTTCAATATAATGAATGTTTTATCACCAGGAGATTATCACTGTCTGGACTACACCTCACGTGAGCCTTGGTCCAACCACACAACCTCCTCTTATAAGTAGATCACTGTCACTATACAATGTACACAGAAACCTGTGGTATGGGCAGTTTAGCTTTTTGAGTTCTGCAACATCTGAAAACTCTGATAAAAAAAAGCCTGGTAACAGATTCCCTTTAACTCCTAAAACATTCATCTGTCTACGGCACACATACATTTTAAACTGTCAGTCGAAACCATTAAAACTAATGTGTACAGGGGACTTAAAGGGGTTATCCAGGACTATTTAACTTTTTACTTTGTGCCTAAGAACTAACAGTCAGGTGGTTGCCAACCACCGCCTGCCTGTTGTGCTCGATGCAGATCTCTGCCAGAACTGAGCGGTCACAGATCCATCTTGTAGGTGATTCTGTGGCTTTCGCTGATGTCACTAGCAGAACAGTGGCTTCTCTTTCACTCTACTGTGATGACGGTTTGTGACTGCCATCGTCATGCTGATTGACAGCCGTCTCCCTGCTTTCTAGCTGGGGGAGCAGGCTGTCAATCATCACCACGTCGGCAGTCACACTCCTTCAACAGAGCAGCCCGGAAGAAGAAGAGTCCTCCTGACATTCTTTATGGCCACTCTCCGCTCAAGGCTCTTGATCCAGAGACCTTACTCTATTAGATATAAAAAAAATATTTTATAATAAAATTTGATCCCACTGACATTATGTGTAAATCCCAGCGTATAAAAGCCACATAAAACAGGAACAATTGTATGTTATATTTATGCTGAGATCCCTTTCAATACTACAATTTAACAACAGACTGCCCGGTAAACCGGAACACGAAGTAGTGAGACTATTGATTAGCTCCATCAGCCATGCCATCACCTACCCTGCAGCTAATGTCATATGTGCCAATGAACCCACAAGTATGTTATATGGAGTGTGAAAATAAAGGAAACCCACACACTCACTGAATGAATACACAAACTTCATGTTGATGTTGCTCTTGGTTGGATTCCAAACCAATATCCCATTTTTGTATTTCAGCAGTGCCAACCATGGAGAGAATCATTAATTTATTAGCGTGCCCGATGGTACACAAAGATACAAGGATGGCCATCGACCAAACATAGGACCAGTCAGTAACCCCAACAATCATGGTTGAATCCCCAACTACCATCCAAATCAACTAAATTGTAGTAGGATTAATAAGTTGTTCCTCAGTCCATGTGAATCATCGTGAACCAAGTGACGAGATTGGCTCCATGGTCAACTCCAAATGGTGTTGTCTTCTGCTGGACCATTGGGACCAATTACTTTATCAGAGCTAACATCTTCTGGGACATTAGTCAGGTCGACCTAATGAACAACTCTGCTTCATATCATCATGAGTGGACAAAACCTTAGTACACAGTGTGACTTTTACAGTCTATGAATCAACAAGAAGTATCTCAAGGTTCAAAATATCAACGAGTGATGAAATGAGATCCTCGGCACACTACTATGGTATGCAGACAACGGTGAGGTAACTAGCATATTGTATTACATCACTACAACCAAGGAATTCACGTGATTCACCCATATCTATAGGAAGTACTAATTTAAAAGGGGTAAAGCAAATGTTAGTTCTGACGAGAAGACGGGCTTCATGACGTTAAATCCTGTGAGAAGGTGACTCATGAAGAGTTCTTTGCAAAGGGAAGAAGTATCACCAAGTTTCACAATATTTCGTATGGACGTAAAGATGAAAGCAACATCATGGATAAGCACAGTGTGATCATGCTATGGTCATCCGTCATGTCAACTATATACTGCATACAGGAGTAGTGCAATATGTAGAAAAAGCAATCATAGGTTCAAGCCCCACAAAAAACTACAAAAAAATAAAGTAAATAATAAATACAAAATGCATATAGAAAAATTTGAGTCACCTTTTTGCCCTACAATAATAAAGAAATATAAAAAAAAAATTTTTGGGTATTGACACTGAAAAAGGCTGATCTACCAAAATATTTATTTATTATTAATTATTATATAAATATATAAAATATAAAATTAGTGTAAGATTAATTAATCCATATGGTAGACGTCTTAGAGAAATTTTTTTTTTTTTTTTTTTTTTTTTGGGGGGGGGTTCTTGTACCTCCCTAAAAATGCTATAACAAGTGATCTAAATGTCATATGTACTCCAATATACAGGGTGGGTAATTTATATGGATACACCTAAATAAAATGGGAATGGTTGGTGATATCAACTTCTTGTTTGTGGCACATTAGTATATGGGAGGGGGAGAACTTTTCAAGATGGGTGGGGATCATGGCGGCCATTTTGAAGTCAGCCATGGGAATAGGGTCATGTGACACATCAAACCGCAGAAGAAATGCTAGCACAGGCTTCCAGTATTCGTTGTTTCAGATGCTTTGGGGTCATCTAAAGGCAAACTTGTAAATAACTCATGAAAGAATAAAGTTATGTTAAAACCAAGCACATCATTGTTTTTCTTGTGAAATTCTCAATATTTTTGACGTGTCACATGACCCAATTCCCATTGGAAAAAATAAAGTTGGATCCAAAATGGCCGACTTAAAAATGGCCGCCATTTTCACCACCCATCTTGAAAAGTTTCCCCCTCCCATATACTAATGTGCCACAAACAGGAAGTTGATATCACCAACCATTCCCATTTTATTTAGGTGAATCCATATAAATGGCCCACCCTGTAGTATCAATAAAACTGAGTGCTCGACACACAAAAAAAGCAATCTGTTATACAGCTCCATTGAAAAAAAATGTAAAAGTCACAGGATTCATAATATGGCATCCCAAACCACAATTTTTGTTTTACAAATTTCCAATTTTATTTTTCACCACTTAATAAGAAAAACTACGTCAGTTTGGTTTCACTGTGATTGTACCGACCTGGAAAAGTAATGTTCTCAAGTCATTTTTACAGCGCAATGAGCACCTAAAGCCATAGTAGATTTGTTTTTCCCTTTCACCACACCTGGGATTTTTTATCCATTTTTAGGTACATTAAGTAGTGAAATAAAGGGTTTCATTAAAAACTATAAATGAACTTGCCAAAATCAATCCTTCAGGGCTATGTTGATGGAAACAAATTAACAACTGTGGCTTCGGGAAGAAAGGGTGGAAAAAATGAAGGCTCAAAAATGAAAAATTCCAAAAAGAGGAAAGCATAGTAACTGTCATTGTTGAAATGTGTGGTTTACATGCACTTTTTCTCTATAAGCTTCTATGTGGAGCCTGAAAAAAACCACCATTGAATTTTTTAAGCACAAATTTAACCCATTTGCCCACCAAATCCCGTTTTCACCTTCATGACCAGGCCAAATTTTACAATTCTCACCAGTGTCCCTTTATGTGGTAATAACTGTAGAAAGCTTCAACTTACCCCACTGATTCTGAGACTGCTTTTTTCATGACATATTGTACTATATGATAGTGCGAAAATTTGTTCAATATGACTTGCGTTTATTTGTGGAAAAACAGGGAAATTTGGTGAAAATTTTGCAATTTTCAAGGTTTAAATTTGCATGCCTTTAAACCAGAGAGAGTTATGTCACACAAAATAGTTAATAAATAACATTTCCCACATGTCTGCTTTACATCAGCACAATTTTTGAAACATAATAATTTTTGTAAGGAAGTTATAAGGGTTAAAAGTTGACCAGGGATTTCTCATTTTTTCAACAAAATTTTCAAAACCATTTTTTGGGGGACTTTGGTGGGCTTATACGACAGAAAATCCCCCAAAGTGACATCATTCTAAAAACTGCACCCTTCAAAGTCCTCAAAACCACAGTCAAGAAGTTTATTAACCCTCCAGTTGTTTCACAGGAATTAATGCAATGAGGAAGGAAAAAATAAACATTTTGCTTTTATTCAGAAAAATTTAGTCCCCAATTTTTTATTTTCACAATGGTAATGGACCCCAAACCTTGTTGTGCAATTTCTCTTGAGTATGCCAATATCCCATATGTGGGGAAAAACTGCTATTTGGACGCATGGAAGGGCTCGGAAGGGAAGGAGCACCGTTTTACTTTTTGAACGCAAAAATGTCTGGAATTGAGAGCCGATGCCATGAAGCATTTGGAGAGCTCCTGATGTAAGCAGGGACAATCTTCCTCAAGTGACCCCATTTTGGAAACTAGACCCCTCAAGGAATTTATATAAATGTGTGGTGAGCATCTTGAACCCCAAGTTACAGAGGTTTTTAACGTAGAGCCGTGAAAATAAAAAGTGAACATTTTTCTCATAAAAATGTTCTTTTAGCCTCAAATTTTCAATTTTCACAAGGGTGACAAGAGAAAATGCAACCTACAATTTGTTGTGCAATTTCTCCTGAGTATGCCGAAACCCTATATGTGGAGGGAAACTATTGTTTGGAGGCACGGCACTCCTCGGAAGGGAAGCATTGAGTTATTAGAGGACAATATGTCACGTTTGTGATTTTTAAAAAAAATATTTTTACAATTATTTTTAATTTTTTAATTAGTCTCTCTATGGGACTTTCACTTTTTGCAGTTTGATCACTGTTATAATTAATGAACATTGCAATTATTTATTACTGTCAGTGTGCACTGACACAAGCTTGTTAGATCATGCACTGTACAAGATGTAGCAAGTTGCTAGCCCTGGTGGCCCGGATGTCATCATGACGACGTTGGGTCACCATGGTAACAATCGCCCCCTTGCAATGACGTTACGTGGACGCCGAACAGGGGGGAAAGGGAGCTCACTCCCGCTCCTTGCCTTCTAAATGCTGCCATCGACATCAATCACAGCATTTAGGGATTAAACTGCTCTGAGAGCAAAATCCACAAGGATGTATCCATATGTCCAATGTCGGGAAGTCCTTCCCAACCTGATACGCCTAAGGTTATAAAGGGTTTAAACTTTTCTTTACTATTTAAAAAAAAACATTAAAAACACTGCTTCACATCTGCATAAAAAATGCATCAAATAAGGGGAAAATGGCAGAAAAAAGGCAGAAAAATGCAATGATTGAGTCGTTTGGTGAGGACACCGCAGAAAACATTCAGATAAAAAGCTGAAGCTGATTTTATGAAATCCCATCTCCACTATGCATTTAAAGATGCAGGGGGCAGACCTACGTAAACGGACATGCGGCGCGTCTTTATAGACTGCAGCATGTCTATTTACACAATTTAAATGACACAGTCTATGTATAGGATGCAGTGATTCCGCATGTGTTCAATGAACACATACGGAATTAACGAGCGTACAAAAGCCAGCAGCGCTTTGGGCGGAGCTGTGTCCAAAGCAATGCAAACACGGAATGTGGAAACATACCCTAATATGAATACCATATATGATTGTGATATTTGCTGACTTGTAATTTTTTTTATTAATGTGCATTATAAAAATATATTTATTGTATTTTTTTTTCATTATTTTTTAGTAATTTTATATGAAGAAAAAAAATCTGAATTTTATTTTGCCTCTAGAATACAGAGACATAGAAATACACTGGCATATAGACATGTATCACTATGTACCAGTACAATCTGCCTGATACTTAGGAAACTTCGATGCACATTCAAGTAGAGAAAAGTCGCACTAAGTTGTCAGTGCAGCCTGTGGTTTTTAGCTTTTGCTACAGCCTACAATGATGCAGGTTGGGAGTTTGAATCATGGAGAGACCAGATCCCAAGACAAGAAGAGAATGAGTTATGTAATTGAATGTAGGTATGTAGACAGCACAGAAGTCATCCCTGAGATGACATCGGGACAGACCTGCTGGATCCAGGATGGTTGGGAGCTATGCAGTGGTCATGTAATAAGAAAAATGTAATAAAATGCAAATAAATGTATTTTGTTTTGTTTCACTTCGTATTTTTACCCATATAATCTGCAGTGATAAATTTCATTGATTCACCTGTATACCTACATTTGGGCCTCCCTCTATATGCGCTACTCTGAGGACAGGAGATATAAATGCCGGTCTCTACTGCTGCCGCACCCTAACTGCCAGTGCTAAGTAACATAGTGCTGCACTGATTGATATTGAGATTCTAACATTTTAGAGCTTTTCAAAACAGGACCATCAAAACTGGGGGAGAGAGCTGCTCTCATTTTCTTTGGCGCTACTTTTGCAAATTAATAGCAAAACTGCAGAGTTTTGTATGATTTGGAAGTATGGCTGCAGGGAGAAAATGAAGTTATATTCTCTCTTGTTTTCTCTGCAGCCGCTCGCTTCCAATCATCTGGGCGGTGCCAGGATTTGTGCATGGTCAGTGCTCACTATGAGTTGAGCGTCCTGTAATCACTCCCCTTCACAATGATTGATAACTTGGTCTGGGGCGTGTATGCCTAACGATCACTGTGTTTTGAGCACTGACCGTTCACAGTACCCGACTCCACCCAGATGATTAGAAGCGAGTGGCTGCATAGAAAACAGGAGAGAATATAATCTCCCTTTGGGCACAATTAGATGCATGGACTGGTTGGCGGCTCTCCCGACCCAAGAATGAAAGCTTCATATATTTCTATGTTTGCCTCACATTTCAGTCGTGAGAGCCGCGGCAAGTCCGAGCATTGAGGTCCGATCCTGGTCTGATTTATACTGGCATTTGACTGCACCCTTCTCTCTGCAAACACACTTCCAATTAGCACACGTTTAAAAAGTATTTTCCTGCAGATTATCACTGTGACCAAATTTATTTTTTTCTGACAGGTTCCTTTAGCAAAAAAGCACAAAATGTGATTTATTTATTTTTTGGTGGGGGGAGGGGGTTGTGGCAAGTCTTGCCGTGCCTTCTTAGAAGGAGCAAAAAAATACTAATAGAAGTAAATGAATACATTAATTTCATGAGACATACACAGGGAACAGGTTTGCTGCAGGTGAGTTAAAAAAAAAGAAAAAATCAGCAACTTAGAATTTTGCATGAAAAATGTGAAGTGCTTGCGTCACTGCAAATTCCAACCTCTCAGAAACACAACCTTGTTTTGTTAATGATACACCCAGTGTTTGTGCATTTTGTTTAATCGTATGATCCTTTGTGCTGCAGAACATCCTGTCTCTCTGGCTGGAACTGGTTTATAGGTAAAGTATTTTGGACAATGTCCAGATATCACTGTCATTCATTCTATTTACATAGTGTGGAAACATGCTGTCCTTACACAGGTGACCCTGCCGCACTGTACCTGTACAATGCAGCGCCTGGAATGTGGAAATAATCAGAATACTGAGAATAATAATACTGCAGTAGGTGTATAACACAACATTAGTCATCACATGCATAAGAAGAAGAATCGTGCCTAATACTCGCAGTAATCATAAAAGAAGAATCGCATTTGCCATGAGAGTAGTAATAGCAAATAGAAATGTTGAACTTGATGGACCTAGGTCTTTTTTCAATTGTTAAAATTTTACATTTCCTTAAATCATCATTAAATTATGTAAAACTTTTGCCCAATAATATATATATATATATATATATATATATATATATATATATATATATATATATATACAGTACAGTCCAAAAGTTTGGACACACCTTCTCATTTAAAGATTTTTCTGTATTTTCATGACTATGAAAATTGTACATTCACACTGAAGGCATCAAAACTATGAATTAACACATGTGAAATTATATACTTAACAACAAAGTATGAAACAACTGAAATTATGTCTTATATTCTAGGTTCTTCAAAGTAGCCACCTTTTGGTTTGTACTGTATATATATATATTTATAGATATATACTAGATGGTGGCCCGCTTCTAACGCATCGGGTATTCTAGAATATGTATGTATATAGCAGCCACATAGTATATAGCACAGGCCACGTACTATATAGGAGCCATGTAGTATATAGCAGACAAATAGTACGTGGCCTGTGCTATATAGTATGTGGCTGCTATATACATACATACATATTGTAGAATACCCGATGCGTTGATACAGGCCACGCAGTATATAACACAGCCCACATACTATATAACACAGCCCACGCAGTATATAACACAGGCGACATAGTATATAACACAAGCCACGCCGTATATAACACAGGGCACGTAGTATATAGCACAGCCCATGCATTATATAACACAGCCCATGCAGTATATAACACAGCCCACACAGTATATAACACTGCCCATGTAGTATATAGCACAGCCCCCGCAGTATATCACACAGCCCACGTAACATATAACACTGCCCATGTAGTATATAGCACAGCCCCTGCAGTATATTACACTGCCCACGCAGTATATCACACTGCCCATGTAGTACATAGCACAGCCCCCGCAGTATATCACACAGCCCATGTAGTATATCACAGTGCCCATGTAGTACATAGCACAGCCCATGCCGTATATCACACTGCCCACACAGTATATAACACTGCCCATGTAGTATATAGCACAGCCCCCGCAGTATATCACACAGCCCACATAGTATATCACACTGCCCACGTAGTGTATAGCACAGCCACGCAGTATATCACACAGCCCACGCAGTATATCACACTTCCCATGTAGTATATAGCACAGCCCCCACAGTATATCACACAGCCCACGTAATATATCACACTGCCCACGTAGTATATAGCACAGCCCACGCAGTATATCACACTGCCCACGCAGTATATAACACTGCCCATGTAGTATATAGCACAGCCCCTGCAGTATATCACACAGCCCACGCAGTATATCACACTGCCCACGTAGTATATAGCACAGCCCACGCAGTATATCACACAGCCCACGCAGTATATCACACTGCCCTTGTAGTATATAGCACAGCCCCCGCAGTACATCACACAGCCCACGCAGTATATCACACTGCCCATGTAGTATATAGCACAGCCCACGCAGTATATCACACTGCCCACGCAGTATATCACACTGCCCATGTAGTATATAGCACAGCCCACGCAGTATTTAGCAGTGTAGGCACCATATCCCCGTGCGGCTCGGCGGACTACGGAGGGTGAGAATAGCAGGTTGTTTTTTTTTAATTATTATTTTTAACATTACATTTTTTTACTATTGATGCTGCATAGGCAGCATCAATAG
Source organism: Ranitomeya variabilis (assembly GCF_051348905.1). Classification (NCBI taxonomy): domain Eukaryota; kingdom Metazoa; phylum Chordata; class Amphibia; order Anura; family Dendrobatidae; genus Ranitomeya; species Ranitomeya variabilis. The sequence continues at coordinate 298,030,560 of NC_135235.1, forward strand.
TAAAAAGTTGGGGACACACAGGGTTAATAGCAGCAGTAACGGAGTGCGTTACACCGCGGCATAACATGGTCTGTTACCGCTGGCATTAACCCTGTGTTAGCGGTGACCGGAGGGGAGTATGTCGGCGCACTGACTGCAGGGGAGTAGGGAGGGACTAATCGGACTGTGCCCATTGCTGATTGGTCGTGGCAGCCATGACAGGCAGCTGGCGAGACAAATCAGCGACGTGGGATTTCCGTTATGGAAGTTGAGGACAGAAAGACGGAAGTACCCCTTAGACAATTATATATATAGATATATATCTATATATATTAAAAATCATATCTGTTCCTGTTTACAGATTAGCACAGATGTAGGTGATGTGAGTGCATATACTATATGCAATGTGCTGAGAACATATGGTTAACATATCAATAATGTAATATAATATGCAGATAATTATAGCAGCAGAGATATCTGCAGGACACACAAGCTCCATTCACTTCTACCTTAGAATTTCCACGTCGACCAGTAAGGCCGTAACTACATTACCTTATCTTTCCATCCTATTGAGTAAGTGAATTGTCAGCCTCCAAGAACAAGGATGTATTGTGAATGGAGATTATATCTTTATAGTTAAAATTACACATTTACGCAAAATCCAGCTCAAACCAGCTCTGGAAAAAAAAGCAAACCTGACTGATGTGTAATTGACCGGGAAGAAATAATAGTATTCATGGAACGATGGCATTTATAACAACATGGGATTTGGTAGCAGAACCGTACAAAATGTACTTAGCTTTAGTCAATCTACCTGTTAGATTGTACAATGCTCCAGTTCTGTTACTCACCATTATACTGTATCCCTACAGCAGCGTAGCTAGCGGGAGTGAGGGGGTTGCAGAGGGGGCTGTTGTGTGCATTGCTCATCGATACAGTTAAACCCTATGGTAGATCAGGAAATATGGTCTCTCTACACTCCTGCTCTCCATTGTGTAGACCACAGATAGCCATTATACCGCTGGGGGAATAATAGAAGGACCATTATATAGCTTGATGGCTAATTCAAGGGCTATTATACAGCTCTAGGACTAATGCAGTGGCCATTTTACAGTTTGGGGATTAATGCGTTAATGTGGGGGCCATTATACAGCGTGGGAGCTAATGTGGGGGCCATTATATAGTTTGGGACCTAATGCGGGAGCCATTGTACAGTGTGCCGACTACTGTGGAGGCCATTATACTGTGTTTTGGAGGAGCAGTGGGGACATCATAGTATGTGCAGGGGAGCTGTGGGCCAATCATATACTGTCTAGTGGAGCTGTAGACCATTATACTGTGTAGAAGACAGTTGTGGGGACATCATATTGTAAATAAAGGAGCTATGGGTGCATTATACTGTGTATAGGAGAGGTCTGCGGGCATTACATAGCGTATATAGAGGAGCCTTACATTGAAGAACTCTGGGGACGTTATTAGATGTTAAGTGGGCACTTAAGAAGCATTATTATTATAGGGGCACACAGAGTATTGTGACCGTCAAATTAGCATTAGGATTAAAATGTGGACACTGTTTTCTAGGGCATTTGCACAGGGTATTAATATTTTCAAGGGGACGATTTTACTATCTAGAGAGCACAAAGAAAGCATTATTACTACTATATAAGGGGCACAATGGTGGGCATTACTATGTGGGGCAGAAAGAGGAGCCATTATTGTACCACATTGTATTGGGATATCAGCATGGATGTTGGGTGTTACGGATGCAGACTGAGCAATTGCCCAGGCTCCCAGCCTCTACAGCAGGAGCTTCACTGATAACAGCTTTATCAGTATAGCTTCCGATGGGGAGACTACTTCAGGTCCTTTGGTGACATCACGGTCATGTCACTGGTCATATGGCCGTGATGTCACTACATGTCCTGTACTCTGCGGGTGTCAGTAGGACTCTAGAGAAGATAGATGGATGGTTAGAGTGTGTGTCTGAAACATATGGGCTCCTGGTAGGACCTCTCTGCAGCCCATAAAGCTAGATGCCTGTAGATGGATGTTGTTCAATTGTTAAACTTAACTCCTTCATAACCTTTGATGTACATGTACATCATATGTCCTGTCTCTGCCTTTGATGCGGGCTCACACACCAAGTCCGCATCTTTTACTGACAATGCAGCTTCAAGTCCCCCAAGGGAACTATTAAATACAGTAAAAAAAACTTTTCTCAATTTTTGAAAATATGAAGGAAATAAAAACAAGTTTAAATCACCCACTTTTTGCTCCATTAAAAATATTTTAAAAATGCACATATTTAGTATCGCTGTGTTCGTAAGTCTGTTCTATCAAAATATGAAGAAAATGAATCCGATCAGTAAACGGCATAACGAGAAAAAAAAATCAAAACACCAAAATTACATTTCTTTGGCCACTGCAACAATGCAATGAAAAAAAACATTGTATCTACCCCAAATTAGTATTAGTAAAATCGTTAGATCAGGATGCAAAAAATAAGCCCTCACCCTGCCCCAGATCCCTAAAAACTAAAAGTTATGTGTCTTGAAAAATGTCGACAAAGGCAAATTTTTTATTTATTTTTTTTTTTTCAAATTTCTGAATTTTTTTCATCAAGGGAAATAAAAAAATAACTATACATATTTGGTGTATGTGTATATTGCCAGATAAGTTTTAGCATATAGGAAACATGGTACAAAAAATCCCTAAAACCAACTGTGGAATTGCATTTTTTTCTGCAATTTCAATGCACTTGGAATGTTTTTGTTTAATAATGGTGCCATTCAAAAGTACAACTCGTCCTGCAAAAAAACAAGCCAAGCCCTCATACTTTTATATTGGGTATATGCTAAAGAAAATTTCATTTCTTTACCTTAACGAAAAAAAAAAACATGCATTTTACAACACCATTTAACAGGTCATCCTGACAAATGTTGGGCAGCACACATCTCCTGGAGGCTTAGGGCTTAGTCGTACGTCCGATTTTCAGATATGAGTGCAGTCCGTGGTTTTCATGGTTTTCACGGACAACATTCATACATGTGATAGTTTATGGGGCCAATGACATGTCTGTGATGTTTTGCGCAATCGCGGAGACATATCCATTTTGATTCGAGGGTCGAAACCAGCCATTCAAGTCAAAGGGTCTGCGAAATCGGACCGCACTTGATTTTCACGGACTGTGAGAATGGAGAAAGTGGAGAAACCTTTTTTTTATTTCTCCTTGTATGAGGAAAAACGGATGACACTCAGACAACACTGATCCAACTCTAATAATCGGTCCGTTTTTCTCGTACGTCTGAATGAGTCCTTAGGGCTGTGACTGGCTTTGTGGCGTGGAAAGGGTTAATTGCTTACATTTCCCATTGAAAAGTGAGGAAGCGAGGTGTTGCCCCATGACAGCTATCACCTGCTCCGCGTACACACCTGCATCCTCTCCGCTTCCTGAGAAACCAGCCCAGCTTATACTTGTACTTACCTCTGTGTCTAGACAGTGTTACCCAACTCACCCGACACCAGATGTTTCCATATTGTCTGCATGAGACGGACATCATATATAAGATAACTAATAATTAGTACACCACAAAGCAGGAAAGATTTTTTTTTACGTGTGCATGAGACATTGGGATTCTCATTCAGAAAACTCTTCAGGGTTTGTGACAAATCTGCGAAGAAAAAAAAGCTGCAACATGTGCACAGGCCCAAAGTCCTGCTGGGGTACCAAAACGGCAGCAACATGGACCACAGACAGACTTTTGGCCACATTTGAGCACCATTTTTTTTATTATTATTCTAATTAGGTATATAAGTCTGTACTGATTTATACTTTCAACAAATTTTGCATAAATCAATAATACAAGCACAATGAATAAACTTCCTAATATATCTTATCAGAGAAGTATGCTTCCTTTTTTACTTATCAGACACTTCTTACCTCTGCCCACCTCCTTATCTCACCATACACTCTGTAAAACAGAACACCTCCATCTTACTCAAGAGAGGACAGATAGCCAATACATTAAAGTCTCATATTACAAAGCAAATTATACTGTATGGAGCGATGAAGAGGGGAAATTAGTGAGAAAACAGGGACAGGGAAAAACAGAAAGATGGTGATGAGCTTTGCAACAAGTCTTTTCCCTCTTTCCTGATCTGTATTCACATCTACACAGCTCATTATTCATTTATTTTTGAATGATGGTGTTCTCCTTCATTGAACTGTGGAACCTATGGTACACACCTCCGGCTACATACGGTCTGTATGGGTGTAAGGCCCTCACAGCATAAATCCACACACCCAGCCAGGACCCACACTTTCATGTACCGTACCGGGGTGTAATAGGAGACGAATGTGCAGCGCCCCAGAGTCCTGGTTGTTGCAGTACTGATGCTCCGCCGCTAAGGGGGGCTATGGTACGTCTGATGGCACAGAAGGAGTTCACCTGACCAGGTATCACAGACACCAATACACTTCACAGTCTGGCCTCCAGGGGGAGCTAAGGGTGCTATGTATTAGGCCACTCCTCACAATCTGGTAAAACTGGGGGTTGGATAGGAAGTTAGATCAGAAGCTGACGGGGAATCGAACAGGCAACACCCTGTGGCAGAGGGTGTTGCTGGGAGAGACTCAGGGGGGTCCCTGTCAGGGGTGGGATCCTGACAGAGGCCTAGCGAACAGAGAGAACGTTACGGGACCGCGCCTGCACGAGATAGCAGCGGTACCCTAAGAAAGGACAAGAAGCGAGGTATATTGTGCTGAGTGAGAAACGAGATCAACGCAACAAGGAGAAATACCAGTAGGAGTCGTGCTGTAAGACGAGGCAACATCCTACTGAGGCGTGTAGCCGGTGGCCGGAACCCCGAGGAATTACTAGGCTCCAAGCAATACTTCAAACCTACGGCAGGACAGTCAGCTATAGGCGGGCTGTCTCACACAAATCACCTACGAAGACACAGGGGGCAACAACAGGAGAAGGGCAACACTAGGGTCCAGGAAGAGCTCCGAGCCTACCCGTCATACGGGTGCGTCCTAGCCATATCATCTGGGGGACGAAAGAGAACATCATAATCGAGTTGTGAGGGAACACGAGAAACAGACACAACAGTTGTGGGGACTATCCCGTAAGCACAGCAGGGGAGGACCACAACACACAAGCGCTAGAAGGTAGGCACAGATTTCCACCTGCAAAGGAAACTCTGGAGGTGCCATCGGACCGGCCGGACTTGCGCAGCCTGGTTGACCGTATTCCGGACTGAGGATCCTGAAGCCTTCAGTAAAGAGGTAAAGAGACTGCAACCTGGTGTACTCGTTATTTACTGTGACCGGCACTGCACCGCACTACCACCACCATCCACACCTATTATTGGGCGCCCCTTAGCAGGGTCACAGACCGGGCCTAGCCACCGTGACAACCCCAGACCAGAGACTCAGAGGCCCGGTACCGGGTACCCCTCGGCCCTGCGGCAGTGGGGGCGCTGCAAACTTGGCGTCACGAACAGGATCTACTTAAGCCTGAAGAATCAGGTCATGTGTGCCTTGGAACTGTGATTTATTATACTTGGACTGTGACTTATTGCAAAGACTGTGGATTGCCATTTGCCGCCAAAACCAGCCGCCATTACAGCGCTGAGGAGAGCGCAGGAGGAGAAGAGGGGCGTGGAGTAGGTGTGGACCAGCTGAAGAGCGCGAAAGACAATGGCCGCCCAGTCTAAATATTTCTGCACCGTGAGGACGTGTCCGTCAGCAGCCGAGATCCGCCTCCTGATTCTCAATGGTGGGCGGAGACAGAGAAAACGAAACCGCCCACGAAGGAGAGAGCGGGAAAAAGACCAGGAAGCGACCCATGCGGAGGACGCCATGTCGAGTCGCTCAGACCAGGAATGCGGGGTTGAAGCCGAAGACTCCCCCAGCCACCCGGATGAGCCCAGCGGCCAGCTCTCCACGATTGGGGCCGGCCTCCTGCAAATGGAGATGGAGGGCCTGATCGAACAACTCCTCCAGCTGCGGACGGAGGCACCAGCGGAGGACCTTCTAACGTCGGACCCTGCATTGCTGCCGCCACCCCAGCCGACGCTCCCATTGACCATACCGCCAGCGGAGCCGACCGAGGAGGAGGGGCACGCACCGACTGGTGAGTCCGCCGACCCTGTCCCGCTGGCTGAGGGTCTGTTGATAAGCCCCGTCGCGGCACCCCCTCTCCCTGGGACCCATAGACTCCAGCGCTTGTTACCGTGGGAAGAGACAACGGGTATGGAACACTTCTTGAAAGCCCCGATTTCACCAATTACCCCTCTGAGTGAGGTCCATGCGGAGCGTACAGTGTGCTGCTTGGTGAACCCAGGACCCGACCTCATGGGGTTCCCCGGGGTGAAGACACAGGAAGGGGAGATGGTGCAGGCCCTGAGCTGGGAGGAATACCAGGCCCAGCTTGAACAGCAGTGGGAGGAGAAGGTAAGGGTGTACCAGGCCGGGCTAGAGGCCTACCACCAAAAGGACTTGGCGGTCAAGGACCGGGCCCGCAAGGACCCCATCGCTCACCAGGCCCCGTGCAGGCAGGGCACCGTTGTCACCTTCAAGCTCCGCGGAGGCTGGGGCTTTATAAAAGAGCCGGGCCTGTACGCCGAAGTCTTTGTCAACCGGCGGGATGTGGAGTCTCATCTCAGAGAGGGCCACCCAGACCGGGATCTCTACCCGGGGGACGAAATTACTTACACCAGGCACTTTGGGGAAAAGGGGTGGTTCGCCCTGAATGTCCATAGGAAGCAAAACCTCGTGACACCCCCGACTAAGGGGCCAGTGAAGCTGACCCCCATAGCGAAAGAGCCCCCTTGTGGTCAGCCCATGATCATCACCAAGACCACCGAGGTCACCCTGACGTACACCATCATCAAAACCACGACCTGCAACATTGTCACCTCGACCACTGTCGTGGCCAAGGGGGCGTCTTCTCAGGTGGTCAGTGCACCAGCTGCCCCAGAACGGAAGACGGTGGGTACGCAGACCCCCAGATGGGACAACACTCCCCCTTACGCAGTACCAGGTGGCGGGCAATATCCAAAGGGGTTGCCTCCGCCGGTGCTGCCTCCTGAGTGGTTCAAGTAAATGTTCTAATCTTCCGAACATGTAAATAGTTAATTGTTTGTCTTCTTGCTGCTACAACCCGATCAGGGAAACTCTTAAAGGGATCCCTTTGTTTACCCGGGATCCCTTCTGCTTTTTGTTTTTGTTTCCTGTTTCATCATTGTTAAAATAACTGCTGGATCATGAACACTGCATGATTACAAACTCCTTGTAAATAGTTTGCACCTTCTTAAAGGTGCCCTCTACTGGTTTTATAAAAGAAAGGACTCTTTGCGAAGAAACTGTTCCTGGAAGCAGTACCGGAGTCCTTGCTGCGTACGGACTTGCAGCTTGAGAAGTTGCACTACCTCATAGAGACTTGGTCCCCTCTTAAAGGGAACGTTCACCCATAGCACTTAAAGTATAATGATGCCTTAAGAGAAATAGTGATAATGCTTACATGTAAAGTTATATGTAGTCAGACAGTTGATAGTAAGAAATGTTTAATGATGTGTCAGAGAATGAGGACAGGAAGTGAACCCGTACGGGGTTAATCGGTGAGTCCTCCTAGGAGCCATACAGAGATGGCTCAGAGATCTTGAACTGAGAGATGGATGATAAGTTCTATACTGTGTATAGTAGTAGAAAGACAGTAGGCCCGGGCAGAAAGGGGCGGTCCTGTAATAGAACGAGAGGCGGGAGGCCTGGGCAAGTAGACAAGTGGTCCTGCAGATGTAAAGATGGAAAATGAAGAAAAAGTTGATTAGCCTTATAATGTTTTATAAGAAGGTCTTTAGTGGATTCAGCGTGTATGTCCTTAAAGGCAATGTTAAATTATTATTCAGAAATTTGCACTAAGTAGAATACCCGGTTGGGTAAGAAAAGTTATTTATAGTATGTTATATAAAGTATTTAACCATGTTTGTAACGTTCAAGTGTCCTCACCTCCCATAAAGGGAAGCTCTGTTCAAACTTGCTTATTGTTATTGCATTTCAAAATTGTATGTCTTTTTGCTGATCTGTATTGGTGTTTTCTTCCCAGTCCAGGAGTACTGGATTTAACCGGGGGGGAGTGCAGCGCCCCAGAGTCCTGGTCATTGCAGTACTGATGCTCCGCCGCTAAGGGGGGCTATGGTACGTCTGATGGCACTGAAGTAGTTCACCTGACCAGGTATCACAGACACCAATACACTTCACAGTCTGGCCTCCAGGGGGAGCTAAGGGTGCTATGTATTAGGCCACTCCTCACAATCTGGTAAAACTGGGGGTTGGATAGGAAGTTAGATCAGAAGCTGACTGGGAATTGAACAGGCAACACCCTGTGGCAAAGGGTGTTGCGGGGAGAGACTCAGGGGGGTCCCTGTCAGGGGTGGGATCCTGACAGAGGCCTAGCGAACAGAGAGAACGTTACGGGACCGCGCCTGCACGAGATAGCGGCGGTACCCTAAGAAAGGACAAGAAGCAAGGTATATTGTGCTGAGTGAGAAACGAGATCAATGCAACAAGGAGAAATACCAGTAGGAGTCGTGCTGTAAGACGAGGCAACATCCTACTGAGGCGTGTAGCCGGTGGCCGGAACGCCGAGGAAGTACTAGGCTCCAAGCAATACTTCAAACCTACGGCAGGACAGTCAGCTATAGGCGGGCTGTCTCACACAAATCACCTACGAAGACACAGGGGGCAACAACAGGAGAAGGGCAACACTAGGGTCCAGGAAGAGCTCCGAGCCTACCCGTCATACGGGTGCGTCCTAGCCATATCATCTGGGGGACGAAAGAGAACATCATAATCGAGTTGTGAGGGAACACGAGAAACAGACACAACAGTTGTGGGGACTATCCCGTAAGCACAGCAGGGGAGGACCACAACACACAAGCGCTAGAAGGTAGGCACAGATTTCCACCTGCAAAGGAAACTCTGGAGGTGCCATCGGACCGGCCGGACTTGCGCAGCCTGGTTGACCGTATTCCGGACTGAGGATCCTGAAGCCTTCAGTAAAGAGGTAAAGAGACTGCAACCTGGTGTCCTCGTTATTTACTGTGACCGGCACTGCACCGAACTACCACCACCATCCACACCTATTATTGGGTGCCCCTCAGCAGGGTCACGGACCGGGCCTAGCCACCGTGACAACCCCAGACCAGAGACTCAGAGGCCCGGTACCGGGTACCCCTCGGCCCTGCGGCAGTGGGGGCGCTGCGAATGCATCCAGCACGGCTACCGCCCCGCGGAGCCATACATACATACAATACAATATATAATACATCGCAGTTTGGAAAGTTTCTTCAAAGTACAGTTACTTTTAAAAGGAAACCAGTCAGCTGTCTTTACTGACCGCAGCATGTCTAAGTATCTTGCAGAGATGCTCCATCTCCGCAAGATAAATAACCAACTCAATGGATAGGATGCGGTGATTCCGCATGAGCTCAATGAACAAAGGCGAAATCACCGCACGTACAAAGGGGGGAGGCGCTTTGGGTGGAGCAGGGTATCCGCTGAGTCCAAAGCACTACGTTTCCTGACCGTGGAAACATAGCCTTACTGTGTAATGACCGGTGACTGACCACTGCCCCCCAGATCACTGGAAGCAAGTGACAGGAGGGAGAATAAAACTCTAGCTAACTGTTGATTTGCCCTGAAATCCGATTAGACATCGACTTGGAGGAATTTTAGCTTATTCCTCCCTATAAAACAGCTACAACTTTGATATGCTAGTGGGTTTTCTCCCATGAACTGCTCATTTCAGGTCCTTCTACATCATTTCTTTAGGATGGATTAAGGGCAGGAATTTGACTTGGCCATTTCGTGCGTTATTCTTCTTCAACCATTTGTATAGTAGCTGGTGTGCTTTGGGTCATTGTCTTGCTACATGACCCACGTTCTCTTGAGTTTCAGCTCATGGACAGATGTTTTGATATTTAACTTTAGAACTTTCTGTTAAAAATGGTTTTGATTTTTTCCATTTGTACACAATCTGTCTGACTGTGGATTAGTAGAGACCAAACTCCTGGGAGACGGTTTTGGAACCTTTTCAGCCTGATGAGAATCAACATTTCTTTTTCTGAGGTTCTCAAAAATCTCTTTTGTTCATGCCATAATAAGCTTCCACAAACGTTTTGTTAATATTAAGATCATTCTTTTTTAAATAAAACAGGTCTCCCACTTACACCTGATTGATATCCCATTGATTGGAAAAACCCGACTTTAATTTCACATTCAAATTTCTACTGTTTCTAAAGGGTCACATACTTTTGTCACATGCAGACATATAACATTGGATCATTTACTTTATGTTAAGAAAAGTCTAATATTTTTGACTCATTTTTTTATTCGGTTCTCTGTATCTGCTATGAGGACTTGTATGAATATCTGATGCAGTTTTAGGTCACATGTATGCAGAAAAATGGAAAATTCTACAGGGTTCACAAACATTCAATCACTAGTGTAAATAATGAATGATTCTGCCTGCCTGTGGCTACTAGAGGGAGACTACTGAATATAGTTTATGCCATGCTTTGTGTGACTTTTTGACTACTTTAAGCAGCTGAGCCTTTTTTAAGCCTTTTGGAAAAGGTTCCGCCACATAAAAGTGCACTTGGCACAAAGATTGATAAATAAATCACTATATTTTTTCGCTCCAGCTTTGGAGTGTTACGTTTTTAATTTTTTTTTTGCACATCTGTCTATCTGAAAAATAATGTTTTGATCTCTTAATTGGCAGAAAAAATTCAGATTGACACAAATTGTTTAATTGCTATTGTAATAATGCACAGCGATCAGTGACAGATGAGTGACAGTAAAAGCTAAATTCTGGCATCTGTGTATAGTTGTTTGCTCTGTTACCACGTTACGTTATTCAGTTACGAGACGCAACGCATCGGCCGCAGGCTCACACAGGTTACATCTGGCTTGTATAACAAAGGCTCCTGCTCATATCGTGTAATGCACATTGTCAGTATCTGGCATCAGACTTTCATTTCACTAGACATTAGAACAAAACAGTCACTATTGTCCCGACTCCCAGGTATGTGGCATCCTCTGTACTAACATACCAGACGATGTAATTTAATACATGCATCCCCTGCAGAATATTGTGCGCTAACGCCATACATCTGGTCAGATGTTATTTTTATATCTTAAAAGGTATCTGTTCTCAGACTCAATATTACACCTAATGGGTTTATTTTATCCAGCTTGCAAAAACCATTTATATTACTATTATAGGGAATTCTTTTCTGGATCCTAATCAGTTACTCCCAGGTGTCAGCTGTATTACACAGCCGACGCCTGCCCTGTCTTTATGGAGCATGCTCAGCTCCTAACCATATAGTGAGTTCACATACACGTATGGATAGTATCGTCAAAGAGTTGGGTATCGGTCACCCCATTTGAGCATTTTTAGCTAATAATATGGGCATACAGGTTGTATAATATGGTCATACCTGTATGCCTCCTTGATGACGCCTTGTTTATTAAAAATCATCTTTTATAGCTTCGATCTTCCAGGCTATGGGGCATATGCTGCCCAGAAGATAAGACTGCCTCCTCTCTCATTATGCTGGATTTCTCCTCCCGTTTTCCCTTCTTGCCATTGTCTTGCCGTCTCTCCTGCTCACCGTTCCGCGCTTCTCAGGGCAGCGACTTGCAACTTTCAGTGCGTGGGAAAACACTGGGACCAGAAGTGACAATGACTCTTAGGCACTTGCGAACAAACAAACTAAAGTCACTGCCCTCAGAAGGGTGGAACAGTGTGCAGGAGAGACAGCAGGCAGAACGCGCGAGGGCAGGATTTCCGACTGTGCACCTGACATCAAAGGCGAGCAGGGAAGAGGTGGAGGGGGAAATCCAGCATAATGAGAGAGGAGGCAGTCTTATCTTCCGGGCAGCATACGTCCCATAGCACAGGCGCTCAGTGAAGCCTTGGCGTTGTTGAGCAGTTCAGTGCACCTTCCCAACTAGTTGTTTTTGCATTTATCTCCACCCTCCTCTTATTTGATTGACAGCTCTGACTTTACAGGAGCCAGAAAAGGGCGAAGATAGAGAAAAAATCAAGTAGGTTGGAAGGTGAACTGAACGACTCGGCTATGGAAAGGGTCTACCGAGTTCCTGGGGTTGGTTTGAATGGTCATTTTGTGCTGACAGACTCCCTTTAATAGGACATAAGCTAACATGGTAAAGCAATAATACAGGTATAGGGTAAGTAGCCTATCTTTCTTTATATCTATCTATCTTTTTATTGGATTATGGTCTTTAAAGGGAGTCTGTCGGCAGGATATCACCTCACAAACTATTTATATGTACATGTAGCTAGTCCGTTCCTCCGTTACTGAGAAATCAGCATTTTAATTGATATGTAAACGAGGCTGATCACAAGTTTTCCTAAAATGGCATAGCTATGACTTATCCTCCAGGTGCCGGCGGTGCTGTCTTGCTAAAGAAGAAAAAAAAATCCTCCTCCAAGATGACGCCGCCCGTGGCTGCACAGAAGCAGTTCTCAGCGATCTTCTAGAGCTGCTACTGCGCAGGTGCGGGCGGCACAATTTTCAAATTAATTTTTTTTGTACACTTGCTCAATAACATCAAGAACATTTATTAACTGGACATTACACATGTGATTATGCTGCAGAGCGGCAAGGGCCACGGCCTGCTCCTGTCTGCAGAAGCGTTTTTTGTTTTTTCTTCAGTATGTACAAATATTCATTATGTAAACTGGGGGCAGGTCAGTGAGAGATCACTGCATTATGAATACCTAATCAGAGCACCACATGAAGACCCCACACACTCCACCCCGGGGTGCGAGCATATCACTAACTCAAAAGTAAAGATAAAACAATAACCACAAGACAGATTTCATCACTAGGTATCATTGTAATCAGTATAACGGCGCCGACCTGACACTGTCTGTAGGTTACTGTGCTCAATTCTGCTGACAGGTTCCCATTAAAACCACTTACATACCATAAAAATCCCCAACCATCTTCCAATCAGCATCATACAACATTCATTTTTTTATTATCATGCTCTAAAATATATCTTTTTCTCGGAAAGCCTCTGCTATAAAAGCTATATCTATCCAATTTACGCCAAATGGTTTAGTAAGGAAGCAGAAATAATCAAGTTGCAAAAATTTCCTCAGGAGGCAAATTACTTTTTATGTTAAAGTTCTGATTTTTCATTATGGTCAGGCAATGAAATCCCACCATTGATAATTTAGTATTTGGCCCGGATCCATAATGCAGGAATGTTTAAACAATTACAAGAAAAGAAAGGATATTACACAGCATACAATCAAAGTATTAGTAATTTGGGCCACACAGGCCCTTTTTAACTCTTTTTTGGAGCATGCTTTTTCTGCACTCCTGCTTTTTCTCGGGATTTCAGTCACGAGTCATATAGCACATTCATGTAGAGCCAAGATGCTGCTATATACAACTTATAAAGTATTACCATTTGCCTTGATAATGAGGGGGTTTTATGTTTGCTCATAGGACTGTGAAACATCTTAGGAAACTGGAGACTTGGGCAATCATTGCTAAAATATATGATTCAGCCACTTTCTTCAAGGCTCTTTGCTTACGTGGCTCCATAGGCCCTTCTGTTGTGTATGGGGAATCTGGTGTCAGTGGAGAGAAGCATCCGTACTTGGATTTTTAAAGAAGTTGTCCATTACTAGGACAACTTCTTCTCATACTCCTTGCTTGGCCCCGATAAAATAATAAAGCTTATACTCACCTCCTGTGCTGGCGTTGTTCCCGCGGTGTTGGCACTCATTCTACCCAGGTCTCCCATGCTGTTGTTGTGACATCTGGTGCCCGGCACCCAATCAACGCTGGTGTCACTGTCCCCATATCCTGTCGAATTGAGCAGGAAGAGGAAGTCCGAGATCAGCTGCAGACTGAATTTCCTCTTCATGTTTAATCCATATGAAGGCGTAAACAGTGATGCCAGCATTGATTGAGCGCCGGCATCACATGTCACAACAACCGCTCGGGAGCCCCGGGGAGAACAAGAGCCGACACAGTGGGAACAGCATCGGCATGGGAGGTGAGTATAGGCTTTTTTATTCTATATGGGTAAAACGTTTAGATCATGAAGGGGTTGTCCTAGTAGTGGGCAACTGCTTTAATGTCTGATACTTTTTTTTCAGGGGAGAAAAGCAGTTGCCAGAGCTGGCTGGCAGTCTGCTTTCTCCAACTCCCTGTTGAAAACACGAGAACGCTTGGTCAGTTGTTCATGTGTATAGGGAAATTTGGAGAGCTAGGTGTCTACTGAATGAACCCTCAGCCAAAAGATATTACATGTATATGGCCAGCTTAAGGGGGTTGTCCAGTATTTTTATATTGATGGCCTATTATTAGGATAAGTCATCAATCTCCAATCAGTGGGGGTATGACAACTGTCACCGATTAGTTGTTTTTGATGCCGGCCAGGTGTGATCAGTTGCAGAGCTGCACAACACAACTCCATCAACTGTATAGTGGCCACAGCTGGGTACTGCAAATCCACCCATATTCAAATGAATAGAAGTGTATTTTCAATACCCGATGTGGCTATTATGCAGTTGATGGAGCTGTGCTATTCCACTCTGCAACAGATTTCATCTCGCCAACACCGTTACTGCGAACAGCTGATCGCTGGTGATCGCTGTGGGGGACGGGACAGTTTGTCACACCTACACGGATCTGAGATTGATGAGCTAAGGATATGCCATCAATATAGAACTACTGGACAACCACTTTAAAGGGTTGCACCCCCATGCACATCAGATAGTTGTCGACTCGCGCACATTGGGTACTTGTTGATCACTACTCCATACACCAGACGTTCTTGTATTCTCTGTGAGAGCCTCTGTCGGACTTCTCTGGTGGTGACTTATTTCAGTGCCAAGCAAAAGGATCTGCTATTGAAATCTAACATGCAGGATCATTCTCTCCCCAACATGTTCTGATAGAGGAGCGTCAGGCGGCCCTCAACGAATATTATATGATTGGCTGATTTAATCCATTTCAACAGGTTCAGCCGACTTTAGTTTAAAGGGAACAATTGCATAGATCCATAGGAAGTGAGAAAGCAGCAGTTCTCACTTTTTCTGGAAGTATACCGTTTGTCAGAAGTTAGGGAGAATGAAGCAGTTGCTGATTAGCTGCAGGGATCGTATGACATAATAAAGTCACGCAATCCTTGGGGGAGGCAGTGCCAACACTGCTAGAATGGTGTTGGGACTGGAGGTGCATATGAGTGTTATTATTTTTACTGGGGGCTTCCTCTGTTTAGAGGAATTATCTCAGAAATTCTGGAGTCAGTGGTCAGTGATGAATATTTGGGCTTTGCATCGATCCAATATTTATAGGAAATATATTTTTGGCGTCGTTGCAAAGGAACAAGCATAATGCATTCACTAACATCACTGTAAGGCTGGCCGAATACCTCCAAAGGGATTATGCTATCCATGTCATGTTTCACCTCTATAGAAAGGTAGAATTGTGATAGGAAACATAACAGCAATATCTCCCGCTTAGGACCTCCAGGGGCGAAGATATCCTAAAAGTTGGGGATCTCATAATCTTCTACAGACCTAGCACATCCCACGACCAGCCCTCCATATGATCTGACCAAAGGGAGGTATGTGGGTGTAAACTTGATCTAATTAAAATCAGAGTTTGGGTGTTTGTCATTTGTCAGCTCTGGAGGACACAGCGCTCTGTGGCTCTATCCATTGCTCTAAGGAGTAGTTTCCTCCACTAAGCTCAGAGCCATTTCCGTGGCACAGGTTTAGTATTTTTTCTTTTGTTATCCCTTTTATTACATGTGATTGTATATACAGTATTATTTTGTTCCTACTTTGTAACATCTTTGTATATTTTTAGAACCTCTTTCTAGATTAAATCTAGAAAATCTAATAGTTCCATTCCTCTTGCTCTGTAAACCGCACCCCTGAAGCAATACACTGTCTGTAACGAATGTCCTATGGGCAGGTATAAACGATTGGTGGTGGCTTCTAGTTCCTTTTCTTATTGTGGAGTTGCCAGTGAACGTACCTGGGTGTATATATATATATATAGATTTTTTTTTCCAGAAATCAAGGAGACGCCAGCACTTAACAACATGATCATATCTTTTACAGTCCAAAGCAACTGAGCAGCCGAAATTGCCTCGTAGATCACAGGTACAACACCTCACCCACTGATGCATCACCTGCATGCATAACAGCCATCACCCGCATCCATGTTTTAACTTTTCATTAGAAAGAAGTTTTACCTGATCCCCGAGTGCCACTTGTTCATCTCTAAATTTGGATATATATTCCATATGTTGAAAGCAGAGGTGTATATACCCTATGCTCTCTGTAAGTTCCTCAATAATTGGGCTAGTAGGTAAAACAGCCGCGGCTTCATCTATCACTCGTCAGTGATAGTGCGTAATTGCTCTGACGATAGGAGGCGGTGGAGTTGTGTCCCTAACAATGGGAGTGCTTTTTTAATAGCTATGGGGGTCTTTGATAGTGACCCAACACAGGTCGGTGACATGATAACATCTGTTAGTTTCAGAATTGAGCTGTCAACCACAAAGCGGCCCCCACACGCATCCAGCTGCTGAGCATTATACATACTGGGATAAACACTAGGCCACATTACACTATGAAATTCCTGTAGAAATAAATGGTAACATGAATAAGGCCTTAGACATACTTCACGCTCAGCACTTTTAATGGGTCTGTTGCTTCTCAGATACCTAATTTTTGCAAAATTGGGATTGGATCCAAAACGTAAGAAAGAAATCTAATCTCAACGTTAGAAATCCAAACTTAATTGGATATTTTAAATGAAGTGGGAATTGGATGAGAGTATAACTACCCAGAGATCCTATAATAGTGGTCATTATCCTGAACTAGATACCTTCATAAAATAAAAGCCTACAAGAAAGTGGCTCAGTAAATCTTACTACCTTGTAGCCGCCCATGTGTCTTGCATAGTAATTTTTTGGGCAAATTATTATTTTTTGTTATATTTTATACAAGCCGAGTAAGGATACATTAGATTCTCATCCTCATACGCAGTTCACCTACACATGTGGAATTCTATATGAGGCAATTTATAGCTTAGATTTACAATGCATTAATGCAATAAACGATACTTCTCCCTGAGTCTGCGATACTTCCCTGGGTTCTCAGTGTCCTTGAAGGAGAGTTTTTGTGTGTGTGGTAGCCGCATGTTAAATTGATGCATTGCCTGTCATGACAAAACAGCAGGATGCCCAGAACTCTATAGACTTCTGAAGCCAAAACTATTCTCAAGTGACTTCTTGAAAGTTAGTCCCTTTGTGCACCCTTATCCCTCCCTTCGTCTTGCCTTCACACCACCTTTTATATCTATTATATACCAAGGACTCTATAATTAGATTATAGCATGAAAAGAAATAGAGGATTGTGGGAAACGATTGATGGCAGAAACAGACACAAATTGTTCGAGTGAAACCATAACTGAATGGCCCATAATAACCCTTTTGCAGCTGCATCGGCCGGTTCGAGCATACACAGTGTGTGGGCATCCATCAGCATTGATTTATAGGTGATTCACATAAAGATGAATCAAATAAATTCTATCTATCTACATTTACTATATGTCTAGAAGGATGAGGTTTGAGGTTTAATGGAATTGAAGGGATTCCTAAGCAATATCTGAATTCCTGATTTATGCCTCAAAATGTGGACCTTACCAAACAACTGTCCATATCTCAACTCCCTGAATCCATATAAATGTGACATGTGACAATAATCCTACTGGTTAGGGAAGTCCAGGATGGAATACAATGAGGATTTTATGGTTAGATATTACTCAAAGGTATAATAACCAGCAAACAGGCATCAAAATAGAGGTATAAAGTCCATGTTTCAATGCCAGATTGGCGTCTTCTTCAGGCAAAGGTCCGAGGAAGACTCCTGATGAAGACCATGCTCCAGCGTTGAAATGCGTTGTATGGAATCTTATTTTATGCCATTTTGTACCAACCCACGGTAGAGGATGTGCAGCAAACAGGCACAACACTGAGGATAATCACATGGTGTATGTCCAAATACAAGAGTAACCAGGTCAGCAGCTGCTTAAGACCGTCTGTGATGTCCGACCATCTACACAAAAAACGTGAAGTCTGAAGAAAAATAAGCCTTGGGCGATACTGGTTGGGGAAGTCCAAGTGGAACACAAATTGGATCCAGAGTTGTTGAAAAAACAACAAAACGGCACAAAAGAAGAGTCGATACAACGCATTTCAGCACTGGAGCATGGTCTTCATCAGGAACATTCCTCAGACCCAGCCTGAAGAAGATGCCAATCCGGCATTGAAACATGGACTTTAAACTTATAATTTCATGTCTCTTTGTTACAAACCCATCTTAAAGTTTTTGCATTAAGAGGGATGTTTATCTTTTTTTCGCTAGACCATCCTATTAGGTAAATTGGGATGTCTTATTTAGAAAATCCATTAGGGAAACTAGTTCAAGATCTACATCAATTA
Organism: Ranitomeya variabilis; assembly: GCF_051348905.1. Taxonomy (NCBI): domain Eukaryota; kingdom Metazoa; phylum Chordata; class Amphibia; order Anura; family Dendrobatidae; genus Ranitomeya; species Ranitomeya variabilis. Next base: position 298,049,119 of record NC_135235.1, read on the forward strand.
TTTTCTAAATTAGAAAGTGGCTACAGAGGGTTTTACTGTAAGATGCTCAGGTTAGGTAGTTGTGGACAAGCTGCTGCTCCCGCTCACTTTGGCACCCTACAGACAAAACGTGTCACCATCTCGGTGTGCTTCTGTGTGTGGGTTGCAACACACTTACTTCTGGACCACAGGCTTTCAATGGCTCCAAGTCTTCTTCTTCTGAAACCTTGGCAGCAATCAATCCAGGGAACACAGTATTTGTAAAAACAATCAAACTTATACTTGACAACTGGCAGTCCTTACAAACAGGCATAAAGGATTTGACCCAACAGGTTGTCATCTTTCCCACAGGTATCGGACACAATTTCAGCCCTAGTTCTTGGTATAGGAAGAGTGTCCCTCTTGCTATTTTCACTAGCACTAGGAAGTCTTCTCCACCACTAGCAGTGCACCCGGATTGAATCACCACCCGCCTCTTAGCGTTTGAGTCCATCTTTCCCTGTGACTTCACAGGCTGAGTGCACCCAAGGGCCCCAGGCCAGCAGACAGATTCACACAGAAGGGTTCTTTAGCAATCCACTGCCCCGATTATTAGGCCCACATTGTCCCTAGCAGCCTATCACCTGTGAATGCTGCTGTCACGTCTCACTGCTCTCCACAACTGTCACTACTCTCCATAAGGAGAAACACTACCCCTTAGACCCCAGTCCAGAGCCACTCACCTAGCCAAATCAGTTCTCATGCTTCGCACTGACTAGGGCCCACACCGTGTCTGCGAATTGAGATACTGATTTGGCTTTTATCCTAAGTCATATTGCACGACTCGTTAAAGGGTTGATTGTGACTTGTAGGATTGCGACTTGTAGGATCGCGACTTCCAACAGGTGGCGCTATAGAGTTTAAGTCCTCTTTTTCTCAGAAGAGGTAATTTGAATATTCCTGAACTTAGTAACAACTCTCAGCTCCCCCTCCCAAAACTGCGCCTGCTGTTAGTTAACCCTGTCTAGGCTAAGCTGCAGCCCCATTGGGTTTCACCATTGACAACATACATCAATATAAAATACATTTAACCATTTGGGGTACCAAGGAGTAGACCATCATCTCCACCACTCCTACATTATAATGAGCACCATGTAATGCACTGCACGGCAGGGAGATTAAACGTTTGTTGACTGCTCAGCACAGATTACAGCTGATCACTGTGGATCTCAGTATCAGGTTTGTTGCAGATTTCAGCTTTCAGCAGAATCATCAGCATCTAGGCAATGAAGGAGAATGAAATGAATTGAATTATTTATGACAACCGTTACCTTCATCATCACAACTTGGAGGATTACAGGAAGAGAAAAGACACATATCAACCACTGAGAAGTCATACAGTACATAGAGGAACTACTATACATATCAACAAACAATAACAATTCACTCAGTGTCATCTACTCTCCACTTAAGATAGTCCCTCAGCATAAGTCAAGATCCACCACACACAGACGTATCCAGGACATGGGTTACAAGTGTCACATTCCTTGTGTCAAGCCACTCATGACCAGTGGTGTCTTACCTGGGCCAAGGAGAAAAAGAACTGGACTGTTGCTCAGTGGTCCAAGGTGTTGTTTTCACATGAAAGTAAATTTTGCATTTCATTTGGAAATTAAGGTCCCAGAGTCTGTACACGTCTGTGTGTGGTGGCTCTTGAAGCAATGACTCCAGCAGCAGTCCAGTCCTTGTGAATCTCCCCCCAATTTTTTAATGGCCTTTTCCTTTTCATATGAGTACGCAGATGTCAGGAGTCTTCAACAGGCCTTAGGGTGCCATGGCAGCCCACCAGCACCCTGCAAGTCTTATGTGCAGGCTCATGGGCGCCCGAATTGATGCACAACCTGAATCGCATCACTTATGTGCTACTGGCAGGGATTGAATGGAAGTGGTTTAAGTGGTTTATTCGGAAATAGAAAAAATAAATAAGTAAAAGAGAGGTCATTATAAACGAATTCCGAGAAACACTTAATTTTCAAATCACATTAGTTTTCTCTACGGAGGTAATGAATGCATAGAAAATGTCCGCAGTCCTGTTACACTGATAGAAACCTGTCAAAAAAGTGTTAATGGGTCAAACTTCCTGTGAGCAAGTGCCATAGGAACCTCCACTGCTGTGACCTGTAGGTAGCCTATACCAAATGCAATCAATCAGACAGACAGATGGACAGAAGTGTAAGCAGTATCTTCTTACCTCAACACCCCTAGAATCTCCTGTATTATCAGGTGAACAAGATGGACAGCAGTGTGAGCAGCCTCTTCTTACCTCAGCACTCGTGATATAGCCATTATTAGATAGACAGGGTGAACAGCAGTGTGAGCTGTCTTTTCTTACCTCAGTACCTCTGCTATCTCCAGTATTAGATCAGATAGACAGGGTGGACAGCAGTGTGAGCTGCCTGTCCTTAACTCAGCACCCCTGATATGTCTAGTATTAGATCCCATAAACAGGATGGACCGCAGTGCAAGCAGCATCTTCTTACCTTAGCATCCCTGGCATCTCCAGTATTAGATCAGGTACACAGTGTGGACAGCAGTGTGAGCAGCCTCTCCTTACCTCAGCACCCCTGGTATGTCTAGTATTAGATCAGATAGACAGGGTGGACAGCAGTGTGAGCTGCCTCTTCTTACTTCAGCACTCCTGGTATCTCTAGTGTTAGATCACATAGACAGGGTGGACAGCAGTGTGAGCCTTCTCTTTTTACCTCAGCACCCCTGGTATCTCCAGTATTAGCTCAGATAAACAGGGTGGACAGTAGTGTGAGCTGCCTCTTCTTACTTCAGCACTCCTGGTATCTGTAGTGTTAGATCACATAGACAGGGTGGACAGCAGTGTGAGCCGTCTCTTCTTACCTCAGCACCCCTGGTATTTCCAATATTAGATCAGAAAGACAGGGTAGACAGCAGTGGGAGCAGTCTCTTCTTACCTAAGCACCCCTGGTATATCTAGTATTAGATCAGATAGGATAAAGAGCAGTGTGAGCAGCCTCTTCTTACCTCAGCACTCCTGGAAACTCCAGTATTAGATCAGATAGACAGGGTGAACAGCAGTGTGAGCAGCCTCTTCTTACCTCAGAACTCCTGGTATCTCCAGTATTAGATCAGATAAACAGGGTGAACAGCAGTGTGAGCAGCCTCCTCTTACCTCAGCACTCCTGGTATCTCCAGTATTAGATCAGATAGACAGGGTGGACAGCAGTGTGAGCAGCCTCCTCTTACCTCAGCACTCCTGGTATCTCCAGTATTAGATCAGATAGACAGGGAGGACAGCAGTGTGAGCAGCCTCTTCTTACCTCAGCACTCCTGGTATCTCCAGTATTAGATCAGATAGACAGGGAGGAGAGCAGTGTGAGCAGCCTCTTCATAACTCAGCACTCCTGGTATCTCCAGTATTAGATCAGATAGACAGGGAGGACAGCAGTGTGAGCAGCCTCTTCTTACCTCAGCACTCCTGGTATCTCCAGTATTAGATCAGATAGACATGATGTACAGCAGTGTGAGCAGCCTCTTCTTAACTCAGCATCACTGGTATCTCCAGTATTTGATCAGATAGGGTGGACTGCAGTGTGAGCAGTCTCTTCTTACCTCATAATTTTTGGTATCTCCAGTATTAGATCAGAATATCCACTGTGATCACATCTTCGATTACCTAAATAGGAGCATCACATAAATTAACAAATTTTAAAGGTAGATGCTGACATTTTCCTCCAGAAACAGTGTGATTCTTGTTTGTTGGTTTTCACCTGGTATTGTATTTGAGCTGAATTTACTTGGCACTTGCCTGCAGTCCATTTATACATTGATTCTTGCTGATCCAAACTTTCTTCACTATAGAAGAGATGAAACACTACTACAAAGTTTAATGACAGATTCAGCTACACCTGTATTTAGTGTTATTTACATGAGGATGCAAAAATCTATGATCATGTGCTGAGCGCAGAGATGGCTTGACGGTAAATTTGCTCTTATTACTACAAATGGAAAATAACTTTGTTTTCTTGTGTTATTATAACCCTGTTTTTCATTAGCACTGAGATTTTATCTATAGATATGACTTGTTTTTGTTAATCGGTATTTCTTGTTTTCACTGTTTTTTTTTCCTCGACAGCGGGACTTTAAGTCATCCAAGCGTGTATCTCTAGAAAGCGGTCTTGTCCTATATTTACTTTTAAAGGAATGTGTTCGGAATCAAAATTAGGACCTTTTTTCCTTGTTTCAGCAAATATTTCCTAGGACTTTGCTTAAATGGGAACATGTTATATTCATCTCGTTTGTCATCTTCTTTATAGTAGGGATTACATTACGAGCGCCATGTAAAAGTGACTCACAATGAGGAGTAATTTAGTTGAAGTGCTGGAATATATCAGCAGGTTAGAGCAAGTTCATCCCATAGTGGAGACATTTCCACAGCCAAGGTGTGAAATATGCTAAAATAATCGTCTATTTTGTTTACTCCAATAGTTCCAAGCCTTGGCTCCATTACCTCTTGTATCTCCTTATAGCACATTTTGGAGTATGTAGTATAGCATCGATGAGTTTAGAAAGAATCAAATTTGTAATAAATGGGTTATTCCCAAAATAGTAAGGTATCCCCTATCCATAGGACAGTTCATAACTTTCTGATCACTGATGGTCTTACCGCAGGGACACCCAGCGATCCTGAAAACTGGCTTTGCAAAGCTCTATCTTGAATGGAAAGTAGGTCATATCCATTCATTGTCTATAGGACTGATAGAAATATCAGTGGACTTTGTTCAGCTGTCTCCAACAGTCTCATAGACAATGATTGTAGTTCAGTTTGAGTATGCAAAACTCCCTTCCATTCAATATGGAGCTCTGCAGAGTTTGGGTTTCAGAGCCTGGTTTTGAGGATTTTTGGGGGGTCACAGTGTTCCGATCCCCTTTCAGGAGAACTTACTATATTGAGAATAATTAGTGCATTTGATTAATCATTCAATAATGTTTGAAAAAAAACAAAACAGGGGTGACTACAGCTTACACCAATAACCATTTCCACCATGTCCCAACTCATTAAGGTGAGATAGGTGAAGCAGTTTCTTAGTTGCCATTATTCTGGAAATCTGCATGGAGAAAGCTATTTGGGTACCTGTGATTATCATATACTGACACCAAAGATTGATACTCTGCAGAGTCAAATATACTGAATAGTGTTTTGTATTGTTCTTTCTTTAAGCCTCCTGTAAATGTATGTATCATTCAGCGCTCATGGTGTCAGATGGTGTAGGAACAAACTCTTTTACTTTGGGAATAGTAGCCCTTACTGTATATCTGTCATTAAATACAATACTCTAAAAATAGATGACTCTGTAGTTCTGTCCTAGTCTGTACAGTAAAGCTGATAAGTAAGCTTCAGAAAACTGACTTATTGTGAGAGTTACGGTGTAACTGGACAATTTCATTGAAGTAACATTCTGATTATAAATTTCCTTTAATGCCTTATTAACCCCTTCCCGACCCATGACGCCTATGTGGCGTCATGGAATGATCGCATCCCTGCAGATCGGGTGAAAGGGTTAACTCCTATTTTACCCGATCTGCAGAGAGAGGGGGAGTTGTACTTCAGCCTAGGGGGGGTGGCTTTGCCCCCACGTGGCTACGATCGCTCTGATTGGCTGTTGAAAGTGCAACAGCCAATCAGAGCAATTTGCAATATTTCACCTATGAAAATGGTGAAATATTGCAATCCAGCCATGGCCGATGCTGCAATAGCATCTGCCATGGCTGGAAATCATGTTCTGCCCCCCCCCCACCGCCCCCGATCTCCTCCCCAGTCCTCCGTTCTGTCCGGTACCCCCCTCCGTCCCCCTGTTCGCTCCCCCGTGCTCCTGTCCGCTCCCCCGTGCTCCTGTCCGCTCCCCCCGTCCTCCGATCCCCCCCCCCTGTGCTCCGATCCACCCCCCCACCACCCCCTCATACTTACCGAGCCTCCCGAAGTCGGTCCGTCTTCTCCCTGGGCGCCGCCATCTTCCAAGATGGCGGGCGCATGCTCAGTGCGCCCGCCGAATCTGCCGGCTGGCAGATTCGTTACAAGTACATTTTGATCGCTGTGGTAGGTTCTATCACAGCGATCAAAATAAAAAAAATAATAAATAAACCCCCCCCTTTATCACCCCCATAGGTAGGGACAATAATAAAATAAAGAAAATATTTTTTTTTCTTTTTCCACTAGGGTTAGGGTTAGAACTAGGGTTAGAACTAGGGGTAGGGTTAGGGGTAGGGTTAGGGGTAGGGTTAGGGTTATGGCATGTGCACACAGTGCGGATTTGGCTGCGGATCCGCAGCGGATTGGCCGCGGATCCGCAGCGGATTGGCCGCGGATCCGCAGCGGATTGGCCGCGGATCCGCAGCGGATTGGATTGAATTCGTAGCAGTTTTACATCAGGTTTACAGTACCATGTACACCTATGGAAAACCAAATCCGCTGTGCCCATGGTGCGGAAAATTCCGTGCAGAAACGCTGCGTTGTATTTTCCGCAGCATGTCAATTCTTTGTGCAGATTCCGCAGCGTTTTACACCTGTTCCTCAATAGGAATCCGCAGGTGAAATCCGCACAAAAAAAAACACTGGAAATCTGCTGTAAATCCGCAGGTAAAACGCAGTGCCTTTTACCTGCAGATTTTTCAAAAATCGTGCGGAAAAATCTCACACGAATCCGCAACGTGGGCACATAGCCTTAGGGTTAGGGTTGGAATTAGAGTTAGGGTTGGAATTAGGGCTAGGGTTAGAAATAGGGTTAAGATTAGGCTTGTGGTTAGGGTTACGGATAGGGTTAGGGGTGTGTTGGGGTTACAGTTGTGGTTAGGGTTGGGATTAGGGTTAGGGTTGGGATTAGGGTTAGGATTAGGAATGGAATTAGGGTTACGGGTGTGTTGGGGTTAGGGTTGTGGTTAGGGGTGTGTTGGGGTTAGGGTTGTGATTAGGGTTATGGCTACAGTTGGGATTAGGATTAGGGGTGTGTTGGGGTTAGTGTTGAAGTTAGAATTGAGGGGTTTCCACTGTTTAGGCACATCAGGGGTCTCCAAACGCAACATGGCGCCACCATTGATTCCAGCCAATCTTGCGTTCAAAAAGTCAAATGGTGCTCCCTCCCTTCCAAGCCCCGACGTGCGCCCAAACAGTGGTTTACCCCCACATTTGGGGTACCAGCGTACTCAGGACAAACTGGGCAACAACTGTTGGGGTCCAATTTCTCCTGATACCCTTGCAAAAATAAAAAATTACTTGCTAAAACATAATTTTTGAGGAAAGAACAATTATTTTTTATTTTCACGGCTCTGCGTTATAAACTTCTGTGAAGCACTTGGGGGTTGAACGTGCTCACCACACATCTAGATAAGTTCCTTGGGGGGTCTAGTTTCCAAAATGGGGTCACTTGTGGGGTGTTTCTACTGTTTAGGCACATCAGGGGCTCTGCAAATGCAATGTGACGCCCGCAGACCATTCCATCAAAGTCTGCATTTCAAAACGTCACTACTTCCCTTCCGAGCCCCGGCATGTGCCCAAACAGTGGTTTACCCCCACATATGGGGTATCAGCGTACTCAGGAGAAACTGGAAAACAACCTTTGGGGTCAAATTTCTCCTGTTACCCTTGCAAAAATAAAAAATTCTGGGCTAAAAAAATATTTTTGAGGAAAGGAAACACATTTATTAATTTCACGGCTCTGCGTTATAAACTTCTGTGAAGCACTTGGGGGTTCAAAGTGCTCACCACACATCTAGATAAGTTCCCTTGGGGGTCTAGTTTCCAAAATGGAGTCACTTGTGGGGAGTTCCTACTGTTTAAGCACATCAGGGGCTCTGCAAACGCAGCCTGACGCCCGCAGAGCATTCCATCAAAGTCTGCATTTTAAAATGTCACTACTTCCCTTCCAAACCCCGACGTGTGCCAAAACAGTGGTTTACCCCCACATATGGGGTATCAGCGTACTCAGGAGAAACTGGACAACAACTTTTGGGGTCCAATTTCTCCTGTTACCCTTGGGAAAATAAAAAAATGTGGGCTAAAAAATCATTTTTGAGAAAAGAAAAATTATTTTTTATTTTCATGGCTCTGCGTTATAAACTTCTGTGAAGCACTTGGGGGTTCAAAGTGCTCACCACACATCTAGATTAGTTCCTTCGGAGGTCTAGTTTCCAAAATGGGGTCACTTGTGCGGGAGCTCCAATGTTTAGGCACACAGGGGCTCTCCAAACGCGACATGGTGTCCGCTAATGATTGGAGCTAATTTTCCATTCAAAAAGCCAAATGGCGTGCCTTCCCTTCCGAGCCCTGCGGTGCACCCAAACAGTGGTTTACCCCCACATATGAGGTATCGGCGTACTCAGGAGAAATTGCCCAACAAATTTTAGGATCCATTTTATCCTGTTGCCCATGTGAAAATGAAAAAATTGAGGCTAAAAGAAATTTTGTGTGAAAAAAAAAGTACTTTTTCATTTTTATGGATCAATTTGTGAAGCACCTGAGAGTTTAAAGTGCTCACTATGCTTCTAGATAAGTTCCTTGGGGGGTCTAGTTTCCAAAATGGGGTCACTTGTGGGGGAGCTCCAATGTTTAGGCACACAGGGGCTCTCCAAACGTGACATGGTGTCTGCTAGCGATGGAGATAATTTTTCATTGAAAAAGTCAAATGGCGCTCCTTCCCTTCTGAGCCGTGCCGTGCGCCCAAACAGTGGTTTACCCCCACATATGAGGTATCAGCGTACTCAGAACAAATTGGACAACAACGTTCGTGGTCCAGTTTCTCCTTTTACCCTTGGGAAAATAAAAAATTTTTAGCTAAAAATCATTTTTGTGACTAAAAAGTTAAATGTTCATTTTTTACTTCCATGTTGCTTCTGCTGCTGTGAAACACCTGAAGGGTTAATAAACTTCTTGAATGCGGTTTTGAGCACCTTGAGGGGTGCAGTTTTTAGAATGGTGTCACTTTGGGGTATTTTCAGCCATATAGAACCCTCAAACTGACTTCAAATGTGAGGTGGTCCCTAAAAAAAATGGTTTTGTAAATTTTGTTGTAAAAATGAGAAATCACTGGTCAAATTTTAACCCTTATAACTTCCTAGCAAAAAAAAAATTTGTTTCCAAAATTGTGCTCATGTAAAGTAGACATGTGGGAAATGTTATTTATTAACTATTTTGTGTCACATAACTCTCTAGTTTAACAGAATAAAAATTCAAAATGTGAAAATTGCGAAATTTTCAAAATTTTTGCCAAATTTCCATTTTTTTTACAAATAAACTCAGAAATTATCGACCTAAATTTACCACTAACATGAAGCCCAATATGTCACGAAAAAACAATCTCAGAATCGCTAGGATCCGTTGAAGCGTTCCTGAGTTATTACCTCATAAAGGGACACTGGTCAGAATTGCAAAAAACGGCAAGGTCATGAAGGGGTTAATTTATGAAGTTCATCCTAATATTAAAAAAAAGAAAAAAAAAAAGAGGATGGCACACAAGCATTTGATAACAAAAACACGAGGCTCATGTTCGGAGCTTAGTCATGGTTGTATGGTGCTATGCAGGTCTAAACTAAACATAACTTTTAACAAGCAAGGCAAATGCATCCGAAGAGACATTTATACACTATGCAAACACGAGGTGCTGACATTTCTGTGCGAGATACCCACAAAGATCGAGAGTGCTGGGAAAATAAGCCTGCGAGGAAAAGAGGATTAAAGATAGCGGAGAGCCTTCAGAGAGGTGTGATAAGTATTTTCCCATGAAATAACAAGAAAACATCATGAGCACCATGGTCATAGAGCAAAATAAATTACAAAAGGATATGGTTGTAGAAATTCAAATCCACAAACCATCTAAAATATTTTTGGGGGGCAAAAATGAAACATTGAAGGGCTGTCTTACAGTACAATGGATGGGATAACTCCCATCTATCAGCAAAATATGTTTTTAATTTCAAGGGGTTGTCTGACCTTAGGGTACTGTCACACAGTACCATTTTGATCGCTACGACGGTACGATTCGTGACGTTCTAGCGATATCGTTACGATATCGCAGTGTCTGACACGCAGCAGCGATCAGGGATCCTGCTGAGAATCGTACGTCGTAGCAGATCGTATGGAACTTTCTTTCGTCGCTTGATCACCCGCTGACATCGCTGGATCGTTGTGTGTGACAGCGATCCAGCGATGTGTTCGCTTGTAACCAGGGTAAACATCGGGTAACTAAGCGCAGGGCCGCGCTTAGTAACCCGATGTTTACCGTGGTTACCAGCGTAAACGTAAAAAAACAAACAGTACATACTCACATTCCGGTGTCTGTCCTCCGGCGTCTCAGCTTCTCTGCACTGTGAGCGCCTGCCGGCCGGAAAGCGAGCACAGCGGTGACGTCACCGCTGTGCTTTCCGGCTATGGCGCTTACACAGTGGAGAGAAGCAGAACGCCGGGGACAGACACCGGAATGTAAGTATGTACTGTTTGTTTTTTTTACGTTTACGCTGGTAACCACGGTAAACATCGGGTTACTAAGCGCGGCCCTGCGCTTAGTTACCCGATGTTTACCCTGGTTACCGGGGACTTCGGCATCGCTCCAGCGCCGTGATTGCAACGTGTGACCGCAGTCTACGACGCTGGAGCGATAATCATACGATCGCTGCGACGTCACGGATCGTGCCGTCGTAGCGATGAAAATGGCACTGTGTGACAGTACCCTTAGGCTACAAGTCTGCAGTCACTCGATATAACTGCAGACGCAGACATCTGAATCTTCACAGCGTGCACAGTGCGCACTGTCAGGATTTTCCGTTACCAGCATCGGGAGTGGGCAGTCAAGTGACCACAAGTATATAATTTACATTCTCCTAGCCACATTCTGATTAGAGGTGTCTGGTTTTGCTCAATTCACGTGCATGAGGCCGGGCATGCCTAGTAGGACTGTGGCCGGGAGTATGCAAATCACATATCTGTGGTCACGGGCCCACCACTTCCGGCAAGTTCCCTACCGTGCCCCTAAAGGTGATATGATGCATTACATTTTTTAATGATTGAAAATAATTGGCTGTTCATGCAATAAACAGACAAATCATATCTTTTAGAGATAACAAAACTGTTTGTAGCCGCTCTTCATCAAAACTATTCCATAAAGTCACCAGAAAAGGAATTTTCTCAAAGTAATGAGCTGCACATGTAACAACTGAACGCATAGGGTCCTTCACAACGCAAGGCTAAATCTATTAGGAATTGTTTCTACTTGATATGAGAATCTTATTCGACTTCTCCTTTCCATTTCTTTCTTGCCACTTCCCATATTGCTCAGTGCCACAGGTTGCTATGCAGAGTTCAGCAGTTAAGGCGAGCTTGTCATCAGCTGCTGAGCTCCGCATAGGCAGTTACCATGATAATAAAGCTCTTAGTATAATGACATGAACTTTGTCATCTCAATCTCTACCTATGAATGGCACAGCAGCCATTGGCAAACTCACCTCTGTTGCTGCGCTTTGCATAGGCAACAAATGAGATTGCAAAAACTGCACAGTTCCTCCCCGATAGCTTCCTACCTCTCCTCTCACTTTTAATGTTATGAGAGGAGAGTTAAAAACTGGAGAAGCTCTGCCATTGTCTCCTGTCAAATAAAATGCAAACATTATAATAAACTTTATGTTTTTAAATACTTTTTCTAATTGTAACTAAGGTTAGTTCTAAGGATAGGACTAGAGTTAGCGCACTGGTTTGTTTTATGACTGTCTTTAATGTTAGCAGAAAATCAAGAAGAACGGCATCCAATCCAGGTAAAAAAACAAAAATACCTCTTTTTTGCCATAATGCGATGTTTCGACCAATTGTAGGTTATTTTCAAAAAGCTTGAAAAAGACCTACAATTGGTCGAAACGTCGCATTATGGCAAAATAAAGAGGTATTTTTTGTTTTTTCACCTGGATTGGATGCCGTTCTTCTTGATTTTCTGGTATGCATTTTTACTATTGGGTCCTACGGATTCTGAACATGCATTCTGATATCTGAAGTGCGGTCAGCTGTTGCTATTGCATTTTGTGAGGTTAATGTTAGGACTAAGTGATAAGGATAGTGCTGGGGTTAGGGATCAGGATTGGTTTAGGGCTAGAGCAATAAAATAGTTCCCCCAAAAAAACACACATAAATGTGATAAAAATACAACAATTTACAAATTTATTTAGAAATGTTATATTTTCATTTTTAGCAAAAATCAGAAAAAAACTAGAGAGTCAAAGGGAAAATTATAGTTACAATACAGTAGTATCTTAAAATAAAATTAATGTGATTGGGGCATAAGGTGTTCAGTACTGGACTGATGGAAGGGACTTGGTGCTAAATGACTGGTGAGACCCACCAAAACCATGCTTCTTCCCATGGTGTACCATAAAAAAACAACAATACACATACATCTCTGGCAAACATTGAGAGACCACTGCAAAATGTTCAGTTTGTCTGATTTTTCTCTTTATAGGTATATTTTTGAGTAAAATGTAAATTGTTGTTTTATTCTATAAACTACTGACAACATGTCTTCGAATTTTCAAGCAATAAATTTTGTATTTATTTTCAAAAAACGAGAAATGGTCAAAATAACAAAAAAAAATGCAGTGCTTGTAGACCCCAAATAATGCTAAGAAAACAAGTTAATAATCATTTAGAAACAGCAATACTTATGTTTTATATCAGGAAGAGTTCAGAAATCAATATTTTGTGGAATAACCATGATTTTTAATCACAGCTTTCATGCGTCTTGGCATGCTTTTCACAAGTCTTTCACACTGCTTTTGGGTGACCTTATGCCGCTCCTGGTACAAAAATGTAAGCAGTTCTTCTTTGTTTGATGGCTTGTGACTATCCATCTTCCTCTTCATTACATTCCAGAGGTTTTCAATGGGGTTCAGGTCTGGAGATTGGGCTGGGCATGACAAGGTTTTGATGTGGTGGTCCTTCATCCACACATTGATTGACCTAGCTGTGTGGCATGGCGCATTGTTCTGCTGGAAAAAACAGTCCTCAGAGTTGGGAAACATTGCCTGAGCAGAAGGAATCAACTGTTTTTCCAGGATAACCTTGTATGTGGCTTGATTCATACGTCCTTCACAAAGATTAACCTGCCCAATTCCAGCTATGCTGAAGCATCCCCAGATCATCACCGATCCTCCACCAAATTGCACAGTGGGTGCAAAACACTGTGCCTTGTACACCTCTCCTGGTCTCCGTCTAACCATTAGACGACCAGGTGTTGTGCAAAGCTGAAAATTAGACTCATCAGAGAAGATTACCTTACTCCAGTCCTCTGTGGTCCAATCCTTATGGTCTTTGGCAAACTTCAGCCTGGCTCTCCTTTGCTTCTCATTGATGAAAGGCTTTTTTCTAGCTTTACATGACTTGAGTCCTGCCTCTAGGAGCCTGTTACAAACTGTTCATTCAATGCATTTCACCCCAGCTGCCATTTGCCATTCCTTTTGTAGGTCACTTGATGTCATCTTGCAGTTGCTGGGTGACATTTGAATAAGATGACGGTCAGTCCGGTCAGTGGAGAGTCGTTTTCGCCCTCTGCCGGTCTGTAGCTTTGTTGTCCCCAATGTCTGCTGCTTCACCTTGTTGTAATGGACTGCCATCTTAAAAATTTTAAGGACGGAAGCAACATGACGCTCACTGTGTCCCTCTGCTAGTAAAGCCAGAATTGAGCCCTTCTTTTTCTCACTGAAGACTTTTCTTTTCAACTCCTTGGCATGGGTAAAAGAAATTTTTTCATTCCTATTACTTTTGGGATATTACTAGCACTTGTTTTTCCATCCAACTTGTCCTATTGCAAGAGGATTGTGATCACCACAACAGGGTATTTTATACTTTCCTTTGTTAAATAAGATTTGGTTCAGGTGATCACCTAATCAGAAGCACATAAGTATTAAGTAGAATGAGGTGTACTCTGGTTGGAATTCAACTGACACTGGAATGGAATGGCCGTGAGACATGTAGAGAAGCTGATTTTTATAAAACTGTGCTGTGGTCTCTTAATTTTTGCCAGAGCTGTATTTAATCCAACAATTTTGCTTTTAATTTTGGGCAGCACGGTGGCGCAGTGGTTAGCACAGCAGCCTTGCAGCGCTGGAGTCCTGGACCACCAAGGACAACATCTGCAAAGAGTTTGTATGTTGTTTGCGTGGGTTTCCTCCGGGTACTCCGGTTTTCTCCCATATTGCAAAGACATACTGATAGGGAATTTAGATTGTGAGCCCTAACGGGGACAGCAATGATAATGTGTGCAACCTGTAAAGCGCTGCAGAATATGTTATTGCTATATAAAGATTATTATTATTTTAATGGGTGAAGGTCTGTTACAGCGATAGGGGCATGCACAGCTTGTGAATATCAAAGGTCACCAATAAGGCTCCATTGGCCATAAGAACTGATACAAATTGATATGCCCAGCCAGACTTCTGGCACATGTCCGACTTCATACACATCAAAACTCTTGTAAAATAACAACTTGACCGCTGCTGTGACTTAAACACCAACAACATGTCAATTAAAATACTGTAAAATAAAATAAGGGAAGGCGGGTGGGACAACACAGCCTGCGGGTCCCACAGCTGTGAGAAGAGAGACAGGAAGAGGATGGGACAACATTTATAAAGGGGGCACAAAGGGAGGAGAATACAGGGGAAGTTGTCCCTAATGACAAACAGGAAGGGAGGAATTACAAATAATGCAAGGAACACTGGGGCACAAAACTTTAACCCCTTGTAAACGGGGAGAACCAGTCCGAGGGCATCCAAAAAATGATTGAAGTGCCCTTCAGTCCGTGGCTTAGGTAGAGGACAATATTTGATTTGCCCGGCATGGGCTGCCTATGCTATGTCACTGCACTGGTGAACCCAACTATATAATTATATAGATTTTAGTTACAGATCACTTGAAATGTAGCAGTCAAAAGGAAGAAAAATCCCACAGGGCTGAAAATCACACTGTGTATACTGTCTACTTGTACAATAGAGCCATAGATATAGCCTAAAGGTACCGTCACACTAGGCGATATCGCCAGCGATCCGTGACGTTGCAGCGACCTGGATAGCGATATCGCTGTATTTGACACGCAGCAGCGATCTGGATCCCGCTGTGAAATTGCTGGTCGCTGCTAGAAGGTCTGCACTTTATTTGGTCGCTAGGTCGCCGTGTATCGCCGTGTTTGACAGCAAAAGCAAGGATACCAGCGATATTTTACACTGGTAACCAGGGTAAACATCGGGTTACTAAGCGCAGGGCCGCGCTTAGTAACCCGATGTTTACCCTGGTTACCAGCGTAAAAGTTAAAAAAACAAACAGCACATACTCACCAGCGCGTCCCCCAGCCTCTGCTTCCTGACACTGACTGAGCGCCGGCCCTAAACTGAAAGTGAAAGCACAGCGGTGACGTCACCGCTGTGCTGTTAGGGCCGGAGCTCAGTCAGTGTCAGGAAGCAGAGGCTGGGGGACGCGCTGGTGAGTATGTGCTGTTTGTTTTTTTAACTTTTACGCTGGTAACCAGGGTAAACATCGGGTTACTAAGCGCGGCCCTGCGCTTAGTAACCCGATGTTTACCCTGGTTACCCGGGGACCTCGGCATCGTTGGTCGCTGGAGAGCGGTCTGTGTGACAGCTCTCCAGCGACCAAACAGCGACGCTGCAGCGATCGGCATCGCTGTCGCTATCGCTGCAGCGTCGCTTAATGTGACGGTACCTTTAAAGGTCATCTGCCTGCGATTCTATCAGTTCCAGGTACTGCCTGCTACAATGAATCATCTGAAGTCATATCATGTTATAGTGTCTAATCTGACTGCAGTCAGTCATCACAATCATTTCATTATTGCTTTTTTTCTTTAGGGCAAAAACAAGGCACATTAAATTTGATAGTGTTGAATTAGATGGACGTCAGCAATCTGAAAGTACTATGGTAGAATCATATTTTTTGCACATTCATCTACACCACTGGTCTTCTAACTTATGAAACGTCAACTTCCTACATGATCTGACAGCCGGCAACTGGAGATGTACAGTATGTACCGTATGTGTTTTCCTCTGGATACGGTCAGCCTACACAAGACATGTTTGCAGACTGTCACTATGGAGACACATTTTATATTTTAGATCACTTTCTGTAATAAGAAAAAATTACTTGCAGTTTTCACACTGGCTACTAGGACCAATATAAAGAAGCACTCCCCTCAAAGTTTTTATCCTCTTAATATATTGCAGTCATAATACACTGCTCAAAAAATAAAGGGAACACTAAAATACCACATCCTAGATATCACTGAATGAACTATTCCAGTTGCAAATCTTTATTCGTTACATAGTGGAATGCGCTGAGAACAATAAAACATAAAAATGATCAATGTAAATCAAAATTAGTATCCCATTGAGAACAATGGAAAATCAAATTGCAGGCTGACCCAACTTCAGTTGAAATGCCTCAATACAAGGAAATAATGCTCTGTAGTGTAATTGCTCTCATCCCTAGAGGAACAGTAGCATGAGGCGATGACTACAACCTACAAAAGTTGCTCAGGTAGTGCAGCTCATCCAGCATGGCACATCAATGTGAGCTGTGGCAAGAAGAGTAGATTTGTCAGTCAGCATTGTCCAGAGTATGAAGCAAATATCAGAAGACAGGCCAGTGCACCAGGAAATGTGGAGGGGGTTGTAGGAGGGCAACAACCCAGCAGCAGGACTGCTACCTTCTCCTTTCTGCAAGGAAGAACATGAGGAGCAGTGCCAGAGCCCTGCAAAATGACCTCTAGCAGGCCACGAACATCCATGTGTCTGCTCAAACTGTCAGAAATAGACTCCATGAGGGCCCAACATCCACAATTTTTCCCCGTTTTTCTAATACATTATATAGTAAAAATGATGTCCTTCTCAACTACAACTTGTCTTTGAAAAAATAAGCCATCTCAACATATGGCTTATTGCAAAGGAGAAATAAAAATGCTATGGTTTTTGGATCAAGGGCAGGAAAGAATGAAAGGATAGGATAACTTGTTGATTGGTGGGCATCTGACCACTCAGACCCTCACCAATCGGCAGAACAGGGAACTTTTATCTCTATTTCTATGGAGAAGCTGTGCATATGTGTGACCTGATCTACATTAATTTCATATGGGGCTGACTAGCGGTATAAATAGAGGATGAATGGTGCAGTGGTCGGGCACACCATCTAGTAACAGAGATAAAAGTACCCCATTGGGGATACACGTTCCCTGTTAGTTATCACTAGAGATGAGCAAATAAATTCAAGTGGAATTGAATTCTACTCAAATTTTACAAAAATCCACATTTGCAAAAATCCTAATTTTTTATAGCTTGCCTCAAGGTGTATTCAGGAATAAAAATGGCTGCCATTTTTCTGAAATATAAAGGGCCATCAAAAGGTTAAAAGGGTAATCCACTACTTATACAACCCCTTTTCAATCCCTGTTTGCCCCCCAGTAAAATAATAATACTTATACTCATCTCCGGCGCTGATGCCTTTCCAGCTGTTATGTCACGTGATCCTTCCAGTCAATTAGTGCTGCTTCACTTTCCTCACTTATGGACGTAATTGATATTTAGAGGAAGTGAGAGAACAGTCACAGGTCTCACATCTTCTGGATGTCTTTGATTTCTCCAAAGGAGGAGAGTTAAGCCAGCACTGATTGACCGCATGGATCGCTCGATATAACAATGTCACGCGTCCCCGGGATAGCCAGTACCCATACTCCTGGAACAGTGCCAGCACCGGAGGTGAATATAGGTGTTATTATTTTACGGGGGGGGGGGGGGGGGGGGCAAACATAGTGATGCAGAAGGGGTTGTCAGAGTAGTGGACAACCTTTAAAAAAAATAAAAATCCTTACCTTATCGCTCATCTCTTTGGCCCTTCCTCGCCTCACCGTCACTCGTCCAGGCCTCATCACATCTTCTGATCCCCAGGCCTCTCACACTGAGCCCACACTTTTGACTCTGATGAAGCCTGGGACTTTTCTGTGCATGCCTTTATGTCAGGACGTTGTGACCTTTGGCACGCTTGAACAGAACCCTATTGAGCCTCATCGCGAGAGGCCAGAGGATTTCAGGGCATGCAGCAGGAACAAGAAGGTGTGACAATGAGAAGCGGAGGGGTTGGTAAGGTGAGTATTAGGAGTTTTTTTTAATTTATTACATACTATGTTTATTATGCTCTGGAATCTGTTGAGACCCCAGAACTTAATAAGAACTTAAATTCATGAAAAAAACTTCTCTGAGAATCAAATTTCCCAGGAAGATACGTGGGGACAGGCAAATTCGAACTTTGATCGATCCGCTCATCGTGGAAGAATTTGGCAGATTCTGAACACCTACCCAGATTTGCCATAACCTCTGGTCAAGGTAAGCCACATAAGCGTTAATTTTCACGAGTCGGCTACAGCTGCCTCCGCTCTGGCCATGCTGCCGCAGTGCATGCAAGTGCCAGATCACTGACTGGTATGTGACGTGAGCACGTGCTGGAACTCCACACTGCACATGCTGACACTGCGCTTTTTGAGCAGTAGAAGCCAGTTGTGGAATACCAGCCCCGACACACCAGCCAGTATTCTGGTCTGCCGCCACACATGACAATTGAAGTGTCGGCATGGATGGCTGACATTTCTGCGGTTCTCCAAGATATGACATAGCCTTAGAGGACTCCATAAAGATGGTGAGCAGTGATGATGCCATCATCATCATCTCTGCTGAAAATTAAACATGAAGCTTTGCATGCAAACCAGGTGGAAACGGAGGAAGACAGGAGACAGGTAGATACTACCAAGCCCAACCTCATCTCATCTGCTCAGCGCAGATTGGATAACAATGAAGAGGTGGAGGTTGAAGAAGAGAGGGAATAGGAGCTGGCTGATAGCGCAAAAGATCAGATCATAATGTTGATCTGGGAGGAGCTGCATTCTAATCTATGGGGTGGCTGCATTATACTCTGAGGTGGGCTTTAGTATAATCTATTGAGGACTATGGGCAGTGCATTATACTATATGTACTATATGGGGCCTGTATTATACTTATCAAGAACTATGGGGAATGCATTATACTATATGAAGAACTATGCGGTGCATTATACTATGGGGAGTGCATTGTACTACTTAGAGGACTATGGAGGGTGCATTATACTATATGGACAACTATTAGGAGTGTATTTTACTATATGGGGGCCAATGAGGAATGCAGTATACTATATGAAGAACTATGAGGAGTGTATTATATTATATGGAGGACTGAGGAGTGTATTTTAATATGTGGAGGACTATGGGGTGCATTATTCTACTGGGAGGGCTATGGGGGGTGCTTTATACTATGGGGAGGACTATGGGGAATGTATTATACTATATGGAGGACTATTGGGAGTGTATTATACTATATGGAGGACTATGGGGAGTGTATTATACTATATGGAGGACTATGGGGTGTGCATTATACTATGTGGAGGACTGTAGTGCACATTATACTATGTGGAACACTATGAGGTGTGCATTATACTATACTGAAGACTATGGGGTGCATTATACTAAACAAGCAAAATGCTACCTATTAATCAAGTGATTGGATTGGTTATGCTAGAACAAAAATCATTGTTCTCAGCAGCACATCGCCCGGAATCAACTGCAGATATGCTGTTGATAACATGATACTGTATGGGGACAGATTGATCTATTAGTGATCGTTCCGTTCCCATCATTGTTTCTCAGCCGGTGTAAAGAGGCCGGGAAACAAGCATCGAGGGACTTCAATATTGTCGATCACACTCATTTAGCGGGCTGAGTACAGCACATGTAAACACAACCAAAATGTTTTTGTGTGATGGTGCAATATGTTGGCATTTGGGGCCCCACTTTAAACATTTGCCCAGGGTCCCACCTTATCTAAAACTGGCCCTGTGAGTATATTAATATTTAGGTTACACAACTGAAAAATTGTGCCATTATCATGACCCAGCGTCAATGTTTTTATACGGTAAACAAGGTCTGGGCATCACCAACGCTTTTTTCTTGACCAAATGTCCCTGTATATTCCCAGACTAAAAGAATTGCAAACATAAAAATCAGCTTTTTTTTATTAATTGAATACAAACTTCCGTAACATTTCTAAAGCAAAAAAAAGAAAGAAAATTGAGACCATTAACTGGAGGATTCATTTCCCTCTTTTCCCTCTTGTTCATCCATTAAAGTCTCTAGCCTGAAAGATTTATTAAAGAGGAGCAGAGAGCTGGCATTCATTCCACCATAAAAGCCCATTGTGCGGTTGTGCCACATTCAGTTAAATGTTTACTTTCTCGTTGTACATCGGAACAGGAAATGAAAGGTCAGGAGGACCCTAAAGCAAAGCAAAAAGTTCATTTATTTATCCATCAATTCACCTCCGGCCAAAACTTGAGGAATCGGACTTCTCAGTGACTTACTAACCCTTCACCATTTCCAAGATAAAATCCCAGGAAAAAGATTAATTGTTCACCACAGTGACAAACTCACCCTCCGAAGCAAAGAAGAGTACAACTCAGGATACCGCTGATGATGAGCAAATATTTATTTAATGATTTTAATTTTTTAATTGGAATTAAAGGGGAATTCTATATGCAAATATCCTCTAGAGAGAGGTAGAGAACTGTAACTCTAGTATCACCTATTGGAAATAGCAATGCTAAAAGTCAACATTGACCTTCTAAGGGACCTTGGCACGTGACTCATTATAAGATATCGGATCAGAAACTTCATTGGCAGACGTGTTTTGGTGTATTTGCCGCTCATTGGTGCAAAGCAGGAGAACTGATTTGGCTGAATGAGATGCCTCTAACAGGGGTATCTAAATAGGAACTTTTCTCCTTGTGAAAAACACTAAGTTGTCGTAGGGAGACTTATAGGCCATGCAACATCCCCATGGAATTTAAATATGCAAATAGCCTCTTCAAAGCAGAATATACCGGGAATTCTACTGTATCCTCACCCATCCCTTGTAGATTGTGAGCCCTCGTGGGCAGGGTCCTCTCTCCTCCTGTACCAGTCGTGACTTGTATTGTTTAAGATTACTGTACATGTTTTTTATCATGTATAAACCTTCTCACATGTAAAGCGCCATGGAAAAAATGGCGCTATAAAAATAAATAATGATAATAATAATTCTAATGCTACCTATTGGGCGTCACAATCCTAAAAGTCAATAGCTACCCTTTAAAAGAGAACCTTACACCACATTTTATGTGCTTAATTGGCCACATCATGGAATACTGGTTGAAGATTTGAATTAAATGTATTTTTGCTTTTTTATTTCTCATCTCCCTTGCCGAGATATTAGCTTGCAAACTTTATGTGATAATTTTCCAGTAAAACCAAGGGGGCGTTAACTGAGATTCTTCTCTTTTTCTCCTTAATTATGTTGACCAATCATAAGCAGGAGTTGTCATGCAGGGGAAAAAAAAGGAAACACCCCCCATTGAAGTTTTGAACCTAGTTTTTCGGTGTAATATGGAAAGAAAGATGCGTCTACCCAGGTCACACAGATCTGACTGGCGGCATGTTTACATGGGCCAATAATAAGGAATAAGAGCTCTTAAGGGCCTTTAGTTCTTTAGTGTCCGGTCACATGACAGTGAAGAGGAGACTACTGAAGGCAACTCTGGAGGAGAGTACAGAAAAACCAAACCAAAACAAACTAACTGATTTGTTACATTTTTTATGTTCATATGTTAATGGAATGTTTATATTAGTGGAGTTATGCATAAAGTATGTTCTATACCCTGAATCTACACATTTTTCGTGAATGTGGAATACCCCTTTAAATTAGACATCAAACTATTGACACATAATGATAAATGGTGCCATATAGTGACACAAGTTATAGGTCGGAAAGTCTCTTCTGTATGTCCCAGATCTTTGTGTGGCCTGTATACTAAATAATATTCTATCAGTGTCAGAATTAATTTGATATTTTCCTGGTAGTTTCCAGAAAAACAATGTCTTAGGTGATAAAAGAGGTCATCAGTCATAGCTGTGCCTTGAGATACAGACAAGCCTGTTTTCATAGAATTGTTCATATGATATTTGAGCAGCATCGAGCTAAGCCCGGAGGCACATTTTTTTAATCGCGAGCAGTGTCTAGGTTATCTAACGTCAATGACATCTCTCAAAGAACAGCAAAAAAAGAAAAAAACAAAAGTTTGTAGATCGTGTCTGGCAATATTGAAGAATGAATATCTTGACTTATATCCTAAATTTATGTTTTGATACAATCAATAAACCAAACATTTCTATTTGTACATGACAGATGCAACTGAATGGAACTGATGTACCAAACAAAGAACCAGTGGGTGTATCGCGACATCCAAAGTGATGACAACTGTAATCCGATGGGTGGCTTGAAGCTCCAGGGTCACAGTGCAAAGTCTATAAAAGGTTGTTGGTTCATCCCAGAGTTTAGATAGGACTCCATTAGTGGTGCGAATTTATTGACAAGTCCCATTCCATTGGCCATGACAGTGGTCTGTGGCAGATGAAAGGGAAAGGAGTCCCCCCTCTAGTCTGGCGGCATCCCGGCATCTACGGCTGTTCTTTTGATTAGCTGGCCTAAGGTGATGTCACTTGTGCTTCATGCCACAGCAATGACGTCACTCAAAAGAAGAGCCGAGGACACTGGCAGGTAAGAGGTGATACTCCCTTTCGTGTCATGCGGCCACAGACCACTGTCGTATAGAATGGGACAGGTAAATTAATTCACACCAACTCTTCACTCCAATCTTCTTTTCAACAGTGAAAACCGCATTCTATGTCTTGACAGACCAACAACTAAGGCCCCTTTACGCATTAGACTAAAGCACCCTCTGATATCGGTGGAATTGGCCAACATTCCAATGTATATGGGAGTGGGAGCCTCCTTCCTCTTCTCTGACAGATGAAGTTGGGAGAGAGAAGGATCTGGCCATGGAGAATTTCAGCCCCAGCTTCCTTTGTACTCGTAGAGATAAGCTGCCACCAGTGGCTCTCTCATAAAGAACACAGCTGAGCAAGGCATTCCTGCAAATGGGGGAAGTCAGAGGAGCTAGTTGATGACCTAGAGTTGCCTAATGTTTATGGTGGCCTTAAAACTTATACTAGGAGAGGGCTGTTTTCATTTTTTTTATATTCTGTTCCTCAGTATATGCTCAACTTTTGCTCTATTTGACTAAAAATAGGAAGGTCTCAATAGCAGAGCCTTCAGATTCTGCTTTCTGTCCTAGATTAGTATCTACATACCCTGGCCAATGTCAAGTTGCTTTTTGGTGCCTGCCTGTCATCTAATACACAATTCCCCAACATTTATGCCCTTGCATAAAAAGAAGACTCCAAACTAAAAAACCTTATGTTATGCCTTGATAGTGGCACATATAGCAAAGACTCCAAATTGGAACACCTACACCTACCATGCTCCCACAACCCATCAAGTTCCTGTGATCATGTCTTTAGAGGCCTAATTACTTAGTGCTGCGGTCAATCTCGCTCCATACAAATCCTTCCAATCTTTGGTGTACATCTACAGTGGATGCCAGGAGAAGTCTGTGGATGCCAGGGTGGGGGAAGACAGTTTGGCACCATGCCACCCAGGGCTGTATTTGCCACTAGGCACTTGAGGGCATATGCCTAGGGCACCATGATGCAGGGGGGCGGCACCTGAGCAAGTTTTTTGCTACTGCTCACAGACACCATAGTGGTCATGGTCATGTGGCTTGGAAATATTGAAGGTACACTGTTGTGTCTATGGAAGGATCTGATGGAGCAGCTCATGACTCAGAGATGCTAGGGTTCTAGCTTGAAGGCCTTAATACAGAATCTCCAACAGAACCTCTTACTAACTGTTCTTTAACAGCAATAGTCTTTTTATGCGGGTCAAAGGGATATTTTGTGATCATCTAGTCTCCAGGGCCCAGGTGCGATTACAACCCCTGCACCTATTTTAGCCACTGGCTCCAGGATAATTGCCATGTTCCCGCGACCATCACAGAAGCTCATTGCTTCACCAATGAAGAAAAAGTTGAGGACAAGTTGCCACAATTGCCAGAATTTTTAATACTGCTAAAGTCTCTGTGGAGTCCTAACCTAAATATGAAGAAAAGCCATTGTCCAAAAGAAGACGAAGGAAAAATGAAGGAGAAATAAAGGATTCTGGAAAAAAATCTTGGGACTCAAAAGTCTATTAGTTACCCTGAAACATGGCTGCTGCAATAAACACAAATTGAAAGCCTTGCAGAAAAAAAACTTGAAGTGTGTGGGCGGTGGATGGTGACATGGAGCAGGGTGGGAATTTAAGAGAAGGAGGATAAATACTGGAAGATTATCACATCTTAGTAAAGAGGAAAAGATGATGAAATAGGGATAGGTGGAGATCCATTAGGTCATTGTTGTGAATGTATATGGTAAATTCGAGCCTACGGAGATGATGGATACATGGAAAGACAAACATATACAGTCGGGATACTGCTCTATGCCACTTACTAAGTTTTCCTTCATGAGTCATAAGATTTCTTTATTTTGGCTTCATTTTTCACGTTCATCCTGTGCAAATTTAATTTTTGGAAAGTATATTTATTTATATTCTATGAAAATTACTAAAAACTATTGACTATGGGGGGCAGTTATAGGGGGTGCAGTTGAACGAGAAACTGGCAACTAAGGGGGCACAAATAAGAACACTTATGGACTAGAAATAGAACATGATAGGCAAGGGCCCTGTGAGGGATTTTTATCTTGTTAAGTTACAAGTTATAACCCTATGTTTGCTTTTAAGGATGAAATATAGATATCAAAAGGTTTGTCCTCTTCTGAACATCATCATTTTACAGTTTAGATCCTGAAACAATGCCAGGCCTCCTATTACTGGTGTTTCTATAAGCGACCTGCATGGCCTAAATGTGCTACTATGGCCTGCAGCGTCTCCGGTCTTGTCTCCCATCGAGCATCTCTGGGACATCATTGGTCGGCAGTTACAGAGGAGCTGCCAGCAGAGGATCTTGATGATTTTCCCAAGTACATTCAGCACAGCAATACAGTCTTCAGACATCCATTGATAACCCATTTAATAGCAGCCAAGGCTGTAAGTGTGGGGATTTTTGTGCATATATATGTACAGTATGCACTATTTTGCATTTTTAGCCTATTTCTGTGTCCGCTTTAGCCTGTTTCACATCTGCACATCCCACACAATGTCTGGCTTTTACACAATGATTTTTTTCGTCAGGAAACCCGCAGACCTATTACAATATCGAAAGTAAGAATTCTTTATGATCATGGGGATTTTTGTGAAAGCATTTTGCCAAAAGCATGTTTTTGGGATTAACTAGTTTAAAGCCTTTTTTAAATCAATCTATAAAATGGCAGGAAATTGCATTCTCTCCTGGGTTGTTAATAGGCTTTAATTGAAGAAAAGTTCTTGTACATCTAATTCCTTTTCACCTTATAATATTATGTGATACCCTAAAACACACAAGGTGTTAATCTAGATGTTCCTTCTTTCCAGGTATAGTATGGCTTCTGAAAAAAACACCATTTAGAGGCTTAAATTTTTGTTTGTTCTTAGACAGCTAACGCAAATCTATCACCAGATTTCAAAATACAAAATGAACACATTCTTAAATGGATCTCATAGACCTGATGAGGCTGGTGTGCTTACTTTGGGGAAAAAAAAACCAGCAAGATGATATGCTCCCTTTTGAAAACGTTCCTGCCCAGTGAGGAGCATTTTAGCGGGGCTCCGAAAATGCTCTTTGTAATATTGGGATTATACAGCTTTTCAAAAATTGATTTTTCAAAGTAATTACACCATCTTCATCAGGTCTAAGACAACTGTATGCAGTTTGTATTGTGAAACCTGGTGACAGATCTGCTCTAAGTAGTTTCATTAAAATGATGTACAATGTTGGGGGTATGTAGGAAAAAGTAGAAAAACGTCAAGGAAGGAGAGGAGGAGGAGGAGGAATGGTAAACTCTAAGTAAATTTTCTTTAAAATGATGTACAAAGTTGGGGGTATGTAGGAAAAAGTAGGAAAACGTCAAGGATGGAGAGGTGGAGGAGAAATTGTAAAGAGGATCAGGAGAAGAATATTTTTTAGTAATTCGATGTTACACTCATGTCCCAATTCGTCTAGGCTCTGCTACCTTCACCTTGGTCTGCTGCCCTCTGTTGTGCTCCACGTCCGGTTTTGCAGGTTGCCTGTCCTGGCTTGGTGACATTGTCTCCCTAAACCTTTTAAGGCCCATTTGGGCACCCAGCTGTGTAACAAATATGTCCCAAAAACAATGAAAGGCAAATTGACACCAATGTACATAATGTGTGGGACGGGACCAATCATAAAATCATGAGAAGTATAATCAACATTATTCATAACATGATTAGCAACATTCCTGGAAAATATGAAATTAAAGCAGATAAATCCCCCAATGTCTAGACATGATTCACCCACCAAACCTGACCGTCTTCAGGGTAATTATTCTTTACTTTCCTACCTAAAGTGCATACTTTATGTTCTGGGTATTTTTTCAGCTCTATACTATAATTGATCCTGTTTCTACTGATTCCTAGGACTGTTGCTTCTTTCAGGGGGATTATTCTCTCATTTACTACTCAGTATGTGCATAGTTTGTGTTTTGGGCCTTTTTTGGCCCCACTTTATATTTTACCTCACTTTATTAATTTGTAATTCAGTAATTTTGTGAAATTAGTTCTGCATGGTTCCCCATGTGGTCTTGTCTAGTTTTTAACCACTTGAAGACCAGGCCATTTACCCCCCTTCCTCACCAGTCACATATTCCGATTTTTTCATACATGCAGATTAAAGAGTGTCAACATTTTTTTTGTTTAGATATTCAAATAATTTTTGCATCTTTTTCTGATACATGGGCTTTTATGTCATATTCTCTATTTTCTTTTTTTGCCGATATCAGACTGAAAGTAAATGACATACATATCTGGGGTTTTTTTCACATTTTTTGATACCATCAAATTATATTTAAAAATGTGTTCTCCTTTTTGGATTCTTTTTTCATATGGGATATGGTAGTTTTTATGGAGTGGGACTAGTAAAAACAACTTGCATTGGCGGTGGATTTGGTTTTATCACATGTATTTTTCTTATTAATTAATACATTTAGTTATTCATTTATTTCACATATTGTGCCCCCCTATAAGGTCATAAATAATCTTTGAGAGGACATTTCAATATCGTTTCAATATTTAAATGCTTAATTTTCCTTTACGTGATTTCCCCTGTAACTGGGGCTGGCATTTTAGAGAACTGTCGGGGTGACAAAGGACCAAATAGCCCCTGTTTCCTCCCTACAGACAGCGATCACATGACTACTAGGTCGACAGTAGGAGGCGCCATTAGAGCTTTCTTTCACTGTACGCACAGTGCTTGATTAGTGCTGTGTATCTATCAAACAGGAAGGCAAAGATGGTAGACAAAAAAAGTCTTTGCCTCTTCTATGTGGAGTCTGGCTGTGTCTGGCAGATAGCTCACCATACACACAGTGTAAGATCACATGCAGTTGATCTGCTATGCAGGGACTTTTTAGAACGTCATTGAAAAGTAGAACACGGTCTGCCCGGACATTTATGGTCTATGAGTGATTCGTATTTAGTTAAAGGGGTTGTCCACTACTTTCAATTAACCCGCCAATGTACCCCCCCGGGGCCCCTGATGAATTGTGTAAATACCTTCCGTTGCCGTTTTCGCCTGTGAGCGGCGCTATGCTGGCGGCTGAGTCCGGGTCACGTGACCCCCAGGCTACAGCCGCCGCTTATTTCCGCCAACGTCACATCAATTTCCAGACTCTGGAAATTGACGTGATGTCATGAGCAGGCGTGACCAGCCTCCACAGGCAGCAGTCACTCATCAAGAGTGACTGGGCTGTGGGCGAGGCTGGGGGCTGCAGGGTTGTGCTGGGGGCGGGTGGGGTTGTGCTGGGGGGTGGGCGGGGCTAGGCAGGGATATGCGGGCGCCGGGGGTCTGTGTGCCGGCGCCGGGATGTGCGAGCGCCGGGATGTGCGGGCGCCGGATGTCTGTGCCGGCGCTGGGATGTGCGGGCACCGGGTGTCTGCATGCCGGCGCCGGCACGCAGACACCCGGCGCCCGTGTCTGCGTGGCGGCGCCGGGATGTGCGGGCGCCGGGTGTCTGCGTGCCGGCATGTGTGTGTGTGTGTGTTTCTCTGTGTGCAGGCCTCGTTCGATGGGACTACAAGTGACAGTGAGTGACACATTAGCCAATGATGGGACAGTAGTAGTCCCATCATCCGGCTAATGTGTTGAATGTAAAAAAAAACCACATACACACATATACAGACGTACAACATGCGACATGTGACAACATGTGACATGCACCATGCGACATGCAACATGTGATGACATGCACCATGCGATGACATGCACCATGCACCATGCGACGACATGCAACATGCGATGACATGCGACATGCAACATGTGATGACATGCACCATACGACATGCAACATATGACATGCGACGGCATGCGGCATGCGATGACATGCAACGTGACATGCAACATATGACAACATGTGACATGCGATGACATGCGATGACATGCGACTTGCGGTATGTGACATGCAATCACATGCGACATGCACCATGCGATGACATGCACCATGCAACATACTACGTGCAACATGCCATGACATACAGCATGCGACATGCAACATGCGACGACATGCAACATGCGACAACATGCAGCATGCGACATGCGATGACATGCAACATGTGATGACATGCACCATGCGACATGCAACATGTGGCAACATACACCATGTGACATGCAACATACGACATTCCAAAAATCGATGAACAGCGCTCCAGCCAGGTGTAATAATAGAGAGTATTTATTACGCCATAAAACAGCAACGTTTCGACCAGAAACTGGTCTTTTTCAAGCATATACACAAGTGCAAAAGTGATAGCTTAAATAGTGTGGATACCACGCAGGGCACCAATCACCATCAAGCTGCTAATTACTAAAAAAACACACATAACATACATCAGATAAACGTATCATCACCAGTTGACCACGGTCATCTGTCAGGTTACATAGCAGCATGTAACCAACGCATCATACCATATCGCTTTAAGCAAGGGAAATAGAAAGAGAGACAAAACATGAAAATATATAGAGCAAACATTAGACATATATAGAAGGGATAGTTGGGAGACTATGGATCAATCACAAGTCTATCAAACCTTCAAATTATTAAATTCCCAAAAGGACATAAGAACATTAATATCTTCCAAAGGTCTCCACCAACCATCACAACAATTATCTATATCGGGGAAAACACAATAAAATGTGAAACACATATACAAAAATTAAAAGTATGCGTTAAAAACAAACCACTGATGACCTTGCTACATATAAGAGGAGGATAGAGTTATTTGGGGATACATACTTGTAGATTGAAATCCAAATTCAATCCCCTAGGTTGTAATGACCCCAATGTGTAGATCCATCTCATCTCCTTTTTTTTAAGTATCAATAACCTATCTCCACCTCTTCTTAATGTTGGGACACTGTCAATCACCTTAAAACGCAATTGATTTACTGAATGTTTGTTATCCAGAAAATGTTTAGGGATTCGTAAATTGGTGAGTCCTGTCCTGATAGTGCTTTTGTGTTTACTGATACGGGCCCTCACTTCCATTGTGGTCTCCCCAATATATACCAGACCACATGGGCACGTAATCATGTAAACCACAAAGCTCGATGTACACGTATAACGTTCCTTTAAGAAAATCTTTTTTCCCGTATGGGGATGGTAAAAAATTTCCCCTTTTAACATATTATTGCAACTAGCACATCCCAGGCATGGAAAATTACCATTCCGGGGTGTGCTCAAAGTTCGTTGGGTTAAAATTTTAGATGTACCAATATCTGATTTAACAAGACTATCACCCAAATTGCGTCCCCTTCTATACGACATCATAGGGTAATGTCCAAAAGCCGGAATTGACGGTAAAGCTCGTCGTAAAAAAGACCAGTGTTTTTTTTAGAATTCTACCAACATGGCTGCTTGCTGAAGTGAACGTTGACACAAATGGAATACGTTCGCAAGGGCGTTTAGAGGAAACCTTGCGGATGGACTCACGTGATAGGTTACGAGCTCTTTCACTAAACCTATTCAACTCTTTCCTTGGGTATCCTCTAGCTATAAATTTGGAACACATCTCTTCCAATCTTTGGTCAACAATATTATCGTCCGATACTATTCTCCGTACCCTTAGTAGTTGACTCCAGGGTAAGGAATTGACCATCTTTCTTGGATGGTTACTATCAAAAGATAGCAAACCATTTCTATCAGTATCTTTTACAAAGATGTCCGTTTTTAGTTTCTCACCATCTTTGTATACCAAAGTATCCAAAAATTGGAGTTGAGAAGTAGAGTGTGACAAAGTAAATTGTAGCTCCGGGTACACCCCATTGAGGCCTTCATGTAACTCTTCCAATTCCCAAATTAGAAAAATATCATCAATGTAGCGCCACCAGGCTCTGACGTGGCGCCAGAGAGTGCTAACAGCCCTCTCTTTTTCTCTAATGCAACATACGACATGTGACGGCATGCGGCATGCAATGACATGTGACATGCAGCGACATGCAACATGCGACAACATGCGACATGTGACTTGCGGCATGTGACATGCGATGATATGCACCATGCAACATGCGACGACATGCAACATGCGACATATAACATGTCACATACAGTACATACATACAGTGCATACATACAACATACATATAGACATACAGTACATATAACATAGAGTACATACTCACCATCACTTATCACTTTGTTCCCCGAAGCTAGTGTCACCTGCAAAAAATATTACAATAATAAACAAACACTATACTCCCTGATCCGCAGAAATCCAATTAAAACGAGTGTCCCACGACGATCTCCCGTGGAGAGCAGGAGCATCAGCTGATGCGACCGCTCTCCAGGGGCTCCAGGAATACAATGATGGAAGGTATCCTTCCACAATGTATTCCTCACAATGTATTCCTACGCCCCTATGAGAAAATAGTCCCTAGTCTCACTTTTGGCATTGCTGTATGAGAAATTTTCCCACACAGCAATTGCCATAAAGTGAGACTTTGAACTCTAGTAGCCTCTCAGTGATGCACTGCAGGAGCCTTTGTCTCCTGTCAGTGTGTCACTGAGGGTCCTATAGAGTACTGACATCACCCGATGTCACTGCTCTATTGGGGAGATCGTCGTGGGACACTCGTTATTAATTGGACTACGGCGGAAAGTGAGCATATGGTTTATTATTTTACGGTTTTTTGCAGGTGCTGAAGTATGTATGTATGAAGCAAGTATTGTTAAATGAGAATATTAAAATACTTTTTTCTGGCTGTGTCTTTTTTCTTTTTAACTCTTTCACTACTATAGGATTAATAATGGATGGGCGTCTTATTGACGCCTCTTCATTATTAACCCGGCTTAATGTCACCCTACAATAGCAAGGTGACATTAACCCCTTATTACCCCATATCCCACCGCTACTCGGGAGTGGGAAGAGAGGGGCTAAGTGCCGGAATTGGCGCATCTTACAGATGCGCAATTTCTGGGGCGGCTGCGGACTGGTATTTGTAGCCGGGGGGGGCAATATCCCCTTCTCTAGGCTATGAATATCAGCCCGCAGCTGTCTGCTATAAAATATAGGGGAACCCCACATCATTTTTTTGGGGGGTCCCCCTATTTTAATAGTCAGCAAAGGCTACGCAGACAGCTGCGGGCTGATATTCATAGCCTAGAGAGGGGCCATGGGTATTACCCCCTTCCCAGGCTACAAATATTGGCCCCGGCCATCGGCTTTCCCCCTCTGGTGCAGAAAATTGCGTGGAAGCCCACGCCATTTTTGTTTTTCGGTTTTTTTACCTGAAACATTGTTCATTAATCCCTTTCTGCCAGCTGACGGAATAGTACGTCAGCTGGCAGTATCCCCCGCTTTGAGGTGGGCTTCGGCGGTGAGCCCACTTCAAAGCTGCAACATGTCAGCTGTTTTCAATACAACAAAAAAAATTTCCATGATCGCTAAACGGCGTAGCGAGAAAAAAAAATCAAAAGCCAAAATTATGTTTTTTTGGTCGCCGCGACATTGCATTAAAATGCAATAATGGGCGCTCAAAAGAACGTATCTGCACAAAAGAGGTATCATTAAAAACGTCAGCTCGGCACACAAAAAATTAGCCCTGACCCGACCCGATATCTCAGAAAATATAGACGCTAAGCGTATTGGAAAATGGCACAATTATTTTATTTCTTTTTAGCAAAGTTTGGAATTTTTTTTCACCACTTAGATAACAAATAACCTAGGTGTATTTGGTGTCTATGAACTTGTAATGACCTGGAGAATCATAATGGCAGGTCAGTTTTATGCTGTGTGCACACGTTGCAGATTTGAGTGCAGAATTTTCTGCACAAAATCTGCATCTCCTTGCAGAAAACGCAGCTGCGTTTTTGATGCATTTTTTTCACGTTTTTTTCACGGTTTTGATGCCTTTTTTGTGCGGTTTTGATGCAGTTTTTGGTGGGGTTTTCGGTGCGTTTTTTTGTGTGGTTTTGATTCAGGTTTTTTATGCTTTTTTATGCAGTTTTTAGTGAAGTTTTGATGCAGTTTTGATGTGTTTTTGGTGCGGTTTTGATGCAGTTTTTGGTGCGGTTTTGATGCAGTTTTTGGCGCATTTTTTTGCACAGTTTTGATGCATTTTTAATTTTTTTTGGGTGCGGTTTTTGCACGGTTTTTGTATGCATTTTTGAAAGCTAAATAAAGATATATTATTGAACAAAAAAAAAGATTTGTGATGTCATTATTGTCCAACCTCCTCTTTTACATTTGTCCAACCCACACTCAATTACACACAGATAGACAGATAGATGATAGATGAAATGGATAGACAGATCTACATATAGATAGATCTATAGATGCATACATCTATCTATTCATATATCTATCTATAGATATATCTGGATAGATATATCTATTGATAGATGTATGGATAGTGTAGGGTGCGTGTCCACTGTCCAGATTAGGCTACTTTCACACTTTTGACCTCCGTTGCAATCCGTCGTTATGGGCAAAAAACAGATCCTGCAAATGTGCTTGCAGGATGCGTTTTTTGCCCATAGACTTGTATTAGCGAAGGATCGCGACGAATGGGCACACGTCGCATCCGTCGTGCGACGGATCCGTCGTGCGATGGATCCGTTGTGTTTTGGCGGACGCGACGCACAAAAAAACGTTCAATGTAACTTTTTGGTGCGACGTGTCCACCATTTCCGACCATGCATGCACGGCCGGAACTCCGCCCCCTCCTCCCCGCTCATCACAACGAGCAGCGGATGCGTTGTAAAATTGCATCCGCTGCCCACGTTGTGCTAAATTTAGCACAACGTCCGTCGGTACGTCGGGCTGACGGTTTGCAACGGCCCCGTACCGACGGAAGTGTGAAAGTAGCCTTACATCCGAACTATCTGCAGATTGGATGCTGCGTACTTGTAGCCCCATCGGATGATGCCTGCACACACACCCCAAAAGACCCCCCGCACAGCCCCGCACACACCTGAACAGCCTGCAGACCCCGCCCGCACACACATACACGCACACAGTCACCGCCCACACACTTCCCTCCTCCTAAACTGCAGTGTTTCTCGGACCCACATCCGCAGCAAAACTGTAAATCTTTTTTACATCTGCGGTTTTGCTGCGGATGTGCCCGACTCAATGAAAGTCTAAGGCCGGTGTCAACTACAGCGAGATACGGCCGAGTCTCCCAGGTTAAAAACAAGCTCTGGCACCGGCACTCCGGCGCGGAGAGTGCAGCTCCATGTATTGCTATGCGGCTGCACGCTCCGCTCTGGAGTGCCGGTGCCAGAGCTTGGTTTTAACCTGCGAGACTCGGCCGTATCTCGCTGTGTGTGATCCCGGCCTAAGGGTGCAGAAACGCTGCAGTTCACAAAAGAAGTGACATGCTGCGGAAAAAAAAGCTGCGTTTCGGTGCGGCTTTTTCCGCAGCATGTGCACAACAAGTTTGCGGCTCCCATAGACTTACATTGGTTGTGCACTACACTGCGGATTTGATGCAATTCTATGCAGCAAAAAACCCTGCGGAACTGCAATCAAATCCGCAACGTGTGCACACAGCCTTAGCATTTAGTGAACCTAGCAAAAAAGCCAAGCAAAAAACAAGTGTGGGATTGCACTTTTTTTGCAATTTCATCGCACTTTGAATTTTTTTCACATTTTCTGCTACACGACATGGTAAAACCAATGGTGTCGTTCAAAAGTAGAACTTGTCCCGCAAAAGATAAGCCCTCACATGGCCATATTGACGGAAAAATTATGGCCCTGGAAAGAAGGGGAGCTCCAGGGGTGAAGGGGTTTAGAAACCTGGATATGGACATATCTATGGAAATAGACATAGATATACAGATATATCTGTATGTATCTATCTATCTATCTATCTATCTATCTATCTATCCATCCATCTGTGTGTAATGGAGTGTGGGTTGGACAAATGTAAAAGAGGAGGTTGGACAGAAATGACATCACAAATCTTTTTGAAGATAGAGGAGGGAGAGGAGGGAGGGGTTGGGGTGTGTTTTGGAGTGGGTGTGGTAGGTTCGGGCTTAGTGGCCAGTGCAAAGCATCATGGAACTTGTAGTATTAGAGCACAATAACTCAGGAGAAAGGAAGTTGTCGATTAACTCCATGAGAGCTGGATCCAGCACTGAAGATGTGCTGCTACTGCATGATAAAAGGTAATATTGCTAAAATAAACACAGTGGATGTTTTCAGTGGCACATAATAGCAAGATTTATTTAAAAAAAAAATTATTGTAGTGGACAACTTTAAATATGTTTTTATTGTATGGCATTACTGCATGGTGTGATTTGTGCTATATGACAGTGGGTACACTATGTCACCTATTGTCAATGATGGATTCTGCGTTATCTGTCTCCTTCTTTATTGTAGGAGAGTTTGCATTTTAATGGCAAGCCTCTGATAATGTTGATGGCCAAAAAAAGATATTAGATTGTCAGCAGATTCTATAAAAACTGGCTGCATTGGCCAATAAATAACTGATGTCTATGGTTAGCCTTAGAGGGGTTCTCCTGGTGGAAGAGAAATGAAAATAACTAAAGGAAATGTAATTCTAAATATATTTCTAAATACCATTAATTAGCAAATCACAACTGTTTTGTTTGAAAGGTAATCACTATAGAAGTAAAATGGCCATCATCTTGTAACACTGAAAAAAAACCTGTTCTAGAATGTTAGGTGCCTTTGCAGTAGGAAGCTCCACATTTTCTTTTAATGAGTAGGAAAATATGCTTCCTTAATAATACTAGGGATAACAGTGATAATGAGGTAAGAAGACACTGATCACACTGCTGTCCATCTTTCTGATCTAATACCGGAGACACCAGGAATGCTGAGGTAAGAAGAGGCTGCTCACACTGCTGTCCACCCTGTCTATCTGATCTAACACTAGACATACAAAGTGTGTTTAGGTAAGAAGAGGCTGCTCACACTGTCTATCTGATCTAATACTGGAGATACCAGGAGTGCTGAGGTAAGAAGAGGCTGCTCACACTATTGTTCACCCTGTCTACCTGATCTAATACTGGAGATACCAGGAGTGCTGAGGTAAGAAGAGGCTGCTCACACTGCTGTCCCCCCTGTGTATCTGATCTAATACCGGAGACACCAGGAATGCTGAGGTAAGAAGAGGCTGCCCACACTGCTGTCCACCCTGTCTATCTGATCTAACACTAGAAATACAAAGTGTGTTTAGGTAAGAAGAGGCTGCTCACACAACTGTTCACACTGTCTATCTGATCTAATACTGGAGACACCAGGAGTGCTGAGGTAAGAAGAGGCTGCTCCCTCTGCTGTCCACCCTGTGTATCTGATCTAATACTGGAGATACCAGGAGTGCTGAGGTAAGAAGAGGCTGCTCACACTGCTGTCCACCCTGTGTATCTGATCTAATACTAGAGATACCAGGAGGGCTGAGGTAAGAAGAGACTGCTCACACTATTGTTCACACTGTCTACCTGATCTAATACTGGAGATACCAGGAGTGCTGAGGTAAGAAGAGGCTGCTCACACTACTGTTCACACTGTCTATCTGATCTAATACTGGAGACACCAGGAGTGCTGAGGTAAAAAGAGGCTGCTCACACTATTGTTCACACTGTCTACCTGATCTAATACTGGAGATACCAGGAGTGCTGAGGTAAGAAGAGGCTTCTCACACTGCTGTCCACCCTGTGTATCTGATCTAATACTAGAGATACCAGGAGGGCTGAGGTAAGAAGAGGCTGCTCACACTACTGTTCACACTGTCTATCTGATCTAATACTGGAGACACCAGGAGTGCTGAGGTAAGAAGAGGCTGCTCACACTATTGTTCACACTGTCTACCTGATCTAATACTGGAGATACCAGGAGTGCTGAGGTAAGAAGAGGCTTCACACACTGCTGTCCACCCTGTGTATCTGATCTAATACTAGAGATACCAGGAGGGCTGAGGTAAGAAGAGACTTCTCACACTACTGTTCACACTGTCTATCTGATCTAATACTTTAGACACCAGGAGTGCTGAGGTAAGAAGAGGCTGCTCACACTATTGTTCACACTGTCTACCTCATCTAATACTGGAGATACCAGGAGTGCTGAGGTAAGAAGAGGCTGCTCACACTACTGTTCACACTGTCTATTTGATCTAATACTGGAGACACCAGGAGTGCTGAGGTAAGAAGAGGCTGCTCACACTATTGTTCACACTGTCTACCTGATCTAATACTGGAGATACCAGGAGTGCTGAGGTAAGAAGAGGCTTCTCACACTGCTGTCCACCCTGTGTATCTGATCTAATACTAGAGATACCAGGAG
Source organism: Ranitomeya variabilis (assembly GCF_051348905.1). Taxonomy (NCBI): domain Eukaryota; kingdom Metazoa; phylum Chordata; class Amphibia; order Anura; family Dendrobatidae; genus Ranitomeya; species Ranitomeya variabilis. Next base: position 298,086,100 of record NC_135235.1, read on the forward strand.
GGCTGAGGTAAGAAGAGACTGCTCACACTATTGTTCACACTGTCTACCTGATCTAATACTGGAGACACCAGGAGTGCTGAGGTAAGAAGAGGCTGCTCACACTATTGTTCACACTGTCTACCTGATCTAATACTGGAGATACCAGGAGTGCTGAGGTAAGAAGAGGCTGCTCACACTGCTGTCCACCCTGTCTATCAGATCTAATACTGGAGATACCAGGAGTGCTGAGGTAAAAAGAGGCTGCTTGCTCTGCTGTCCACTATATCTGTCTGATCTAATACTGGAGATACCAGGAATGCTGAGGTAAGAAGAGGCTGCTCACACTGCTGTTTACCATATCTGATCTAATACTGGAGATACCAGGAATGCTGAGGTAAGAAGAGGCTACTCACACTGCTGTCCACTATATCTATCTGATCTAATACTGGAGATACCAGGAATGCTGAGGTAAGAAGAGGCTGCTCACACTGCTGTCTACTCTGTTTATTTTATCTAATACTGGATATATCAGGGGTGTTGAGGAAGGAAGAGGCTTCTCATGCTGCTATCCATCCTCTCTATCTAATCTAATACTGGAGATACCAGGAGTGCTGAGGTAAGAAGAGAGTGCTCATACAGCTGTCAAATCCTGTCTGTCAGATCAAATACTGGAATACCAGGGGATCTGATGTAAAAAGAGGCTGCTCATCTTGCTGTCCACCCTGTCTATCTGGTCTCATACTGTAGACACCAGGGATGCTGAGGTGAGATGCTGCTCACACTGCTGTCCACCCTGTCTATACAATCTAATATTGGAGATACCAGAGATGCTGAGGTAAGAAGAGGCTGCTCACACTGCTGTCCATCCTGTCAGTCTGATCTAATACTGTAAATATCAGGAAAGCTGAGGTAAGAAGAGGCCGCTCACACTGCTGCCCACCATATCTATCTGATCTAATACTGGAGATACCAGAAATGCTGAGGTAAGAAGAGGCTGCTCACACTGCTGTCCACCATCTCTATCTGATCTAGTACTAGAGTTCTTGGATTCAGCTCCATCTAAAGAGAACTCTTCTGTATTAGTTAAAAATTTGCTAATAGCCAGGTTGGAGTCATTTTTTGTGGTGTGAACCAATTTGTGGGTTCTTGTAATCAATAAAGATTTATATATATATATATATATATATATATATATATATATATATATAGGGATTATTATGAGTATGGTTTGAGATCCTGATTGCATATACTTTTGCTCAAAATAGCCAGGTTGGAAAGCAAATAATAAAAATATACACTGGGTAAAACTAAAACGCCAGGCAATCCCTAATGCAGGACCAGAGGGTGTGACACAGTGTATAAGTCTTGCCTGGAGTTTTACAACAAAAGTTATACAACCCCTTTGAAAAGACGTAATTTCTGCATTATCTGAGCATATAGTATCTCACGCCTTCATGTTGCTACTATGCCTTTAAATTTTAATCTGTAGTCAGCCAAAAGCAGAAAATAGGTGAAAAGCTGACAAGGAGCTATCATCCGTCTTGCTTTGTTCCTTGCAGGGTTGAGTGATTCTGGGTGTACTTGTTTAACTTGTCACAAATTATTTTGTGTTTATTCTTGTACCGAGAAAGCAAAACCTTCTCGAACCTTTCTCTCAACAAGTTGCTCTGTCACCTCATGCTGACCTCTCCTCCTGCACATTTTTATAGTATATGAACCTTTCCTCAAAAACAAAACAGGCTGTTTATCCGTCACTTGTAGGTTCAATGCCAAATGCTACTATAATGGAAAAATGCATCTGTAGTAGTTTTTTGCAAAAACTTTAGATTTTTGAAAATTTCTGTTTATGTTTTTTCTTAGCAATTTCCTTTAAAGGGTTATTCCCCAAATCACAAGAACTCATATATTTATTGAGTTGTGCCAACATTACTCGTTTTTTAAGTCTGCCCCATTTTGCACCTATCACCCTCCAAAGAATGCCCTTACAGGCTCTATTTACACCTCAGTTGCCATTCCATCCATTCTGCTATAGTTCCAGTGCAGTTTCTTTCATCTGACTTCCTGCCAGAGTGCATTTTAGAATACATTGTATGCTTCTGTGCAGTAATGTCAGCCCTATTTTATCTTTTGCTATCTTCATCAGTTTATGTGCCAGTGTATTTCTACATCATTGCTCTGTTAGCTGGTTTCAAGCAGACCACAACTTTCCTTCGCTCTTCTCTGCCTCCATATCAGACAGTGCAGAGCTGAGACACAAGCAGATCTAAGCTGTGTTTTTGATGCCTGCTGGAGACAGATCATGTGAAAATGCAAATATCTTTGTCGATGCATATGGCAGAAGACAATCCTCTGCCATGTGCATCAACAGAGTGGCAGCTGCGGCTTCACAACACTGCATCAAAAAATATCAGCCCTACCTAGCTCAAGTCTGCACTGCCAAGCTCGTAGCCACTGTATTGTTGTGCAGCAATCAAGCTCTTAGCTGATGTCTAGTAGTGCCTGCAGCCATCGCTCAGTTTGAGCTCTTCCCCACTGAGTCTGCATCCATCATCACCTAATAAGTTTGGTGCCTATTCAGCTGTCTACATGCTACAAACAAAAATCTACACTATGTATAATCCTCTCTGATTTTTTTTAAATTATAGTTACTACAATTTCTGTTACATTTTACAGCCCAAATAAATGTTATTTTTTTAAAGTGATGATAGATGCACAATATGTTAAACATTCTTTGCAATTTTTTATGGCAAAAAAACTGGCGTACAAAATTAATATTCTCCAGGGGAATTGCCTCTTATGGGCTAAATAAAAAATTAAATCATTTTCCCATTGAGTGGAGCAAAGTCACTGATTTTCGTAATACTGTGTGTCAATGGAATGCAAAGTGAAAACTTTTTTGTTGTTGGAGAGAAGATCTGCCCCGTGCTTGGTGAATTTTCTGCTGGCTAATAAGAATAATCTGCCTATTAGCTTCTAAGATTAGTTTGTTACAGGATTTGCTGTACGTAATGCAGAGGTTAGCTCTTAACTTTTACTTTTCCCACATTTGATCTCAAAGTGTGTCAGTGCAGACACATTCTCTTCCCTTGCTCCTCTTTGCAGACGCTGCTCACTATATGGAGACACCCGGAAGTGTAGTGAGCGGAGTGAAAAATTCCAAATGCAAAAATTGGGGTGTTTTGGTCACATCACCTCCATAAAAAATTAATCAAAAGCGATCAATATATTGTACATACCCACAAGAGTTTCCTCCTCCTTCTAATTTCTGCCTCCAGCCTAACAATTATCTAACGAAGAGCAAGGTAGGCTTAACGGGTATCTGTAGTTTTAATTTGGATAATCATATGAAAAGGTTTTTTTTATTAGTTAATTAATGCCGTGAAAAATTCTCCAAAAAAATCAATGTCGTAATGGCATCCCTTCTAGCCATTTCACCATACTTTGTTTTTCTTTCTCCCATTTTCCAATACGTTGTATGGTACAATGAACGATGACATTCAAAGCTACAACTCGTCCCTTAAAAAATAAGCACTTGTCTGGCAGAAAAAAACACAACATTTATGGCTCTTTGAAGAAAAGAAGGAAAAAATGAAATTGCAAAAACGATAGGGATGTAAAGCGATTAAAAGAAGTAATTCAGCCTAGGGGAGCTGAACCCCAAAATAATATGACAATAGAGGGAGGACATAGACAGAAGTTCTCAGGTTTTTTTGTTTTTTTTTAAAAACCTTCTGATTGACTAGACAATGTGAGACGAGGGTAGTAAGAGCAATTCCAACCCAGACATGAGTTGAGCAGACTAGACTCCATTGGAAATGTAAAATACAGGAATACAAAAGGGTTGGGGGGAAATTTACTAACTAAAGTGCAACATTTTTTAAGGGCTTTAGACACTTTTTTTCATCCTGAAAATGTCTAAAAGAGTTGATGTGGCTAAGTGTGTTTGTAAATCTGCCTAATTGACTAAAATTGGGTTCCAGATTTTTGGCTGAAAAATTGATTAAAAAATAAGCTTAAAAGTGTAAACCTATAGTGTAAATGCATGGGCAACATCCACTATAATAAATCTAATGCATCAAACTTTACACTGGTTTAGTTCATCTGCCCCTGTGGTTTCTATGATAATCAGATTTTTGTTTTGATTTTGATGAAGAACGCCCTGGATAATCCTTTGGGGTCTTAGGTCAGCCGCACTTTTCCAAGTATCCAGGGTGTAACATCGGTGCGGTCCCAGGGTCCCATGTCCTGACCTCATCAGTCTGCCTGATGGAGGAGTTAGCCACATCAGTATATGGACAAGAGGCAGTGGAAGGTACCGGACACCGACCACTGCTGCCAGAAGACGGACCAACGACTACAGTACCATCCTGGAAAAGGCACTGCGCCCGCCGTTGCCGGCGCTATTGAGTTTGCAGCAGGAGCTGCAGTGTTAGGGCTTCCTGATACGCTTGCTACCGGAGTGTCGTTATTTGTCCCTTTGTATTTCACCTTGCCATTCATACTGTTTAACTCTTTACCTCCCTGCGTGGAGTATTCCCCTGTAAATAAATCTGTCAACCCTTGCTCTGCCTCCCGTCCGTCACTGCATCCCGCGTTCCTGCGATTTCTACATAACAACCAAAGATCAGCTACTTGTTTGCCGATCGGCCGGTGATCGTTTATTAGCCGGTTTACATGAGCCGACCGCATGTACAGTAATATGTGTCTAGAACAATCAGCAATAGAGTGTTTAGTTCTCGGCAGCACGCTTACGCAGGATGATGTGCTGCCGAGAACGATTATCTTTTAAGAAAGCCAAAAGATCATTTCAGCGTTTTTCTTAGACTGTCCAGTTATCAGACAACAAGCATTCCTGGGAACACTCGTTCCTTATCGGACAGTGTAACCGCACCACAAGAGATTAAACAGGTTGATACAAAAATGTTGCATTTTGGAGGGGGACATCGCTGCCATGACCAGGCACCATACGACAGCGCACAGAGTAGCAGGAACGAGGCGTGGAGAGACTCTGTTCAGCCTCGGTGTATACTGACTGCTCTCCTCCATGTGCAGGACGCTGAGGGTTTCATAGTGGGAGCAGCTCAGAGCGTCACACTAATGCAAGGAGACCATAATGTCTCCTGTAGTTACATGTTAATGTTTCCATAGATGACTCATTACTTATCAAAGGAATGCACAGAATTTTCTCGGCCAAACCATGTTAATTCCTTAAAGAATACCTCCACCCTATATACATTACTCCAGCCGTCCACTCAGCTAAAATCAATACTCTCCACTCACAGTTAATTGCATTGAGAGCAGATGTATCAGAGGTGTGAACTTCCTGATATTTGTGGTGTCCGGGGCCACCAAAGGGAGTTTTGCAAAAACTTTAACACATCGCTAGATATTACAATATTTCTGGTAAGTCATATACATGTTCATTTAAAGGAGATGTCTAGTTTTAGACAAACCGGCGGGTGTAATAAATTACTATAGACAGAAATATTTGTAGGAGATGGCCAAGGGTTGCCCCTTGAAAAAACAATTGTACACTTTATTTTTCACACCATAGAGGCAATGTACGCTTGAAGGTTGCATCTCCCAATGAAGGGCACAATAAGCTTGATAGGTTCAATACATTAGAACTGTCACTTCTCACAGCCAAGTCGTGAGTCAGAATGGCCAAGGAGTCCAAGGTCAGAAGCTAGGAGAGTACGTCATAAACAGAAGGAAGCGACAAAAGCGCGGTCAGGTAATGTTCCGAGGTCAGAATACCGGGAGGATAACGGATCAGAGCTGAAGGGCTTAAACAGATGGATGGTCAGAACGAAGTCAAAGGTCAGGCAAAAAAAAGATCCAGCATACAAACCTCACTATCTGGCAGAGGTCTGGGAGAAAAAGCTCAGTTAAGTAGCATGGCAATTACCCAGGATAATGAACACTTGGAGACAGCCGACACCTCTCAGTATCAGAATGGCTAGTCGAGCTGTCAATCAACACACTGACTGCTTCAGCACGCCCCTGTACCAGATTGGATGGCTAAGCTGTCAATCAAAGTACTGACAGCTTCAGCACACCCCTGTACCAGATAGGATGGCTGAGCTGTTAGTAACTGCATCAAAGACACCCTGAGGGGTGGAACCATGACAGTCACAGACATCATTGTTGACTTCTGGTCGCTTGTGGTTTTTACGTAGACTCATACAATTCAAGAGAACCTCACATCTGGCCACTAAACGTTCAGAGGCGACATGTTTGTGAACTGATCCCCTTGACCATTGGCAGCAGTTTCCATCATGATTGAAGCCTTCTACAATCCAGCCTGACTCTGCCACTTATCTCCATACTTGATTTTGCCCATGCAGTCCCGTGAACTGGACCTCGAGAGGTGCATGGTTTAGTAATGTCACACTTAAAAGTGGTCATTTTAGGGGAGTTCCTGGTGGGTTCATGGGGGTGGGACTTAAATGTCCCAAATTGTGAAACGTTGTGGTGTATCTGTTAGTCTTGCTCCAGGACTGAAGATTATTCATATTCTGAATTTTCACCCAAAGTCATACCGTAGCTCAACGGAAAACTCACGTTTTACACAGTTTTCATAAACTTCCCAGAGATACTTCCATTCCACAAAGAGCTTCCTCCTCCTTCTCCCTCACGTCATCCTCCAGCCCACCAACTCTCTAATGACGAGCAAGGTGAGCTTAATGAGTAACCTTAGTTTTAATTTTTATTTCATAAATCAATAGTACACGTGAACATAAGAAACATTGTGATATATATCATTAGAGAAATCTATTTATTTCTCTACCAGGACTGAGATTTCACTCTCAAAATCCACAACGCAAAGGTAAAATGTGTGTTCAGTGAATAAAGATTTTCCCATTCCTGAGATAGGAGATGACAGTTGGTGCTCATAAAGTTCTATGGAGAACTGTAATTGTCATTCCAGGAGAACTTGCAGCAGAATGTCCATATCTGCCTCTAGCTCCCCCACCTCTCCATAGAATTCTAAAAGCACTAACTGCCATCTTGTACCTTAGTAATGTGAAAAACTGTCTTCACTGAACACAAATTTTATCCAGGAAATGGAAGTGAACGATCAGTTAAGGAAGAGAACAAGAAGATATATCTGATAAGAGCTATTACAAAGTTGCTTACCATGTGCACTATAGATTTATGAAATAAAAATTAAATTGAGACAGAGACCCTGATTCCAGAGATGTGCCACTTACTGGGCTGCTTGCTGTAGTTTTGATAAAAATCACTGATTAGCAGGATATTATCACTAGAGGACTAGTACCCCTTCTGCCATGTTCATGAGCATTGACAACCAACCCCACCCCCATCACTGATTGGCAGCTTTCTCTGTACACTGTGCATAGGCAGAAAGCTGCCAATCAGTGGTGTGGGTGAGGTTACACAGAGCTCAGCATTCAGAAAACTGCTAGATCAGCATCAGATAAAACTCATTTTATCAACTGCAGCAAGCAGCCCTGTAAGTGACACATCACCGGAATCAGGGTCTCTGTCTCTACATCATGCTGCTCTCAGATGAGAAAGGAAAAACCAGGCGACAGATTCCCTTTAAGTTCTGCTTCATAACCAAGGAGATTTTATGGAAAAGTTTACAGATGTACAGAAGTTCAGAGGAACATCTGGAAAACGTAGAGTTCTTTTTATCCCATGGAGGGCCAATAAAGATTTACAGTTCATGCAGGGGAATCATAAACCGGGTCTAGAGTACGCTGCTTGTAATCTGTTCTATTAAAAAGCCTAAATAAAACCTAGGAAGCTGTGACGTTTCTCAGCGCTTGTACTACACCATGGACGCAGGCAAGACATATAATACTGTATGTTGTCAGTATATCATACCGTAATCTGCTTATGGACTGATGTCACAAAATATCACTGCACTGTGTCAAGGGGAAAGGAGGAGGAGGTGAACTGCTCAGTGCTGGCGATGAGACAATGGAACACATCAAATTCAATAAGATTTTTGTTCCCAAAAATTTCCAATTTTTTTTCTAATCCTAAATTTTTTAGGATTCGATTTGCACAATTGCGAAATGCCACCCTGTAGTCAACGAATGCAAAAATTTGCATCATGGATTCATGGCACAGTTTTGATTTATTTCTAAATATTTAGGGCTTGATCAGAAGAATACAAAACTGACGGCATATGTTAAGCGAATGGCGCAGTTCACATGAGCGGTTTTACAAGTGTAAATATGATATCTGATATGTTTTTCAGACCTATTAAATTCAGTGGGAGTGTAAAGAATGGATGCTGTAATGACACCATCCATTTGTTATGAATCCATTGCAATTATTAACCCCTTCATGACCGTGGGATTTTTCGTTTTTCCGTTTTCGTTTTTCACTCCCCTTCTTCCCAGAGCCATAACTTTTTTATTTTTCTGTCAATTTGGCCATGTGAGGGCTTATTTTTTGCGGGACGAGTTGTACTTTTGAATGACACCATTGGTTTTACCATGGCATGTACTAGAAAACAGGAAAAAAATTCCAAGTGCGGTGAAATTGCAAAAAAAGTGCAATCCCACACTTGTTTTTTGTTTGTTTTTTTTGCTAGGTTCACTAAATGCTAAAACTGACCTGCAATTATGATTCTCCAGGTCAGTACGAGTTCATAGACACCTAACATGACTAGGTTATTTTTCACCTAAGTGGTGAAAAAAAATTCCAAACTTTGCAAAAAAAAAAAAAAAAATTGCACCATTTTCCGATGCTCGTAGCGTCTCCATTTTTCATGATCTGGGGTCGGTTGAGGGCTTATTTTTTGCGTGCCGAGACGGCGTTTTTAATTATACCAATTTGGTGCAGATGCGTTCTTTTGATCGCCCGTTATTGCATTTTAATGCAAATCGCGGCGACCAAAAAAACGTAATTCTGGCATTTCGATTTTTTTTCTCGTTACGCCGTTTTGCGATCAGGTTAATGCTTTTTTTTTATTGATAGATCGGGCGATTCTGAATGCGGCGATACGATACCAAATATGTGTAGGTTTGATTATTTTTTTATTGATTTATTTTGATTGGGGCGAAAGGGGGGTGATTTAAACTTTTATATATTTTTTTTTTTTTTCACATTTTTTTAACTTTTTTTTTTAACTTTTATCATGCTTCTATAGCCTCCATGGGAGGCTAGAAGCAGGCACAGCCCGATCGGCTCTGCTACATAGCAGCGATCATCAGATCGCTGTTATGTAGCTAAAATGCAGGCGATCAGTAACCATAGAGGTCTCAAGGACCTCTATGGTTACAATATACAAGCATCGCCGACCCCCGATCATGTGACGGGGGGCGGCGATGCGCTCATTTCTGGCTGCCCGGCCGGATGCGGTAGTTAAATGCCGCTGTCTGCGTTTGACAGCGGCATTTAACTAGTTAATAGCGGCGGGTGATCGCGATTTCACCCGCCGCTATTGCGCGCACATGTCAGCTGTAAAAAACAGCTGACATGTCGCGACTTTGATGTGCGCTCACCGCCGGAGCGCACATCAAAGCAGGGGACCCGACATCGGACGGGATAGTACGTCCGATGTCGGGAAGGGGTTAATGTAAAAACCTTTTTTTGGGGGGCCTTTTATTCAATTTCTTAATTTTTGGTGTATAAAATGGAAATCATACGGATGTAAAAAAAAATGAAAAATAGATGATTTTTCACATGGCTGTTCTATGAAAAATGTGCTACTATCTGGAAACAAGAGTTAGAGAGTGCACGAGTCCAAGTGTATTCAGTCCGCACCGACTTACGTGGCCGAACTGAAAGCTGCGGCTTGTACTGAGTAGTGTGAGATCTCAGCAGGGAGGAGGTACACTGAGAAGCAGTCAAAAAATCTTGGTGTGCAAAGATTGAGTTTCTACTTTCACAAAGAATTATATATATAAGAACACTCGCCTCATCCGGTCCGATACATCTATTGAATAATGTGCACAACTCGTATTTTTGAAATCTGGACGCTGATCCTTGAAAATAAGAATAGTAGATCCGTCAACAGCAGCTTGGTGATGCTTTCCCTATTGACATTTTTTCACTAGCTTCTCTTTTTAGAAAAAAAAACTGAAATAAAAGTCATGATGGCGATATTTTACTCCTCTTCCAAATTTTATCTTTGCTGTCTAAGTCTCCACAGTCATTTAAAGGCAAAGCGTCACTTTAAGACAAATTATAATAAAACTCTGATGTAATATTTGTGATGCGGTCACTGCCCGATCGGTGCTTCTTTCTCTTTAATTAAATGCTATAAAATCACCTTTGCTGCCAAACAGGATGTATTTCTGCATTGGGATGATTGCGGTCCGCCTACTCTAATTAGCCGGCGTAGGAGTGTTGTCATCATGAGTTCAGTATAGATAATAATTATTATTAATGGAAGTAACGGAAGTGGCTATTTATGCTGCTATGCCTCCTCACTTTGGCACCTTTCTTATTTTACGACGACTCATATTTGGTCAATAAGAAATTCTAAAGCTTATTCCTTCTGTGTTTCTATGGTAAACTTTTTGCTGCTGTTCAAATGTATTCTACTATCATTGTATCTTCCCTGTAGATTTACAAAGGGCACGTATGACGCAGATGAAAAGAGAAGGCAGCGTTCCCCTGCATGGCAGTGTTCAGGGAGGATCTGTTGCTACACAGGTCTCATGAGCGCCCCCTAGTGACCGGGCACAGTGCTTGTGGACTGCTGCAGAAGATGGTGGCACTTTACCCCTAAATAGCAATAGCTTCGAGGACTCACAACCAAAGCTTCACCCCCTGACCTGATGTAGTTCTACATGTCTATCTTCCCTAAACCACCAAGGATGTAGACATTGGACCCATTTACTGACCTAGACCACCAGGGACACTGCTATCAACACCTCCACTGGCCTATAACCCCAAGTGACACTCACATAAACTCCTTTACTGACCTAGACCACCAGAAACACTATATTGAATATCTTAACTGGCTTAGACCACCAGGGACACTCATACCAACACCTTTACTTACCTAGGTTTCTTCTTCAGGTATGTCACTGACCTAGACCACCAGGAACACTCATACCAACACCTTTACTTACCTAGGTTTCTTCTTCAGGTGTGTCACTGACCTAGACCACCAGGGACACTCATACCAACGCCTTCACTTACCTAGGTTTCTTCTTCAGGTATGTCACTGACCTAGACCACCAGGGACACTCATATCAACGCCTTCACTTAACTAGGTGTCTTCTTCAGGTATGTCACTGACCTAGACAACCAGGGACGCTCATAACAAAACCTTTACTTACCTAGGTTCCTTCTTCAGGTATGTCACTGACCTAGACCCGCAGGGACACTCATATCAACGCCTTCACCTACCTAGGTTTCTTCTTCTGGTATGTCACTGACCTAGACCACCAGGGACACTCATACCAGTACCTTCACTTACCTAGGTTTCTTCTTCAGGTATGTCACTGACCTAGACCACCAGGGACACTCATACCAGCACCTTCATTTACCTAGGTTTCTTCTTCAGGTATGTCACTGACCTAGACCACCAGGGACATTCATAACAACGCCTTCACTTACCTAGGTTTCTTCAGGTATGTCACTGACCTAGACCACCAGGGACACTCATACCAACGCCTTCAACTTACCTAGGTTTCTTCTTCAGGTATGTCACTGACCTAGACCACCAGGGACACTCATACCAATGCCTTCACTTACCTAGGTTTCTTCTTCAGGTATGTCACTGACCTAGACCACCAGGGACACTCATACCAGCACCTTCACTTACCTAGGTTTCTTCTTCAGGTATGTCACTGACCTAGACCACCAAGGACACTCATACCAACGCCTTCACTTACCTAGGTTTCTTCTTCAGGCACAGTACAGACCAAAAGTTTGGACACACCTTCTCATTTAAAGATTTTTCCGTATTTTCATGACTATGAAAATTGTAAATTCACACTGAAGGCATCAAAACTATGAATTAACACATGTGGAATTATATACTTAACAAAAAAGTGTGAAACAACTGAAAATATGTCTTATTTTCTAGGTTCTTCAAAGTAGCCACCTTTTGCTTTGATGACTGCTTTGCACACTCTTGGCATTCTCTTGATGAGCTTCAAGAGGTAGTCACCGGGAATGGTTTTCCCTTCACAGGTGTGCCCTGTCAGGTTTAATAAGTGGGATTTCTTGCCTTATAAATGGGGTTGGGACCATCAGTTGTGTTGTGCAGAAGTCTGGAGGATACACAGCTGATAGTCCTTCTGAATAGACTGTTAGAATTTGTTTTATGGCAAGAAAAAAGCAGCTAAGTAAAGAAAAACGAGTGGCCATCATTACTTTAAGAAATGAAGGTCAGTCAGTCCGAAAAATTGGGAAAACTTTGAAAGTGTCCCCAAGTGCAGTGGCAAAAACCATCAAGCGCTACAAAGAACCTGGCTCACATGAGGACCACCCCAGGAAAGGAAGACCAAGAGTCACCTCTGCTTCTGAGGATAAGTTTATCCGAGTCACCAGCCTCAGAAATCGCAGGTTAACAGCAGCTCAGATTAGAGACCAGGTCAATGCCACACAGAGTTCTAGCAGCAGACACATCTCTACAACAACTTTTAAGAGAAGACTTTGTGCAGCAGGCCTTCATGGTAAAATAGCTGCTAGGAAACCACTGCTAAGGACAGGCAACAAGCAGAAGAGACTTGTTGGGGGTAAAGAACACAAGGAATGGACAATTGACCAGTGGAAATCTGTGCTTTGGTCTGATGAGTCCAAATTTGAGGTCTTTGGTTCCAACCACCGTGTCTTTGTGCGACGCAGAAAAGGTGAACGGATGGACTCTATATGCCTGGTTCCCACTGTGAAGCATGGAGGAGGAGGTGTGATGGTGTGGGGGGGCTTTGCTGGTGACACTGTTGGGGATTTATACAAAATTGAAGGCATACTGACCCAGCATGGCCATCAGAGCATCTTGCAGCGGCATGCTATTCCATCCGGTTTACGTTTAGTTGGACCATCATTTATTTTTCAACAGGACAACGACCCCAAACACCCCTCCAGGCTATGTAAGGGCTATTTGACCAAGAAGGAGAGTGATGGGGTGCTACGCCAGATGACCTGATGGTTTGGGGTGAGCTAGACTGCAGAGTGAAGGCAAAAGGGCCAACAAGTGCTAAGCATCTCTGGGAACTCCTTCAAGATTGTTGGAAGACCATTCCCGTTGACTACGTCTTGAAGCTCATAAAGAGAATGCCAAGAGTGTGCAAAGCAGTCATCAAAGCAAAAGGTGGCTTCTTTGAAGAACCTAGAATATAAGACATATTTTCAGTTGTTTCACACTTTTTTGTTAAGTATATAATTCCACATGTGTTAATTCATAGTTTTGATGCCTTCAGTGTGAATTTACAATTTTCATAGTCATGAAAATACAAAAAAATCTTTAAATGAAAAGGTGTGTCCAAACTTTTGGTCTGTACTGTATGTCACTGACCTAGACCACCAGGGACACTCATACCAACGCCTTCACTTACCTAGGTTTCTTCTTCAGGTATGTCACTGACCTAGACCACCAGGGACACTCATACCAACGCCTTCACTTACCTAGGTTTTTTCTTCAGGTATGTCACTGACCTAGACCACCAGGGACACTCATACCAGCACCTTCACTTACACTATGGAGCGCCCCTCTTGACTATTTTTCGCAAGCTAATAGAATAGTTTTAATGCTTCAGCCACCCAAGTATTTTGACATTAATGCGTTAAACTACTCTAGAAGTTGATACTAACATTGTCATATCTATTCTAGACCGGGAAATCTCACATGAAGCCTTTCATTGCTTTGACCACCTTCCTTCTTCTGTGTTGACTTTCCTTAACACTAGAGGAAGGCCGGAAGTGAGCGAAACATTTGATTTTTTTTCTCTTGTACAATATATTCTATAATAATCACAACTCCTTGCTATTGCATTTTCCACCTCATCTATTGGGCAGAAAATAAAGTTTTCTTACAAGCCAAAATGTAATGAAACAAGTACTCGATAATTACGGACAGCAGCCAGTGAATGATAGTAGGACGCAGGACAAGCAGTTGGATTCAATGGCATCTATAAAGCCATGACTGCTCAGTTACACACGCAACACACACACACACACGACAAAGACTTCTAAAGTGACACTTGAAGGATTTGTCCATGTAATCATTGTCTCCTTAGCAGACAGGAGACAGACTAAGCTGGCGCTCCTTACACTCCACAAAATTGTAGCATCGCAATATGTAGTGAAGAATTATTTTGGGTCAGGGACTGAAGCATCAATCAGGGCAGAAGAATTGTTTTGTTATAGCATGACATAGTTATTTGTATTCAGGAGATTAGTCGAATTAACATTCACCAATAGGACATTTACACTCCCAAAAGCTTTTTATGAAGTACGGTGAAGGTATTTTCTACCTGGTAGTTAGGCAACCACACAATAAACAGGATCCAATCACACCCGTCTTTAATAAACCCATCAGATTTAACACGAGGAGCCATCGGTTCTGCTGGAAGTCACAAGTGCATTTCGTAAAGAATAGAACCTAAACTTTATTAGCATTTGTGCATCTCCAGTTCTGAAAAGCCCAGTTCTATGCACATAAGCTTGTCGGATTGCATATTGGCCACCGCTGCTGGCAGTGATTGGCTGCAGGGGTCACCTGCCCATCCAGCTGGAAGAGGAAGTATATCGACTGGTAGGGAGGGATACAGTGGGGAAAATAAGTATTTAATACTCTGCCGATTTTTCAAGTTTTCCCACCTACAAAGAATGGAGAGGTCTGTAATTTTTATCACAGGTACACTTCACCTGTGAGAGACCGAATCTAAAATAGAAAAAACAGAAAATCTCATTGTATGAGTTTTACATAATTAAATTGCATAGCCCATCATGTCACAGCCCATAGACAGACATGATGTTTCTATAAAATAAAAAAAATTACTTTTTTTAAAAATAATTTTTGACTCCTTTAACTTCATGGAATATGTGGTATTGACATTGACAGATGGAAGGGCTGATAAAAATGTATGAGAAATATTTGTAGATTTTGTGGCTGATGTTCTATTTGTTATTCTTACTATAGTTTCACAATATCAGTTACACTTCTATGGTTAGACCATGGAATGACGCTGGAAACAACCCTAGCCACATCCGACATCGTGCTATTACAAGCATGAAACAATAAATAACAGGTAATCATCTCTGTGTGCTGAAGCTCATCTTCCTCTGCCTAGAAGATATTACCATCTCCAATAGCCTACCCCAATATGTAGTAGATGCAGTAATAATAATAATATTAGCTAATACCTCCAATTAGAAATGTAGTATAGTTCTTCTGATAAGCTATATTACTTTCCCCATGTGCAGGGCATTTCAAGAGCTTAGATATCCATGGTTACGACCACCATATAATGGCAGTAAGCTAGTTGCTAGTGGTCGTAACCATGGATATCTAAGCTTCTGCAATGCCCTGTACATGGGCAAAGTAATATAGCTTATCCGAAGAACTATACTACATTTCTAATTGGAGGTATTAGCTAAATATTATTATTATTGCATCTACTACATATTGGGTTAGGCTATTAGAGATGGTAAAAACATAATCCAAATGACATAGCGAATCAGAAGAACTATACTACATTTATAATTGGAGTTATTTTTTTATTATTATTATTACTCCTACTACATATTAGGATAGGATCTTAGAGATTGGAATACCCCTTTAAATGAAAATACAGAATAAGATCTTACATTTGTTGACTATGTACCCAATTTTCACACTGGATAGAGGGGCTCTTTTACATTAATAATTCCTGTCTTTTTAAGAAGAGTTTTCAGCTCATTATCAGCACAGGCAGGATTACAATGACGGGTAACACTTTTATACGTAGCTGATATAATCAAAGGTGGAGCATCGCCTTAACCAGGGCCGTATTTAGAGTTTCTGCTGCCCTAGGCACTTTTAGTTCTGCCTCCCCTTTGGTGAGTATGACACTATCGGCAGTGACTTTGGCAAGAATCGCTGATGTGAAAGTCGCCTTTTGCAGCAGATCCGGCAGTTTTTCTGCATCTGCCGCGTAACGGATCACTTACAGCAACACTGCGTTCAGCCTCATTCATTCCCTATGGGATTTGCGGCACTTGCCATGATCTGGCAAATGCGGTACCATACCTCCCAACTTTTGATGAAGGGAAGGAGGTATAAAATTTGCGGCGCACTTAGTGCGCCGCGGCAAATTTTAGGCCACGCCTCTGATCACATCCATTTCACAACTAGTCACACCCATATCCACGTCCCAACCACACCCATTTAGCGCTGCTGATCATGCTGTTTCATATACAATAATTATAAACAAAAAAATATGGCCACACAGTGCTCCATACTGTATAATGGCCACACATGATGCTCCATACTGTATAATGATCCCACATGATGCTCAATACTGTATAATGGCCACACATGATGCTCCATACTGTATAATGGCCACACATGATGCTCCATACTGTATAATGGCCACACAGCGCTCCATATTGTTTAACGGCCACACATGATGCTCCATAATGTATAATGGCCACACACAGTTCTCCATACTGTATAATGATCCCACATGATGCTCAAAACTGTATAATGGCCACACATGATGCTCCATACTGTATACCGACCACACATGATGCTCCATACTGTATAACGGCCACACATGATGCTCAATACTGTACAATGGCCACAGACAGTTCTCCATACTGTATAATGATCCCACATGATGCTCAATACTGTATAATGGCCACACATGATGTTCCATACTGTATAATGGTCACACAGTTCTCCATACTGTATAATGATCCCACATGATGCTCAATACTGTATAATGGCCACACATGATGCTCCATACTGTATAATGACCCCCCTCCTGTATGCATGGCTCATATCACCCCCTCCTATATGCATGGCTCATATTCCCCCCTGTGACATGGCTCATATTCCCCCCTGTATGCATGGCTCATATTCTCCCCCGTATGCATGGCTCATCTCTCAACCAACCCCCTGCTCCCATCTTACATGGCGCCGCTTACCTACCTCCTTCATCCCCCCCGTCCCTTGTCCCCATCCCTCATACTCACCTTTCTTTCCCACACTGCGCGGCTGCGCCGACATCCCTCTGGCTCTGTCCCGACTCCCGGCGGCAGCACCTTCTTCCTGCTTGAGCGGTCGTGTGATACCGCTCATTAAGGTCATGAATATGCGCATATTCATGACCTTAATGAGCGGTACCACGTGACCGCTCACTCAGGACGAGCTGCAGACGCTGAGACCAGGCATCGCTGGAGCAGGGTGAGTATGACGTCTACAAGGAGGGTAGGTGGGAGGCGGGCGGGCGGCCGGGGGGCTGGGGGGCGGGCGGTCGGGAGGTGACCCATGACTTAAATTAAAAAAATAAAATAACCTTGCTCAGGTGCCGCCCCCCGCATTGTCCCACCCTAGGCACATGCCCTCAAGTGCCTAGTGGCAAATACGGCCCTGGCCTTAACCTTATGGAGTAAACAATTACCGCCATAGAAAGGAATATGATAATGTGTGCAAACTGTAAAGCGCTGCGGAATATGTTAGCGCTATATAAAAATAAAGATTATTATTATTATAATAAAATCATCTTTTTATTATTGAAATAATTATAAAATTAACCAAATAAAGATGTAAATAAGGTCTAACAAGGAGAAAAATAAAAGGTGGGAAAAAGCATCAGACCCCAATACAATACGTATAGCTGCATATACTGATAACCACCATTACAGCCAGCTCCCCATATTAATATATGAGAGTAAAAAAGATGGTGTCAAGAGGTAGCAGAGTTGGCAGAGTTAGTAAAGTTAGTAAATTTAAAGTGATAGTGCTTAACAAAGTGCCATGTAGCTGCTCAGTATGTAGTGCTTACCCATAACTAGAGGAGAGTAGATGCGCCCACAATAACTGCCCCGACGAGCGTTTCGCTTGTGCTTTCCCAAGGGGAGGTGCCTTTTCCTTTTTTTTTTTCTCTCTCTGTTTCTGGTTCATATGAGAGTAAAAAAAGGGTGTCAAGAGGTAGCAAAGTTAGTACAGTTTTTGAAGTTAAAGTGACAGTGCTTACAACAGTGTCATGTGGCTGCTCAGTATGTGGTACTTACCCATAGCTTGGTGGAGACTAGATGTGCCCACCATAACTGACCCAACGCACGTTTGCTTGTGCTTTCTCAAGGGAAGGTGCCTTTTCCTTTCTTTTTTTCTCTCTCTGTTGCTGGTTCATATGAGAGTAAAAAAAGATGGTGTCAGGAGGTAGCAGAGTTAGTAAAGTTTTTGAAGTTAAAGTGATAGTGTTTACAAAAGTGCCACGTGGCTGCTCAGTATGTAGTGGTTACCCATAGCTAGGGGAAACTAGATGTGCTCACCATAACTGCCCCGACGCGAGTTTCGCTTGTGCTTTCTCAAGGGGAGGTGCCTTTTCCTTTCTTTTTTCTCTCTCTGTTTCTGGTTCACTATTTATTTGGTTTACTTAGGAGGGATTGTACACTAATTATCTCCAACCTGTATTTTTAATGTGTTTTTTCAGACAACTTCACATTGACCTTAACCATCATGTAAAGGTTAAAAAGTTGAACAAGGAGCCCAGCGTCAAGCACAGGTTTTGCTTGGGTTTTGTTTTCTAAGTTACCATCGAACATCACGTCAGTGGAGGAAGGAGCTACAGTCGGGTCACGTCTTCCACAAAGGAGGTAGAAATTCGGTAAATAAACTGAGTAATCCTCCAAACGGGTTTTATTGCATCTGGGACTGAGCTGTCCTGGTTAGATATTGTAAATGTGTGCATTAAATAAAGCCTTTAACATGGGTGGACAAGGGGAAAGGCGTGACAGAAGAAGAACCTGTTTGTCACTGTAATTAATCCAGTCAAATGGGAATGAAGATATGTGACAGGCGACAGGAAGACAGTGACTCACTGCACACAATGGTGTCCCTTTACGGTAATGGACTATTTACATTTAAAGGGAACCTGTTACCAGAAAATGACATTTCTGAAGCTTAATATTCCAAATCTAGAGAATGCAATGCGCCCACTAAATGGATAAAATCATCTTCTTTTAGCCATCAATATCTGTGATAATAAAAAAATTTTAAAGGGGTGATCTGAAATTAGCTTTGATTTTAATCTGAAATGTCTATCTATTCATTGTAAAAATCTAATCTATTTTCTAATATATTTTAATGAAAAAGTCTCTCTCCAATATAACTGCTTTATTTAATTATTTTTTTATCTACTTCCATTTTGATTGAGAATGTCCAGTGCATGCTGGGACGCCATCAAGAGGCAGAGACTGCGGTCAGTGCTCCCGCCCTGAAACGAAGCGTCATCAGTGACCTCCATGTCAGGGGATGGGCTAGTCCCTGCTCTACTGAGGATGTGTCGGTTAAAAAGATGTGTAGGATGCACAAAAGAAAATAAAATTGACTTTAAAAATGATGAATCGGGCTTTAAGAATGGTAGAAATTTCATTCCAAATTGCATCCGAGAATCCGATCGCACTCACCCTACAAGTCTATGCGTGCGTGTGAAACAAAGGACTACACTCGGATGTCATCCAAGTGGAGTCCGATAAACGATGACAACAAAGGAGATTGAAAATTACATTGTCCGTCTACTCCGCACCTGTGCTGCAAATCTCCCATTCGAGAGGATCAGAGCACTGACACTCGGGACACGATCGCAACGGAGCAAGAAAGAAGCTGCAGAAAAAAAAGCGTTTTTGCTGCAGATTTCACCCATACTGATGAGTGGGGGAATATCAGAAAAAACAAATGTGGCAAAAATGAGGCAAAAACACCTTTATTTTATGCTGTGTTTTTCCTGCCAAAAAATGTAGAAATGGTGCAGAAATGTTTAACATGTGCACACACCCTAATGGTACAGGCAGTCAAACTAATAGAAGAAATGATACATAAAATGTATAGAATTTTGCTTTGTGAGATTTCGCCAATACCACGAAAAACAAGTCTATCATTCATAATACTCTCCGGACAATACCTCATATTTCAGACTAATGGTAAAAACATCCACCTGTGAGTTAGCGGCAGATTATTGGATTTTTGGGAGTTGTGATGGCTGCGTGTAACATTTTATATATGATGCGGAGTTGAGCGCACTGATGGCGTAATATAGGAAACCACAAACAGCACATGATCTCCATGATTAGGTGCTACCACTGGAACTTTCAAGAGAACGGACATTAACTGTTTGTGTGCACACAATGTGGTTTTTTTCTGCCTGAAAAGCAGGGGTTTTTTTCACCCACCAAGAAATCTCTTTTCCCTGCATGAGTCATCCAATTGATCAACTCCCGACCAAACGGCTCCATTCCTCCCTCCTCCTCAGAGTTGTAGTTCTAATGATGACTCATGCAGGGAAAATTGACCTCCTGTTCCTACATAGAGCTTAGAAGGATTCAGCTTGTCCGTTTTTAATCACGTGATGTCATAGACCTAATGGAAAAGGAGAAGAATTAGCTAGGTGGAAAGGAAAAATGAGCAATTGCAAGTACACAGTGCTGTATAATATGATGACTGCAATATATTAAGGGGATTAACATTTTGATGGGAGCGATTATTTAAGACAGAACATCATTTTTTTGGCTTCCCATTGTTTCATTAGATAAAAGGGTAGCACCAGATGAGTGATAGGTACTCTTTAAAAAAGATTCGTACTGAGAAGACTCATCCCTACTTCCATCACGTATCAGCCCTGTATCCTTCGCTCACCATAGGTGGAATGTTTACTTTTAGTGTTGATCCTCCAGGGTTACAACTCGCCTACAATCATTCTTTTGTACATCTTCAATCTTGATGCAAACATTAAAAGCGTAAGGTACTTTGTTAGCGTTTCTTGATCAAAGAAAGCAAAAGCCATCCAACCACGTCAAGGTGACATTTTAATACGAATGGTCCTTAGGCCCTATTTCTCTTTTCGCCTATGTCCATCTCAATTACCGTAATAAGAAATCTTTAAATGTTCATTTTATCTATTATTTATGGTCTGGAGTGTAATACATGTCACAACTTGGGATCTGTACACGATTTAAGTAATGCAATCACGTTATAAAGTGAATTTTGAGTGTTTTTATGTAGATTGAACAGTAAAACAATGGTTACCCCAAACTGTTACATATTCCTGCCCAATCTAAGTTATATGTTGGAGATATCAAAAGAAGATCCTTCTTTGTCCGTCTCTTCATGGTGAAGTTGTTAGTTAATTGCACAAGGAATTTCAACTTCAGAAGTGCACGGGAGATGCGCCGCCACCCAAGGGAAACACTCCACACCTCCTTGTAACATTTGAAGAGAGTAATTAATCGGGTACTTGACTCTCCCAGCAAGTAGGGAGGATAAGAATTCCTCCTTTAGATACTCACCAAGGGATATTACAAAACGTAGGATAGACATATCTGCAAGTCAATGAAAGACAAAGAGATTTGGCAACAGAAAATGGCACCAGTGGAATTACACTTAAAATTGGATACAAAAAATTGCTAGAAATTTGACTCTGCTTAACCCTAGCACTAAAGACCAAGAGGAGTAATAGAAGAGAAGAAGGAATATGAATCATACCCTAATGGCTTGGGGTGCTTCACATTGCGCTTATCTTCACATTCATGCGTCCGAATACGAACGTATACTCTGTTGTGCATCACTTTTGGGCCACGTTTGCTCTGCTGAAACCATTATTGTCTATGGCTCTGTCGACACATATGGTATGTCCGAATCCCGTTTTGTGGAGGATTTGGACACAAGCCCTAAGAGGACCCATGAACGTGAAGATAAGCACCATGTGAAAGCACCCTTACAAGAGCAGTGTTTGGTCAAACTACAATAAGTTATTCAATGGAGGAGCAGCATGAATCAGATCATAAGATGTGATGGACGACAGTAGCAGTATGGGTCATGCCATAGGATGTTATAAAAGGAGGCAATGGAGGAGGAGTAAAGGTTATACCATAAAATGTTATAGCATTGTGGGTAATACCAAAGATTTTATAAAAGGCAACAGAAGCGTAATAAGGGTCCGACCATAAGATGACATTAATGGCAATGGAGAAGCTGTATGGGTTATAACATAAGGTGTTACACATAGCAATGGATTAGCAGTATAGGTCATACCATAGGGTGTTATAAAAGGCAATGGAGAAGTGTGGGTTATACCATAAGGTGGTATAAGAGGTCCCAGAGACTGTTTTACACCCCAAGGACATCCCGTTTAAACATTGTTAAAATGTTGCTAACTGTATATGTTTTAATACATTATACTGCTATGTGTACTATGCTGTAGTTTAGGGTAAGTGTAGTACCGCAAGGTGGACACTAGATGGTGGTACATTAGTGAACATAGTTATTTAGGAGGAGCCAACCAGGAGAAGATAGTGAGCATTTCCTGTATTTAGGTAGTAGGGCCTGGGAGCCCAGACAGCCCAGTAGTAGCCCATACAGTACGGTTGCCTCCACAACGTTCAATGCAAGAAGCCCAGCCGTCCAGGGCCAGAAGGGCAGAAGTGACAGCAGCAGTGGGAACAGAGGCTGTAGCCAAAGCCACAGCAGTAGAGGGATGCAGGTTGCTCAACATGTGGCAGCTTACTTCATGGGCAGATGCCCTACTGTCCGATGCGAAGCAAATGAGGGAACTCCTGAACGTAGTAAGGCTGAACAGGGAGGACGCTGCAGTACCGGATAGAACGGGAAGACCTGGGCACCCACTGGAAGGCGTAGGGAAGAGTACAGTGAAAACAAAGGTTGTGTATTGCATGAAACCCTACACTGATGCTGTATCTGATATGGACATGATGTGATAGGAAAGAAGTAAAGTTATTTGTTTACAGTTGAAATTGGACTGTGTCTGTTTGTGCGCAATCATACGGAGGGGGTCTTCAGCAACTCAGAGAAGACCCTGAGGGTGCAGAGAGCAGAGAGGCAAGTACACTGACAATAGGACATTGTTTTATGTGACGGGAGACCAGGGTGCGCAAGGGTGATTAGTCTCAGCCACGACTACGACCCTGGCACTCCCTTACAGTGGTATATATGGAAATGGAGAAGAATTATAGGTCATACCATAAGGTGCTAGATATAGAAATGGAGAAGTATGTGTGATACGGTACCATAAAGTGTTACATATGGCAATGGGCAGTTTGGGTCACATCATAAGGTGTTATAAAAGGCAATGGAGGAGGCGTATGGGTCAGACCATAAGGTGTTACATATGGTAATTGATTAGCCTTATGTTTCATACCATAGGGTGTTATAAAAAGCAAGTAAGGGTTCTACCATAAGGTGGTAGGAATATGCCTTTAGTTTCTTGCTTTCCCTAATAACATCTACCCTCGCTGAGAACAATGATCGGTCATGTGGTTTATAACCGTTCTAATAACCTTCTAACAATATTTTACAATAAAGCATGTTCCAATTTGGTGGTAACCCCACATTACATGAAGATAATGGAGATCAATGAGACTGTGAATTATTATTAAAAGGTCTACATTGAGTATGTACTTTTAACGTGGGAAAATTCCTTTAGTAGAACTAATCTTTACGGGTCGAATTTAAGAGTTCTCTTTAACAAAAAAGTGCAAAATAAGTTGCAAAAGTTACTGACCCAATTAGCTTGGTTTACTGATTGACCTCATCACATACGTATGGCGGCATGTCATAGGTGGTTAGGTAGAAACGCTTTTCTGCCAGATGCCCTGATGTCCAAAATATGGATACGTAAACATCTCAATTCCGGTTGGGATCTAGAAATATTTCTAGATGTGGAGGTTCTGTCCAGTTACATCAGTCTCCTATGAATCCAATGCAAAAAAAGTACTGAAAAAGCTAATAAAAATGGAAGAAAAAGGTCTAAAGACAAATATACATAGAAGAAAACAGGAGAAGTCATCTCACCAACGATGAAAACACCTGTGCCACGAGGAGGAACAATGCACGGAACTACCCAGGTCAGGGCTACCTAGAAAGCAAGTAGAAACAAAAATTGATTCTCCAGCGAAATGTCCTCAGGTAAGTAAAACTTGAAGTTTCTTTCACAAAAACATTAAAACCAGAAATGATAGCACACAGCAAATCAGTCTATAGAGAAATCAAGCCACATGACCAACCAGTTTCAGCACACAGCCTTAATTATGGTCACCAAGACAAATAGGTTTGATCCCACCTCATCTTGATGTAACCGTTAAACTGTGAAGGTGTTTTTTGGCACAAAGCCACTGAGCCAGATATAGAAACCAAGTTTATTAAGTTGTAGTCATAAATACCATAAATCCAAACCTACAATAATGACTACGATCACCACATATCAATTTAATAACAGATATCCTTATTAGTTACATAATTAACATAAAGGAAATTAAAAGTTGAACAAGAGATCTCATCATAGTGCCAAAAAGGATGAAGAGGTCATAATAAAAGTATGACACCAATGAGATAGAATCTGGTTGAATAAAAGGTCACGTTTGACCATCATTTTCAATCATTTTTGTCTCTTGATTTGAACTATTGCTTACCCACCCACTGTTGATTGTAAAGGAGATACTTTTTGGGGTCTCCTACTTAGAGGCTTTATCTGGAAAGACTTTTGGAGGCTACAATTGGGGGTTAAGGTTTTCTTTGACTCTATGCCCACTCTTTGGAGACGCAAACGGCTTAAATTCTGCTACATAAGTATCCAAGATATAGGGAGTTTGAGGCCTTCTTCACTCTTGTAATTGTTTAAAAGCGGTTGTCTACTGCCTAGACAACCCATTTTTACATTAATTAGGCCCTCTTGTAAAATAAAAATCACATATACTCTCCTCCCAAACCGGCGGCGTTCCTTTGATATTGTCCTCGGGTCTGCTGGTGTTCAGGTGATATCGGTAGGAAACATGAGCATTCAGCCAAATCAGTACTCTCACTTTTTCCGCTTGTCCACCATTCTTTTGAGGGAAGTGAGAGCATACAACTCAATAGTGTCGAGTACGACTGATTGGCTGCAGCAATCACCTGGCATAACATGGTCACACGAACAGCAGCAGACATGGCTCTCTCGCTGGAATGGCGCCAGTGTGGGAGGTGAGTATATGTATTTTTTATTTTATAAGGGGGACTACTTCATTTAAAAGGAGATTGTCCAGATAGTGAAAAATCCCTTTAAGGTGTCAATGACTATACTGCCATTAAAGCAGTTGTTTGAAAAACCTATGTTCTAATGTATCATTATGGCAATCTGTGTGTTGTAGACTTCCAACCAGATTTTCCCCCAAATCATAGAGGATCACTGGGGCTTATTTTGAGTCGCTGTCCAAACACAAAAGACATTTAAATGTCCTTTTCAATGACATCTTTTGCCGAGATGAATAAAAAAATTGAACAATGTACATAAGATTGTCTTTAAGACTTTACCCTCACAGTCATTGTATCTGCCAAACATTTAAAGCATTAAATAAAATGTACAATATCTGCTTTAGAAATTACTCTTTCATATGGCTGATGAGAATTGCAGTTACATTTAGACTCTGTTGCCTAATTAGGTTTCTTCATGATATAAGCATTAATGATCACATGGATTCTGGCAAATGTTTTGGGATACAGTATGTAGGAGGTGTAAGAACAATTCTGTCCACTAAACATAGAACAGGAAGCAAAGATGATTAAATAAATAATGTAAAGCCCCTGAGAATTTGATTTCTTTCTGATTGACTATCAGTGTGTTTACAGAATATAATAATCTTTAGATTTTCTTCTAAAATATGAAAATGACCCCCAAAATTGTCACTAAATTATCTTTTTTTTGTTAATATTTTAAAGGGTCTATCTCAGAGGTGCACAACATTTTTTGGCCCTAGGGCCACATTGCCATACTGGACCAATCCCAAAAGCCCCCCCAAAAGGTAGGGGGATAATTACATGAATACATCACCAGAACAACTGTTAGTACATTAATAGATCCCCAGAACCAAGTGTTGAGAATTTCAGAAGACTTTTGGGAGTTTCTGCTAAATAAAAAAAATCAGTGTGAACACACACTAACTTAAACTGAGTTTTTAAAGCACAAACTCGCCAAATCATCCGCATAATACACAGCACTGATAAGACACAGACAGTTTCACACATTTACATCCAGGTACCTTATAAGTGACATTTGTTCTGATTAAAGTGTTTCTTCTTTTCTTCTCCATTTTGTCCAGATGCCATAATGAGATTTCATGCCCAAAGCTCGTCTCTGCAGCCTTCAATCTTCTCTTTCTTCAGCAGCAATTCCCAACATGGTACCCTTAAAAATAAAAGTAACATTATACTTCCCCATAAAATTAAATATCTCCAATGCTGTGCAACTGGATAAATAATTGCACCTCAATCTGCCTCCTGCACAAAATATCCCCCCATTCTTCCCCTCTCTATAATATCTCCCACACTGCCCTCTCTGTAATATAACACCCATAATGCCCCCTCCATAATGTCCACTCTCACAGCCCCTCTCCATAATATACTCCCACATTGCCTTCTCCATAATATACCCTCTCACAGTGCCTCTCCATAATGTCAACCCTCACAGCCCCTCTCCATAATATACCCCTCACATCGCCTCTCCATAATGTCCACCCTCACAGCCCCTCTCCATAATATACTCCTCACATCTCCTCTCCATAATAAACCCCCCACACTGCCCCTCTCCATAAAATACACCCACACTGCCCCTCTTCATAATATACCCACCACACTGCCCCTCTCCATAATATACCCCCACTGCCCCGATCCATAATATACCCCCACACAGCCCCTCTCTATAATATACACCCATACAGTCCCTCTCTACAATATACCCCCACATCGCCCCTCTCCATAATATACACCCACACTGTCCCTCTCCATAATATACCCCCACACCACCTCTCTCCATAATATACTCTAGACTGACCCTCTCCATAATATAGACACACAACCCCTCTCCATAATATACACCACACAGCCCCTCTCCATAATATACTCCCACACTGCCCCTCCTCATAATATCACCCCAAACTGCCCCTTTCCCTAGCTCCCCCACAATGCCTCTCCGCATATTGTCCTCACTGCCACTCGCTATACTATACCCCTTTTCACAATCTGCCAATTGCCCCATTATGTCCTTCATTGCCCGTTTATGGTCTCCCTTATCTAACATAGAAGCACATTTATTCAGCTCCTCCATGAAGCATTTACCAGCCCGACGTCTAATTAGCCTGTGTGGCCCTGGCAGCAGTGTGATGACATCACCAGCGTGCTGACCTCATCACGCTGCTACACGCCAGGTCTGGAGCCACAAACATATATTCACATCTGAAAGATGAAAATACATTTGAATATAGGAAGAAGGGAGTGAGTTTCCGGACAGCGCCGTGGGTGGGCTGCATGCCGTATGTAGCTCGGGCCTGGTCTATCTGGATCCTCTGGCCAGCCCCTTTTAGCTCTGATCAGCTGATTGTTGCCAGTCTGGATCCTGACACTGCGTCTGGATAGAAGATTCCCCTACATTTACTTTGTGCTGCACTTAGCAGTGACAATGCCCATGTTTGGTTCGGGTACCTCTTGCTTTCCAAATCTACTGCCACTACCATACTTTTTGCTCATGTAATTTGTAAATCTGCGCTCATTAGCTCCAGTAGGTGCCTACTTTAAAAAGTCAAAAGCCCGCTCACGCCGTCTGCAGCAAAAGCTTCATTGACATCCCTAAGGTTATCACAAAACCTATCCTCACCTATGCCAATCAAGACTAGGGTGTGGTCAGCTTGACTTATCTCCACCTCCTTGACCTCAGACAGGTAATTTGCATATGGTGCAGTCTTCTTTAAACATATCTGATATCTAACAGAAAGCAGTCTAGTAACTGAGCGAAACAGGGCTTATAAAGAGTAACTGTCGTTTTCATAGATTTTTTTCATAAATCAATAGTGAAAATGAAGAAATTAAGAAACATTCTCCCCCTGGACTGATCTTTCAATCTTAAAGGAGATTTGTCACCAGGTTTTGCCTACCCTAAATGAGAGCAGCATGATGTAGAAACAGAGAACCTGATTCCAGTGATGTATCATTTACTGGGCTGCTTGCTGTAGTTTTGATAAAATCACAGTTTTATTTTCTGCAGATCTAGCAGTTCTCTAAATGCTGAGCTCTCTATAACCCCACCCACGCCACTGATTGGCTGCTTTTTAGCCAATCAGTGGTGGGGGTGGAGTTATACAGGGTCTATGAATAAGCTTAACTACTTGGCAGCAGGTTTACTAGTTCTCTAGTGATAGTCTCCAGCTGATAAAACAGAAGCAGCCCAGTAAGTGACACATCACTGGAATCAGTGTCTCTGTCCCTACATTACGCTGCTCTCAGATTCGGTGGCAAAATCCTGGTGACAGATTCCTTTTAATTCACTGATAAAATCTGCTTTACCAAGGAATTGACAGATGCTCTTCACATAAGTGTATGGAGAGTAGAGAAGTTTAGGATTACTGAAAAGTCTGTGTTATTTAAATGCACTTTTTTGCTTTTCATTTACTTAGTTCCAGCAGGGTTTTTGCTCCCTTTTTCTCTTGTAGGTTTTATTGGTATTTATAATTTGTAGCAGGAGTTAGGATTATTACTGTAAATTATAATATTTTTGTTAGTAATATCAGTAGTTCTATCCATATTATAAATATTAGTAGTTTTAATTTTAATTATTAATATCACTTTTATGCTATCCATATTATTACAAGTATTAGCATTATTATTATTATTATTATTAGTGGTATGGCAAAAATAAAGGGCAACAGAAACTAACAGGATGCCACTAACCCCCTTTATAAAGGCGGAAGTAACGCAGGTGCAAAATACTAAGGAAACAACCAATCACAACAACCTACCAATTCATGGAGGGGCGATGGCCGGTATTGCGCACAGATAAGGCTTGTATAGGGCGCTGGTCACACACAGGTAGTGCTTATTTTTTTATATATTTTTGGGGAAATATTAATTCCATTTTCTGTGGCTTTGCTTTTAATTTTAGTAGAAGTAGTATTAATAGCATTCCTGTTTTTGTTATTAAATTAACAGTTATTGTATCATTGTATCATTATTATCATTAGTTTTAATAGCAGTACTATTCTTCCTGTTATTGCTATAATTAGAAATAGTAGTAATATCGCTGATGCTTCTGTTATACAATAAGCAGTAGTTATTTTATTATTCCTTATTATTATTTGCATTATTATTACTCGCTTTCTGGCTAATAATAATAATAATAATATTCTGATTGTTATTAATAGCAGATGTAGATTTATAATAAGGATGATGATGGTAGTAGTTAAAAGGGTTGTCCACTACTAGGACAACCCCTTGTTAAACTAGTATTATTAGTTTTTATCCCTATTATTTTTAATATCATTAGTAGTAGTAATGGATGAAGAATGCCTGTTATTATTGTTAGTGTTTTCTATCAGTTTCTTCCTCTGTAACCTAACCGCACAATCTGCTTTATTCATTACTGAAGTAACATGGAGCAGAAAAAAAATCGTGCATTTCAACACTTTTTTTTTAAAAAAAAAGCATCCCTTAGGGCCTTACAAAATGTATTTATTATCTGTTTTTAATAGTAAGTTTTGGTTGTTGCATTAGAGACAGATCACACTGATTATATCAGCAATTCCTAACCCCCCCCCCCCAACAAAAAAAAATAAAATAACCAATGTCTTTCATTTTGTAATAAATGAAAATATAGAATCTTGAAATGTAAATAAAGTAAGGAAAAGGGGAAAAAAGGTAAAAAACCAAGGTAGAAATTATACTATATTTACATCTATGGTGTTTTTCTAATTCCCATAGCAGGGACCAGGTGATCGCAATCAGAGTCACCTGAAAATTCAAAATTCCCCCACTTTCCCTTCATAACCCTTTCCTTGTATTCCCAAGCCCCCTCTCTATATAGGCAGCACGTGGCTCAGTGGTTAGCACTGTACTATGTATAGGGAAGCAAGATATCTCAGTGATTAGGACTGTACTATGTATAGGGCAGCAAGGTGGCTCAGTGGTTAGCACTGTACCTTGTATAGGTCAACACGGTGGCTCAGTTGTTAGCACTGTGCTATGTATAGAGCAGTATGGTGGCTCAGTGGTTAGCACTATATTATGTATAGGGAAGCGAGGTGTCTCAGTGGTTAGCAATGTACTATGTATAGGGCAGCATGGTGGCTCAGTGGTTAGCTCTGTTGCTTTGCAGCGTTGAGGTCCTGGGTTGAAATCCCACCAAGCATAACATCTGCAAGGAGTTTGTATGTTCTCCCCGTGTTTGCATGGGTTTCCTCCGGGTTCTCCGGTTTCCTCCCACATTCCAAAAACATACTGATAGCAAAATTAGACTGTGAGCCGCAATGGGGACAGTGATGGAGTCTGTAAGGCACTGTGGAATATGATGGCGGTATGTAAGTAAGTATAATAAATGTATGTTTTATAACTGGCTAAATCCTGTTTTATGCTGCTCTATCCTAGGCATATAGAATATATATATATATATATATATATATATATATATATATATATTAACTTGAATTCAGTCAAGGCATGAAAGAACAAAAGGTTTAACCATTCAAAACATATTGATGAGCTGTTATTTGCTCCAATGGTCCCAGATGTAAACACTTTGAACATTCAATGTGTAGCGGCCCCTGCAGGGTACTGTCGGGTATCTCCAATAGAAGAGTAGCAGCTGTTCTGCAGTATCCGGCAGTGGCTGCTTCGCACGGAACGGAGCAGCTCTGTTCAAATTGTTTAAATTCTGTAATCCTGTGGTGACTGGAGCCAATAACATCTGATCATTGGTGGAGTCAGCATCAGAAGCCCACTGATCTGATATTCCTGACTAGCTCATCAATATGTCGTCGTGAATCAACCCCTTTAATATTTTTTTCATGCTTGTATAGCTATCTAATATTTCAATAATTTATTCAGATTATGTTGCAATTTATAGAAGCAAATAAAATGAGTCATGGTGAATGTTATTCGAGGTCAAATGAAATGATAAGACAGGGCAATGGGTTGTGGTGCAATTCACAGAAGAGTCTTAAATTGATGCATTTATTGCTATCACAGTATTGCAATCCAATCATCTTTGTATTAAGAAAGGATCTTCACATTTGTTATACATTTTAGCTATTAGGTCCTTATATATTAGTCAAAGCTACATTTTTCTGATACATTTATTAGCAGGTTACTTGGATGCAACAACACAGACAATGAGGAGACAATGGCAATTAACCAACATTATTTATTTGACTAAAACCGAAATAAAATCCGTCAGTATATATACACAAATATTATTAGAGCACAATATTATGGATAACAGTAGCAAGATCCATGCAGTATGTTATGACTATCAGAACACAGCTAGATACAATATATATGCAGTGTTCTATTATATACACTGTTCTTAATATTCTTATTATCTAGCAATTGAACAACTATTAATGTCTATATGTCTCAGCTTGACAGGCATCACTCTCAGTACTACAGATTCAGGGAAAGGGGAGAGGAGGTCAGTTCACCGGTATCCACTGCACCTTGCTTGGATGGAAGCCTCCGCACGGAGCTGTCCTGCTCTGGGACGCTTTACAAGTACAAATGGAAAAAAGATTCTCCAGCATAGGTTGAATATTTAAAACTTTACATTTATTCCTTCTTTATAACAATGGACATTCTGGCATACCACTGGATACCCACCAACATGACCGACGCGTTTCAGCTTATACAGTCTTAATCATGGTCTCCTGAAGGACAAAAACTTATGCTGAAAAATCTTTTTTCCACTCTCAGTACTAAGCCCGTAATTGTTGTGGTCTCTGTAAACACCCGTAATCGTTACATTGGCCTTAGCGGGGTTCACGGGTATTTCCCGCTAGTCCTATGGTTTGCGAGCCATTAGACAATACAGTGTGCTCGTCGCACTGGCCGTTTCCGTTCCCTGAAGCATGGCACCAGCCCACACAGTGTACCGTACATCTACGCTGGAAGTAACAGCCCACAAGAATGGTTCTCGGATACAGCCAGATTGACTCCCAAGTCTGGTTTGGATCTGGTATAATAAAGAGAAACCAG
Organism: Ranitomeya variabilis; assembly: GCF_051348905.1. Taxonomy (NCBI): domain Eukaryota; kingdom Metazoa; phylum Chordata; class Amphibia; order Anura; family Dendrobatidae; genus Ranitomeya; species Ranitomeya variabilis. Next base: position 298,118,225 of record NC_135235.1, read on the forward strand.
GCGCACAACTATAGTCAAAGTAACAGGGAGGTGCCAAGGGGCCGGTAGTAATGAACTACATGAGCAAGAAAGAGAAAAAAGGCACTACCGTAAAAGCCCGCACACTACACCAAATAGTAATAATATAAAGCTTTATTAAGTACACCAAAACAGCAGAAAAAATGCATAAAACATAAGTAAAAACAGAGCAATAGCACCCCACTCCTGGACCCCCTATGCTGTGAGGGCACTACATCCACAATCCAAATGGTAAATAGAATGATGACAATAAATACATAGTTACAAAAAATATCAACATGAATATAAATATACAATAGTAACCATACACAATCCCAATGGTTAATAGAATGATGACAATAAATACACAGTAACAAAAATATCAATATAAATATACAATAGTCACCATAAACATATATAGTAATGCCCCAAGAATAACAGATGGCAAAAGACCTCCTATAGCAATCATGAATATATTAAAAAAAAAAAAAAAAAAAGGAAGCAAAGCGCAGCTAATTATGGGCCTCAAAAACAATCAGGCGTTTATCATCAAGGAGGCCGATAAAGGGGGCAATGTGGTTCTCTGGCCACATGGTTTATATCTGGAGGAGGCCAATCGTCAATTGCAGAATACCAAATTCTATAGGAAACTCCCGTCAGATCCCACAGGAATATTTTCTGTGAAATACAGGAGGCTCCTGGACAGGGCCAAGGATTTGGGCATTATCCGGGAACAAGAATTCAGATTTTTGTGGGTGGAGTGTCCTATTGTGTCTACCTTTTACATGCTGCCCAAGGTGCACAAAAATTTGGTTAAGCCTCCTGGTCGGCCCATTGTGGCCAGTATTGGGAGCCTATGTGAAAAGGCATCAATCTATGTAGATTATTTTCTACAGCCTTTGGTTAAACAACTGCCCTCCTTTGTACAGGACTCTTCATGTTTCATTCGCACATGTTTGGACATGAGCATACCAACACAGGCTCTGCTCGTTACATGTGACGTGGAATCTCTGGTCTTCCCAAGGCCTCCTTCTCTCCTCAACACTTATACGCACCTCACCCAATCTCCTGACCCCAACACGTCCCATTATCCATCACACTCAGAACTTTCAGACAGAACTTTGAGAACCCATCTCTTCAAGAAAGCTTACAGCCTGCACTAACCTCGCTGCCACCTCACCACCACTGGATCTACCACAACAACCCAACCTACTGTCTTGTTCCCCATTATCCTGTAGACTGTGAGCCCGCAAAGGAAAGTCCTCTCCTTTCTCTACCAGTCTACCATTGTTAGTTTGTCTAATGTAAGTGATATTTGTATTTTGGATGTAACCCCTTCTCATGTACAGCACTGTGGGATCAATGGTGCTCTATGAATAAATAATAATACTATTAGTATCCTAGAAGTACAAGCGGTATATACTTATTTTTAGTAGTAGGAGTATTAGTAGTCATATTCACTGTAATGGCTGCCATTAGTGGTTGTCTGTAGCATCTTCGCAAGATGAAAAAAATTTAATGGAAGAGAATACCAGACAACTTGGTACATAAATGTGGTATAGATATGAAACAGAGGTGACCCGTGTACAGTAAATGTGAATTATTCCCCTAAGTGCCTTCACGCTTCTCCTCAGTAACAATCCATTTCGAGTCTGACACAAATGCAGGAGCTTCATCCTCGTAAACATCCTGACCACCAATGTAGCCAGTGTAAAAATAATCTTGTTATTCGCATGGAGCCCACAAAGTAATGAGTAATGTGTGTAAAGAAATGAGTAAAGGCCCCGTCTCACATAGCGAGATCGCTAGCGAGATCGCTGCTGAGTCACAAGTTTTGTGACGCAACAGCGACCTCCATAGCGATCTCGCTATGTGTGACACGTACCAGCGATCAGGCCCCTGCTGCGAGATCGCTGGTCGTGTCAGAATGGCCTGGACCTTTTTTTGGTCGTTGAGGCCCCGCTGACATCGCTGAATCGGTGTGTGTGACACCGATCCAGCGATGTCTTCACTGGTAACCAGGGTAAACATCGGGTTACTAAGCGCAGGGCCGCGCTTAGTAACCCGATGTTTACCCTGGTTACCAAAAAAAACAAACAGTACATACTCGCCTTTCGGTGTCCCTTGCCGTCTGCTTCCTGCTCTCACTGACTCCCGGCCGTACAGTGAGAAGTGAGAGCACAGCAGTGACGTCACCGCTGCGCTCTGCTCTCACAGTACGGCACTCAGTCAGAGCAGGAAGCAGACGGCCAGGGACCTGGACACCGAAAGGCGAGTATGTAGTGTTTGTTTTTTTTGGTAACCAGGGTAAACATCGGGTTACTAAGCGCGGCCCTGCGCTTAGTAACCCGATGTTTACCCTGGTTACCCGGGTGCTGCAGGGGGACTTCGGCATCGTTGAAGACAGTTTCAACGATGCCGAAGTCGTTCCCCTGATCGTTGGTCGCTGGGGAGAGCGGTCTGTGTGACAGCTCCCCAGCGACCACACAGCGACTTACCAACGATCACGGCCAGGTCATATCGCTGGTCGTGATCGTTGGTAAATCGTTTAGTGAGACGGGGCCTTAAGCTTCAGTACATGAGGTTTATCTCACCATGCATCATTGTTGGCCAGCTAACGACAGGGTTAGAAAAAAGGAGTGTGCTAGGCTATTATGTGCCACCTTAATTAGAGGGAGAGATCTTTTGCCAGAGCAGAATGATGTATGTTCATTGTGTTACCGATTGGGTGATGTAAATAACTGTTCCCTATGAACTGAATTATGTTGGAATTTTTTAACCTCAACAGCACCTCAGGGTTGTGCCAAATTATTGGTTTGCTTGAGGCTCCAACTGAAGGGTTGTCCTATGTAATCAGAGGAGACAGTAATCTGATGGCTAAGGATCCTGCTCCATGAACACTGGGTGAAATAGCTTGCGGGCAACTCTCCAATTAAGGCCCCGTCTCACATAGCGAGATCGCTAGCGAGATCGCTGCTGAGTCACAAGTTTTGTGACGCAACAGCGACCTCCATAGCGATCTCGCTATGTGTGACACGTACCAGCGATCAGGCCCCTGCTGTGAGATCGCTGGTCGTGTCGGAATGGCCTGGACCTTTTTTTGGTCGTTGAGGCCCCGCTGACATCGCTGAATCGGTGTGTGTGACACCGATCCAGCGATGTCTTCACTGGTAACCAGGGTAAACATCGGGTTACTAAGCGCAGGGCCGCGCTTAGTAACCCGATGTTTACCCTGGTTACCAGCGTAAATGTAAAAAAAAACAAACACTACATACTCACCATCTGTTGCCCGTCAGGTCCCTTGGCGTCCGCTTCCTGCTCTGACTGAGCGCCGCCGTACAGTGAGAGCACAGCAGTGACGTCACCGCTGCGCTCTGCTCTCAGCTCTCACTGTACGGCGGCTCAGTCAGAGCAGGAAGCGGACGCCAAGGGACCTGACGGGCAACAGATGGTGAGTATGTAGTGTTTGTTTTTTTTTACATTTACGCTGGTAACCAGGGTAAACATCGGGTTACTAAGCGCGGCCCTGCGCTTAGTAACCCGATGTTTACCCTGGTTACCCGGGTGCTGCAGGGGGACTTCGGCATCGTTGAAGACAGTTTCAACGATGCCGAAGTCGTTCCCCTGATCGTTGGTCGCTGGAGAGAGCTGTCTGTGTGACAGCTCCCCAGCGACCACACAGCGACGCTGCAGCGATCAGCATCGTTGTCTGTATCGCTGCAGCGTCGCTGTGTGAGACGGGGCCTTTAGTCTCCTGACTGCTGTCCACCACCTTGGCTTGTAGAACAGGAAGCAGGAGAACATGTTCCCGTTAAATTGGTCACTTTTTGTTATTTTTTTATATCATGGAAGGGTATCAATGATAATAAAGAAAAGTGCTAAAAACATGCTATTATGTGATATCTTTATGGGGTCAAATGCCTTTTTTTACAGTGCCACATATCTTCCAGTATGAGAAAACATAAAATGTGTAATAATTAAAAGGAAAGTAAAAATGACTCATTAATAATATGAGTCTGCAAAAAGCTGGAAGGACGAGAACTGCAATAAGGTCTTGTCCGGATAATGAGTAGGGAAAAATATGGGCAATAGTGCTCAGTTGGTCCGGTTGTGTGCTCACCATCACTAGAAAGGTTTAAGCTGGTGCAGACCCACGGTAATAGAAACGTAAAACAAATGGAATCAAATGGGTTAAAACTGCGCTGCCATCAGAAGGATGATGAAGAGAGAGAAATTCAAGATTGAGAAAATAGCAGATTAGCAATTTTCACTCAGACACATCCACTGCTGTTTGTTTCTGGAAAACACTCATGGAGTCAAAATCATCACTACCAGGGGTGGATTAAGGGTACTGTCACACAGTGCCATTTTCATCGCTACGACGGTACGATTCGTGACGTTCTAGCGATATCGTTACGATATCGCAGTGTCTGACACGCAGCAGCGATCAGGGACCCTGCTGAGAATCGTACGTCGTAGCAGATCGTTTGGAACTTTCTTTCGTCGCTTGATCACCCGCTGACATCGCTGGATCGTTGTGTGTGACACCGATCCAGCGATGTGTTCGCTTGTAACCAGGGTAAACATCGGGTAACTAAGCGCAGGGCCGCGCTTAGTAACCCGATGTTTACCCTGGTTACCATCGTAAATGTAAAAAAAACAAACAGTACATACTCACATTCCGGTGTCTGTCCTCCGGCGTCTCAGCTTCTCTGCACTGTGAGCGCCTGCCGGCCGGAAAGCGAGCACAGCGGTGACGCGCTGACGTCAGCGCTGTGCTTTCCGGCTATGGTGCTTACACAGTGGAGAGAAGCAGAACGCCGGGGGACAGACACCGGAATGTAAGTATGTACTGTTTGTTTTTTTTACGTTTATGCTGGTAACCAGGGTAAACATCGGGTTACTAAGCGCGGCCCTGCACTTAGTAACCCGATGTTTACCCTGGTTACCCGGGGACTTCGGCATCGCTCCAGCGCCGTGATTGCACAGTGTGACCGCAGTCTACGACGCTGGAGCGATAATCATACGAATCGTGCCGTCGTAGCGATCAAAATTGCACTGTGAGACAGTACCCTAAGGGTAGCCAGGGCCCCGGGCAGTTCAGACACTGTGGGCTCCCCGGTCATGTGACGGGGTCATGTGATGGGGTCATGTGACGGGGTCATGTGACAAAGATTTTGTAAGCCGCCACCATAACACGGTAGACACTTTTGGCCAGGCCCTACTCTACTGTAACCTTAAATATTTGTTAAAATATGCAATACAATTTAGGTATATTTTGATTTATTTTTCAATTTTTTAAATGACCAATAATATCACATACAAGGAACAAATACCACCGCACCATGACCAGACCACAAATTACAACCACAGTGATCGAATAATATCACATACAAGGAAAAATACCGCTACACCATGTCAAGACCACATATTACCACCACTTGGTGACCAAATAGCACATACAAGGGACAAATACCGCAACACCATTTCCAGACCACATATTACCACCACATAGTGACTGAATACTACAATACTGATCAGTGATAAAAAAAACAAAAAAACACAATACTATCACCATAAGTGCCAGTATTCACAGGAGATCTGTACTTAGTATGCAGTGTCTGTGTAGAGGTTATACAGTGATCACCGGTGACATTATACACAGGACCTCTGTATATAGTATACAGTGTATAGTGTCAGTGTATAGGTAACACTGACTCACCAGTGACGTCTCTAGGTGAAGTCCTTCATCTTTCATCCAGCACAGACCACCATCATTTCTTCCAGCCAGGGCTCGTTTCTGCATGAAATAACACAGTTATCTAGAGCTCCGCTTGCAGAACACATTACTTAATTTTTCCCAACATCTACATTACACCACATGAAGAAAAAAAGGTGATATAGTGTCACTCTGCACAGTAACAGGACCGCCCCCCATTTAAGACAATATACTCAAAAAATAAAATAAATACATCACTGCAGTAATAATATCCCTTAATTAGCCCCTATGGTAATAATATTCCCCATCCTGCGTGTATCTCATTCCTGGCTCCAGCCATATGTTCTCGCATCCTGCTCTCACGAGTATCCATTCTACCCCATATGATCTCCCCATCCTGCCCCATCTGTCTCCATCGTATCCATCCTGCCCCATGATCCTATCCTGCCCCATGTCTTTCATTCTGCCCCGTATCTCCAATCATGCCCCGTATCTACATTCTGCCCATGCCTCCAGTCCTGCCCCCAGTGTGTCCAGCATATTGCCCCCACTGTGCCCAGCAATCTGCCCCAGTGTGTCCAGCATTCTGCCCCAGTGTCTCCAATATTGCCCCCAATCTGTCCAGCAATATGCCCCAGTGTGTCCAGCATTCTGCCCCAGTGTCTCCAGCATATTGCCCCCAGCATTCTGCCCCAGTGTGTCTAGCATTCTGCCCCAGCTCCCTCCAGTAGCTCGCACTCGCCGGCAACTGACAATGACGTCAGACGCCGGCGACGTGTGTGCTGTGCCTGCGGCCGACTTCAGCTGCCAGCCTCCAATTGGCTGGCGGCTGTTAACTATTGATGTGCGGGCGCGCGCCCGCACGTCAATAGATGAAACTGCCGCAGCGCCGGTAGGGGCCCGGTGAGCAGATGAGACGGGGCCCGATGTAGGCCCCCTCTGCCCACCGGGCCCATACGCCAGTCAGGGCAGTAATGCCCTGACTGGCGGCGGGCAATCTGAGCGGTAGCCAAGGGCCCCCCCCCACACCGCTGGGCCCTGGGCTACCGCCCAGATTGACCCTCTTATAATCCGCCCCTGATCACTACACTTGTAGAAAAATGCCAAAGGGGTATAATTTTCAAAATGGGGTAACCTGAATTAGGATTCTGCTCTTCTAGCACTTAGGGACTCTGTATATGGAGTCTGCAAACTATTCTAGGCAATTCACCATGATGTGGCAGTGGTCTTCATACAGTCTGATTGAATGTTCAGACAGTTCACAGTCTGAGAGCTTGAGGAAGGTGAGTTTCATGGTTCCTTTCACTTGGTGTTGGTGCTGTGTGGCGGCCATTTTTGCTGTGGTTTTGTGCTCGTGGGGCGTTGCGGTCTTGAGTAATGGGGATGCAGTCTTGAAGCATGGGTGTTGTGAGACACCAGCCTGCCCACCCTGCTGGTGCATTATCACTTTGACAGTGGTTAGCACAAAATGCGGCTAAATGCCAATAAATGTTAGAACCCACTGAGAGGTTCACCGTGACGTGTGACAGTGGGCTTTATAAAGTCTGATCATAATGTTAAACTAAGAACCTCATGTTCAGTAATGTATATTTTTGCCCAGCGACATTAGATCAATAAATGATTTTTTAGATGTGCGGTCCATGCTCTTTTTTCAGTGTCTCCACTAAATTATGGCGCTCTTTCTCATCTGAGTTTTGAAATGTGCCTCAAAAGTAGTTCCCTATTACATGCAGGGTATTGGCGTACTCAGGAGAAATTGCATAACAAACTGTGAGGTGCCATTTTTCCTATTAGCCCTTTTAAAAATTAAACATTTGTGGCTAAAACAATATTTTACCTGTAAAAACGTAATTATTCTTTTTTCACCGCTCAATGGTATACATTTCTGTGAGGCAGATGTGGTGTGAACATGCTCACTGCACCGCTAGGTGTATTCATTGGGGGATGTAGTTTGTAAAAATACATCACTTATGGGGGTTTCTGCTGTTCTGGCACTTCAGGGACTTTGCCAATGTGTCATGCCACTCGCAAACCATTCCAGCAAAAGCTGAACTCCAATATGGTGCTTCTTCCCTTCTGAGCTTTGCACTGTGCCTCAAAAGTAGTTTTTTGACCATCGGATATTGGTGTAATCAGTAGAAATTTCACATCAAATTGTGTGGTGCAATTTCTCCTGTTCCCCTTGTGAAAATGGAAAAATTTGGGCTAAATTAACATTTTTGTGTGAAAAATTTGATTTGTTTATTTTCACAGTTCACCGTTATAAAGTTCTGTGAAGCACCTAGGGGTTCAAGGTGCTCACCACACATCTAGATGCATTCCTTGAGGCGTGTAGTTTCCAAAATGGGGTCATTTGTTGGGGGAGGCGAATGTTTAGGCACATCAGGGGCTCTTCAAACGTGACATGGCATCTGCTAATGATTCCAGCAAATTTTGCATTCAAAAAGTCAAATGGCATTCTTTCCTTACCTGCTGTGCGCCCAAACAGTAATTTTCCTCCTCATATTGGGTGTCGACGTACTCAGAAGAGATTGCACAACAAATTTTATGGTGCGATTTCTCCTGTTGCCCTTGTGAAAATGCAAAATTTAGGGCTGAAAGTACGTTTTTGTGGGAAAAATTTGATTTTTTTTTTCTACAGCTCAACGTTATAAACTTCTGTGAAGCATCTGGGGGTTCAAGGTGCTCACCGCACATCTAAATACATTCCTTGAGGGGTCTATTTTCCAAAATGGGGTCACTCGTGGGGAATTCCATTGTTTATGCACATCGGGGGCTCTCCAAACGCGACATGGCATCCACTCTCAATTCCAGCCAATTTTGCTTTCAAAAAGTCAAGCAGTGCTCCTTCCCTTCTGATCTTTGTTGTGTGCCCAAACAGTAGTTTTCCCCCACATATGGGGTATTGGCATGCTCAGAAAAAATTGCACAAAAAAAATTGGGGTCCAGTTTCTCCTTTTACCCTTGTGAAAATGCAAAAAATGTGGGTCTAAAGAAACATTTTTGTGAAAAAAAAGTTAAATGTTCATTTTTTTCCTTCCACATTCAGTTAATTTCTGTGAAGCACCTGAAGGGTTAATAAACTTCTTGAATGTGCTTTTCAGCACCTTGAGGGGTGCAGTGTTTATTATGGTGTCAATTGGGTATTTTCTGTCATATAGGCCCCTTAAAATCACTTCAAATGTGATGTGGTACCTGAAAAAAGGTTTTGGATATTTTGTTGGAAAAACGAGAAATCGCTGGTCAAATTTAACCCTTCTAACCTGCTACCAAAAATAAATTATGTTTATGTTTCAAAAATGGTATTCATGTAAAGTACACATGTGGGAAATGTTACTTATTAACTATTTTGTGTGACATAACTCTCTGATTTAAGGACATAAAAATGAAAAGTTTGAAAATTGCAAACTTTCTAAATTTTCACCAAATTTCCAATTTTTTCACAAATAAACGCAGGTAATATCGAACAAATTTTACCACTATAATGAAGTCCACTATCTAATTTTTTGCCCCAAATACATTCATTTAAGAAAAAAAATCATCAAAGGTGGACAACCCTTTTAATCCCTTTCTGACTTTAGACGTACTATCCCGTCGATGTGTGGTGGGCCCGTATGACCTATTGCAGCTGACATCTGGCACTATGTGCCAGGAGTGGTCACGGACCGCCCTCGGTACATTAACCCCCGGCACACTGCAATCAAACATGATCGCAGTGTTCTGGCAGTATAGGGAAGCATCGCGCAGGGAGGGTGCTCCCTGCGGGCTTTCCTGAGACCCCCGGAGCAACGCGATGTGATCGCGTTGCTCCGAGGGTCTCCTACCTTCTTCTCCCTACAGGCCCCATATCCAAAATGGCCACGGGGCTGCATCCAGGTCCTGCAGGAAGGTGGCTTACCAAGCGCCTGCTCAGTGCAGGCGCTGGCAAGCCTGCAGCACTGTAAGTCAGATCACTGATCTGACACAGTGCTCTGCAAAGTGTCAGATCAGCGATCTTACACTATAACACGATACCGCCCCCCTCCCCCCAGGGCAATGTTAAAGTGTAAAAAAAAATATTCAGATGTGTAAATAATAAATGTACACATATTTAGTATCGCCGTGTCCGTAACAACCCAACCTATAAAACTGCACCACTAGTTAACCCCTTCAGTGAACACGTAAAAAAAAAAGGCAAAAAACAACGCTTTATTATCATACCGCCAAACAAAAAGTGGAATAGCACGCGATGAAAAAGACAGATATAAATAACCGTGGTACCGCTGAAAATATCATCTTGTCCTGCAAAAAGCAAGCCGCTATACAGCATCATCAGCGAAATTATAAGAAAGTTATAGTCCCCAGAATAAAGTGATATAATTATTTTTTCTATAAAATAGTTTTTATCGTATAAAAGCGCCAAAACATAAAAAAAGATATAAATGAGGTATCGATATAATCGTACTGACCTGAAGAATAGAACTGCTTAATCCATTTTACCAAACACGGAACGGTATAAACCCCCCCCCAAAGAAATTCATGAATAGCTGGTTTTTGGTCATTCTGCCACACAAAAATCGGAATAAAAAGCGATCAAAAAAATGTTACGTGCCTGAAAATGTTACCAATAAAAACCTCAACTCGTTCTGCAAAAAACAAGACCTCACATGACTCTGTGGACCAAAATATGCAAAAATTATAGCTCTCAAAATGTGGTAACGCAAAAAATATTTTTTGCAATAAAAAGAGTCTTTTAGTGTGTGACGGCTACCAATCATAAACATCCACTGTAAAACCCGCTATAAATAATAAATCAAACCCCCCTTCATCACCTCCTTAGTTACGGAAAAATTAAAAAAATTAAAAAAATGTGATTATTTCCATTTTCCCATGAGAGTTAGGGCTAGGGTTAGAGCTAGGGTTAGGGTTAGGGCTAGTGTTAGGGCTAGGGTTAGGGTTAGGGCTAGGGCTAGGGTTAGGGTTGGGGATAGGGTTAAGGCTACAGTTAGGGTTGGGGTTAAAGTTAGGGTTAGGGTTTGGATTACATTTTAGGTTGGGAATAGGGTTGGGATTAGGGTTAGGGGTGTTTTGAGGTTAGGGATGTGGTTAGGGTTACCGTTGGGATTAGGGTTAGGGGTGTGTTTGGGTTAGGGTTTCAGTTATAATTGGGGGGTTTCCACTGTTTAGGCACATCAAGGGCTCTCCAAACGCGACATGGCGTCCGATCTCAATTCCAGCCAATTCTGTGTTGAAAAAGTAAAACAGTGCTCCTTCCCTTCCAAGCTCTCCCGTGCGCCCAAACAGGGGTTTACCCCCACATATGGGGTATCAGTGTACTCAGGACAAATTGTACAACAACTTTTGGGGTCCAATTTCTTCTCTTACTCTTGGGAAAATAAAAAATTGGGGGCGAAAAGATCATTTTTGTGAAAAAATATGATTTTTTATTTTTACGGCTCTGCATTATATACTTCTGTGAATCACTTAATGGGTCAAAGTGCTCACCACACATCTAGATAAGTTCCTTAGGGGGTCTACTTTCCAAAATGGTGTCACTTGTGGGGGGTTTCAATGTTTAGGCACATCAGGGGCTCTCCAAATGCAACATGGCGTCCCATCTCAATTCCAGTCAATTTTGCATTGAAAAGTCAAATGGCGCTCCTTTGCTTCCGAGCTCTGCCATGTGCCCAAACAGTGGTTTACCACAACATATGGGGTATCGGCGTACTCAGGACAAATTGTACCACAACTTTTGGGGTCCATTTTCTCCTGTTACCCTTGGTAAAATGAAACAAATTGGAGCTGAAGTAATTTTTTGGTGAAAAAAAGTTAAATGTTCATTTTTATTTAAACATTCCAAAAATTCCTGTGAAACACCTGAAGAGTTAATAAACTTCTTGAATGTGGTTTTTAGCACCTTGAGGAGTGCAGTTTTTAGAATGGTGTCACACTTGGTTATTTTCTATCATATAGACCCCTCAAAATGACATCAAATGAGCCCTAAAATAAAATGGTGTTGTAAAAATGAGAAATTGCTGGTCAACTTTTAACCCTTATAACTCCCTAACAAAAAAAAATTTGGTTCCAAAATTGTGCTGATGTAAAGTAGACATGTGGGAAATGTTACTTATTAAGTATTTTGTGTGACATATCTATGTGATTTAATTGCATAAAAATGCAAAGTTGGAAAATTGCGAAATTTTCAAAATTTTCGCCAAATTTCCATTTTTTGCACAAATAAACGCAGGTAATATCAAAGAAATTTTACCACTATCATGAAGTACAATATGTCATGAGAAAACAGTGTCAGAATCACCAGCATCTGTTGAAGCGTTCCAGAGTTATAACCTCATAAAGGGACAGTGGTCAGAATTGTAAAAATTGGCCTGGTCATTAACGTGCAAACAACCCTTGGGGGTAAAGGGGTTAAAGGAAAGCTACATGCAGTCTGAGCTGTAGGCAACATGTTATAAGACTGGATTTGCTGAATCAATTGTCATATAGTTTTGTGGGAATAGATTTGGTTAAAACTTTCATATATTTAAATTATTGCTCATTCTGGGTTTAAGAGTCCCGAGGGTGGTCCATATAGTGATTGACAACCGCCCTATGTCACCTACGGGATGCCAAAGCATAAACTTAGTAGTAATTAATATGAATAAATGATTGGTTTTCCTGAATCTTTTTTCACAAACCTACATTTCTTGGCAAATCCTGCTCTATCAAATGCTTCCATATGACAGATTCCTGGCTGTGAAATACAACTTATTTGGTGTGAAATTGGCAAATACGTGCATGAGATCTTTGGAAAGTATAGGTCACTAGGCCAAACGTTTTATCTACTATAAGTAATAATAGAGCTAATTTTACACAGGTCATGATGTGTCACTGGTTATAGTTTCACTTACTTTTATTTGCCCATATTGGTTTTGTCGTAATCTCTACCGAGTGACTCATTTATGACTGACATGTAAGAGAGATAGGTCAAGTCTAAACGATATTTGCTATCTCTTTCTGGAGTCAACACATGTAACCTACAATTACATTTCATGTTATCAACATGAACTTCTGAAGAGTTTGCAAGTTACTGGAGCTACAACACGGAACCAGGAACCAACTGTTCCGGCAGCCATGATAGTGACCGCATTACTTGGTTAACTTTTTACATTTTCAAAAATGGAAGAGAAAAGAATATATTTATACGCACTGTGAGGCAGATCATGTGCGAGGGTCGATATGTGTACCCCAAGATGCAGACGGAGTCCTATTAAAACCGCTGGAGTGCCTTGTGTTCACAGCAGGATGCCTGTAAGTCACAAGGCAAAATAAAAGAAAGAGTGGATTGGGTCCAAGTAGTGACTCATTCAGATTTTTAGGAAAACCTGTTAAAGACTTTTATTTTTGGAGGGATGTGCAGGTTTGGTAGTGGGGCGAATCCCTCTCTCCACTCCGGGTTTTGGAAGTGACTCTATGGACACGATTCCAGTTAAATCTGTTAGTTTTTGCCTTGTGTGAGTTTTGGAGTTTGCAAGCTGCAGAGCAGCAGGCTCTGTGCAACCCAGGTCTGTGTGGAGCTAACACAGAGCCAGGGGCTTCAAGGCGGCTGACGCACCCAAGACACACGGTTGTGTCATTGTCCACAGCAATGGGTTGTGAACACGGACTGTGTATATGGATACCCGGCTACGATCCGGAGGATACCACGTCTGTTTTGTGAGTCTGCAAATAAAGACACTGTTTACGTTGAACTTTCTGTGGTCCCTGAATATCTGTCACACTGCACCAACCCCTCTGTACCACAACACAAACTAGATTAAATCTGCCAAGTAAGAGTTGTTAATAGTTTATTTTTTCATCAATTAACACAAAGCAAAGTAAAAGAACAAAAGAAAAATCTAAATCAGATCAAGATTTGTGGTGACCGTTAGTGTTGAGCGATACCGTCCGATACTTGAAAGTATCGGTATCGGAAAGTATCGGCCGATACCGGCAAAGTATCGGATCTAATCCGATACCCGATACCAATACAAGTCAATGGGACTCAAGTATCGGACGGTATCGCTGATGGTTCCCAGGGTCTGAAGGAGAGGAAACTCTCCTTCAGGCCCTGGGATCCATATTAATGTGTAAAATAAAGAATTAAAATAAAAAATATTGCTATACTCACCTCTCCGACGCAGCCTGGACCTCACCGAGGGAACCGGCAGCGTTCTTTGCTTAAAATGCGCGCGTTTACTTCCTTCCGTGACGTCACGGCTTGTGATTGGTCGCGTGCCGCCCATGTGACCGCGACGCGACCAATCACAGCAAGCCGTGACGTAATTTCAGGTCCTGAATGCAGAATTAGGCATTCAGGACCTGAAATTACGTCACGGCTTGCTGTGATTGGTCGCGTCGCGGTCACATGGGCGGCACGCAACCAATCACAAGCCGTGACGTAATTTTAAAATGCGCGCGTTTCCTGCCTCACGTGACGTCACGGCTTGTGATTGGTCGCGTCGCCCATGTGACCGCGACGCGACCAATCACAAGCCGGATCGTAATTTTAAAATCCTGAATGCCTAGAATTAGGCATTGAGGACCTGAAAATTACGTCACGGCTTGCTGTGATTGGTCGCGTCGCGGCCACATGGGCGGCACACGACCAATCACAAGCCGTGACGTCACGGAAGGAAGTAAACGCGCGCATTTTAAGCAAAGAACGCTGCCGGTTCCCTCGGTGAGGTCCAGGCTGCGTCGGAGAGGTGAGTATAGCAATATTTTTTATTTTAATTCTTTATTTTACACATTAATGTTGTTTCGATACTGATACCCGATACCACAAAAGTATCGGATCTCGGTATCGGAATTCCGATACCCGATACTTGCGGTATCGGAATGCTCAACACTAGTGACCGTACATTGCCTTCAAAACAACAATTCTTCTCATTAGAATTTTATACAGTTGTCATAGAAATTCAGCAGGAGGTTGTTCCAAACATATTGGAGAACTATCCACAGATCTTCTTTGGATGTTGCTTGTATAAATCCTTCTGTCTCTTTCTATAATCCCAAGCAAACTTGATCATGTTGAGATCAGGGCTCTGTGGGGCCATATCATCACTTCCAGGACTTCTTGTTCTTCTTTATACTGAAGATAGATCTTGATGACATTGGTTGTATGGTTAGGGTCGTTGAACTGCTGAAGAATAAATTTGGAGAAAATAAGACTCCTCAATTATTTTATTTCATGATGGAAAAGTATTTGTCTGTATTTCTCAAGACACCATAATGTAGATGCAGTGGTCGGCCACGGAAACTTAGTGCAGCAGATGAAAGATACCTCATCCTTGCTTCCCTTTAAAAACGGAAGATGTCCAGCAGTGCCATCAATGCAGAATTCGGTATTCTTACTTGCAGCATTTTTTCCACACCTGCCTAAACTTTTTCCACAGTACTACACATGATAACCAATTGTAATTGTCAAATGGGTTAAAACTTATTGTGAGTTCAAAAAAGTCTGACACTAAAATGAAAGACAAGATAATTAGTGTCTGATTAATTCCACGGGCACAATAGTATTTTGCCAATTGCAATACTTATTTCAGTTCATACAATGTTAAAGAAGTCCTACTCGCCTCTCTGATCCACAGCTGCCTTGTCCCATCTCTCTTTATCGGTTCTACCACAGCTGCCACCAGTCACAGATTAGCTTCTGATCCGTCTAGGATCAGAGACACAGCAGCGGGGAAAAAAACATCAAAACACCAGAACTGCGTCTTTTTTCATCATTGCACTTCCCTAAGAATAGGCAATGAAAGACGATTACAATATCGTATGTACCCCAAAATGGTATCAATAAAAACATCAGCTCACCATGCAAAAAAACACAGATCCATCAGCGGAAATATAAAAATGGTATGGGTCTCATAATCCAATTTTTCGCAAATTTTCAATTTTCTTTTTTTTTCACCATCTAAATAAAAAAGAAATCATACAAATTTGGTATCGGGGTAATCATACCGGGATGGGAAATCATGCTGCTGGGCCATTTTTATAGCAAAATGAGCACCATAAAAAGGATTAGCTTTCTCAGCTCTGCTTCATGCTACATCTAAAAACTATGATTTCGTCACCCAGTAAATTAAGTGCTACAATGTTGGAATCAGGGTCTCTTTTCCTACATTATGCTGCTCTCAGATGAGGTAGCAAAAAACTGGTGAAAGATTTCTGATAAAGCATGACTCCAGAATGTTTTTTTTATTTCAGTGCTGGAGTGGTGTTAATAATCTTAGCTCCCTGACCCCAATCTAATACTTACCAGCTGCCATCTTCAGCTCTTCCCGCCACCACTCCGGTCCCATGCCCCCATCTTGCGACAGCAACTTCTGACTGACCAGAAGTCAAAGGTAACGCTCACAAGTTCTCAGTGTAAGTCTGTGAGATCCTCGTTCTGGAGTTCATCCTGCAAACACTGGAGCGATCCGACAGATCGAGAACTGCTGGAGACCTACAAGAGAGGCACTGGGAACAGCTGAAGACGTCGACTGGTAAGTAGAAGAGTAGGTGTGGGGCACTTGATTTAGACGCACCACTCCTGTGCCGCATTGAAAAAAAAACAAAACTGCTGGAGTGCTGCTTTAAGACAATTAGTATGTAGTTAGCCCCCCTAGTGGTGACTGAAGCAGCTTGAATTTTAGAATTTCAAGAGCATGACCGTGTGGAGAGAAATGGTGGATAGGGTCAATATTTTCCCAAGATTTCTGATTTCTTCCATATATAACAACCAGCAAGTACCGTAGTTTCAGCAAAGAAAATTGTTTTTCTGCATTTGAGATCCTGGTCATAGGCTGTCTATTTAGTTAATGGATTAGGGACCTGGTAAGATACCTTTTTATATAGTGGGCAGCTCTATCATATCTCTCAGCCTGGGGAAAGAAAAGGTGCTATATCAGATTGTATGGAACCGCATTGTATTTGTTCGCATCTGGTGGCAAGCACTAGATCCTGACAGTCACGGTCTACTTCATGTGTAGTTAGAGCCAACAAGGCACTAGATCCTTACAGTCATGGTCTTCTACTTCATGTGTAGTTAGAGCCAGCAAGGCGCTAGATCCTGACAGTCAAGGTCTACTTCATGAGTAGCTAGAGCCTGTAGGGCCTGAGATCTTGATAGTCATGGTCTATTTTATGAGTAGTTAGAGCCCACAAGGCACTAATCCTGACAGTTATGATCTACTTCATGAGTAGTTAGAGCCTGTAAGACCCTAGATCCTGACACTTATGGTCTACTTCATGTGTAGTTAGAGCCAACAAGGCACTAGATCCTTACAGTCATGGTCTATTTCATGAGTAGTTAGAGCCAGCAAGGCACTAGATCCTGACAGTCATGGTCTACTTCATGAGTAGTTAGAGCCTGCAAGGCCTGAGATCTTGATAGTCATGGTCTACTTCATGAGTAGTTAGAGCCAGCAAGACACTAAATTCCGACAGTTATGATCTACTTCATGAGTAGTTAGAGCCAGCAAGACACTAAATTCCGACAGTTATGATCTACTTCATGAGTAGTTAGAGCCTGCAAGGCCCTAGATCCTGACAGTCATGGTCCACTTCATGTGCAGTTAGAGCCAGCAAGGCTTAGATCCTTACAGTCATGGTCTATTTCATGAGCAGTTAGAGCCAGCAAGGCACTAGTTCCTGACAGTCATGGTCTACTTCATGAGTAGTTACAGCCTGCAAGGCCCTAGATCCTGACAAACATGGTCTACTTCGTGTGTAGTTGGAGCCAGCAAGGTACTAGATACTGACACTTATGGTCTACTTCATGTGTAGTTAAAGCCAACAAGGCACTAGATCCTTACAGTCATGGTCTTCTACTTCATGTGTAGTTAGAGCCTGCAAGGCCCTAGAACCTGACACAGTCATGGTTTACTTCATGAGTAGTTAGAGCCTGCAAGGCCCTAGATCCTGACAGTCTTGGTCTACTTCATGAGTAGTTAGAGCCTACAAGGCCCTAGATCCTGATAGTCATGGTCTACTTCATGAGTAGTTAGTGTCAGCAAGCACAGGGTTTTCTTTTGCTTGTTTGAATTTGTTGCTGAAAATGAAGCTGGCTGAGGTCAGTTACACCAAAACCTACTGTTTGGACTGCAATTTTTCCATGCTCTTGCTTCAGAGTGCCCAAAATTCCACTACCAAATCCATTACAAGGAGTCGTCTGGATTTTTTTTTTTTTTTTAAATGGGCTAATAGCAAGAGATGAGAGGAGAGATGAGACAATCTCACAGGATTCGTTTTGGCCGATTCACCTGATTCGATTTGAACTGAATTCTATTTGGACAAATTTGAAAGTGTTCTTAATATGTCTTTATTATGCTCTGAGGTCTCTCCAGAACTCAAAGCATAGTAAATGGAGGGGACGGAAGAAATTAAAAAACTTATAAAATACTATATTCCCATCATAGGCCCACTTTTTATCACATCCAGTCACCGCAGTGCCCTCCGATCTTCCGAACTTTTATCGCTAACTAGACCTCTCACGGTCACGTGATGGGCAACAAATGGCCTCACCCCATGGGGTTACATAGGGAGCAAAGCGTGTCATTTGCGTCATTGACGCTTGTTGCATCCCATATGATTGAGAGATGTCTAATCAGTGTTGGAAATCCAAAGACTGGAAGGAGAAAATGGAGTTCTGAGTGTAGGCAGAACAGATAAGGAAGAGGCAGGCCTAGAAAAGATGAGTAAAGTTTTTGTTATTTTTTTAACTCCTTTTAAACCCTCAAATAATCTAGCAAAATGGCAGCCATATAGAATCCCCAAATTCCTGATTCTGGCAAATCTGACATTTTTGGAAATAATATAATAACCAGCACTCTGCCACCACTTCCTAGCCATTGATGTTGACTTTGCTGCTGCGATTACATGGCCACTGCAGACAATCATTCAATCTCCCTTTACTCATGCTCGGTATTGCAGCTTCTTCCCATTCATTTGAATAAGACAATGCTGAAATTCCAAGCATTGATGCTACAAAATCTAACAATGGAGACTCTGCAGCACTGTGGCCCCTTCAATCAGCTGGTCGTCAGAGGGGCTAAAAGTCAGATCCCCCATGATCTAATATTAATGGCCTATACGAAGCACAGGCCATCAATTTAAAAAAAAATAAAAAAACTTTAAGTTTGTCAAAATATTCTCCTATTTTCTGGCAAAATCCCTTTATGGAAAGTCAAAAGATATATAAATAGTAGATAATAGGTTGCAACACCAGGCAGTACAGATGTCTGGATGCTGAGGTCTGCACTCCATATCTACAGCATATAAATAGATCACAGGAGACACTATCATCAACATAACAGGAAAGACTAAAGTGCTTTAATTGGTCTATCCTGGGAGGGTAGACATGTTTGAGCGAGATACATGGATGAATCATAGATATAGTAGTGTTTCTGCTCAACGTTTTAGCCTCGTTCCATCAGTCCTTAAACTTATACAGGATTCACAGACATCAGTCATTTTATAACGATAATCCCATTTTAGAATATGTCCTAACTCTATGATTAGTGGGAGAGCGACCTTCCGAGTGGGCAGGTGGATATATGCGCCATTGTTCTGGGAAAAAACATGGAAAATTCATAGTGTCCAAAAGGAGTGTTCCTAATGCTGAGGTTTATATCACATCCACAGGAGTGAGAAATGCTGCCAGTTTGGGGTACCTGGAAGAAGAGGAGCCCACAAACAAGTCCTCAGGCACTTATTTTACATAGTTACATAGTTACATAGTTATTAAGGTTGAAAGAAGACTGTAAGTCCATCTAGTTCAACCCATAGCCCATACCTCCCAACCGTCCCGATTTCAGCGTGACAGTCCCGCTTTGGCACCGGGGTCCCGCTGTCCCGCTTCGGGCATTTAAAATCCCGAATTTGCGGCCGCCGGTGAAGCCCCGCCCACTTCCGGGACGTAGAGAGAGCCCGATTAGGTTTGTGGCTGTTTTTTTTTTCTTATACATGCTGGGTCTCCTCCCGACCGATCCCTCCCCCGCCCCCGCCCCCGCCCCCTGTGTGTGCGGCGCTGCCACGCTGAGGAAGAGAGCCAGCAGCGATCAAGATGAGAGGTCAGCGACTCACTACCTGAGGTGTGTGCACAGAGCTCTGGCGTCTCCTGCTCTTAGCTGCTATCCCGGCAGAGAAGGAGAGACGGGGGAGGTGCCGGGACAGTGCAGAGCTGTGAGCAGCCGGAGAAACTGAAGAGCTGCACATGGACAGATCAGCCGCCCCTGCACCACAGAGGAGATTGTGTGTGTGTGTGATGTGTGTGTGTGTGTGAGATGTGTGATGCTGCATTTGTGTGTGTGTCATGTGTGTATGAGGTATCTGGTGTGTGTGATGGCTGGGTGTGTGTGATGGCTGGGTGTGTGTGTGTGATGGCTGGGTGTGTGTGTGTGATGGCTGGGTGTGTGTGTGTGATGGCTGAGTGTGTGTGTGATGGCTGGGTGTGTGTGTGTGTGTGATGGCTGGGTGTGTGTGTGTGTGATGGCTGGGTGTGTGTGATGGCTGGGTGTGTGTGATGGCTGCATGTGTGTGATGGCTGCGTGTGTGTGTGTGTGATGGCTGCGTGTGTGTGTGTGTGTGATGGCTGCGTGTGTGTGTGATGGCTGCGTGTGTGTGTGATGGCTGCATGTGTGTGATGGCTGCGTGTGTGTGTGTGTGATGGCTGCGTGTGTGTGTGTGTGTGATGGCTGCGTGTGTGTGTGTGATGGCTGCGTGTGTGTGTGTGTGATGGCTGCGTGTGTGTGTGTGTGTGATGGCTGCATGTGTGTGTGATGGCTGCGTGTGTGTGTGTGATGGCTGCGTGTGTGTGTGTGATGGCTGCGTGTGTGTGATGACTGCGTGTGTGTGTGATGACTGCGTGTGTGTGATGACTGCGTGTGTGTGTGATGGCTGTGTGTGTGTGTGTGATGGCTGCGTGTGTGTGTGTGATGACTGCGTGTGTGTGGGATGGCTGTGTGTGTGTGATGGCTGCATGTGTGATGCATTTGTGTCAAAGCTGCATGTGTTTGTGAGCTGCGTTTGTGATGCTGCGTGTGTATGTGTGATACTGTGTGTGTGATGCTGCATGTGTGTGAGCTGCGTGCCTGTATGTCATTATACAGTATGGAGAACTGTGGCCATAATACAGTATGGAGCATCATGTGGGGTCATTATACAGTATGGAGCATCATGTGCAGTCATTATACAGTATGGAGCATCATGTGCGGTCATTATACAATATGGAGCATCATGTGCAGCCAGTATACAGTATGGAGCATCATGTGTGGTCATTATACAATATGGAGCATCATGTGCAGTCATTATACAGTATGGAGCATCATGTGCGGTCATTATACAATATGGAGCATCATGTGCGGTCATTATACAGTATGGAGCATCATGTGCGGTCATTATACAGTATGGAGCATCATGTGCGGTCATTATACAGTATGGAGCATCATGTGCGGTCATTATACAGTATGGAGCATCATGTGCGGTCATTATACAATATGGAGCATCATGTGTGGCCATTATACAGTATGGAGCATCATGTGTGTTCATTATACAGTATGGAGCATCATGTGCAGCCAGTATACAGTATGGAGCATCATGTGCGGTCATTATACAATATGGAGCATCATGTGCGGTCATTATACAGTATGGAGCATCATGTGCAGCCAGTATACAGTATGGAGCATCATGTGCGGCCATTATACAGTATGCATGCGGTCATTATACAGTATGGAGCATCATGTGCGGTCATTATACAGTATGGAGCATCATGTGCGGCCATTATACAGTATGGAGCATCATGTGCGGTCATTATACAGTATGGAGCATCATGTGCGGTCATTATACAGTATGGAGCATCATGTGCGGCCATTATACAGTATGCATGCGGTCATTATACAGTATGGAGCGTCATGTGTGTTCATTATACAGTATGGAGCCTCATGTGTGGCCATTATACAGTATGGAGCACTGTGTGGCCATATTTTTTTGTTTATAACTATTGTATATGAAACAGTGTGATCAGCAGTGCTAAATGGGTGTGCTTGGGACGTGGATATGGGTGTGACTAATTATGAATGGGTGTGGTCAGAGGCATGGCCTAAAATTTGCGCGCCGCAAACTTTGTCCCTCTTTCCCATCTTCAAAAGTTGGGAGGTATGCATAGCCTAACCTAACATGCCCTAACATGTTGATCCAGGGGAAGGCAAAAAAACCCCATGTGGCAAAGAGTAACTCCACCATGGGGAAAAAAATTCCTTCCCGACTCCACATACAGCAATCAGACTAGTTCCCTGGATCAACGCCTTATCAAGGAATCTAGTGTATATACCCTGTAACATTATACTTTTCCAGAAAGGTATCCAGTCCCCTCTTAAATTTAATTAATGAATCACTCATTACAACATCATACGGCAGAGAGTTCCATAGTCTCACTGCTCTTACAGTAAAGAATCCACGTCTGTTATTATGCTTAAACCTTCTTTCCTCCAGACGTAGAGGATGCCCCCTTGTCCCTGTCTCAGGTCTATGATTAAAAAGATCATCAGAAAGGTCTTTGTACTGTCCCCTCATATATTTATACATTAACATAAGATCACCCCTTAGTCTTCGTTTTTCCAAACTAAATAGCCCCAAGTGTAATAACCTATCTTGGTATTGCAGACCCCCCAGTCCTCTAATAACCTTGGTCGCTCTTCTCTGCACCCACTCCAGTTCAGCTATGTCTTTCTTATACACCGGAGACCAGAACTGTGCACAGTATTCTAAGTGTGGTCGAACTAGTGACTTGTATAGAGGTAAAATTATGTTCTCCTCATGAGCATCTATGCCTCTTTTAATACATCCCATTATTTTATTTGCCTTTGTAGCAGCTGCCTGACACTGGCCACTGAATATGAGTTTGTCATCCACCCATACACCCAGGTCTTTTTCATTGACGGTTTTGCCCAGAGTTTTAGAATTAAGCACATAGTTATACATCTTATTACTTCTACCCAAGTGCATGACCTTACATTTATCCCCATTTATTTATTTATACTTACATCTTTGCATAACCAAGAACTGGCTGAGAAATACAACACTCACCACCACCTTTAAAAAAACAGGCCTTAAAGGGAATCCGTCAGGGGTTTTTTGCTGTGTAATCTGAAGGCAGCAGGAGATAGAGGCTGAAACACAGAATTCAGGGATGTGTCACTTATCAAAGTACGTGCTATAGTTTAGTAACTATGAAGGATTTATCACTAAGAAATGAACATTGTCAGATTACACTAGTCTGGCAACGCCCCCTCCTCCTGTGATAAGCTCCTCCCTGTCTATGGACTTTGTACACAGAGAGCCTGGTGTGGGCGGGGCTAGCTTCCTCAGCTCTGCTGCATTCTAAATCTAAAAGCTCTGATTGTGTCAGAATGGCTGCATCCAGTAATCTGAGTGATACCTCGTTGGATTCAGCTTCTCTTTGCCTACAATATGATTTTTCCTCAACCCTTCCATTTTCCTATAAGTCATATTGTTCTTCCACTTCTCATGGTCACAACTCTAACAATTATATTTGCGTCTACGGGTATGAAACACGTCTGATATAAGTTATTACCTTTTATCCATAGTTTAATATTTAAAAATACCATTTAAGTTTGACTAAATTGAAGCTGAGGTGCCATAAAGTGCTATTAACATCATCAATAAAGGAACTCTAGTTTGTCTTCTGTCTAGATACAAATTAAAGCATCAATGAAATTATGTAAAAATGTATAAAAGATAAAGATCTACTTTTATAAATAAAATTAGACTCCAAAACATCCCACAACTGACACCCGGCACCCCCATAGATTAGCTGTTCTCAGCTTCAAATAATTTAAAAGCTTTTGCAAGGTGTCATTATGAACCCACATAACTAGAATATGGGTCTCTGACCCTACATTATACTGCTTTCAGATCACATAGCAAAAAGATAGCTGACAGATTCTTTAAAGGGAATCTATCACCAGGTTTTTGCTGCCTCACCTGAGAGCAGCATAATGTAGGGACAGAGACCCTGATTCCAGCAATGTATCAGTTGCTGTGCTGCTTGCTATCATTTTGATAAAATCACAGTTTTTCTCTGCTGCTTATCTAGCCGTTGTTTGTTGAGCTCTGTATAACCCCGCCCCCACACCACTGATTGACTGTTTTCTGCCCATGTACAGTGTACACAGAAAGCAGCCAAACAGTGATGGGGTGGAGTTATTCAGAGCTCATAAATATGCAGGACTACCTGGCAACAGTTTTTACTTGTCTTCTAGTGATAATCTGCTGCTGTTAAATCAGTGATTGAAACAAAACCACACTAAGCAGCCCAGTAAGTGACACATCACTGGAATCAGGGTCTCTGTCTCTACATTATTCTTCTCTCAGATTAGGTGCCAAAAACCTGGTGACAGATTCCCTTTAAGAGTTTATGATATCAGAAAGAAGACTGCAGTGGAAATCTGCCCATTTCAAATGATGACTGGTCATTTCCTTAAGTGTGCAGTAGTGTCTTAAGCAGCAGGTTACCTGAGGACAAACAATCTCATTATCTATTTATCCCCATTCGCTCTGTTGGATGTGTCAATGCCTTTGTGTGTCTAATCATTGCGTTCTGCATGCATTGTCAATCCTGTTTCACAATCCAGTACACTTTGCAGGCACAACTATTTAACCATTTATTGCACATACTTTCTATATTTATATATAAGATTAATCGATTTGCAGATCACTATAGCGAGCGTTATTGAACAAGGGCCATTTTTTTCTAATTAAATAATTAAATCACAAAAACTTTTTTTTTTAATTTAGAAATTGTCTAAAAAAAAAGGGGGCGGACTTTGTGAGTAGCACATTTCTTTATTGCAGGCAGGTTGTCTCTAAATCATGTTTTGATACTTGGCCTTTTGGTGACCTACTAATCCTATTCATATCCCCAAATAGTTCTTTGGTCCTTATTTAAGTGTTATCTTTTTTCTAACTATGTCTTCTAGAAAGGTAAAGTTTAACCTCTCCCAAAAGAAAAAATACATTTCTTAAAGTAGGTAACCCCCGAGATCACATTTTTTTAGATCATACATGTGCGAGACTGCTCTTTTTTTTTTAGAGGACCACCTTCCTACAGCCATTTATCACTGTTTATTGATCATCTTAGAATTCTCACTGAACATTTGTATCATTGCCAAATATTGCATGAAAGTGGCATGACTGAATGGATGTGATGAGTGACATAGCATCGCAGCCCAGGGTCCCATACCTCTCACACTTTTCTTACTGCTGCCCTCCTTCTCTAAAACAAGATTAAATTGCTTTTGGTGCACATAATAGTCTAATATGATGTAGTGCTATTGCCGGCGACCCTGCACGGTATTCCCTCTTCCCTCCATGCAGGGAAGCCGGCTTACTCATTGTCTCGGTCCCCGGTCCGGCCCCCGGCCTGTTCCTGTCTCCTGCTTCCTGCTGCTGTGTATGTCGCACTGAGTGGTGGTGGCGTGCCCAGTCCACGCATGGCGCACACCTCTGTTCTTAACGGGGCATCGCAATCACATGGTAAATGCCCACAACTGACAACTAGGAGGCATTTAGTACAAAAGGCACCCTCGCCAATAAGGAGGTGCCTGAGCAACCTCTGTAGTTACTATTAGGTGGTTTAGTGTGTACAAATGTATGCTGCCAGGTACCCTGTCCCTAGTCTATTAATGTTTCCGTATCCTGTGTCCCGTTAGTCCAGCATAGTTAGTCATTGTTCCAGTGCCCACTTCGGCGGTGTCCCTACCCAAAACTGCATCGGCCATACCTGATCTGTTTCCTGAGACCAGTGTGTCTGAACCTGACCTTGTGGCCATCCCGTCTGCTTTCCAGAGACCGCACAGTCTGATCCTGTCCCCGTGGCCGTCCCGTCTGCTATCCGGAGACTGCGCAGTCTGAATCTGTCTTAGTAGCCGTTCTGTCCACTCAGTCTGAACCTATCCTAGTGGCCGTCCTGCTGTCTATGAATCGGAGTAAACGGCTAGACCCTTGGGGTCAACTGCTACTGCCGGACGCCAACCAGAAGTGATATCTGGCAGCTACCTTCTGCACAAGCCTGACCTCACCACTACAGGCTCCAGTTTACACCAAGGTAACTGCTTAGCCTTGTCCCTCCAGGATAGGTCCGATTCGTGGCACAGTGGGTCCATGGACGACGTGCGCCACCTGCGTGAATAACATATGGCTTGGAACTTCCCTGATTCTCATACTTTTTAACTTTGTATTTTTTTTATTTAAGTAAGCAATTTCTTTTAATCAGTACTCTGCCAGCACTATAGGTACAATATACAGCATGGATAGACCCTGCCAGTCTACCAATGGTTTGCTTGCCTTGAACTAAAAAGGTCAGCAATCTGGCATACCTGCATGTAGTTTAACCAACAAGAGTGCAGACAAGAAGAGACAAAGACCCACCCCACTTTCTATAGTCTTGGCATCTCTGCTGATGGAGGATTACACTTGACAACAGGCAATAGATAGTACTTTAGTCAAAAGATAGACATCTAGTGCATCGCCACTTTGGAATATATTCTTTTTTTTGAAAAGTGATTTTTAGATTGTCTATTTGACACATTACCTATCAAATGAGATCATCTTGCTGAAGGTACAGGGAACATTTAAATGGTATAATTGGAAAAAAAATCTAGTAGTTTTCCATATACGTCTAAATGGAAAAAAAAAGATGTTACTTAGACAATAACCCAGACGTTAACTTAAAATAAGTGACTCATGGTTTAAAGGGTCCCTGGTTTGAAGTTAATAATTATTCCATTAGAGACATCATTCACCTATTACTAACCACCACCCCCCTTCTGTTAGATTTACCACCTCTCACATGAAATCATAGATTTTGCACACATGATGCAATGGTCTCATCCTCTTCCGTCAGACACATACACAATGCTGATGATGACTTGAACAGATTCCCAATACTTGGTGAGTCAGGGGCAAACGATTCACGACCAATCACCAACTTTACATTGTTCTTGTAACAATCCCGGAAGATACTTGACAGTTTGAGAAAGAACTGAAGGAGATAAAGTCACCCCAAGCTATGTTATCCAACAGGAGGTTCTTTTATGTCAGATGGAAAGAAAGGAGAGTAAAGATGAAAGATGATTATGATGAGTCAGTGAAGAGGAGGAAGGATGTGAGCCTACACATGCTCGCTCCACACCGGTGCACATACACTAATAGCTTTATCACCTATATCACTACTGCCTGCAGCACATTGGTTACTAGACATATAGAAACCAAGATATAGAATCATTCATCACTGAAGGAAAACAGAGCTGACTCATTAATGTGTGCTACCTTCTTTTAGAATCATCTTTCAGGAAAGCTTCATTTTTTGATTGAAACAACATCCAGGGCTCTAAAAAAATGTGACCGAAGTCACACCAAAACAGCGCACAAGGCGAGGATTCATGTGGACCCTTCCCGGAGGAGCGGGTCCCCAATAAACCATCCAGGTCCCTCTGAGCCAGAAGGCCACAGCAAGGGTTAGGGATCTTCGATGCTCTTCCTAGCCGAGGCCGGGGGGAGAGCCATTTTCGTGCTCCCAGCGTCCATCCAGACTCTCACCCTAGTGGAGATGGGAGCCCTGTTTCATGTTGGTTTCTCAGCCCTAAGCTAACCGGACCTTCGACCGGGTTTAAAAAAAATTCCCATTCCTAAACCGAAGGCCAGGAATAGGAGTAGGGTGCTCAAGAAATTATGAAAGGCTACGTGCGGCGTGCTATGGAGTCTAAGACTTACCTGGGATTTCACTCCAAGTAAGCTCAGACTCCCACCAGGGTGACCACTCCTGGGGCACAATGCACCATAAGCCCTCACACTTACCCATCGTAGTGACTTCGATCCTGGGGGGCCATGGTTTCTACCAGATGACTGTATGAGCCACCTGGTGTACTAGCAAGTGCGCCAACCCAGTATGTATTGTGTATCAATGTACTAAGGTGGTAGGAGCAGGCCACCTTTTCGAAAGATACTACACTTGATCTTAGCCAAAAGGCCGAGAAAGGAAAGCTTCATAGTCCATGTAATTCATCCACGCTTAGCACTTTTCTATGACAACTTTGATGTTCCTTTGAATGTCAGTGGGCAGATTGCCTTTTATACCCTTATTAATGGCTCGGATTCAAAAACACAGGTAGATTTAGTAACTTGTAATTTAGGAAATTATTCCTTTACAACAGTAGAAACAATTAGAGAATATGATTTTCAGGAAAGAGTAATGCATTCAGGTTATCTCCACCAAACATCTTCTTTCCAATGATAATTACAGTACCATCATGGGACAGGCAGTAGACTCCATATACTGTAGATTATCCCACAAATAGTTTGGGGTTTGGTACACTTTAATTCTTATGGCCAGTAATACAATGGGCATTTTTTTTTTGGCCTTTTCTGCAGCAATTCCTTTTTGTTCCAGGAAAGATTAGAGAAAGCTACCTGCTGCCCAATTATTTTGCCTTATCTGATTCAGTTTCAGCCATGGGCAGAAGTCACCCATGAGATATCTGGTCATGGAATGACTCAAGGGGTTTACCTGATGTAGGAGCTAATAACTTGCACTTTAAGGCCTCTTTCACACTTCAGTCTTTTGGCGTCAGTTTGAATCCACCGTTTTCATCAAATAGCGGATCCGCCATTTTTTTTGGCGGATCCGCTATTTTCCCATAGACTTGCATTAGTGACGGATGGTCGTCCGTTCCATCCGCCATGTGACGGATCCGTCGAAATTTGGCAGACGTCATCTAGACATAGACGGACATTATAACGTTTTTTGTCTGCGCTGAAATGGCGGTTCGCGACGGATCCGTCGCATCCGCCATTCCATAGAATGGCCGCCTATGGGCGACGGATTTGTCGCGACCGTCATTTCGGCGGATCCGTCGCCCCAATCCGCTTTTTCAATTGCGCATGCTCCAAAAAGTAGATACTTTTCCCAGACAACCCCCAAGTAATGGATCCGTCAAAAAAACGGATCCATTAGAACCGTTTTCTCAACAATTGTGACGGATCCGTCGATCCGTCACTATGTCGGAGCAGACTGACGCCAAACAACTGAAGTGTGAAAGAAGCCTAAGAAGGAAAAGCACCATAAATGGTGTAGATAAATGGGTGCCAAAATGTAAAACTTTCAAGGTTTGTTCCTAATTACACTAATTAGACTGTATAAAGACATAAATAGTACAGAAACCCTTCAAGGACTTTGGTGGCTTTTGATCAAAGCATCATTTTGGGGGTTTGTTCCATTTCTTAGACAGGGAGAAATAGAGAACAGCTCCAAAAAAATCAAATAGTCCAACATATTATTCAAATAATACATACAGAAGCCAAAATATGGGGGTTCAAGAACCTTTGGACCCCTAAATATAAATTTGTATTTTTAATCAGGCCCTGTGGGTTATGAATGATAGGTATAGGATAGTGATGAGTGAATCTTTTCTAATTCAAATTCGCCATCGTTGACAAATTTGTCTGGGAAATTAAATTGGCAGCAAATTGATTTACCGCAAATCAAAAGAATTCCAAAACCTGAAAACACGTGTTTGACACTCTGACTCTTACGTCCTTTCACGCTTTGCATTTTTGCTGCATTTTTCTCTGCAACCAAAACCTGTTCTTTCGGCAGTAAAAAAACACTCCATTCAAAACACCCATTTTATCCGTGTCTTAATCACCAAAAACAATTCAAAAACACTGCGAAAATGCCACAAAAATTTCTGTTTTACAGTTTTTTTTACACTTTCTCATTGCTTTCTATGGGTGAAAAAAAATGATGAAATCGTTGACATGATACAGATTTAAAAAACGCGGTTCTCAAATTAAGTATTAAAAACAAGCGTCTATATGAGATTTGCATAAAAATACAGCAAAAACATGCTGCAAAAATGCAAAGTGTGAACATAGCCTGAAAATAAAAATTCTCTCCTAATTTCTGCAGCTAGGCTGTGAGCTGTCTCATTCTCTCACTCTCCAGATTCACCAACATTAGCTGCTGCATTTCCTGTTTCTGCTTTTATACAGGCTTTGATACTCTTTCCTGATTGGCTGTGCTATACCATGTAATATAATGGCTTCAAGGCAGTATGTGGAAGCATGTCCGGCTGCATGAAATGTCATGTGATTGACATTTTCTTCTTATCTCTACGGTCGAGCTGTGAGCTCTGAAGTCCTCTTACAGTCTAGATTCACCAAAAATGGCTGCTGCATTTCCTGTTTCTGCTTTTATACAGGCTTTGATACTCTTTCCTGATTGGCTAAGCTATACCATGTAATATGATGGCTTCAATGCAGTATGTGGAAGCATGTCCAGCTGCATGAAATGTCATGTGATTGACATTTTCTTCTTATCTCTACAGTCGACCTGTGAGCTCTGACGTCCTCTTACAATCTAGATTCACCAAAAATGGCTGCTGCATTTCCTGCTTCTGCTTTTATACAGGCTATAATATTTTCTCCTTACTGCTTCTGCTATACCATGTGATGGGGCAAAAGTATTATGGGAAAGCTTACCTGGCCACACATAACGTGATGTGATTTTTCACTGCCCAATTCAATTTTCTGTATTTCGTAAAATGGCGATTTGAACTAAGTGTTGAATTTGCAGGTTTCGTAGAATTCCAAAAAATTCAAGTCAAATTTGATTTGATTAGATTTGATTCATTCATCTCAAGTATAGGATGTTTAAAGCTCTGGATGATAGCACTGAGACAATTGCCCCATTTAGACTTCTTACATCCTCATTTTATGATATTGTGGGGGGTTTTTTGCAAAGGTTATTGTTGTTTCAAGGTAACATGGGTAATATATGGTTATTACTGTCAGACTATGTACTCTCTTACTAAAGGTTAGCTTGACGGGCCGGCAGGGACCATTTGTGCGTTTCGCTGACTCAGCTCGTTACTATGTTTTCCTATTGCCCCAAGGGTTGTAGTATTGAGTGTCCATGACTCTTAAGGCCAGGAAGCTTAAAAAAATCCCATAACAAGTTCAGATAGTAAGAGGAGACTTTCCCACTAATAACCTCACGTAAAAATTCCAGATTGCCAGTTCCTGCCTGTATCCCTTTTATTTTAAGTTCCGGCGTCACTGCTGAGAAAAACATTAAAGAAAGAAAAAATGTGAATTTGCTGCGTCTGTATTAAATTTCTTCATAAAATGACTCATCACATTGTTTTATGGAAAATCAAAGCATTCAGACGTCAATTTTCATTCAAATTAATGTAATTATGAGGGTTTTATTATGTGCCAGTGTTTTGTGATTCATCCCTACTTGCACATACATCATTATGATGAACAAGATTATAGGAAATTGACTTACTGGAAGTTTTATGGACTGTCATTTTTTGGTCCACCTTGATAACCCCAATAATAGCAAACATCGTTTAGGGAAGCCAAACCTGGCTATGGTACAGTACATACTCTACAGTATAATACATATTTAGCTTTACAGTACATGGCCGAGTAACATATGGATGCAACAGGTCCATCAAAAAGGTGAAGTCCAAATGTCCCCAGAATTGTATATTAACTTTCCTTCTCTTGGGGTCGAGATTAAAAATGGAACTTATAATGAATGGTACTTTATACAAAAGCCAGCTGATGGAAAATGTCCAAATTTGTTTGTGTTAGAAGTTTTCAGCTAATGAGATGCCCATGCTGGACTGTAGGTAGAGAGTTACCTTCTTGCTCTAGGCCAGAGAAACCAAGGAGAGTCCAAGGAAAGACCAAGGAGAGACCAAGGAAATACCAAGGAAAGTCCTAGGAGAGACCTGCCCACAGGCTGCCCCGAAGCACAAACATTTTCCTCATCATAGAGACAGACAGGCAGCCAGAGAGAGAGAAATAGCCAGAGAGTGAGATAGAGAGAGACAGCCAAAGAGACAGCCAGAGAGAGGAAGACAGCCAGCCACAGAGAGAGACAGCCAGAGAGACAACCAGCCAGAAAGAGAGCCACTGAGAGAGACAGCCAGAT
The DNA here is from genome assembly GCF_051348905.1 of Ranitomeya variabilis. Lineage (NCBI taxonomy): Eukaryota > Metazoa > Chordata > Amphibia > Anura > Dendrobatidae > Ranitomeya > Ranitomeya variabilis. Next base: position 298,149,964 of record NC_135235.1, read on the forward strand.
AGAGAGGCAGCCAAAGAGATACAACCAGCCAGAAAGAGAGCCATCAAGAGAGAAAGAGACAGCCAGAGAGAGAGAGTCAGCCAGAGAGAGATAGAGAGACAGCCAGAGAGAGATAGCCAAAGGGAGATACATCCAGAGAAAGGGAGACAGTCAGGGAGAGAGAGATAGCCAGACAGAGAGAGACAGCCAGAGAGGGAGAAAGATAACGAGAGACAGCCAGAAAGACAGATAGACAGCCAAAGAGACAGAGAGACAGCCAAACAGAGACAGTCAGAGAGAGACCGACAGACAGAGAGTCTCTCTGTGTCTATCTCTCTAATTCTCTCTCCCTATCTGTCTCTCTGGCTGTCTCTGTCTAGCTGTCCCTCTCTCTGGCTGTCTCTCTCTATCTGTCTCTCTATGGCTGTCTCTCTGTCTGGCTGTCTCTCTCAGACAGCTGGTGGCTGCTATTACCAGGCTCGGAAGGTCCATGGCTAATGAGCCCTTCCCAGCCTAAAAATACTAGCCTGAAACAGCCTCAGAATTGGTGCGTCTATTAGATGTGCCAATTCTGGCGCTTTGCCCAGTGATCCTGACTATTATACACTACTTTTCCCAGTTGTATGTTCACTTCAAGTGTGTAGTTAGTGATCCCAATAATTATTTGTTGTGCCCCCAGCTTCTATTATGCATTGGCTGTTTTTTGGTGATTTCTTATATCTCTAAGTGGTGGCACACGATTTTACCATAATGAACATACAGGCAAGGGAAGCGGCTTGGATCAGTCAGGTTTCCTATATTTTTGATACTACACTAAATGACAAAGTAGATCACACTTTTCATAAACTTTCATCTGAATTAATGAATCTTCACGAATCAGAAGTCAAAAGTTGTTGGAATATTAAAAGCTTAGAAGAGTATCTGAAATTAGGTCTGGTACCTAGGGGCCTCAGGGTGCTATTTTTTCCTGCTTGGGTGGTGGACTGTTATGATCCTAGTGGCTGAGGATCACAAAACGGACTAGCTAAGTTTATGAACATAGACACGAGCTCTAGGGAGGTGGTAACTGGACTGACCGCAAACCTGATCCTAACCAACACACTAAAGGTAGCTGATGAACGTGCCTAAAATCCTGGACGTCTCGACACAGCCTGATAAACTATCTACTCCTGGAAGGAAAGTAAGACCTCACTTGCCTCAAGAGAAATCACCCCAAAGATATAGGAAGCCCCCAACAAATAATAACGGTGAGGTAAGGGGAAAACACAAATGTAGAAATGAAAACAGATTCAGCAAATGAGGCCCGCTAGTACTAGACAGCAGAAGACAGATAGGGAACTGTGCGGTCAGTAAAAAACCCTATGAAAAATATCCACGCTGAGAATACAAGAACCCCCACACCAGCTAACGGTGTGAGGGGAGAAACTCAGCCCCCTAGAGCTACCAGCAAGCAAGGAAATCACATATTAGCAAGCTGGACAAGAAAACAAAAATAAACCAAGAAACATATGACCACTGATGGTCAAAAAAAGAACCAAGCAAAACTTAGCTTCTCTTGAAGAGACTGATAACAAAGAACTGCAGGAGAGCTCCAAAATAGCACTGAAGACATTGACAGCAGGCAACAACTGAGAGTCCAGGAGAACTAAATAGGAAACCAGCTAACAGATAACAAGACAGCTGATCAGCCTCAGACCTGCAGAATGACACAAAGAACCACCAGAGGGAGCCCAAAGACAGCACTCACACAGTACCAGTTGTGACCACAAGAGGGAGCCCAAAAACAGAGTTCACAACAGTACCCCCCCCCCTTGAGGAGGGGTCACCGAACCCTCATCAAAACCCCCAGGGTGATCAGGATGAGCCACATGGAAGGCATGAACCAAATCGGCCGCATGAACATCAGAGGCGACAACCCAGGAATTATCCTCCTGACCATAGCCCTTCCACTTAACCAAATACTGAAGCCTCCGTCTAGAAATACGAGAATCCAAGATCTTCTCCACCACGTACTCCAATTCGCCCTCAACCAGCACCGGAGCAGGGGGTTCAACAGAAGGAACCACAGGCACCACATACCTCCGCAACAAAGACCTATGGAACACGTTATGAATGGCAAACGACACTGGGAGGTCCAAACGAAATGACACTGGGTTAAGGATTTCCAAAATCTTATAAGGACCGATGAAGCGAGGCTTGAATTTAGGAGAGGAAACCTTCATAGGAACATACCGAGAAGACAGCCACACCAAATCCCCAACAAGAAGTCGGGGACCCACACCGCGACGGCGGTTGGCAAAGCGCTGAGCCTTCTCCTGTGACAACTTCAAATTGTCCACCACATGGTTCCAAATCTGTTGCAACCTATCCACCACAGAATCCACCCCAGGACAGTCAGAAGGCTCAACCTGACCCGAGGAAAAATGAGGATGAAAACCAGAATTGCAGAAAAAAGGCGAAACCAAAGTAGCAGAACTAGCCTGATTATTAAGGGCAAACTCGGCCAACGGCAAAAAAGTCACCCAGTCATCCTGATCAGCAGAAACAAAACATCTTAAATAAGTTTCCAAGGTCTGATTAGTTCGCTCGGTTTGGCCATTCGTCTGAGGATGGAAGGCCGACGAAAAAGACAAATCAATGCCCATCTTAGCACAAAAGATCCGCCAAAATCTGGACACAAACTGGGATCCTCTGTCAGACACAATATTTTCAGGAATGCCGTGCAAGCGAACCACATTCTGAAAAAATAGAGGAACCAAATCGGAGGAGGAAGGCAACTTAGGCAAGGGCACCAAATGGACCATTTTGGAAACACGATCACACACCACCCAAATGACAGACATTCTCTGAGAGACTGGAAGATCCGAAATAAAATCCATGGAAATGTGCGTCCAAGGCCTCTTCGGGACAGGCAAAGGAAAAAGCAAACCGCTGGCACGAGAACAGCAAGGCTTAGCCCGAGCACAAATCCCACAGGACTGCACAAAGGAACGCACATCCCGCGACAAGGAAGGCCACCAGAAGGACCTAGCCACCAAATCTCTGGTACCAAAAATCCCAGGATGGCCTGCCAACACCGAAGAATGAACCTCGGAAATAACTCTGCTGGTCCATCTATCTGGGACAAACAGTCTCTCTGGTGGGCAACGGTCAGGTCTATCCGCCTGAAATTTCTGCAGCACTCGTCGCAAATCTGGGGAAATGGCAGACAAAATCACTCCCTCTCTGAGGATACCAGCCGGCTCTGAAACTCCCGGAGAGTCAGGCACAAAACTCCTAGAAAGAGCATCAGCCTTCACGTTCTTCGAACCAGGCAGGTACGAGACCACGAAATCGAAACGGGAGAAAAACAACGACCAACGAGCCTGTCTAGGATTCAGCCGCTTGGCAGACTCGAGATAAATCAGATTTTTGTGATCAGTCAAGACCACTACACGATGCTTAGCTCCCTCGAGCCAATGTCGCCACTCCTCAAATGCCCACTTCATAGCCAACAACTCCCGATTACCAACATCATAATTCCGCTCGGCAGGCGAAAACTTTCTTGAAAAGAAAGCACAAGGCTTCATCACAGAGCAATCAGAGCTTCTCTGCGACAAAACAGCCCCTGCTCCAATCTCAGAAGCATCAACCTCGACCTGAAAAGGAAGAGAGATATCAGGCTGACACAAAACTGGAGCCAAAGAAAACCAGCGCTTCAGCTCCCGAAAGGCTTCCACGGCCGCAGGAGACCAATTAGTCACATCAGAACCCTTCTTGGTCAAATCCGTCAAGGGTTTAACCACGCCAGAAAAATTAGCAATGAAGCAACGGTAAAAATTAGCAAAACCCAAGAACTTCTGAAGACTCTTAACAGATGTAGGCTGAGTCCAGTCATGAGTAGCCTGGACCTTGACTGGGTCCATCTCAATAGAAGGAGAAAAAATAAAACCCAAAGAGGAAACCTTCTGTACTCCAAAGAGACATTTTGAGCCCTTCACAAATAAGGCATTAGCACGCAGGACCTGAAATACCATCCTGACCTGCTTCACATGGGACTCCCAGTCCTCAGAAAAGACCAAAATGTCATCCAGATACACAATCATAAATTTATCCAGATATTCTCGGAAGATGTCATGCATGAAGGACTGGAACACAGAAGGAGCATTAGAGAGTCCAAAAGGCATCACCAAGTACTCAAAATGGCCTTCGGGCGTATTAAATGCTGTTTTCCATTCATCCCCCTGCTTAATGCGCACAAGGTTATACGCACCACGAAGATCTATCTTGGTGAACCAACTGGACCCCTTAATCCGAGCAAACAGATCAGACAACAATGGCAAAGGATACTGAAATTTGACCGTGATTTTATTTAGAAGACGATAATCTATACAAGGTCTCAGAGAACCATCCTTCTTGGCCACAAAAAAGAATCCTGCACCAAGAGGGGAGGAGGACGGGCGAATATGTCCCTTCTCTAAAGACTCCTTTATATAGCTCCGCATTGCGGCATGTTCTGGTACAGACAAATTAAAAAGTCGTCCCTTAGGGAACTTACTACCAGGAATCAAATTTATAGCACAATTACAATCCCTGTGAGGAGGCAGGGCACCGGATCTGGGCTCATCAAATACATCCTGGTAGTCCGACAAAAACTCAGGGACCTCAGAAGGAGTGGAAGAAGCAATTGATACAAAAGGAGCAACGCCATGAATCCCCTGGCAACCCCAACTTGACACAGACATAGCTTTCCAACCCAGAACTGGATTATGGGCCTGCAGCCATGGCAGACCCAACACGACAACATCATGCAAATTATGCAGCACAAGAAAGCGAATCACCTCCTGATGCACAGGAGTCATGCACATGGTCACTTGAGTCCAATATTGAGGCTTATTCTCAGCCAATGGTGTAGCATCAATTCCCCTCAGTGGAATAGGGAATTCCAAAGGCTCCAGGACAAAACCACAGCGCCTGGCAAACGACAAATCCATCAGATTCAGGGCAGCACCTGAATCCACAAAAGCCATAACCGAGTAGGATGACAAAGAACAAATTAAAGTAACAGACAAAATGAATTTAGGCTGTATAGTACCAATGGTGACAGGTTTAGCGATTTTTTTAACGCGCTTAGAGCATGCTGAGTGTTGTGAAATTGGATTTTGGGCTCCCCCTGTGGCCACTGGTGGAATTGAACTGGTGTGCATCATCCTCTCTGTTCACCTGTTCCCATCAGGATGTGGGAGTCGCTATTTAGCCTTGCTCCTCTGTCACTTCCATGCCGGTCAACATTGTAATCAGAAGCCTTTCTGTGCATGTTCCTGCTGCTAGACAACTCCCAGCTAAGTTGGACTTTAGTCCTTGTTTGTTTTTGCATTTTGTTCCAGTTCACAGCTGTAGTTTCGTTTCTGTGTCTGGAAAGCTCTTGTGATCTGAAATTGCCACTCTGATGTTATGAGTTAATACTAGAGTCTAAAAGTAATTTCAGGATGGTGTTTTGATAGGGTTTTCAGCTGACCATGAAAGTGCCCTTTCTGTCTTCCTGCTATCTAGTAAGCGGACCTCAATTTTGCTAAACCTATTTTCATACTACGTTTGTCATTTCATCTAAAATCACCGCCAATATTTGTGGGGGCCTCTGTCTGCCTTTCGGGGAAATTTCTCTAGAGGTGAGCCAGGACTATATTTTCCTCTGCCAGGATTAGTTAGTCCTCCGGCCGGCGCTGGGCGTCTAGGGATAAAACGCAGGCTACGCTACCCGGCTACTGTTAGTTGTGCGGCAGGTTTAGTTCATGGTCAGTTTAGTTTCCATCCTTCCAAGAGCTAGTTCTTATGTTTGCTGGGCTATGTTCTCTTGCCATTGAGAACCATAACAGTTTGACCGGCCAAAAAGGGTTAAATTAATTGACAGAGAAAGGAGAGAAAAAAGAAGTCTGCTGAAGATTTTTTTTTTTTTTTTTTTTCAGTTCTGAGTGTGCTTGTAATTGAATCTCTCGCAAGTCTGCCTATATTGCAGCCTTTCTCTCTCTCTCTCCTTCTAATCCTGGAATGGCTCTGTGTTCACCTGTTTAAAATGGATATTCAGAGTTTAGCTGCAGGTTTGAATAATCTCACCACGAAAGTTCAAAATTTACAAGATTTTGTTGTTCATGTTCCTATATCTGAACCTAGAATTCCTTTGCCTGAATTTTTCTCGGGGAATAGATCTTGCTTTCAAAATTTCAAAAATAATTGCAAGTTGTTTTTGTCCCTGAAATCTCGCTCTGCTGGAGATCCTGCTCAGCAGGTCAGGATTGTGATTTCCTTGCTCCGGGGCGACCCTCAGGATTGGGCTTTTGCATTGGCTCCAGGGGATCCTGCGTTGCTCAATGTGGATGCGTTTTTTCTGGCCTTGGGGTTGCTTTATGAGGAACCTCAGTTAGAACTTCAGGCGGAAAAGGCCTTGATGTCCCTATCTCAGGGGCAAGACGAAGCTGAAATATACTGCCAGAAATTCCATAAATGGGCTGTGCTTACTCAGTGGAATGAGTGCGCCCTGGCGGCGAATTTCAGAGAGGGTCTCTCTGATGCCATTAAGGATGTTATGGTGGGGTTCCCTGTGCCTGCGGGTCTGAATGAGTCCATGACAATGGCTATCCAGATCGATAGGCGTCTGCGGGAGCGCAAACCTGTGCACCATTTGGCGGTGTTTACTGAGAAGACGCCAGAGAATATGCAATGTGATAGAATTCTGTCCAGAAGTGAATGGCAGAATTTTAGACGAAAAAATGGGTTGTGCTTCTATTGCGGTGATTCAACTCATGTTATATCAGCATGCTCTAAGCGTACTAAGAAGCTTGATAAGTCTGTTTCAATTGGCACTTTACAGTCTAAGTTTATTCTTTCTGTGACCCTGATTTGTTCTTTATCATCTATTACCGCGGATGCCTATGTCGACTCTGGCGCCGCTTTGAGTCTTATGGATTGGTCCTTTGCCAAACGCTGTGGGTATGATTTGGAGCCTCTTGAAACTCCTATACCCCTGAAGGGGATTGACTCCACCCCATTGGCTAGCAATAAACCACAATACTGGACACAAGTAACTATGCGGATTAATCCGGATCACCAGGAGATTATTCGCTTTCTTGTGCTGTATAACCTACATGATGTGTTGGTGCTTGGATTGCCATGGCTGCAATCTCATAACCCAGTCCTTGACTGGAAAGCTATGTCTGTGTTAAGCTGGGGATGTAAGGGGACGCATGGGGACGTACCTGTGGTTTCCATTTCATCATCTATTCCCTCTGAGATTCCTGAATTCTTGACTGAATATCGTGACGTTTTTGAAGAACCTAAGCTTGGTTCATTACCTCCGCACCGGGAGTGCGATTGTGCCATAGATTTGATTCCGGGTAGTAAATACCCTAAGGGTCGTTTATTTAATCTGTCTGTGCCTGAGCATGCTGCTATGCGAGAATATATAAAGGAGTCCTTGGAAAAGGGACATATTCGTCCTTCGTCATCTCCCTTAGGAGCCGGTTTTTTCTTTGTGGCTAAGAAAGATGGCTCTTTGAGGCCGTGCATTGATTATCGGCTTTTGAATAAAATCACGGTTAAATATCAATATCCGTTGCCACTGCTGACTGATTTGTTTGCTCGCATAAAGGGGGCCAAGTGGTTCTCTAAGATAGATCTCCGTGGGGCGTATAATTTGGTGCGAATTAAGCAGGGGGATGAGTGGAAAACCGCATTTAATACGCCCGAGGGCCACTTTGAGTATTTGGTGATGCCTTTTGGTCTTTCAAATGCCCCTTCAGTCTTTCAGTCCTTTATGCATGACATTTTCCGTGATTATTTGGATAAATTTATGATTGTGTATCTGGATGATATTTTGATTTTTTCGGATGACTGGGACTCTCATGTCCAGCAGGTCAGGAGGGTTTTTCAGGTTTTGCGGTCTAATTCCTTGTGTGTGAAGGGTTCTAAGTGCGTTTTTGGGGTTCAAAAGATTTCCTTTTTGGGATATATTTTTTCCCCCTCTTCCATCGAGATGGATCCTGTCAAGGTTCAGGCTATTTGTGATTGGACGCAACCCTCTTCTCTTAAGAGTCTTCAGAAATTTTTGGGCTTTGCTAACTTTTATCGTCGATTTATTGCTGGTTTTTCTGATGTTGTTAAGCCATTGACTGATTTGACTAAGAAGGGTGCTGATGTTGCTGATTGGTCCCCTGCTGCTGTGGAGGCCTTTCGGGAGCTTAAGCGCCGCTTTTCTTCCGCCCCTGTGTTGCGTCAGCCTGATGTTGCTCTTCCTTTTCAGGTTGAGGTCGACGCTTCTGAAATCGGAGCTGGGGCGGTTTTGTCGCAGAGAAGTTCCGATTGCTCCGTGATGAGACCTTGTGCTTTTTTCTCGCGTAAATTTTCGCCCGCCGAGTGGAATTATGATGTTGGGAATCGGGAGCTTTTGGCCATGAAGTGGGCTTTTGAGGAGTGGCGTCATTGGCTTGAGGGGGCTAGACATCAGGTGGTGGTATTGACTGACCACAAAAATCTAATCTATCTTGAGTCCGCCAGACGCCTGAATCCTAGACAGGCGCGCTGGTCGTTGTTTTTCTCTCGGTTTAATTTTGTGGTGTCCTACCTGCCGGGTTCTAAGAATGTTAAGGCGGATGCCCTTTCTAGGAGTTTTGAGCCTGACTCCCCTGGTAATTCTGAACCTACAGGTATCCTTAAGGATGGAGTGATATTGTCTGCCGTTTCTCCAGACCTGCGGCGGGCCTTTCAGGAGTTTCAGGCGGATAGACCTGATCGTTGCCCACCTGGTAGACTGTTTGTTCCTGATGATTGGACCAGTAAAGTCATTTCTGAGGTTCATTCTTCTGCGTTGGCAGGTCATCCTGGAATCTTTGGTACCAGGGATTTGGTGGCAAGGTCCTTCTGGTGGCCTTCCCTGTCTCGAGATGTGCGAGGCTTCGTGCAGTCTTGTGACGTTTGCGCTCGGGCCAAGCCTTGTTGTTCTCGGGCTAGTGGATTGTTGTTGCCCTTGCCTATTCCGAAGAGGCCCTGGACGCACATCTCGATGGATTTTATTTCGGATCTTCCTGTTTCTCAGAAGATGTCTGTCATCTGGGTGGTGTGTGATCGTTTCTCTAAGATGGTCCATTTGGTTCCCCTGCCTAAGTTGCCTTCTTCTTCCGAGTTGGTTCCTCTGTTTTTCAAAATGTGGTCCGTTTGCATGGTATTCCGGAGAATATCGTTTCTGACAGAGGTACCCAATTCGTGTCTAGATTTTGGCGAGCATTCTGTGCTAGGATGGGCATAGATTTTGTCTTTCTCGTCTGCTTTCCATCCTCAGACTAATGGCCAGACCGAGCGGACGAATCAGACCTTGGAGACATATTTGAGGTGTTTTGTGTCTGCAGATCAGGATGATTGGGTTGCTTTTTTGCCTTTAGCGGAGTTTGCCCTCAATAATCGGGCCAGCTCTGCCACCTTGGTGTCTCCCTTTTTCTGTAATTCGGGGTTTCATCCTCGATTTTCTTCTGGTCAGGTGGAATCTTCGGATTGTCCTGGAGTGGATGCTGTGGTGGAGAGGTTGCATCAGATTTGGGGGCAGGTAGTGGACAATTTGAAGTTGTCCCAGGAGAAGACTCAGCTTTTTGCCAACCGCCGGCGTCGGGTTGGTCCTCGGCTTTGTGTTGGGGACTTGGTGTGGTTGTCTTCTCGTTTTGTCCCTATGAGGGTTTCTTCTCCCAAGTTTAAGCCTCGGTTCATCGGCCCGTACAAGATATTGGAGATTCTTAACCCTGTGTCCTTCCGTTTGGACCTCCCTGCATCTTTTTCTATTCATAATGTTTTTCATCGGTCATTATTGCGCAGGTATGAGGTACCGGTTGTGCCTTCCGTTGAGCCTCCTGCTCCGGTGTTGGTTGAGGGCGAGTTGGAGTACGTTGTGGAAAAAATCTTGGACTCCCGTGTTTCCAGACGGAAACTCCAGTATCTGGTCAAATGGAAGGGATACGGTCAGGAGGATAATTCTTGGGTGACTGCCTCTGATGTTCATGCCTCCGATTTGGTCCGTGCCTTTCATAGGGCTCATCCTGATCGCCCTGGTGGTTCTGGTGAGGGTTCGGTGCCCCCTCCTTGAGGGGGGGGTACTGTTGTGAAATTGGATTTTGGGCTCCCCCTGTGGCCACTGGTGGAATTGAACTGGTGTGCATCATCCTCTCTGTTCACCTGTTCCCATCAGGATGTGGGAGTCGCTATTTAGCCTTGCTCCTCTGTCACTTCCATGCCGGTCAACATTGTAATCAGAAGCCTTTCTGTGCATGTTCCTGCTGCTAGACAACTCCCAGCTAAGTTGGACTTTAGTCCTTGTTTGTTTTTGCATTTTGTTCCAGTTCACAGCTGTAGTTTCGTTTCTGTGTCTGGAAAGCTCTTGTGATCTGAAATTGCCACTCTGATGTTATGAGTTAATACTAGAGTCTTAAAGTAATTTCAGGATGGTGTTTTGATAGGGTTTTCAGCTGACCATGAAAGTGCCCTTTCTGTCTTCCTGCTATCTAGTAAGCGGACCTCAATTTTGCTAAACCTATTTTCATACTACGTTTGTCATTTCATCTAAAATCACCGCCAATATTTGTGGGGGCCTCTGTCTGCCTTTCGGGGAAATTTCTCTAGAGGTGAGCCAGGACTATATTTTCCTCTGCCAGGATTAGTTAGTCCTCCGGCCGGCGCTGGGCGTCTAGGGATAAAACGCAGGCTACGCTACCCGGCTACTGTTAGTTGTGCGGCAGGTTTAGTTCATGGTCAGTTTAGTTTCCATCCTTCCAAGAGCTAGTTCTTATGTTTGCTGGGCTATGTTCTCTTGCCATTGAGAACCATAACAGCTGAGATAACATGAGTTGAATCACCACAGTAAAAGCACAACCCATTTTGACGTCTATGATTTTGCCGCTCAATTCTGGTCAGAACTCGGTCACATTGCATGGACTCAGGTCTCTGTTCAGAAAACACCGCCAGATGGTGCGCAGATTTGCGCTCCCGCAAACGCCGATCAATCTGAATGGCCAAAGCCATTGAGTCATTCAGACTTGCAGGCGTGGGGAACCCCACCATAACATTCTTAATGGCTTCAGAAAGACCCTCTCTGAAATTTGCAGCCAGGGCACACTCATTCCATTGAGTAAGCACCGACCATTTCCGAAATTTTTGACAATACACCTCAGCTTCATCCTGGCCCTGAGAAAGAGCCAGCAAGGCCTTTTCTGCCTGGTTCTCAAGATTAGGTTCCTCATAAAGCAATCCAAGCGCCAGAAAAAATGCATCCACATTCAGCAATGCAGGATCTCCTGGCGCCAGGGAGAAGGCCCAATCTTGAGGGTCGCCACGTAACAGGGAGATAACAATTTTAACTTGCTGAGCGGAATCACCAGAGGAACGAGGTCTCAAAGATAGAAATAATTTACAATTATTCTTAAAATTCAGAAACCTAGATCTATCTCCAGAAAACAACTCAGGAATAGGTATTTTTGGCTCTGACATAGGGCTATGACCAACAAAATCCTGAATGCTTTGCACCCTTGCAGCAAGATGATCCACACTAGAAGTCAGACTCTGAAAATCCATGTCTGCAGCTGAACACAAAACCACCCAGAGATTAAGGGGATGAGAGAAGCTGGACAGACTGCAGCAAAGATAGAGAGGAAAAAAAAAAAAAAATTGTACTCAGGGCTTCTCTTATCCCACTTCTGCGATGCATTAAACACTTTTTGGCCTGCTGTACTGTTATGATCCTAGTGGCTGAGGATCACAAAACGGACTAGCTAAGTTTATGAACATAGACACGAGCTCTAGGGAGGTGGTAACTGGACTGACTGCAAACCTGATCCTAACCAACACACTAAAGGTAACTGGTGAACTGTTGTGAACTCTATTTTTAGGCTCCCTCTAGTGGTCACAAGCGGTACTGTGTAGTGTTGTCTTTCTGCAGGTTGGCTGCATCAGCTGGTTCGTTATCCTGGTTGGTTTCCTATTTAGCTCACCTGCATACTCAGTTCCTTGCCTGCTATCAATGTATTCAGTGCTCTTCAGATTCTTTGTGATTACCTTGCTCCCAGCCTCTCCAAGACAAGCTAAGTTTTTGTCCGTTCATTTTTTGATTATCAGCATTCATCATGTTTCTTGTCCAGCTTGCTAAGATGTTATCTCCTCGCTTGCTGGTTGCTCTAGGGGGCTGAGTTTCTCCCCCCACACCGTTAGTTGGTGCGGGGGTTCTTGAAATCTCAGTGTGGATATTTTGTAAGGGTTTTTACTGACCGCAAAGACCCCTTTACTATTTTCTGCTATCTAGTATTAGTGGGCCTCATTTGCTGAATCTGTTTTCACCCCTGTGTATGTGCCTTCCTCTTTCCTCACCGTTATTATTTGTTGGGGGCTTCTATATCTTTGGGGATTATTTCTCTGGAGGCAAGAGAGGTCTTTCTTTCTCTCTAGGGGTAGTTAGTTCCTCAGGCTGGCTCGAGACGTCTAGGATTTTTAGGCACGTTCACCGGCTACTTCTAGTGTGTTTGGATAGGTTCAGATTTGTGGTCAGTCCAGTTTGCCACCTCCCTAGAGCTTGTCCTATGTTTGTTTCTTAGCTGGAGTAATTCGTGATCCTCAACCACTAAGGATCATAACAGTATAGCAGGCCCAAAAAAGTGTTTAATGCATCGCAGAAGTGGGATAAAAAGAAGACCTGAGTACATTTTTTTTTTTTCCCTCCCGCTTTTCCTTTGCTGCAGTCTGTTTAGCTTCTTTCATCCCCTTGAACTCTGGGTGGTTTTGAGCTAAGCTGCAGACATGAATGTTCAGACTCTGACTTCTATTGTGGATCATCTTGCTGCACGGGTGCAAAGTATTCAGGATTTTGTTATTCATAGCCCTATGTCAGAACCAAAGATACCCATTCCTGAGTTGTTTTCTGGAGATAGATCTAGGTTTCAGAATTTTAAGAATAATTGTAAGTTATTTCTGTCTCTGAGACCTCGTTCCTCTGGTGATTCCGCTCAGCAAGTTAAAATTGTTATCTCCTTGTTGCGTGGCGACCCTCAAGATTGGGCCTTCTCTCTGGCGCCAGGAGATCCTGCATTGCTTAATGTAGATGCATTTTTTCTGGCTCTTGGACTGCTTTATGAGGAGCCTAATCTTGAGAATCAGGCAGAAAAAGCGTTGCTGGCTATCTCTCAAGGTCAGGATGAAGCAGAGGTGTATTGTCAAAAATTTCGGAAATGGTCAGTGCTTACTCAATGGAATGAGTGTGCCCTGGCTGCAAATTTCAGAGAAGGTCTTTCTGAGGCCGTTAAGAATGTTATGGTGGGGTTTCCCACCCTTACAAGTCTGAGTGATTCTATGGCTTTAGCCATTCAGGTTGATCGGCGTTTGCGGGAGCGCAAATCTGCTCATCCTTTGGCGGTATTTTCTGAACAGAGACCTGAGTCTATGCAATGTGACCGAATTCTGACCAGAATTGAGCGACAAAATCATAGACGTCAAAATGGGTTGTGCTTTTACTGTGGTGATTCTACTCATGTTATCTCAGCATGCTCTAAATGTTTAAAAAAAATCGCTAAACCTGTCACCATTGGTACGATACAGCCTAAATTTATTTTGTCTGTTACTTTGATTTGCTCTTTGTCGTCCTACCTGGTTATGGCTTTTGTGGTTTCGGGTGCTGCCCTGAATCTGATGGATTTGTCGTTTGCCAGGCGCTGTGGTTTTGTCCTGGAGCCTTTGGAATTTCCTATTCCTCTGAGGGGAATTGATGCTACGCCATTGGCTGAGAATAAGCCTCAGTATTGGACGCAAATGACCATGTGCATGACTCCCGTACATCAGGAGGTGATTCGCTTTCTTGTTTTGCATAATTTGCATGATGTTGTTGTTTTGGGTCTGCCATGGCTGCAGTCTCATAATCCAGTTTTAGATTGGAAAGCTATGTCTGTGTCAAGTTGGGGTTGTCAGGGAATTCATGGCGATACTCCGTTGGTGTCTATTGCTTCTTCCACTCCTTCTGAGGTCCCTGAGTTTTTGTCTGACTACCAGGATGTATTTGATGAGCCCAGGTCCAGTGCCCTGCCCCCTCATAGGGATTGTGACTGTGCTATAAATTTAATTCCTGGTAGTAAATTCCCTAAGGGACGACTTTTTAATTTGTCTATACCAGAGCATGCCGCGATGCGGAATTATATAAAGGAGTCTTTGGAGAAGGGACATATTCGCCCATCCTCTTCCCCTCTTGGTGCAGGATTTTTTTTTGTGGCCAAGAAGGACGGTTCTTTGAGACCTTGTATAGATTATCGTCTTCTGAATAAAATCACAGTCAAATTTCAGTATCCTTTGCCACTATTGTCTGATTTGTTTGCTCGGATTAAGGGGGCCAGTTGGTTCAATAAGATAGATCTCCGTGGTGCGTATAACCTTGTGCGCATTAAACAGGGAGATGAATGGAAAACAGCATTTAATACGCCCGAAGGCCATTTTGAGTACTTGGTGATGCCTTTTGGACTCTCTAATGCTCCTTCTGTGTTTCAGTCCTTCATGCATGACATCTTCCGAGAATATCTGGATAAATTTATGATTGTTTATCTGGATGACATTTTGGTCTTTTCTGATGATTGGGAGTCCCATGTGAAGCAGGTCAGGATGGTGTTTCAGGTCTTGCGTGCTAATGCTTTATTTGTGAAGGGCTCAAAATGCCTCTTCGGAGTACAGAAGGTCTCCTTTTTGGGTTTTATTTTTTCTCCTTCTACTGTGGAGATGGACCCTGTCAAGGTCCAGGCTATTCATGACTGGACTCAGCCTACGTCTGTTAAGAGTCTTCAGAAGTTCTTTGGTTTTGCTAATTTTTACCGTCGTTTCATCGCTAATTTTTCTAGCGTGGTTAAACCTTTGACGGATTTGACCAAGAAGGGTTCTGATGTGACTAATTGGTCTCCTGCGGCCGTGGAGGCCTTTCGGGAACTGAAGCACCGGTTTTCTTCAGCTCCAGTCTTATGTCAACCAGATGTCTCTCTCCCCTTCCAGGTCGAGGTTGATGCTTCTGAGATTGGAGCAGGGGCTGTTTTGTCGCAGAGAAGCTCTGATGGCTCTGTGATGAAGCCATGTGCTTTCTTTTCAAGAAAGTTTTCGCCTGCCGAGCGGAATTATGATGTTGGTAATCGGGAGTTGTTGGCTATGAAGTGGGCATTTGAGGAGTGGCGACATTGGCTTGAAGGAGCTAAACATCGTGTGGTGGTCTTGACTGATCACAAAAATCTGATTTACCTTGAATCTGCCAAGCGCCTGAATCCTAGACAGGCTCGTTGGTCTCTGTTTTTCTCCCGTTTCAACTTCGTGGTCTCATACCTGCCTGGTTCGAAGAACGTGAAGGCTGATGCACTTTCTAGGAGTTTTGTGCCTGACTCTCCGGGAGTTTCTGAGCCGGCTGGTATTCTCAGAGAGGGAGTGATTTTGTCTGCCATTTCCCCAGATTTGCGACGAGTGCTGCAGAAATTTCAGGCGGATAGACCTGACCGTTGTCCACCAGAGAGACTGTTTGTCCCGGATAGATGGACCAGCAGAGTTATTTCCGAGGTTCATTCTTCGGTGTTGGCGGGTCATCCTGGGATTTTTGGTACCAGAAATTTGGTGGCTAGGTCCTTCTGGTGGCCTTCCTTGTCGCGGGATGTGCGTTCCTTTGTGCAGTCTTGTGGGACTTGTGCTCGGGCTAAGCCTTGCTGTTCTCGTGCCAGCGGTTTGCTTTTGCCTTTGCCTGTCCCGAAAAGGCCTTGGACGCACATTTCCATGGATTTTATTTCGGATCTTCCAGTACCCCAGAAAATGTCTGTCATCTGGGTGGTGTGTGATCGTTTTTTCAAGATGGTCCATTTGGTGCCCTTGCCTAAGTTGCCTTCCTCCTCCGATTTGGTTCCTCTATTTTTTCAGAATGTGGTTCGCTTGCACGGCATTCCTGAAAATATTGTGTCTGATAGAGGATCCCAGTTTGTGTCCAGGTTTTGGCGGACTTTTTGTGCTAAGATGGGCATTGATTTATCTTTTTCGTCGGCCTTCCATCCTCAGACTAATGGCCAAACTGAGCGAACTAATCAGTCGTTGGAAACTTATTTGAGATGTTTTGTTTCTGCTGATCAGGATGATTGGGTGACTTTTTTGCCATTGGCCGAGTTTGCCCTTAATAATCGGGCTAGTTCTGCTACTTTGGTTTCGCCTTTTTTCTGCAATTCTGGTTTCCATCCTCGTTTTTCCTCGGGTCAGGTTGAGTCTTCTGACTGTCCTGGGGTGGATTCTGTGGTGGATAGGTTGCAGCAGATTTGGAACCATGTGGTGGACAATTTGAGGTTGTCACAGGAGAAGGCTCAGCGCTTTGCCAACCGCCGCCGCGGTGTGGGTCCCCGACTTCGTGTTGGGGATTTGGTGTGGCTGTCTTCTCGGTATGTTCCTATGAAGGTCTCCTCTCCTAAATTCAAGCCTCGCTTCATCGGTCCTTATAAGATCTTGGAAATCCTTAACCCGGTGTCTTTTCGTTTGGACCTCCCAGCATCGTTTGCCATTCATAATGTGTTCCATAGGTCTTTGTTGCGGAGGTATGTGGTACCTGTGGTTCCTTCTGTTGAGCCTCCTGCTCCGGTGCTGGTCGAGGGAGAATTGGAGTACGTGGTGGAGAAGATTTTGGATTCTCGCATCTCTAGACGGAGGCTTCAGTATTTGGTGAAGTGGAAGGGCTATGGTCAGGAGGATAATTCCTGGGTTGTCGCCTCTGATGTTCATGCGGCCGATTTGGTTCGTGCCTTCCACGCGGCTCATCCTGATCGCCCTGGGGGTTTTGATGAGGGTTCGGTGACCCCTCCTCAAGGGGGGGTACTGTTGTGAACTCTATTTTTAGGCTCCCTCTAGTGGTCACAAGCGGTACTGTGTAGTGTTGTCTTTCTGCAGGTTGGCTACATCAGCTGGTTCGTTATCCTGGTTGGTTTCCTATTTAGCTCACCTGCATACTCAGTTCCTTGCCTGCTATCAATGTATTCAGTGCTCTTCAGATTCTTTGTGATTACCTTGCTCCCAGCCTCTCCAAGACAAGCTAAGTTTTTGTCCGTTCATTTTTTGATTATCAGCATTCATCATGTTTCTTGTCCAGCTTGCTAAGATGTTATCTCCTCGCTTGCTGGTTGCTCTAGGGGGCTGAGTTTCTCCCCCCACACCGTTAGTTGGTGCGGGGGTTCTTGAAATCTCAGTGTGGATATTTTGTAAGGGTTTTTACTGAACGTGCCTAAAATCCTGGACGTCTCGACGCAGCCTGAGAAACTATCTACTCCTGGAAGGAAAGTAAGACCTCACTTGCCTCAAGAGAAATCACCCCAAAGATATAGGAAGCCCCCAACAAATAATAACGATGAGGTAAGGGGAAAACACAAACGTAGAAATGAAAACAGATTCAGCAAATGAGGCCCGCTAGTACTAGACAGCAGAAGACAGATAGGGAACTGTGCGGTCAGTAAAAAACCCTATGCAAAATATCCACGCTGAGAACACAAGAAACCCCACACCAGCTAACGGTGTGAGGGGAGAAACTCAACCCCCTAGAGCTACCAGCAAGCAAGGAAATCACATATTAGCAAGCTGGACAAGAAAACAAAAATAAACCAAGAAACATATGACCACTGATGGTCAAAAAATGAACCAAGCAAAACTTAGCTTCTCTTGAAGAGACTGATAACGAAGGACTGCAGGAGAGCTCCAAAATAGCACTGAAGACATTGACAGCAGGCAACAACTGAGAGTCCAGGAGAACTAAATAGGAAACCAGCTAACAGATAACGAGACAGCTGATCAGCCTCAGACCTGCAGAATGACACAAAGAACCACCAGAGGGAGCCCAAAGACAGCACTCACACAGTACCAGTTGTGACCACAAGAGGGAGCCCAAAAACAGAGTTCACAACAGTGGACCCTGATTTCAGACTTACTCAGGGAAACAGGTTTACAGAAATGCTCCCCAATTATATTCTTATTGAGCATGATAAAGCGTTGCTTGTTCAACTAAAAGGGGGCATAAAAAATGGAGAGAATAAAATGAAGTCCTTAGATTCTGACACCGTAGTTTTACCTTTTCAGCAAAGATTAAAAGACAACATAAATTTGAGAAGGAGATTATTCAGGGTAAAAAATCTAAATGTTCCAATGATAACAATGATTTTGATGAGAAGAAGGCTTTTATTTGGACACTTGTTGGCAACTGTATATCCAACATAATGAGAAGGAATTCTATTAGGAATAGGAATGGTAATGTTCATCAGCACTACCCTATCAACTCAGGAACCTTCCTCCAGTGACTGCTTTTGTCCTCCGACACCAGCAACCAAGAAAACTTACCAGATGGGGCAAACGTAAGTCAACAGAATCCAAGGACACAGAACAGAAGGTTTCAAGCATGGTGGCTGTCAAACAAGAGGGAAACCAGATGCAATTGGAGTCACAAAACACCCTTCAGGCTACATTAGGTAACTTGCAAATCATTCTTTGGAATGATTGTTATATGGTTTTATTGTATTATTGAATCATCACTTGACTCTGGTTCAATAACTTTAGTGATGCTTTCCTCTATGGCAGAATGGGTATTCCTCATCCTTCTTGTAATTACACAATAAGTAACCTTTTTTTCAACATACCTGTACACTTTCTGTGTGCACTTACTTCTATTGGTCCATATTGCATGTCTAAATATAAGTCAATTTGTGTGAACATAGTTCATCTATGCTATACCTAGTCAGATCTCATGTGCATGCGCATAATAGCTTCCTTAATGTTATACTACCTGATTAGCCTGAATTGCATGCTTTCCCCTCTGACGTAGCTCATCTCCGCTGCCACTGATCATCTTGTGTGCAGCCACAATTTGAGGGAGCTTATCTCACTCTGCTTCCTATGCACACATGGTTCCATACACGTTTGCATTCTCTTTCTGCGCATGTGCCGCCATGTCCCATGGCTTGCACTGCAAGCACTTCTGGACGCCGTTCTGAACCATCGCTCTCTCGTCTGTCCAGACATATGGCAATTATCATTTAATTATCTTTGAGATGCATATAAATAAGACAGACTTTTGACTGTTCCCCACCATCACCCCTGAGGAAGCTATGTCTTGTGGTGATACTCGTGGGGATCTCTCTCCAATTAGTATGCAGGTTCCACAATATTTGACTTTATCTAGCTATGAGGTTGTCAGCTTTTTGATTCTTTGCCCTTGGCTTGTATATTATGCCAAATTGCACATTCATGCCAAGGACCCACAATCATTTGTGAAAGTATTTTGGTTCAGAAACCTTATATTTTGCTTATTTGCACATCTATATATTCTTTTTCACTTTACCGCTATAACTTGCATTTAACGGTTTGTCTTGGGTCATATATTAAGCTGATCTGCATGTGTGCTTTGATTGCAGAGAAGGTTTATATACCTATTTACTCTACCTTATTTCAATGCTTATTTGCACATTGCCTCTTATGGTTTTTTGCTTATAAATGTCACTATATAGGTTTTTTTATTTTATAAAGTGCTTTAATCATTTATCTATAAACAGTTGTGCTCAAAAGTTTACATACCCCAGCAGAACTTTTGCTTTCTTGGCCTTTTTTCAGAGAATGTGATTGATAACACCAAAACTTTTTCTCCACTCATGGTTAGTGGTTGGGTGAAGCCATTTATTGTCAAACTACTGTGTTTTCTCTTTTTAAATTATAATGACAGCTTGTGTCTGTAGGCCGTGTTCACACATCGCAGAAATACTTTGTTTTTGTTTTCTGCAGGTGTCCGCACCAAACTACACAATAACAATCTTCTCTGATTATTGCATTTTTGCTGCATTTTTTTACATTCCTTTTCCCTGTTATTTGATGTGTTTCTGGTGCAGATGTGAAGCCACATTTTTAAGTGCATTTTATAGTACAGAAAGCTTTGATTCAGCACTTAAAAAAGTAACTGGTGTTTTTACATGTGTTTTTTTAGTCTCCGCATAGAAGGCAAGAGAGAAAAAAAAGCACCAAAATCGCACACCAAACTGCATAAAATCCGCACAAAATCCGCATAAAAACCACGTCAAATCCGCAGCTGCGTATTCTGCCAGGAGATGCGGATTTTGTGCAGAAAATTCTGCACCACATTTCTTACGTGTGCACATAGCCTTAAACAGCAGAATTTCTGTGCAAAAAGAGCAGCAGCAAAAAATCAGCTTTTATCCTACACGTGAACAAGGTCTAAATGTCTAAGCAAAGTGGATGTGATTCCATGAAATCTCCACCATCTCTGCCGAGTTCTGCGGTTTGATGCTTTTTTTCTATATAGGTTTCTATGTGGAACCTGAAAAAAAATGCAAGGAAAAAAAGGCTATTGCATTTTTAAGTATAGAATCAAATCTTTTCTATAGTATTAAAAAATCGGATTCAAATCTACACCAAAAAAAATGCATCAAACATGGATGAACACACATAAAATAAATGCAGCACACACGCAATAATCAGAGAAGATTGTTATTGTGTCGTGTGGTGCGGACACCTGCAGAAAACGGACTGAAAAAAAGCAGTAGAAAAAACGCAGCATTAACGCTACTTGTGAACACGGCCTCAACATTCAATTTCTATTTTTTTTTATGGGTTTCATAGAGCGAAAATATAACTCATGCCATTTTTTATGCCCAGAAATAATATGATCGATCTGTTGTGCGGATGGTTACGATTACAGGAACACTAAATATGTCAATGTTATTTGCTGATTTGTGTTTTTTATTATTTTTTAAAAAGCAAATTAAAACTGACATTATTGTGTTTTTTTTATTATTTCTTAGTAATTTTATAGGAAGAAAAAAAATCTCTTTTATTCTCCCTCTAGGATACAGAGACATAAAAACACACAACTATGTACAATGTATCTCTATGTAATCTGCCTGTGGAGTCAGAGCCTGCAATACAGATCAAGCATACAAAATTCTCCCAGTAACATCACCAGAGCCTGTGGCTCAGTATCTTTAGCTCTTGCCTGTAATGTTGAAGGTTGTGGGTTCAAAGCTTGGGGAATAGTGATGAGTGAACGTGCTGGGATTATCCGAGCATGCTCGTGTGCTAACCGAGGGTCTTCTGCATGCTCGAAAAATATCTTTGAGTCTCTGTGGCTGCGTGTCTTGCTACTATTAGACAGCCGCAACACAACATGCAGGGATTGCCTGCCTGTTAGCACACAAGCCTGCTCGGATAAAACTTATGATCAGGGGCCTAGGCCCTGGATCTAAGTGCCTAACAGTGCACCCAGGCTCAGACTGGCCCATAGGGGAACAGGGGAATCCCCCGGTGGGCCCCTGTGCAAACATGGGCCCCCAACCCCACTATATGGGAAGTACTTGGCATAATTCACATGATTTACTGTGTACAGAAAAAAGCAGCATCTCATCGTTTGGAGCGCCCCCAGACGCAGGGCCGCGGGGTATTCGGTACCGGGCTTCTCTGTCTCGGTTCTGGGGTCGTCACGGTGGCTAGACCCGGTCCCTGACCCTGCTAAGGGGCGTCCAATGAAAGGTGTAGGTGGTGGTGCGTAGTGCAGTTCGCGGTGAATAACGAGGACACAGGGTTGCAGTCTCTTTACCTCTTTACTGAAGGCTTCAAGGTCCTCAATCCAGAGTACGGTTAACAGGGCTGCAAGAGACCGGCCGGTCCGATGGCACCTCCAGAGTTCCCTTTGCAGGTGTAAATCTGTGCCTACCTTATAGCGCCTGTGTGTTGTAGTACTTCCCTGCTGAGCACCACGGGATAGTCCTCACAACTGTTGTGTCTGTTCCTGATGTTCTTCTCCGTCCCCCAGATGATATGGATAGGACGCACCCGTATGACAAGAAGGCCTGGAGTTCTTCCGGGACCCTAGTGTCGCCCCTCTCCCACAGTTGCCCCCTATGTCTTCTTAGGTGATTTTGGTGAGACAGCCAACCTAAAATCAACTGTCCTGCCTCTGTTTGAAGTATTGCTTGGAGCCTAATACTTCCTCGGCGTTCTAGCCACCGGCTACGCGCCTCAATAGGATGTTGCCTCGATCTTACAGCACGACTCCTATTGGTGTTATCTCCTTTTTGCTTTGATCTTGTTTCTCACTCTCCACAATAAACCTCGCTTCTTTGCCTTTCTTGAGATACCGCCGCGATGTAGTGCAGGTGCGGTTCCTTAACATTCTTTTCTGTTCGCTAGGCCTCTGTCAGGATCCCACCCCTGACAGGGACCCCCCTGAATCTTCCCCTGCAACACCCTCTGCCACAGGATGTTGCCTGGTTCCAACCCAGTCAGCTTGTAACTAACTTTCTATCCAACCCCCAGTTTTACCAGATTGTGAGGAGTGGCCTAATACATAGTGCCCTTTGCTCCCCCTGGAGGCCAGAATGTGAAGTGTAATGTGTGTCTGTGATACCTGGTCAGGTGAACTTCTTTAGTGCAATCAGACATAGCATCACTCCCCTTAGTGGCGGAGCGTCAGTACTGCAACGAACAGGTCTCTGGGGCGCTGCACATTCATTAACCAACCTACCCAGTTTATTATTATATAGAGATATAGGTAAATTTGTGAAAGAGGATAGTGTAATATTTGTATGCAGGTGAAAAGTGGGCCCCCAAAGTCATTGTTACTGGTGGGCCCCTGGCACCCCAGTCCGACACTGGGCGCACCTGAATACATATAGGTTTTGAAAGCTACAGAGCGATCACATGTTTAAGATTTGGGTATTTGGGGTATTTGCTAGAATACGACCCTGCCCACCAAATCAGAGCAGAAAAGACTACAGGCCATAAAAAAAGGCATAACCACCAAAACACGTTGGTCATGTCTCAGGCTTGTGTACAGATACTAGGCCTCATTTATCAATACTGTCTAAAAGAAAACCGCCTTTGTTGTTCATAGCAACCAATGAGATCTCGGCTTTCATTTTTTAAACCACTCTGGTAAAATGAAAGCTGCATATCGTTTGGTTGCTATGGACAACAAGGGCAGTTTTTCTTCTCAACAGTTTTGATAATTCAGCCCCATAATATAGTTTAATCATCAAGAAAACAAGTCATGTTTAATTGAATCGGTGTTATATTTCCAGACAAGACTAAACTTCCCGACACACGCGTAGTCCACATATCCACATGTACTGAATGAGGGTGGTCACCCAAATAATCGGTTTCAAGGAAATCTCAACTACGACACTTTACAGAATTCAATATGGAGGAACACAGACGAGGCTGATAACCAAATGTATCGAACATAATTGATCTATCATAGTGAAATGGACATGCTCAAGAGCAGAGGACAGGCCATAGATACGTAGATTTCATTATGGGCTGATAACATTGTCATTTATGGTTTTTAGATATTTCTCAGCCTTTGTTTAGTGCTCCAGTCAATACAGTGACATCATATTCTAAGCTAGCGGTTGTTGGAGACAGCTTAATCCATGGTTAATGCGAAATCAATGGTGCCATTAATCACAAGAGTCAGACAACACAAGTACACAAACAGTGTAATAAAACGTATTAACCCATGGCAAACTAATGGCTTTCTTTATTCCACAAAGATGGCGAGACTGTAGGTTGAGGAGGACCTGTTACTAACCATGCCGTTTTTCTTTTGTTCCTGCCCCTCTCCATCCCTGATGTACGGCCCTGTCTTTACTGCGCAGACGAGGCCAAAAATTTGGAGACTGACACAAATTGTGTTTTTCGGTTTGCTGCTTCAATGTTTTTAGACACTCTAGGCTCTGTTCACACCTTGCGTTTCTCTTTCTTTTTGCTTTCTGCGATGAAAAAAAAAAAAATTCTGCAAACACCCTGCAAAAATTGACATGTTGCAGATTTACCAAAGACACAGAAGTTTTACAATTAAGTCAGGAAAAAATAGCAAGAGTGTGCATGAGATTTCTGAAATCTAATAGCTCCAGCTGGTATTATTTGTATTAAAAAAACTTTGCAAAAAATACTTTTCCAAAATGCAATATGTGAACATAGTCTTCGGTGTTTCTGTGGTTACTGAAGTATAATTATAAAGGTTTCAGAAGGTTTTACACTTTTATTGAAAAATGCATCAAGTGTTAGGGTATGTGCACATGTTGCGGATTTTGTTGCGGATCCGCAGCGGTTTTGACGCTGCGGATTCGCAGCCGTTTTCCATGATTTTACAGCACCATGTAAACCTATGGAAAACAAAATCCGTAGTGCACAGGCTGCGGAACCAAACGCGCGGAAACGTAGCGTTGTTTATTTTGCAGGATATCAATTCTTTGTGCGGAGTCCGCCGCGGTTTACACCTGCTCCATTATAGGAATCCGCAGGTGTAAAACCGCAGGTGGAATCTGCAAAAAAAAAGCGGCAATTCCGCAGGTAATCCGCAGTGCGGTTTACCTGCGGATTTAACAAAATCAGTCCGGAAAAATCCGCAGGACTTTCCGCAAGGTGTGCACATAGCCTGACAGTATTCACCGTATTTTTAAAGACTTCTACCCTCACCCTGGCCGCTTGATAACTGCTTCTGGGCCAAATCCTGACTGATGGCCACCCATTCTTGTCTCATCAGTGCTTGGAGTTTATCACAATTTGTGTTTTTTTATTTGACCACCGGCGTTTTGAGCATTGGCCTCAATGGGATTAAGATCTGACCGTGGACCCAAAAGTTCGATGTTTTGTTTACCGCGTCACTTAGTTAACACTTTTTCCTTGTAACATGGTCTCCATCATGCTGGAAAAAGCATTATATATTATCAAATTGCTCCTGGATGGCTGGGAGAATTGCTTTTGCAGGATATTTAGATCAAAGTCTTTATTCGTGGCAGTGTTCTTAGGCAAAATTCTTAGTAAACCACCTCCATGGATGAAAAGCCCCCACACGAGTGGCCTCAGGATGCTTTATGGTTAGCATAACATTGGACTCATGGTAGCGCTACCTTTTTCCACCAGACAAGTATACTTTCAGATGTCAGAGTCTGAAGGGGCTTCATGAGAGGAATGTAAACGTATGCCAGTCCTTGGCGGTGGTACATAGAAGTTGAAAGATGCACTAAATTCAATAAAGTTGCACTAAAGTCAATAATGAACTCATAACCTGCATTATATATACCTAATGTGTGAGTATGTGTATATATATATATATATATATATATATATATATATATATATATTCTAATGGAGCAGGAGGAAAAGTCCTGGATTGCAGGTATGTTGTCACCGAGGTGGCTAGCCTCGGTGATGCAAGTCCCATAATTGAAGGCTCCAACATCGGAGTTTTTAATTGGGACCGGATTTTGGGTCCAGGATTTAGGAGTGACCAAAAGAGTCTGGGTGGGAAAGCTCGCTCCCATGCCTCCATAAAGTTATAAAGCTGTCCTGTTGTGCATTACACCCATGGTCTATTGATTTTACTTAGCACTATGCAGGGTAGGCTAAGTATATGGATACACCTAAATAAAATGAGAATGGTTGCTGGTATCAACTTCCTGTTTGTGGCAGATTGGTATATGGGAGGGGGAAAACTTTTCAAGATGGGTGGTGACCATGGCGGCCTTTTTGTAGTCGGCCATTTTGGATCCAACTTTATTTTTTCTAATGGGAAGAGGGTCATGTTACACATCAAACTTATTGAGAATTTCACAAGAAATGTGCTTGGTTTTAATGTAACTTTATCCTTTCATGAGTTATTTACAAGTTCCTCTTTATTTACAGCCATTGACATGTCGCAGAGGTTAACACGTGAGGATTGGATAGAAATTGTGTTGATGTATGGTGAAAGCAGTACAGAGCAGATTTCAATGCAAGACACCCTACGCAAGAAAACTGTCATCATTCCAATTTGATTTAGGTGTATCCATATTAATGGCCCACCCAAAAAAGTTTGCCTCATCACTGAACATAATGTTCTGTGTAAACTGAGGGTCCTGTTCCAATTTTTGTTTTGCCCATTCTGCAAATTTAGGGTGCCGATCTGGGTCATCCTCGTTAAGATGCTGCAGCAGCTGGATTTTGTGAGGGTGCCATTTGTGAGTAGCTAATATCCGCCGAAGGGATGTTCAACTGATGCCAGATCGGTGCGCTGAATTTGCAGAATGGGCAAAACAAAAATTGGAACAGGGCCCTCCGTTTACACAGAACATTATGTCCAATGATGAGGCAAACTTTTTTGGGTGGGCCATTTATATGGATACACCTAAATAAAATGGAAATGGTGGCAGTTTTCTTGCGTAGGGTGTCCTGCATTAATATCTGCTGCAGTGACCCAGGTACTGCATTCACCATACCTCAACACAATTTCTATCCGCTCCTCACGTGTTAACCTCTGCGACATGTCAATGGCTGTAAACAAAGAGAATCTTGTAAATAACTCATGAAAGAACAAAGTTAAGTTAAAACCAAGCACACCATTGTTTTTCTTGTGAAATTCTCTATAAGTTTGATGTGTCACATGACCCTCTTCCCATTGGATAAAATAAAGTTGGATCCAAAATGGCCAACTTCAAAATGGCCACCATGGTCACCACCCATCTTGAAAAGCTTTCCCCCTCCCATATACTAATGTGCCACAAACAGGAAGTTGATATCACCAACCATTCCCATTTTATTTTGGTGTACCCATATACATGGCCCACCCTGTATAATTTTTCACTTTCCCTGTGGAGTCTTCTTACTCAACTGGTATCTAGGGATCTCTGCTATCAGTTTATTGTCAGCAGAATCTGCTGGCAAAAAAAGGATTGTCAAAAGCAAACAATCTTTTTAGGAACATGGAATCTAAAATAGATACTGTACTACATTGTGAGTCCAAACACAAAACCACTTAATTATGAAAGCATGGCAGAAATAGACTGTGGACAAAATATGAAGTGCCATTGTGGGCCCATCCCTAAAGAATGATTGGGAGAGAAGAGCTGAGGGATTGGCACGGTGACATCATTCTAGGGGATTTAAAAATTATGAGGGATGTAATCCATAATGTATAAGGCACATGCCATATTTTGTTTAGCGATAGGCAATATTAGAAAATCTTCTACGGTTTCTGTTGACATTTCTCTGAAATATCAATCTAAAGAAAAAATGTACTTTCATAGAACAAGCAATTGGACATTTTCCAAAATAATTATGGATCATTGTGTGTTTTCTAAACAATCTTAAAAGGGTTTTTTGGTTTTATGTAAATAAAGTAAATGGATCATGTCAGGAGCTTTAGAGTCATCAAACTAATAAGATTGCTGGGTAGGGTAGTAAAAAGGCAAGTTCAGACACACCTTCCTGGCTACAAATTATTTTTCCATGACTGAGAAAATCAACTTTGAATTTTTATGTAAATGAGACTGCAAGTGCACTGAGGGCGGGCCAGTCTCCAGCAAGTGCACCAAGTGTGGGTCGATTCCCAACAAATCCACCAAGGGCAAGAGCAATTTCCAGCTAGTGCCTCAACACTTTCCATTGATATTCCATGCCTACCACAACCCTCACATGCTTGAATTTTTATGTAAATGAGACTGCAAGTGTGTGGCACCCCAGGAGTTCAGGTACCACAGTGGTATTGCCTTCCTCTCAGGGAGGGTGATGCCATGCCTGGAAATGAGGACGATCCCTTTGACAGGTAACCTGTACATGCAACATGTTATGACTCCAGGCCAGAAGGGGGAGCTCTAGACCCAGTTTCAGGGGAGCTTCCCTAGATATATATATTCTGGCTTGGAGGAGATGTTAGTTCAGTCTGGAGTTTGTGTGAGACAGAGAAGAAGGAAAGAGCAGAGGCTCCCTCCACACTGAACCGGAACCGGGAGTCCGAGGCTGTGTGGGACTGTATGCCCCACAACAGAAACTGGAGGGCAAGAGATTGAAAGTAACTTGCCCACATCTATACCCTGAGGTACAGCAACATACAGACCCCAGAGTCACCATGAATAAAGACCCCTATAAAACGGCTCGCATTGCCTACCTTGCAGGAATGCTCTTAGGACAGAGAGTGAGAGAGTACCTTGAGAGAAGCAATAGGTAGCAAGGGACTATTACACAGTGAGTAGTGGAAGGCTTCCAATCTGACCTGGAGAAGGGAATACAACTCGTTTCCAGGCTGCCTGGACTCCATCGTCACCTGTTGCTGGTACCCTGGACTGTGACCGTAAGCCACCAGTAAACAGGTAAAGAGACTGCAACCATGTGTCCTCCGATAATTTCTGGCACCACACTATCTTTGCCAAATACACCGGGAGCCCTGTTGACCAAGCTTCACCTGTGGGAAGCTGAAGCATACTTGCTGCAGTGCCATCTCTCCCAGAGGACCCCTTTAAGCAGCGTCAGTCAACCCTGACCGAATACCACAGGTGGCCTCACGAACATTCTTATTTCTAATAACTGCTTTAAAGACATTTCCTTTAATTTGGACTCCCAGGGCCACGGGCCAGGTCGCTGCCACCATGACCACCCCTTTAATTACGACCGGACACAGTACCGAGTACCCTGTCATGGTTCTCAATGGCAAGAGACCGTAGTAAAGCATACAAAAGGACTAGCTCTTGGAAGATGGGAACTCGAGCTGACTGTGAGCTAAACCTACCGCACAACTAACAGTGGCCGGGTAGCGTGCCTACGTTTTATCCCTAGACGCCCAGCGCCAGCCGGAGGACTGCCTGACCCTAGCAGAGGAAAATACAGACCTGGCTTACCTCTAGAGAAATTTTCCCCAACAGGCAGACAGTAGCCCCCACATATATTGTCGGTGATTTTAGAGGAAATTGACATACGAAGTATGAAGATAGGTTTAGCAAATTGAGGTCCGCTTACTAGATAGTAGGAAGACAGAAAAGGGAACTTCACAGTCAGCTGAAAACCCTTTTCAAAACACCATCCTGAAATTACTTTAAGACTCTAATATCAACTCATGACACTAGAGTGGCAATTTCAGCTCACAAGAGCTTCCAGCCTCAGAAATATTCAAACACAGAGAACTGGAACAAAAATGCAAAACAAACTTAGGACTACAAGTCCAACTTAGCTGATAGTAGTCTAGGAGCAGGAACATGCAACAGAAAGGCTTCTGGTAACATTGTTGGCCGGCATAGAAATGACTGAGGAGCAAGGTTAAATAGAAAACTCCCACATCCTGATGGAAACAGGTGAACAGAGGAGATGAAGCACACAAGTTCAGTACCACCAGTGACCACCGGGGGAGCCCAGAAACCCAATTCACAACAGTACCCCCCCCTCAAGGAGGGGGCACCGAACCCTCACCAGAACCACCAGGGCGATCAGGATGAGCCCTATGAAAGGCACGGACCAAATCGGAGGCATGAACATCAGAGGCTGTCACCCAATAATTATCCTCCTGACCGTAGCCCTTCCACTTGACCAGATACTGAAGTCTCCGTCTGGAAACACGGGAGTCCAAGATCTTCTCGACAACGTACTCCAACTCACCCTCAACCAACACCGGAGCAGGAAGCTCAACGGAAGGCACAACCGGTACCTCATACCTGCGCAACAATGACCGATGGAAGACATTATGAATAGAAAAAGATGCAGGGAGGTCCAAACGAAAGGACACAGGGTTAAGAATCTCCAATATCTTGTACGGGCCGATGAACCGAGGCTTAAACTTAGGAGAAGAAACCTTCATAGGGACAAAACGAGAAGACAACCACACCAAGTCCCCAACACAAAGACGAGGACCAACACGACGACGGCGGTTGGCAAACTGCTGAGTCTTCTCCTGGGACAACTTCAAATTGTCCACCACATGCCCCCAAATCTGATGCAACCTCTCCACCACAGCATCCACTCCAGGACAATCCGAAGACTCCACCTGACCGGAAGAGAAACGAGGATGAAACCCCGAATTACAGAAGAAAGGAGAAACCAAGGTGGCAGAACTAGCCCGATTATTGAGGGCAAACTCCGCCAAGGGCAAAAAGGCAACCCAATCATCCTGATCCGCAGACACAAAACACCTCAAATAAGTCTCCAAGGTCTGATTAGTTCGCTCGGTCTGGCCATTAGTCTGAGGATGGAAAGCAGACGAAAAAGACAAATCAATGCCCATCCTAGCACAGAATGCTCGCCAAAATCTAGACACGAATTGAGTTCCCCTGTCAGAAACGATATTCTCCGGAATACCATGCAAGCGAACCACATTTTGAAAAAACAGAGGAACCAGCTCGGATGAGGAAGGCAATTTAGGCAAGGGGACCAAATGGACCATCTTAGAGAAACGGTCACACACCACCCAGATGACAGACATCTTCTGAGAAACAGGGAGATCAGAAATAAAATCCATGGAGATGTGAGTCCAAGGCCTCTTCGGAATAGGCAAAGATAACAACAATCCACTAGCCCGAGAACAACAAGGCTTGGCCCGAGCACAAACATCACAAGACTGCACAAAACCTCGCACATCTCGCGACAGGGAAGGCCACCAGAAGGACCTAGCCACCAAATCCCTGGTACCAAAGATTCCAGGATGACCAGCTAACGCAGAAGAATGGACCTCCGAGATGACTCTACTGGTCCAATCATCCGGAACAAACAGTCTACCAGGCGGGCAACGATCAGGTCTATCCGCCTGAAACTCCTGCAAGACCCGTCGCAAGTCTGGGGAAACAGCAGATAATATCACCCCATCCTTAAGGATACCTGTAGGTTCAGAATTACCAGGGGAATCAGGCTCAAAACTCCTAGAAAGGGCATCCGCCTTCACATTTTTAGAACCCGGTAGGTAAGAAACCACAAAATTAAACCGAGAGAAAAATAACGACCAGCGCGCCTGTCTAGGATTCAGGCGCCTGGCAGACTCAAGATAAATCAAATTCTTGTGGTCGGTCAATACCACCACCTGATGTCTAGCCCCCTCAAGCCAATGACGCCACTCCTCAAAAGCCCACTTCATAGCCAAGAGCTCCCGATTACCAATATCATAATTTCGCTCAGCGGGCGAAAACTTACGAGAAAAGAACGCGCAAGGTCTCATCACGGAGCAGTCGGAACTTTTCTGCGACAAAACCGCCCCAGCTCCGATTTCTGAAGCGTCGACCTCAACCTGAAAAGGAAGAGTAACATCAGGCTGACGCAATACAGGGGCGGAAGAAAAGCGGCGCTTAAGCTCCCGAAAGGCCTCCACAGCAGCAGGGGACCAATCAGCAACATCAGCACCCTTCTTAGTCAAATCAGTCAACGGCTTAGCAACATCAGAAAAACCAGTTATAAATCGACGATAAAAATTAGCAAAGCCCAAAAACTTCTGAAGGCTCTTAAGAGAAGAGGGTTGCGTCCAATCACAAATAGCCTGAACCTTGACAGGGTCCATCTCGATGGAAGAGGGGGAAAAAATGTACCCCAAAAACGAAATCTTTTGAACCCCAAAAACACACTTAGAACCCTTTACACACAAGGAATTAGAGCGCAAAACCTGAAAAACCCTCCTGACCTGTTGGACATGAGAGTCCCAGTCATCCGAAAAAATCAAAATATCATCCAGATACACAATCATAAATTTATCCAAATATTCACGGAAAATGTCATGCATAAAAGACTGAAAGACTGAAGGGGCATTTGAAAGACAAAAAGGCATTACTAAATACTCAAAATGGCCCTCAGGCGTATTAAATGCGGTTTTCCACTCATCCCCCTGCTTAATTCGCACTAAATTATACGCCCCACGAAGATCAATCTTAGAGAACCACTTGGCCCCCTTTATTCGAGCAAACAAATCAGTAAGCAGTGGCAAAGGATACTGATATTTAACTGTGATTTTATTCAAAAGCCGATAATCAATACACGGCCTCAAAGAGCCATCTTTTTTAGATACAAAGAAAAAACCGGCTCCTAAGGGAGATGACGAAGGATGAATATGTCCCTTTTCCAAGGACTCCTTAATATATTCCCGCATAGCAGCATGTTCAGGCACAGACAGATTAAATAAACGACCCTTTGGAAACTTACTGCCCGGAATCAGATCTATAGTACAATCGCAATCTCTGTGCGGAGGTAGTGAACCAAGTTTAGGCTCCTCAAAAACGTCACGATAATCAGATAAAAATTCCGGAATCTCAGAGGGAATAGATGACGAAATGGAAACCAAAGGTACGTCCCCATGAGTCCCCTGACATCCCCAGCTTAACACAGACATTGCTTTCCAGTCGAGGACTGGGTTATGAGATTGCAGCCATGGCAATCCAAGCACCAACACATCATGTAGATTATACAACACAAGGAAGCGAATAATCTCCTGGTGATCCGGATTAATACGCATAGTTACTTGTGTCCAGTATTGTGGTTTATTACTAGCCAATGGCATGGAGTCAATACCCTTCAGAGGTATAGGAACTTCCAGAGACTCTAAATTAAACCCACAGCGTTTGGCAAAGGACCAATCCATAAGACTCAAAGCGGCGCCAGAGTCGACATAGGCATCCGCGGTAATAGACGATAAAGAGCAAATCAGGGTCACAGACAGAATAAACTTAGACTGTAAAGTGCCAATTGAAACAGACTTATCAACCTTCTTAGTACGTTTAGAGCATGCTGATATAACATGAGTTGAATCACCACAATAGAAGCATAACCCATTTTTTCGCCTAAAATTCTGTCGTTCGCTTCTGGACAGAATTCTATCACATTGCATAATCTCTGGCGCCTTCTCAGTAGACACCGCCAAATGGTGCACAGGTTTGCGCTCCCGCAAACGCCGATCAATCTGAATGGCCATTGTCATGGACTCATTCAGACCTGTAGGCACAGGGAACCCCACCATAACATCTTTAATGGCATCAGAGAGACCCTCTCTGAATTTCGCCGCCAGGGCGCACTCATTCCACTGAGTAAGCACAGACCACTTACGAAATTTTTGGCAGTATATTTCAGCCTCATCTTGCCCCTGAGACAGGGCCATCAAGGCTTTTTCAGCCTGAATCTCTAAATGAGGTTCCTCATAAAGCAACCCCAATGCCAGGAAAAACGCATCCACATTGAGCAACGCAGGATCCCCTGGTGCCAAAGCAAATGCCCAATCCTGAGGGTCGCCCCGGAGCAAGGAAATTACAATCCTGACCTGCTGTGCAGGATCTCCAGTGGAGCGAGATCTCAGAGACAAAAATAATTTACAATTATGTTTGAAATTCTGGAAGCGAGATCTATCCCCGGAGAAAAATTCAGGTAAAGGAATTCTAGGTTCAGATATAGGAGCATGAATTACAAAATCCTGTAAACTTTGAACCTTCATAGCGAGATTATTCAAACCTGTAGCTAAACTCTGCTGATCCATTTTTATCAGGTGAAATCAGAACCATTCAAGGATTAGAAGGAGAGAGAGACGAAGGCTGCAGTAAGCAGAGATGCAAGAAATCAACTAATGAGCAAACTCAGGAAAAAAAAAAAAAAAAAAATTCTCTGCAGACTTCTTTTCTCTCCTTTCTTCTGCCAATTATTTTAACCCTTGGCCGGCCAAACTGTCATGGTTCTCAATGGCAAGAGACCGTAGTAAAGCATACAAAAGGACTAGCTCTTGGAAGATGGGAACTCGAGCTGACTGTGAGCTAAACCTACCGCACAACTAACAGTGGCCGGGTAGCGTGCCTACGTTTTATCCCTAGACGCCCAGCGCCAGCCGGAGGACTGCCTGACCCTAGCAGAGGAAAATACAGACCTGGCTTACCTCTAGAGAAATTTTCCCCAACAGGCAGACAGTAGCCCCCACATATATTGTCGGTGATTTTAGAGGAAATTGACATACGAAGTATGAAGATAGGTTTAGCAAATTGAGGTCCGCTTACTAGATAGTAGGAAGACAGAAAAGGGAACTTCACAGTCAGCTGAAAACCCTTTTCAAAACACCATCCTGAAATTACTTTAAGACTCTAATATCAACTCATGACACCAGAGTGGCAATTTCAGCTCACAAGAGCTTCCAGCCTCAGAAATATTCAAAAACAGAGAACTGGAACAAAAATGCAAAACAATCTTAGGACTAAAAGTCCAACTTAGCTGATAGTAGTCTAGGAGCAGGAACATGCAACAGAAAGGCTTCTGGTAACATTGTTGGCCGGCATAGAAATGACTGAGGAGCAAGGTTAAATAGAAAACTCCCACATCCTGATGGAAACAGGTGAACAGAGGAGATGAAGCACACAAGTTCAGTACCACCAGTGACCACCGGGGGAGCCCAGAAACCCAATTCACAACAGTACCCCTAGGCCCTGGCTGGGCGCTCCAAGTGCACTGTGGGTGGCCTAGTTTCCAGCAAGTGCACCAAGGGTGGGTCGATTATACAGAGGCCCATGGGGCAGTTTTAGTCTCATACTTTCTACCCTTTCTGGAAAAGCTTTCAGCAGACTTCTTATCATCAGAGGCAGGATTACAAGGACAGGTAACACCTTTATTTTCAGCTGATAACACAGGATCTACCAATCACAATAGTTAATGTCACAGCTAACCCTGCTCCCCTCACTTCACAATGACCTTTGTGCACGCTGTTTCAATATAAAAGATAAGTTCAGAGTCTGTTCATAGTGGCTATGTACATTTGTTGTTTCCTGAAACTACAGTTAGAGTTTAAAAATCCCTAGTGGCCAGTGTAAAAGTTGCAAGATTTCTATCTTTTTCAATAAAGGTTGTCATATGGAAAAAATAAACATTGCTAATAAAAATATAAATTAACAAATTTAACACAAAGCCTGATTTAAACAATAGGTAATTTTAGCTTCCCTTTCAACCTTTTTAACCTTCATAACTTTCTAATATAGTTTATATTTTAAAGAGAACCCTTCACCAGTTTTAGCATGTTAAACTGGCCACGTCATGGAATAGTGGCTGCAAGGCTGAACATAACATATTTTTTATTTTTTCCTCTCCATTGCAGAGATATTGGCTTCTAAAGTTTAGATTTGAATTGATGTAAAGCTCAAGATGGCGGTAGGAGAGATTTGTCTCTGGGGGCAAGCACTTCTTCCCCTGCATGATGTTGACCAATCATAAGCAGGATGTGTCAGCAGGGGAAAAAAATACACTCCCCTAGATAAACCTAGACCCGGTGTTCTCTGTGTGAGACAAGCTGTGCTCTTCTCTATTACTGTTTTGTGTACAGCAGAACTATGGATCATTAGAAACACCTCTGGCAGTCTTCGTTTCACTGCAGTCAGTGTGGGAGGAGCAGGAGTACAGCAGAGCTGACAAAACCTTGGGATGAAAGCTACAAGATATGTTCTAATTACAGATAGCTCTGCAGTATTCTAGGTAGTGATCATGGAGGAGAGCAGGGTTGTGTGACATGTCTTGTCTTGTGCATAAACAAATTGCAAATGAAATTAGAATGTCTTTACAAGATAATATCTCTGCAACGAAGAGAAGAAATTAAAAATGAAAAGCAATGATTTATTCAGCTCTGCAGACAGTATTCCACAATTTTGCTAGTTAAACATGCCAAAGATCCTCTTTAATTTCTCACTATTTTCAAGATGTCTTTTTTCTTTCAATGAATGATGTCGCTGGTTAACATTCACAATACAACTAGTCTGGCTGTGTCCAGCCTAGGCAATGCACAAACTGCACAAATTCTTCTTCTAGTGTGCTACAACATATCAGTCTGGAGTCCGGCCTGTTTAGTATACAGCACAGTGCCCAGATTGGATAGACTTGTACCAATTCTGCAGTCCTGGGCTCAAATCTCACCAAGGACAATATCGGTAAAAAGTTTGTATGCCCTCCCTATGTTTGCAAGGGTAAAGTGATGACAATGTCTTTAAAGTGTTGTAGAATATGATGACGCTATATACAGAAAGTAAGGTAAATACTAATTTACCGAATATACCTTGAACGGAGTCTGACAGCACAAAATGACTGTTCAAACCAAGCACAGGTATCCAGTGTACACTTGGTGTGGCCAAACATGTTGGTGCATTGTCCCACCTGCTTGTTTTCCTTCTATCTCCACACTTCTCTTGCTCCTATAAAGTCAAAACTGTCAATCAAAGAAAAGAATGGAGTTGCAAGACAAGTAGATGGGAAGATACACTGAACTCTTTGGCTACACACAGAGTGCACTGGACGCTTGTGCTTGGTTTGAACAGTTATTTTCTGCTGACATGCTCCCTATAATGATACATTAATGCACAATGTTTTAAGTATGGTAGTGCCCTTCCCATTATTAGATAAGAGTCTGAGAACAATGTGTCAAACACCATTCTTGGTGCAAATAATTTTTTTTTATTCAAATCGCTAATTTTGATGCATGTTAATAGGTATTTTCCAATATTAGAGCAGAGCAGACCAATGTGTCAGTTGTTACACGTTAATGTACAATTTTTACCAAGTTGTGACCTTTTCATGCATGTTAAAAACAGTTGCAGCATAAGTATATTTGTTCTATGCTTTTGTAAGACAGCTATGACCGGTCTAGAATATGCGCCTATTAGTGACTTTTATGTAGAAATACAATCATAAAAATGTCACGCTTCATGCCAAAAGTGAATTTCAAGCAATATTTAGTAAAAATGCAATGATAAATGTCCCCCCCAAAGCTTATTAAAAAGTCGGAGACCTTTCAGTTATACGGTAATTAAACTTTATTATGTACCGGTAAACCTCTTTATTGTGGGTAGTTCCGTCCACACTTGCTAGGAGCTCTATTACATGGTACCAGCTTAGCAATAATGGTGTAATAATAATGGATTTTGAACATTCCTATCCTTGACTGAACTAGTAGTAATTAATCTTCTTCATTTTCCTTGTATTGTGTAAATAGTGAGTCATTCCCACAGCATGGAAGAAGCGCCGGACGGCACAGTTTGGATTGAGGATGTAGGAGCTTCGTTACTTAATTAAGCTCTAACTGCAGCTGTCCCTCCGACCTACAGGGACGCAAGGAATGAATCTTCTTGGTCAATTCTTCTCTGCCTTTAGAATGTGTTTTCGGGCTGTGGTGGTATATGTCATTTGTTCAACCACAAGTTCATAGTTGCCTATGTCTCGCAATCTAATTCTTGGCACTTTGTCCAATATGACTGATGCATTTAATTTCTTAATATATGACTTCATGGCATCATTAGGACAGGTGCTTCATGTTTGTGTTCTATGATAATCCTAAGGGCTTCACCTAGAATCCAGAGAGCCCCATATAGAGGAGATCTGGAGGGAACATGTTCCTCAGGTGCTTGTATTAACAAGTCCCATTTCCTTAGTATTTAGATACACCACTTTGTTTTACCACCAAAAAGAAGAAGAATTCTACTGGAAATAATACGTTTTTCCCTTCCCCATGACAGCACCGTTACGTGAGAGATGGCTCCCGCCCCCAGGAACAGGAAACCTACAGTGGAGATAAAGGATGGGGGCGGTACCTCTCTCCTCAGTTTGGTTTCCTGTTCCTGCGGGGAGCCTGCGATGCTGCATGCGGAGGAATCTCCCTCTGGCAGTACTGGTCCGGAGAGGGGGTCGGCACACGTCACTTACTGGAGCTGCGTCCGAAGCATCCTTCCTGCTGCGGGCTCCTCAGCGTCCGCTCCTGGCCGGAGGCTGGGCTGGGGTTAGGGGCGTGCCCATCAAGAAGCCGGCCACTATGTTAATGGGAGAACTTCCGGTTTCAAACCGGAAGTGACGTCACACGCCGAGAGGAAGCGGTGTGCTGACACTCCCGGAGGGGAGAAGTTTCAGGGATGCACACACCGCTCCACCCTGTAGCATTTAAGGAGGCAAAGTGGCAAGCTAACGCTTGCAATAGCCTCCTGCAGAATGGCGGACCCAGTGGATTTGGTCGTTCCAGCAGAGAACCCACACCCGACCGTGGTATTAAGGTTCTGGTGGGTGAATGCCTTTGTAAGGAAAAATGTATCAGTAACATTGTCTTTCTATGTCATGTATGCAGGAAAAGAAAGTTACGTCTAAACAAAACAATAGAGTATGTGCACTCTGTGAGAAAGCCCTCCCT
This sequence comes from Ranitomeya variabilis, assembly GCF_051348905.1. Classification (NCBI taxonomy): domain Eukaryota; kingdom Metazoa; phylum Chordata; class Amphibia; order Anura; family Dendrobatidae; genus Ranitomeya; species Ranitomeya variabilis. Next base: position 298,187,867 of record NC_135235.1, read on the forward strand.
AGAGCTTATGAAAAACGTATCTGTCGTCCGTGTATAGAAAAAACTGTGACCGAGGAGTCCTCATCATTCCTTCAAAATATTAAGGCTATTGTTAGGGACGAAGTACAGAGCACAGTAAAGGAGCAATTGAAACAACATGGATTGCATAGCTCCGAAAATCTACCTTCTACCCCCGCACAAATCTCTGACATAGAATCTGAAGGGGAACCGAGGGAATTACTACCTGGTGGGGACTCTGACTTGGACTCTTCAGATGAAGAGTGTGGTCACCCGTACGTGTTATATGAAGACGTTGGAAAGTTGTTAAAACTTGTTCGGTCTACCCTGGGAGTCGAAACTCCAAAAGAACAACAATCAATCCATGATTCTATGTTTAGTAATCTGGAGGTAAGAAAACGGAGGGTATTTCCATTTCATGATAATGTGCTAAATCTGATTAAGAAAGAATGGAGAAGGCAAAATAAAAAAATGGCAGTTCCCCAGGCCTTAAAACGTAAATATCCCTTTGACAAAGAGATCTGTGAGAAATGGGAAAAAGCGCCTAAACTTGATGCGGCCATTGCGAGTACCTCCCGGGGTATTGCACTTCCTTTTGAGGACATGGGCGCCTTAAAGGACCCCCTTGGTAAAAAGGCGGATGCCTTTTTAAAATCAGCATGGGAAGCTCCAACCTGGGCGCTTAAACCAGCAGTAGCCGGCACTTGCACAGCCCGGGCCATGGTGAAATGGTTAGAAAAACTAAGTGAGCAAATAAGAGACAAATGTCCGAGAGACCGACTTCTGGAAGTAATACCTTCCTTACAAAATGCGGCAGGGTTACTAGCAGATGCTGCTATTGATTCAGTACGATTTAATGCCCGGGCAAGCGCCCTTTCCAATTCAGGTAGAAGAGCATTATGGTTGAAAAATTGGAATGCTGACTTCCAATCAAAGGTAAAACTCTGTGCGGTGCCCTGCGAAGGACAATATTTATTTGGAAAGGCATTAGATGAAATTTTGGAGAAAGCGGCAGATAAGAAAAGCATTTCCCTCCGCCCCCCTTCTTCAAACGCCATTGGAGTGACACTCGACGATCCTTTCGGGGATCAGGTAAAGCAGGCCGAGGCTGGCCAGGGGATAGATCCATATGAGGGAAAACCAGGAATGATAGAAGAGGGAGAGGTTTCCTCTTCAATAAGCCCCCTCATAAATCAGACCCTAAACAATAATGACGCCAGAGTCCGGGTGGGGGGAAGGCTTCGGTTTTTTGACCATCAGTGGGTAAAACTGCAACCCTCACAATGGGTAATCAACCTATTATCCAAGGGCCTACGGTTAAACTTTATTACCCAGCCTCCTCAGCGGGTGAAAATCACACGCGTGGCCAAAAGAAACCAGATGATACTAGAAAGAGAAATCCATCTCCTTCTGGAAAAAGAAGTCCTTGTAAGAGTGCCACCACAGGAGATAGGAAGCTGGTTTTACAGCACCCTGTTCCTCACGCCAAAACCAGATGGTTCTCTGATAACGATTTTCAACCTAAAGGCCCTAAACCGACACATCCGTGTAGAAAAATTCAAAATGGAAACCCTAAAAACGGCAGTAAAATTACTGTATCCGGGCTGTTACATGGCAGTGATAGATCTTACAGATGCTTACTACCACGTACCAATCTCCGTAGAACATCAACAGTATCTGAGGTTGGTGGTGCAGCTGGAACAAGTTTATACCCATCTGCAATACCAGTGCCTTCCCTTCGGGGTGTCAGTAGCCCCTCGTATCTTCACAAAAATAATTTCGGAGATAGCATCCTACGTAAGGAAAGAAAATATTCTTCTAGTACCCTACTTAGACGATTTTCTCCTTATAGCAGACAACCAGGAAGACTGCATAAAGGCAGTGACAAGAATACGAGAGATACTGTCCATGTTGGGATAGGTAATAAACTTAAAAAAATCGAGAATGGTTCCAACCCAGATACAAGAGTTTCTAGGCATTCAGTTAAATTCAATCAGACAAGATTATGTCCTTCCAGACAGGAAAGTCGAGGCCATAAAACAAAAAGATAAAGCAAACACAGGTGGCCAGTCCATCTCGGTGAGGGAGGCTATGTCTCTCCTAGGTATGCTCACGGCAACAATTCCAGCGGTCCAATGGGCGCATCTGCATTCCAGAGGGTTACAGTGGCAAACCTTGTCAGAACAAGCAAAAAACCCCTACAACTTAAATCGAAAAATCACATTATCACCACAAGTACGGGACTCTCTAAATTGGTGGCTAAAATCTGAAAATTTAAAAAAGGGGTGCCATGGTCAATCCACAGTCCGTTAGTTCTAACCACGGATGCGAGCCCATTAGGCTGGGGGGCTGTTGTGAATTTACCTTTTGGCTCCCTCTAGTGGCTACTAGTGTTTTTACTCTGGGTATGTCTATCATTCCTTGTATGCTCACCTGGGTCGTTAGGTCAGGGGTGTTGCTATATAAGCTCCCTGGACCTTCAGTTCAATGCCTGGCAACGTTGATATCAGAGCTAATCTGTAGTGCTCTTGTCTACTGATCCTGGTTCCTGCTTGATTAAGCTAAGTCTGCTTTCTTGCTTTTTGCTATTGTTTTTGTTTGCATTTTTGTCCAGCTTGTACATAATCTGTATCCTATCCTTGCTGGAAGCTCTAGGGAGGCTGGAGTTCTCCCCCCGGGCCGTTAGACGGTTCGGGGGTTCTTGAATCTCCAGTGTGGATTTTTGTTAGGGTTTTTGTTGACCATATAAGTTATCTTACTACATTCTGCTATTAGTGAGTGGGCCTCTCTTTGCTAAACCTAGTTCATCTCTGTGTTTGTCATTTCCTCTTACCTCACCGTTATTATTTGTGGGGGGCTTGTATCCAACTTTTGGGGTCTATTCTCTGGAGGCAAGAGAGGTCTTTGTTTTCCTCTTCTAGGGGTAGTTAGTCCTCCGGCTGGCGCGAGACATCTAGCGACCAACGTAGGCATGTTCCCCGGCTACTTCTAGTGTTGGCGTTAGGAGTAGATATATGGTCAACCCAGTTACCACTGCCCTATGAGCTGGATTTTTGTACTTCGCAGACTTGCTGATATCTCTGAGACCCTCGCCATTGGGGTCATAACAGTTTGCCAGGCCAGTATTAAATGTTAAATGCATTGCAGAAGCGGGATTATAAGAAAGAAAGTTCTGAGTTTTTTTTTCTCTCTCTCATTTTTTTTTCTTTTCCCCTTTACCTCTGAGTGGCTTGTGATTGCTGCAGACATGAATGTCCAGACCTTGATTACAAGTGTGGACCAGCTTGCTGCTCGTGTGCAGGGCATACAAGATTATGTTACCAGAAATCCTATGTCAGAACCTAAGATACCGATTCCTGAACTGTTTTCCGGAGACCGATTTAAGTTTAGAAATTTCAGGAATAATTGTAAATTGTTTTTGTCCCTGAGACCCTGTTCCTCTGGAGACTCCGCTCAGCAAGTGAAAATTGTTATTTCTTTTTTACGGGGCGACCCTCAGGATTGGGCTTTCTCGCTGGCGCCAGGAGATCCGGCATTGGCTGATATTGATGCGTTTTTTCTGGCACTCGGTTTGCTTTATGAGGAACCCAATCTTGAGATTCAGGCAGAAAAAGCCTTGCTGGCTATGTCTCAGGGCCAGGACGATGCTGAAGTGTATTGCCAAAAATTTCGGAAATGGTCCGTGCTGACCCAGTGGAACGAGTGTGCATTGGCTGCAAATTTTAGAAATGGTCTTTCTGAAGCCATTAAGAATGTGATGGTGGGTTTTCCCATTCCCACAGGTCTGAATGATTCTATGGCCCTGGCTATTCAAATCGACCGGCGGTTGCGGGAGCGCAAAACCGCAAATTCCCTCATGGTGTTGTCTGAACAGGCACCTGAATTAATGCAATGTGATAGAATCCTGACTAGAAATGAGCGGAAAATTCATAGATGCCAGAATGGCTTGTGTTACTACTGTGGTGATTCTACACGTTATCTCAGCATGCTCTAAACGTCTTACTAAGGTTGTTAGTCCGGTCGTCATTGGTAATTTGCAACCTAAATTTATTCTATCTGTAACTTTGATTTGCTCACTGTCATCGTATCCTGTCATGGCGTTTGTGGACTCAGGTGCGGCCCTGAGCCTTATGGATCTGTCATTTGCCAAGCGCTGCGGATTTGTTCTTGAGCCATTGGAAAATCCTATCCCTCTTAGGGGTATTGATTCTACGCCATTGGCAAAAAATAAACCGCAGTTTTGGACACAGGTTACCATGTGCATGACTCCCGAACATCGGGAGGTAATACGTTTTCTTGTTCTGCATAAAATGCATGATTTGGTTGTTTTGGGTTTGCCATGGTTACAGACCCATAATCCAGTCTTGGACTGGAAGGCTATGTCAGTGTCAAGTTGGGGCTGCCATGGAATTCATGGAGATTCCCTGCCCTTGTCTATTGCTTCTTCTACGCCTTCGGAAGTTCCGGCGTATTTGTCTGATTATCAGGATGTCTTCAGCGAGTCTAAGTCCAGTGCACTGCCTCCTCATAGGGAATGTGACTGTGCAATAGATTTGATCCCTGGCAGTAAGTTTCCTAAGGGGAGACTGTTTAATCTGTCGGTACCTGAACATACCGCGATGCGTTCATATATCAAGGAGTCTCTTGAGAAGGGGCATATCCGTCCTTCTTCTTTCCCTCTTGGTGCGGGATTCTTTTTTGTGGCCAAAAAGGACGGATCTTTGAGGCCTTGTATTGACTATCGGCTTTTAAATAAGATCACTGTCAAATTTCAGTATCCTTTGCCGTTGTTGTAAGATTTGTTTGCCCGGATTAAAGGTGCCAAGTGGTTCACCAAGATAGACCTTCGTGGTGCGTACAACCTTGTGCGCATTAGGCAGGGCGATGAATGGAAAACCGCATTCAATACGCCCGAAGGTCATTTTGAGTACTTGGTGATGCCATTTGGGCTCTCTAATGCACCTTCAGTTTTTCAGTCCTTCATGCATGACATTTTCCGGAAGTATCTGGATAAATTTTTGATTGTTTATCTGGATGATATTCTGGTTTTTTCTGATGATTGGGACTCGCATGTGGAGCAGGTCAGGATGGTTTTTGAGATTTTGCGTGAAAATTCTTTGTTTGTAAAAGGCTCAAAGTGTCTCTTTGGTGTACAGAAGGTTCCCTTTTTGGGGTTCATTTTTTCCCCTTCTGCTGTGGAGATGGATCCAGTCAAGGTCCGAGCTATTCATGATTGGACTCAACCCTCGTCAGTTAAGAGTCTTCAGAAGTTCTTGGGTTTTGCTAACTTCTACCGTCGTTTTATCGCAAATTTCTCTAGCGTTGTTAAACCGCTGACGGATATGACCAAGAAAGGCTCTGATGTAGCTAACTGGGCTCCTGCTGCAGTGGAGGCTTTCCAGGAGTTGAAACGCCGGTTTACTTCGGCGCCTGTTTTGTGCCAGCCTGACGTCTCACTTCTCTTTCAGGTTGAGGTGGATGCTTCGGAGATTGGGGCAGGGGCCGTTTTGTCGCAGAGAGGCCCTGGTTGCTCTACTATGAGACCTTGTGCCTTTTTCTCTAGGAAGTTTTCGCCGCCAGAGCGAAATTATGATGTGGGCAATCGGGAGTTATTGGCCATGAAGTGGGCATTTGAGGAGTGGCGTCATTGGCTCGAGGGTGCTAAGCATCGGGTGGTGGTCTTGACTGATCACAAAAATTTGATGTATCTCGAGTCTGCTAAACGCCTGAATCCTAGACAGGCCCGCTGGTCATTGTTTTTCTCCCGTTTTGACTTTGTGGTCTCGTATTTACCAGGTTCTAAGAATGTGAAGGCCGATGCTCTGTCTAGGAGCTTTGTGCCTGATGCTCCTGGAGTCGCTGAACCTGAGGGTATTCTTAAGGAAGGAGTTATCTTGTCAGCGATTTCTCCAGATCTGCGACGTATGTTGCAGAGATTTCAGGCTGGTAGGCCTGACTCTTGTCCACCTGACAGATTGTTTGTGCCTGCTAAATGGACCAGCAGAGTCATTTCCGAGGTTCATTCCTCAGTGTTGGCAGGGCACCCGGGAATTTTTGGCACCAGAGATCTGGTGGCCAGGTCCTTTTGGTGGCCTTCCTTGTCAAGGGATGTGCGGTCATTTGTGCAGTCCTGCGGTACTTGTGCTCGAGCTAAGCCTTGCTGTTCTCATGCCAGCGGGTTGCTCTTGCCCTTGCCTGTCCCGAAGAGACCTTGGACACACATCTCTATGGATTTCATTTCGGATCTCCCGGTGTCTAAAGGCATGTCTGTCATCTGGGTGATATGTGATCGTTTCTCCAAGATGGTCCATCTGGTTCCTTTGCCTAAGCTGCCTTCCTCTGCTGATCTGGTTCCTGTGTTCTTCCAGAACGTGGTTCGTTTGCACGGCATTCCTGAGAATATTGTGTCGGACAGAGGATCCCAGTTTGTTTCCAGGTTCTGGCGATCCTTTTGTGGTAGGATGGGCATTGATTTGTCGTTTTCGTCCGCTTTTCATCCACAGACTAACGGACAAACGGAACGAACTAATCAGACTCTGGAGGCGTATTTGAGGTGTTTTGTCTCTTCTGATCAGGATGATTGGGTGACCTTCTTGCCGTTGGCTGAATTTGCCCTTAATAATCGGGCTAGTTCTGCCACCTTGGTTTCGCCATTTTTCTGCAACTCCGGTTTCCATCCTCGTTTTTCCTCGGGACATGTGGAGCCTTCTGACTGTCCTGGAGTGGATTCTGTGGTGGATAGGTTGCAGCGGATCTGGAATCATGTGGTGGACAACTTGAAGTTGTCACAGGAGAAGGCTCAGCGTTTTGCCAATCGCCGCCGCGGTGTGGGTCCCCGACTTCGTGTTGGGGATTTGGTATGGCTGTCTTCTCGATTTGTTCCTATGAAGGTCTCCTCTCCCAAATTTAAGCCTCGATTCATTGGTCCTTACAAGATATTGGAGATCCTTAATCCTGTATCCTTTCGCCTGGATCTTCCGGTGTCGTTTGCCATTCACAACGTATTTCATAGGTCCTTGTTGCGGCGGTACGTTGTGCCTGTGGTTCCTTCTGCTGAGCCTCCTGCTCCGGTGTTGGTTGAGGGCGAGTTGGAGTACGTGGTGGAGAAGATCTTAGATTCTCGTCTCTCCAGGTGGAGGCTTCAGTACCTGGTCAAGTGGAAGGGCTATGGTCAGGAGGATAATTCCTGGGTGGTCGCCTCTGATGTGCATGCGGCCGATTTAGTTCGCGCCTTTCACGTCTCTCATCCTGATCGCCCTGGTGGTCTTGGTGAGGGTTCGGTGACCCCTCACTAAGGGGGGGGGTACTGTTGTGAATTTACCTTTTGGCTCCCTCTAGTGGCTACTAGTGTCTTTACTCTGGGTATGTCTATCATTCCTTGTATGCTCACCTGGGTCGTTAGGTCAGGGGTGTTGCTATATAAGCTCCCTGGACCTTCAGTTCAATGCCTGGCAACGTTGATATCAGAGCTAATCTGTAGTGCTCTTGTCTACTGATCCTGGTTCCTGCTTGATTAAGCTAAGTCTGCTTTCTTGCTTTTTGCTATTGTTTTTGTTTGCATTTTTGTCCAGCTTGTACATAATCTGTATCCTATCCTTGCTGGAAGCTCTAGGGAGGCTGGAGTTCTCCCCCCGGGCCGTTAGACGGTTCGGGGGTTCTTGAATCTCCAGTGTGGATTTTTGTTAGGGTTTTTGTTGACCATATAAGTTATCTTACTACATTCTGCTATTAGTGAGTGGGCCTCTCTTTGCTAAACCTAGTTCATCTCTGTGTTTGTCATTTCCTCTTACCTCACCGTTATTATTTGTGGGGGGCTTGTATCCAACTTTTGGGGTCTATTCTCTGGAGGCAAGAGAGGTCTTTGTTTTCCTCTTCTAGGGGTAGTTAGTCCTCCGGCTGGCGCGAGACATCTAGCGACCAACGTAGGCATGTTCCCCGGCTACTTCTAGTGTTGGCGTTAGGAGTAGATATATGGTCAACCCAGTTACCACTGCCCTATGAGCTGGATTTTTGTACTTCGCAGACTTGCTGATATCTCTGAGACCCTCGCCATTGGGGTCATAACAGGGGGCGCATCTAACAGGTCATATCCTACAAGCCCTATGGGATTCTCAGATGGAAGCAGCCTCCTCAAACCTGAAAGAATTAACAGCAGTAACACAAGCAATTCTTCAAACGGAAGAGCACATCAAAGGAAGACATCTAGTGGTGTTGTCCAACAACAGCACAACAGTCTCGTACATAAATCAACAAGGAGGAACAAGATCAAGATCGTTGATGGAAGAGGCAAAAAGACTGTTTTGCTGGGCGGAAAACCACCTCTTATCGCTAACAAGCACACACCTAAGGGGGACGGACAACGTTGTCGCAGATTTCTTGAGTCGACATGTGCAACATCAGGGCAAGTGGTCCTTAAATCAAAACATATTTGGAGAAATCTGTGCCACCTGGGGGGTTTCACAAGTGGATCTGTTTTCCACAAAACAGAATAGAAAAGTAAAAAGATTCTACTCCCTGAACCCAAGGGAACACCCGGAAGTGGTGGATGCGTTGCTACACCCATGGAAATTCAAACTTGCTTATGCCTTTTCCCCAATTCCACTAATTCCTACAGTCTTGAAGAAAATCCGGGAGGACAAGACACACATAATCCTAATCGCACCCTTCTGGCCAAAGAGGGCATGGTTCACTTGGCTCAGGCGTATGTTCATCTCGGACCCTTGGATCCTTCCAGATGTCCCAAATCTCCTACACTAGGGTCCAGTAACGCATCCTCAAGTACACAATCTGCACCGTACACAATCTGCACCTCACTACATGGAACTTGAGAGGGGACTTCTGCTAGCAAAAGGGTTCTCGGACCCGTTAGTGACTACTCTGCTATCCAACAGAAAAAAGCTCACAACTGACAAATACCAAAAGGTGTGGGGGAAAGTTCTAGAATTTTCAGGACGACACCTGTCGAATACCATCCAAAAAGTCCCAATGGCCGAAGTTCTAGAATTACTCCAAAAAGGCTTGGAGAGAGGATTGTCTACCAGCACTCTAAAAGTACAAGTCTCAGCGCTTAGCACCTTGTTTGATCAAAAAATTGGCTGATGACTCCTGGTGTGTAGGTTCCTCCGAGCCTCCTTTATGGCCCGACCATTCAAACCTCAGCCAAAGGTAGCTCCCTGGGATCTAAATTTAGTGTTGAATGCCTTAACCTCCTCTCCTTTTGAGCCTCTTAGTTCCATCTCGGTGAAAGCTTTAACCTTAAAAACGGTTCTCCTGATTGCCCTTACGTCAGCTAGATGTATTAGTGAGCTCCAAGCTATATCTGTAGATCCCCCATACACTACTTTTCTAGATGACAGAGTCATTATTAAAACTCACCCGGCCTTCTTACCAAAGGTCAATTCCAAATTCCACAGGGATCAGGAGATAGTTTTGCCTTCATTCTGTGCTAACCCCAAATCCCAGGGAGAAAAAACCTTTCATTGCCTAGACGTCAGACGTTGCCTACTTCAGTATCTAGAAGTGTCAAAACCATGGCGTCAGTCGTCAGCCCTTTTTGTCTCCTTCCAGGGGGCAAAGAGGGGGAAAAGGCCACAAAATCAACCATCGCACGGTGGCTCCACATGGCGATCTCACTTTCCTATTCCTCTTCAGGGCAAAACCCTCCACTGGGTGTAACGGCCCAATCTACAAGGGCCATCGCCACATCCTGGGTGGAAAGGGCAAACGCTTCTATAGAACAGATCTGCAATGCAGCAGTATGGTCGTCACCCTCTACTTTCTTCCGCCACTACAGGCTAGATCTGGGACTATCAAGTCTTGCCTTTGGGAGAAAGGTGCTATCTGCTGTTGTCCCACCCTAGGAGTCTTTTCTATGTCTTCCTCTCACGTAACGGTGCTGTCATGGGGAAGGGAAAAAATGATAATTACTTACCGGTAATTTGATTTTCCAGATCCATGACAGCACCGTACTAATTCCCGCCCTATCTTGGTGATGGTTGTGTGATTCACAAAAAAATAAAAAAATATATATATAATAGTATGATAATGCATGAATCAATAAGTAAATAGTCTTTGGAGGCGCCCCCATCTTTTATCTCCACTGCAGGTTTCCTGTTCCTGAGGGCAGGAGCCATCTCTCACGTAACGGTGCTGTCATGGATCTGGAAAATCAAATTACCGGTAAGCAATTATCATTTTTCTTTCCACTGCTGGGATCCTTATCCCTATTGCTGCTCTCTTCATTGTTCCGCCCATGAGGATCCTGCTTTTTGCATACTCTTCCAATCTGTGAGGTTTTAGTCCCTCTTTACAGTATACCAGTATATGGAATAATACATTTTCCTTTGTAGTAGTAAATGATCAAGTGCAGAACAAAGGTCTGATCTCATTAATCAAATAGATATCTTAAATTGTCCAAAGAAAACTACTACCAACTACTGACTAGAATTGCTCCATTAATACTTAGAGGGAACCTATCATGAGGATTTTATGTCTACAGTTAATGCCATATATGTACATGCTCTTTCATGCTGATTAAATCAAAACATTCATTACAAAAATTCATTTTGGAGTTTCTGAGAAATCAGTCATTAAAAGTATGGAAATTAGATGCAAATGCTTTGAGGTGGAGGAATGCACTTGCAGCTCCCCTGCCCTGCCTGCATGTTCCCTGCCCACTGTCTGCCTCCTGTGTCTGATGAACAGGTCACTCGAGTCATTGACCAACTTTCATGACCGAGGCCTCTTGCAAGCCCCACAGGGTCTTGCAATGTCATGTGAACTTTGCCTCCCATGCAGGCACGGACGACGCTTGCAGTGGATCTCAGTAGGGACAGGGAATAGAGGAGGGCAGGAGAGCTGCAAAGTGCATTGTCCCACCCTGAAGAACTTGCAGCTTATTTGCATATGATTTCAACTCTGGATTTCTCAGAAAGTGCACAACGAATTTTTACATTCAAGATAAGGATTTAAAGTGGTTGTCCGGTCTAAATTGATAGGTCAGCAGTGACTCTGTGTGACTGCACGCTTATGAATCCTCCAGCAGTGTTATGTATGATGAGATGGGTGCCGAATACAAGGTCGGGGTCCAGTTTGTTCATTCTGTTGCTGTGAGTTCGTTCGTGGTCCAGGTCATTGTAGATGAAGGTGCACGTCACAGCTCCGTAGTGTGTAGTTGTGAAGTGATTCACTTTCACAAGGAAGCAGAAAACACCAGCGGAGGCTGATTCAGAAGATCGTTTGGCCGCAGATACATTTCTGGGTGATGAATGATAATCCGGGCAGTGAGTCCTGGTGAATGCCTACTATTTCTGGGAACAGTTTATTGTAGTGAGGTATCAGCCAACTTGGCAAGTATAGAAAATCCATGTTTTGTGTAGAAAATATGTTCAGAGACGGCTTTATTGTGCTGTTTACTTAACACATAGAAAACAGGATACGGAGGAGACTTCAACAAAGAAGTCTTTGTCCAGATTTAGAAAAAGCTTGACTGATTTTTTTTTTCTTTCCCAAAACAGCACCACACCTGTGACCAGATATGTGTGCTAATACAGCTCATGGCCATTTATTTCTATGAAGCTGGGTTACAATACCAGACACAACCCATAGACGCGTGCAGCCCTGTTGCCGTATGTCTGGAGAACTTATCTTGAACAACCCTTTTAATACACGATTCAGTCCTGTTCTGTTCTGTACAACTTCTGTAACATCTTCCCAACATCCACCAAGGGCGTGTGTGTATGTAGCAGGCTCAGTAGCTGAGCCTGCACCATACACAGCGAGTGCTGGCTATGTTACACAGCCGGCACATGCCTCTAACAGCACCTTTAAGAGCTAGCTCTGCCTGCTGCTGTTGTTTAACTTCTTTAATGTCACTGGAGGAACAGGAATCATGGGGTACGGACTTCATGCAATTTTATATTATATTTTTTTCACTCCATTTCCCTTGCCTTATCATTTTATAATGCATGTTTGCAATTTATATGTATAATTAATGTGTAGGCTATTTCTCATGGGTTTTTGTGATAATATATGAGTTTGTGATTGTGGCCGTGTACCCACTCCAATTATTGTATTGTGGTTTGGCACATTTTGTCATTTGGTTTCCCCTTTTTTATATATTTATATTTTAATATTATCGATAAAAACTCTACATTTTATTTGGTTCCTTTTAATTTAGTTTTTTTTCACCCAGTTTTGAGTAGGTTTTGTCAATATCGATATTGCAAAGTGGGACAGATATCTCTTCCGATGCCCACTATGCTTATTACGGCATGATTCTCGGGTGCAGAAAGGTTGCTAGGTCAACTGGGGCCTTCCAGAGGCTTCCGTCATGGACATCTTTATAATGATATGAAGCATTGCATAGGTGATTAATACCCATGTAAAACAATTAAAAGCACAACTAGTGGTTATACAGTGGGGAAAATAAGTGTCTGATACTCTGCTGATTTTGCAAGTTTTCCCACCCACAATGAATGGAAAGGTCTGTAATTTTTTTTGTGGGAACACTACAACTGTGAGAGACAGAATCTTATAATAAAATCCAGAAAATCACATTGTATGACTTTTATATAATTAAATTGCATTTCCTTGCATGAAATAAGTATTTGATACAATAGAAAAACAGAACTTAATATTTGATACAGAAACCTTTGTTTGCAATTACAGAGGTCCCATGTTTCCTGTAGTTCTTGGTGAAGTTTGCACACTGCAGCAGGGATTTTGGCCCCCTCCTCCATACAGGTCTGCTCCAGATCTTTCAGGTTTCAGGGCTGTCGCTGGGCAACACCGAGTTTCAACTCCCTCCAAAGATTTTCTATTTGGTTCAGGTCTGGAGATTGCTTAGGCTACTCCAGGACCTTGAAATTCTTCTTATGGAGCCACTACTTAGTTGCACTGGCTGTGTGTTTCGGCTCACTGTCATGCAGGAAGACCAAGCCACAACCCATCTTCAATGCCCTTACTGAAGGAAGTAGGTTGTTGGCCAAAATCTTGTGATACATAACCTCATCCATCCTCCCTTCAATACGGTGCAGTTGTCCTGTCCCCTTTGCAGAAAAACACCCCCAAAGTATGATGTTTCTCCTACCATGCTTCATAGTTGGGATGATGTTCTTTGGGTTGTACTCATACTTCTTCTTCCTCCAAACACCAAAAAGTTCTATTTTGGTCGCATCTGACCACATGGCCTTCTCCATTGCCTCGTCTGGATAATCCAGATGGTCAGTGGCGAACTTCAAACAGACCTGCACATGTGGTGGCGTGAGCAGGGGGAACCTTTATTCCATGAAGGCGTACTGTGTTACTAACATTAATGTTTGTGACTGTGGTTCCAGCTTTCTTCAGATCATTAACCATGTCCTCCCATGTAGTTCTGAGCTGATTCCTGACTAATTCCTTTCTCAGAATTATCCTTACCCCACGAGACGAGACCTTGCATAAAGCCTCAGACCGAGGAAGATTGACAGTCATCTTGTGTTTCTACCATTTTGTATTAATTGTGCCAACAGTTATTGCCTTCTCACCAAGCTGCTTGCCGATTGTCCTGTAGTCTATCCCAGCCTTGTGCAAGTCGAAAATGTTTTTCCAGGTGTCGTTAGACAGCTCTTTGGTCTTGGCCATAGTGGAGAGGTTGGAGTGTGAGTGATTGAGTGTGTGGACAGGTGTCTTTTATACAGTTAACAAGTTCAAACAGGTGCAATTAATACAGGTACTGAGTGCGGAGTAGGAGGCTTCTTAAAGAAAAACTAACAGGTCTGTGAGAGCCAAAATTCTTGCTGGTTGGAAGGTGATCAAATACTTATTTCATGCAATAAAATGCAATTTCATAACGTAAAATCATATAATGTGATTTTCTGGGTTTTATTTTTAGATTCGGTCTCTCACAGGTGAAGTGTACCTATGATAAAAATTACAGACCTCTCCATTCTTTGTAGGTGGGAAAACTTGCAAAATCGGCAGTGTATCAAATACTTATTTTCCCCACTGTTTATCCTTGTACATATGGGTAGTATTATAGCAGATATATTCATGTACATAGAGGCTATCCTATGACTACTATAATACTGCCTGATGTGTAAAAAATATAACTACTATAATCCTGCCCTTATAAACAAGAATATTACTTCTATAATATTGTCCCTATGTACAAGAATATAGCTACTATAATTCTGCTCCTATGTACAAGAATATATCTACTATAATACTGCCCCCTATGTACAAGAATATTACTTCTATAATACTGCCCTTATGTACAAGAATATAGCTACTATAATTCTGCTCCAATGTACAAGAATATATCTACTATAATAGTGCCCCTATGTCCAATAATATAACTACTATAATACTGCCCCTATGTACAAGAATATAACTACTATAATACTGCCCCTATGTACAAGAATATAACTACTATAATACTGCCCCTATGTACAATAATATAACTACTATAATACTGCTCCTATGTACAAGAATATATCTACTATAATACTTCTCATATGTACAAGAATAGAACTACTATACTTCCGCCACTATGTACTACTATACTTCTGCCGCTATGTACAAGAATATAGCTAGTATAATACTGCTCACTTTATACAAGAATATAACTACTATAATACTGCCTCCTATGTACAAGAATATAACTGTTATAATACTGCTCCTTTGTACAAGAATACAACTACTATAATACTGCCTCCTATATACAATAATATAAATATTATAATACTGTTCCTATGTATAAGATTATAACTACTATAATACTGCCCCTATATACAAGAATATAACTACTATAATACTGCTCCTATGTACAAGAATATAGCTGTTACAATATTGCCCCTATGTACAAGGATATAACTACTATAATACTGCCCCTATGTACAAGAATAAAACTACTATAATACTGCTCCTATGTACAAGAATATAGCTGTTACAATATTGCCCCTATGTACAAGAATATAACTACTATAATTCTGTCTGCTATGTACAAGAATATAACTACTATAATACTGCTTCTAGGTACAAGAATATAACTACTATAATACTGCCCCTATGTACAAGAATATAACTACTATAATACTGCCCCCTATGTACAAGAATATAACTACTATAATACTGCCCCTATGTACAAGAATATAGCTTCTATAATACTGCTCCCTATGTACAAAAATATAGCTACTATAATACTGCTCCTATGTACAAGAATATAACTGTTATAATACTGCCCACTATATACAAGAATATAACTACTATAATACTGCTCCTTTGTACAAGAATATATCTACTATAATACTGCTCCTATGTTCAAGAATATAACTACTATAATTCTGCCTCCTATGTACAAGAATATAAATACTATAATACTGTTCCTATGTATAAGAATATAACTACTATAATACTGCCCCTATATACAAGAATATAACTACTAGAATACTGACCCTATGTACAAGAATATAACTGTTATAATATTGCCTCCTATGTACAAGGATATAACTACTATAATACTGCCCCTATGTACAAGAATATAACTACTATAATACTGCTCCTATGTACAAGAATATAGCTGTTACAATATTGCCCCTATGTACAAGGATATAACTACTATAATACTGCCCCTATGTACAAGAATATAACTACTATAATGCTGCTCCTATGTATAAGAATATAGCTGTTACAATATTGCCCCTATGTACAAGAATATAACTACTATAATTCTGTCTGCTATGTACAAGAATATAACTACTATAATACTGCTTCTATGTACAAGAATATAACTACTATAATACTGCCCCTATGTACAAGAATATAACTACTATAATACTGCCCCCTATGTACAAGAATATAACTACTAAATTACTGCCCCATATGTACAAGAATATAACTGTTATAATACTGCCCCTATGTACAAGAATATAACTACTATAATACTGCTCCTATGTACAAGAATATAACTGTTATAATACTGCCCACTATGTACAAGAATATAACTACTATAATACTGCTCCTTTGTACAAGAATATATCTACTATAATACTGCCCACTATGTACAAGAATATAACTACTATAATACTGCTCCTTTGTATAAGAATATATCTACTATAATTCTGCCTCCTATGTACAAGAATATAAATACTATAATACTGTTTCTATGTATAAGAATATAACTACTATAATACTGCCCCTATATACAAGAATATAACTACTATAATACTGACCCTACGTACAAGAATATAACTGTTATAATATTGCCCCTATGTACAAGGATATAACTACTATAATACTGCCCCTATGTACAAGAATATAACTACTAGAATACTGCTCCTATGTACAAGTATATAGCTGTTACAATATTGCCCCTATGTACAAGAAAATAACTACCATAATACTGCCCCTATGTACAAGAATATAACTACTATAATACTGCTCCTATGTACAAGAATATAGCTGTTACAATATTGCCCCTATGTACAAGGATATAACTACTATAATACTGCCCCTATGTACAAGAATATAACTGTTACAATATTGCTCCTATGTTCAAGAATATAACTACTATAATACTGCCTCCTATGTACAAGAATATAAATACTATAATACTGTTCCTATGTATAAGAATATAACTACTATAATACTGCCCCTATGTACAAGAATATAACTACTATAATACTGCCCCTATGTACAAGAATATAACTACTATAATACTGCTCCTATGTACAAGAATATAACTGTTATAATACTGCCCCTATGTACAAGAATATAACTACCATAATACTGCCCCTATGCACAAGAATATAACTACTATAATACTGCCCCTATATACAAGAATATAACTACTATAGTACTGCCCCCTATGTACAAGAATATAGCTACTATAATACTGCCCCTATGTACAAGAATATAACTACTATAATACTGCCCCTATGTACAAGAATATAACTGCTATAATACTGCTCCCATGTACAAGAATATAACTACTATAATACTACCCCTATGTACAAGAATATAACTACTATAATACTGCCCCTATATACAAGAATATAACTACTATAATACTGCCCCTATGTACAAGAATATAACTACTATATTACTGCCCCTATGTACAAGAATATAACTACTATAATACTGCCCCTATGTACAAGAATATAACTGCTATAATACTGCCCCTATGTACAAGAATATAACTGCTATAATACTGCTCCTATGTACAAGAATATAACTACTATAATACTGCTCCTATGTGCAAGAATATAACTACTATAATACTGCCCCTATGTACAAGAATATAACTACTATAATACTGCCCCTATGTACAAGAATATAACTACTATAATACTGCCCCTATGTACAAGAATATAACTACTATAATACTGCCCCTATGTACAAGAATATAACTACTATAATACTGCCCCTATGTACAAGAATATAACTGCTATAATACTGCTCCTATGTACAAGAATATAACTACTATAATACTGCTCCTATGTACAAGAATATAACTACAATAATATTGCTCCTATATACAAGAATATAACTATTATAATACTGCCCCTATGTACAAGAATATAGCTACTGTAATACTGCTCCCTATGTACAGTACAAGAATATAACTACAATAATATTGCTCCTATATACAAGAATATAACTACTATAATACTGCCCCTATGTACAAGAATATAACTACTGTAATACTGCTCCCTATGTACAGTACAAGAATATAACTACAATAATATTGCTCCTATATACAAGAATATAACTACTATAATACTGCCCCATGTACAAGAATATAACTACTATAATACTGCTCCTATGTACAAGAATATAACTACTATAATACTGCTCCCTATGTACAGGAATATAACTACTATAATACTGTCCCTATGTATAAGAATATAACTACTATAATACTGCTCCCTATGTACAAGAATATAACTACACTAATACTGCTTGTTTGGACACATTGTCCAAAAGTGGGTCCAGCACACTGAAAAAAAAACAGTCTGGTTTTTGACATATGTGAAAAAACTGATGTGTGAACTTGGCTTTAAGTGCATATAAGCCTAGTTACAACAATGAGGGGTTTATGGATGAAGGGCAGGAAGACGTTGCATAAAGACAGTTGCAGCACTGATGAGGAAAATGTTGATGACTTCCATAAAAAGCAGTATAATTTGGGTAATTATACAATCGTATGCAATAATATAATAATATTATTATCAATAATAATAATAATTTATATAGCACCATTGATTCCATATATCTATGGAAATATGGAATTATGGCTGAACTAATATACTGTACTTAAGAAACATCATGTCTCCATATGAAAACCAGATGCATTCCTTTATTTTATCTGTTTAACATGTGAATATTTGCTAAGGACTTGGCCTGAAATATCAAATGTCCATACCATTATCGCGTTTGGCCTGGCCCCTTTAATACCTCGGATTGAAGACTGTGCATTGAAGAGTCTTATGCAAAGCAAATATTTATCAAATCAGCTGTCTGAGCAATTCTTAGAAGTTTCCACATAAATCTTTAACTCCGTATCAAAAGTCTGCATTCCTGACGAGTTGACAAAGGAATGTAATTATTGACCTGTTAATTCAAACACATTTACAGAACCTATCGTAAGTTCGCTTGCCAAAAAAATCTACACAAAATAATAACTTGGCAGCCAAGTCAAACAGCTTATCATCAAATATAAGATTATTCTTAAAGTGGACCGGGCAAGGAAAATTTGGGGAGTTTTCAGTGATATCTTTAGTTATAGATATGTTTTTTTCAGAATAAATATTATTTATTTTATTATAATACCCTTATTTCTCACATAACCGTCAGTGCCACTCATCATGATCATCTTTATGACCCATGTGTTACATACCTGTCTTGTGTTAGGCCTGGCTCTGCTTCCTTCACCTCACTCCGCTGCCCTCTGTTGTGCTAAAAACGTGGAGTTTTTTAGGTTTCCCAGTGTGGATCAATAATGTCATCTCCCTAATCCTACCTAAGGCCATTAGGACACACTCCTGTGTTTTAGGAGTGAGACTCTAGTGTTCCATGTTTTATTGGTTCCATTACCTGTACTTGCTGTTTTTTTTAACTTGCATCTAAACCTGCTGGGTTCCATTCCATCCATTTGCTGATCCTGACATTCCGGATAGTTCAAGTCCTTGTTTCCATGTGTCTTCTGGGAATCTTCACCAACGCCTGGAGTACCCCGCAAGAGAACCAGAGGCTTAGCTGCTCCACCTCACCAGGTGAGCCTTACATAATAATAATAATTTTATTTATATAGCGCCAACATATTCCGCAGCGCTTTACAATTATAGAGGGTACTTGTACAGACAATAGACATTACAGCACCACAATAAACACATAGATCAAAACAGATACCAGGAGGAATGAGGGCCCTGCTCACAAGCTTACAATCTATGAGCAAAAGGGGGAGACACGAGAGGTGGATGGTAACAATTGCTTTCGTTGTTCGGGCCAGCCATAGTGTAAGAATCGGGTGTTCATGTAAAGCTGCATGAACCAGTTAACAGCCTAAATATGTAGCAGTACAGACACAGAGGGCTAATAACTGCATAAAGTGTATGAGAACATGATGCGAGGAACCTGATTATGGTTTGAGTTTTTTAAATGGGCCACACAGGGATAGTTAGGTTAAATGCGTTGAGGCGGTAGGCCAGTCTGAACAAATGCGTTTTTAGGGCACGCTTAAAGCTGTGGGGATTAATCGTATTAACTTGGGAAGTGCATTCCAAAGAATTGGCGCAGCACGTGAAAAGTCTTGGAGACGGGAGTTGGAGGTTCTGATTAATGAGGATGTTAACCTCATTAGCAGAACGGAGGACACTGGTATGGTGGTAGACAGAGACCAGGGAGGAGATGTAGGGTGGTGCTAAGCCATGGAAAGCTTTGTGGGTGAGAGTAATAGTTTTGTACTGGATTCTGGAGTGGATGGGTAACCAGTGTAATGACTGGCACAAGGTAGAGGCATCAGTATAACAATTGAGGAGGAATATGATCCTGGCTGCAGCATTCATAACAGATTGGAGAGGGCAGAGTTTGGTAAGAGGGAGGCCGATTAATAGAGAGTTACAATAGTCCAGATGAGAATGAATAAGTGAAACAGTAAGAGTTTTTGCAGAGTCGAAAGTAAGAAAAGGGTGAATTCTAGAAATGCTTTTCAGGTGCAGATAAGAAGAGCGAGCCAGTGAGCGGATGTGGGGGGTGAATGAAAGCTCAGAATCAAGTATGAATCCAAGGCATGTTGCTTGGGAGTAATGGTGGAACCACACACTGAGATGGCAATGTCAGGCAAAGGTAGGTTAGTAGAGGGAGGAAACACCAGGAGTTCAGTTTTTGACAGGTTCAGTTTCAGAAAGAGGGAGGACATGATGTTGGAGACAGCGGTAAGACAATCACTGGTGATTTCTAGAAAGGCAGGCGTGATATCAGGAGCAGAAGTGTATAATTGGGTGTCATCAGCATAGAGATGGTACTGGAAACCAAATCTACTGATTGTTTGTCCAATAGGGGCAGTATACAAAGAGAAGAGGAGGGGGCTTAGGCCTGATCCTTCAGGAACCCCAACAGTAAGGGGAAGGTGAGAGGAGGATGAACCAGCAAAAGATACAGTGAAGGAGCGGTCACAGAGATAGGAGGAGAACCAAGAGAGAACGGTGTCCTTGAGGCCGATGGAGCGGAGCATAGTGAGAAGGAGCTGATGGTCCACAGTGTCGAATGTTGCAGAGAGATCCAAGAGAATTAGCATGGAGTAGTGACCATTAGATTTAGCTGTTAGTAGATCATTAGAGACTTTATTGAGAGCAGTTTCAGCAGAGTGTAAAGAGCGGAAACCAGATTGAAGAGGGTCGAGAAGAGAGTTATCTGAGAGATAGCGGATAAGATGGGAGTGGACCAGGCATTCGAGGAGTTTGGAGATGAAGGGAAGATTAGAGACAGGTCTATAGTTAGCGGGACAGTTTTGGTCAAGGGATGGTTTTTTAAGTAATGGATGTATGATGGCATGCTTAAATGGGAGGGAGAAATACCGGAAGAGAGAGAAAGGTTGAATATTTTTGTTAGGTGAGAGGTGACAGCAGGGGAAAGGGACTGGAGGAGATGTGACGTAATGGGGTCACTGGTGCAAGTGGTCAGGCGAGAAGATGCAAGGAGCCTGATTACTTCTTCTGTGACTGGTTCGAAACCAGAGAGTGAGCTAGATGCAGTGGGGGAGGGAGGACAGTGCATGGTATGAAAGAATTGGGAGATAATTTCCTATCGGATGTGGTCAATTTTTTCTTTGAAGTAATTGGCCAGATCGTCAGCGAAGAGATCCGTAGTTGGGGCCTGCACTCTTTGGTTGAGTAGGAAATGAAAAGTGTCAAAGAGACGTTTAGGGTTGTTGGACAGTGAGGTGATGAGGGTGTTGAAATAGGTTTGTTTGGAGAGGTGAAGGGCAGAGTTGTATGTTTAAAGCATGAACTTATAATGGATGAAATTGTAGCGCCCCCACTGCCGCAGGGCCGAGGGGTACCGGGTACCGGGCCTCTGAGACTCTGCTCTGGGGTTGTCACGGTGGCTAGGCCCGGTCCGTGACCCTGCCGAGGGGCGTACAGTGAATAATAGATATGGATAATGGTAGTGATGTTGTAGTAGTGAGGCTGTGGTGGTGCGGTGCAGTAAATAACGAGGACACCAGGTTGCAGTCTCTTTACCTCTTTACTGAAGATCTCTGGGTCCTCAGTCCGGAACACGGTTCACCAGGCTGCGCAAGTCCGGCCGGTCCAATGGCACCTCCAGAGTTCTCTTCACAGGTGGAAATCGGTGCCTTCCTTCTAGCGCTATGTGTTGTGGTCCTTCCCTGCTGTGCTTACAGAAAGTCCCCCACAACTGTTGTGTCTGTTTCTTAAGTTCCCTCACAACTCAATTAGATGATGTTCTGCTAATCCTCCGTCCCTCCCTGGTGTTCTGGTTGGGACGGCACCCGTTTGACGGGTAGGCTCGGAGCTCTTCCGGGACCCTAGAGTCGCCCCTCTCCACAAGTTGCCCCCCAAGACTGCATAGGTGATATAAGTTAGACAGCCCGCCTTAGACTGACTGTCCTGCCGCTGTTTGGAGTATTGCTTGAAGCTGAATGTTATGATACTCCCTCGGCGTTCCGGCCACCGGTAGTGCGCCTCAGTAGGATGTTGCTTCGGTCTTACAGCACGACTCCTACTGGTATTTCTCCTTTGCGTGATCTCATTTCTCAGCACAATCTATCTCGCTTCTAATCCTTCCTTGGGCACCGCCGCTACCCGGAGCAGGCACGGTCCCATTACGTTCGTTCAAGTTGCCAAGCCTCTGTCAGGATCCCACCCCTGACAGAGACCCTACTGTATCTTCCCCCACAACACCCTCTGCCACAAGGTGTTGCCTGGTTCCAACCCAGTCAGCTTTCTGATCTAACTTCCTGCCTGACCCCCAGTTTACCCACTATGGTGGGGAGTGGCCTAGTGAATAGAACCCTTAGCTCCCCCCGGAGGCCCGACTGTGAAATGTATTGGTGTCTGTGATACCTGATCCGATGAACTCCTTCAGTGCCATCAGACGCACCACAGCTCCCCATAGTGGCGGAGCCACAGTACTGCAACGACCAGGACTCTGGGGCGCTGCAAAATCTTAAGGTAGATTAGATTTTCTCCACAGACGTTCGGTGCACCTGGTGTACCGCTGCAGGAAACGTGTTTGCAGCGTGTACCACGGTTGTCGCCGTCTGTGCCGAGTTGTTCTATGTATAGGAGGTGCCGCTTCATCCAGGGCACTTTGCAGGGTTTCATTGTAATGCTTCAGGGCAGAATCAGGACATGAGATGGAGGAGATAGGTGCCAATGAAGACTGCAAGTTCTTCTTAAGTTTCTGGGTGTTAATGGCCTGTGGAAAGTGGGGGTGACCTGAGCAGGATGGCAGTTCTTGATAGAGAATGAAAAATGATTGTGATCAGAGAGTGGGAGACAGGAGTTTGTGAAATCATCCACTGAGCACAGCCGGGAGAAGACCAAGTCGAGGGAGTTTCCGTCTTCATGCATTGGAGAGTTCGTATGCTGCGAGAGGCCGAAAGAAGAGGTTAGAGATAAAAGGTGAGAAGCAGATGGGGAGAGGGGAAAAGCAATGGGGATATTGAAGTCACCCATGATGAGGGTGGGGATGTCACAGGAGAGAAAGTGTGGAAGCCAGGTGGCAAAGTGATCCAGGAACTGATGAGAGGGGCGGGAGGATGATATACCACCGCCACTCGCATGGCGAAGGGGATGTAGAGTCTGACAGCATGGACCTCATGGACATCATCTGTCTATAGCAGTGTTCCCCAAACCCCAGTCTTCAAAGTCCCTAATCGGTCATGTTTTCAGGATTTCATTAGTATTGCACAGGTGGTGGAAGTATCATGAAGGTATCAGGAATTCTATCACCTGTGGAACCTTGAAAACATGATCTGTGGGTGGCCATGAGCACTGAAGTTTGGGAAACTCTGGTCTATAGAAGCATAGTCACAGGAGGACTCCTTTGAAGGGAACCTGTCCCATTGAACATAGTGTCTGATCTTCAGCATGATATGGAGCAGAATAATATATCATTTTGCAGGAGAATATTTATTATAGCTTGTATTTTATTTATTTAAATATGTTCTCTTTCTCTGTTCAGGAGTCCAGTGGGCAGTCCTACTCAGTGACAGCTACACGTAAGGCTGTGCTTTCAATCACTGATTTGGACCACCCTCTGGACTCTTAAAAAGAGAAAGAGAAAATATACTAAATTTGCTTCCTACATACCTGTATACAAAGTCTGCTCAGCTTCTGCTCGATATTTTGGTGCCCACAGATAGAATCACACCCACAACATGACAGGTTACCTTTATTTTATTGACGGTTCTACTGTATATCTATAATGTAATAGTACATCACATCCACTAATTGGGCCAAGTTTGAAATTAGAAATGTAATCACTACTAAGTGGTAGAGTGGGCGGGTTGGGTGACTAATCGTGCCATTTCAGGCCTTACCCAGAAGTCTTAAATCACATGATGCAACTTTAGGAAGAACTGACACAACTTTTCGCTAGCTGTACTTTTCAGTTAAAATCACATTGAACAATAAAACCCATGAAGAAGCTGTTTTATGGCATCTGATGGGCATCTAAGACTGGCACTTAGCTGGTGGCATCTATGGCTTTGTATGAGAACATCCATTGCTGGCATTTCGAGGAGCATGTTTGCGGTGAGCTGCAGTAGTATCTTAGACACCCGGTAGAAAGATCTGTTGCAGGCACTTTGAGGGCATCTTTAAAGGGGTTGCCTGGCCTTTGCATTAATAATAATAATAATAATCTTTATTTTTATATAGCGCTAACATATTCAACAGCGCTTTACAGACATTATCATTGCTGTCCCCAATGGAGCTCACAATCTAAATTCCCTATCAGTATGTCTTTGGAATGTGGGAGGAAACCGGAGTGCCCGGAGGAAACCCATGCAAACACAGAGAGAACATACAAACTCTTTGCAGATGTTGTCCTTGGTGGGATTTGAACCGAGGACTCCAGCGCTGCAAGGCTGCAGTGCTAACCACTAAGCCACCGTGCTGCCCATTAGGCTACAAATATGCAGTCACCCTATAGGACTTCAAATATCGAAACAAAGAAAGTTGTTAAACCGCACCCTTAAGTGTCCAAGTCTTGAAAGACGAAGAGGCGCACGTCTAAACCAGGGAGTCCATCCGAGAACATGTTCCATATCCAGATAAATAAAAAAACAGCGTCCTATAGGACTTCAGTCATGTGAAACTTTACATTGCCTGCACTGTGCACGGTGAGGATTCTCCAGGGTCGGCACCAGCAGCTGCGGGCGCGTGACTGCAAGTATGTGATTTGCATACTTGCTGTCACATGCCGACTAGACGTGCTCAATATAAGAGTATTGAGTGAGGTCAGGTACAGTCTAGTCGGAATGTGGCCAGAAATATACAAATTGCATACTTGCGGCCACATGACCGGATAAACTTTGCAGCACATTAATGCACGCGATGTGAGGATTGACAAGTCTGCAATCACATACAGTGACTGCTAAATTGTAGGCTAATGGGAGCTTTCGACAGGCAATGTATGGAAGAATGATTGGAAATTTGGCATTTTGGCAGAACATTAACAGGTGCAGCTGAGGCTACGGCACTTACGGGGTATGTGGGGCTTAATTTTATTTGCCACAATATTGTTACTCTTGCGGGGGTGCACAGTTATAACATTGTTGTACAGGACCATGGATGCACAAGGACTACCAAAGTGTCAAAATGGCCCGTTTTACAGGATACAGCTTTGAGTAGTTTTTGGCTTTTACGTTCTGCATCCAGTCATGTGGCTGCTCTCACTTATATAACAGGAGACATATTTTCTCATATCACCGTCATCTCTCTTTCTAAGGTCTGCAGATTTTTTTGTTGTTGCAAATCTCCTTGTTTCCTCTGTGCTTTATTATGTGCGTGTATCAGGTTACAGCCGGCTGTTACTGTTGTCAATGAGAAGGTTTAGTCTGAGATTAGATGTTCCAAAAGATAAGAACAGTCAAGAGAAGTTGTTCCTTTCCGCCAAACACAATTTAAGGTGAAGCGCCATCTTTAACAACGGCTAGACGGTGATTAACGGTAAAACTTTTCATCTTTAGTGCGGCAGATCAAAGACACATCAAGCTTCCTTTCATTTGAAATCAGAAGATGTCCAGCAGTGCCATCAGCTCAGAACTGGCAGCAACCAGTGAGACTCAGATACACCCGACTACTTTATAGAGAAGTCTGGGCAGAAGTGGTCTTCATGGAATAATTGTGGTCAAAAAGCCAAATCTTTGACATAGAAACATCAAGCTTCCTTTCCTTTGAAAATAGAAGATGTCCAGCAGTGCCATCAGCTCAGAACTGGCAGCAACCAGAGGGACTCCGCTACACCCGACTACTCTGTGGAGAAGCCTGGCCAGAAGTGGTCTTCATGGCAGAATTCCGGTCAAAAAGCCAAATCTTTGACATAGAAACAAGGTCAATCAAGTCAACCAAGCATGAAAACATAGGAACTGGGATGCAGAAAAATAGCGGCAGGTGCTCTGAACTGAGAAGTCAAAACGTGAAAAAATTGATTGCAACAGAAGACAGTTTGTTTGCAAGAGCTGGAGGGTGGTACAACAATGAGCATCTGCAGGCAACACTGCAGAACGGGTGGAGGGTCCTTTGAAGCTTGGGGTCATATTTCAGTCAATACAGTCGGAGATGTTATCCAGATTAATAGTGTCCTCAAAGCAGAGAAATACAGGCAGATACTTATCCATCATGTAATGGAGGCGTCTGATTGGCTACAAATTTATTCTGCAGCAGGAAAAGGACCCAAACATCCAACCAATGTCATTAAGGGCTATCTTCAAGGTAAAGAAGAACAAGGAGTCCTGGCAGTGATGACACAGCCCTGATCTCACCATAATCCAGGTTGTCATGGATTATATGGAGAGAGAAGGATTTGCACAAGTGACATTCACACAAGTTCTGTGGTTAGTCCGTCAAGATGTTTGGAACAACCTCCTGCCAAGTTCCTTCTAGAACTGTCTGCCAGTAGAAGGACCTAGGAGCATTGATGCTGTTTTGAAGGCAAAGTAACACTTCTATCTTTGAAATCATCCTTATCTGTCTAAAACGTTTGCATAGTATACAGTGTGTGTATATGTATATATATATATATATATATATATGTGTGTGTGTTTATGTGCACTGTTCACATATATACACTCACCGGCCACTTTATTAGGTACACCTGTCCAACTTCTTGTTAACACTTAATTTCTAATCAGCCAATCACATGGCGGCAACTCAGTGCATTTAGGCATGTAGACATGGTCAAGACAATCTCCTGCAGTTCAAACCGAGCATCAGTATGGGGAAGAAAGGTGATTTGAGTGCCTTTGAACGTGGCATGGTTGTTGGTGCCAGAAGGGCTGGTCTGAGTATTTCAGAAACTGCTGATCTACTGGGATTTTCACGCACAACCATCTCTAGGGTTTACAGAGAATGGTCCGAAAAAGAAAAAAAATCCAGTGAGCGGCATGTTATGGTTCTCAATGGCAAGAGAACATAGCCCAGCAAACATAAGAACTAGCTCTTGGAAGGATGGAAACTAAACTGACCATGAACTAAACCTGCCGCACAACTAACAGTAGCCGGGTAGCGTTGCCTGCGTTTTATCCCTAGACGCCCAGCGCCGGCCGGAGGACTAACTAATCCTGGCAGAGGAAAATATAGTCCTGGCTCACCTCTAGAGAAATTTCCCCGAAAGGCAGACAGAGGCCCCCACATATATTGGCGGTGATTTTAGATGAAATGACAAACGTAGTATGAAAATAGGTTTAGCAAAATTGAGGTCCGCTTACTAGATAGCAGGAAGACAGAAAGGACACTTTCATGGTCACCTGAAAACCCTATCAAAACACCATCCAGAAATTACTTTAAGACTCTAGTATTAACTCATAACATCAGAGTGGCAATTTCAGATCACAAGAGCTTTCCAGACACAGAAACGAAACTACAGCTGTGAACTGGAACAAAATGCAAAAACAAACAAGGACTAAAGTCCAACTTAGCTGGAAGTTGTCTAGCAGCAGGAACATGCACAGAAAGGCTTCTGATTACAATGTTGACCGGCATGGAAGTGACAGAGGAGCAAGGCTAAATAGCGACTCCCACATCCTGATGGGAACAGGTGAACAGAGGGGATGATGCACACCAGTTCAATTCCACCAGTGGCCACCGGGGGAGCCCAAAATCCAAATTCACAACAGTACCCCCCCCTCAAGGAGGGGGCACCGAACCCTCACCAGAACCACCAGGGCGATCAGGATGAGCCCTATGAAAGGCACGGACCAGATCAGAGGCATGAACATCAGAGGCAGTCACCCAAGAATTATCCTCCTGACCGTATCCCTTCCATTTGACCAGATACTGGAGTTTCCGTCTGGAAACACGGGAGTCCAAGATTTTTTCCACAACGTACTCCAACTCGCCCTCAACCAACACCGGAGCAGGAGGCTCAACGGAAGGCACAACCGGTACCTCATACCTGCGCAATAATGACCGATGAAAAACATTATGAATAGAAAAAGATGCAGGGAGGTCCAAACGGAAGGACACAGGGTTAAGAATCTCCAATATCTTGTACGGGCCGATGAACCGAGGCTTAAACTTGGGAGAAGAAACCCTCATAGGGACAAAACGAGAAGACAACCACACCAAGTCCCCAACACAAAGCCGAGGACCAACCCGACGCCGGCGGTTGGCAAAAAGCTGAGTCTTCTCCTGGGACAACTTCAAATTGTCCACTACCTGCCCCCAAATCTGATGCAACCTCTGCACCACAGCATCCACTCCAGGACAATCCGAAGATTCCACCTGACCAGAAGAAAATCGAGGATGAAACCCCGAATTACAGAAAAAGGAAGACACCAAGGTGGCAGAGCTGGCCCGATTATTGAGGGCAAACTCCGCTAAAGGCAAAAAAGCAACCCAATCATCCTGATCTGCAGACACAAAACACCTCAAATATGTCTCCAAGGTCTGATTCGTCCGCTCGGTCTGGCCATTAGTCTGAGGATGGAAAGCAGACGAGAAAGACAAATCTATGCCCATCCTAGCACAGAATGCTCGCCAAAATCTAGACACGAATTGGGTACCTCTGTCAGAAACGATATTCTCAGGAATACCATGCAAACGGACCACATTTTGAAAAAACAGAGGAACCAACTCGGAAGAAGAAGGTAACTTAGGCAGGGGAACCAAATGGACCATCTTAGAGAAACGATCACACACCACCCAAATGACAGACATCTTCTGAGAAACAGGAAGATCCGAAATAAAATCCATCGAGATGTGCGTCCAGGGCCTCTTCGGGATAGGCAAGGGCAACAACAATCCACTAGCCCGAGAACAACAAGGCTTGGCCCGAGCACAAACGTCACAAGACTGCACGAAGCCTCGCACATCTCGAGACAGGGAAGGCCACCAGAAGGACCTTGCCACCAAATCCCTAGTACCAAAGATTCCAGGATGACCTGCCAACGCAGAAGAATGAACCTCAGAAATGACTTTACTGGTCCAATCATCAGGAACAAACAGTCTACCAGGTGGGCAACGATCAGGTCTATCCGCCTGAAACTCCTGCAAGGCCCGCCGCAGGTCTGGAGAAACGGCAGACAATATCACTCCATCCTTAAGGATACCTGTAGGTTCAGAATTACCAGGGGAGTCAGGCTCAAAACTCCTAGAAAGGGCATCCGCCTTAACATTCTTAGAACCCGGCAGGTAGGACACCACAAAATTAAACCGAGAGAAAAACAACGACCAGCGCGCCTGTCTAGGATTCAGGCGTCTGGCGGACTCAAGATAAATTAGATTTTTGTGGTCAGTCAATACCACCACCTGATGTCTAGCCCCCTCAAGCCAATGACGCCACTCCTCAAAAGCCCACTTCATGGCCAAAAGCTCCCGATTCCCAACATCATAATTCCGCTCGGCGGGCGAAAATTTACGCGAGAAAAAAGCACAAGGTCTCATCACGGAGCAATCGGAACTTCTCTGCGACAAAACCGCCCCAGCTCCGATTTCAGAAGCGTCGACCTCAACCTGAAAAGGAAGAGCAACATCAGGCTGACGCAACACAGGGGCGGAAGAAAAGCGGCGCTTAAGCTCCCGAAAGGCCTCCACAGCAGCAGGGGACCAATCAGCAACATCAGCACCCTTCTTAGTCAAATCAGTCAATGGTTTAACAACATCAGAAAAACCAGCAATAAATCGACGATAAAAGTTAGCAAAGCCCAAAAATTTCTGAAGACTCTTAAGAGAAGAGGGTTGCGTCCAATCACAAATAGCCTGAACCTTGACAGGATCCATCTCGATGGAAGAGGGGGAAAAAATATATCCCAAAAAGGAAATCTTTTGAACCCCAAAAATGCACTTAGAACCCTTCACACACAAGGAATTAGACCGCAAAACCTGAAAAACCCTCCTGACCTGCTGGATATGAGAGTCCCAGTCATCCGAAAAAATCAAAATATCATCCAGATACACAATCATAAATTTATCCAAATAATCACGGAAAATGTCATGCATAAAGGACTGAAAGACCGAAGGTGCATTAGAAAGACCAAAAGGCATCACCAAATACTCAAAGTGGCCCTCGGGCGTATTAAATGCGGTTTTCCACTCATCCCCCTGCTTAATTCGCACCAAATTATACGCCCCACGGAGATCTATCTTAGAGAACCACTTGGCCCCCTTTATGCGAGCAAACAAATCAGTCAGCAGTGGCAACGGATATTGATATTTAACCGTGATTTTATTCAAAAGCCGATAATCAATACACGGCCTCAAAGAGCCATCTTTCTTAGCCACAAAGAAAAAACCGGCTCCTAAGGGAGATGACGAAGGACGAATATGTCCCTTTTCCAAGGACTCCTTTATATATTCTCGCATAGCAGCATGTTCAGGCACAGACAGATTAAATAAACGACCCTTAGGGTATTTACTACCCGGAATCAAATCTATGGCACAATCGCACTCCCGGTGCGGAGGTAATGAACCAAGCTTAGGTTCTTCAAAAACGTCACGATATTCAGTCAAGAATTCAGGAATCTCAGAGGGAATAGATGATGAAATGGAAACCACAGGTACGTCCCCATGCGTCCCCTTACATCCCCAGCTTAACACAGACATAGCTTTCCAGTCAAGGACTGGGTTATGAGATTGCAGCCATGGCAATCCAAGCACCAACACATCATGTAGGTTATACAGCACAAGAAAGCGAATAATCTCCTGGTGATCCGGATTAATCCGCATAGTTACTTGTGTCCAGTATTGTGGTTTATTGCTAGCCAATGGGGTGGAGTCAATCCCCTTCAGGGGTATAGGAGTTTCAAGAGGCTCCAAATCATACCCACAGCGTTTGGCAAAGGACCAATCCATAAGACTCAAAGCGGCGCCAGAGTCGACATAGGCATCCGCGGTAATAGATGATAAAGAACAAATCAGGGTCACAGATAGAATAAACTTAGACTGTAAAGTGCCAATTGAAACAGACTTATCAAGCTTCTTAGTACGCTTAGAGCATGCTGATATAACATGAGTTGAATCACCGCAATAGAAGCACAACCCATTTTTCCGTCTAAAATTCTGCCGTTCACTTCTGGACAGAATTCTATCACATTGCATATTCTCTGGCGTCTTCTCAGTAGACACCGCCAAATGGTGCACAGGTTTGCGCTCCCGCAGACGCCTATCGATCTGGATAGCCATTGTCATGGACTCATTCAGACCCGCAGGCACAGGGAACCCCACCATAACATCCTTAATGGCGTCAGAGAGACCCTCTCTGAAATTCGCCGCCAGGGCGCACTCATTCCACTGAGTAAGCACAGCCCATTTACGAAATTTCTGGCAGTATATTTCAGCTTCGTCTTGCCCCTGAGATAGGGACATCAAGGCCTTTTCCGCCTGAAGTTCTAACTGGGGTTCCTCATAAAGCAACCCCAAGGCCAGAAAAAACGCATCCACATTGAGCAACGCAGGATCCCCTGGAGCCAATGCAAAAGCCAATCCTGAGGGTCGCCCCGGAGCAAGGAAATCACAATCCTGACCTGCTGAGCAGGATCTCCAGCAGAGCGAGATTTCAGGGACAAAAACAACTTGCAATTATTTTTGAAATTTTGAAAGCAAGATCTATTCCCCGAGAAAAATTCAGGCAAAGGAATTCTAGGTTCAGATATAGGAACCTGAACAACAAAATCTTGTAAATTTTGAACTTTCGTGGTGAGATTATTCAAACCTGCAGCTAAACTCTGAAAATCAATTTTAAACAGGTGAACACAGAGCCATTCCAGGATTAGAAGGAGAGAGAGAGAGAAAGGCTGCAATATAGGCAGACTTGCAAGGATTCAATTACAAGCACACTCAGAACTGAAGGGAAGAAAAAAAAAAAAAAAAAAAAAAAAATCTTCAGCAGACTTCTCTTTTCTCTCCTTTCTCTGTCAATTAATTTAACCCTTTTTTGGTCCGGTCAAACTGTTATGGTTCTCAATGGCAAGAGAACATAGCCCAGCAAACATAAGAACTAGCTCTTGGAAGGATGGAAACTAAACTGACCATGAACTAAACCTGCCGCACAACTAACAGTAGCCGGGTAGCGTTGCCTGCGTTTTATCCCTAGACGCCCAGCGCCGGCCGGAGGACTAACTAATCCTGGCAGAGGAAAATATAGTCCTGGCTCACCTCTAGAGAAATTTCCCCGAAAGGCAGACAGAGGCCCCCACATATATTGGCGGTGATTTTAGATGAAATGACAAACGTAGTATGAAAATAGGTTTAGCAAAATTGAGGTCCGCTTACTAGATAGCAGGAAGACAGAAAGGACACTTTCATGGTCAGCTGAAAACCCTATCAAAACACCATCCAGAAATTACTTTAAGACTCTAGTATTAACTCATAACATCAGAGTGGCAATTTCAGATCACAAGAGCTTTCCAGACACAGAAACGAAACTACAGCTGTGAACTGGAACAAAATGCAAAAACAAACAAGGACTAAAGTCCAACTTAGCTGGAAGTTGTCTAGCAGCAGGAACATGCACAGAAAGGCTTCTGATTACAATGTTGACCGGCATGGAAGTGACAGAGGAGCAAGGCTAAATAGCGACTCCCACATCCTGATGGGAACAGGTGAACAGAGGGGATGATGCACACCAGTTCAATTCCACCAGTGGCCACCGGGGGAGCCCAAAATCCAAATTCACAACAGCGGCAGTTCTGTGGGCGGAAATGCCTTGTTGATGCCAGAGGTCAGAGGAGAATGGGCAGACTGGTTCGAGCTGATAGAAAGGCAACAGTGACTCAAATCGCCACCCGTTACAACCAAGGTAGGCCTAAGAGCATCTCTGAACGCACAGTGCGTCGAACTTTGAGGCAGATGGGCTACAGCAGCAGAAGACCACACCGGGTACCACTCCTTTCAGCTAAGAACAGGAAACTGAGGCTACAATTTGTACAAGCTCATCGAAATTGGACAGTAGAAGATTGGAAAAACGTTGCTTGGTCTGATGAGTCTCGATTTCTGCTGCGACATTCGGATGGTAGGGTCAGAATTTGGCGTAAACAACATGAAAGCATGGATCCATCCTGCCTTGTATTGAGCATCTTTGGGATGTGCAGCCGACAAATCTGCGGCAACTGTGTGATGCCATCATGTCAATATGGACCAAAATCTCTGAGGAATGCTTCCAGCACCTTGTTGAATCTATGCCACGAAGAATTGAGGCAGTTCGGAAGGCAAAAGGGGGTCCAACCCGTTACTAGCATGGTGTACCTAATAAAGTGGCCGGTGAGTGTATATATACACTTTATACATAGTACATTTTTGACCTCCATAAACAAACCAGATGACATGAGATGCGATGTGTGCATGACATCCGTGTGCCGTCTGCTGAGCTGAATATTGGCACACGGCTCATGTTTTACAGCCCGAAGCAGTAGGAGTTTTCTCAAAATGTGGATAAACCTGCTGCACTGAGAAGACTCAGAAATCACTTCTACACACGAGTCGTTTTAGACGAGGTTTAGAAGAATAGAAAGTCTGGTGACAGAACCACATTCTTGTGCGGTGTACTGTCTAGAAGTGCAGGGTCCGCACGCAGAGCGCACACGTTGTACGTCTGACCGCTCGCTCTCACCAATTCGCTTTGGTGAGCCAGGATTTTTCTGGGAGGGATTCTTCCCATAATCACATATTAATTAAATTAAATTAGTCATGTGATACAAGTGGGATTGTACCACGAGGGGCACGGCACAAGGATTTGCTACGGATTTGTGCAGTTTACAAATGCTTGTTAATATCCCCGTGTTGTAAACTGCTCTGCGCCTGCAAAATCCGAAGGGATATTTAAGTGTATTTCCAGGTTTAAGATTACAACTATAGCGTGTGACCACTGCAGGCAGTCTCATGCATTGAGCTCAGTGACTGGCTGCAGCAGCCACTTGCTATATCTGTGAGATCATGGCTGCAGCGGTGACCTCACAACTATAGCACGTGACCACTGGAGGCAGTCTCGTGCATTGAGCTCAGTGATTGGTTGCAGCAGTCATGTGCTATAGGTGAGAGATCATGGCTGCAGCCGTGACCTCACAACTATAGCACAAGACTACTGCAGGCAGTCTCATGCCATCTATATTGGTCTGACCACTGAGCTCAGTGATTGGTTGCAGCAATCACGTGCTATAGCTGTGAGATCATGGCTGCAACAGTGACCTCACAACTATAGCACGTGACCACTGCAGGCAGTCACTAGTGGCGGCATTCTCATGTAGTTTATATCATCCTGACCACAGAGTTTAGTCATTGGCTGCAGCAGTCATGTGCTATAGTCACAAGGTATCTGCCGTGTCAAGAATGACCGGGTATAGTGGTGAAAAGGCAGCGCTAGAGCAGCAGAAGGTGAGTAATGTTGATTTTGTTCATTTTAGTTACAGCAGGCCGGTGGACTAAAAAAAATGAAGCATGAAAAATTTACTTAACAAACAAATGCCTGTGAGGAAAAGATCTCAGCATACTCAATTTGCCTCTGATCTGATATTTGGATCAATGAGTCCATGGAAAAATCCTACTGCACTCGGATTTTTGAGTTGGGAGAACAGTCTGATTTCCATGGACTGACAGAATGGAGAAGATGGAGGATCACACTATGCTGACACTCTGATCAGAATGTGATTTGTATAATCGGCCCAATTCTCTCGGATGAAAATACTGTGGTGTGAATGTGGCGCCCCAAGTTGTGGCGCCCCCACTGCCGCAGGGCCGAGGGGTACCCGGTACCGGGCCTCCGAGTCTCTGCTCTGGGGTTGTCACGGCGGCTAGGCCCCGGTCCGTGACCCTGCCGTGGGGCGCTCAGTGAATAACAGGTGTGGATGATGGTGGTGACGCTGTAGTGGTGCAGTGCAGTAAATAACGAGGACACCAGGTTGCAGTCTCTTTACCTCTTTACTGAAGATCTCTGGGTCCTCAGTCCGGAATACGGTTCACCAGGCTGCGCAAGACCGGCCGGTCCAATGGCCCCTCCAGAGTTCTCTTCACAGGTGGAAATCGGTGCCTTCCTACTAGCGCTATGTGTTGTGGTCCTTCCCTGCTGTGCTTACGGAAAGTCCCCCACAACTGTTGTGTCTGTTTCTTAAGTTCCCTCACAACTCGATTAGATGATGTTCTGCTAATCCTCCGTCCCTCCCTGGTGTTCTGGTCGGGACGGCACCCGTTTGACGGGTAGGCTCGGAGCTCTTCCGGGACCCTAGAGTCGCCCCTCTCCACAAGTTGCCCCCCAAGACTGCATAGGTGATATGTGTTAGACAGCCCGCCTTAGACTGACTGCCCTGCCGCTGTTTGGAGTATTGCTTGAAGCTGAATGTTAGTCTACTCCCTCGGCGTTCCGGCCACCGGTAGTGCGCCTCAGTAGGATGTTGCTTCGGTCTTACAGCACGACTCCTACTGGTATTTCTCCTTTGCGTGATCTCGTTTCTCACTCAGCACAATCTATCTCTCTTCTAATCCTTTCTTGGGCACCGCCGCTACCCGGAGCAGGCACGGTCCCGTTACGTTCGTTCTTGTTGCCAAGCCCCTGTCAGGATCCCACCCCTGACAGAGACCCTACTGTATCTTCCCCTACAACACCCTCTGCCACAAGGTGTTGCCTGGTTCCAACCCAGTCAGCTTTCTGATCTAACTTCCTGCCTGACCCCCAGTTTACCCACTATGGTGGGGAGTGGCCTAATGAATAGCACCCTTAGCTCCCCCCGGAGGCCCAGCTGTGAAATGTATTGGTGTCTGTGATACCTGATCAGATGAACCCCTTCAGTGCCATCAGACGCACCATAGCTTCCCATAGTGGCGGAGCCACAGTACTGCAACGACCAGGACTCTGGGGCGCTGCACTCCCCCCTGGTTAAACACAGTACTCCGGGACTGGGAAGAAAACAACAATACAAGTTAGCAAAAAGACATACAGTTTTGTTGAGTGCAATAACAATAAGTATACTTGAACAGGCTTCCCTTTATGGGAGGTAAGGACACTTGAACGTTACAAACATGGTTAACGTTATAAATTACAGGCTATAAATAACTCCTGTTACCCAACCGGGTATTCTACTAAGTGCAAAATTGTTGAACAATAATTTAACATTGCCTTTAAGGACATACACTCTGAATCCACTAAAGACCTTCCTATAATCACATTATAAGGTAATTTAACTTTTTCATTCTCCTTCTTTAGATCTGCAGGACCGCCTGTCCTATCGGCACCAGACCTTCTGCCTCTCCTTTCGGTTACAGGACCGCCCCGTTCAGCCAGGGCCTACTGCCTTTTCAACTACTATACACAGTATAGAACATAACATTACTTTCAGTTTAAGAGCACTGAGCCATCTCTACATGACTCCTATGAGGACTCAGGGTTTACCTTCTATCCTAACTATCTATCAACATCATCAAAACATTTTCTATTGAACATTAAGCCTTCTCATTATCTTTCTTTCTATCATGCATGCTGGACACCACGTCTATCCCTACGGGCCCACTGCATCCTTCTTCTATCTTTCACCTTTTCCTTCCCAGAGAACATCATCAGTATTTCTTCACAATTAACTAATTAAATACATATAACTTTCTCATGTAAACATTATCATCTCTTTCTTTGGTCAAGACATTATTGCTTCCTATCTTAAGCAATATCACGGGTTAAGCGCAACAAATGAACATCCCCTTTAAGAGGGGACCAAGTCTCTACGAGGTAGCACGCCTTCTCAAGCTACCAGTCCATACTCAGCAAAGGTTCCAGTGTGGTATCTTCACAAAGAGTCCTTCTTTAAGTAAAACCAGTAGGGAGCGTGTTGTGAATTTGGATTCTGGGCTCCCCCGGTGGCTACTGGTGGAATTGAACTGGTGTCTTCATCTTCTCTGTTCACCTGTTCCCATCAAGATGTGGGAGTCGCTATATAACCTGGCTGCTCTGTTAGTTGCTTGCCGGTCAACAATGTTATCAGAAGCCTCTCTGTGCTTGTTCCTGCTCCTAGACAACTACTAGATAAGTTGGACTCTTGTCCATGTTTGTTTTTGCATTTTTGTTCCAGTTCACAGCTGTATTTTCGTTACTGTGTCTGGAAAGCTCTTGTGAACAGGAATTGCCACTCTGGTGTTATGAGTTAATGCCAGAGTTTTAAAGTAATTTCTGGATGGTGTTTTGATAGGGTTTTCAGCTGACCATGAAAGTGTCCTTTCTGTCTTCTGCTATGTAGTAAGTGGACCTCAAATTTGCTAAACCTATTTTCATACTACGTTTGTTATTTCATCTTAACTCACCGCCAATACATGTGGGGGGCCTCTGTCTCCTTTCGGGGTATTTCTCTAGAGGTGAGCTAGGACTAATATTTCCCTCTGCTAGCTTTATTTAGTCCTCCGGCTGGTGCTGGGCATCTAGAATCAACGTAGGCATGCTACCCGGCCACTGCTAGTTGTGCGTTAGGTTTAGTTCATGGTCAGCTCAGTTCCCATCTTCCAAGAGCTAGTTCCTATATATGCTTATGCTATGTTCTCTTGCCATTGAGATCATGACAGTTTGACCGGCCCACTAAAGGGTTAAAATCCTTGGCTGAGAAAGGAGAGAAATAAGTAGTCTGCTGAAATTTTTTTTTTTCTCTCCTTCTAATCTTTGAATGGCTCTGTGTCCACCTGTTTGTAATGGATCTTCAGAGTGTAACTGCAGGTTTGAATAATCTCGCCACGAAGGTACAAAATTTGCAAGATTTTGTTTGTCATGCACCTGTATCTGAGCCGAGAATTCCTTTGCCGGAATTTTTCTCGGGGAATAGATCCGGGTTTCAGAATTTTCGAAATAATTGCAAATTATTTTTGTCCCTGAAATCTCGCTCTGCCGGAGACCCTGCACAGCAGGTCAGGATTGTGATTTCCTTGCTCCGGGGCGACCCTCAAGACTGGGCTTTTTCATTGACACCAGGGGATCCTGCGTTGCTCAATGTGGATGCGTTTTTTCTGGCCTTGGGGTTGCTTTATGACGAACCTCATTTGGAGCTTCAGGCAGAGAAAACTTTGATGTCCCTATC
Organism: Ranitomeya variabilis; assembly: GCF_051348905.1. NCBI lineage: Eukaryota > Metazoa > Chordata > Amphibia > Anura > Dendrobatidae > Ranitomeya > Ranitomeya variabilis. Next base: position 298,226,070 of record NC_135235.1, read on the forward strand.
TCAGGGGCAAGATGAAGCGGAAATTTACTGCCAAAGATTCCGTAAATGGTCTGTGCTTACTCAGTGGAATGAGTGCGCCCTGGCGGCGACTTTCAGAGAGGGTCTCTCTGATGCCATTAAGGATGTTATGGTGGGGTTCCCTGTGCCTGCGGGTCTGAATGAGTCCATGACAATGGCTATTCAGATCGATAGGCGTTTGCGGGAGCGCAAACCAGTGCACCATCTGGCGGTGTCCACTGAGAAGTCGCCAGAGAGTATGCAGTGTGATAGAATTCTGTCCCGAAGCGAGCGGCAGAATTTTAGACGGAAAAATGGGTTGTGTTTCTATTGTGGTGATTCTACTCATGTTATATCAGCATGCTCTAAGCGCACTAAAAAGCTTGGTAAATCTGTTTCCATTTGCACCTTACCGTCTAAGTTTATTCTATCTGTGACCCTGATTTGCTCTTTGTCATCTATTACCACGGACGCCTATGTCGACTCTGGCGCCGCTTTGAGTCTTATGGATTGGTCCTTTGCCAAACGCTGTGGGTATGATTTAGAGCCTTTGGAGACTCCTATTCCTCTGAAGGGGATTGACTCCACCCCATTGGCTAATAATAAACCACAATACTGGACACAAGTAACTATGCGTATTAATCCGGATCACCAGGAGATTATTCGCTTTCTGGTGCTGTATAATCTACATGATGATTTGGTGCTAGGATTGCCTTGGCTGCAATCTCACAACCCAGTCCTCGACTGGAGAGCTATGTCTGTGTTGAGCTGGGGATGTAAGGGGGCACATGGGGATGTACCTGTGGTTTCCATTTCATCATCTATTCCCTCTGAAATTCCTGAGTTCCTGTCTGACTATCGTGACGTCTTTGAAGAATCCAAGCTTGGTTCGTTACCTCCGCACCGAGAGTGCGATTGTGCCATAGATTTAATCCCGGGTAGTAAATACCCAAAGGGTCGTTTATTTAATCTGTCTGTGCCTGAACATGCTGCTATGCGGGAATATATAAAGGAGTCCTTGGAAAAGGGACATATTCGTCCATCGTCATCTCCCTTAGGAGCCGGTTTTTTCTTTGTGTCAAAAAAAGACGGCTCTTTGAGACCATGTATTGATTATCGGCTTTTGAATAAAATCACTGTTAAATATCAATACCCATTGCCGTTGCTGACTGATTTGTTTGCTCGCATAAAGGGGGCCAAGTGGTTCTCTAAGATTGACCTTCGTGGGGCGTATAATTTGGTGCGAATCAGGCAGGGGGATGAGTGGAAAACCGCATTTAATACGCCCGAGGGCCACTTTGAGTATTTAGTGATGCCTTTTGGTCTTTCAAATGCTCCGTCAGTTTTCCAGTCCTTTATGCATGATATTTTTCGCGATTATTTGGATAAATTTATGATTGTGTATCTGGATGATATTCTGATTTTTTCGGATGACTGGGACTCTCATGTCCAGCAAGTCAGGAGGGTTTTTCAGGTTTTGCGGTCTAATTCTTTGTGTGTGAAGGGTTCTAAGTGTGTTTTTGGGGTACAGAGGATTTCCTTTTTGGGATATATTTTTTCCCCCTCTTCCATTGAAATGGATCCTGTCAAGGTTCAAGCTATTTGTGATTGGACGCAGCCCTCTTCTCTTAAGAGTCTTCAGAAATTTTTGGGCTTTGCTAACTTTTATCGTCGATTTATTGCTGGTTTTTCGGATATTGCTAAGCCATTGACCGATTTGACTAAGAAGGGTGCTGATGTTGCTGATTGGTCCCCTGATGCTGTGGAGGCCTTTCGGGAGCTTAAGCGCCGTTTTTCCTCTGCCCCTGTGTTGCGTCAGCCTGATGTTGCTCTACCTTTTCAGGTTGAGGTCGACGCTTCTGAGATCGGAGCTGGGGCAGTGTTGTCGCAGAAAAGTTCTGACTGCTCCGTGATGAGGCCTTGTGCCTTCTTTTCCCGTAAATTTTCGCCCGCTGAGCGGAATTATGATGTTGGGAATCGGGAGCTTTTGGCCATGAAGTGGGCTTTTGAGGAGTGGCGCCATTGGCTTGAGGGGGCCAGACATCAGGTGGTGGTATTGACTGACCACAAAAATTTGATTTATCTTGAGACCGCCAGGCGCCTGAATCCTAGACAGGCGCGCTGGTCATTATTTTTCTCTCAGTTTAATTTTGTGGTGTCATACCTACCGGGTTCTAAGAATGTTAAGGCGGATGCCCTTTCTAGGAGTTTTGAGCCTGACTCGCCTGGTAACTCTGAGCCCACAGGTATCCTTAAGGATGGAGTGGTATTGTCAGCCGTTTCTCCAGACCTGCGGCGGTCCTTGCAGGAGTTTCAGGCGGATAGACCTGATCGTTGCCCACCTGATAAACTGTTTGTTCCTGATGATTGGACCAGTAGAGTCATCTCTGAGGTTCATTCTTCTGCGTTGGCAGGTCATCCTGGCATTTTTGGTACCAGGGATTTGGTGGCAAGGTCCTTCTGGTGGCCGTCCCTGTCACGAGATGTGCGAGGCTTTGTGCAGTCTTGTGACGTTTGTGCTCGGGCCAAGCCTTGTTGTTCTCGGGCTAGTGGATTATTGTTGCCCTTGCCTATTCCTAAGAGGCCTTGGACGCACATCTCGATGGATTTTATTTCAGATCTGCCTGTTTCTCAGAAGATGTCTGTCATCTGGGTGGTGTGTGACCGTTTTTCTAAGATGGTCCATTTGGTTCCTCTGCCCAAGTTACCTTCTTCTTCCGAGTTGGTTCCTCTGTTTTTTCAAAATGTTGTTCGTTTGCATGGTATTCCTGAGAATATCGTTTCTGACAGAGGGACCCAATTCGTGTCTAGATTTTGGCGGGCATTCTGTGCAAGGATGGGCATAGATTTGTCTTTTTCGTCCGCTTTCCATCCTCAGACGAATGGCCAGACCGAGCGGATTAATCAGACCCTGGAGACATATCTGAGGTGTTTTGTGTCTGCTGACCAGGATGATTGGGTTGCTTTTTTGCCATTGGCGGAGTTCGCTCTCAATAATCGGGCCAGCTCTGCCACTTTGGTGTCCCCGTTTTTCTGTAATTCGGGGTTTCATCCTCGATTTTCCTCTGGTCAGGTGGAATCTTCGGATTGTCCTGGAGTGGATGCTGTGGTGGAGAGATTGCATCAGATCTGGGGGCAGGTGGTGGACAATTTGAGGTTGTCCCAGGAGAAGACTCAGCTTTTTGCCAACCGCCACCGTCGTGTTGGTCCTCGGCTTTCTGTTGGGGATTTGGTGTGGTTGTCTTCTCGTTTTGTCCCTATGAGGGTCTCTTCTCCTAAGTTTAAGCCTCGGTTTATCGGCCCGTATAAGATATTGGAGATTCTTAACCCTGTTTCCTTCCGTTTGGACCTCCCTGCATCCTTTTCTATTCATAACGTTTTTCACCGGTCATTATTGCGCAGGTATGAGGTACCGGTTGTGCCTTCCGTTGAGCCTCCTGCTCCGGTGTTGGTTGAGGGTGAGTTGGAGTACGTTGTGGAGAAAATCTTAGACTCTCGTGTTTCCAGACGGAGACTCCAGTATCTGGTCAAGTGGAAGGGATACTGCCAGGAGGATAATTCTTGGGTGAATGCATCTGATGTTCATGCCTCCGATCTGGTTCGTGCCTTTCATAGGGCCCATCCTGATCGCCCTGGTGGTTCTGGTGAGGGTTCGGTGCCCCCTCCTTGAGGGGGGGGTACTGTTGTGAATTTGGATTCTGGGCTCCCCCGGTGGCTACTGGTGGAATTGAACTGGTGTCTTCATCTTCTCTGTTCACCTGTTCCCATCAAGATGTGGGAGTCGCTATATAACCTGGCTGCTCTGTTAGTTGCTTGCCGGTCAACAATGTTATCAGAAGCCTCTCTGTGCTTGTTCCTGCTCCTAGACAACTACTAGATAAGTTGGACTCTTGTCCATGTTTGCTTTTGCATTTTTGTTCCAGTTCACAGCTGTAGTTTCGTTACTGTGTCTGGAAAGCTCTTGTGAACAGGAATTGCCACTCTGGTGTTATGAGTTAATGCCAGAGTTTTAAAGTAATTTCTGGATGGTGTTTTGATAGGGTTTTCAGCTGACCATGAAAGTGTCCTTTCTGTCTTCTGCTATGTAGTAAGTGGACCTCAAATTTGCTAAACCTATTTTCATACTACGTTTGTTATTTCATCTTAACTCACCGCCAATACATGTGGGGGGCCTCTGTCTCCTTTCGGGGTATTTCTCTAGAGGTGAGCTAGGACTAATATTTCCCTCTGCTAGCTTTATTTAGTCCTCCGGCTGGTGCTGGGCATCTAGAATCAACGTAGGCATGCTACCCGGCCACTGCTAGTTGTGCGTTAGGTTTAGTTCATGGTCAGCTCAGTTCCCATCTTCCAAGAGCTAGTTCCTATATATGCTTATGCTATGTTCTCTTGCCATTGAGATCATGACAGGAGCGCCTTTAATAAGGTGCAAACTATGTACAAGAAGTTCGGATCATGCACTGTTCATGATTTCAGCAGTTCTTTTTAACTAGAAACTTGTGCAAAACTTTAGAAAAACAAACAAAAACAAACAATAGGGATCCCAGGTCCACAGAAGGATCCCCTTAAGAGTTAACCCTGGACGGGTTCAGCAGCAAAAAATCAGGAACCAAACAGTTAAAAACTATGTACATCTTTAAAGCATTATGCTTACTCGTTCTTCGGGGAAGAAGGTGGTTTCCTCCCGGGCCTCACCAGACCAACGGGTCGTCCGGCTGGTTCAAGGATCGGGTCCCGCCCCAACAACGACAGGATCCCTCGCCGGGATGTTCTTTTCACCGAAGCTCCGGCACGCCCCCAAGGTACATGGTGAGTCCGGGTGCTCCGCTGTTCTTCAGGGCCAGATTCAGCAGCTTTTTCAGTAGGAGATTTATCCTCCGATGCTCCGGCAGCGGCTTGTAGTGCGACGCACTGCTGGACGCCCCGCGCCATCCAGCCAGCCTCTCCCGTGGCTCTCCTCCATCTGGTATAAGTTACCGCGTCACCTGACTCCAGGTCGCAAGGGAATCTTCCTTCGCAGGGCTCCACCTCCTCCCGGTCCACATGGACTTGTAGCGGCTCTCCAATCTCTTGGATAACCCCGCGTCCATATTGAGGGTTGAAGGAGACCACTACACCCCAGTGGGACAAGGGGGGCTCCGCAACGGTGGTTAGATCAACCTGGGTTGCCGGTTGTGGTCGGGCTCGCCATGCAGCCATCAAGCGCCGCAGGTGTTCGGCCTCAGGCATGAGCTTCAGGCCCTGTATCTGCAGCGCACTTTCAGCCGCGACCGGGTTGGAAGGAGCAGGGGACACTGGAGACAAGCAGACCTCCGTGGGCTGGCCCAGCTGAGCGATCACGCGGGCATCGGCCTCCAGGCGGGCAGCGATCCGCCGGGCTTCGGCCGCGGCCATACACTCTTCCGACGGCGGCCGGGGAGGTCGGCCCATCGTTGGCTCTGTAAGGGTCAGCTCTCGCAGTGACGGCGTACCCTGGGCCACCTCGGGCTGTCCAGCCTCTCTCCGGGTTCGACCATTCCCGTGCGGTGCTTCCGGCGTCGCCATCTTTATCTCCTCTCCAATGTCTTCTTCCCGCGGTCTCTTTCGTGGGCGGCCCCGTCTCCATGGTCTCCACCCTCCAAACAGGATCAGGAGGCGGACCTCAGCTGTTGACGGACACGTCCTCAGGACACAGAAATATTTAGACTGGGCGGCCATTGCCGTTCGCGCTCTCCAGCTTGCCTACGCCCACTTCACGCCCCTCCTCTTCTCCTGCGCTCTCCTCAGCGCTGCAATGGCGGCGGATTTTGGCGGCAAATGGCGCAGCACAGTCCTTGCAATAAAGTACAGTCCAAGCACAGTAAATCACAGTTCCAAGGCACACATGACCTGATTCTTCAGGCTTAAGTAGATCCTGTTCGTGACGCCAAGTTGTGGCGCCCCAAGTTGTGACGCCCCCACTGCCGCAGGGCCGAGGGGTACCCGGTACCGGGCCTCCGAGTCTCTGCTCTGGGGTTGTCACGGCGGCTAGGCCCCGGTCCGTGACCCTGCCGTGGGGCGCTCAGTGAATAACAGGTGTGGATGATGGTGGTGACGCTGTAGTGGTGCAGTGCAGTAAATAACGAGGACACCAGGTTGCAGTCTCTTTACCTCTTTACTGAAGATCTCTGGGTCCTCAGTCCGGAATACGGTTCACCAGGCTGCGCAAGACCGGCCGGTCCAATGGCCCCTCCAGAGTTCTCTTCACAGGTGGAAATCGGTGCCTTCCTACTAGCGCTATGTGTTGTGGTCCTTCCCTGCTGTGCTTACGGAAAGTCCCCCACAACTGTTGTGTCTGTTTCTTAAGTTCCCTCACAACTCGATTAGATGATGTTCTGCTAATCCTCCGTCCCTCCCTGGTGTTCTGGTCAGGACGGCACCCGTTTGACGGGTAGGCTCGGAGCTCTTCCGGGACCCTAGAGTCGCCCCTCTCCACAAGTTGCCCCCCAAGACTGCATAGGTGATATGTGTTAGACAGCCCGCCTTAGACTGACTGCCCTGCCGCTGTTTGGAGTATTGCTTGAAGCTGAATGTTAGTCTACTCCCTCGGCGTTCCGGCCACCGGTAGTGCGCCTCAGTAGGATGTTGCTTCGGTCTTACAGCACGACTCCTACTGGTATTTCTCCTTTGCGTGATCTCGTTTCTCACTCAGCACAATCTATCTCTCTTCTAATCCTTTCTTGGGCACCGCCGCTACCCGGAGCAGGCACGGTCCCGTTACGTTCGTTCTTGTTGCCAAGCCCCTGTCAGGATCCCACCCCTGACAGAGACCCTACTGTATCTTCCCCTACAACACCCTCTGCCACAAGGTGTTGCCTGGTTCCAACCCAGTCAGCTTTCTGATCTAACTTCCTGCCTGACCCCCAGTTTACCCACTATGGTGGGGAGTGGCCTAATGAATAGCACCCTTAGCTCCCCCCGGAGGCCCAGCTGTGAAATGTATTGGTGTCTGTGATACCTGATCAGATGAACCCCTTCAGTGCCATCAGACGCACCATAGCTCCCCATAGTGGCGGAGCCACAGTACTGCAACGACCAGGACTCTGGGGCTCTGCATGAACCTAGGCCACGTTCGCATATTCAGTATTTGGTCAGTATTTTACCTCAGTATTTGTAAGACAAAACCAGGAGTGTGTGATAAATACAGAGTGGTGACGTGTTTCTATTATACTTTTCATCTGACTGTTCCACTCCTGATCTTGGCTTACAAATACTGAGGTAAAATACTAGATAGATATTGTAGATAGACTCATGGAATCATAGAATGGTAGCGTTGGAAAGGACCTCCAGGGTCATCGTGTCCAACCCCTTGCTCAATGCAGGATTCACTAAACCATCTCACACAGATGTCTGTCCAACCTCTGTGTGAAGACTTCCATTGAAGGAGATCTCACCACCTCTGGTGGCAGCCTGTTCCACTCATTGATCACCGTCACTGCCAAAAAGATTTTCTAATATCTAATCTGTATCTTCTCCCTTTCAGTTTCATTCCATTACTTCTCGTGTTTCCTTGTGCAAATGAGAATAAGGATGATCCCGCTACACTGTGACAGGTAGATAGATAGATAGATAGATAGATAGATAGATAGATAGATAGATAGATAGATAGATAGATAGATAGATAGATAGAAGAAAAAAGCGAAAAGCGATTTTGGGCAATGAAATAACCACATTTTTTTCACCTTGGACTGGTGTGCTGCCTTCATTTTTTGTCTGTAGATAGATAGATAGATAGATAGATAGATAGATAGATAGATAGATAGATAGATAGATAGATATTGTGGTAAGTTTATGACTTTACTCATCACTGATAGATCCCTAGATATTTTACTCCTAGTGAGAGGAAACAGTCATTGATATTGTCTTCTGTGGTCTACAGCAGTTAAAATGGTAAATGATGTTTCCAAATGCCTGAGGGTGTAATTATCCTTTGCACCCACTACTTCCATGTCCTCAGGAAAAACAGAGTTTAAAGGAAGTAAGTTCCCCCGGCCGTGCTGAGCACAATGAGCAATATCAAATCTTAACCTCTGTCAAAGTAAAAACGTTTAACAAGGTGACTTTACATTTCTAAGTGAATGCCGAATACAGATGTCCATGATGCGCAAGGACACAAGAGTCTTCCCTTGTATCATAAATCAAATTTTACTGCACATTATATTATGTATTTTAAAGTGATTGTCTAGTTTAGAAAACTCATTTTCATTCTCCCTATTGTGCCATGCTAGGAGCAAATATATGACATGTGAAGCCATTTTATATTCATAGAAGCCTAACTCACAACCTAATGTTTTTCATTAGAAACCTATTGTACTAAGCACATAGAGAAACATCTCTTGATACCAGTGCATCTCTATATATCTGTATTTTTAATGCACTTTTTAAAAACAAAAATCTCAAATCAGAAAATAACAGGGACATATTTGGTATCCGTAAAATCGAAACAACCCATACAATAGAGAGAATGTTTACATGTCGTGATGGAATATAAAAGGTTAAAACAAATGTAACATTTATAGACTTGTCTGGTAAAATGGCATTATAAAATTACAACTCGTCTAGCAAAAAAAGAAGACCTCATATTGTGAAAATTAAAAAGTTATGAAGAAATGGTCAAAAAATATCATCTGGTCATCGAAACGAATGCATAATGAAAATATATCTGTGTGTATTTATATATATATATATATATATATATATATATATACTGTATATATATATATATATATACATGTGTTGTTATGTGTATGCATATATCCTACATGTGCTTGTGTACGTTTGCACTATGTATATCCATGTGTAATGGGCTATGTCATGTATTCGCATGTGTATATTTTGTATATGAGTGCCGAATGTGAATATATATGTAAATGTGTATGTGTATATACAGATGGTGCCTGACAGAGGGAAGGGGGACACAAGTCCTGCCCTCGGCCCGTCACTTCCATTGGCAAGCCAGTTCACAGTAGGATTCCCTCAGTCCAACCTCAATAAAATAGTCATAAAGAGGGTCCAAAAATGGACATCCCATTCTGTTCAATAGCTATCATCTATGTAATGCTACATTTTTCCTGTGGTGGCGCTAGAGAGAAACCCAGTACTTGTTGCCAGGTTCCAGCACAGATTTCAGTTTTTTACCTCATCAGCAGAGTACTGTGTGATCAAGATTTTTTTCATATACACATTAGACAACCCCTTTACCGACAGGTAAAGATCCAGACAGAAAATCACAATTTTGTAAGTTTAGTTTAGAGCAATTTGCATTTCATACATTCCAACTAGACATGTCCGACCTAGCTCAGTACACTTGCATTGAGTGCATCTGCGCCTGTCTATGCTGCACATGACTGCATATATGCAAATCACATACTAGTGGTCACTCACCCACTGTCCCCGGTGCCGGCACCACAGAATCCTTGTGGTTCGCACTGTGCGCACAGTGTGAGGATTCACAAGTCTGCAGTAACACAGAGTGACTGCAGACTTGTATCCTAAGGTTGGAAAACCCCTTTACCGCAGACCCTATTTGTTTGTATAGAGGCATAAACTGGGCATACTCTAATCTGGGCAAATGTGATTTGGAATCGAGGGAGAAAAGGTGAACTGTGACTATCCTCTACTGTGAGTGTTGGACCCTGTGTTATCTACGGTATGTACAAATGTTAGCTTTCAGTATAATCGTGTCTGTGATGATAATGAAACTGCTGAAAAGTCATCTGTACAGGAACTATGAGTTTAAAATTAGGCCTATATGAAAATTACAAGGTTTCTGATTTTTTTTTCATATTGATAATAATATGGAAAAATGGAGAAAAAAAACTAGAGAAATTTTAGAAAATATATATTTATATCATAAAATCCCAATAGGTCATTTTCTGGTGATACAACTCTTGAGTTAATCGATCTGCAAAATTGCAGGAAAAGGGTAGACAGTAACGTTTTAATGCACAACTAAGAAGATGTCTCAGTTTAGAGCCAGGTAACTAGATAAAAGTTGTTTTTCTGCCTTGTTGATTTTGCCTTTTTCATTACTTTTTATGCAAGTAGCCCAATATACTATATAATGGTGGCGCCACTCTCAGCTCGTGGGTCTCTTACCTGCAATTCCTGACTCTTCATCATAAATAAACATTTCTAGTACTGTTTGGGATAGCATAATCCAGTCTTTGGCTATATAACTCAGCACAGGGATTGTGGACTACATTATGGGTGGCAGCTGATTGGTTGTTTGAATGATGTTGGGGAAGAATCATAGAATCATAGAATGTTAGATTTGGAAGGGACCTCCAGGGGTCATAGTGTCCTACCCCCTGCTCAATGCAGAATTCACTAAACCATCTCAGACAGATGTCTGTCCAGCCTCTGTTTGAAGACTTCCATTGAAGTAGTACTCACCACCTCTCATGGAAGCTTGTTCCACTCATTGATCACCCTCACTGTCTGTATCTTCTTCCTTTCAGTTTCATTTCATTGCTTCTCGTGTTTCCATGTGCAAATGAGAATAATAATGATCCCTCTACACTGTGACATCCCTTCAGATATTTGTAGACAGATATTAAGTCTCCTCTTAGCAGGTTGAACTGGCTCACAGGAGAATCTTCTGGTGTGCCACCACCCTCTATATGAGCAGTACTTGGCACAATATACTTGAATCACTATGTACAGACAGAGGTGGCATCTTATTCATTTATCAATCTACCCAGTCCAATGTTATATACAGGGCTGCCATCAGGGCATTTCTGCCCTTACTGCTGAATGGGGCCTCGTGAGCAGAAGCAAAAAGGGGGGCCCGAATATGCTGGCCCCTCTCTTTGCTTCTGCTCCCCGGCCCCAGGAACATTGTGTTCAAGGTTGCCGCATGCTTGATGCATAACAACACTGTGCTGATTTAAAGATACACCTACAGTGTTGTTAATGTATCCGGCGGACAGAAATGGGCGCTGTACCTTTAAGCTGCGGCCGGCTCGGGTGCATCATGGTCCTGATGTCATGTGACATGCTGTGCGCACTTCCTCATTCCGAAACAGAGGGGCATGTGGCATGCCACGTGTATTGTTGGCGAATGGGCTGAGACAGTGAGCAGAGGAAAGTGAGGAGACTCCATCCGGCGAGAAGAGGCTTTGGGAGGCTGCATCTGGTAGTGTGTGGCTGATGAGAGAAAGCTAGTGGAGACTGGGGATTTGCATCCAACAGGGCCCAGGGGGAGGCTAGTGGGGACTGGGAGTCTGTGTCCAAAAGGGCCCAGGGAGAGGCTAGTGGGGACTGGGAATCTGCATCCAAAAGAACCCAGGGGGAGGCTAATGGGGACTGGGGGTCTGTGTCCCACAGGGCCCAGGGGGAGTCTAGTGAGGGGACTAGGGGTCTGCATCCCACAGGGTGAGGGGAGGCTAGTGATGGGAGGCTGCTGAGGGGAGGTAAGTGAGGGGAGGCTGCTGAGTGGAGTGAGGGGAGGCTAGTTAATGGAGTGAAGGGAGGTTAGTGAGGGGAGGGTGCTGAGGGGAGTGAGGGGAGGCTGCTGAGGGAAGTGAGGGGAGGCTAGTGAGGGGAGGCTGCTGAGTGGAGTGAGAGGAGGCTGCTGAGTGGAGTGAGGGGAAGCTAGTGAGGGGAGGCTGCTGAGTGGAGTGAGGGGAGGCTGCAGAGAGGAGGTTAGTAAGGGGAGGCTGCTGAGTGGAGTGAGGGGAGGCTGCTGCGGGGAGTGAGGGGAGGCTGATGAGGGAAGTGAGGAGAGGCTAGTGAGGGGAGGCTGCTGAGTGGAGTGAGGGGAGGCTGCTTAGTGGAGTGAGGGGAGGTTAGTGAGGGGATGCTACTGAGTGAAGAGAGAGGAGAGGCTAGTGAAGGGAGGCTGCTGAGTGGAGTGAGGGGAAGCTAGTGAGGGGAGGCTGCTGAGTGGAGTGAGAGGAGGCTAGTAGGGGAAGTGTGCTGAGGGGAGTCTGCATCCAGCAGGTGGAGGCTGCTGGGGTGAGTCTGCGTCCCGCAAGGGGTGTCTGCTTCCTGCAGGGGGAGGCTGCTGCGGGGAGTCTACGTCCAGCAGGTGGAGTCTGCGTCCCGCAGGGGGAATCTGCTGCGGGGAGGCTGAGGAGGCGGTGACTCACCAGTGATGACAGTGCAGCGCCCCAGTCCTGGTCGTTGCAGTACTGTGGCTCCGCCACTATGGGGAGCTACGGTGCGTCTGATGGCACTGAAGGAGTTCATCTGATCAGGTATCACAGACACCAATACATTTCACAGCTGGGCCTCCGGGGGGAGCTAAGGGTGCTATTCATTAGGCCACTCCCCACCATAGTGGGTAAACTGGGGGTCAGGCAGGAAGTTAGATCAGAAAGCTGACTGGGTTGGAACCAGGCAACACCTTGTGGCAGAGGGTGTTGTAGGGGAAGATACAGTAGGGTCTCTGTCAGGGGTGGGATCCTGACAGAGGCTTGGCAACTTGAACGAACGTAACGGGACCGCGCCTGCTCCGGGTAGCGGCGGTGCCCAAGGAAGGACTAGAAGCGAGATAGATTGTGCTGAGTGAGAAACGAGATCAAGCAAAAGGAGAAATACCAGTAGGGGTCGTGCTGTAAGACCGGAGCAACACCCTACTGAGGCGCACTACCGGTGGCCGGAACGCCGAGGGAGTATCATAACATTCAGCTTCAAGCAATACTCTAAACAGCGGCAGGACAGTCAGTCTAAGGCGGGCTGTCTAACTTAAATCACCTATGCAGTCTTGGGGGGCAACTTGTGGAGAGGGGCGACTCTAGGGTCCCGGAAGAGCTCCGAGCCTACCCGTCATACGGGTGCCGTCCCAACCAGAACACCAGGGAGGGACGGAGGATTAGAAGAACATCATTTAATCGAGTTGTGAGGGAACTTAAGAAACAGACACAACGGTTGTGGGGACTTTCCGTAAGCACAGCAGGGAAGGACCACAACACATAGCGCTAGAAGGAAGGCACCGATTTCCACCTGTGAGGAGAACTCCGGAGGTGCCATTGGACCGGCCGGACTTGCGCAGCCTGGTGAACCGTATTCCGGACTGAGGACCCAGAGATCTTCAGTAAAGAGGTAAAGAGACTGCAACCTGGTGTCCTCGTTATTTACTGCACCGCACCACCACAGCCTCACCACCATCATCCACACACATCTATTACTGTACGCCCCTCAGCAGGGTCACGGACCGGGTCTAGCCACCGTGACAACCCCAGAGCAGAGACTCAGAGGCCCGGTATCGGGTACCCCTCGGCCCTGCGGCAGTGGGGGCGCTACAACTGTATTACCTTTACACTACACACTAGATACAGAGCTCCTGTATATAATGTAACCGGTGATCACTGTATTACCTGTAAACTGACACTATATACAGAGCTCCTGTGTATAATGTCACTGGTGATCACTGTATTTCCTGTACACTATACACTAAATAAAGAGCTCCTGTATATAATGTCACTGGTAATTATTGTATTACCTGTACACTATATACGGAGTTCCTGTGTATAATGTCACTGGTGATCACTGTATTACCTGTAGACTGACACTATATACAGGGCTCCTGTGTATAATGTCACTGGTGATCACTGTATTTCCTGTACACTATATACTATATGTAGAGCTCCTGTATATAATGTCACTGGTAATCATTGTATTACCTGTACACTATATACAGAGTTCCTATGTATAATGTCACTGGTGATCACTGTATTGCCTGAACACTGACGCTGTATACAGAGCTCCTGTGTTCAATGTCACTGATCACTGTATTTCCTGTACACTGACACTATATACAGGGCTCTTGTGTATAATGTTACTGGTGATCCCTGTATTATCTGTACACTTATACTATATACAGAGCTCATGTGTATAATGTCACTGATCACTATATTAGCTTTACACTATACACTATATACAGAGCTCCTGTGTATAATGTCACTGGTGAGTCACTGTATTACCTGTATACTGACTCTACAGTATATACAGAGCTCCTGTGTATAATGTTACTGGTGATCACTGTATTTCCTGTACACTATACACTATATACAGGGCTCCTGTGTATAATGTCACTGATCACTGTAATACCTGTATACTGACATTATACACTGCATATGAAGTACAGATCTCCTGTGTATAATGGCACTTATGGTGATATTAGTATTGTGTTTTTTTATTAGTGCGCAGTATTATAGTATTCGGTCACTATGTCATGGTAATATGTCATCTGGTCATGGTGCGGTGGTATTTGTTCCTTGTTTGAGATATTATTAGTCATTTTAAAAATTGAAAAATAAATAAAAATATGCCGAAATTGTATTGGATATTTTAACAAATGTTTAATAAGCTACAGTAGAGTAGAGCCCGGCCAAAAGAGTCTACTTTGTCATGGTGGCGGATTAAAAAATATTTTGGCCAAAACAAAAGCTGCTGGTTATGTAGTGGTGATGGGAACTGTAAATGTGTGATTGGTGAGGACGTGGAGCAGAAGTGGAGTTTTTCTAAGAGAGGGCAGTGGGACTGTGGATGGGTCAAGGGGTGGAGTCTGGGCAGAGTCTCAAGGGGGCCCAAAAAATTTTGCCAGTATTGGGCCCCGAAATTCCCAGTGGCAGTGGAATGGGAATGCTGAACCCACCACTAGACGCGTATAGTAGAAATCTGGATTCGTAGCTGTGCCCAATGAGCATATGGCCCTATTAAAGGGGTATAGGCGCTATAATTCCTCAAGTTTGTGGACCACAAGCTGTGTGACAATGTGGCACAATCCAGGGGACATGTGGGTGACACTATTTTGGGGATCATTTTTGCTACCTGTTTCTTATACCTTTCAAGGACTGAGGCTCCGGAACTGCAGCTAGCTATTACCGTGGCTCCCAGAAGTCAGGATGGGGGCCCCATCATATAAAATGTCAGATACTATAAAACAGGAAGAGCGTTCACAGCATTACCTTAACTGACGCAACATTGTATGTAACACATAGATTGGGAACTTTGTCCTAATAGGATGGAGCGAAGTTTCCTTTTATTTAACGGTACACAAATAATAAAAGAATATCACGATGATATTTCCTCTTTAAGGGTCACACTCACTTCGTATGTTACAATCTTTACAGCAGACTAATGTACTCCAGATCAACTGGAAATACCGGATCCTGTAAGGGAAGCCATGTTTAGAAACATTTCGCCATCAGGCCACCTCTGGTTAACCTGTTCCTGCCTCCTCGGTGTGAGCAGGCGCCTTCTCCTATAATGAGATTCATTGCATCCATGCAGAGTACACGGACCTCCGACAATGCATACTTTAAAAAGTTACTCAACTTTTATTTTTTTCATTTTTATAATTCTGTCCAACATGGAAAGTTATGAAACTTTGCAAATCCCTTTTATTAGAGGATTTGTCTTAATTCCTGTAAGAAAAATGCAAACCTCTGCTTTTTCCCAGCCTTTAACTGCATTAATATCAGAATATACACATTTGGAGTACAGCTGATGGCAGTGATGGGTCAGTTCTGCACCTGTGTCTCATTAACTTTGGGGATGAGCTTCTACAGGAGACTGCTCTGTTAATCACAACACCTGGAGGAGGACACAGGTGCTGCTGACCCATCACTGCCATCAGCTGTACTCCAAATGAACACGTCCTGATATCAGTGCAGCTGAAGGCTGGGGAAAAGCAGAGGTTTCCTTTTGTTTTACAGGAATAAAGACAAATCCCCTAATAAAGGGATTTGCAACGTTTCATAGGTTTCCATGCATGGCAAAATTATTAAAAAAAATGAAAGTTTAGTTATTTTTAAAGGGAAACCTGTCAAGTAAAAAAATTCTATTAACCTGCAGATATGGGGGCTACTCTCCAAGTAAATAACCTTACAGTATAATTAAAATTAGTGTTATCTAACGTGAGGATTAATCTAGGAGAAGTGACATGTTGGTCTGGGTTAATTTGATATTTTGTGATTAAAAACCCAGAAAATAAATGTTCTTGTCCTTGGCATTGGCTAGGAAAATCTAGGAAACCTTTTTATTATATAGTTTATTCATTTTATTACATTACCTGGCCCCTTTCTGTTGACCCTGGAGTTCTAGTCCTCTTCTATAGGAATATTGCATGGCCTATAAGTCTCCTTACACTGGCACGCCAGGCCAGTCACTCTCCACAAGAAGCGTTATGCCGTGGTGTAACACAGTCCGTTTAACGGACTGCTAAAACGCTATGTGGGTGCTGACTGGAGGTGAGTATGGAGGGGGCACTGACTGGAGGAGAGTAGGGAGGGGCCAATTTGCGGCTGGACTGTGCCTGTTGCTGATTGGTCGTGCCCAGCCGGCCGCGACCAATCAGTGACGTGGGATTTCCGTGACAAACAGACAAACAGACGTAAGTGGACCATAGACATATATATATAGATATAGACAAGAGCTCAAAAGCACTGTGCATGTTCTGTTGTCTAGCAGTGGTGGTCGGTCTCCCAGGCAAGTAGCTGTAAACAAAAGAAAAGTGTTAATACTCAAGAACGGCTACAAATTTGAATAAACAGTAAATTGCAAAGGTCTTTGTTTTGTTTGTTTTTTCAAACACTATCCAACAACATTCATCTATGAAGATGGGGAACCTCTGGATCTTGGTATTCTGCTTCGGGGTGATTTCTGTGGAAAAGCTTTGGTTATTATTAAACCTGTAATGGGGCATTTGGTTACCACTACTGTGAGGGGGACAGGCGCTGGATGTGGCTCACGATCCTATCTCAGAGCTGGATGTGGCTCGTGACCCTCTCAGAGCTGGATGTGGCTCGTGACCCTCTCTCAGCTGGATGTGGCTCACGACCCTATCTCAGAGCTGGATGTGGCTCGTGACCCTATCTCAGAGCTGGATGTGGCTTGCGACCCTCTCTCAGAGCTGGATGTGGCTCATGACCCTCTCTCAGAGCTGGATGTGGCTCATGACCCTCTCTCAGAGCTGGATGTGACTCACGACCCTATCTCAGAGCTGGATGTGGCTCGTGACCCTATCTCAGAGCTGGATGTGGCTCGCGACCCTATCTCAGAGCTGGATGTGGCTCACGACCCTATCTCAGAGCTGGATGTGGCTCATGACCCTCTCTCAGAGCTGGATGTGGCTCGTGACCCTATCTCAGAGCTGGATGTGGCTCATGACCCTCTCTCAGAGCTGGATGTGGCTCGCGACCCTCTCTCAGAGCTGGATGTGGCTCATGAACCTCTCTCAGAGCTGGATGTGGCTTGCGACCCTCAGAGCTGGATGTGGCTCGCGACCCTATCTCAGAGCTGGATGTGGCTCATGACCCTCTCTCAGAGCTGGATGTGGTATGCGACGCTCTCTCAGCTGGATGTGGCTCGCGACCCTCTCTCAGAGCTGGATGTGGCTTGCGACCCTATCTCAGAGATGGATGTGGCTCATGACCCCCTCTCAGAGCTGGATGTGGCTTGAGACCCTCTCTCAGAGCTGGATGTGGCTCGTGACCCTCTCTCAGAGCTGGATGTGGCTTGCGACCCTATCTCAGAGATGGATGTGGCTCATGACCCTCTCTCAGAGCTGGATGTGGCTTGAGACCCTCTCTCAGAGCTGGATGTGGCTCGCGACCCTCTCTCAGAGCTGGATGTGGCTCGCGACCCTCTCTCAGAGCTGGATGTGGCTCGTGACCCTATCTCAGACCTGAATGTGGCTCCCGACCCTCTCTCAGAGCTGGATGTGGCTTGCGACCCTATCTCAGAGATGGATGTGGCTCATGACCCTCTCTCAGAGCTGCATGTGGCTTGAGACCCTCTCTCTGAGCTGGATGTGGCTCGCGACCCTCTCTCAGAGCTGGATGTGGCTTGCAACCCTATCTCAGAGATGGATGTGGCTCGTGACCCTCTCTCAGAGCTGGATGTGGCTTGCGACCCTATCTCAGAGATGGATGTGGCTCATGACCCTCTCTCAGAGCTGGATGTGGCTTGAGACCCTCTCTCAGAGCTGGATGTGGCTCGTGACCCTCTCTCAGAGCTGGATGTGGCTTGCGACCCTATCTCAGAGATGGATGTGGCTCATGACCCTCTCTCAGAGCTGGATGTGGCTTGAGACCCTCTCTCAGAGCTGGATGTGGCTCGCGACCCTCTCTCAGAGCTGGATGTGGCTCGCGACCCTCTCTCAGAGCTGGATGTGGCTCGTGACCCTATCTCAGACCTGAATGTGGCTCCCGACCCTCTCTCAGAGCTGGATGTGGCTTGCGACCCTATCTCAGAGATGGATGTGGCTCATGACCCTCTCTCAGAGCTGCATGTGGCTTGAGACCCTCTCTCTGAGCTGGATGTGGCTCGCGACCCTCTCTCAGACCTGAATGTGGCTCCCGACCCTCTCTCAGAGCTGGATGTGGCTTGCGACCCTATCTCAGAGATGGATGTGGCTCGTGACCCTCTCTCAGACCTGAATGTGGCTCCCGACCCTCTCTCAGAGCTGGATGTGGCTTGCGACCCTATCTCAGAGATGGATGTGGCTCGTGACCCTCTCTCAGAGCAAGATGTGGCTCGCGACCCTCTCTCAGAGCAGGATGTGGCTCTCAAGGTCAGAAAGGTTGGAGTCTGAAAGCACTGGTCCAGTGCAACATGTTAAAATTTGACGAAAGGAAGGTCCTCTTTAAGCACGTATAGTACACCCCCCATTGTTAGATAAGAGTGAGAACTTAATACGTAAAATATCACAAGTTATTTTTGACATTTTGTGCAAATTGTGACTTTTTAAACATGGTATTTTGTTCGCTTCTCAATATTTTATAACAGGGGAAAGACTTATTTGTCAAATATCACTCATAGTAGAAATTTACAACTTTTTATGCATGTTAAACAATAAGCTTGCAGCGTAAATGTGATTGTTCCATGCCTTCTGTGACTTTTATATAAAAATGCAATCATAGATATGTTGTACTTTACAGGAAAAGGTTACCCGCACCACCTTTACTTATCATTTTTAAATTCATAAGTACTAAACATAGTGTATTAAATGGTGTAAAATGCTGTTGCGTATTGTGCAAATCTTTGGCTCTACCAATAAAATAAATGTCCCCCTTTTAAAGTTGGAACTCTAGTCCTGTAAAGGAATAATAATAACTACTGAGCCATCACGCTGCACAAGAATGTTTCCATTTATCGACAGCAAGTAGATATTTTAAAAATAAGTTAAGTAAGAAACAAACATAAAAAGTTGAATCACTTTTAATCAAAAATATATATGTTTAAGTAAACAAAAAAAGCACTTTAACCCCTTAACGACCAGGTATAGTTCAGTTTTTTCGTTTCTTTGCCATAACTTTTTCATTTTTCCGTCAATATGGCCATGTATAACTTTTAAAAAATTTTAAAAACTTTTTTTTTTTACTTTTTACAGGCTTCAATAGTCTCCCTGGGAGACTAGAAGTTGCCATCATCTGATCGCTTGTGTAGCTAAAATGATCACCTGCCATGAGCGCCAACCGCCAGGTGGTGCTCATAGCAGTCAGACAATGACGACCACAGGGGTCTCCTGCAGACCCCAGGTTGTCATGCCAACCCATCGGCGCCCCGCAATCATGTGACAGGGGTGACGATGGGCGAAGCTAAGACATGTATCTGGTTTGCGCAAGTTAAATTCTGCCGTAAGTAGTTAACAGCCGCAGGTGGATTGCAATTCCATCCGCGGCTGTTAGGGGCACAAGAAATCTGATTAAATCAGCTGTCATGTGCCGAAAAAGATGTCGACTCATCGCTGGAGCCCAAACCTAAGAGGGGGAGGTGGCCTATAACGGATATACACGTCATACGTCCTTAAGAGGTTAAGAAGCCTGCAGAGAGAGTTAACAACAATAAATAATTAAAGCACATATGTGAAGTCTTCAATATCCAGTTTGCGTTAAGCCAATTCCTATATGGCCGGTCTGTCTGTGGACTTGAATTGCATTTGCATATTTTAAAGATTTTTATATGGTATGACAACAAAAGGCAAGGACGAACACTCACACCCTTTCATTATAATCATTAGCGGAGCTCCAAGAATTTCCAGTTGAACAGGCCCAGTGCATCCTGTGACCAATTTACTGTGTATTCATAAAATCCGTGGCTCATGGACTGAACTGGTAAAGGAAGTACTTATGTCACTTGAGACTCAGCCAACTTTCCAGAACATATTGGACTTTCCTGTTTGGGGCCTTATATATAAATAACTAGCTTGTCCTTCATCACTGAGTCATACTTAGTCAGCAGCTCCTGAGGATTTTTAGTAAGAGTATAGATTTATGCTAATTTACATAATTAAATAAATTAGCAAAATAGTGATATTTTCAAGCTGATGATGCTGCCCACTGTGCAGCTTTCATTTTTCCAGAGAAAATTAAAGAGGTTGTTATGGGATTTCAAAATTGATTATCCAGCCGCAGGACAGGCCATCAAGATTAGAAACAAGGATACAGCAATTACAGAAATGCTACAGCCCCCTTTAAACAGCTGATTGGTGGGAGTGCAAACAGCTGGACCCCCAAGTGTTTAATATAAAACATTGCCTGCGCCAAGAATAAGCTAGTAATTTAGAATTCTGCCAAAATGTCTATTTATCAACAGATACAAGTGTTAAGGGCTCACCTGGTAAGGTGGATTCTCTAAGACGTAAGTCTGGGTGAGCAGCACGAACCAGAAGTGGTGGTTCTTAACTGACAACATCTGGAACAGCGAGAACCAGGACAGCAGAATATGCAGGATGGAAGACAGACAAAAAAGCAGGGCAGGTAGCATAGATGAAGCAGAGCAGGTGTGTGGATATATATGAGAGCAATAATTGTAAAAGAAACTAGTATATTCCAGCAGGGATGCAGTTAATCACAGGAATGCAGTCTGCGATCTACAAGCTGGGAAGTAGTTAATCCCAGGAATAACAGAGAAGTAAATGCTCTCTGGTACCTTCAAGCAGAAAAATGGTTTATATGAATGATGTATACAAACTTGGACTTGTAGCAAGGAAATAATTAACCACAGGATAGCAGTGTAGGAGAGACAGATTGTAGACTCACTTGAAGAGGTGCATTACCTTGATTGCAGAGGCCAAGTGTGAACTGCATCAAGAACAGTTGAAAGATGTTGGTAAGTTGCTTGCTGAGAGGTAGGTGTAGTTAACACCTTGTAAGTTGGAATGAGCTTGGGAAAACGCTGCTCGTAGTATGTAAGTCAGGAGTAGCAGAGGAGATGATTAGACACCTTGCTGGAGCTAAGCCAAGAGAAGTAGGAGCAAATTCCTGACAAACTTTAGGCAACTTTGGACAATACTACTTAAAGGGAACCTGTCAGTGGCATTTTTCTAAGAAAAGTACAGACAGGGCCATATTGGTGCTGTCATACTGATTAAAATGATACCTTGTGTGAAGAAGTCTGTTTTGTAGATTTTCTTTAATCTGTGTTTGAAGTTTCCTGGTATTCATATCTTCGTGCATTGTGGTGGGACTGTGGGTAGGGTCTTCAGCTTTGTTCCATCCCCTCCGCTGTGTCTGGGTGTCATTTTTTCTTTATTTAAAATTTTGCATCGGCGTCATCCAACCCGCTGGCGGCGCATGCGCAGATTGAGCTTTTGGAAGTCTTCAGGAAAATGGTGCAGTGTAGATTGTTCAGTGCACTGGCGCCATTTTACAAGTACCTGTATGAGATCTTGCTTTTGCAAGACACGCTGTTGTTTTTTTAGGCACCCTTTTCCCATACACATAAGTAAGCATTACATTTATATTACCTTTTATTAGAGGTAATTACTAATTAGAATAAAAAAATAATCATTTATATTTCTACATTTATTGATCACCATAAGTGACATGTTCACTATCTTAATATGTGGGGAGAGGCGGACGCAACATGCGCTGCTTACGTCATTGGTGCTTTGGTATTCTGGCATTTTCATTGGTTTTCATTTTACATAAATGGCCAGTCGTCCTTCACCCTCACACGCCCCCGGAAGAAGCAAGTGATGAAACGCGCGTCGGGGTGAGGGGGGACGCTGCTTCCATCCTTCTGACTTCTCCTGCCAGCTTGTCTATAATTTAAAAGGTATTTATCAGTGATCTAACCATGCTGACATGGGTATTGCTAACATGACTATATTTGGTTACTATGCATCTCATTGGGACTGTGTTTTTTAACACCGTTTTCTAATAGAGAATGCTATCACTGAGAGATACAACTAGATTTTCCTCACTTATTTGATTACAAATGCTTTATATACCATATTGACTCTGTATAATTATTTAACTCTTGGCAGGCTTGTGAATGTCAGTCTGCACTGCTAATTATGGAGTTCTATTCTTACGATCAATCCTGATTTGCCTATAAATATTGGACTATCCATTGTTTTCTATTATATGATTACTACTATGTATCATAGCTCGTAGTCATTTGACTTTATTTCTAATAGGTATCCCACTTAGTTTTATTTGGTCAGCCAATCTCCTACCAAAATAGCAGTTTATTTATTATTATATTGGATGGTGTAGTGTCCTCCCTACTGTGTATTATGCATTTATTTTAATTTATTTCAAATAAAGATTGTTGGATTTTACTCTGTTTCTCTTCTTTACTGTGGACAATTAATATTGTCTGAATATGTGTGTATTACGTTGTATTGTAGTGCCATTAATGTAGCATTTGGACACCATTTTGAAAATCCATGTTCACTATCTTGTATGGATTGTTTAGGTTTCTACAATAAGAAACTCTTTCTGTATTACGGTATTTACTGTTTTCTTTTATTTATCTAACAAAATGTTTTATGATGAATGTGCTAATTGGAATGATTTTTTAATGCCACCTTTATTGTATTATTAGTACATTTACAAAGAAATAACATACTTAATCTTTATCTCCTTGTATAATACAGTATACTTATATATAGATTGTGTAGCCTATGGTTCACTGTCAATATTTCTGTCTTTCGTACATCAGGTCCTGGTATGGAGTCTTGGAAGAGACTTGCTGATAGAAAAGGTTTAAGACATCTTTGTTATATACAGCGGTATCCCCAGCACTGTCAGTGTATTGGATGGTCACTCCTAACATACGGGACATAGGAAAGAATCTACCCAGCACCGCAGAAAGCCGCATTATCCTGTGTAGAGCAACATAACTATACCAACTATACCAGACATACATTTATAGCAAGGACCAGTAGCAGGTCCTGTTGAATCTCGCTGGGTATAATTTAGTCATGTATACAGTTTCTTTACCATGGTGTTCTTTTGTTTACGGGGTTTATTAGGGGCAGTGAGGGTAAGCCGTCACTGAGTGGGGGCACCACTTTGTCCCTAGGGTGCCAACCTCCATGGCAAGGTAGGATGACAATTAGGCCACTATTAGGGCCAGTACCCCTACTAACTTTTCCAGCTCCACCCTGATTAATTTATAAGCCCCTCCTTTTTAATTACTTATCAGTAATGTTTATGTACACAGTAGGTGGGTCTTTCTTGTTTTGTTTGAGTCTTTTGGGGCCTGCTAAGGTTTATTGCTTCTTATGTGCTTGACTTGTTTAAAAGTTTTGTGAAGTGACCAACTTAAGCACCTACTTAGATTATTCACGTATGCAAATCTTCCTTGATCCATTTATCAATGCCAACAAGTCAAGTCCCTTTGGGCTGTGTTTAGATATTGCCCAATGTGAAGAAAAGCCTAGCTGTGCCTCCCACTGTTCATTGGGGCACCAGGCCTCTTGGTTTTGGAAGACACCATAAATGGAGCTTAAAGTGGACAGCAAACTTCAACCTTATGACTCTAGTGTCTTTAACACTTAACCTTGAAAGGGAGTTCTAGAAAAATAAAACAAAGTAACATAGACCTCAACTACAAACATCAGGATATAAGAGACGTGTACGGTTCTCCATGGTGAGAATTTATGTGACCGATCTCAATGTTCTCCGTAAATTAATTTTGGGTGAAAGCCATGGTGTTAGTATCTTGGCAAGAGTTCCTAGTTAATTATGCTGCTATTTTCCTTTGGAGACTTTGCACAGAGGTTTCCCTGAAGGAACATATAGGATAAGTATTGTTTAGAGAATAAACAAGGATGAAGGAAGAGCTCTGTAGAAGCATTTCCTACCTGTAATAACAGTATCCGGTAGGTGCACTGAAAGGGCAGGTAGATAATGAGCAAGAGAGACCTTAAAGTAATCTACCCGTGTAGAGATATAACAGGACGGGTTTATGTGGGAATTACCAGTGATCCATCGGTCTAGTTCAAAAACAATGGCTACATCCTGTCCCTGTCTCAGTACATTACGGAATATTCTCTACACAAATATTGTAGGCTTCATTCATGCTGAGTCTTCATGGACTGAGAAGGAAGTCATTGTGGTGCCCATCAACTGACTCAAACTACAGACATAATTGGAATGTTAATGACTTGGGCTCCTCAACACAACTAATGTCCTTTACGGGTATGAACCTAGAAATAGAGTTGATATGTGTCTTGCTGTACTTGGGAATGACCACTAGACATCCCTTTTGTTTTTAAGGGAAAAAATCCTTTTACTGAAAGAAAGGAGATGTTTTTAAAAATGACAAAAAATTACAACCAAAAGTTGTGGGTGGATTCCCCCCAAAATTGAATCAGATGACTTTGTCAGTGTTGGAAAACATCTCCCAAATACTCTACAAGGGAATTCCGAGTTCATATTTTGGTGATACCATTCAGGAACATTATATATTAGCGGAGCCTAGTTAAGCTATATTCACACATCCCGTTTTTGTAGTGTTTTTTCTCTACGCACTTTTGCCATGAAAGTGCAGCATTTTACAGTCCCAGCAAAGTGAATGATACTTCTGAAATCTCATGCACATGTTTCTTATTGTTTCCTTTGAAGTAGTTTCATTTCTAAACCAAAGAAATGATCCGGAGCATAAGTTGGTAAAGACTTTTTTTTTAGAGACTAATTAGGACCGTCCCCATTGGGTACACCTTGTCGCGGTGGGATCGATTTTAGGCTTTTTGATCAAAATAATGCTAATTTAGTACCCTATATAATTTGCATGTACTATTACTATTTGCTTATTGCAGGGTATATGCTTTTTTTCCCTTGGGTTTTACAGTTTCATATCTGTAGAATGTCAACGCTTTTAGTGCTTTTGAAGCATTATCCGCCTATGCATCAAAAACACATGCAAAAACACATACTACAACACTGATTATGTGGCATATAAGCTGCAAAACTATCAAGGAAGTGTTTACTAGAAATGTTAAAATTGAAGATCTTTATTTATGTTAAGTTATAATTAAACACAACATATATGACAACATGAAAATGACAAAAAGGTGTCTCAAGCCAAGACACAGGGGAGGCAGCTACAGTGCACAGTATTGGTTGTCAGGGAGAAGCATCAGTGAAACGCGCGTTGGGGTTCAGGAGAGGTAGCGAACAGCTAGCACCACATAACACCCATGATTCCCACAGGTAATATGTATACTTTCAAAATTATTAGTCACTAGCAATGTTAACCTGTTTTTCTATTGCTATATACTGAATGGTGTGCACATACCCCTACAAAGGGTCCCTTTCGCTCTGAAGCACCTTGCACGCCAGTGCATTACATTACTTCCAATTGGCATGGTGCAGTTTTTTTTTTTCACTTGACACTTACGTTTTTAACACTTGTTTCCAGATTTCTCTTCAGGTTACAGCAAATTGTTGTGGATCTCAGAAGTAGGACATTGATTGGTCAGATCATTGATAGGGAAGATCCCCTCTATAATACGTGGATCACCAAAAGATGGCAACTTCTTTGGAAATAGACAAGATGAATTCCCACCTCTAGCAATGTCGGTGCAGCTAATCAGCTGCAGCCTTTACTATGTCATCAGAGCAGACGTCTACTCTGCTGGAATATTAATGAGCTGCAGCAGATCAGCAGCCGTCGATTGACTGCAGTGGTCAAGTGAAACAACAGTGTCACCGGAACAACATCGCTGACATTGATGGATTGCCACCACTGTAGGAGGTGAGTTTACAATATTTTTATTTTCTATGGGATCTTGAATGAATTAAGCAGGAGTTGGCCACTAGTGGACTACCTCTGAGTATGAACGACCATCCAACAACTCATACCAATGTTGGCCCAGCTTTTCTAGGTTCTAGGCAAATGTCATATCAAGAGCGAACGCAGGTGGCTGTCTTATAGAATAGATAGGAGATACTAGGATAGTCTTTCCAGTATAAGGCAATTACTTTATTGCAATGATTAATTACTCATTTTACATGTCAGGATTACTTATTCTGCCACCTCCACACTCCCATATAGTATGGTGATGATCTATACACCAAGGGACATCATGCATTGAAGACCGAAGTCATAGGCTACGGCAATACAGTGGCATTGAGTGAGGTTGGCCAACTGGCCAAGAGAACCTACAAATTGGTCATATGATAAAGTCCAACCAAAGATACTTCAACAGATACCCTTTAATTCCAGTCATTATAAAATGTCTCTTGAATTACAAGGACCATAAGAAGATAATCTCTGTTGATTCACCCAATCTCCTTTACTAAAAAAATCCACATTTAATAGATGAAGACCAAAATTAAGGTGTTAAAATGTTCTTCAGAGCTGAAGTGAAAATCCCCAACACTATAAGTATACCACAAAAAAGGTAGGAGCATGTCTGATGTATACCAAGAAGTCAAAAAACAACTATTAATTAAGTCTCCGGATACTCAACCTGGCTGATGCGTGGTCTCTTGGCAGGGTCCATCTAGTCCACCATGGTCACAAAAGATTTTTCATTGGATCTAGACACAAGCAAGGGTTTCAAAAGTCCAGCAGAAGACAACCCTCGTTGAAGCCATTCATTTGCTGCTAGGGTAAATTGTTCTAAATCAGCTGATGGCATGCATATACTCAGGATTTGATGGCTTTTTTTTTTTTTACGACAACTGACGTATTCTTTGGTCATTGCCAAAGATTTGGCTCCACCTAGGTTGAACCAGGTTTTCCTCATTCCAGGTCCTCCTGGTGCTCCTTCAAACATAGATGGAACCCTGTATATGACCATTTATTTTATTTCCTACTGCATTGACCTATCAGGGAGTCTCAGGTTGTATGGCAAATGCTTTGGCACCTGGTCTACAATAAATATGACAGGTCTCACTGGATGCCTCCTAGTTACCTCCCGATTACCTCACTGTACTGTCTCACAAACATATCTGTGGTCTCACAGTCAAAAGATCTCCCCACCCTGGTCTTAAAAGAAGGTTTCTTTAGGTCATTTCTTAAAGCAGGCTTGATTCATTCTTTCCGGCATGGAAACTATCCTTCCATTAGACTAAACGTGTGGTTTTGAGCAGCAGGCCGTTCCTTAGAGTGACTCTAGAATCTATCCATAATGTTTTTCTTTTCAAAGTAAAGTTTTCTCCCCCATTCATTTCAATGATTTTTGCATAATCTTACCCTTTTTATTCATTTAGTCTTCTCCTTGGGGAGCTTTTGCCACCCACACAAAGTTCAAAGATTACCAATGAGCTATAACGTTCAGAAGCAAAGCTAAAGGGACCATTCTTTAGCAGTTCCCGTCCCCTGAGCTTTCACAAAAGATTTCTCATTGCAGATGTAAAGAGCATCTCACATTTAACACTTTAGTTTATACTGGTTTCCATAGATGTTGATCCTTGTCCCATGATATCATGAGATCTAACTGAGAGAATATCACTTGATTCTGTGCTTAAAAATTGCTGGACATTTACAGATACCTTCTATCTAACTATCTATCTATTACAGTTATATGAAAAAGTTTGGGCACCCCTATTAATCTTAAGCTTAATGTTTTATAAAAATTGGGTTTTTTTGCAACAGCTATTTCAGTTTCATATATCTAATAACTGTTGGACACAGTAATGTTTCTGCCTTGAAATGAGGTTTATTGTACTAACAGAAAATGTGCAATCTGCATTCAAACAAAATTTGACAGGTGCATAAGTATGGACACCCTTATCATTTTCTTGTTTTAAATACTCCTACCTACTTTTTACTGACTTACTAAAGCCCTTTTTTTGGTTTTGTAACCTCATTGAGCTTTGAACTTCATAGCCAGGTGTATGCAATCATGAGAAAAGCTACTTAAAGTGGCCACTTGCAAGTTGTTCTCCTGTTTGAATCTCCTCTGAAGAGTGGCATCATGGGCTCCTCAAAACAACTGTCAAATGACCTGAAAACAAAGATTATTCAACATAGTTGTTCAGGGGAATTATACAAAAAGCTGTCTCGGAGATTTAACCTGTCAATTTCCACTGTGAGGAACATAGTATGGAAATGGAAGAACACAGGTACAGTTCTTGTTAAGGCCAGAAGTGGCAGGCCAAGAAAAACATCAGAAAGGCAGAGAAGAAGAATGGTGAGATCAGTCAAGGACAATCCTCAGACCACCTTCAGAGAGCTGCAGCATCAACTTGCTGCAGATGGTGTCACTGTGCATCGGTCAACTATACAATGCACTTTGCACAAGGAGAAGCTGTATGGGAGAGTGATGCGAAAGAAGCCATTTCTGCAAGCACGCCACAAACAGAGTCGGCTGAGGTATGCAAAAGCACATTTGGAGAAGCCAATTTCTTTTTGGAAGAAGGTCCTGTGGACTGATGAAACCAAGATTGAGTCTTTTGGTCATACAAAAAGGCATTATGCATGGCGGCCAAAAAACACAGCATTCCAAGAAAAACACTTGCTACCCACAGTAAAATTTGGTGGAGGTTCCATCATGCTTTGGGGCTGTGTGGCCAATGCCGGCACCGGGAATCTTGTTAAAGTTGAGGGACATATGGATTCCTCTCAGTATCAGCAGATTCTTGACAATAATGTTCATGAATCAGTGACAAAGTTGAAGTTACGCAGGGGATGTGCAGCGCCCCAGAGTCCTGGTCATTGCAGTACTGATGCTCCGCCGCTAAGGGGGGCTATGGTACGTCTGATGGCACTGAAGGAGTTCACCTGACCAGGTATCACAGGCACCAATACACTTCACAGTCTGGCCTCCAGGGAGAGCTAAGCGTGCTATGTATTAGGCCACTCCTCACAATCTGGTAAAACTGGGGGTTAGATAGGAAGTTAGTCAGAAGCTGACTGGGTTGGAACCAAGCAACATCCTGTGGCAGAGGTGTTATGGATCCCAATGGCTAGGGGATCGCACTGGACAAGCGAAAATAACTCAAATAACGGATGAGCTCTAGGGTGATGGAACCTGGGCTGACCGCTGCCCTACTCCTGACAAACACAACTAGAAATAGCCAGGGAGCGTGCCTACGTTGATTCTAGACGCCTCGCGCCAGCCTAAGAGCTAACTAGCACTGCAGAGAAAATTAAGACCTCGCTTGCCTCCAGAGAAATAAACCCCAAAGGTATAGTTGCCCCCCACATGTATTGACGGTGAAAATGAGAGGAAGGCACGCACATAGATATGAAAATAGAGTTAGCAAAAACGAGGCCCGCTATAACTAGAAAGCAGAAGGATACAAAAGGGGTCTGAGCGGTCAGCAAAAAACCCTAATCAAAAACCATCCTGAGATTACAAGCACCCATGTGCCAACTCATGGCACATGGGGAGCACCTCAGCCCACTAGAGCTTCCAACTAGCATAGAGTAATATTTAGCAAGCTGGACAAAAAACAAAACAACTGAAAAGCATAACTTAGCTTATCCTGAGAGATCTGGAAGCAGGTAGTCAGACTCAGAACCAAACTGAGCACATCTGAGTACATTGATAGCCGGCAAGGGAATGACAGGAAAGCCAGGTAAAATAGGAAACACCCAGCCTCTGATGGACAGGTGGAAACCAGAGACCGCAACCCACCAAAGTCACCCAGTACCAGTTGTAACCACCAGAGGGAGCCCAAAAACAGAATCCACAACAGTACCCCCCCCTTGAGGAGGGGTCACCGAACCCTCACGAGAACCCCCAGGGCGATCAGGATGAGCTCTATGGAAGGCGCGGACCAAATCAGTCGCATGAACATCAGAGGCGACCACCCAGGAATTATCCTCCTGACCATAACCCTTCCACTTAACCAAATACTGGAGTTTA
The DNA here is from genome assembly GCF_051348905.1 of Ranitomeya variabilis. Taxonomy (NCBI): domain Eukaryota; kingdom Metazoa; phylum Chordata; class Amphibia; order Anura; family Dendrobatidae; genus Ranitomeya; species Ranitomeya variabilis. The sequence goes on from NC_135235.1 coordinate 298,256,092, forward strand.
CGTCTGGAAACACGAGAATCCAAGATCTTCTCAACAACATACTCCAATTCTCCCTCCACCAGCACCGGAGCAGGAGGCTCAACCGAAGGAACAACGGGCACCTCATACCTCCGCAATAACGACCGATGGAACACGTTATGAATAGCAAACGATGCTGGGAGATCCAAACGAAAAGATACAGGGTTAAGAATCTCCAAGATCTTATAAGGACCGATGAACCGAGGCTTGAACTTGGGAGAAGAGACCTTCATAGGGACAAAACGAGAAGACAACCACACCAAGTCCCCAACACGAAGTCGGGGACCCACGCGGCGACGGCGATTAGCAAACTGCTGAGCCTTCTCCTGAGACAACTTCAAATTGTCCACCACCTGATTCCAAATCTGATGTAGCCTGTCCACCACCACGTCCACTCCAGGACAATCCGAAGGCTCCACCTGACCAGAGGAAAAACGAGGATGAAACCCCGAATTACAAAAGAAAGGAGAAACCAAAGTAGCAGAACTAGCCCGATTATTAAGGGCAAATTCGGCCAGTGGCAAAAAGGCAACCCAGTCATCTTGATCAGCAGAAACAAAACACCTTAAATAAGTTTCCAAGGTCTGATTAGTTCGCTCCGTCTGGCCATTCGTCTGAGGATGGAATGCAGACGAGAAAGACAAATTAATGCCCATCTTAGCACAAAACGTCCGCCAAAATCTAGACACAAACTGGGATCCCCTGTCAGAAACGATATTCTCCGGAATCCCATGCAAACGAACCACGTTCTGAAAAAATAAAGGGACCAACTCAGAGGAGGAAGGCAACTTAGGCAAGGGTACCAAATGAACCATCTTAGAAAAGCGGTCACACACAACCCAGATAACGGACATTTTCTGTGAGACAGGGAGATCTGAAATAAAATCCATGGAAATGTGCGTCCAAGGCCTCTTCGGGATAGGCAAGGATAACAACAACCCACTGGCCCGAGAACAGCAAGGCTTAGCCCGAGCACACACTTCACAAGACTGCACAAAGGTGCGCACATCCCTTGACAAGGAAGGCCACCAAAAAGACCTGGCCACCAAGTCTCTAGTACCAAATATTCCCGGATGACCAGCCAACACAGAAGAATGGACCTCGGAGATGACTCTACTGGTCCAATCATCCGGAACAAACAGTCTTTCTGGTGGACAACGATCAGGTCTATCCGCCTGAAACTCCTGCAATGCACGTCGCAAGTCTGGGGAGACGGCGGACAATATTACCCCATCCCTAAGGATACCAGTAGGCCCAGAGTTTCCAGGAGAGTCAGGCACAAAACTCCTGGAAAGAGCATCTGCCTTCACATTCTTTGAACCTGGCAGGTATGAAACCACAAAATTAAAACGAGAAAAAAACAACGACCAACGAGCCTGTCTAGGATTCAGACGCCTGGCAGACTCAAGGTAAATCAGATTTTTGTGATCAGTCAAGACCACCACACGATGTCTAGCACCCTCAAGCCAATGACGCCACTCCTCAAATGCCCACTTCATGGCCAAAAGCTCCCGATTACCCACATCATAATTGCGCTCGGCGGGCGAGAATTTTCTAGAAAAGAACGCACATGGCTTCATCACCGAGCCATCGGAACTTCTCTGTGACAAAACCGCCCCCGCTCCAATTTCGGAAGCATCAACCTCAACCTGAAAAGGAAATGAAACATCTGGTTGACATAACACAGGAGCAGAAGAAAACCGGCGCTTAAGTTCCTGAAAGGCCTCCTGTTGTGAATTTGGATTCTGGGCTCCCCCGGTGGCTACTGGTGGAATTGAACTGGTGTCTTCATCTTCTCTGTTCACCTGTTCCCATCAAGATGTGGGAGTCGCTATATAACCTTGCTGCTCTGTTAGTTGCTTGCCGGTCATCAATGTTATCAGAAGCCTCTCTGTGCTTGTTCCTGCTCCTAGACAACTACTAGATAAGTTGGACTCTTGTCCATGTTTGTTTTTGCATTTTGTTCCAGTTCACAGCTGTAGTTTCGTTACTGTGTCTGGAAAGCTCTTGTGAACGGGAATTGCCACTCTGGTGTTATGAGTTAATGCCAGAGTTTTAAAGTAATTTCTGGATGGTGTTTTTGATAGGGTTTTCAGCTGACCATGAAAGTGTCCTTTCTGTCTTCTGCTATGTAGTAAGTGGACCTCAAATTTGCTAAACCTATTTTCATACTACGTTTGTTATTTCATCTCAACTCACCGCCAATACATGTGGGGGGCCTCTGTCTCCTTTCGAGGTATTTCTCTAGAGGTGAGCTAGGACTAATATTTTCCTCTGCTAGCTTTATTTAGTCCTCCGGCTGGGCTGGGCATCTAGAATCAACGTAGGCATGCTACCCGGCCACTGCTAGTTGTGCGTTAGGTTTAGTTCATGGTCAGCTCAGTTCCCATCTTCCAAGAGCTAGTTCCTATATATGCTTATGCTATGTTCTCTTGCCATTGAGATCATGACAGTTTGACCGGCCAGCAAAGTGTTAATTGTTTGGGCTGAAGCAGGAGAAAAAGAAGTGTTGAAGGGAAATTTTTTTTTTTTTTTCCCTCAGAGTTTTGCTGCCTAGCCCTTAATTGCTGTCTAGCTGCTTCTTACCTCCTCTTAACCCTTGAATGGCTCTGTGTCCACCTGTTTGTAATGGATCTTCAGAGTGTAACTGCAGGTTTGAATAATCTCGCCACGAAGGTACAAAATTTGCAAGATTTTGTTTGTCATGCACCTGTATCTGAGCCGAGAATTCCTTTGCCGGAATTTTTCTCGGGGAATAGATCCGGGTTTCAGAATTTTCGAAATAATTGCAAATTATTTTTGTCTCTGAAGTCTCGCTCTGCCGGAGACCCTGCACAGCAGGTCAGGATTGTGATTTCCTTGCTCCGGGGCGACCCTCAAGACTGGGCTTTTTCATTGACACCAGGGGATCCTGCGTTGCTCAATGTGGATGCGTTTTTTCTGGCCTTGGGGTTGCTTTATGACGAACCTCATTTGGAGCTTCAGGCAGAAAAAACTTTGATGTCCCTATCTCAGGGGCAAGATGAAGCGGAAATTTACTGCCAAAGATTCCGTAAATGGTCTGTGCTTACTCAGTGGAATGAGTGCGCCCTGGCGGCGACTTTCAGAGAGGGTCTCTCTGATGCCATTAAGGATGTTATGGTGGGGTTCCCTGTGCCTGCGGGTCTGAATGAGTCCATGACAATGGCTATTCAGATCGATAGGCGTTTGCGGGAGCGCAAACCAGTGCACCATCTGGCGGTGTCCACTGAGAAGTCGCCAGAGAGTATGCAGTGTGATAGAATTCTGTCCCGAAGCGAGCGGCAGAATTTTAGACGGAAAAATGGGTTGTGTTTCTATTGTGGTGATTCTACTCATGTTATATCAGCATGCTCTAAGCGCACTAAAAAGCTTGGTAAATCTGTTTCCATTTGCACCTTACCGTCTAAATTTATTCTATCTGTGACCCTGATTTGCTCTTTGTCATCTATTACCACGGACGCCTATGTCGACTCTGGCGCCGCTTTGAGTCTTATGGATTGGTCCTTTGCCAAACGCTGTGGGTATGATTTAGAGCCTTTGGAGACTCCTATTCCTCTGAAGGGGATTGACTCCACCCCATTGGCTAATAATAAACCACAATACTGGACACAAGTAACTATGCGTATTAATCCGGATCACCAGGAGATTATTCGCTTTCTGGTGCTGTATAATCTACATGATGATTTGGTGCTAGGATTGCCTTGGCTGCAATCTCACAACCCAGTCCTCGACTGGAGAGCTATGTCTGTGTTGAGCTGGGGATGTAAGGGGGCTCATGGGGATGTACCTGTGGTTTCCATTTCATCATCCATTCCCTCTGAAATTCCTGAGTTCCTGTCTGACTATCGTGACGTCTTTGAAGAATCCAAGCTTGGTTCGTTACCTCCGCACCGAGAGTGCGATTGTGCCATAGATTTAATCCCGGGTAGTAAATACCCAAAGGGTCGTTTATTTAATCTGTCTGTGCCTGAACATGCTGCTATGCGAGAATATATAAAGGAGTCCTTGGAAAAGGGACATATTCGTCCATCGTCATCTCCCTTAGGAGCCGGTTTTTTCTTTGTGTCAAAAAAAGACGGCTCTTTGAGACCATGTATTGATTATCGGCTTTTGAATAAAATCACTGTTAAATATCAATACCCATTGCCGTTGCTGACTGATTTGTTTGCTCGCATAAAGGGGGCCAAGTGGTTCTCTAAGATTGACCTTCGTGGGGCGTATAATTTGGTGCGAATCAGGCAGGGGGATGAGTGGAAAACCGCATTTAATACGCCCGAGGGCCACTTTGAGTATTTAGTGATGCCTTTTGGTCTTTCTAATGCTCCGTCAGTTTTCCAGTCCTTTATGCATGATATTTTTCGCGATTATTTGGATAAATTTATGATTGTGTATCTGGATGATATTCTGATTTTTTCGGATGACTGGGACTCTCATGTCCAGCAAGTCAGGAGGGTTTTTCAGGTTTTGCGGTCTAATTCTTTGTGTGTGAAGGGTTCTAAGTGTGTTTTTGGGGTACAGAGGATTTCCTTTTTGGGATATATTTTTTCCCCCTCTTCCATTGAAATGGATCCTGTCAAGGTTCAAGCTATTTGTGATTGGACGCAGCCCTCTTCTCTTAAGAGTCTTCAGAAATTTTTGGGCTTTGCTAACTTTTATCGTCGATTTATTGCTGGTTTTTCGGATATTGCTAAGCCATTGACCGATTTGACTAAGAAGGGTGCTGATGTTGCTGATTGGTCCCCTGATGCTGTGGAGGCCTTTCGGGAGCTTAAGCGCCGTTTTTCCTCTGCCCCTGTGTTGCGTCAGCCTGATGTTGCTCTACCTTTTCAGGTTGAGGTCGACGCTTCTGAGATCGGAGCTGGGGCAGTGTTGTCGCAGAAAAGTTCTGACTGCTCCGTGATGAGGCCTTGTGCCTTCTTTTCCCGTAAATTTTCGCCCGCTGAGCGGAATTATGATGTTGGGAATCGGGAGCTTTTGGCCATGAAGTGGGCTTTTGAGGAGTGGCGCCATTGGCTTGAGGGGGCCAGACATCAGGTGGTGGTATTGACTGACCACAAAAATTTGATTTATCTTGAGACCGCCAGGCGCCTGAATCCTAGACAGGCGCGCTGGTCATTATTTTTCTCTCGGTTTAATTTTGTGGTGTCATACCTACCGGGTTCTAAGAATGTTAAGGCGGATGCCCTTTCTAGGAGTTTTGAGCCTGACTCGCCTGGTAACTCTGAGCCCACAGGTATCCTTAAGGATGGAGTGGTATTGTCAGCCGTTTCTCCAGACCTGCGGCGGGCCTTGCAGGAGTTTCAGGCGGAGAGACCTGATCGTTGCCCACCTGATAAACTGTTTGTTCCTGATGATTGGACCAGTAGAGTCATCTCTGAGGTTCATTCTTCTGCGTTGGCAGGTCATCCTGGCATTTTTGGTACCAGGGATTTGGTGGCAAGGTCCTTCTGGTGGCCTTCCCTGTCACGAGATGTGCGAGGCTTTGTGCAGTCTTGTGACGTTTGTGCTCGGGCCAAGCCTTGTTGTTCTCGGGCTAGTGGATTATTGTTGCCCTTGCCTATTCCTAAGAGGCCTTGGACGCACATCTCGATGGATTTTATTTCAGATCTGCCTGTTTCTCAGAAGATGTCTGTCATCTGGGTGGTGTGTGACCGTTTTTCTAAGATGGTCCATTTGGTTCCTCTGCCCAAGTTACCTTCTTCTTCCGAGTTGGTTCCTCTGTTTTTTCAAAATGTTGTTCGTTTGCATGGTATTCCTGAGAATATCGTTTCTGACAGAGGGACCCAATTCGTGTCTAGATTTTGGCGGGCATTCTGTGCTAGGATGGGCATAGATTTATCTTTTTCGTCCGCTTTCCATCCTCAGACGAATGGCCAGACCGAGCGGATTAATCAGACCCTGGAGACATATCTGAGGTGTTTTGTGTCTGCTGACCAGGATGATTGGGTTGCTTTTTTGCCATTGGCGGAGTTCGCTCTCAATAATCGGGCCAGCTCTGCCACTTTGGTGTCCCCGTTTTTCTGTAATTCGGGGTTTCATCCTCGATTTTCCTCTGGTCAGGTGGAATCTTCGGATTGTCCTGGAGTGGATGCTGTGGTGGAGAGATTGCATCAGATCTGGGGGCAGGTGGTGGACAATTTGAGGTTGTCCCAGGAGAAGACTCAGCTTTTTGCCAACCGCCACCGTCGTGTTGGTCCTCGGCTTTCTGTTGGGGATTTGGTGTGGTTGTCTTCTCGTTTTGTCCCTATGAGGGTCTCTTCTCCTAAGTTTAAGCCTCGGTTTATCGGCCCGTATAAGATATTGGAGATTCTTAACCCTGTTTCCTTCCGTTTGGACCTCCCTGCATCCTTTTCTATTCATAACGTTTTTCATCGGTCATTATTGCGCAGGTATGAGGTACCGGTTGTGCCTTCCGTTGAGCCTCCTGCTCCGGTGTTGGTTGAGGGTGAGTTGGAGTACGTTGTGGAGAAAATCTTGGACTCTCGTGTTTCCAGACGGAGACTCCAGTATCTGGTCAAGTGGAAGGGATACGGCCAGGAGGATAATTCTTGGGTGAATGCATCTGATGTTCATGCCTCCGATCTGGTTCGTGCCTTTCATAGGGCCCATCCTGATCGCCCTGGTGGTTCTGGTGAGGGTTCGGTGCCCCCTCCTTGAGGGGGGGGTACTGTTGTGAATTTGGATTCTGGGCTCCCCCGGTGGCTACTGGTGGAATTGAACTGGTGTCTTCATCTTCTCTGTTCACCTGTTCCCATCAAGATGTGGGAGTCGCTATATAACCTTGCTGCTCTGTTAGTTGCTTGCCGGTCATCAATGTTATCAGAAGCCTCTCTGTGCTTGTTCCTGCTCCTAGACAACTACTAGATAAGTTGGACTCTTGTCCATGTTTGTTTTTGCATTTTGTTCCAGTTCACAGCTGTAGTTTCGTTACTGTGTCTGGAAAGCTCTTGTGAACGGGAATTGCCACTCTGGTGTTATGAGTTAATGCCAGAGTTTTAAAGTAATTTCTGGATGGTGTTTTTGATAGGGTTTTCAGCTGACCATGAAAGTGTCCTTTCTGTCTTCTGCTATGTAGTAAGTGGACCTCAAATTTGCTAAACCTATTTTCATACTACGTTTGTTATTTCATCTCAACTCACCGCCAATACATGTGGGGGGCCTCTGTCTCCTTTCGGGGTATTTCTCTAGAGGTGAGCTAGGACTAATATTTTCCTCTGCTAGCTTTATTTAGTCCTCCGGCTGGGCTGGGCATCTAGAATCAACGTAGGCATGCTACCCGGCCACTGCTAGTTGTGCGTTAGGTTTAGTTCATGGTCAGCTCAGTTCCCATCTTCCAAGAGCTAGTTCCTATATATGCTTATGCTATGTTCTCTTGCCATTGAGATCATGACAGCCTCCACAACCGCAGGAGACCAATTAGCAACATCAGCACCCTTTTTAGTCAAATCAGTCAAAGGTTTAACAACACTGGAAAAATTAGCAATGAACCGACGATAAAAATTAGCAAAACCCAAGAACCTCTGAAGACTCTTAACAGATGTAGGTTGTGTCCAGTCACAAATCGCCTGAACCTTGACGGGATCCATCTCAATAGTAGAAGGAGAAAAAATGTACCCCAAAAAAGAAATCTTCTGGACTCCGAAGAGACATTTCGAGCCCTTCACAAACAGAGAATTGGCCCGCAGGACTTGAAACACCTTCCTGACCTGTAGAACATGAGACTCCCAGTCATCAGAAAACACCAAAATATCATCCAAATACACAATCATAAACTTATCCAGATATTCCCGGAAAATATTGTGCATAAAGGACTGAAAGACTGAAGGAGCATTAGGAGGTCCAAAAGGCATTACCAAATACTCAAAATGGCCCTCAGGTGTATTAAATGCGGTTTTCCACTCATCACCCTGCTTTATCCGCACAAGATTATACGCACCGCGAAGATCTATCTTAGTGAACCACCTAGCCCCCTTAATGCGAGCAAACAAGTCAGTCAATAATGGCAATGGATACTGATATTTGACTGTAATCTTATTCAGAAGGCGATAATCTATACAAGGCCTCAGGGAACCATCTTTTTTAGCCACGAAAAAAAAACCTGCTCCCAGAGGGGACAAAGATGGACGAATATGTCCCTTTTCCAAGGACTCCTTAATATAATTCCGCATAGCAGTATGCTCTGGCACTGACAGATTAAATAAACGACCCTTAGGGAACTTACTGCCAGGAATTAATTCTATAGCACAGTCACAATCCCTATGAGGAGGGAGCGAATTGAGCTTAGGCTCCTCAAAAACATCCCGATAGTCAGACAAAAACGCAGGGACCTCAGAAGGAGTAGATGAAGCGATTGAAATCAGAGGTGCATCATCATGAACCCCCTGACATCCCCAGCTTAACACAGACATTGTTTTCCAATCCAGGACTGGATTATGAGTTTGTAACCATGGCAGACCAAGCACTAGTACATCATGTAAATTATACAGTACAAGGAAGCGAATCACCTCCTGATGAACGGGAGTCATGCGCATGGTCACTTGTGTCCAGTACTGCGGTTTATTCATAGCCAATGGTGTAGAGTCAATTCCCTTCAAAGGAATAGGAACTTCCAGAGGCTCCAGACTAAAACCGCAGCGTTTGGCAAATGACCAATCCATGAGACTCAGGGCAGCGCCCGAATCCACATAGGCATCGACGGAAATGGATGACAGTGAACAAATCAGAGTTACAGACAAAATGAACTTAGACTGCAGAGTACTAATGGCAAAAGATTTATCAACCTTTTTTGTGCGTTTAGAGCATGCTGATATAACATGAGCTGAATCACCACAATAAAAACACAATCCATTTTTCCGCCTATAATTTTGCCGTTCACTTCTGGACTGAATTCTATCACATTGCATAGTCTCAGGTGCCTGTTCAGAAGACACCGCCAACTGGTGCACAGGTTTGCGCTCCCACAAACGCCGATCAATCTGAATGGCCATAGTCATAGACTCATTCAGACCTGTAGGCGCAGGGAACCCCACCATAATATCCTTAATGGCCTCAGAAAGACCATCTCTGAAGTTTGCAGCCAGGGCGCACTCATTCCACTGAGTAAGTACCGACCATTTCCGAAATTTTTGACAATATACTTCCGCTTCATCATGCCCCTGAGAGAGGGCCAATAAAGCCTTTTCAGCCTGAATCTCCAGGTTAGGTTCCTCATAGAGCAATCCCAGTGCCAGAAAAAACGCATCCACACTGAGCAATGCAGGATCCCCTGGTGCCAATGCAAATGCCCAATTCTGAGGGTCGCCCCGCAGGAAAGATATTACAATCTTGACCTGCTGAGCAGGGTCTCCAGAGGAGCGAGATTTCAAAGAAAGAAACAATTTGCAATTGTTCCTGAAATTCAGGAAGGTAGATCTATCTCCAGAAAAATACTCTGGAATAGGAATTCTAGGTTCAGACATAGGAGTGTGAACAACAAAATCCTGTATGTTTTGAACTTTTGCAGCGAGATTATTCAGGCTGGAAGCCAAACTCTGGACATCCATGTTAAACAGCTAAGGTCAGAGCCATTCAAGGGTTAAGAGGAGGTAAGAAGCAGCTAGACAGCAATTAAAGGCTAGGCAGCAAAACTCTGAGGGAAAAAAAAAAAAAAAATTTCCCTTCAACACTTCTTTTTCTCCTGCTTCAGCCCAAACAATTAACACTTTGTAGGCCGGCTATACTGTTATGGATCCCAATGGCTAGGGGATCGCACTGGACAAGCGAAAATAACTCAAATAACGGACGAGCTCTAGGGTGATGGAACCTGGGCTGACCGCTGCCCTACTCCTGACAAACACAACTAGAAATAGCCAGGGAGCGTGCCTACGTTGATTCTAGACGCCTCGCGCCAGCCTAAGAGCTAACTAGCACTGCAGAGAAAATTAAGACCTCGCTTGCCTCCAGAGAAATAAACCCCAAAGGTATAGTTGCCCCCCACATGTATTGACGGTGAAAATGAGAGGAAGGCACGCACATAGATATGAAAATAGAGTTAGCAAAAACGAGGCCCGCTATAACTAGAAAGCAGAAGGATACAAAAGGGGTCTGAGCGGTCAGCAAAAAACCCTAATCAAAAACCATCCTGAGATTACAAGCACCCATGTGCCAACTCATGGCACATGGGGAGCACCTCAGCCCACTAGAGCTTCCAACTAGCATAGAGTAATATTTAGCAAGCTGGACAAAAAACAAAACAACTGAAAAGCATAACTTAGCTTATCCTGAGAGATCTGGAAGCAGGTAGTCAGAACCAAACTGAGCACATCTGAGTACATTGATAGCCGGCAAGGGAATGACAGGAAAGCCAGGTAAAATAGGAAACACCCAGCCTCTGATGGACAGGTGGAAACCAGAGACCGCAACCCACCAAAGTCACCCAGTACCAGTTGTAACCACCAGAGGGAGCCCAAAAACAGAATCCACAACACAGAGGGTGTTGCAGGGGAAGATTCAGGGGGGTCCCTGTCAGGGGTGGGATCCTGACAGAGGCCTAGCGAACCGAAAGAACGTTACGGGACCGCGCCTGCACGTCATTGCGGCGGTACCCCAAGAAAGGACAAGAAGCGAGGTTTATTGTGCTGAGTGAGAAACGAGATCAACGCAACAAGGAGAATCACCAGTAGGAGTCGTGCTGTAAGACGAGGCAACATCCTACTGAGGCGCGTAGCCGGTGGCCGGAACACCGAGGAAGTATTGAGCTCCAGGCCTTACTTCAAACCTACGACAGGACAGTCAGTTTTAGGCGGGCTGTCTCACCCAAAATTCACCTAAGCAGAAAACAGGGGGCAACATCTGGAGAGGGGTGACTCTAGGGTCCCAGAAGACCTCCGGGCCTACCCGTCATACGGGTGCGTCCTGGCCATATCATCTGGGGGACGAAACAGAACATCATAATCGAGTTGTGAGGGAACTTCAGAAACAGACACAACAGTTGTGAGGACTATCCCGTAAGCACAGCAGGGAAGGACTACAACACACAAGCGCTAGAAGGTAGGCACAGATTTCGACCTGCAAAGGGAACTCTGGAGGTGCCATCGGACCGGCCGGACTCACGCAGCCCGGTTAACCGTATTCCGGACTGAGGATCCTGAAGCCTTCAGTAAAGAGGTAAAGAGACTGCAACCTGGTGTCCTTGTTATTTACTGCGACCGGCACCACAACAGCATCACTCTCCACCTTCATTGGACGCCCCTCAGCAGGGTCACGGGCCGGGTCTAGCCATCGTGACAACCCCAGAACTGAGACAGAGAGGCCCGGTACCGGGTACCCCTCGGCCCTGCGGCAATGGGGGCGCTCCAGATGGATCTTTCAGCAAGACAATGATCCAAAACACCGCTCCAAATCTACTCAGGCATTCATACAGAGGAACAATTACACTGTTCTGGAATGGCCATCCCAGTCCCCCGACCTGAATATTATTGAACATCTGTGGGATCATTTGAAGAGGGCTGTCCATGCTCGGCGACCATCAAACTTAACTGAACTGGAATTGTTTTGTAAAGAGGAATGGTCAAAAATACCTTCATCCAGGATCCAGGAACTCATTAAAAGCTACAGGAAGCGACTAGAGGCTGTTATTTTTGCAAAAGGAGGATCTACTAAATATTAATGTTACTTTTCTAGTGAGGTGCCCATACTTATGCACCTGTCAAATTTTGTTTGAATGCAGATTGCACATTTTCTGTTAGTACAATAAACCTCATTTCAAGGCAGAAACATTACTGTGTCCAACAGTTATTAGATATATGAAACTGAAATAGCTGTTGCAAAAAAAACAATTTTTATAAAACATTAAGCTTAAGATTAATAGGGGTGCCCAAACTTTTTCATATAACTCTATCTATCTATCTATCTATCTATCTATCTATCTATCTATCTATCTATCTATCTATCTATCTATCTATCTATCTATCTATCTATCTATCAACTATCTATATATCAACTATCTATCTATCTATTATCTATCTATCAATCTACTATCTATCTATCTATCTATCTATTTATCTATTATCTATCTATCTAGATAAGAATTGAAAAAAACAACCTATTCACAAAAATTTGCATATGACCTAAAATAATGGTATCCAATACATTTTTATTGGTATAACACACATAATACAAAAAGATTAATTAAATATAGGCAGTGTGAGCAAACAAATGGAAAGTGACAAAACAGCATAAGGAGATGAATGTATAAATAGTCAGTTAATTAAACAGGTGTACCAAATATTTAGATAAAGTAGAGGATACATATCCATAGTATTCACTAAACTGGATACACCAAATATCCGCAGAGCCAAAGGGATAAGTATACTGGCGCCAGATCCCCTAGATAAGAAGAGGCAGCACTCCATTAATAGGCAAAAAGTGTGGACTTTATTAGCCCATGTGGCGATGTTTCAGTCCTATCACAGAAGCTTACAAAATAATTCATAAGATCTATCCAAAAAATCTAATGTTAATATTAGTCTTCCGGCCGTGGTGTCGCCAAACGTCTTGTTCTGCATTGTGGAGGTTGCAGCAGATCGCCTGCAGCGGTACGATCATTTCCATGCAGTTTCCCGGAAACCTGGTCACAAATTTACACAACATTATAACCAGAATTACCGGAGGCTTTTACTGCAGTCAGTAAATACACGGCGATCTGGTGCACATTTACAGTCTCTATTAGTCAGCTGCTATAGTTACACAAACATCTGAAAATATTGGTTGGTTGTCATTTTGATATAATATTATAATAGAAAAGCCATGAGGTTTAAAGTGTTATTAATGCTAATAATTTGTTCTATATAGCACCAATATATCCTGCAGCCCTTCACAATTAGGTGGAGACATGTAAAGACAATAATGACATCAGAACGTAACACATACTTCAACAGTTACCTGAGGAGTGAAGTAACAAGGTTACCATCTATTAGGAAATAGGGAGGACACAATAGGTAGAAGGTGCTTGTCATGTATGGTCCAGTCATGTATGGTCCAGTCATGTATGGTCCAGTCATATATGGTCCAGTCATGTATGGTCCAGACATGTACGGTCCAGCCATGTATAGTCCAGCCATGTATAGTCCAGCCATGTACGGTCCAGTCATGTATGGTCCAGGTCATGTATGGTCCAGCCATGTACAGTCCAGTCATGTATGGTCCAGCCATGTATGGTCCAGGTCATGTATGGTCCAGTCATGTATGGTCTAGTCATGTATGGTCCAGTCATGTACGGTCCAGTCATGTACGGTCCAGGTCATGTATGGTCCAGCCATGAATGGTCCAGCCATGTATGGTCCAGGTCATGTATGGTCCAGTCATGTATGGTCCAGTCATGTATGGTCCAGTCATATATGGTCTAGTCATGTACGGTCCAGTCATGTATGGTCCAGTCATGTATGGTCCAGGTAATGTATGGTCCAGCCATGTATGGTCCAGTCATGTATGGTCCAGTCATGTATGGTCCAGTCATGTACGGTCCAGTCATGTACGGTCCAGGTCATGTATGGTCCAGCCATGAATGGTCCAGCCATGTATGGTCCAGGTCATGTATGGTCCAGTCATGTATGGTCCAGTCATGTATGGTCCAGTTATATATGGTCTAGTCATGTACGGTCCAGTCATGTACGGTCCAGTCATGTATGGTCCAGGTAATGTATGGTCCAGCCATGTATGGTCCAGTCATGTATGGTCCAGTCATGTATGGTCCAGGTCATGTATGGTCCAGCCATGTACGGTCCAGTCATGTATGGTCCAGGTCATGTATAGTCCAGCCATGTACAGTCCAGTCATGTATGGTCCAGGCACGTACGGTCCAGCCAAGTATAGTCCAGCCATGAATGGTCCAGCCATGTATGGTGCAGGTCATGTATGGTCCAGTCATGTACGGTCCAGTCATGTATGGTCCAGGTCATGTATAGTCCAGCCATGTACAGTCCAGCCATGTACGGTCCAGTCATGTATGGTCCAGGTCATGTATGGTCCAGCCATGTACAGTCCAGTCATGTATGGTCCAGGCACGTAGGTCCAGCCAAGTATAGTCCAGCCATGAATGGTCCAGCCATGTATGGTCCAGGTCATGTATGGTCCAGTCATGTATGGTCCAGTCATGTATGGTCTAGTCATGTATGGTCTAGTCTTGTACGGTCCAGTCATGTATGGTCCAGGTCATGTATGGTCCGGTCATGTATGGTCCAGTCATGTATGGTCCAGTCATGTATAGTCCAGCTATGTATGGTCCAGTCACGTATGGTCCAGTCACGTATGGTCCAGCTATGTATAGTCCAGTCATGTATGATCCAGTCACGTATGGTCCAGTCATGTATGGTCCAGCCATGTATAGTCCAGTCATGTATGGTCCAGCCATGTATGGTCCAGTCATGTATGCTCCAGGTCATGTATGGTCCAGTCATGTATGGTCCAGGTCATGTATGGTCCAGGTCATGTATGGTCCAGCCATGTATGGTCCAGTCACGTATGGTCCAGCCAAGTATGGTCCAGTCATGTATGGTCCAGCCACATATGGTCAAGCTATGTATGGTTCAGTCATGTATGGTCCAGCCACGTGTGGTCCAGTCATGTATTGTCCAGTCATGTATGGTCCAGTCAGGTATGGTCCTGTCAGGTATGGTCCAGTCATGTATGGTCCAGTCAGGTATGGTCCAGTCAGGTATGGTCCAGTCAGGTATGGTGCAGTCATCTTTGGTCCAGCCGCATATGATCCAGCCACGTATGGTCCAGGCACATATTGTCCAGTCATGTATGGTCCAGTCATGTATGGTTCAGCCATCATGATAATAGGGGTTTCATGTAAAGCTGTATGATCCAGTCATGAGCCAGAATCTGGCTAGGTACAGTTACCAAGTGCTACTGAGTGCATGGAGGATTTGGAGAAAGATGATTAGGAGAGACCAGCACAGAGAAGAGTTAGATTAGTGAAGGCTGGTGATAGGCTTGCCTAAGGAGATTTGTTTTTAGAGCATACTTAAAAAAATTTGTGCTAGGTATTAATCAGATTGTCTGGGTTAGTGCATTGCAGGAGACTGGTGCAGCACAAGTGAAGTCTTGGAGACAGAAGTGGAAGGTTTGGATTATGTATGATGCTTGTTTTAGATCAGTTGCAGAATGGAGATCACGGGCAGGGCGATAGACGGAGATCAGTGAGGAGATGTAGGCCGGTGCAGAACTGTGGAGAACTTTGTGTGTGAGAGTGATGAGAAAATTAGACAAAAAGGTGATACATGGTATCCAGCACATTGTAGTGTTCTTCTGGGGTAAGACAGCAAAAAAGTTATACAAAGTGATTTCTTTATTTATTACATTACATATTAAATGAGATCAAGTTGTCTGAAAGTACAAGGACCATTTAAAGGAGAATATCATTATTTCTTCCTTGTCCACGGAGCCTGTATGGCAAGGAGCTGAAGGTTGTATATGTACATACTCAGGATTCTCCCATAGGAATCTGTTGGACTTGGTCTGTCTGGAGAAGTCTGTGGTTGAAGCAATGCTTCTAGAGAATTATACTGCTGCATGGGTCCTCATAACCAGGATAGGCTTCAACTAAATGACAGTGATGACATAGAACTCTCATTATATAATATTAATAACTTGACCTAATTATGTAAATGGTCTATTCAAGGTCAATGGCCTGGGTTTGGTCATTTCATTGAATAAGGTCATACAGGATGTTCAGGAACAACTAGTGACGTGACCTTAAAAAAGGAGCATGTTCATCCAGGTTCTCCCCATTATAATAACAAGGCTTTGGGAAGTAACAGATTACTGACATTGCCGGACGTTATAATTATGGGCATTTGACCAATTAAACCGTATTGGACGTAGAGGTAGCACTTCCCAAATTTGGAAGCTTTGGGATGAAACTAAAGAAAATCTGAACGTGATGTATGAATCGTTGCAACACGGAGGCTCAGTGGTTAGCAGTGTTGATGTGCAGCTCTGGGGTCCTGGGATCAAATCCCACCAAGGAAAAAATGAAACATTTTTGTAAAGTGCTGTAGAACATCTTGGTTCTATATAAGAAATAATGAATCAATAATGGGAAAGCATTGTCAGAAAATGACCAAATGTTTAAATCAGGTTTTTGTGCTACATGTATTTAGTTTCAATTTTTCACAATTTTTTTTTCCATATCACGATCTTTATTAAAACAAAATTAGAAGTCTTGCAATTTTCACTTTGGCAAATGGGGCTTTTTTAGACCCATACCTCCTGTCTTTTTAAGAAGAGTTTTCAGCAGGCTCATTATCGGCACAGGCGGGATTAGATTGACAGATAACACCTCTATACACAGCTGATTACACAGGATTCACCAATCACAATAAGTGATGTCACAGCTCACCTTCTCCCCCTCCTTTGACAATAACCTTAAGATGCTTCAATATAAAAGATTGGGTCAGAATCTGTTCATTGTGGTTAATGTACATGTACATTTTCTGGAACAACCGGAAGATAGTCTAAAAAAAGCCTTGGAAGACAGTGTGAAAACTGTAAGATGTCTAATTTTGCTTTTTAATAAAGATTATGATATGGAAAGACAAATCCATTGCCAAAATTTAAAAAAAATAAAAAAATTAACACAAAAGCCCGATTAAAACAATAAGTCAATAAAATGCAAATGAGGCACTACAAAGTACTGACTTTAGGGGGATGAATAGTTATGCACACTTTCAGTTGTTTTGTCTTATTTATTGTTTGCGTCACATAAAAAGAAAAACAAATGTTCACAGTTGTAGGCATGTTCTGTACATGAACTAATGCAAAACCTCCAAAAAAGAACTAGTGAAAATCCAGGTTGTGAGGTAGGAATACACAAGAAGTGCCAAGGGGGTGAATACGTTTGCAAGCCACTGTACTAATTTAAATATTCATTGTGCAATACTTTATGTCTCCTGTGGGGGTGCTAGACGAAAATTGAACACTTAGCATCAGGTTTTCCCACTGATTACAGCCAACCTTTGGGAAACACCCTAGAAGGAGAATATGAGTTACCAAAACACACGTACAGTACAGACCAAAAGTTTGGACACACCTTCTCATTTAAAGATTTTTTCTGTATTTTCATGACTATGAAAATTGTACATTCACACTGAAGGCATCAAAACTATGAATTAACACATGTGGAATTATATACTTAACAAAAAAGTGTGGAACAACTGAAATTATGTCTAATATTCTAGGTTCTTCAAAGCAGCCATCTTTTGCTTTGATGACTGCTTTGCACACTCTTGGCATTCTCTTGATGAGCTTCAAGAGGTAGTCACCGGGAATGGTCTTCCAGCAATCTTGAAGGAGTTCCCAGAGATGCTTAGCACTTGTTGGCCCTTTTGCCTTCACTCTGCGGTCCAGCTCACCCCAAACCATCTCGATTGGGTTCAGGTCTGGTGACTGTGGAGGCCAGGTCATCTGGCGTAGCAGTCCATCACTCTCCTTCTTGGTCAAATAGCCCTTACTGAGCCTGGAGGTGTGTTTGGGGTCATTGTCCTGTTGAAAAATAAATGATGGTCCAACTAAACGCAAACCGGATGGAATAGCATGCCGCTGCAAGATGCTGTGGTAGCCATGCTGATTCAGTATGCCTTCAATTTTGAATAAATCCCAAACAGTGTCACCTGCAAAGCACCCCCACACCATCACACCTCCTCCTCCATGCTTCACAGTGGGAACCAGGCATGTAGAGTCCATCCGTTCACCTTTTCTGCATTGCACAAAGACACGGTGGTTGGAACCAAAGATCTCAAATTTGGACTCATCAGACCAAAGCACAGATTTCCACTGGCCTAATGTCCATTCCTTGTGTTCTTTAGCCCAAACAAGTCTCTTCTGCTTGTTGCCTGTCCTTAGCAGTGGTTTCCTAGCCGCTATTTTACCATGAAGGCCTGCTGCACAAAGTCTCCTCTTAACAGTTGTTGTAGAGATGTGTCTGCTGCTAGAACTCTGTGTGGCATTGACCTGGTCTCTAATCTGAGCTGCTGTTAACCTGCGATTTCTGAGGCTGGTGACTCGGATAAACTTATCCTCAGAAGCAGATGTGACTCTTGGTCTTCCTTTCCTGGGGCGGTCCTCATGTGAGCCAGTTTCTTTGAAGCGCTTGATGGTTTTTGTCACTGCACTTGGGGACACTTTCAAAGTTTTACCAATTTTTCAGACTGACTGACCTTCATTTCTTAAAGCAATGATGGCCACTCGTTTTTCTTTACTTAGCTGCTTTTTTTCTTGCCATAATACAAATTCTAACAGTCTATTCAGTTGGACTATCAGCTATGTATCCACCAGACTTCTGCACAACACAACTGATGGTCCCAACCCCATTTATAAGACAAGAAATCCCACTTATTAAACCTGACAGGGCACACCTGTGAAGTGAAAACCATTCCCGGTGACTACCTCTTGAAGCTCATCAAGAGAATGCCAAGAGTGTGCTAAGCAGTCATCAAAGCAAAAGGTGGCTACTTTGAAGAACCTAGAATATAAGACATATTTTCAGTTGTTTCACACTTTTTTGTTAAGTATACAATTCCATATGTGTTAATTCATAGTTTTGATGCCTTCAGTGTGAATGTACAATTTTCATAGTCATGAATATACAGAAAAATCTTTAAATGAGAAGGTGTGTCCAAACTTTTGCTCTGTACCGTAAGTATAGGAGTATCATGTGTTCTATATATCAAATTTACATATATATATATATATATATATATATATATATATATATATATATGACATTGAAACGTTTCTACGTATTATTTGGTCCATACTAGTCCAGTCCTCTTTCACATATTACCTATAACAAGTTAAAGAAGCTTGTTCCCTTCCAAAAAATGTTAGTCCCCTGGCATAGTTTCGTTATTTAAAAAAATGTGATTTGCTCACTATCCTCATGTTCAGCTCTGAGTCTACAATACTGCTCACTGAAGTCACTAATGTCACGTCGACAGCGCTGCAGCCAATCACTGAGCTCAGCCGCTCAGCCAACATAGTCAGAATGTCCCACTTTGCTGTCGCACCATCAATGTTACAACCAATATCAAATACTGGGAGCTGTGGTGGAGGCTCAGCAGTGGAACCAGTGATAGTAGGTAAAGCCCAGTTTGTTTTTCCATAACAATTTGCATCAGAAACCAAGATTTTCTGAAAGGGGATATCTCATTAATGTCAATATCATATGCTCCATCCAACTCTCTCCTTACAACTCAAAGCTTTAGACTATGTCTTTGGAAATGGGGCCAAAAATCACAATTTCACGAGAAGATCCAGGACATACTTCTGTGCCTCCTTAAACTGTATGTTTCCTGATTTACTCATAAATGAAATGTATACTGTAGCTCTTCCCACTTTTCCACCTTACTCTACTTTCTCAACATTCAAGACATTCAATAGAACATTTAGAAAAAAAGATTCCTCCAAGCTGTAAAGACAAAAAAATGAAAGGCCTGTAGGTCTGGATGGAACCTCAAACCTTGGTTGATGTTAGATCTCTTCAAAGTCCGATGATACTTTCAGGATTGCTTGTTGTCTTTTGACCCATGTAGAAGTGATCAGGCCATATACTCTTTTTATGCATTGGGTAATTTATTGGTTATAAGGGAGATCTTAGTCTAGAAGAATAGAAATGATCTGCATGGGAATTAACTCTTTCATCATTTTCAGATCCATGACAAGTCTACCGATGACTGGTCATAGACTTACGGCTCTGCCAACCCATTGAAGGCCCAGTCTTGAGTCTTGGACTGATTATTGGCTTAGATTGGAACATCAGACCATTCATGGTCATTCTGATCTTCTGGATTCTAGTATTCTTAGGACTTACAAATATTCTTGAAACATGGTTGACATCCTAGTCAAACCATACCTTGAAGACTCAGGTAAAAATGAAGACTTATCGAAGCCCACTGTGAAAAAAACGTGCAAATGAGGTTTCCTTCTCAACCTTCTTCTCGAACCACGGTGAACAACGTGATAGACATAACAGATGCTTATCAGAATGACATTGCTTTACACCTATGGCTCAATCCCAAGACAACAGTCCTTAGAATTGTTAGTCGACCCGTAGAATCACATCTGCATGTTTAAACTGGTTCCTGTAAATCGCAAAAAAATATTACAAACCTATGGCTCATTTCCTTCTCTTGGTAGAAGAGTCGATCTGGTGTTTTCCACGTAGCCGGCTCAGGTTATGTAAGACGCGGGCTTTGTCAGTGAAGCACGTCAAGGCTTGAGGTCTCCGGTATATAAATAGTTCATGTAATGCTTAGCATTGGCTTAAAAGAGAAAGGTTTTAAGAAATATCACCTGTCTCATCTTAAAGATACAGGCAGGTGATTCATTTTATTATGTAGGAATCACAAAGTGCTTAGTCAAATGTTTCAGAACTGTTAGCTCTTCATAGCCCACACCAGTGGGAATCTGATAAGCGGGTGCGATAGAGTCGCTGTAGTTAACTCTTATGTAGTCCTAAAAGTCTAATAGAAGTTAATCCAAGACGTATTCTCGATCCGGCAAGACATCGGATCGCACTCGGGCCAATGTTAGTCTATAAGGCTCTGCACACATCCGAGGCAGCCCGAGGAAAAAAGATTGCAACTTTCTGCCAGTTTGATCCGTTATTCGCATCACACTCGACCATGCAAGTCAATGGAGAACATCGGACTGCACTTGGATGACATCTGAGTGCAGTCTGATTTCCATGGACTCACAGAATGGAGAAGATGGAGACATGGAGAATCAGATCACACTGTGCTGACACTCTGATCAGAGTGTGATTAGCATAATTAGCTCAATTCTCTTGGATGAGAGAATATACACTCGTCTGCCCTTACCCTAAGGATAGGCTATCAATATTAAAGTACCAGACAACCACTTTAAGGCTTTGTCTTTCCAATTTCTTAAACAGTGGATCATGCCTGTTCCAAAAAAAGAATGGTGGTCGAAAAAGGTCCCAGCTATGAAGTAAATGAGCAGAGTTGGCCCAATTGCGGTTATACTATCATTGTCCAAGACCTGTGCGATATTCACTGTAATATTACCAAATAATGGGGGAAACAATCACGTCTCTTCTCTACAGGAGGTAGGTAAGAGGGTGAACATTATTGTGTGAAGTTTGGCGTGGAAGCCCGAGATGGTGGATGGTGATACTGTAACTCTTCTCTACCTACTCCTCTGTGACCGCCTCCAGCCAATTTCAAGAGACACAGATTCTAGAATATGGGTTAAAAACATGGTGGCTCAGTGGTTAGCACTGTACTATGTGTAGAGCAGCACAGTGGCTCAGTAGTTAGCACTGTACTATGTATAGGGCAGTGCGGAGCGCCCCCACACCGCCGCAGGGCCGAGGGGTACCCGGAGCCGGGCCTCTGGGATCTCAGTCCTGGGGTTGTCACGGTGGCTAGACCCGGTCCGTGGCCCTGTCTGTCAGTGGGGGACGTCCGTTGTAAATAGGTGCTGTTAACGGTGGTGTAGCGGTGCAGTTGTGGGGTGCAGGTCGCGGTAAATAACGAGGACACCAGGTTGCAGTCTCTTTACCTCTTTACTGGAGATCTCTCGGTCCTCAGTCCGGAATCCGGTCCACCAGGCTGCGCAAGTCCGGCCGGTTCAATGGCACCTCCAGAGTTCTCCTCACAGGTGGAAATCAGTGCCTTCCTTCTTAGCGCTTTGTGTTGTAGTCCTTCCCTGCTGTGCTTACGGAAAGTACCCCACAACTGTTGTGTCTGTTTCTTAAGTTCCCTCACAACTCGATTAACTGATCTTCTGCTAATCTTCCGTCCCTTCCTGATGTTACAGTAAGAACGGCACCCGTTTGTCAGGTAGGCCTGGAGTTCTTCCGGGACCCTAGAGACGCCCCTCTCCCGCAATTGCCCCCCAAGACTTCATAGGTGATATGTGGTAGACAGCCCGCCTGAGACTGACTGTCCTGCCGCTGTTTGGAGTATGGCTTAAAGCTGTATATTATTCCACTCCCTCGGCGTTCCGGCCACCGGTAATGTGCCTCAGCAAGGTGCTGCCTCTTTCAACAAAACCCCTACTGGTATTCTCCTTCTGCTTGATTTCGTTTCTCACTCAGCACAATCTATCTCGCTTCTAATCCTTTCTTAGGGCACCGCCGCTATTCTGAGCAGGCACGGTCCCGTTACGTTCTTTCAATGCCAAGCCTCTGCCAGGATCCCACCCCTGGCAGAGACCCTACTGTCTCTTCCTCCACAACACCCTCTCTCACTAGGTGTTGCTTCGTTCGATCCAGTCAGCTTTCTCTACTAACTTCCTGCCTGACCCCCAGTTTACCCACTATGGTGGGGAGTGGCCTAATGAATAGCACCCTTAGCTCCCCCCGGAGGCCCAGCTGTGAAACATATTGGTGTCTGTGATACCTGATTGGAGGAACTCCTTCAGTGCCATCGAACGCACCATGGCTCCCCTTAGTGGCGGAGCCACAGTACTGCAACGACCAGGACTCTGGGGCGCTGCACTCCCCCCTGGTTAAACACAGTACTCCGGGACTGGGAAGAAAACAACAATACAGGTTAGCAAAAAGACATACAAATTTGTTGAGTGCAAAACAATAAGCATACTTGAACAGGCTTCCCTTTATGGGAGGTGAGGACACTTTTAACGTTACAAAACATAATCAAATATCATAGCAACAGGCTACAATTAACTCTCATTACCCAACCGGGTATTCTACTAAGTGCAAATGCTGGAACAATAAATTAACATTGCCTTTAAGAAACATACACTCTTAGTTTATCAAAGGCCTTCCTATAATCACATTACAGGGCAAGGTAACTTCACATTCTCCTACTTTGAACCTGCAGGACCGCCTGTCCCTATGGCACCAGACCTACTGCCTCTCCTTTCTTTTACAGGACCGCCCTGTTCAGCCAGGGCCTACTGCCTTTCTCTACTATACATAGTATAGACATAACATTCCTTCCCCTTCACCCCCGGAGCTTTTTCCGTTTTTCCATTTTCGTTTTTCGCTACCCTCCTTCCCAGAGCCATAACTTTTTTATTTTTCTGTCAATTTGGCCATGTGAGGGCTTATTTTTTGCGGGACGAGTTGTACTTTTGAACGACATCATTGGTTTTAGCATGTCGTGTACTAGAAAACGGGAAAAAAATTCCAAGTGCAGTGAAATTGCAAAAAAATTGCAATCCCACACTTGTTTTTTGCTTGCCTATTTTGCTAGGTTCACTAAATGCTAAAACTGACCTGCCATTATGATTCTCCAGGTCAGTACGAGTTTATAGACACCTAACATGACTAGGTTATTTTTCACCTAAGTGGTGAAAAAAAATTCCAAACTTTGCAAAAAAAAAACAAAACAAAATTGCGCCATTTTCCGATACTCGTAGCGTCTCCATTTTTCGTGATCTGGGGTCAGGTGAGGGCTTATTTTTTGCGTGCCGAGCTGGCGTTTTTAATGATAGCATTTTGGTGTAGATACGTTCTTTTGATCGCCCGTTATTGCATTTTAATGCAATGTCGTGGCGACCAAAAAAACGTAAATCTGGCGTTTCGAATTTTTTTCTCATTACGCCATTTAGCGATCAGGTTAATGCTTTTTTTTTATTGATAGATCGGGCGATTCTGAACGCGGCGATACCAAATATGTGTAGGTTGGGTTTTTTTTTTATTGATTTATTTTGATTGGGGCGAAAGGGGGGTGATTTAAACTTTTATATTTTTTTTATTTTTTTCACATTTTTAAAAACTTTTTTTTTTTACTTTTGCAATGCTTCTATAGCCTCCATGGGAGGCTAGAAGCAGGCACAGCCCGATCGGCTCTGCTATGCAGCAGTGATCATAAGATCGCTGCTACACAGCAGATTTGCAGGTGTGCTGTGAGCGCCGACCACAGGGTGGCGCTCACAGCCACCGGCAATCAGTAACCATAGAGGTCTCAAGGACCTCTATGGTTACAATGGAGGAGCATCGCAGACCCCCGATCATGTGACGGGGGTCGGCGATGCGCTCATATCCGGCCGCACGGCCGGATGTGGTAGTTAAATGCCGCTGTCTGCGTTTGACAGCGGCATTTAACTAGTTAATAGCGGCGGGTGATCGCGATTTCACCCGCCGCTATTGCGCGCACATGTCAGCTGTAAAAAACAGCTGACATGTCGCGACTTTGATGTGCGCTCACCGCCGGAGCGCACATCAAAGCGGGGGTCCCGACATGTGACGTACTATACCGTCACATGTCGGGAAGGGGTTAATTTGAGAGCATGGAGCCCACTCTGCTTGGCTCCTATAAGGACTCACTCACTAACCCCTACGGGTCTACTTTCTGTCCTTAGTAACGAACTAACTTTCTATGGGGACGCAGGGTTTACCTTCTATCCTCACCTTCGTTATTACTTCTTTACTTTCAGTTAAACGGAACTCTACATCTACCCCTACGGGCTTTCTGCATCTTTCTCTTCAAAGAACATTATCTAGGTTTTACATTTTAAACAAATTAAACACACATAACTTTTCCATGAAAAACAGTTACATTTTCTTCAAAGCATTATCTCGACATTACTGTTCTAAAACAGTATCACTTTCAAGTTCAATTCTAACCTCCCCTTTAAGAGGAGATCAAGTCTTTCTGAGGTAGCTCTTCTTCTCAGCCTACCAGTCCATGCAAAGGCTCCGGAATGGTATCTTCGCAAAATGTCTTTAAACAAAACCAGTAGGAAGCACCTTTAAGAAGGTGCAAACTATTTACAAGAAAGTTCAAATCATGCACAGTCCATGATTTCGCAGTTTGTGAAACTTTGTGCAAAACTTCAAGAAAACAACAATAGTGACCCCGGGTCAACAAAGGGGTCACCTTTTTTTTTTTAAAGTTTACCCTGGACGGGTTTAGCAGCAACTTAAAGAACAAACAGTAACTATTTACATTTTCAGGTTTCCGAGGTTTACTCTTGCTCAGGTGGCTTGGGCTCCTGCCCCCCGGCCACTGTGGTGCCAGTGTCCGCGGTTCGAACGTGCAGATGAACTCGACTGGCCAACTCGGTGGCCGCTACCAGGCGCACTGTCGCGATGGTGACAAGGTCGGGTGCTCCTGGGACCAGGTCCGAGGTGGTAAGGGTCGCGGCTCCAAACATACACCGCCGAACATTCCGTGCATACCACCCGAGCGGGTTCTGGTGGCGGCTGTAGGTCACCTGATCCCCCTTTTGCAATGGTTCTCCACTTCGGCCACAGCAGGGAGCCCTCACGTTACAGTGCGCAACAAAAACATCAGTATCCAATCCTGGCTCGTGTATGAGGCCCCACCCCCTTCTTGCATGGTAGGCCAACACAGTGCCCCGCCTTATCACGTCTCTGTCATCCCATGCAGGAGGGGATTGTTGTATTTTCGATGGACCCATCGGCTCGGCCTCTTTCCGGCCTTTCCACTGTAGAATCAAGCACTGTCTATATTGTTCCCACGTAAGCACCGCAAGAGTGGACCCGTTCTCCTGGGATCCATCTGTCCCAACCCAGGGGCTGTCCCACCGAAGAACTACTCCATCTAGACTCACATCCACGGGCTCTCCCACTCTAGTCGACAGCGGTGGCACCATCCTCCCCAGGTCACCAGGGGATAACACCATTAACCCTGCCGAGAAGGGTCGACCTTTACTGAGATGGAGGTGGGTCGTGGAAGCGGACTCGGGAGGGGGAGCAGGGGCGTCTTCCGTACCTACGCCTGATGTGGTTCCACCGATGTCGATCCGGTCCGCCGACAAGAACGCTGGAGTCGGCTGCTGCTCGGACCGCGGCTCTTCCGATGCGGCCCCCGAACGCTGCTCCGCTCGCTGTGGTTCCTCCTCCACGGACTCCAAGGTCAGGGTTGGTGGACTCAGCTCTGCTATCTGCTCCAGGAGTTTCAGGCCCTCCGGCTGCAGGGGACATAAGTCCGTCTCCGGTGAAGAGGGGCAAGCCGGAGTCGCATCTTCCTCGCTCAGGCACTTGCTGTTCATCATCGCTGCCTGATAGTCGGTGGCAGTGCATGCACCTGACTCCGCCATTTCTCCGAGGTCGGGCTTCTCCATCTCCTGCTTCCCGCCGTTGCAAATCAGGAGGTTGTCTTCTGCTTTGGGGCAGGTCATCTCCTTGCAGCCCGAAGCGCAGAGGGCGGTATCCATTTCTCGTGCCATTCTGGTAGTCTCCTCCCATAGCACGCCCTCCTTCTTCTCCAAAGTAGCAATGGCGGCGGCTTTTGGCGGGAACTTCTATTGGTCAATGGTAGCACACAGTCTCTCAATAAAGCCACAGTTCATGCACAACAAATCACAGTCTCTAGGCACACATGACCTGATTCTTCAGGCTTAAGTAGATCCTGTTCGTGACGCCAAGTTGCGGAGCGCCCCCACACCGCCGCAGGGCCGAGGGGTACCCGGAGCCGGGCCTCTGGGATCTCAGTCCTGGGGTTGTCACGGTGGCTAGACCCGGTCCGTGGCCCTGTCTGTCAGTGGGGGACGTCCGTTGTAAATAGGTGCTGTTAACGGTGGTGTAGCGGTGCAGTTGTGGGGTGCAGGTCGCGGTAAATAACGAGGACACCAGGTTGCAGTCTCTTTACCTCTTTACTGGAGATCTCTCGGTCCTCAGTCCGGAATCCGGTCCACCAGGCTGCGCAAGTCCGGCCGGTTCAATGGCACCTCCAGAGTTCTCCTCACAGGTGGAAATCAGTGCCTTCCTTCTTAGCGCTTTGTGTTGTAGTCCTTCCCTGCTGTGCTTACGGAAAGTACCCCACAACTGTTGTGTCTGTTTCTTAAGTTCCCTCACAACTCGATTAACTGATCTTCTGCTAATCTTCCGTCCCTTCCTGATGTTACAGTAAGAACGGCACCCGTTTGTCAGGTAGGCCTGGAGTTCTCCTGGGACCCTAGAGACGCCCCTCTCCCGCAATTGCCCCCCAAGACTTCATAGGTGATATGTGGTAGACAGCCCGCCTGAGACTGACTGTCCTGCCGCTGTTTGGAGTATGGCTTAAAGCTGTATATTATTCCACTCCCTCGGCGTTCCGGCCACCGGTAATGCGCCTCAGCAAGGTGCTGCCTCTTTCAACAAAACCCCTGCTGGTATTCTCCTTCTGCTTGATTTCGTTTCTCACTCAGCACAATCTATCTCGCTTCTAATCCTTTCTTAGGGCACCGCCGCTATTCTGAGCAGGCACGGTCCCGTTACGTTCTTTCAATGCCAAGCCTCTGCCAGGATCCCACCCCTGGCAGAGACCCTACTGTCTCTTCCTCCACAACACCCTCTCTCACTAGGTGTTGCTTCGTTCGATCCAGTCAGCTTTCTCTACTAACTTCCTGCCTGACCCCCAGTTTACCCACTATGGTGGGGAGTGGCCTAATGAATAGCACCCTTAGCTCCCCCCGGAGGCCCAGCTGTGAAACATATTGGTGTCTGTGATACCTGATTGGAGGAACTCCTTCAGTGCCATCGAACGCACCATGGCTCCCCTTAGTGGCGGAGCCACAGTACTGCAACGACCAGGACTCTGGGGCGCTGCAGCAGCACGATGGCTCAGTGATTAGCACTGTACTTTGTACAGGGCAGCATGGTGGCTCAGTGATTAGCACTGTACTATGTAGAGGGCAGCACGGTGGCTCAGTGATTAGCACTGTACTATGTATAGTGCAGCATGGTGGCTCAGTGATTAGCACTGTACTATGTATAGGGCAGCATGGTGGCTCAGTGATTAGCACTGTACTATGTATAGGGCAGCATGGTGGCTCAGTGGTTAGCACTGTACTATGTATAGGGCAGCAGAGTGGCTCAGTGGTTAGGACT
Organism: Ranitomeya variabilis; assembly: GCF_051348905.1. Classification (NCBI taxonomy): domain Eukaryota; kingdom Metazoa; phylum Chordata; class Amphibia; order Anura; family Dendrobatidae; genus Ranitomeya; species Ranitomeya variabilis. The sequence goes on from NC_135235.1 coordinate 298,283,942, forward strand.
GTACTATGTATAGAGCAGTACTGTGGCTCAGTGGTTAGCACTGCTTTGCAGCATGGGGTTCCTGGATTCGAATTCCACCAAGGACAACATCTGCAAGAAGTTTGCTTGTTGTCCCCGTGTTTGTGTGGGTTTCCTCTGGGTTCTGTAGTAACTCCCCACACTCCAAAGACATCCTGACAGGGAATCTAGATTGTGAGCCCCAATGGGGACAGTGATGATAATGTATGTAAGGCGCTGCGGAATATGATAGCGCTGTATGAGGGTATGTGTCCACGGTCAGTAAACGCTGCTTGTTTGACGCTGCGCAGAGCTGCAGCGTCAAACACGCAGCGTCCAGATGTTCCAGCATAGTGGAGGGGATTTTATGAAATCCCGTGTCCACTATGCGTGGAAACACGCATCCGACTTCCCTGCGACTCCGGACATGCTGCGCGTCTTTTCAGATCGCAGCATGTCCGTGCTACCTGCGTCGCCGCAAGTAATATCACAGGGCGCTATACGAGGGAGCGATGATCCCGGATGTGTACAGTAACACATCCGGCATCATCGCGTCCCAGAAAGGGGGCGGGGCTTAGCGCCGAGCGGCTTTGCCGCTCCGGCGATACCGCCGGCCATCCTGACCGTGGACACATACCCTAAGAAAATCGTAATAAATAAATAAAATAAATGACTGCTTCTCCCTCTTGCCTCGCTGTGCATGCTAATAGGGATATATCTACTATCAGTTGTCGCCTGAAAAATCATCTCGTGATTTGCTCATCTCAAGCTCCTTTCCAGGGAAGTGTCTTCCCATGAATGGATCAAAAATGTGTAATCCCCTTTTCCAGGAAAATCAAGCGGTCTCAGTTGTAACATCTGGCTATGGAAGCCTATTAGTTAATCCAACTCCATGGCCGAGTGCGTAATGAGATTTGCTCTTTCCAGTCGGAGGAATATGCTCTAGAAATCTGTCACTGTTAAGTTCTGCCACATATGGAGAGATTTTGATCATTTTTGGTATTTGAGTTGATCTCATTTGTTATTGCTTATGATATATTGTCCTGGGATGGAAAAAGAATTAAAACCACACTACCATACAAGCATAATATATACCAAATTAATATTTAAATCAGTAGATTGCATTGTGTATTGCTGGCTGCAGAATTAATTAACCAAGAATCTGTCAGTGAACTCATTGTGATGGTCTGACCGGAGAATTTATAATTCTTTGCATTTGTCATTTTCTGAGCTGTTCTGAGACAATTTATGACCACAAACCCAACCAAAGATAAATCGGATCCTCGGCAATCATCAATAATCTATGGAGAAACTGATTAGCAAGCGTTCAATTCCCCTGCAGCACCTCCAGAGGAGAAATGAGGAATTACACAGTTTAAATTAAAATCGATGGATTGTCCAAATAAAGCCCAGACCTGATGGGTCCTCCACAGAGAGATGTTCTTCATAGTAGCTCCATGAACATGGGACCCTCCTATTTAGCTCACTACTTCCTAATAGGAGATTTACTATGGAGTTTTGAAGCAAGACAACCCATGTAATTGATATGGAGACATCTGCTTGGGCTTTACAACAGTTACAAAGTCAGGGGACTGTAGGACATTTCTAATCAATGAATAACTAGGATGCCATGGGTCAGTTGAGTCAACTCCTGATAAGTAAATGTAACACATATCTTACAGCTGCTTCCATATTAATGACAGCTGATCGCATACCAATTAAGGTACAGGCTAATGATGCGCACTAACCTTCCGAGTCAATGACCTAGAAATTAACATTATCACCATCGCAGCTGCAAAACATAGTAGGTCCACCAGCGCAAAAAAAAAAAGTATAACTTAATATGAAATCAGAGGTATATGGTGGCACGTTATGGCCTGATAGACTGTCATGAACGTTGAGTTATGGTTCCATAGAACTTATCCACACATTTTTGATCTTCTCTGATGCCTCTAAATTGTAATTCTTTGGGACACATTATTACTAATTTTCCTTGGTTTACTTCATTTACCCTATTGCAGTTACTGACCCTGTTTCTAATAAATCTTAGCACTTTATAGACTTTGACATATCTTTTATATGTAAGCTCAGACACTGGCCAAACGCGTTCATTCCCCGACTACCAATTAGCTACATGCCAGCTAATTGTTGGATGTTTACTAGCGTGATAATAGTGACCAACAAACATTTCTACGCACACAAAACAATCGTTTATGCCATGGTTTAGTGCACTTAGAACATTATGGCTATATGGGTTGAGGTGCTGCCGAGACTGATGATTTTTGAGCTTGCTAGTTCATAGCTTGTTTAGACTGACCAATTTGGAACATGCTCATTCAGTCTAAAGGGGTCTTTGTTCTACCCATTATTTCAATCTTGGTAACCCAATTATTGTTAGATACCTTTCTTATGGAGAACCTTCTTCTCTTTTTGACCAAGTTGGTAGTCACCACTGATTGATATAAGATCAGTAGATGTCTCCATGTCTGTTAGTATTAGTTAAGCTTTGTCCCACTTAAATATCCTTAGAAACCATTTTACAATCTTGGCATTCAATCCGTATAGTGTCTCGAGAACAGTCCAGCACCTTGGTGGATAAGTGAACTGAATTGAATCTACATAACTGTTGACCAAACACAACGTGGAGGTTCTTCCAAGTGAACGACTTCTGCAATTAAAGTAACCGCAGTTGGTGAAATCGCGATAAAACAAAGTGTTCTGGCCCGCTTCATGGACAATAGAACCTTTTACCTGTGTCTACGGATTATGAAGCTTCCTGTCTACCTCTTCCAAAAAGCACAGCAGCATGACATTCAAGACATTGAATTAGAGCACAAAAGGGAGTGCTTTATTTGGCTACTACAATACACCTAGGGTGTGTAGTCTATGACTCAGGAAACAGCACAGTGAGATAATGTTCAAATAAAGAAGTCCCTGCCCAATTATTTTGACTTAACATGGCAGGCGCACACCGTGATCATCAAAACAGATCTACCGTGGAACAGCCAAGGTCACCGTTCAGGAGTCAAGTCCTTATGGACAGTACGTCTACATGTATGTTCATGATGCAACTCAGCCCTAAGTGTTTTATTAGTCCAATATCGAGAATCCAGATAGTAACTTGCAATTATGGGGTCACCCGAGTGTTCTGTACACAGCGGAGTGTTCTGTGAGTATAGCAGAGCAACTACCAAGCACCTACACTGTTGGCTGAACCCTTAGACCTGCTGTTGGACTCGACTCTTTTTTTGGGTGCCTACATCACACTCCCCTCTGTTCTGCCCCTGGCTGGACACACACATGGGAACATACCTTATACCAGACCCAACCTAATTCCTGAGCTGTGCAAAACCCTCCCGCCTCAAAACAGAGTCTTCCTTTTGTAGCACACTCTAGACTACATATTTAAAGGATAGGCCAAACATTTTATTCTTCCCACTCTCAGACTACAGTTGGACACTTTTCAGTTTAATGAGTGGCCTCTTGAGATTAGCCTTTCTGTATAACCAGATTAAAGGGATTTTTGAAATACCCTTTTAAATTTGGGAATTCTGAATGAGTAGCTGTCACTTCCTGTTTAGGATCCTTGAAGGGGTTTCCCACAACTTGAACAACCCTTTTGTTGTATAATATATTCCTCAGTGTAAAATAGATAGTCATCTACCATGCTGGCAGGGGCGTACATAGAAATCATGGGGTCACATAGCAAAAGTCTGAATGGGGCCCCTTCCGAAAAAAAAAAAAAAATCACTGCCGAGCCCAGCTCACCGTCTTGCGTCTCCACACAGCCTCAGCTCCTCACGCTCTGCCTCCAACAGCCGGTAGCCGCCCTCATATGTGCAACTACTTCCGGTCGGGCCCAGCATACACTGCTCTCTCTGGCTGGAAAGCTACGTCAGCCAGGAGGCATGGCATCCTTATACAAATCCAGCCAGAGAGTCCAGCCGGGAGCTGTGCAGGACTAGAAAGGAGGAGTTAGGAGGAGCCAGGTGCAGAGTGACGGCGGCGCGCACATTTAATTAAAGGCACACAGCACAGTGGGGGACACTGACAGCTTGGGGCCCCTGTGCAAGAAATGTGTCTGGGCCCCCTCCTTTTATGGTGACAAAGCTATGTATATATATATATATATATATATATATATATATATATATATATATATATATATATACATATATATATATATATATATATACACTCACCGGCCACTTTATTAGGTACACCATGCTAGTAACAGGTTGGACCCCTTTTGCCTTCAGAACTGCCTCAATTCTTCATGGCATAGATTCAACAAGGTGCTGGAAGCATTCCTAGGAGATTTTGGTCCATATTGACATGATGGCATCACACAGTTGCCGCAGATTTGTCGGCTGCACATCCCTGATGCGAATCTCCCGTTCCACCACATCCCAAAGATTTCATGTTGTTTACGCCAAATTCTGACCCTACCATCCGAATGTCGCAGCAGAAATCGAGACTCATCAGACCAAGCAACGTTTTTCCAATCTTCTACTGTCCAATTTCGATGAGCTTGTGCAAATTGTAGCCTCAGTTTCCTGTTCTTAGCTGAAAGGAGTGGTACCCGGTGTGGTCTTCTGCTGCTGTAGCCCATCTGCCTCAAAGTTCGACGCACTGTGCGTTCAGAGATGCTCTTAGGCCTACCTTGGTTGTAACGGGTGGCGATTTGAGTCACTGTTGCCTTTCTATCAGCTCGAACCAGTCTGCCCATTCTCCTCTGACCTCTGGCATCAACAAGGTATTTCCGCCCACAGAACTGCCGCTCACTGGATTTTTTTTCTTTTTCGGACCATTCTCTGTAAACCCTAGAGATGGTTGTGCGTGAAAATCCCAGTAGATCAGCAGTTTCTGAAATACTCAGACCAGCCCTTCTGGCACCAACAACCATGCCACGTTCAAAGGCACTCAAATCACCTTTCTTCCCCATACTGATGCTCGGTTTGAACTGCAGGAGATTGTCTTGACCATGTCTACATGCCTAAATGCACTGAGTTGCCGCCATGTGATTGGCTGATTAGAAATTAAGTGTTAACAAGAAGTTGGACAGGTGTACCTAATAAAGTGGCCAGTGAGTGTATATATATATATATATATATATATACACACTGCTCAAAAAAATAAAGGGAGCACTTAAACAACAGAATATAACTCCAAGTAAATCAAACTTCTGTGAAATCAAACTGTCCACTTAGGAAGCAACACTGTTTGACGATCAATTCCACATGCTGTTGTGCAAATGGAATAGACAACAGATGGAAATTATTGGCAATTATCAAGACACCTTCAATAAAGGAGTGGTTCTGCAGGTGGGGACCACAGACCACATCTCAGCACCAATGCTTTCTGTCTGATATTTTGGTCACTTTTGAATGTTGGTTGTGCTTTCACACTCGTGGTAGCATGAGACTGGCTCTACAACCCACACAAGTGGCTCAGGTAGTGCAGCTCATCCAGGATGGCACATCAATGCGAGCTGTGGCAAGAAGGTTTGCTGTGTCTGTCAGCGTAGTGTCCAGAGCCTGGAGGTGCCACCAGGAGACAGGCCAGTACACCAGGAGACGTGGAGAGGGCCGTAGGAGGGAAACAGCCCAGCAGCAGGACCGCTACCTCAGCCTTTGTGCAAGGAGGAACAGGAGGAGTACTGCCAGAACCAACAAATGGTTAGAAACCAACTCCATGAGGATGGTCTGAGTGCCCGATGTCCACAGATGGGGGTTGTGCTCACAGCCCAACACGGTGCAGGACGCTTGACATTTGCCACAGAACACCAGGGTCTGGAGACGCCATGGAGAGCGATCTGCTGCCTGCAACATCCTTCAGCATGACCGGTTTGGCAGTGGGTGCGTAATGGTGTGGGGTGGCATTTCTTTGGAGGGCCGCACAGCCCTCCATGTGCTCGCCAGAGGTAGCCTGACTGCCATTAGGTACCGAGATGAGATCCTCAGACCCCTTGTGAGACCATATGCTGGTGTGGTTGGCCCTGGGTTCCTCCTAATGCAAGACAATGCCAGACCTCATGTGGCTGGAGTGTGTCAACAGTTCCTGCAAGATGAAGGCATTGAAGCTATGGACTGGCCCGCCCATTCCCCAGACCTGAATCCGATTGAACACATCTGGGACATCATGTCTCGCAGCATCCACCAACACCACGTTGCACCACAGACTGTCCAGGAGTTGGCGGATGCTTTAGTCCAGGTCTGGGGGAGATCCCTCAGGAGACCATCCGCTGCCTCATCAGGAGCATGCCCAGGAGTTGTAGGGAGATCATACAGGCACGTGGAGGCCACGCACACTACTGAGGATCATTTCCTTGTCTTGAGGCATTTCCACTGAAGTTGGATCAGCCTGTAACTTCATTTTCCACTTTGATTTTGAGCACCACTCCAACTCCAGACCTCCATGGGATATTAGTTGTGATTTACATAGATAATTTTTAGGTTTTATTGTTCTCAACACATTCAACTATGTAATGAATAAAGATTTACAACTGGAATACTTCATTCAGTGATATATAGGATGTGGGATTTTAGTGTTCCCTTTATTTTTTGAGCAGTGTATATATATATATATATATATATATATATATATATCTACACACACATACATGTATATACTGTACATTACATAGTCTCCTTTATTATGTATATTGCTGTCCCTTATACAGTGCCCTCTCTTGCTTTGTACAGCACAGTCCCTTACATATTGGATTATATAGAGCCCTGTTTTATATTAGATACTATCCTCTCTTGTTAGATATATAACGCAATGATGGCTGATGGAGCATGGGAAAGCTTCTTTTCTAATGGAGATGATGGACTGGTAGTCTGGTCACCAGCTCCTCCATCAGCAGTCATTTTATATCTAACAAGAGAGCGGACTATGTAATAAAAGAGGGGGCTGTTAATAACAAAAATAACAAGAATACCCTATGTAAGAGACAGCACTATACATAACAGCAGAGGAAGCTATATAATAAGGTATGGCACTATATATAACTACAGAGGATGGTATGTAATAAGGGATGGTGTTATACATGATAATATACAAGAGATAGTGGGTATAAAGTCTTATGAACGTTTCCTTTACAACTTGAAGCATTTTCCACACAGTTTCCTTCCTTTGTTTCCTCTATGGTTCCCTATGTCCACTGTTTCTCACTACTGCACCACAACCTAGCACTACAGTCCCGCGCAGCATGAGTTGTTTACTCATTCTGGGGTTCCGCGTCCTCTTCTTCCTTTAAGGTGCCAGTATAACCGGTAATGTTGACATTCTAGAGCTCCTGCCCGGGACACTACTCGTTCCACGGACCCTGTCCTGTTTAGGCCCCTTACCTTCAGGCGTTATAAGCTTAGGGTCTTGTGACTAGGCGTCCTTTCACAGAAACCATTCCCAGAAGGTCACTCTGTATCTTAGTCACTACTGCTCCGGATCTTGCTATCCCTTTTCTTCGGTCTCCTCTTATTCAGAGTCACCCCAGAATGCGGCACTGCTCACCATGGACTTTTTGGTTCTTTCTATATGCATTCCAGGTCCTATCTGACTCTCTGACAAGAAACTGTCACTTTCCCTGTAACTCAGCCCCTCCCACTCTGGACTAGTCCCAAACACTAACGCTAACTGTTCCTACGGTCAAAGTACACACATTACCAATATTACTATATATCTAAATGCACATCACAATTCACATTACATCATGTAGCATATCACATTAAAACTTGTTATTTCAAGAGGGAAAGCAGCATATCCATTTCCTTACAACCTACAATTCAGTAATGAATAAATGTAATGTAATTGGTAAACAAAGTGTAAGTAATGAGTGCACGTGGATCTATAGTTACGTCTCATTAACTTTACCGAAGCATTAAATTATGTTGACAAGATGGACTAAATATATACGGGCGTGTGCTGGTTTGCCCGAAGCTACAGGCGACCACCTTCTGACACCCAGGAAGTGATTAATACATAGTATTATTGACACCTTGCTAATCTTAGTATAACATTAGGGAGACAAACAGGTGAGCATGCAAAAAAAGAAGAACTTGTCCAAGCGGGTGATTTACAGGCGAGTTAATATTCCAGGTAGATCATAATGGAAAGAAATTGATCAGTTTAGAAAATCCAATTTTTTTATATTTTTCATCTGGGCATTCCCTTTTTTTTTTATTTTTCTTTAATACAGCAAAATAGAGGTCTACATTTCCAGGACACGTTGTTGTTTCTATATAGACCATAATTATTATTACTATTTAGAAAACTTTGGGTTATGTACGTATTAGCATTTCCTTATTAATTAATGTTTTTTAGGGGTTGAGAAGGCAAATAAACACTGGCATTTTTTCTTCTTTTTCATGTTGTTCTTTAGTTCAATGTGAAGGCTTAAGAAATCTGTGGGTATTATAGTTGATGTGCTTTAGTAGTTTTACTAGATATTTTGCATTTTGTGCAGATTTTTGCAAACTACCAAAAATTCTATTTTTTCCTTTTTTTTCATCCTATAAAGATACTTTACTGATACTGATTTCTGGTGTCTGTGCACAGGTTCTTTTGTCTTAAAAACTTAAAGCAGGGAACAGGAACTACATGGTTACCACCATTTACATACAATTGCTCTTAGTGCTGCAGGGGACAGCCTGTGATCGGCTTATTGTCCTTGGAGGTAGGGACAGTCCAGCAGACAACATCTTTAAAGGTACCGTCACACTAAACGATATCGCTAGCGATCCGTGACGTTGCAGCGTCCTGGATAGCGATATCGTTGAGTTTGACACGCAGCAGCGATCAGGATCCTGCTGTGATATCGCTGGTCGTTGATTAAAGTTCAGAACTTTATTTGGTCGTCAGATCGCCGTGTATCGTTGTCTTTGACAGCAAAAGCAACGATACCAGCGATGTTTTACAATGGTAACCAGGGTAAATATCGGGTTACTAAGCGCAGGGCCGCGCTTAGTAACCCGATGTTTACCCTGGTTACCAGTGTAAAATGTAAAAAAACAAACACTACATACTCACCTTCGCGTCCCCCGGCGTCCGCTTCCTGCACTGACTGAGCGCCGGCCGTAAAGTGAAAGCACAGCACAGCGGTGACGTCACCGCTCTGCTGTTAGGGCCGGCACTCAGTCAGTGCAGGAAGCGGACACCGGGGGACGCGAAGGTGAGTATGTAGTGTTTGTTTTTTTACATTTTACACTGGTAACCAGGGTAAACATCGGGTTACTAAGCGCGGCCCTGCGCTTAGTAACCCGATATTTACCCTGGTTACCCAGGGACCTCGGCATAGTTGGTCGCTGGAGAGCGGTCTGTGTGACAGCTCTCCAGCGACCAAACAGCAACGCTGCAGCGATCGGCATCGTTGTCTGTATCGCTGCAGCGTCGCTTAGTGTGACGGTACCTTAAGCCATTCTGGGCATTAGCCCATGTTCACACATTCAGTATTTGGTCATTATTTTGCATCAGTATTTGTAAGCCAAAACCAGCAGAGGGACAATCAGAGTAAAATTATAATAGAAACACGTCACCACTTTTGTATTTATCACCCACTCCTGGTTTTGACTTACAAATACTGATGCAAAATCCTGACCAAATGCTGAACGTGTGAACGTAGTCTTATTAGAACCATACTTTTTAATATATATGTGCATTTCAGAACAAAAAGAAACATCTCTATTCCTGTTCAGACAAAATTTGAAGGCTGCAGACAATCAGAAGTTGCTGACTGGCAGCAGTGACTTGATGCCCACCCTCTCTGAATGTTCATGTTGGGATACTGGTGGGGAACACAGTAGTGAGTGCAGAAAAGGGAATCCGGTCCAGGAGATGTCTATAGGGTTTTTATATTATTTTTTTATTTCCAACACCACTTTAAGACCTCGCTCACATTTGTGTAAAAAAAAATTGCTCTGATGTTGGTCTAGAAAAATAGGACAAGCGTCATGTGTGTTATGCATGAATAATGTGCTTTTTCTCATCTAGCATCCGTATGACATCCGTATTACATGTGTATGCAATCCACATGCAATGTGTTTTTCATGACCAGCCAAGGTAAAGCACACAGCTGCAGACTTTTATTATCAGCCAAGGTAAAGCAGACAGCTACAGACTTTTATTATCAGCCAAGGTAAAGCAGACAGCTGCAGACTTTTATTATCAGGCTGGGAGGGTCCCTGGTTATTGGGTCCTTACCAGCCTAAAAATACCAGCCCACAGCCGCCCCAGAATTTGCGCATTACATGAGATGCGCCAATTCTGGCGCTTGGCCCTGTCTCTTCTTGATTTCCCTGATGTGGTGGCAATTGAGGAAATGGTTTATGGGGTTGATTATTGTATTTAAAAAAAACACAGGGGGTGTTTTAGGACTCTAACCCTGTTTCACAAATTTATTAAAACTAGATGGCGGCATCGGGAGGGCGGTAATGTCATGTTGGGGTCAGGCTTTTCGCGCAGGCACAGTAAATCAGACCGCCGCCATCTTTGTGCAGATAGTGGCGGTCACATTAAAACTGTGCATGCGCTCCTCTTGTACAAAGATGGCGGCACTCAGTGAATCATTTGGCTGATCCCGGCGGCGGCATGTTCGCGACGATGTTCCACTGGTGGTACCACATAAGAGGCTGCGTACGGCATATACTGTGTGTGTGTGGTGTGTACGGCGTATACAGTGTGTGTTTGTGTGTGTTTGGTGCGTACGGTATATACAGCGTCCCACTTGGGTGTCCCAATATGGAGGTCGGTGAATGTCTGCCACTCGGAATTCTGGGATCCGGACACATCTGGACGGAACAGGATGTGAAGACATTACAAGGTAAGTATATATTAAGATTAAAAAAAACGTATCCAGTCCAGTGATTCAGACGTAGTGCACCAAATCCGAGGTAGTCCACAAATGGGAACCTGAAAGACATAAAAAGAGAGAAGTAAATAAATAAAAACAAGAAACAGTCACTTATTCACCAATTTATTATTTTAAAAAATCCCCTCAGTTCCAGGGAAATCCATGGCGTTCCCACGACATCCACTAATTCTGTACTGCAACCTATGAAGCGTCATTCTCAGAACGATACTTCATAGGTCACTCCCGGTCACGTCTCACTAGCGATGACGTCAGTAACTCAGTAACGTTATCGCTCGTGAGACATGACCGGGAGTGACCTATGGTTGCAGTACTGTTGTGAATTTGGTTTTTGGGCTCCCCCGGTGGTCGCTGGTGGTACTGGACTTGTGTGCTTCACTTTCTCTGTTCACCTGTTTTCATCAGGATGTGGGAGTATCCTATTTAGCCTTGCTGCTCAGTTATTCTAGTGCCGGCCATCAATGTAACCAGAGCCTTTCTGTTGCATGTTCCTGCTTCTAGACTACTATCAGCTAAGTTGGACTCTTAGTCCTAAGTTTGTTTGCATTTTTGTTCCAGTTCACAGTTATGTTATGTTTCTGTAGCTGGAAGCTCTTGTGGACCGAAATTACCCCTCCGGTGTCATGAGTTGACACATGAGTCTTAAAGTAATTTCTGGATGGTATTTTAATAGGGTTTTCAGCTGACCGTGAAGTTCCCTTTTGTATCTTCTTACTATCTAGTAAGCGGACCTCGCTTTGCTGAACCTACCTTCATACTGCGTGTGTCTTTTCCTCTGAACTCACCGTCAATATATGTGGGGGGCTTCTATCTCCTTTTTGGGGGAATTTCCCTAGAGGTAAGCCAGGTCTGTTTTTTCCTCTATTAGAGTTAGTTAGTTCTCCGGCTGGCGCTGGGCGTCTAGGGATAAAGCGTAGGCACGTCACCCGGCCACTGTTAGTTGTGTGGTAGGATTAGCTCACGGTCAGCTCGAGATTCCATCACCCAAGAGCTAGTCTGTTATTTAAGTTCTCTGACATTCCCTTGCCATTGGGAACCATGACAGTATGGCCGGCCAAGGATTAAAACCGTTGGCAGAAGAAAGGAGAGAAAAAGAAGTCTGCAGATTTTTTTTTTTTTTTTTTCTTCTGAGCTTGCTCTATTGTTGACTCAGTTGCATTTCTGCTCTAATTGCAGCCTTTGCCTCTCTCTCTCCTTCTAATCCTTGAATGGCTCTGATCTCACCTGATTAAAATGGATCCTCAGAGTTTGGCTACAGGTTTGAATAATCTTGCTATGAAGGTTCAAAATTTACAGGATTTTGTTATTCATGCCCCTATATCTGAACCTAGAATTCCTATACCAGAATTTTTCTCCGGGGATAGATCTCGTTTCCTGAATTTCAAATATAATTGTAAATTATTTCTTTCCCTGAGATCTCGCTCCACTGGAGATCCCGCACAGCAGGTTGGGATAGTGATTTCCTTGCTGCGGGGTGACCCTCAAGACTGGGCATTTGCATTGGCACCCGGGGATCCTGCGTTGCTCAATGTGGATGCGTTTTTTCTGGCTTTGGGGTTGCTTTATGAGGAACCTAATTTAGAGATTCAGGCTGAAAAGACCTTGATGGCCCTATCTCAAGGGCAAGATGAAGTTGAAATATACTGCCAAAAATTTCGTAAATGGTCTCTGCTTACTCAGTGGAATGAGTGCGCCCTGGCGGCGAATTTCAGAGAGGGTCTCTCTGATGCCATTAAAGATGTTATGGTGGGGTTCCCTGCACCTACAGGTCTGAATGAGTCCATGACAATGGCTATTCAGATTGATCGGCGTTTGCGGGAGCGCAAACCTGTGCACCATTTGGCGGTGTCTTCTGAGAAGGCTCCAGAAAATATGCAATGTGATAGAATTCTGTCCAGAAGCGAACGGCAGAATTTTAGGCGAAAAAATGGGTTGTGCTTCTATTGTGGTGATTCAACTCATGTTATATCAGCATGCTCTAAACGTACAAAAAAGGTTGATAAGTCTATTTCAATTGGCACTTTACAGTCTAAGTTTATTTTGTCTGTGACCTTGATTTGTTCATTATCGTCAATTACCGCGGATGCCTATGTCGACTCTGGCGCCGCTTTGAGTCTCATGGATTGGTCCTTTGCCAGGCGCTGTGGGTTTGATCTAGAGCCTCTGGAAGTTCCTATACCTCTGAAGGGTATTGACTCTACACCATTGGCTAGTAATAAACCACAATACTGGACACAAGTGACTATGCGTATGAATCCAGACCATCAGGAGATGATTCGCTTCCTTGTGTTGTACAATCTACATGACGTTTTGGTGCTCGGATTGCCATGGTTACAATCTCATAACCCAGTCCTTGACTGGAAAGCAATGTCTGTGTTAAGCTGGGGATGTCAGGGGGCTCATGGGGACGTACCTTTGGTTTCCATTTCGTCATCTATTCCCTCTGAGATTCCGGAATTTTTATCTGATTATCGTGATGTTTTTGAGGAGCCTAAGCTTGGTTCACTACCTCCTCACAGAGATTGCGATTGTACCATAGATCTGATTCCGGGCAGTAAATTTCCAAAGGGTCGTTTATTTAATCTGTCTGTACCTGAACATGCTGCTATGCGAGAATATATTAAGGAGTCCCTGGAAAAGGGACATATTCGTCCTTCTTCATCTCCCTTAGGAGCCGGTTTTTTCTTTGTATCTAAAAAAGATGGCTCTTTGAGGCCGTGTATTGATTATTGACTCTTGAATAAAATTACAGTCAGATATCAGTATCCTCTGCCACTGCTGACTGATTTGTTTGCTCGAATAAAAGGGGCTAAGTGGTTCTCTAAGATTGATCTCCGTGGGGCGTATAATTTGGTGCGAATTAAGCAGGGGGATGAGTGGAAGACCGCATTTAATACGCCCGAGGGCCATTTTGAGTATTTAGTAATGCCTTTTGGTCTTTCAAATGCCCCTTCAGTCTTTCAGTCCTTTATGCATGACATTTTCCGGGAATATTTGGATAAATTCATGATCGTGTATCTGGATGATGTTTTGATTTTTTCGGATGACTGGGATTCTCATGTCCAACAGGTCAGGATGGTTTTTCAGGTTTTGCGGGCTAATTCCTTGTGTGTGAAGGGTTCTAAGTGTATTTTTGGGGTTCAAAAGATTTCTTTTTTGGGGTACATTTTTTCCCCCTCTTCCATTGAGATGGATCCTGTCAAGGTTCGGGCTATTTGTGATTGGACGCAACCTTCTTCGCTTAAGAGCCTTCAGAAATTTTTGGGCTTTGCTAATTTTTATCGTCGATTTATAACTGGTTTTTCTGATGTTGCTAAACCTTTGACTGATTTGACCAAAAAGGGTGCTGATGTTGCTGATTGGTCCCCTGCTGCTGTGGAGGCCTTTCGGGAGCTTAAGCGCCGCTTTTCTTCCGCCCCTGTGTTGCGTCAGCCTGATGTTACTCTTCCTTTTCAGGTTGAGGTCGATGCTTCCGAGATCGGAGCTGGGGCGGTCTTGTCGCAGAAAAGTTCCGATTGCTCCGTGATGAGACCTTGTGCGTTCTTTTCACGAAAATTTTCGCCCGCCGAGCGAAATTATGATATTGGTAATCGGGAGCTTTTGGCTATGAAGTGGGCTTTTGAGGAGTGGCGTCATTGGCTTGAGGGGGCTAGACATCAGGTGGTGGTATTGACCGATCACAAGAATTTGATTTATCTTGAGTCTGCCAGGCGCCTGAATCCTAGACAGGCGCGCTGGTCGTTGTTTTTCTCTCGGTTTAATTTTGTGGTCTCATACTTACCAGGTTCTAAAAATGTGAAGGCGGATGCCCTTTCTAGGAGTTTTGAGCCTGATTTCCCTGGTGATTCTGAACCTACAGGTATCCTTAAGGATGGGGTGATATTATCTGCTGTTTACCCAGACCTGCGACGGGCTTTGCAGGAGTTTCAGGCGGATAGACCGGATCGTTGCCCGCCTGGTAGACTGTTTGTTCCTGATGATTGGACCAGTAGAGTCATCTCGGAGGTTCATTCTTCTGCGTTGGCAGGTCATCCCGGAATCTTTGGTACCAGGGATTTGGTGGCTAGGTCCTTCTGGTGGCCTTCTCTGTCTCGAGATGTACGAGTTTTTGTGCAGTCTTGTGATGTTTGTGCTCGGGCCAAACCTTGTTGTTCTCGGGCTAGCGGATTGTTGTTATCTTTGCCTATTCCAAAGAGGCCTTGGACTCACATCTCTATGGATTTTATTTCTGATCTCCCTGTTTCTCAGAAAATGTCTGTCATCTGGGTGGTGTGTGACCGTTTTTCAAAGATGGTTCATTTGGTGCCCTTGCCTAAGTTGCCGTCCTCTTCCGAGTTGGTTCCTCTGTTTTTTCAAAATGTGGTTCGCTTGCATGGTATTCCGGAGAATATCGTTTCTGACAGGGGGACCCAGTTCGTGTCTAGATTTTGGCGGGCGTTCTGTGCTAGGATGGGCATTGATTTGTCTTTTTCGTCTGCGTTCCATCCTCAGACTAATGGCCAGACTGAGCGAACTAATCAGACCTTGGAGACTTATTTGAGGTGTTTTGTGTCTGCGGATCAGGATGACTGGGTTGCCTTTTTGCCGTTGGCGGAGTTTGCCCTCAATAATCGGGCTAGTTCTGCCACTTTGGTTTCTCCTTTTTTTTGCAATTCAGGGTTTCATCCTCGCTTTTCTTCTGGTCAGGTGGAGTCTTCGGATTGTCCTGGAGTGGATACTGTGGTGGATAGGTTGCATCGGATTTGGGGACAGGTGGTGGACAATTTGGAGTTGTCCCAGGAGAAGACTCGGCATTTTGCTAACCGCCGTCGTCGTGTTGGTCCTCGTCTTCGTGTTGGGGACTTGGTGTGGTTGTCTTCTCGTTTTGTCCCTATGAGGGTTTCTTCTCCTAAGTTTAAGCCTCGGTTCATCGGCCCGTATAAGATTTTGGAGATTCTTAACCCTGTGTCCTTTCGATTGGACCTCCCGGCATCTTTTTCTATCCATAATGTTTTCCATCGGTCACTTTTGCGCAGGTATGAGGTACCGGTTGTGCCTTCCGTTGAGCCTCCCGCTCCGGTGTTGGTTGAGGGTGAATTGGAGTACGTTGTGGAGAAGATCTTGGACTCCCGTGTTTCCAGACGGAAACTTCAGTATCTGGTCAAGTGGAAGGGCTACGGTCAGGAGGATAATTCTTGGGTGACAGCCTCTGATGTTCATGCCTCTGATTTGGTCCGTGCCTTTCATAGGGCTCATCCTGATCGCCCTGGTGGTTCTTGTGAGGGTTTGGTGCCCCCTCCTTGAGGGGGGGGTACTGTTGTGAATTTGGTTTTTGGGCTCCCCCGGTGGTCGCTGGTGGTACTGGACTTGTGTGCTTCACTTTCTCTGTTCACCTGTTTTCATCAGGATGTGGGAGTATCCTATTTAGCCTTGCTGCTCAGTTATTCTAGTGCCGGCCATCAATGTAACCAGAGCCTTTCTGTTGCATGTTCCTGCTTCTAGACTACTATCAGCTAAGTTGGACTCTTAGTCCTAAGTTTGTTTGCATTTTTGTTCCAGTTCACAGTTATGTTATGTTTCTGTAGCTGGAAGCTCTTGTGGACCGAAATTACCACTCCGGTGTCATGAGTTGACACATGAGTCTTAAAGTAATTTCTGGATGGTATTTTAATAGGGTTTTCAGCTGACCGTGAAGTTCCCTTTTGTATCTTCTTACTATCTAGTAAGCGGACCTCGCTTTGCTGAACCTACCTTCATACTGCGTGTGTCTTTTCCTCTGAACTCACCGTCAATATATGTGGGGGGCTTCTGTCTCCTTTTTGGGGGAATTTCCCTAGAGGTAAGCCAGGTCTGTTTTTTCCTCTATTAGGGTTAGTTAGTTCTCCGGCTGGCGCTGGGCGTCTAGGGATAAAAAGTAGGCACGTCACCCGGCCACTGTTAGTTGTGTGGTAGGATTAGCTCACGGTCAGCTCGAGATTCCATCACCCAAGAGCTAGTCTGTTATTTAAGTTCTCTGACATTCCCTTGCCATTGGGAACCATGACACAGTACAGAATCAAAGTTGCCGACTCCCACGAGACCTGGTGACTGAACAATGATGACATCAGTAACTACACCACTCATCAGAGTCACCGAGTCATGCTGTCCTCTATGACAGTTACGGAGCTAGTGACATCATCACTCGTGAGACCATGATCGGGAGTTACCTTGCAAATTTCGTTCTCACAACGGCATTTCAATAGGTTGGAGTATAGAACGGTGGATGTTGTGGGAGCGCCATGGATTAGGTCAGAGCTGCAGGGACTTTTTTTAACAATAAATTTGTGAATCAGAAACTGTTTCTCATTTTTATTTCTTTCTTTACCTTTCTCTTTTTAGGCCTTTCAGATTCCCATTTGTGGACTACTTCAGATTCGGGGGACTAAGTCGGAATCCCTGGACTGGATGGGTTGTTTTTTTTTAAATAAATTGATGAAACAGGGTTAGGCCAGTCTCACACGTCCAGATAATTCCGGTACCGGAAAAATCGGTACCAGAGTTATCTGTGTCCGTGTGTCCGTGTGCTCACGTGGCATATCAGTGTGGCACACGTGCGGCAGCCGTGTGCTGCCCGTGTGCCGACTGAGGACCACACGGACCGTGCAGGAGACTGCGCTAGAGTTAAGCGCTGTCCCCTGCTTTTGGTGCTGAAGCCGGCATTCATTGCTTCTCTCCAGCAGCGTTCGCTGAAGAGAAGGAATGAAAAGTCAATGATTTTTTTTTATTTTTTTTGTTAAAAATAAAGTTCGGGGTCACCTCCCGCCTCCCACCCCCTGTGCGCCCGCCCGTTTGCATTAAAATACTCACCTAGCTCCCGCGATGCCTCCTCTCAGCGCCGGCAGCTTGTCCTGTGTGAGCGGTCACGTGGTACCGCTCATTACAGTGATGAATATGCGGCTCCACCTCCCATAGGGGTGACCCCCAAACTTTATTTTTAAAGAAAAAAAGTAAAACGTCATTTTTCATCTCTTCTGCTCTGCAAGCGCTGCTTTCAGCCAAGCAGGACAGAAGGGATGAATGCCGCATTCAGCACCACAAGCAGGGGGGACAGCGCTTACTGTAGCGCTGTTTCTCCTGCGGCGGTACGTGCACACGGAGGAGAGTGCACACTGTTCTCCGTGTGCACGTGTGCGGGACGCTTTGCTGCAGGAGAAAAATGGACATGTCTTCGTGTTTTGCACACGGACACACGGTCCGTGAAAACACGGAGACATGTGCATGGACCCATTCATTTGAATGGGTCTACGTGTGTCAGTGTCTCCGGTACGTGAGAAAACTCACTACACGTACCGGAGCCACTGACGTGTGAAACCGGCCTTAGGGTCGGGGAGTTTTTTTTTCTTTGAACTTACTGGTTAGTAATGGGGTGTCTGATAGATACCTATTAGTGATGAGCGAATATACTCATTACCCGAGATTTCCCGAGCCTGCTTGGGTGACCTCCGCGTATTTTTTAGTGCTCGGAGATTTCGTTTTCCTCACCTCAGCTGAATAATTTACATCTCTTAGCCAGCTTGATTACATGTGGGGATTCCCTAGCAACCAGGCAACCCCCACATGTACTTATGCTGGATAACAGATGTAAATCATTCAGCTGAGGAGAAGAAAGCAATCTCTGAGCACTAAAAAATATGCGGAGGACACCCGAGCGTGCTTGAGAAATATCGAGTAACGAGTATATTCGCTCATCACTAATACCTATCCATTACTAACACTGTGGCTTGATGCCAGCTGACACTACAAAACCTCATAAATAGTGTTGAGCATTCCGATACCGCAAGTATCGGGTATCGGCCGATACTTGCGGTATCGGAATTCCGATACCGAGTTCCGATATTTTTGTGGTATCGGAAATCGGAATCGGAAGTTCCCAGTGTATGGTTCCCAGGGTCTGGAGGAGAGGAGACTCTCCTTCAGGCCCTGGGATCCATATTCATGTAAAAAATAAAGAATTAAAATAAAAAATATGGATATACTCACCCGTCCGGCGGCCCCTGGACCTTACCGATTGTAACCGGCAGCCTCCGTTCCTAAGAATGAGGAGTTTGGGACCCTCGATGACGTCGCGGCTTGTGATTGGTCGCGTGCCGCTCATGTGACCGCTCACGCCTCAAGAGTTTAGGACCTGCGATAACGTCGCGGCTTGTGATTGGTCGCGTGAGCGGTCACATGAGCGGCACGCGACCAATCACAAGCCGCGACGTCATCGAGGGTCCTAAACTCCTCATTCTTAGGAACGGAGGCTGCCGGTTACAATCGGTAAGGTACAGGGGCCGCCGGACGGGTGAGTATATCCATATTTTTTATTTTAATTCTTTATTTTTTACATGAATATGGATCCCAGGGCCTGAAGGAGAGTTTCCTCTCCTTCAGACCCTGGGAACCATCCAGGATAGCTTCCGATACTTGTGTCCCATTGACTTGTATTGGTATCGGGTATCGTTATCGGCGATATCCGATATTTTTCGGGTATCGGCCGATACTATCCGATACCGATACTTTCAAGTATCGGAAGGTATCGCTCAACACTACTCATAAACCATTACCCCGATTGCCACCACACCAAGGCAATCAGGAAAAGCCAGGGCAAAGTACCAGAATTGGCGCATCTAATGTGATATGCCAATTCTGGGGCAGCTGCGAGCTTTTAGTTTTAGACTGAAAAGGGCCCAATGATCAGAACCTTCCCAGCCTGATAAAATAATCCTGCAGCTGTTTGCTTTACCTTGACTGGTTATCAAAAAATAGGGGGGACCTTACGTATTTTTTTTCTTAATTCTTTATTTTTTTAATAGATTAAATAGGCCACTCGTGACATGCTGCAATTTTTTCCTCTGCCGATTACAGCTGACGAAGAACTCGCAGATGAGCACTGCCTGATTGAATAACATTGGTGCGAGTTCAATGCGATTTTTCCTCGCGTTGCACTCGTCTGATTTATATGCCGATGTGAACGAGGCCTGGATCTAACTTTAACTAACTACGGCTTTTGGCATAGTATTAATTCAAGTTCCAGGAAGGGATTTAAATAGAATCAGTCACTGGATTCATGCTGGCTGCCTATGAAACTAATTTTTGTTCATAATGAAATCATTTTAAATTAATATATGGGGGTCCATCTCTCGCGGGACGCTCATCTATTAGACAGAGATTTTCTCTCTGGGGGACCAGACACATCCATGCATTGCACAGATATAGTCCGCTAATTTAAATTGGAGCTTTTTAATGCTTCACTTACCCTGTGGTGTTAGAGGGAACTGGAATAAATGCTTTTGGTTTCCCCAAACCGATGGTATCTAATTAGGGAAATATCGTGCCGGCATCCTTCATGTTTCCATTATTATTGTTATATTAAGGGATCGCTAGGTCAGCCATTTTTAATTGTACTCTGTGAAGTGCATCTTCACTAAATATTTTTCTATTCATTTTCTCATATTTACAATGAAATTTATACAATCTGTCTGAGTTGTTTATTTTTGCTGTCATTAAGATATGAAACAGGTCTTCCTCGCTCCCCGCCTTGGATTTAGAGCAGATTATTGTGTCATAACCCAGAGCAAAAAAGAAAATAAACAATCCTGTCTGATTATGTAAATTTCAGGCTATAAGTCACAAAGAAAATTACGAAGTAACACATGATATTTGGTAAATATTGACAGAAGTGTCAAATAAAAGTGAAAGACTACTATAAGGGGAAATCAAGCCAAACGAGGTTGTCAGACAGAAAGTTATGTCTGCGTGGGACTTTCTGATTTTTGGATTAAAAGAGTGTAAGTGATACAAGTGAGGGGGCACAAACCTTTCTGAAATCAAGTGGTTGTTTAGGCTTGGGGATCAAGTCCGCAGCCATTTTATGAGAATCCTGACAATGCACAGTGCACGTGATGTGAAGATTCACAAGTCCGCAGTTACATAAAGTGACTGCAGACTTATACCCCAAACCTGGACAACCCCTTTAAAGTGATTGCCCCATGTAACCTTTTTGTTTCCTTTAATTCTGTTTCTGAGATAGACCCTTTAAATATCCTGAGATGATTAATTGCTAAGGAACAGGACGTTGCAACTACAGCTGTTGCTTATCCAACTACATACAGTGGGAAAATAAGTACGGTATTTGATACACTGCCGATTTAGTAACTTTTCCCACCTACAAAGAAAGGAGAGGTCTGTAATTTTTATCGTAGGTTCACTTCACTGTGAGAGGCAGAATATAACAATAAAAAACAGAAAATCACATTCTATGACTTTTAAATAATTAAATTGCATTTTATTGCATGAAATAAGTATTTGATCACTTACCATCGAGCAAGAATTCTGGCTCTCACAGACCTGTTAGTCTTTCTTTAAGAAGCCCTCCTACTCTGCACTGATTACCTGTATTAATTGCATCTGTTTGAACTTGTTACGTTACATGTATAAAAGACACGTGTCCACACACTCAATTACACCAACCCCTCCACCATGGCCAAGACCAAAGAGCTGTCTAAGGACACCAGGGACAAAATTGTAGACCAAGGCTGGGATGGGCTACAGGACAATAGGCAAGCAGCGCGGTGAGAAAGCAACAACTGTTGGCACAATTATTAGAAAATGTAAGAAACACAAGATGACTGTCAGTCTAGATTTTATGTAGAAACTCGATCCTGGTGCTAAAACTCAAAAATAAGCGGAAAAAAGAGCCGTAACCCATAAAACATAAGATAATGATTGTGGCTGATCATACAGCTGATACATTGCTGTACAATCCACTGAGATCTACTTATCTAATTCTGATTACCGCAATTGAATGGGCACAGGCTTGGTAAGATCAGCAAATAGTAATTATGTCAGTACGAACACCCAGTGAGTAAGCGGCTATTATCTGTGCCCTGTTCTTAAAATGAAACAGCAATTAAAAGTTCTAATAAGGAAATTAATTATCCTTAATCCAGTATCCGGTCTGTTCATCCTTTAGCTCTCCCTCCTTATCCCACCGTAAACCTACATTCACAGGGTCACAGCTGGTTAATAAGCCACCTCAAGATCCCAATTTTCCCCTTACCCATTTCATAGAAGATTTATCAAACTGGACACCTGGTAGGGGTATTTGCACCATGGTCCACCTTGTAGAACTCAATTTATGTCCTAAAATTGGGTAGAGTTTCAGTCTTACACATTCAGACTCACTAGACTTTAGAGGGATTGTCCACTACTTAGACAACCCCCTTCTTCAATACAAAAATGCCCCAGATAGAATGAAAAAAACACATAGTCACTTTCCGGACCGGATTCGTGTTAGTGATATCGGTGCGGTCTCTCAATCATCACGTGACCATGCCATACAATTAACGGCTGCTGATGGGCTGCAGCCTACACAGTTCCATCTGATGGAATAGTTTTGGCTTATGGAACTGAAGCGATGGCCAGGGGACCACCACGGTGCAGGAAGACTACTGTACACAAGATGAGTTGCAAACAACAAAGGGTAGATTTATTGGAAGGCAAGGAACGAAGTGAATGAGGAAGATGCAAACAGGGGTATACAATGGTAAAAGACAATTTACAAGAGTTATAAACGTTATCTTTCCCGTAAAATAGCACGGTGCTCC
Organism: Ranitomeya variabilis; assembly: GCF_051348905.1. Taxonomy (NCBI): domain Eukaryota; kingdom Metazoa; phylum Chordata; class Amphibia; order Anura; family Dendrobatidae; genus Ranitomeya; species Ranitomeya variabilis. Next base: position 298,306,412 of record NC_135235.1, read on the forward strand.
AGCTATTACAGACTTAAAATATGTCTAACCAGCAAATGTAGACAATAAACAAGTGATGATGCTACTCTACGTATAACCTCCCTGGCCTTTAATAAGCAGGCCACGCGGCTCCCGTGTACTGACTATTGAAGCCTACACTAGGCCCTAAGAGGTGCACCCAAACAGGAACAGACTCACGGTGATGTTGGAGAATCAGCTCCAGTCCCAGGGGGGCCCCCAGCAGTCTATACGGTGGTGCGCACGGCTTCCTGTCAGCTCTGTGAAACTTGGTCTCCTTGCTTCTGGATCCTAGGGATGCTCCTGGAAACTGTAAATCCCTTTCTCTGTATCTTCGTGGCTCTCCTGCAGCTGTCAGGACACAGTTCTTCTCTCTTTCAGCTATCAGCACAAAAAGTCCTCTCTGCAGCAGCCTCAGTTCACACACGCTGCTACAGCTCCACACCTGCACTCTGCCAGACTAGTTCATCACACCGACTATTGCAGGGGAGAAACAGAACATTCCATCACGCCAGACAAGGGGGTGCAGCCTCTTAAAGTGACAGCATGTTCCTTACTGTCCATAACAGCACCACCCTCTTACATGCCTCCCTTCTTAATGATGGTCGTCCTCGGCCATCACAGCATCAGGGTCAAATTGTAATGGAATAAGGTTCAATGCGGAAACAGCACCTATAGAGGAGGCAATAAAGTTGCAAAAACAGACAGAGCACACTGTTCTACATATCGGACTGGTGGAACCCCTGCATTAGACCTCTGAGATCTCCGAAGCTCTTGGCTGTCAGGCAAGGCTTGACTATCTTCCAGAGGAACACTTGTTGCAGGAGACATTGTGGCCTCTTGTCTGGTCTCGTCCTTGCATGGCGGTATGGGTACATCAATGGGATTACCGTCTCTGTGCGGCTCAGGACCCCCTCCTGTGTCAGGGATGGTCCACCACTCATCATCGATTTCACCATCAGGCATGACAGATTCAGGAAGTGGAGTAGCGCCTTCAGGCGACAATGGTGTAGAACAGACCTCAGACCGGCAAGGCCGCAGCATATTTCTGTGAAGTACTCTAGGGGCGGATGCCCCAGTCTCAGTCTGTACCTTGTAGACAGGGCCGTTAGCATACACTCGCTCGATAACTTTGTACAGCTGTACTTCCCATCTCTCACTTAGTTTTCCCTTGGGGAGTCTCTCTCTGACTAATACTCGGTCTCCAGGTTGGAGGGGTAACTCTTGAGTCGGTTTGCGGCTCGTATGTTCTTTTTCTTGCAGCTGCTGACCCGCCAACCGCCGTATCGTTTGCAATCGTTGCCGATGCTCTTTCACCCATGAGGTGACAGTTCGCGCCATCAGCTCCTCCAGCTGTTCCAAATTCATTTCAATGATCTCTCGTCCAGCTCTTCCAAACAACAGTAGATAGGGGGTATTACCCCATGGTGGAGTGGACCCGATTGTTGTAGGTCCAGACCAATTCCGGCAGATAGTCTGGCCAACACGCCTTCTTTTCCTCCTCCAACATTCTCAGCATTTGAAGTAAGGTTCAGTTGAAGCGTTCACAAGCTCCGTTGCCTTGAGGGTGGTAAGGGGTGGTCCGGGACTGCTCGATGCCATACATACTATACAATTCTTCCATCACCTTGCCTTGGAAACATGCGCCTTGGTCAGAGTGGATGCGCTTTGGGCACCCATACACCCGGATGAAGTCTTGACAGATGGCTCGCGCCGCCGATTCCGCAGTCTGATCTCTAGTCGGAGTGACTACTGCGAACTTAGAGAAATGATCGGTCATCACCAAACAGTATTGCAGCCCCCGGGCCGAGTGTCCCACGAGGAGATAGTCGATCATCAAGACTTTTAGCGGTTCCTTAGTTTGTATGGTTTGGATGGGTGCCCTCTCTTCAGTACTCTTAATGAGGTCACATACTCGACATTGCCAGCAAACCTCTTCCACCACAAACTCCAACCGGGGGCAATACACATACCGCTGTAACCATTGGTAGGTCTTTGTGGGGCCGAAGTGTGCTCCAAATTCATGGGCTTCTGTAGCTACTTCTTGAGCCATTCTTCCTGGAATGACCACTTGCCACCTTACTTCCATATATTTTGGCTGTTGCCTCTTACGATATAGCACTGACTCTCGCACTTCCAGTCTATCCCACTGGTGTAACACACTCCTCATTTCAGAGTCCAGATTATCTCTCTCTTGTTTGCTAGGCTTACGCTTTTGAGTTACCCACCATTTCATCTGTCTCAGCCCTTCGTCTTCATCCTGAACATGTCCCCATTCCTCATTGGTTCTCCCCAGGGACCGGGGTAATGCGCAGGCGTCCCTTTTTGACTGGGCCGCACCCATTGGGGGCTTAAACTTACGAAAGTCTGGAGTTTCTTCCTCTTTGAGTTGCTCATCAAGATCTCCCACTGGAGTCTCCACAGTCACTCTTGACAGCCCATCAGCATTTGCGTATTCAGTACCAGAGCGATAACGGATGGTAAAGTCGAAGTTGGCTAGGCGAGCCACCCACCGTTGTTCCAAGGCCCCAATTTAGCATTTTCAAGGTGGGCCAGGGGATTATTGTCTGTTCGAACTTGAACCTTGGTACCTGTCAGGAAGCCTGCAAACTTTTCTGTCATGGCCCACACCAGGGCCAGGAGCTCTAACCGGAAGGAGCTGTAATTGTGAGGGTTTCTTTCGCTGTCTCGCAGGGACCTGCTAGCATACCCGATGACTCTCTCATGTCCATCCTGTATCTGAGAAAGTACTGCACCAAGTCCATGAAGGCTACCATCTGTGTACAACAGGAATGGTTGATCGAAGTCTGCGTAGGCCAAAATCGGGGCTGAGGTAAGGGCATTCTTTATAGCCTGGAAGGTCTCATCTTGTCCCTGTTCCCAGGGGATGCACTGGGTCTTCGGCACTCCAGTGGTCCCCCTCAACAACTCATTAAGAGGACCCGCCACCTTCACGAAGTCTTTAACAAACCGGTGGTAGTACCCAGCGAGTCCCAGGAAGGCCTGGAGTTCTCTCACTGTTCGAGGGACTGGCCACTTCTGGATAGCAGCCACTTTTTCTGGCGAGGGTAGAACTGCATCTTGTGACACTATGTGGCCCAGGTACTCGATCTCTCTCTTGAAGAGGTGGCACTTCTTTGGCTTCACCTTCAGGTTATGAGCCCGCAGTCTTCCAAGTACCTGTCCAAGCCAGGCAAGGTGTTCTTCGAATGAGGCCGAAAACACAATGATGTCATCCAGATAGATCAGGGTAGCCTCAAAATTTAAGTTTCCCAAACACTTTTCCATCAGCCGTTGAAATGTGCCTGGAGCATTGGAGAGCCCGAAGAGCATCCGGTTAAACTCGAACAGTCCCATAGGGAGGATGAAGGCAGTTTTCTCTTTGTCTTTCTCTGCCACGGCTACTTGCCAGTATCCGCTTGCTAGATCCAGGGTGGAGAAGTACTTGGCTTTCCCCAACGCTGTCAAGGGTTCCTCGATGCGGGGCAACGGATACGAGTCTCGAACACTGCAGGCATTGAGTTTCCTGTAATCTACACAGAACCGGATGGTCCCATCCTTTTTCTTGACGAGCACCACTGGGGCTGCCCAAGGGCTCTGACTACTCTGCACCACTCCTGAATCCAGCATCTGCCTCAGTAATGTTTTCACCTGTTGATACATCTTGGGCGGGATCTGCTGGTATCGTTCTCGAATTGGACGAGCTTCCCCAGTCAGTATCTCATGCGTGATGGCTTCAGTACAGCCGAAATCTTCGGCGTGACGGGCGAATGTGGCCTGATTTTCCCACATCATAGTTTCTATTGCTTTCACACGCTCAGGGCCTAGAGCCTTCACATCCACTTCCATTTGATCGAGGATGACCCGTCCACTCTACTCCGGGGATGGCGTCTCTTCGTCCCCTGCAGCAACTGCTAGGGTCCACCCCGCACCTTCTTTCTGTGATAAAGACATCTCCTTCTGACTCACCACTTCACCCTTATGTAGGTACACCAGGGCCAGATCTGTCCCTCGTGGCAAGGTAACCTCCCCGGGGCCCACACTCAAAGCTCTTATGGGGACATGTCCTCGCTGGACCACAGCTATCGTACGAGCTATCATGACTTCTTGGTCCACCCCTCCGCCTACCACAGGCTGAACAACCACTTCCAACCCATCAAGGTTGCGGTGAGTCCCCACTGGAAGGTATACTATAGTTTCTCACTCGGGAGGTAGGATTACAGGTTCTTTGCCAGGGGCCCTGATGACCCCTACCGTCTGATAAGGTGGCACACTCTTCTGCGTCCCACAGACGCGGATCAGTCGTTGAAGGGCTTCTTGAGTGGGCTTATGTGTAGTAGACTTCTTCCAATATCCAGGTCCCCGTTTGGTAAACATAATCTGATCGCGTTCACGTAGGATATTCATTCCCAGTACTACAGGCACATCTTCCTTGATAGGCTCAGGAACTAGCAGGATCCCTTTTCTCCCAACTCCTTGCCCACAGATTTGAATATTCATCCACATGACCCCTGTGACCGGGATCGGTTGTTGGTTGGCAGCAAACAACCGGATCAATGTCTCTTTTTCTGGCTTGGCCAGGTCCTGGAAATGCTGCTTGAAATACGCTTCCGGCATTGTTGTCACTTGTGACCCGGTATCTATCAGGCAATCCACTATAACGCCTTCGAATTCAGCACGTAGGATGGGGCTCCCAGCAATCAAGTGTTCGTTATGCTATGGAGCGGCCTCTCTTCTCGCCTCCCCCGCAGAGTGCCAGACTACTGCGGGGGTTGGTAGTTTAACGGCGGCTTCCGCTGACCTTGAGTATAGTTCCGACAGTCTCTGGCAAGGTGCCCCCGTTCTCCACAATCCCAGCATTGGATGCCTCCTCCTCGCCGGGGGGTACCCCGAGCCTGTCTTCGTGCCTCCGATGCCTGATGGGAGGGGGCTTGCTCCCACTGATCCTTTATCGGTCGGGCTGAAGAATGGTTGCATAAGTACGGTGGGTCAGACTGTTGTAGTTCCCCCCACTCTTCGCTCCATCTGGGTCAGTTTCTCTTGCACGTTGACAAGGGACCGCTGCAAGTCCTGCACCACCTGGACCAGCACCTCCTGATGGTTTGGGTCCCCTCTGGTGTTGGCGCCCTGGACACGTATCACCCCAGACGCATAGCTCTCTTCTTTACTTCGGGCCACTGTTTCCGCCAGGATTTGACAAAACATAAGAGCCGGATCTGCCCGGATCCTTTCTGACAGTGCTCACCTCAAGGATGTGCTGTGCAGTCCCAGAATGAATTGCTCCCGGAATATCCGGTCTTTAGAGCCCATGCCGCCAAATCCATCCACCTCCTTTCTCTGCACCTCTGCTAACACTTCTTGCAGTGTTACTGTTGCATACTGAGAAATTCCTTCTTCTTCCCACTGCAGCCTAGAGAAAAATTTGGCGCGAAGGTGTCTGCCGCTAGCAGTCTCGCCGTAGATCTGTTTCAGGAACTTCACTAGCTCCTTCAGGGTACTGCGGGTGAGTTCTGGTTGTAGGCAGACATATCTACGGGCTTCTCCCTCAATGTCCACTTCGAGGTCTGGGCTGATGTTATAAATCTTCAGGGTGCTTTGCAGCCGGGACACTTAGTCGGACAGTGGCATATTCTTGCCGTCAAACTTTGGTAGCACACTAAATATGGTGCCCATAGGGAGTGTCCTTGCAGGGGTTCCACCAATGCCCACAGCATCTCCATTAACATTAGCATTCCCGCCATTGCTGTCTGCTGCCTCCATCTTAGTGACAGTACCCTGCTCACAGCGCCACTTGAAGCGATGGCCGGGGGACCACCATGGTGCAGGAAGACTACTGTACACAAGATGAGGTACAAACAACAAAGGGTAGATTTATTGGAAGGCAAGGAATGAAGTGAATGAGGAAGATGCAAACAGGGGTATACAATGGTAAAAGACAATTTACAAGAGTTATAAACATTATCATTCCCGTATAATAGCACGGTGCTCCAGCTATTACAGACTTAAAATATGTCTAACCAGCAAATGTAAACAATAAACAAGTGATGATGCTACTCTATGTATAACCTCCCTGGCCTTTACTAAGCAGGCCACATGGCTCCCGTGTACTGACTATTGAAGCCTACACTAGGCCCTAACAGGTGCACCCAAACAGGAACAGACTCACGGTGATGTTGGAGAATCAGCTCCAGTCCCAGGGGGGCCCCCAGCAGTCTAATATGGTAGTGCGCACGGCTTCCTGTCAGCTCTGTGAAACTTGGTCTTCTCCTTGCTTCTGGATCCTAGGGATGCTCCTGGAAACTGTAAATCCCTTTCTCTGTATCTTCGTGGATCTCTTGCAGCTATGTCAGGACACAGTTCTTCTCTCTTTCAGCTATCAGCACAAAAAGTCCTCTCTGCTGCAGCCTCAGCTCACACACGCTGCTACAGCTCCACACCTGCACTCTGCCAGACTAGTTCATCACACTGACTATTGCAGGGGAGAAACAGAACATTCCATCACGCCAGACAAGGGGGTGCAGCCTCTTAAAGTGACAGCGTTTTCCTTACTGTCCATAACAGCACCACCCTCTTACAGAACTGGGAAGGCTGGAGACCATTAGAGGCTGCTGATCGACCGCACTGTTCACTTTGCATAACAATATTACACGACCACCGACATCACTAGTACTACTGCAGTCCAGGATGTGAGGATATACTTTTTATTTTACCCGGGGCACTTTAGCATTTAGGAAGGAGTTGTCCAGTAGTGGACAACCCCTTTACCAAATTGCATTTTAATATCACCACTGAGTGTCGTTTGTTCAGGATAAGGAGTACTTGAGCTAAGATGCAGTGAGTTTACCTCCAGATCCTCGGAATCACAAGGAGAGTGCATCAGGATAACCAGAGGCATAGTTATACAGGGTCAAAGGTAATGTTCACAGTATTGACACCCCTGCAATTCTGTCAGATAATACTCAGTTTCTTCCTGAAAATGATTGCAAACACAAATTCTTTGTTATTATTATCTTCATTTAATTTGTCTTAAATGAAAAAACACAAAAGAGAATGAACCAAAAAGCAAAACATTGATCATTTCACACAAAACTCCAAAAATGGGCCAGACAAAAGTATTGGCACCCTCAGCCTAATACTTGGTTGCACAACCTTTAGCCAAAATAACTGCGACCGACCGCTTCAGGTAACCATCAATGAGTTTCTTACAATGCTCTGCTGAAATTTTAGACCATTCTTCTTTGGCAAACTGCTCCAGGTCCCTGATATTTGAAGGGTGCCTTCTCCAAACTGCCATTTTTAGATCTCTCCACAGGTGTTCTATGGGATTGGTAGTCTTCAGACTTCATAATGCCATGCACACGGTCAAGCAGTCCAGTGCCAGAGGCAGCAAAGCAACTCCAAAACATCAGGGAACCTCTGCCATGTTTGACTGTAGGAACCGTGTTCTTTTCTTTGAATGCCTCTTTTTTTCTCCTGTAAACTCTATGTTGATGCCTTTTCCCAAAAAGCTCTACTTTTGTCTCATCTGACCAGAGAACATTCTTCCAAAACGTTTTAGGCTTTTTCAGCTAAGTTTTGGCAAACTCCAGCCTGGCTTTTTAATGTCTCGGGGTAAGAAGTGGGGTCTTCCTGGGTCTCCTACCATACAGTCCATTTTCATTCAGACGCCAACGGATAGTACGGGTTGACACTGTTGTACCCTCGGACTGCAGGGCAGCTTGAACTTGTTTGGATGTTAGTCGAGGTTCTTTATCCACCATCCGCACAATCTTGCGTTGAAATCTCGTATCAATTTTTCTTTTCCGTCCACATCTAGGAAGGTTAGCCACAGTGCCATGGGCTTTAAACTTCTTGATGACACTGCGCACGGTAGACACAGGAACATTTAGGTCTTTGGAGATGGACTTGTAGCATTGAGATTGCTCATGCTTCCTCACAATTTGGTTTCTCAAGTCCTCAGACAGTTCTTTGGTCTTCTTTCTTTTCTCCATGCTCAATGTGGTACACACAAGGACACAGGACAGAGGTTGAGTCAACTTTAATCCATGTCAACTGGCTGCAAGTGTGATTTAGTTATTGCCAACACCTGTTAGGTGCCACAGGTAAGTTACAGGTGCTGCTAATTACACAAATTAGAGAAGCATCACATGATTTTTCGAACAGTGACAATACTTTTGTCCACCCTCTTTTTTATGTTTGGTGTGGAATTATATCCAATTTGGCTTTAGGACAATTCTTTTTGTGTTTTTTCATTTAAGACAAATTAAATGAAGATAATAATAACAAGGAATTTGTGTTTGCAATCATTTTCAGGAAGAAACTGAGTATTATTTGACAGAATTGCAGGGGTGTCAATACTTTTGGCCACAACTGTAATCTTCTGGTGACTGAGGTGGCCCAAAGGATCCTCTACTGTAACCGAAGTCACCAGTGCTACTATAAATGGAGATTGGTAATTAGAACGCCTATTTCCAGATTTTGCATAATGGCCCAAGAGCTTCTTTTATATGGCAAAACATTTTGGCAGACTAAGCTGTAATTAGAGGTATCGGCTGCAGTCTTGTTGGAGATCTGTGGCTGATCTGACACTGAAGCTTGGCTACTGTGGCTGTCACTGGAATTATGTGGCTGTCACCAGAGATCTACCGTATATCTGTTACTGGAGGTCTATAGTTGGCACAGAAGTTCTATGGCTGTCATTGGAGATCTGTGAATGCAATATTTCTGGAGGTTTGTGGCTATCACTGCTTTTTTTAGTTCTGTAGCTATCACTGTTTCTGGAGGTTTATTGTTATCACAGTTTCTGGAAGTCTGTTGCTATCATGGTTTTTTCAAGAGCTTTGGCTCCACTATTTCTGGAGGTCTGTTTCTATCACTGTTTCCAGAGGTCTATGGCTATCAGTGTTTCTAGAAGTCTGTGGCTCCACTGTTACTGGAGGTCTACAGCTCCTCTGTTACTGGAGGTCTGTGGCACCAATGCTAGTGGAGGTCTGAGGCTCTCACTGTTTGTAGATGTCTGTGATTCTACTGCTAATGGAGGACTGTGGCTATCACTGTTTCTAGAGGTCTGTGGCAATCACTGTTTTTAGAGGTCTGTGGATCCACTGTTACTGGAGGTCTATGGGAGGTCTGGGGCACTCACTGTTTGTAGATGTATGGGACTCTACTGCTAATGGAGGTCTGTGGCTATCACTGCTTCTGGATGCCTGTGACTATCACTGTTTCTAGAAGTGTGTGCCCACACTGTTACTGGAGGTCCGTGGCTATTACTGTTATAGCGATCTGTGGCTCTGATGTTATTGGAGGTCTGTGGCTCCACTGTTACTGGAGTTCTGTGGTTATCATGGTTTCTGGATGGTTGTGGCTCACAATTTCTGGAAGCCTGTGGCTATCACTGTTTCTAGAAGTGTGTAGCCATACTGTTACTGGAGGTCTCTGGCTATCATTGTTTCTAGAGGTCTGTGTCTCCATTGTTACTGGAGGTCTTTGGCTTTGTTTTTGGAGCACTGTGGCTATCACTGTTTCTAGAAGTGTCTGGTTCCACTGTTACTGGAGGTCTGTGGCTATCATTGTTTCTAGAGGTCTGTGGTTCCATTGTTTCTGGAGGGCCTGTTGCTCACTTTTCCTGGATATCTGTGGCTATCACTGTTTCTAGAGGTCTGTGGTTCCATTGTTTCTGGAGGGCCTGTTGCTCACTTTTCCTGGATATCTGTGGCTATCACTGTTTCTAGAGGTCTGTGGTTCCATTGTTTCTGGAGGGCCTGTAGCTCACTTTTCCTGGAGGTCTGTGGTTATCACGGTTTCTGGAGGTCTATGTCTAAAGGTACCTTCACATTAAGCGACGCTGCAGCGATAGCGACAACGATGCCGATCGCTGCAGCGTCGCTGTTTGGTCGCTGGAGAGCTGTCACACAGACCGCTCTCCAGCGACCAACGATGCCGAGGTCCCCGGGTAACCAGGGTAAACATCGGGTTACTAAGCGCAGGGCCGCGCTTAGTAACCCGATGTTTACCCTGGTTACCAGCGTAAAATGTAAAAAAACAAACAGTACATACTTACATTCGCGTCCACCGGCGTCCGCTTCCTGCACTGACTGAGCGCCGGCCCTAACAGCAGAGCGGTGACGTCACCGCTGTGCTGTACTTTCACTTTCACTTTACGGCGCTCAGTCAGTGTGGGAAGCGGACGCCGGGGGACGCGAATGTAAGTATGTACTGTTTGTTTTTTTTACATTTTACACTGGTAACCAGGGTAAAACATCGCTGGTATCGTTGCTTTTGGTGTCAAACACGACGATACACGCCGGTCTGACGACCAAATAAAGTTCTGAACTTTGTTCAACGACCAGCGATATCACAGCAGGATCCTGATCGCTGCTGCGTGTCAAACACAACGATATCGCTATCCAGGACGCTGCAACGTCATGGATCGCTAGCGATATCATTTAGTGTGAAGGTACCTTAAGAGTGATTCTGGAGGCCTCTTATCACGATTTCTGGAGGCCTGTGGCTCTCTGTTTCTGGATCCCTTTGGCTCACTGTTTCTGGAGGTCTGTGGCTTCACCCTTACTGGTAGTCTGTGACTCCACTGTTATTAGAGATCTGTGGCTATCACTGTTTCCGGCTTCAGTCATAATCTTTTTAAAAATATTGGAGGAATTTCCATTTGATAAACATTCTAGATAGTGTGTAAGCTCCGGACAGCCCGTATACCCTCTGCACACATACCTTCCCTTCTCAACTGAGGACGTCACTCCATACAGTATAAAAATATTTGAAATGGAACGTATGTCAAAAACAGAGGAGGATGATGAGAAGCCTGACATCAGAGGATGACCTCATCTAGGCTTCTGATTAAGTCACCGCTGCTCATGCGGTGCGATCTCATGCTTTAACCTCTGTCTACTGTCACACAAGTGAAAGGAAGCCCTTGTCTAGCTGCCTGTCGTCTGGGAATGTTTGGATCCAGTTTAAGCCTCTGGTTCAAGTTTCTTAGATTGTCATTGCAGAACAAGAGCTTTATATAGAATGATATTGTACAAGCTGGAATTAACTCAAAACTGTGTGAAAAATGCTGTAAATGGTTTCTGCAGTCGCTGATGTTAGTGATCGAGAGCCTCAGCACATTTACCGAGACATGCCCTTAATTCTAAAACCATACTCACCATTGCTGCAGATCCGCCACGCACCAGGCAGGACAGAGGTAAGACTTCCTTCTAAGAGCGCATAGTCTGTATGAGATCGATTATTAAGGCAAAATAGGGAAGGTAAGAATGTGTGGTCTATCTGGGGGACCCTGTTACTCTCAGTCACTCAAGGGTACATGTATCGATGCACCTACACTAGGAAAACTGCATCAAAATGTATAATGTTATTAAATGAAAAGACATGCCAAAACCTAATAATTATACAGAGATAGGAAGCCCCTCCAAAGAGATACCGATTTCTTCATGTAGTTTACAAAAAAAAACAGTTTCTTTTACAGAACATCATAATACACATTAGTGGTTGCAAAATATACACCTCCGCTGCTGCAGAACATCATACCATACAGTTAAACTGCTGCAGAACCTCATAATACACATCTTCGCTGCTGCAGAACTTCATAATACACCTCAGCTTCTGCAGCATATCATACCACACATCTCAGCTGCTGCAGAACCTCATAATACACACCTCAGCTGCTGTAGAACCTCATAATACACCTTATCTGCTCCAGAATCACATAATTCACCTCATCTGCTCCAGAACCACATAATACACCTCAGATGCTGCAGAACCTCATAATACACCTCAGCGTCTGCAGAACCTCATAATACACCTCAGCTGCTGCAGAATATCATAATACACCTTAGCCACTCCAGAACCACATAATACACCTTAGCCACTCCAGAAACACATAATACATACCTTAGTTACTGCAGAACATCATAATACTCCTCAACTTCTGCAGAATATCATATCAGCACCATAGCTTCCACAGTTTAAGAAAGGAAACCGTCGTTCCAACATAGAGTCCTTACTGAACGATAATTTGATAACAGTTTTGTACAAGGGATAGCGGATACAATTCTTATGGTCGTTTTCCTCTAAAGCATACATTCTTCTTCACTCATTTTGACTCTCATAGTTGTGGTCTACCTATGATGTCAATTACAGGCCTCTCTCATCTTTTAAGTGGGAGAACTTGCACAATTGGTGGCTAGATTAATTCATTGAGAGATGTAGTTTGTAAAATGATGTTACTTATGGGTCTTTCTGCTGTTCTGGCACCTCAAGGGCGTTGCCAATGTGACATGGCACCCGCAAACCACTCCAGCAAAATCTGAACTCCAGTATGGTGCTTCTTCCCTTCGGAGCTCTGCACTGAGCCTCAAAAGTAGTTTTTGACTACAGACAGTGCTCCTTCCCTTCCGAGCCCTGCCATGCGCCCAAACAGTAGTTTTCCCCCACGTATAGGGTATCAGAGTACTCAGGAGAAATTGCACAACAAATTTTGGAGTCTATTTTCTCCTGCAACCCTTGTGAAAATAAAAAAATGCAAGGCTAAAAGAAAATTTTTGTGGTAAAAATATGATTTTATATTTTCACGGCTCTACGTTATTGTTGTGAAGCACCTTGGGGTTCAAGGTGCTCACCAAACATCAAGATATATTCCTTGAGGGGTCAAGTTTCCAAAATGGGGTCACTCGTGGGGAGTTTGCACTATTTAAGCACATCAGGGGCTCACCAAATGCGACATGACGTCTGCTCTGGATTCCAGCCATTTTTGCATTCAAAAAATCAAACCGTGCTCCTTCCCATTCAAGCCCTTTTTCATGCACCCAAACAGTAGTTTGCCCACATATGGGATATCTGCGTACTCTCTTGTTTAAGGGCATAAGAATTAAATGTTTGACTATTCTGACATTTTCAAAAATTTTGCTAAATTTCCGATATTTTCACAAATAAACGCAAGTCATATCAAACAAATTTTCCCACTGTCATGAACTACAATATGTCACAAAAACAAATTCAGAATAAGTGGGATCCATTGAAGCATTCCAGAGTTATTACCTCATAAAGTAACACTAGTAAAAATGAGAAAATGAGGTTCGGTCATTAATGTACAAAATAGCTCTGTCCTTAAGGGATTAAATATTTTGTTAACAGGCAAAAAGTAAAAAAAGACATTGAAAAGTCAGAATTGCTGTTATTCAGTTATTACACTTCTTCCAAAAATGTAATAAATAGGTAATAAATAGGGATCAATAAAACACTGTATGTACCAAAATGGGGCCCATAAAAAAGTAAGCTGTTCGTACAAAAACAAACCTTCACTCAGCTCCATTGACTAAAAAATCATAAAGTTGCACGTCTCAATAACGGTGACACAGGCCATTTTATTTTTTTACAAAATTCAGTAGTTGTTTTTTTTACCACTGAAGTATACAAAATACCAATTTGATATCTCTCTAATTATAGTGACCTGGAGAATCATGTTACCTGGTCATTTTTAACACACAATGAAATCTGTAAAACTAAAACCTGAAAAACAATGGCGGAATTGCTTTTTTTTTTTTTTTTTTTTTTTGCACAATTTCACCTATTTGTTTTCATTTTCCTGTTTTTCAGTACATTGTATGATAAAATTAATGGTGTCATTCAAAACTACACTTTTCACTACATATAACAACCTTTTGCATGACGACGTAGACAGAAATATATAAAAGGTATAGCTTTTGTAAAAGAATGAAAAAATGAACTAGAAAAAGCAAAAGAAAAAAAAAATCATCCGGTTGTGGAAGTGATAAAGAAGCAGACTTGTCAATTCTTCATGTTAATCACATTAGTGAACGCCACAACAGATGTCGTGTTAATATGTAGTATTCAGGGGAAGCAGGCTTGTTTGTAGCTTCATTAATATAATCACACTTTATAAATTCCAAATTGGACTGAAACACACATTAAATCCTAAAGAGATGGAAGAAACCGCATTTTATGTGCTCGGCTCGGCAGCAGCCGGATACAGTTTCCTTATTCAGCTCCAAGAACAATCCGTGTTTTCCTTGTAATATTTACTGTTTGGTTTTGGCTGCGGAGGTACGGCTCCTTTATGGACCAGAAACACAAGTGCTAAGATTATATTCCAAGACCTGACACTTCATAAAATTATATATACAGACAGAATAGATACATGATAGATAGATAGATGATAGATAATAGATAAATATGAGATAGATGATAGACAGATAGATAATAGATAGATAAATAATAGATAGAAAATAGATAGATGATAGATAGATAGATAGATAGATAGATAGATAGATAGATAGATAGATAGATAGATAGATAATAGATAAATATGAGATAGATGATAGACAGATAGATAATAGATAGATAGATAAATAATAGATAGAAAATAGATAGATGATAGATAGATAGATAGATAGATAGATAGATAGATAGATAGATAGATAGATAGATAGATAGATAGTAAATAGATAGGTAGATAATTGATAGATAGATAATAGATACAAAAAAGTAGAGCAGAGCAGCACAAAAAGCAAATGAAGAGACCGGGTGCAAAATGCTCCCACGGGCAAATACAAAACCTTGAATGTAGGAATCAAAAAAACAGGAGCAGCACACCATTATTTGTGGAAAAAGAGCTATTTAATTTAGCTATAATAGCAACATTTCGGTCCAAAGAAGTGAAGCTTGACACAGGTTCACTTCTTTGGACCGAAACGTCGCTATTATAGGCTAAATAAAACAGCTCTTTTTCCACAAATAATGGTGTCCTGCTCCTGTTTTTTGGATTCCTAGATAGATAGATAGATAGATAGATAGATAGATAGATAGATAGATAGATAGATAGATAATAGATACAGGTTCCCTATTCCCCCTTTCAATTTTCCCACTTTCAATTTTTTTCTACTTTTCTCATCTGATTATTTCAACGGTAAAATCTGTATTGAGCTAAGGCAGAATTTCCCATTACAGAGAAGACAGTTCGTGCTTTCAAACTTCCATTGGGCAGGAGCTAGAGGCAGACACAGACATTCTAGGGAGGAGCAATAGGCAGACACAGACATTCTAGGGAGGAGCTAGAGGCAGACACAGACATTCTAGGGAGGAGCTAGAGGCAGACACAGACATTCTAGGGAGGAGCTAGGGGCAGACACAGACATTCTAGGGAGGAGCTACAGACAGACACAGACATTCTAGGGAGGAGCAATAGGCAGACACAGACATTCTAAGGAGGAGCTACAGACAGACACAGACATTCTAGGGAGGGGGTAGAGGCAGACACAGACATTCTAGGGAGGTGCTACAGACAGACACAGACATTCTAGGGAGGGGGTAGAGGCAGACACAGACATTCTAGGGAGGAGCAATAGGCAGACACAGACATTCTAGAGAGGAGCTAGAGGCAGACGCAGACATTCTAGGGAGGAGCTAGAGGCAGACACAGACATTCTAGGGAGGAGCTAGAGGCAGACACAGACATTCTAGGGAGGAGCTAGAGGCAGACACAGACATTCTAGGGAGGAGCAATAGGCAGACACAGACATTCTAGGGAGGAGCTACAGACAGACACAGACATTCTAGGGAGGGGGTAGAGGCAGACACAGACATTCTAGGGAGGCGCTACAGACAGACACAGACATTCTAGGGAGGGGGTAGAGGCAGACACAGACATTCTAGGGAGGAGCAATAGGCAGACACAGACATTCTAGAGAGGAGCTAGAGGCAGACGCAGACATTCTAGGGAGGAGCTAGAGGCAGACACAGACATTCTAGGGAGGAGCTAGAGGCAGACACAGACATTCTAGGGAGGAGCTAGAGGCAGGCACATACATTCTAGGGAGGGGCTAGAGGCAGACACAGACATTCTAGGGAGCAGCTAGAGGCAGACACAGACATTCTAGGGAGGGGCTAGAGGCAGACACAGACATTCTAGGGAGGAGCTAGAGGCAGGCACAGACATTCTAGGGAGCAACTAGAGGTAGACACAGACATTCTAGGGAGGAGCTAGAGACAGACACAGACATTCTAGGGAGGGGCTAGAGGCAGACAGACAATCTAGGGAGGAGCTAGTGCAGACAGACATTCTAGGGAGGAGCTAGAGGCAGACACAGACATTCTAGGGAGGCGCTACAGACAGACACAGACATTCTAGGGAGGGGCTAGAGGCAGACACAGACAATCTAGGGAGGAGCTAGAGGCAGACACAGACATTCTAGGGAGGGGCTAGAGGCAGACACAGACATTCTAGGGAGAAGCTAGAGGCAGGCACAGACATTCTAGGGAGGAGCTAGAGGCAGGCACATACATTCTAGGGAGGGGCTAAAGGCAGACACAGACATTCTAGGGAGGAGCTAGAGACAGACACAGACATTCTAGAGAGGGGCAAGAGGCAGACAGACAATCTAGGGAGGAGCTAGAGGCAGACACAGACATTCTAGGGAGGAGCTAGAGGCAGACACAGACATTCTAGGGAGGAGCTAGAGACAGACACTGACATTCTAGGGAGGGGCTAGAGGCAGACACAGACAATCTAGGGAGGAGCTAGAGGCAGACACAGACATTCTAGGGAGGGGCTAGAGGCAGACACAGACATTCTAGGGAGGAGCTAGAGGCAGACACAGACATTCTAGGCAGGAGCTAGAGACAGACACAGACATTCTAGGGAGGGGCTAGAGGCAGACAGACAATCTAGGGAGGAGCTAGAGGCAGACACAGACATTCTAGGGAGGGGCTAGAGGCAGACACAGACATTCTAGGGAGGAGCTAGAGGTAGAAACAGATATTCTAGGGAGGAGCTAGAGACAGACACAGACATTCTAGGGAGGAGCTGGAGGCAGACACAGACATTCTAGGGAGGAGCTAGAGGTAGAAACAGACAATATAGGGAGGAGCTAGAGACAGACACAGACATTCTAGGGAGGAGCTAGAGGTAGAAACAGATATTCTAGGGAGGAGCTAGAGGCCGACACAGACAATCTAGGGAGGAGGTAGAGGCAGACACAGACATTCTAGGGAGGAGCTAGAGGCCGACACAGACATTCTAGGGAGGAGCTAGAGGCCGACACAGACATTCTAGGGAGGAGCTAGAGGCTGACACAGATATTCTAGGGAGGAGCTAGAGGCCGACACAGACATTCTAGGGAGGAGCTAGAGGCAGGCACAGACATTCTAGGGAGGAGCTAGAGGCTGATACAGACATTCTAGGGAGGAGCTAGAGGCCAACACAGACATTCTAGGGAGGAGCTAGAGGCCGACACAGACATTCTAGGGAGGAGCTAGAGGCCGACACAGACATTCTAGGGAGGAGCTAGAGGCAGGCACAGACATTCTAGGGAGGAGCTAGAGACAGACACTGACATTCTAGGGAGGGGCTAGAGGCAGACACAGACAATCTAGGGAGGAGCTAGAGGCAGACACAGACATTCTAGGGAGGGGCTAGAGGCAGACACAGACATTCTAGGGAGGAGCTAGAGGCAGACACAGACATTCTAGGGAGGAGCTAGAGACAGACACAGACATTCTAGGGAGGGGCTAGAGGCAACCAGACAATCTAGGGAGGAGCTAGAGGCAGACACAGACATTCTAGGGAGGGGCTAGAGGCAGACACAGACATTCTAGGGAGGAGCTAGAGGTAGAAACAGATATTCTAGGGAGGAGCTAGAGACAGACACAGACATTCTAGGGAGGAGCTGGAGGCAGACACAGACATTCTAGGGAGGAGCTAGAGGTAGAAACAGACATTCTAGGGAGGAGCTAGAGACAGACACAGACATTCTAGGGAGGAGCTAGAGGTAGAAACAGATATTCTAGGGAGGAGCTAGAGGCCGACACAGACAATCTAGGGAGGAGGTAGAGGCAGACACAGACATTCTAGGGAGGAGCTAGAGGCCGACACAGACATTCTAGGGAGGAGCTAGAGGCCGACACAGACATTCTAGGGAGGAGCTAGAGGCCGACACAGATATTCTAGGGAGGAGCTAGAGGCCGACACAGACATTCTAGGGAGGAGCTAGAGGCAGGCACAGACATTCTAGGGAGGAGCTAGAGGCTGATACAGACATTCTAGGGAGGAGCTAGAGGCCAACACAGACATTCTAGGGAGGAGCTAGAGGCCGACACAGACATTCTAGGGAGGAGCTAGAGGCCGACACAGACATTCTAGGGAGGAGCTAGAGGCAGGCACAGACATTCTAGGGAGGAGCTAGAGGCTGATACAGACATTGTAGGGAGGAGCTAGAGGCCGACACAGACATTCTAGGGAGGAGCTAGAGGCTAACACAGACATTCTAGGGAGGAGCTAGAAGCCGACACAGACATTCTAGGGAGCTAGAGGCAGGCACAGACATTCTAGGGAGGAGCTAGAGGCTGATACAGACATTCTAGGGAGGAGCTAGAGGAACAGAAAGACATTCTAGGGAGGAGCTAGAGGCCAACACAGACATTCTAGGGAGGAGCTAGAGGCCGACACAGACATTCTAGGGAGGAGCTAGAGGCCGACACAGATATTCTAGGGAGGAGCTAGAGGCAGGCACAGACATTCTAGGGAGGAGCTAGAGGCTGATACAGACATTGTAGGGAGGAGCTAGAGGCCGACACAGACATTCTAGGGAGGAGCTAGAGGCCAACACAGACATTCTAGGGAGGAGCTAGAAGCTGACACAGACATTCTAGGGAGCTAGAGGCAGGCACAGACATTCTAGGGAGGAGCTAGAGGCTGATACAGACATTCTAGGGAGGAGCTAGAGGAACAGACAGACATTCTAGGGAGGAGCTAGAGGCCGACAGACATTCTAGGGAGGAGCTAGAGGTCGACAGACATTCTAGGGAGGAGCTAGAGGTAGAAACAGACATTCTAGGGAGGAGCTAGAGGCAGGCACAGACATTCTAGGGAGGAGCTAGAGGCAGACACAGACATTCTAGGGAGGAGCTAGAGGCCGACAGAGACATTCTAGGGAGGGGCTAGAGGCAGACACAGACATTCTAGGGAGGAGCTAGAGGCAGACACAGACATTCTAGGGAGGAGCTAGGGGAACAGACAGACGTTCTAGGGAGGAGCTAGAGGCCGACACAGACATTCTAGGGAGGAGCTAGAGGCCGACAGAGACATTCTAGGGAGGGGCTAGAGGCAGACACAGACATTCTAGGGAGGAGCTAGAGGCCAACACAGACATTCTATGGAGGAGCTAGAGGTAGACACAGACATTCTAGGGAGGAGCAAGAGGCCGACACAGACATTCTAGGGAGGAGCTAGAGGCCGACACAGACATTCTGGGGAGGAGCTAGAGGCCGACACAGACATACTAGGGAGGAGCTAGAGGCAGACATAGGCATTCTAGGGAGGAGCTAGAGGCAGACACAGACAATCTAGGGAGGAGCTAGAGGCTGATACAGACATCCTAAGGAGGAGCTAGAGGCAGACACAGACATTCTAGGGAAGAGCTAGAGGCTGACATTCTAGGGAGGAGCTAGAGGTAGAAATAGACATTCTAGGGAGGAGCTAAAGGCAGGCACAGACATTCTAGGGAGGAGCTAGAGGTCGACATTCTAGGGAGGAGCTAGAGGTAGAACCAGACATTCTAGGGAGGAGCTAGAGGTAGACATAGACATTATAGGGAGGAGCTAGAGGTAGACACAGACGTTCTAGGGAGGAGCTAGAGGTAGAATCAAACATTCTAGGGAAAAGCTAGAGGCTGACAGACATTCTAGGGAGGAGCTAGAGGCAGACACACATTCTAGGGAGGAGCTAGAGGCCGACACAGACATTCTAGGGAGGAGCTAGAGGCAGACACAGACATTCTAGGGAGGAGCTAGAGGCAGACACAGGCATTCTAGAGAGGAGCTAGAGGCAGACAGACATTCTAGGGAGGAGCTAGAGGCAGACAGACATTCTAGGGAGGAGCTAGAGGCAGACACAGACATTCTAGAGAGGAGCTAGAGGCCTACACAGACATTCTAGGGAGGAGCTAGGGGCCGACAGACATTCTGGGGAAGAGCTAGAGGCAGACACAGACATTCTAGGGCGGAGCTAGAGGCAGACACAGACATTCTAGGGATGAGCTAGAGGCAGGCACAGACATTCCAGGGAGGAGCTAGAGGCAGAGACAGACATTCTAGGGAGGAGCTAGAGGCAGACACAGACATTCTTGGGAGGAGCTAGAGGCTGACAGACATTCTAGGGAGGAGCTAGAGGCAGACACAGACATTCTAGGGAGGAGCTAGAGGCAGACACAGACATTCTAGGGAGGAGCTAGAGGCCGACAGACATTCTAGGGAGGAGATAGAGGTAGACAGACATTCTAGGGTGGAGCTAGAGGCAGACACAGACATTCTAGGGAGGAGCTAGAGGCAGGCACAGACATTCTAGGGAGGAGCTAGAGGCAGGCACAGACATTCTAGGGAGGAGCTAGAGGCAGACACAGACATTCTAGGGAGGAGCTAGAGGCAGACACAGACATTCTAGGGAGGGGCTAGAGGCAGACACAGACAATCTAGGGAGGAGCTAGAGGCAGACACAGACATTCTAGGGAGGGGCTAGAGGCAGACACAGACATTCTAGGGAGAAGCTAGAAGCAGACACAGACATTCTAGGGAGGAGCTAGAGGCAGGCACATACATTCTAGGGAGGGGCTAGAGGCAGACACAGACATTCTAGGGAGGAGCTAGAGACAGACACAGACATTCTAGAGAGGGGCTAGAGGCAGACAGACAATCTAGGGAGGAGCTAGAGGCAGACACAGACATTCTAGGGAGGAGCTAGAGGCAGACACAGACATTCTAGGGAGGAGCTAGAGACAGACACTGACATTCTAGGGAGGGGCTAGAGGCAGACACAGACAATCTAGGGAGGAGCTAGAGGCAGACACAGACATTCTAGGGAGGGGCTAGAGGCAGACACAGACATTCTAGGGAGGAGCTAGAGGCAGACACAGACATTCTAGGGAGGAGCTAGAGACAGACACAGACATTCTAGGGAGGGGCTAGAGGCAGACAGACAATCTAGGGAGTAGCTAGAGGCAGACACAGACATTCTAGGGAGGGGCTAGAGGCAGACACAGACATTCTAGGGATGAGCTAGAGGTAGAAACAGATATTCTAGGGAGGAGCTACAGACAGACAGATATTCTAGGGAGGAGCTGGAGGCAGACACAGACATTCTAGGGAGGAGCTAGAGGTAGAAACAGACATTCTAGGGAGGAGCTAGAGACAGACACAGACATTCTAGGGAGGAGCTAGAGGTAGAAACATATTCTAGGGAGGAGCTAGAGGCCGACACAGACAATCTAGGGAGGAGGTAGAGGCAGACACAGACATTCTAGGGAGGAGCTAGAGGCCGACACAGACATTCTAGGGAGGAGCTAGAGGCCAACACAGACATTCTAGGGAGGAGCTAGAGGCCGACACAGATATTCTAGGGAGGAGCTAGAGGCCGACACAGACATTCTAGGGAGGAGCTAGAGGCAGGCACAGACATTCTAGGGAGGAGCTAGAGGCTGATACAGACATTCTAGGGAGTAGCTAGAGGCCAACACAGACATTCTAGGGAGGAGCTAGAGGCCGACACAGACATTCTAGGGAGGAGCTAGAGGCCGACACAGACATTCTAGGGAGGAGCTAGAGGCAGGCACAGACATTCTAGGGAGGAGCTAGAGGCTGATACAGACATTGTAGGGAGGAGCTAGAGGCCGACACAGACATTCTAGGGAGGAGCTAGAGGCCAACACAGACATTCTAGGGAGGAGCTAGAAGCCGACACAGACATTCTAGGGAGCTAGAGGCAGGCACAGACATTCTAGGGAGGAGCTAGAGGCTGATACAGACATTCTAGGGAGGAGCTAGAGGAACAGACAGACATTCTAGGGAGGAGCTAGAGGCCAACACAGACATTCTAGGGAGGAGCTAGAGGCCGACACAGACATTCTAGGGAGGAGCTAGAGGCCGACACAGACATTCTAGGGAGGAGCTAGAGGCAGGCACAGACATTCTAGGGAGGAGCTAGAGGCTGATACAGACATTGTAGGGAGGAGCTAGAGGCCGACACAGACATTCTAGGGAGGAGCTAGAGGCCAACACAGACATTCTAGGGAGAAGCTAGAAGCTGACACAGACATTCTAGGGAGCTAGAGGCAGGCACAGACATTCTAGGGAGGAGCTAGAGGCTGATACAGACATTCTAGGGAGGAGCTAGAGGAACAGACAGACATTCTAGGGAGGAGCTAGAGGCCGACAGACATTCTAGGGAGGAGCTAGAGGCCTACAGACATTCTAGGGAGGAGCTAGAGGTAGAAACAGACATTCTAGGGAGGAGCTAGAGGCAGGCACAGACATTCTAGGGAGGAGCTAGAGGCAGACACAGACATTCTAGGGAGGAGCTAGAGGCCGACAGACATTCTAGGGAGGAGCTAGGGGAACAGACACGTTCTAGGGAGGAGCTAGAGGCCGACACAGACATTCTAGGGAGGAGCTAGAGGCCGACAGAGACATTCTAGGGAGGGGCTAGAGGCAGACACAGACATTCTAGGGAGGAACTAGAGGCCAACACAGACATTCTATGGAGGAGCTAGAGGTAGACACAGACATTCTAGGGAGGAGCAAGAGGCCGACACAGACATTCTAGGGAGGAGCTAGAGGCCGACACAGACATTCTGGGGAGGAGCTAGAGGCCGACACAGACATACTAGGGAGGAGCTAGAGGCAGACATAGGCATTCTAGGGAGGAGCTAGAGGCAGACACAGACAATCTAGGGAGGAGCTAGAGGCTGATACAGACATCCTAAGGAGGAGCTAGAGGCAGACACAGACATTCTAGGGAAGAGCTAGAGGCTGACATTCTAGGGAGGAGCTAGAGGTAGAAATAGACATTCTAGGGAGGAGCTAAAGGCAGGCACAGACATTCTAGGGAGGAGCTAGAGGTCGACATTCTAGGGAGGAGCTAGAGGTAGACATAGACATTATAGGGAGGAGCTAGAGGTAGACACAGACGTTCTAGGGAGGAGCTAGAGGTAGAAACAAACATTCTAGGGAAAAGCTAGAGGGTGACAGACATTCTAGGGAGGAGCTAGAGGCAGACACACATTCTAGGGAGGAGCTAGAGGCCGACACAGACATTCTAGGGAGGAGCTAGAGGCAGACACAGACATTCTAGGGAGGAGCTAGAGGCAGACACAGGCATTCTAGGGAGGAGCTAGAGGCAGACAGACATTCTAGGGAGGAGCTAGAGGCAGACAGACATTCTAGGGAGGAGCTAGAGGCAGACACAGACATTCTAGAGAGGAGCTAGAGGCCGACACAGACATTCTAGGGAGGAGCTAGAGGCGGACACAGACATTCTAGGGATGAGCTAGAGGCAGGCACAGACATTCCAGGGAGGAGCTAGAGGCAGAGACAGACATTCTAGGGAGGAGCTAGAGGCAGACACAGACATTCTTGGGAGGAGCTAGAGGCTGACAGACATTCTAGGGAGGAGCTAGAGGCAGACACAGACATTCTAGGGAGGAGCTAGAGGCAGACACAGACATTCTAGGGAGGAGCTAGAGGCCGACAGACATTCTAGGGAGGAGATAGAGGTAGACAGACATTCTAGGGTGGAGCTAGAGGCAGACACAGACATTCTAGGGAGGAGCTAGAGGCAGGCACAGACATTCTAGGGAGGAGCTAGAGGCAGGCACAGACATTCTAGGGAGGAGCTAGAGGCAGACACAGACATTCTAGGGAGGAGCTAGAGGCAGACACAGACATTCTAGGGAGGGGCTAGCGGCAGACACAGACATTCTAGGGAGGGGCTAAAGGCAGACACAGACATTCTAGGGAAGAGTTAGAAGCAGACACAGACATTCTAAGGAGGCGCTAGAGGCAGACAGAGATATTATGAGGAGGAGCTAGAGGCAGTCACAGACATTCTAGGGAGGAGCTAGTGGCTGACTCAGACATTCTAAGGAGGAGCTAGAGGCAGACACAGATATTATGGGGAGGAGCTAGAGGCAGACACAGATATTCTTGGGAGGAACTAGAGGCAGAGACAGACATTCTGGGGAGGAGTTAGAAGCAGACAGACATTCTGAGGAGCTAGAGGCAGACACAGATATGAGGAGGAGCTAGAGTCAGACACAGACATTCTAGGGAGGAGCTAGAGGCAGAGAAAGACATTCTGGGGAGGAGCTAGAGGCAGACACAGACATTCTGGGGAGGAGCTAGAGGCAGAGAAAGGCATTCTAGGGAGGAGCTAGGGGCTGACACAGACATTCTAGGGAGAAGCTAGAGGCAGACACAGACATTCTGGGAATGTACTAGAGGCAGACACAGACATTCTAGGGAGGAGCTAGAGGCAGACACAGGCATGCTAGGGAGAAGCTAGAGGCAGGTACAGACATTTTGGGAAGGAACTAGAAGCTGACACAGACATTCTGGGGAGAAGCTAGAGGTAAACACAGACATTCTGAGGAGTTAGAGCCAGACACAGACATTCTAGGAAGGATCTAGAGGCAGACACAGACATTGTAGGGAGGAGCTAGAGGCCGACACAGACATTCTGGGGAGGAGCTAGAGGCAGACACAGACATTCTGGGGAGGAGCTAGAGGCAGAGACAGGCATTCTAGGGAGGAGCTAGAAGCAGACACAGACATTCTAGGGAGAAGCTAGAGGCAGACACAGACATTCTGGGAATGTACTAGAGGCAGACACAGACATTCTCGGGAGGAGCTAGAAGCAGACACAGGCATGCTAGTGAGAAGCTAGAGGCAGGTACAGACATTTTGGGAAGGAACTAGAAGCTGACACAGACATTCTGGGGAGAAGCTAGAGGTAAACACAGACATTCTGAGGAGTTAGAGCCAGACACAGACATTCTAGGAAGGATCTAGAGGCAGACACAGACATTCTAGTGAGAAGCTAGAGGCAGACACAGACATTCTGGGGAGGAGCTAGAGGCAGACATAGATATTCTAGGGAGGACCTAGAGGCAGACACAGATATTCTAGGGAGGAGCTAGAGGCTGACACAGACATTCTAGGGAGGAGCTAGAGGCAGACACAGACATTCTAGGGAGGAGCTAGAGGCATACACAGACATTCTGGGGAGGAGGAGCTGGAGGCAGACACAGACATTCTGCTGCAAGTTCTCCTGAAACTACAATTACAGTTTTCCATATAACTTTATCAGAACCAACTGACATCTCTTTTCTCAGTAATAGGAAAATCTCTATTCATTGAAAACAGATTTTACCCATGAATTCATAATTTTGAGAGTGATGTATCAGTCCAGGAGGAGAAAGAACCAGATTTATCTGATAAGATATATCACAAATTTGCTTATTTTCATGTGCTCTTTTGTTTCATGAAATCAAAATTAAAACAACTGTTGCTGTTTAAAGAGTTGTTCCCGCAATTGAAAGTTATCTCTTATTCGTAGGCAGTGTATAACATACTGATCACTGGGACCCTGAGCGATCCAGTTAATGGGGCTCTGCAGAACCCCAAACTGAATAAAGTTAAAGGGTCCATGCCTAACCACTGCTCCATTCTCGTGATCACTGGGGGTCCCTGTAGTCAGACCCAAAGTGATCAGTAAGTTATCCCCTATCCTACAGGAATAATGTGAATTAACTGCAGTCAACATAAATTGATTGACAGCATAAAAGGTTAGAACTACCCTAAGCGACAGACCACCCTATAGCTACTGAGTACTAGGAGTGAGGGGTCTCTCTATTTGATGTCTTCTGCTCTGCTATTAGGAGGCTAGGACCTGTGCAGGACTACCTTCCTTTTTAGCAAATAAGACAAAAAATTATATCAAGGGTTATAGATGTCAAAACCAAAAGTCACTCTCCATACACTCTCCATAAGGAGAAACGTTACCTCTTAGACCCCTGTCCAGAGCCTCTCAGCTAGCCAAATCAGTTCTCATGCTTCGCACTGACGAGGGCCAACAGCCCGAAACACCGGGTCTGCGAATTGAGATACTGATTTGGCTTTTATCCTAAGTCATATTGCACGACTCGTTAAAGGGTTGATTGTGACTTGTAGGATCGCTACTTCCAACAGGTGGCGCTATAGAGTTAAGTCCTCTTTCTCTCAGAAGAGGCAATTTGCATATAAAACCAAAAGTCAAAATTTGATGCCATTTTGATCTTTATGATGGAGCCTGATTTTTTTTTCTTTTACGCTATTTGCAAGTGTATGAAAAACCAAGGTGGTTTTTATAGGACCCCTCCAGGAGGGGTCACTGCGTAAGACCTTATGCAGAATATTGCTAATCTATGTGCGTCCCACGTCACGTCTCCACCACCTGCATATGTGACTGCTCTTCTGATCCCAAACTTACAAGGAAGTTACGCTCCAGCTTTTTCTCTTTTACAGAATATGCACACGGTGCTTCGAAATCCGCCCTGGCAGCTAAAGGCTGATGTCAGGGACTGATTATGAAAGTCTTGTCAGAGGGAATTGAAAATGTTGCATCAGCCCAGGTTAAAGCCAAGATATAGAGGTGCGCCTGGTGCCAATGTAAACAATGAGGCAGACGGCTCTTACATGGCATGTTTAAAGAGGTTGAGAATGACTAATGATTATACCGTATTTAATCTTTCACAAGGGGAGAATGTATAGAGGTAACATCTGATAATTCTGTATGACTCAAGGTCATGTATTAAAAAGACAAAAAAATTATTCAAGTCAACATGATGCCGGGAAGAACAATGATCTAACCAAATGCCTTGGCCAATATTTACAGTAGTCAGTATATATCTTACTTTACCGTACGTTAATGCCCTGGAATAAAATAAATACAGTAAACATTTATTTACAAAAGCAAATTTCCTGCTTGTATTTGGAGCGCCGATGGATTATAGAATAAGTCAATCGGCGCTCGGAACTTTTACATGGGCCGATGCAAACTGTATGGGGGCAAACGGATTAGTCAGTGGCGTACCTTGACGTGGATGGGTCCTAATGCACAGTCCCTAACAGGGCCCCTAATAATTAAGAATCTTTAATAATATTGGTCTTCTCATATGAGCCAAAGGGACCTTAGGCTATGTTCACATGTCCAGAAATCATCTGTTAGAACAGATCCAGCTGCAATCCGTTGTCAAAAAAGTTGAGCAGACAAATCTTTTTTGTCCTTTTTTTTAAAAACTGAACAGCGGGATCCGTTTTTTTTTAACATTGAAGTTTATACAAAACGGGTCCAATAAATAGCCTTCCATTTTCTTCCATTTGAAACAGCAAAATATGGATCCTTTTTGAGTAAAACTGATTACTATTTAATGGATCTGTTTTCCATAGACGTAAATGTTAAAAAACGGATCCCACTGAAGTCAGTTTTTTTTAAAAAGGGCCAGAAAATTGTGTCTGGGCAACTTTTTTGACAACGGATTGCTGGTGGATCTGTTCTAACGGATGATTACTGGACATGTGAACGTAGCCTTAGCTCTAGAGGATGTGTGGCATCCAATTTATTTACGCCCCTGATGATTGCTCGCTCCCTGTATGTATGAGGGCTATCCTGTGACACTGATTACTTTTAGGCTGAATAACAGGTGTGATCTACTGCCAAACAAGCCATTGATCACCTCCTGCCCCTACTGATCCTGGCATCTACCGATCTGGTCAACGTTTCCCTTATGTTTATGGTTAACGTTGCTGCATTTTTAATTTTTTTACTTTTTTATTTTTTTTTGGATGGGAGGCATTTATTACTTTATTAACTTTATCACTTTTTCATGCTCTTTTGCTTCAGTATATCTGCAGTCTTTTCATTGGTGTTTAATTAATCTGCACTTTATAATCCCTCTGCTCTTGTAATCAAAGATCAAACCTCCACGAGCTGATTCCCTGGTGGGCGTGTGCTGATAGTAGCCAATCTGATGTGGCCGAGCTGCAGTGGGTGGGGAGGAAGCAGCAGCCTGAGCCAATGATGAGTCAGGGGGCGTGTCTGAAACTACCGTAGACTACCTGTAGTCACTGTAGCTATGTTGTAGTCAACGTCCTAATGGAGATAAGCTAAAATGGTGTCAAGTAGCAAAATTAAAGAAAAATAAACTTTCAGTACAAGCCTGGTGGTGAGGATTCAAGTGCCAGTCAATTCTCATTTTTGGCTGAAGGAACATTTTAACTTATTTGCTCCATAATTTAATTTTTCTTTGATATATTTGTAAGACTGTGTCCTTAAGAAATTACTAAATATTAATTAACCAGCACTTGTGAGGTTTTCATAGTCTTTTTGACCCCTGTTATGTGATGCAACATTTTCTTATCTTGCACATGTAACCTGATCAAACATTACCCCATCCTGATAAAACATTGATTAAATAAAATGTCGTTGGAATTAACCTAAATAAAATTGAAAAGTCATTAATTTCCCTCAGTGCCATAGAATAAAGTGTTTCTGGAATCACTACATCACTAATGAAGAATCGCAGGTCGGACTGCTGGAAGCCCCACTAATTCTAAGAATGGGGTCCCTATATCTACTGTGTGAATGGAGTGATAGTGTGCTTGTGTGAGCACCGCTCCATTCACTATCTATGAGGCAGTTAGCCCAAAGTTGGTAACTCTCATAGGATATCTGAGAGGTTCCCAGAAAAATGTAAGACCTCCTGGACTCAGGGAAGGTTTGGCAAATCTCCAGGGCACAGCGAAAGGCCCCCGAACCCTTCTAGGAACCACTTCTTCTGGACCATTTCCAGATGGAGCTCTGGCATCCCATTACACATTTAGAGAATGGGGCATAAAGTTAGGGTGGAGGGGATTCTAAGAGGAAACTTGTCTAGGGGCAACAGAGTCCCAAAACAGCTGATGTAAAATCTGGCAAGTATGAGATATCCGAGCAGTGTACTATTTTGCTTAGGTGATGGGGTCTGATTAACTCCATCTGATAAACACAGAGCATCCACACAAATACCTCTCAGTGCCTGCTATTACCTGTACAGCTACATTGTAACAAATCTGCAGCTGTAAGCAGGGGTATACCAGGAGAAGTGCAAATTTTGTATGTGACAATAGGGCTTGAACAGTAACTCTATGTGACTGCAGACTATAGTGCACATTGTACACTGTAAGGATTTTCCAGTTCCGGGTCCGAGAGCGCAAGTATGTGATTTTCATACATCAAGTCATGTACCGACTAGACTGTATCCAGCTTCGCTCAATGCAAGTCACGTCTTGTCGGAATGTGGCCGGGAGGATACATATCGCATACTTGCACTCACATGACCGCCCACTCCCGGTATGGGGAATCCTCACAGCATGCAGTGCTCACGATGTGAGGATTCACAAGTCTGCAGTCACATAAAGTGACTGCAGACTTGTAGCCTAAGGCAGGACAAGCCCTTCAAATGTAATATTTCTCATATACAGTGGTATATATAGGTCCCAAATAAAAAAATCAGCGTCACCCTATAGTGCTGTGATTCTCCCCCTGCACCACAAAGGTGTTTATTTGTCCCTTATCTCCTATCTTTGGTTCTTAGATCAATTCTCTACCTCTGTTCTTACTAACAAATATCAAGAAGATGCGATTAACCGGGACCTTTAATTTATATTTATGCTCTGCAATGTTCAATAAATGTGTACTTATAGTATTTAGAGATTTGGAAATGACGGCTAAGTTTAGCTTGAGGTTGGACATGCAGCTATAATGGGCCTGCGTAACATCTACTGGTTGCTATCTAATCAAAGCATGGAAGGGCGCCAGCATCTCCCGCTCCGATGTGTATAATCTGACACATAGAAACACTCAGTTAGCGGATAGTAGTGAGGAAACCGAATGGCAGCAATGAAAGACATGCCTACCCTGGTGATGATGTAGTGGAATGATCTGCAGGCCGCCGGCGTAGCACTGCCGTCTCTGTAAGGGCTCCTCGGAGGGTTAGGATGCAAGTTACTAGTTTTTGCATATACAGTGTTTGCAGATACTTCGCAAATTAAAAATAACCAATATACTCCAAAAAATCTTAGTTTTTATCTAAATAAAGCCAAAATTATCTGATTATTCATTTCTTATTGAGCTTGCTGCACAATTGGAACCTAGGAAGGTCTTTCTGGAGGAGACTGTGGATAAAAGAATATTATCATATGTTTAAATAATACCGATATATTAAAGAGGAACTCTGGGAATGCTCTTTTCTTTTGTCTCTGTTTGTAAAAGTAGATAAGTAACAGGTAGTGCGGGTAAATCCCTAATATGCGCCTGGAAGTGTATAGGGAATCGGCCATTGCACTGACCCAGCTCAGTATTCCTTACCCAGTGCTAGTCCTCTGTTGGATTGACCGCTTTACGCCACTCCATCTGATGCTTGGCACTGTCCTTAATGATGTAAGCCCTGCATCAGTGGCGTAACTAGAGCCTGATGTGCCCTGGAACAAAATTTGGACCTGGGCCCCAGGATGCATGTTGGTCAGATGTATGGGCCTTTGTAGCATTCTAGATCCTATAAAGACATACCTGTTTGCGCCACATGTAATAATGCCCCCCATCCTGTAATAATGTCACTGATCCTGGCCCCATCTTGTAACAATGTCCACATCCTGGTATTACATCCCCCATCCTGGGCTCCTTCCTGGTATAATGTCTCCCATCCTGAGCCCCTTTCAATAATAATGTCCCCCATTCTGGGTTCCTTCCAGTAATAATGCCTCTCATTCTGGGTTCCTTCCTGGTGTAATGTCCTCAATCCTGAGCACCTTACTGGTAGTATGTTGGCACTTCCAATAAAAATGTCCCCATCCTGGTATAATGTCCCCCATTCTGTGCCACTTCCTCGTATAATGTTCCCCCTCGTCCTGAGCTCCTTCCAGTAATAATGTCCCCCATCCTGGTCCCCTTCCTGGTATAATGTTCCCCATTCTGGGGCCCTTCCTAGTATAATGTTCCCCCCTTTCTGAGCTCCTTCCAGTAATATTGTCCCCCATTCTGGCCCTCTTTCTTGTGTAATGTCCCCCATCCGGAGCAAATTCCTGTAATAATGTCCCCCCATCCTGGGCTTCTTCTTAGTATAACGTACCCCATCTGGGCCTCTTCCAGATAAAATGTCCCCATCCTGAGCTCTTTTCTGGTATAACGTCCCCCATCCTGGGTTCCTTCCTGGTTTAATATCCCACATCTGGTCATCTTCTGGATATAACGTCCCCATTCTGAGCCCATTTCTGGTATAATGTCCACCATCCTGGGCCCCTTTCTGGTAAAATGTCTCCCATCTGGGCCTCTTCCGGATATAATGTCCCCCATCCTGGGCCCCTTCCTGGTATAATGTATCTCATGTTGGGCCCCTTCTTGGTATAATGTCCTCCATCCTCCCGCTGTTACAAAAAAAACAACTTCTCATCCTTATCTGTTCCCACGACACTCAGCATCCTGTTATGTAGCCGGTGCTGACTTCAGTGTGCCGGCCATGGGGAGTGCATGATGTCACTGCTATGTGCGATCCCTGACAAGAACGCCGATGTAAGCTACCAGCCTCTGATTGGCCATGTATTGCAGTGCATGGAGCTGGAGAGTCTCTACACCACAATACATTTCATTTTTCACGCACATACAGACAAAACAGGTGTTGGCGATAGTGGGCCCACCTCCCGCATGGGCCAACTTCTTGTTGCACCCTCTTTGACACTAATCTTTACGGCCCTGACTTGCATGCGCCTGCCCTGCTATGAAGCTTCTCTGCTGATGTTAACAGCAGAGGAGATTTGGACTCTTGCAGTTACGGAGTCAGTGACTGAGTTGCTGCGGTTCCTTCCACTTCTGAATAATATCACTAGCAGGTGATGGGGGAATATTTAGGAAGGAAGACTTGTCAAGTTGTCATGAATGGTCTAGGGCTCTTATTACTTTATCACCAGCCATTCCATTAAAGGCAGATTTTATTTCGAGGGGCTCGATTTTGTACCCTGGGGTCAATGGGACTGAATGATAAATCTAACCTTGGTGATTATTTAAATTATACATATATTTGCTAGACAATGCAGCTTTAAACCGGTCTTTTTCGACTTTACCGTTAACCGTTTTCCTCCAATGTGAAAATTTTAGAACCATTCACTATATTTAGGTAAATCATTTACATTTAGAAATCCCCCAATATACAATAGATACTTTGTTCTCCATGGAAGTAGACTACAATGTGCATGTCCTAACATACAAATGCGATCACCTCTCTAAGGACGGAGATTAAGACCTGGCTTCCCACTAATTTTCCCACACGTTTTCTTTTACTATCAAAATCATTTAGAAATCCCCTCTGCTATAGGACAAGCTTATGTTTTCTACATCATCTTCCATCTTAACACTGTGTAGGCAGAGGACAATAATGAAAATATCAGGGAGAGGCTAAAATCAAGACAAAAGAAATGACATGACAAAAACCGCACAGTTGTTATTTATATTATGTATTCTTATTAATGCATACATAGTAATTAATAAATACATTGGCAAACTTAAAACGATTTGTTTGGTTAGATTACAAATATTACATATATTTATATTTCCCATATTAGGACTTTTTTTATTTATTTTTGTGAACAAAGTAGTATAAATTTATCCTAAAATTATTATTTTTTAAAGATTTGCACCCATTTGTGCTAACCCACATAAGGTATAAGCATGGCATGCCAGAACTCTTAGTTAAAGTCCAGGTGCTAAAATGAAGACCCATTAACACTAAACCAAGTGCTTGGCCCCTTTGGATGTGATTGTCTCTACTTTCATGAGAACATATTGCAATACTAATCTATGTAACTTAAAAATAACACTCATTGACGAGACCAAACCAATAAAAGGTCCAACGAAACCACTCAAGGATCAACCCAATAGCTATAGAACAAGTATAATCCAATTCACAGAATCCACTCAAAGTTTCAGCCAAATCGCTCGTGTATTCCACCAATCTCCTTACAGATTCAGGTCATCATACCTGTCACGACTCTATTGTCGGGTGTCTCCTTTCCTGTCCCCAAACCTATGGGCGCCCTAGCTCACCCGGCTACCTGGATTACTTTTGGTGAAGATGCCAGGGCTGCGTACCTTGCCTAAGCTCCTGAATCTGCCCTCAGTCTGTACATTTCCCCTACCCAGGGAAGAGGGGAGTAGTAGTGCACCGTAATACACCAACCAGACTAATATGGTAATTCGAACAGGGGTAACAAAAAATACCAAACATACAAATATACTCAAACATATAACAGAGTAATGCACCAGGGAGTGGAGGATGGGGTTAAACCAAAGTAGGAGAAGAAAAGGGAATTATCACAATATCAAAATTTACCAGTAGTCACACATAAATCCACCAAACGCCTTCACCAATAATAACCAACAACCTCCAGCTATGCAGCATAAGCTAACTCTGACAATGAGTGCTAGCCAGGACCCAGATTATGTAAGAGATGGGAGTGGCTAACAGTGCACAGCTGAGAGCCTTAACGCTCCAGGAGCTCTCAACAGAGCAGATTAACCCTTGTACTGCCAAAATAAATTTACATCGTTTAATATGAAGGTGAAGTGCTTCTAACTAGTGCAGGAGTAGAAGAAATCAGATGCTGCAGTCTTCTGGCTCCTCTCTGTCACAGTAAACCCATGACAATACCATTTAGAAATAAAACCAAGCACGAGCGGACACAGACAGAAGAGGGCCCTTGTGCAAGAATAATAAATGGGCCTTTTGCAGTCCAACTTACTTACTTATTAAATGGCCTTCAGCTCGATCTCAAGCCATGGTGACTTAATGAATGAACGATCTGTATTAAGATCAATCTTGTGCAAGACTAGACAGGTCCACCAGGGTCTTCTCTGCCGTTATCTTTATAGTATCAAGCCATCGGGTTGCTGGTCTTCCTCTTTGCCTTGTTCCTTCTATTCTTCCAACCACGATGTCCTTGTCCAGTATGTACAGTATGATGTGTCCAAAGTAGGCAAGTCGTAGCTTGGTGATCCATGCAGTACAATACCTCATCATAATGCACCATACCTCCTGCTTTGAAGGTGGAAGTGGCCTCCTTATCTCTTGCACCCCTGTGTGACTGCACATGTTGCACTAATGGTATGTCTGCCCCTGAACCCAAACATGTACTGCTTAACATGCTCAAACAACCAATAGAACCAAGCACTAATCAACCAAACCACTAAAACATAACTTTAAAAATGTATAGGACTATTAGAAGTTCCATAAAATCCAAATGATTCCACCAAACCACTAGGAAATCAATGGAAACTACTCACAACTCCAACCAAAGCACTTGCACATCTTATCTAAGCCCACATAGGTCCAGTTCATCTTACCAAGCATTCTGTGGGCACTTAGGATTTATCAAAGCTCTTTCTCCTGAATTCTTGGTGTAAAAAACTTTGAATAGTTGAGGGCCCACATCTAGATGATTTCACCCCACTTGCTACTGACTGATACTCATGGATGAAGCTACAAGGGGGCTGGTGGAGCATAAGCTCTGGTTCTTGGTGCCTGGGTCAACAACAAATGCCGCTCTTCTTGTGTCTGAGTCCTCAAATTAACGACCTAGGTGACAAAGTAAATTGTTTCCTCAGGCAAAGGAAAGCCTACCTACAACCGTGCAGGAAGGCCCTATACAGGGAAACTGGAATGTTAGAAGGAAAGGGGATGGGAATTGGCCTAAGGGTGGTAGAAAAGAAATAAACACTCACCCTTCTATCACTGGTGGCAAAACCGACCCACCGTAATTGAATGAAGTTAGCCGTCTACTATGGGTCCGCTCATTTCTATGCATGCCACACTGAATCAACCCAGGAAAATCTTTTTCATGAATTCGGTAAAGACATACAATTTGTTTTTCGTGTAGAAGATATTGAATGCTTATTGTCCACAGTGTGCGGACAAAGGCAGAACTGAGGTCATTTTATGCCTAATTAATACAGTATAATATATAATCTGTAGTAAGGGAAAAAAACCACTTTTAACATGTCAGTCAATGCAGTTTTTTACTTTCAGCTGTGGATCATTAGTTTAAGAAATAAGGTTTTGATGAGCCGGGGCAGGTCAGTGAGGTCATGGCCCAGGCCGGCACACAGTGTACTGGATAACAGCTGCCTTCATTTACTATATGGTGAGGTCACCACCTGAGGTCGCGCATGTGTTTCTGCAAACTTTCAATCAACCGCGGAAAATAACATTACAGTCATACAATGAAAATGTTGTATTCTCTAAATAGAATTGGACTTAAAAGCCAAAAACATATTTGTAAATGAAGTGGATTTTATAGCGGGTGGCAGGGGAGAGATATTTTCCCCACTCAGGACCCTCACTTATTAGAAATTGCACAGAGGCAATGATAGAAAGTAAACCTGGCTCATAAACGCATTAGATTAATCCGCATAGCCAGCATGTAATACCTCATTTCCCCTGTAGTGGCCACTGTAGGGAATGTGTACAGCTGGCTGTAGATTCTACTGATATTCTTGATTAGATTTTGAATCCAAATTGTCCAATTGATCGCCTGTCGGTGTCCCCCAGACAATTCAATGATGGCAAGCGGAGATATTAAAAATGAATGAATAAATGTACTTTATTTACATGAAGCTAGACTACCCCTTTAATGCAGTTATGCTTGTGATTAGCTTAAAGAAGTCCTCCTCCCACCCAGGTTTTTATTTTCTTACCATATTGCAATCATCATATCATATAGCACTGTGTACTTACAATTGCTCATTTTTCCTTTCTACCCAGTAAATTCTTCTCTTTTATCTACTCTATATAGAAAAAAAGGAAGTCTATTTTCTTTGCATAAATCATTTCCCTCTTCAACTCCTGAACCAGCTCCCCCACCCACCTTTCTAGTGACTCAAGCAAAAAAAAATTGACCTCCTATTTCTACATAGAGTTTAGAAGGATGCAGCTAGTCAGTTTTCAAGTGATGTCATAGACCTAATGGAAGAGAGAAGGATGATCTGGGTAGAAAGGCAAAATGAGCAATTGTAAGTACACAGTGCTGTATAATATGATGACTGCAATATATTAAGAAAATAAAAACTCTGATAGGAGGAGAGGGCGAGGACAAGGAGGAAGAGGAGGAGGAGGAGGAGGAGGAAGAGGAGAACTTTACAGAGAAACAGTGCCCCAAGTGGAAAGAATTATGTGTGGAATACAAGGTTTCATTGAAACAATTATTTAAAAAACCTTGTTTAAAAACGCATAATAAACTTCAAATACATCTTGTACACAACCTTGTGTGCCCACATTCCAGTGCTTTCAGCAAAATAAAACTCATTATCATAAATTCAATATAAGCAATAGTGAATTTCCCATCGATACCAAATTGAAGCATCTTAAAGGACTTTCTTAAAGTGTCCGTTGGTATTAATGGGAGCAATAGAACCTTGTTTTAACAGAGGTTCCAACACCAGTGTGAACCTAGCCTTATTGCTATGCCCATCTCATCTCCCATGATGCACTGCATTCTGGTAAGAGACGACAGCAGAATGTATGAAAGTATGTGTGCACACATGAGGTCACATGCCAACCAAACGTAAGTGTATTGAGCAAGACTGGAAACAGTCTAGTCGGAATGTGGCCGGGATTATGCAAATCGTACCTTTGTGGTCACATGACTTCACCGCTGCACGTGGTTTCTGTTACTGTCAGCAGCGCTGATGTCGCTTCGACAGCACTGTAGCCAATAGCTGAGCTCAGCATCTCTGCCTAAGTCGACAGCACGAGCCACTGATAGCGGCTCGTAGGTGCGACAGACGGTAATAGGCACCAGGAGACTCAGCACTGGACCTTGAAAGGCTGAGTAATGCCCAGCTTGTGTTTTTAAAACAACCTCCAGACAAGGGTCTGGCATTTTCCGGATCCAGAACACCCTTTTAAACCCAATCATAGACAGTATGCGTTAAGCTTCTTAGCTCCCCTAGTGGTCGCAGCAGGTAGACAGAATTGCATTATTTGACTATCATTGCAGGACATTTGGAGCTCGGTATAAGAAAAATAGAAATCAAATTGCTAAATCGATATAAAGAATTTAATCAGAACGGAATGTTGGAAGTAAAAAATACCTAAAATGGACCTAAAATGTAAATTCGCTTTAAACCATGAGATGTGTAGCAAAAAAATACGATATGGAAAAAATGTAACTAAAATATAAACATAGTTGTAATTGGGGCATGAACAGGTTAATGGATGTAAGTTCCATGGCTGGTCTGGCTCTGTGTGTATCTAGAGATTAACCAGTATATAAGCAAACAGCAGCCTTTATCAGCAGCACAGAGCCTTGTCTCTCCTACCTCTGACTCCCCTGTCCCCAGAGTGGGCAAAAAACAAATATTAGTAACCTAGAGCAAGTGGGTGACTTCTGAAAGTGTGAATAGAGGACCTGGGCTTGGAATTTCCTGTTAGATTGTCAGCCTCCTCCAGCTCAAATTCCTAATTTTTTTTTACAGACACCCCAGCGTTCCATTTTATAATGTGATGGGCGCTGGAATTTTTGGATTGATTAAAAATAAAAAAAATAAAAAAAAGAATGAGCGTGAAGGGATTAGAAGAGTCGTACTCGTTGGTGTTTAAGCCATGAATATTATACATTATGCACTGCAGACACCTAAGGGTTAACAGTTGGCCGATTAACGGGGTGAACTGCGTCCTCCGAATTGGAACAGTACGGCTTTATTTTGAAGCAGATGTTCATAACTTCGGGGATACAAATAGTTTTGGTAAATAGCAGGTACAGTTAATGAGTAACATGACCTGTCGACAATCCGCGAGCCATTGCAAGCATTAGCGAGCAGATCACATGATTAGGAAGGAATAACTTGCATAATGTTTTTCCTTTTTTTTTCTTTTTAATTGAGAAAGAGAGAGAGAGAGTCTGCATTCCATAGAAAATCTGCACTAATTGTCCTAATGGACTTGGTTTGAAAGGTTTTAAAGAGAATTTAACGGGTTGCTGGTAACAGGAATGTCTTATCCTTAAAGAAGTCTGAAGAAGATAATCATTGTCCATGTGCCCTATGATAACCCACATTCATTTGTAGGATCTATGATGATCACTGTGACAACCCCAGATCAAATGCCCTAGGATGACCCATGTCCATATACCGCGACATCCTCTGTCCATATCCCCTCTGACAACCCTTTTCCAAGTGCCCTTAAATAACCCCTGTTCATCTGCTCTATGACAACGCCTGTCAATCTGCCCACTGACAACCCCTGTCCATATGGAGCGCCCCCAGACGCAGGGCCGCGGGGTACTCGGTCCTCTCTGTCTCAGTTCTGGGGTTGTCACGGTGGCTAGACCCGGTCCGTGACCCTGCTAAGGGGCGTCCAGTGAAAGGTGTAGGTGATGCGTGGTGCAAGTCACGATGAATAACGAGGACACAGGGTTGCAGTCTCTTTACCTCTTTACTGAAGGCTTTGGGATCCGCTATCCAGAGTACTGTTAACAGGGCTGGCTGAGACCGGCCGGTCCGAAGGCACATCCAGAGCTCCCTTTGCAGGTGGAAATCAGTGTCTACCTTCTAGCGCCTGGGTGTTGTAGTACTTCCCTGCTGAGCACCACGGGATAGTCCTCACAACTGTCGTGTATGTTTCTGTTCTTTCTCTCTCTCTCTTCGTCCCCCAGATGATATGGCTAGGACGCACCCGTATGACGGGGTAAGCCTGGAGCTATTTTATAGGGACCCTAGGGACGCCCCTCTCCCACAGTTTGCCTCCGTTGTCTTCGTTAGGTGTAATGGTGAGACAGCCAACCTATAGTTAACTGCCCGGCCGTAGTTTAAAGTAATGCGTGGAGTCTCTTACTTTCTCGGCGTTCCGACCACCGGCTACGCGCCTCAGAAGGATGTTGCTATTCTTGAGGCACGACTCCTTCTGATATTATCTCCTTTTTGCTGTATTCCCGTTTCTCACTCTTCACAATAAACCTCCCTTCTTGTCCTTTCTTACGAGTCTGCCAGGATCCCACCCCTAACAGGTCCTCTCTCGAGCTCTTCCCAGCTACTTTCTTCCCTAGCTTCCTGTCCAACCCCCAGTTTTACCAAAGTGTGAGGAGTGGCCTACTAGATAGAACCACCACCCCCGGTGGCTGGAGTGTGAAGTGTAATGTGTGTCTGTGATACCTGGTCAGGTGAACTCCTTTAGTGCCATCAGACATAACATCACTCCCCTTAGCGGCGGAGCGACAGTACTGCAACGACCAGGACTCTGGGGCGCTGCACTTATATCATGTAACTACCCCTGTCTATGTGCCCTATGACTTCCCCCATCCATATGTCTATGACATCCACTGCCCATACTTTCTATGATAGTTAATCCTTATCTGTATACCATATGATGAATTCTATCCATGTATCCTCTGACAAGACACCTGTTCATACATCCTTGTGACATCACCCCCTCATATGCCTCATAACTACCTGTTATAATCCCATTCCATATATCCCATTGTCAGACCTATCCATATCCCCTATGACTACCCTTGTTCATATGACCTATGCAGCACCTGTGCATATGTGTACATTTCCCAGCAGCACACTGCTGCTCTTCAGTGCTGCTTGTCTCTCACCTTGCTCTCCTCTATGCTCATGACTAACCCTACCTCTCTGAGCTGTTGATTCAGAGCTGTGTTGTAAACTAACAGATGAATGTGCAAAACAGCTCTGGCTTCCAGCACAGCTCTGCTCTGCTGTGCTTGGCACTTTTATGCCTTCACCACAAATATGTGGCCTATCATCAAGCTAATCCATGTGTACAATTACTCTGCTTCTGTACACTTATTCCTGAACTCTACTCTCTCATAACGGTTTTATCTTCTGCCATATAAAGCAGAATATTGTAGCTGTATAAGTGATTTTATATCAGTGATCTGTTAGTCAGAACCAAGCTAGGCTCAGCTATTCTCCTCTCCGCTCTGCTATAACGCAGCTTGAAATAACCATTGTTGAATCACAGCAGAGCTGAACACAATGTACTCAATATCTGCTGCTGACAGATCAGTGTTGTAATACTGCAAATGCTGATCTATTAATGCATATGGCAGTGGATCAAATGGATATATGCATATGAGGCTTATGGCAAATAACACAATTTGACCTTCGGATGTATGATGCTTATGGCCAAAGATAAAATAGCAGAATTTGCAGTTTTACATACTGGAGTTGTTAGTGTGCCTTTAGCACAGCTCTGCTGTGGTTCCACAATGTATTTCTTCAATCTTGGACTGCAGTACAGCAGAGCAGTGTGGAGAACACAGCTGAGCTGAGCTGGAAGCTGGCTAACAAAACACTGATGTAATAAAAATATGTAGCTACATTGTTGTATATGGCAAAGATAAAATCAGCCTGGCAGTGTTGTACACAGCTGTTTACAATGTACAAAAGCATAAAGTGCATTCCAGACATAATTTAGCTTGAAGAGGTGCCACATATACATGATGGCAGCACAGCAGAGCTGTGCTGGAAGTCAACTGACAGTTTTGTGTGTAAAATTATAGAAAAACGTAATCTCGACCAGGAATCAGAATTACAGCAGGATAGATCCAATGGCAACTTTAGAGTAATACAGCCTGGATGGGCATCCACAGAGGGGTGATAAGGGCAAAACAGGGCAGCTGTGAACTTGTGTTATATGTGTGCAAATTAATTAATCTACAGTATATATGTAATTATAAGTCTATATTGTGATGTTGGGGATAAGCGTTTTAAGGATGATTTCCACTCAAAATGTAAAATAGGACATACGTTTGAACAGCAGTTAAAGTTTTATACATATTTTATAGTTGCACACAGAAATATTGGTCTCTGCCTTAAGGCATCGCAACCAATTCAGCAAAAATTAAACAGGATGTGCTGCCAAACTGGTCGACATCTTTAAAATTTGCTTCTTAGAAACTGGTGATAAAACTGTGATGTTAGTATGATACAGCAATGCTGACAAAATATTCTTGTGTGAAAAAATAATACAAAGGGAACAAAAAGTATGTTTGCACTTCCTGATATCATGTTAAAAAAGTGTCCCCCAGCATTGTGTTAAAAAATTTAAATATCCCAAGAAAAGATAAATATGAAACTTTGGTTAACTGATCTAACTTTAGAACTGCATTAATGTGGCCGATTTTAATATTTGGGGTTGAAATTACATTATTATACCTGCCACTGAAATAACAATGAGAACTTATCTAAAACTGCCGCTACCAGGAGTGCTGAGGTAAGAAGAGACTGCTCACACTGCTGTCTACGCTGTCTATCTGATCTAGTACTGGAGATACCAGGAGTGCTGAGGTGAGAAGAGGCTGCTCACACTGCTGTCCACCGTCTATCTAATAGTACTGGAGGTATCAGGGGTGCTGAGGTGAGAAGAGGCTGCTCACACTGCTGTCCACCGTCTATCTAATCTAGTACAGGAGGTACCAGGGGTGCTGAGGTGAGAAGGGGCTGCTCACACTGCTGTCCACCGTCTATCTAATCTAGTACTGGAGGTACCAGGGGTGCTGAGGTGAGACGAGGCTGCTCACACTGCTGTCCACCCTGTCTATCTAATCTAGTACTGGAGGTACCAGGGGTGCTGAGGTGAGAAGAGGCTGCTCACACTGCTGTCCACCGTCTATCTAATCTAGTACTGGAGGTACCAGGGGTGCTGAGGTGAGAAGAGGCTGCTCACACTGCTGTCCACCCTGTCTATCTAATCTAGTACTGGAGGTACCAGGGGTGCTGAGGTGAGAAGAGGCTGCTCACACTGCTGTCCACCATCTATCTAATCTAGTAAAGGAGGTATCAGGGGTGCTGAGGTGAGAAGAGGCTGCACACACTGCTGTCCACCCTGTCTATCTAATCTAGTACTGGAGGTACCAGGGGTGCTGAGGTGAGAAGAGGCTGCTCACACTGCTGTCCACTATCTATCTAATCTAGTAAAGGAGGTATCAGGGGTGCTGAGGTGAGAAGAGGCTGCACACACTGCTGTCCACCCTGTCTATCTAATCTAGTACTGGAGGTACCAGGGGTGCTGAGGTGAGAAGAGGCTGCTCACACTGCTGTCCACCCTGTCTATCTAATCTATCACTGGAGGTACCAGGGGTGCTGAGGTAAGAAGAGGCTGCTCACACTGCTGTCCACTCTATCTGATCTAATATTAGAGATACCACGGGTGCTCAGGTAAGAAGAGGTTGCTCACACTTCTGTCCACTCTGTCTATATAATCTAATACCAGAGATACCTGGAGTGCTGAGGTAAGAAGAGGCTGCTCACACTGCTGTTCAGATTGTCTATCTGATCTAATACTGGAGATACCAGGAGTGCTGAGGTAAGAAGAGATGGCTCACACTGCTGTCCACCCTGTGTATCTGATCCAATACCGGATATACCACCAGAGGTGGTGAGGTAAGAAGAGATTTCTCTCACTAAGAAGAGGCTGCTCACATTGCTGTCCACCATGTCTATCTGATCTAATAGTGGAGATACTACAGGTGCTGAGGTAAGAAGAGGCTGCTCACACTGCTGTCTACCCTGTGTATCTGATCCAATACCGGATATACCAGAGGTGGTGAAGTAAGAAGAGGTTTCTCTCACTGCTGTCCACCCTATCTGATCTAACACTAGAGATACCAGGGGTGCTGAGGTAAGAAGAGGCTGCTCACATTGCTGTCCACCTTGTCTATCAGATCTAATACTGGAGATACCAGGGGTGCTGAGGTAAGAAGAGGCTACTCTTCACAGTATGGGGCCATACACTATAATGGTGCAGGCAGAACGAACGTGTGCTCTGCCGTACATAATTTTTGTGCATATACGCCTACTGGAGGCGGACACTCAGACACAGTCTACTAAATCTGAGTGTCCACCTGCAGAAGGCATACACACTTGAAAATTATGCACGTCAGAGCGCACGTTCACTCTACCTGCACCATTATAGTCTATGGCCCCATCGGCTCATACGTCCGAATCCTGTTTTGTTCAGATGTAAGCCTCGACGGGGCCACCGAACAGATGCCTGAGTGCAATGTGAAAGCACCCTAAGAATCTACTCTGCATGTGACCGCAAGTAGACAAATCTCAGACATTATGTAATTGCCCACCCCGGTGGAATCATGATAGTGAGTGCAATACTAGAATTTAAAGGGGTATTCAGCCTGGAAAACCATTTAAAATTCTGGTCATTTAACCCATAGAATTGATTTCAGTTCTGCTAACCGTACAGTTCTCTTTGCCCCATATTCCACTAGGGGGGGCAATCCATATCAGTACACTACAGCTCCTATTAGCTTGACGAGTTCTGCAATGTAGTCATTTATTCTTTTTGTGCTTTTTTTTTTATCTACCAACCTTCTGAGCAAAAACGTGGACTAGCTGTGCCATCTGTAGGTGACAGGTCCATGTGCTAAGCTTTCCCGGGTGGGAATGCTCCTAGGGATGCAGGAAGGACGTGGGGAGACGTGAGGAATTGTGCACATTTTTTGGAAAGGAATGTAATGCTGCAGTTGATTAAGTTTATGAAAACAGCCCACATTTGGAATCACATGTACTAGTTAGTGCAGTACGTGACAACCCATTCTGCCACCGCTGCCAAATAACATGTGTGCTAGAATGAAGCGAGCCCCAGCGACTGGAGTAATAACCTATAGCAGTGAGGTTTACAGCTAACACAGG
Organism: Ranitomeya variabilis; assembly: GCF_051348905.1. Classification (NCBI taxonomy): domain Eukaryota; kingdom Metazoa; phylum Chordata; class Amphibia; order Anura; family Dendrobatidae; genus Ranitomeya; species Ranitomeya variabilis. The sequence continues at coordinate 298,350,003 of NC_135235.1, forward strand.
ACTGACGCTGCCTCCGTGGACGTAAAATGCTAAGCTCAGCATTAACCCTTAAGTGACAAACCTTAATTAGGAATGAAGTGACCATTGTAGCATCAGTTTGTGTCCTGGATAGCTCATCAATATCAGATCAGCACCCCCTACGGGTCAGCTGTTATGACCTCCGGATCAACTGTTATGACCTCCGGATCGGCTGTTATGGCCTCCGGATCGGCTGTTATGACCTCCAGATCGGCTGTTATGACCTCCGGATCGGCTGTTATGACCCTGGGATCGGCTGTTATGACCTCCGAATCGGCTGTTATGACCTCCGGATCGGCTGTTATGACTTCCGGATCGGCTGTTATGACCTCCGTATCGGCTGTTATGACTTCCGGATCGGCTCTTATGACCTCCGGATCAGCTGTTATGACCTCCAGATCGGCTGTTATGACTTCCGGATTGGCTGGTATGACCTCCGGATCGGCTGTTATGACCTCCGGATCGGCTGTTATGACTTCCGGATCAGCTGTTATGACCTCCAGATTGGCTGTTATGACTTCCGGATCGGCTGTTATGACCTCCAGATCAGCTGTTATGACCTCCGGATCGGCTGTTATGACCTCCGGATCACCTGTTATGACCTCCGGATCGGCTGTTATGACCTCCGGATCGCCTGTTATGACCTCCGGATTGGCTGTTATGACCTCCGGATCAGCTGTTATGACCTCCGGCGGCGGACAGATGTAAACAGAGCGGTGTAGTGGTCCCTGCTGGTACTGCAGCTCAGCCGCTCATTTCATTAAATGCATTACATTCCAAAGTGCTTATAAAAACCTATATTACCTTTTATTAGAAATCCTTTCTATTCTCAAGAACGGAGGGATATTTAATTCTATGGCCTATTACTTTTTGCCATGTGTGCTAGAATGAAGCGAGCCCCAGCATCTGGAGTAATAACCTATAGCAGTGAGGTTTACAGCTGCACAGGACTGACGCTGCCTCCGTGGGCATAAAATGGTGCTGTAAGCTCAGCATTAACCCTTAAGTGACAAACCTTAATTAGAAATGAAGTGACCATTGTAGCATCAGTTTGTTTCCAGGATAGCTCATCAATATCAGATCAGCGCCCCCTACAGGACAGCTGCTATGACCTTCGGATCGGCTGTTATGACCTCCAGATCGGCTGTTATGACCACTGGATCGGCTGTTATGACCTCCGGATTGGCTGTTATGACTTCCGGATCGGCTGTTATGACCTCTGGATCGGCTGTTATGACCTCTGGATCGGCTGTTATGACTTCTGAATCGGCTGTTATGACTTCCGGATCAGCTGTTATGACCTCCAGATCGGCTGTTATGACCTCCGGATCGGCTGTTATGACCTCCGGATCGGCTGTTATGACTTCCAGATCGGCTGTTATGACCTCCGGATTGGCTGTTATGACCTCCGGATTGGCTGTTATGACCTCCGGCGGCGGACAGATGTAAACAGTGGTCACTGCCAGGTACTGCAGCTCAGCCGCTCATTTCATTAAATGCATTACATTCCAAAGTGCTTATAAAAACCTTTATTACCTTTTATTAAAAATCCTTTCTATTCTCAAGAACGGAGGGATATTTAATTCTATGGCCTATTACTTTTTGCCAGGGTTATTACCGACCACCTCAGAGACTACATAACTTGAAAGCATCAAGTTGAAGCTGGCCGGATGGCTGGATCCGAGCAGCCACAGTGCCCTCTGATGATGCAAAGGCAAAGCCACTTATTCTAGCAGCACCAGTGATCGGGCAATTCAGGCAGCGGCATAGGCGTATCCTCGGATCGAACTGCCCATCTTCCTATCTTCTTCTGTAGGTAGGCACTTGAGAATAACCCTTTAATTGGAACCTGTCATATCCCTAAAAGCTATTAAAAGGAATCTGTCACCAGAATTTTGACCCTTAAAGAGCAGAATAACGTAGAATCAGAGACCCTGATTCTAGTGATGTGTCACTTTTCGAGTTGCTTCCTTGTAGTTTTTACAAAATCATTGACTAGAGGACTAGTAAGCCTGCTGCCAGGTAGTCCACCATATTCATGAGCTCTGTATAACCCCTCCCCTACCACGGACAGCTTTCTGCCTATGCACAGTGTACACAGAAATCTGCCATTTGGTGGTGTGGGCGGGGCTATACAGAGCTCAGCATTTAGAGAACTGATACATCTGCAGTAGAGAAAACTGTGATTTTATCAAAACTACAGCAAGCAGCCCAGTAAGTGACACATGACTGGAATCAGGGTTTCTGCCCCTACATTATGCTGCTCTCAGATTGGGTAGGAAAAATCTGATGACAAATTCCCTTTAACCTGCAGATATGGGACTAATTTGCAGATTAATATCATTCCAATGCTGTCTGGACGACGTACTGAAAGCGCAGCTATTGGGAGAATACACAAGTACACAGTGAGTGGTGGGTAAAAGCACATCCCGGCACTTTGACTGACAGCCGGCTGTGCAGCGCAGCTGTTAATCAAGGTGTTTACAGCCGACGCTCACTGTGTATTAAGCATTGACTGTAACCGCTCAGTGCATGAAAACCGGAGGCTCCTGGGAGGAATAAAACTAGTTTTCTCCCAGTAGCCACACTTTCAGTGCATCATACGGACAGTAACACTATCAACCTTCAGATTAATAGCTAGTAGACTATATTTGTGGGTTAATAGCTTTTTGGTGAAAAGATTGGTTCACTTTAAGGCTCCTATACATTAGATTAAAATCAGCTATGTAATCTGGGAGAGGACGGGAGAGACACAGACAGGGCAGCACTGGTGCCGTACCACCAAAAGGACATTTTTATTCTGTAAACTCCCTTCAGTTGTGCTTTGTAACATATATCTATACAGTTAAACAGTCTGTTATTGGCCCGGGCGTATAATCTGTAACAGGGCCACCCGCCGCCATGCCACATATATAATACTGGCATCTTCCTATGAATTGGAGCAGCTACTACTGTTACCTCTGCTGCCCCCTACAGGTGGAGCCATGTCTGTAGGGATTTCCGCACACTATCATTACCACCATCTCTCCTGTGTACAGTATGTATTTGCCCTGACCTCTTATACCCTCTTACATGACTTGCCGCCTGTGTACAGTGACTTGCGCTCCTTTGTATCCATCCTTTGTGCCATAACGGTACAGTACACAAACACTCCTGCACTGACCCCATTAAGCCTTCTAAGGAGCCGTATGTCGGAGTTTTACTCTAGAAGAAGCGTTTCTGTGATGCCAGCGGCTCAGCCTGACTGTAGATGATATAAAGCAGACGTGCTGAGCTTCACCTGATATAACCTAGAGGGTTCCCTTGTAAAACACTTGCGAGTCAACAATTCTCTTACATCGATGATGCCACTGCTAGAAAACAAAAGTTTTTTTAAAAAAAGTTCAAGTATCAAAAAGTTCTGTCAGCACTGATAGGCAAAGTTTTGGCATCTTTCGATAGGACATTAAAATATTGTTCAAGCATATAAGAATTATCCAGGAGTATACACCAAAGGAGAAGAGGCCAATAGAACAATCAGGTCTCTTGCCTCCGACCTCCGGGTACAAGTCAACAACAACAGCCCCTCATTGCGCACTGCAAAAAGTGTGACAACCTAATGGAGCGACTAGTCTGCAGGGATACATCCCAGAAATGAGGGATTCTTCAAAGCTGCTTCCGGGGGAGAAAAATGCCTCCAAAAGCTCCTCAGATAACGAGAGTTTCCTGAAGAGGTTTCCAAGGTTCCACTTGAAAAACTTGTTTTTAACAGCCTCAAAAATGTGCGCATGCGGGTAAACGGGGCTATCGTGCCCCGGTAGACTGTGAGCCCTCACGGGCAGGGTCCTCTCTCCTCCTGTACCAGGGTCCTCTCTCCTCCTGTACCAGGGTCCTCTCTCCTCCTGTACCAGGGTCCTCTCTCCTCCTGTACCAGGGTCCTCTCTCCTCCTGTACCAGGCGTGACTTGTAGTGATTAAGATTATTGTACTTGTTTTTATCATGTATACCCCTTCTCACATGTAAAGCACCATGGAATAAATGGCGCTATAACAATAAATAATAATTAGACTTTACGCCCAGATTTCTGTGTGTGGGGATAGAAGAAGACATCAGAGAGAGGAAAGGAAGGGGAGGCAGGAAGGAAGGAAGGAAGGAAGGAAGGAAGGAAGGAAGGAAGGAAGGAAGGAAGGAAGGAGGAAAGGAAGGTAGGAAGGAAGGAAGGAAGGAAGGAAGGAAGGAAGGAAGGAGGGAAAGAAGGTAGGAAGGAAGGAAGGAGGGAAAGAAGGTAGGAGGAAAGGAAGGTAGGAAGGAAGGAAGGAAGGAGGGAAAGAAGGTAGGAGGAAAGGAAGGTAGGAAGGAGGGAAAGAAGGTAGGAGGAAAGGAAGGTAGGAAGGAAGGAAGGAGGGAAAGAAAGTAGGAGGAAAGGAAGAGAGGAAGGAAGTATGAAGGAAGGAAGGTAGAAAGGAAGGGAGAAGGGAAGGAAAGGAAGGAGGGAAGGAAGGAGGGAAGGTAGGCAGGAAGGAAGAAAGAAGGGAAAGAAGGCAGGAGGAAAAGGAGGAAGGAAGGTAGAAGGGAAGGAAGGGAGGTAGGGAAGGAAGAGGGGAAGGAAGGAGGGAAGGAAGTGAGGAAGGGAAGGATGGCTGGGAGGTACAAAAGGATAGAGTGAAGGAAGGAAGGCTTGGAAGCACAGAGGAAGGAAAAGAAAGGAAGGAAGAAGGTAGGAAATTAAGGAAGGTGGGATGGAAGTGAGGAAAGAGAGCAAGGAAAGGACGCGAGGGAAGGAAGCATGGGAGGTACAGACGGAGGGAAGTGAGGCAGGGAAGGAAGGGAGATACAGAGAAAGGGAAGGAAAGAAAGAAGGGAGGAAGGAAGGAAGCCTGGGAGATACAGAGGGAGGGAGGAAAAGAAGGAAGGGAGGGAGGGAGGAAAGGAAGGGTGATCCAGAGAAAGAGAAGGATGGAGAATAGAAAGCAAGGAAAGCTGGGAGGTAGAGAGGGAGAAAGGGAAGAGAAATTGACTTGGGAAGGAGAAAGAGAGAGTAGGAAAGAAAGGAAAAAAAGAACAGATGAAAGAAAGAAAGAGAAAGGAAGAAGGAAGATTGATGGAATAAAAAAAGGAAGAGAAAGTAACAATAGATGAAGGAAGGACAATAAAAATAGAAAAGTAAAGAGAGGGGGAAACAAAGGAAAAAATAGAAAAAAGGAAAGAAAGAAAGAAAGAAAGAAAGAAAGAAAGAAAGAAAGAGAGAAAGAAAGAAAGCACCTGTAACCCTTGTGACACTTAGATGCTCCCTCCTACCTTCCCACACAGGGGGCTGCACATAATATGCTATAACCCCAGTAATCAGCCCCTGCTCTCTCGTGGGTCTCACCCCACGCCACGCCGGCTGTTGCCCTTTTAAGCCGCCCAGTGGCGGTAGGCGTCCGCGTGTGACGTCCCGGCCCGGCCCCTCATATAACGCGCTCCTCCGGCAGCAGCACAGGATGACAGCAGCACACTGGCGGTGGATGTGGAGTGCGGCGCGGGACACAACAAGCGGCCTCTGTGCAGCCCCGGGAATGAGCAGGATTCTAGGACCGGGACACACCGGACGCGCGGGGATCACCCGGAGGGTCTGACCATGAGCTGCGCCCAGTGCACAGGTACGGAGCGGCCGGAGTGCTCGGGAAATGCTGCCGTCTCATTGACATATGTCGTTTTCTAACCCCAAAACAGGATTAAAAAAAATCAGAAATAAATAACATTACTGTACATAGATGTAGCAGAGCTGAACTGTCATTGAACAAAATTGAAGAATTTGTCTCCTTTAAAAATACAGATAAAACTAACACAATATTATATCACGTAGCTTTATTTTTTTTAAACAAAAATCTAGGCATTGTCCTGATTTTTATTTATTTATTATCATTATCATCATTACTACCAATATTAATAATCCAGTATGGCTGATGATAGCGCAGGTCTCCAGGGCTTTCGCTCCATTTCTTCCAGTGCCTCCACATGACATCTATACACAGGATATTTAATAACTAGGTGTCTATTCGGAACTCGGGTTGTTACACATAACACATGATGGAATCCTTTTGACACAAAAACTTAATAAACTTCCTTCCTAATATGTGGATCCAGAGGTGTGCAATCTGTGCCGGCGAACTACAACTCCCAGCATAGATTGCTAGCCACAATCAGATGAGTGATATACAATACATGGATATAATGTATTAATGCAATATATCCATATAGCTACAATTCCAATAATCTGGAATTACACAAACTGAATTATCCAAAATGTCACTGGTGATTCTATTTTATTTATTTTCTAAAGGGGCATTGGAATAGATTAAAAAATGACACTTTTTGATCTTCCCTCCCCCGCATGTCAAAATTATCCAGGGGTTTCCTAATAATCCAGCATCAAGACTATTTTTATGGATTATAAGGAAATCCTCATTTTGTGGATTACCAGGAAATTGCAGAATATTTTTTTTGGGGGGGTTAAAGTCTCCGCGGTGCAGAGTCTCGGCATATGTGTAGCGTACGTATAGCATGCAGGTAGGAGAACGTGATCCATTACCCCCCAACCTATACCTGCTCCACTTATCTGTGGAGCCATTGTGTAACTACCAGGCAATATTATCTGGACAGGAGATCTCGGCTTTAATGAATTCCAAATATTAAGCAGATTTATGGCTGGAAGTGTCACTTTAAGGAGGTGTGTCGCTGGCTGAAGGTGCACCTGCCACACAGGTATGACAGGAACGGTTGCGAAGCAACTGTCAGGGGTGAAGAAAGGTGAGGTTGGGCTTTTTTTTTTTTTATTATTTTACGGGCTACAGTCTTGTTTATTTCAGGACATATTCAGCATTGCAAACATACAACATGGACTCTGATCCTTCTCAGTATACACACTGATATTATCTACCCATTCCCCTTATGTTAGGAGTCTCCTCTAATTGCTTTAACCCCTTTGTACCCACCAGGAACACCATCTGGCAATGTCTTCCTTGACAGGTCCAACCATTGCTACGATTGAAATCTTCCATTTTTGGGTTGGTTTTGAAGGTCCCATTAGCACGGAGACTTTTTTTTTATTTCTTCCCCTTTCTGACAGCTTACACAATTGTTAGTAGAGCGTTGATCGCATGATGTGACTAGAACATAGGTGAGCCATAATGGTGACTCAGTGATCATTATCATGCTGGTGGCGGAGATTGTAAATGTGTGTTGTAATTCTCGGATTATATTGGCTTCTATTGAGCTATGTTGTCGTCGCAAATTTCTCCATTGAGTAAATAGCGTTGCAACGTGCTGAGGTCCTTTATAGTATCTCATGTCCTATCGATAAGGTTTGAAAACACTACCGTCGTGGAGTGGTGACGAAGTGAGGGTACGGCGTGACTCCAGACCAGGACCGATACATATCTGCGTAGGATATCGCTTACTAGATTGTTGAAATTAAACCTTCAAGGAAATTGTAATTATTTATGCCAAAGAGAAAAATTGGGTGGAATCTTTGGTGTAAGAATGGGCAACGAGATGCTTACTAGATGTTGGTGACCCTATTTCTCCATGTTTGCCAGCCTTGGATGACATTGTCTCATCAGGTTTCTTCTATTTGTCCATCGACTAATGGAACTATATAGTGTCTCATCCGGTTTCTTCCATTTGTCCATCGACTAATGGTCTTCAACTATATAGTGTCTCATCAGGTTTCTTCCATTTGTCCTATCAACTAATGGTCTTCAACTATATAGTGTGTGTGTGTTGCATCAGTAAAGTTCACTTGTGAATGTTGAGACATCTGATACGTTAGATTAAAGTTAGGACAATAGCGGAAACTTCTGCGAATACTTCCGAAAGTGTGGTAGTAAAGTAATCCACTTAACCAGGTCAGGAGGAACTTTAGAAGATTTCAGTCCCACTCTCTTCATTACCTACAGATTAATACTAGAGTTTGATCAACTTTTGGAAAACTTTGTATCTTTTACCCTATTTCGCGCTTTCAACTACCCTAACGGGAAGTTTCACTTAGATTTGTTCTGTACCCAAAACTGTTCTCCAAATTGGGATATGACTTACAGGAACAAACCTTCAAGACCTGAAAAATGTAAGGCTGGTGACTACTCATATTACCATTCCTTTAGTTCTGATTTGATTTTGGTTGTATATGACATTTAGTTTAGGATATAATTTTGCACATGTCATATAATTTTTAGTTTCTCTGGTAGCCTGTAACCTTAAAAGATCAATTTTCAGCAGTGCAAATCTGTCAATGCACCTGAGAAATGTTCAGCGAGCACATATTTGAGTTATTTCTGTCAAAGTTAAGAGGATGGCTCCTGGACTTGACTGATGGCTCCAGACTTGTACAATAGTCCTATTATTATCTCAGTAGTATCCCTCAGTCCTTCACATCCAGATCCCTATTCATGTCTCAGAAGCTTACGATCAAATTTCCTCCTATTGCCATCACACAACAGAGGTTTTTATACATAAGCTATCACTTTGACTACTCAAGGAAACCCATTTAAACTTGAGAACAACATACAATATCTTTGCAGATAGCAGTACCCTGGATTCATTCCAAGGGCAGCACAAAATACTACACTGGCACATTGAAATAATCAGTCGTTGGCATAACTGTTGGATCTTCTGTAGAGATGAATGGATGAAGATGATTCCTGCTTTTAATCTGGCAAAGGCCAAGAAAATGTTGATGTCCAAAGATACAAGAAGAGAATCAATATTGTGTATGGAAGCATATTAAAATTTATAAAATATGGCATGTGTTACTGAGTCAACTCTCTAGTTTTATCAGAGGTCTCATAGTAAACAAAAAAGGGACTGCTGAGGGTACCTACATATCCCTTTTTACCCAAGAGAACAGTAATGGGGTCCTACATAGCCCCTACAACATAAAATGACGACAATACAGAGTAATCGGTTCTCTACCATACAAGAGAACTGTTATGGGGTCCCACACAACCACTGCCACATACAAGAATTGCAATGGAGTCCCACAAACCGCTTACCACTAAAAATAGTAAATGTTTTACAGGTGGCATTAGTAAATCAAGTAAACGTACTATATACACTTTAAAGATTTTTTTTTTTGCAGTTTTATGCCTTGATGATCAGCTGATAAAGCCAACATTAGCTGTTACTCCAGGGTTTTAGACTTTCGAATTTCATCTTTGCCCCTCTCTATTCCTACCTTTCTTCCTCGTGGCTCACCTGCATATTACTATGGTATGCCTGCTACATTAACTGCGTGCAAATAGGTCACATAACTTTGACAGCAAAAAACAAGTTTGCAAGAGGATGCATGCATCATCGGAGTCTATTGTGTCATTGTTTTCTACCTTCACGTCCATTAGATTCAAATAGTCTAAATAACCCCTTGCTCATTCACTTAGTACAGTATTTCCTCCCTATTAGTCATAAAAATACTACAGCAAGTCCTGGGTGTGTTGAGCAGGGTGATCTAGGCAAGCTAAAAATATGCTTTTAAGAGCTGCTCCACAGTGTATATGAAGACTTGGCAGACCTCGATGTCTCCATTAATATGTATATAAGAATACGGCCAATAAGTGTCTTCTAATCCCCCTGTGGTAATTGATAGACCATTGGCTGAGAGTGGATGACAACACCTTGAATTTGCTCAGTTGTGGGTGCATTATGCATCTGGGGAAGAGATGTGCTGATTTGCCTCTCTTTAATGCACTTATGTAATTGTTTTGAATAAAATTTGGTGCCATGCTAAAGTGAGAATTGCATGTGAGGTGGGTGAAATTCTAAAGCCAAGTACATTGCGTTCTAAAAGAAAATGTCATGTTTTGACTTTTCAGCCTCTTGAGACTGCCAAGTGCCCCTGTCTGCAGAATAACAAAAAAAGATGTGTTTCCCGATCTCCCAATGTCACTGTTTCTGTTGAAATTTTTTTTTTTTTTTTTGCTCTCCTTCCTGCAAGCGGCTCCGAGTATCAGTCTTTTATCTCGGAACAGCTAAAGTTCAATGTAATTCCCACTTGAATTTATCATGCACTGGGCAAACGCTCAAGAAATCATATAAGACACTGCACAAAATAAAGTGGCAGCATTGTCAGTAACAACCAATAAAGAGCGTTGCTTTCATTGTGCAACCTGCTTGATAGAAACGAGAGATGTAATGTGACTGGTCCTCGGGGGTTTTCCCAATACTGACCAGTCAGAATCCTCTCTACTTCCGTTTTAAGGATCATTATTTTATATACAGATCCTAACTGCTTAACTTTATTTATTTATTCTTTTCTTTATTTATTTTCTTCTGTCTTTCTTTTCTTTCTCCCTCTTTTCACCTTTTCTCTCTCTTTCCGTCTCGTCAAGGCAATTTGAATTTTGGCATCTTCCCAGCTTTGCCAACTAGTGACTTGGTGACATTCTCTCTATATGTATCTTGTCTGGGGTCAAAGTATTGATTTAGATACTTGAATTACATTTTCTATATTTTTCCTTTTAATTCAGGAAATCTTTAGTTGGTGACCTGCTACCTTCCTTTCCAGTTCCCACATGTATTGTTATGCAAATGATACCCTATGGGAGTGGTAGCATTTTATTTACAGACGACACTGCTGAATTTCACATAACTGAAAAAAAGACTAAAAAAAAAAATGTGTTTTGTCCACTACAGACAATTGACAAAACAGAACATTGTGCAGAAAACAGTGTATCCAGTTCTTTTGCAGGGTCTGGTATGTGTTTACAATGGGGGTCATTCTTTATAAAATCCCCAGTTGCATTTTATGGGCAGGTAGGAAGGCTCGTGCCCTCTAGGGTAATTATTTCTTTGTTCTGTGATTTGCTTTGACTTCCACGAGGGACTTTGGTAACAATCCAAAAAACGTCTCTGGTTCATATGTAGGCATTTGGGTGTACTAACCTGGTTACAAGACTATTTTTGAGAATAAATGATGTAATCAGTCAGTATTCAGCAATCCAATCCATAGGCTACTTCAATTGTTGGGAACCACAATGGGTCCTTAACACACCCCTCACTAATGCCATATTACCCAAATGTTCAAATGTGTCCCTTTTTTGAACTATGTAAATGGAAACTGTATTCATAAAACATCTCCCATCAGTTTACTTGCAAGAGAACCAAACTAATATAGACAAGCATATACACTATTCTTATTTACTGTATATTTTATTATTGGCTTTTACCAAATGTACAGTAAATGATTCACATTCATTTCATATAAAAATAATTTTGAAAAGTCCATAAATTTGTAACTGTGCTGGGTATTTTATTTGGTTTTCAAGACTTCTCATGTAAGTGTGTATATTACAGAATTGTGGTTTCTCCTTTAAGAACAGCCTGTAGTGAGAGGGAGATTAGGAAGGGCAGTGCATTAAGATGATAATGATATATGTGTCACAGAAACATGCCTCTCCTCCTTAAATTGACTACTGTCTTTCATTAATAATATGCCAGCAACCTAGCAGAAGGTGATACCTTTTAATTAGGGATCCCTCCCTTTATCATGGATGAATGACAAAAGGAAGCTTAGAAACATCTTTAAAAAAAAAAAATGCAACCTAAACATTTTGGCTTATGTGACTTTTAGCATTTTGCAGATTTATTTAAACCACTGATTTTTAGGTCCTACAATTTTAGTTTTTCCACCTCTTCCAGGAGGTTCGGTGATGGAGACATGGCTTAGGAACTGCTACAAACATTGATGTAAATGATTTTTGACCTCATAGCAATTATCAAAATGGGACTCTGAGTGTGCTAGAGTTTTCATACTGCAGATTGAAGCTTTCAGCAGAATCCTCAGACATTATGGGAGAACGAACTGTTCAACTAGGAGCATACAGCAACCATTATCAACATGGGGAAGAACAGACACAAAACACTGAGGTCATACTAAACATCTAAAGAAGAACTACAACGACATCAGTAAACTGTATCCGTTAACACAGCACCATCTTCCGTCCTCTTTTACAATGGCAATTTTAGCATAAGTCTGCAGCTGTTGTATGCCGCAACTGTCACCTGGCACAGTGGTCATACATATTAGATACACCTCTTATTTGGCCTCCAGTAGTTCTTCCTGATTCGTCTAACAAACCTACTAAAATGCACACTCTCACGCTAAGTGAAACCCAATTTACCAAGCCCTTCTTTTCCCTCCAAACTATAGAGTTGGCAAGCCCCCATACATGACAAAATGACAGGTTTGACCCCCCCAACTGTTTCCATGACCTTTGGGACAACTTTCCATTCCTTTGACTGCTACCGATCAAGGCTCAGACCACGTAAAAGCCCCATTGGTCTGCCTCTATGACATATACAAAAATGGATGTAAAAAAAAAAAATATTGAATGACTAAATACTATACTGCTAAAACGGTGTCATAAATGTGTGGATATTTCTATAGAAGTATGTTATATAATATTTGCATAAATTATTATATTTATATCTATATATTTAGCTTGAGTATTTTTTTTCATTTGCATCTCCCTAATTTGTGAAAGTAGCAACGCTAGAATTCAATCCTGGATACAACTTCCAAAAGTATCCTGCTTCCATGGCACCAGACGTCTTCCTTTGGTAACTTTATCAGTTCAGAAACATCACAACGTTTCAGCCATGCAGGACCTGCTTTATCAATCTTTTTTTTTTTTTTTTTTTATGGCTTGATAAAGGCCCTGCACTGAAGAAATGTTTTGATTTTTCTATACTAATAAAGTTACCAAAGGAGAACATCTGGGGCCCTGGTTCCTTTGTAGAGGATTGCACCAAGTGTACATGGACAATAGTGATGCACGGGACCAGTGCCGATGTTAGGGGCAGGCAGACTAGGCATCTGCCTAGGGCCACCACTACCTCAGTAGCCCTCAGCCAGTGTAATGCTGCTAACATGATACTGTATGGGGACAGATTGATCTACTAGTGATCATTCTGTCCCTGTCACTGTTCTTCAGCCGGTGTAAAGAGGTCGGGAAACAAGCGTCGAACAACTTCAATATTGTCGATCACACTCGTTTAACGGCCTGAACTCAGCGCACGTAAATACAGCAGAAATGTTTCTGTGTGATGTGCAATACGTGAGAATTTGGGGCCCCATTTTAAACTTTTGCCCAGGTCCCCACTTTGTCTAAACTCTTCCAGTCATGGCTCAGCTTTTGGCATCAAATCGCATATCGATTGGTGCATTTACATTATTTAACCTGTGTTTTTCCGCGGGATTTCCTATGACTGGAGAGATCTCAGTAGTTACCTTCCTTTAATTCTGCGTTTACACATTGAATCTAGTAAACAGGACCACCTTACTGCACTAACGCATTTCAGGGCCTTTATTTTGCTTCCCACGAATCTTTCGAAGTTGACTTGTCAACAGTATATAATTACTTTGTATCCTCTCCCCCCACCACCGCCCCGCTCTTTTCTTTCCTGTCCATGCAGTGTTCCCCACATTCATAATACTGGCCATTCACAATTCTCCGCAGAAACTCAAGGCAGGTCACCTCGCTTGACACAAAGACTCCATTTGTCTGTCATGGCCAAGGCTGGAGATGTTTTTTTTCCTCCCTCCCCCTACGCTTGGAAGCCAGCAAAATTTTTAAAAGAGTAACAAAAATAATCTTTTTTTAGAGCAAGTATAAATATTTTAAGTGTTCATTAAACCGTTGGAATTCCACGGGGAATTTGGAGCCGACCCGGAGTGACACAACTGCTGACAGATGAGCTCAAATGTGATCTGTGCACTGAATACATTGTCTAAGGATGAGCGGGGCCTTAAAGCAGGGGTGCAGGTGTGGGGTCTGGGATACAGCCGCGGCCCAGACCAGGGCAAAATAGTGATTGGTGCAAAAAATCTTTCTGTGTTGTGAATGGTTTATTATATGGGAGCTGATTATTAAATATGTGTGCATATATTATATGTGAGAGTGAGAGTGTGTATGTGTGTGTGATATAATACACAATTTTTTTTTATTTATTTTTTTTGCTTTGAAGTCTATATTGCCTTTTTTGTTTATTGGAGCTTTAAACATAGTAGAACATAGTTCCACAGTGCCACCTAGTGGAGAAATTATGATGGGGATGAAAGTAAAAAATGGCTTGTATGGAGAATAAAGTCCATGTAAAGGAATGCAGACTTGTCCACTTTTTATTGGGGGCACAATGATAGCACAATCTCAGTATATAAAGATGCATATGGAGCTTCCTCACTACATAAATGAACATTTAGTGAATACAAAGGCAAGATAACTACTACTATTACTACTCATACCGAGTCACCCTAGCATTGCCTACAATAGTGGCCTCCATCCTGATGTGACCTCTACCAGTGATCTCCAACTTGATCTGACCTCTAGCAGTGGTCTCCAATTGACGTGAAGACAGAATTTCTAGCAGTGGTCTCTCCCTTGATGTCACGAGACATGACTTCTAGCAGTGGTTTACAACCTGATGTGACAAAATATGACCTCTAGCACCGGTCTCCAACCTGATATGACTTATTTCAGAGCTCTCCACCTTGATATGACAAGATATGACCTCTAGCACTGGTCTCCAACTTGACATGACCTCTAGCACTGGTCTCCAATCTGATGTGACAAGATATTACTTCTAGCAGTGGTCTGCAGATTTATATGACCTCTTTCAGAGCTCTCCAACCTGATGTGACGATATGACCTCTTGCAGTGGTCTCCAACCTGATGTGACAAGATATGACCTCTTGTACTGGTTTCCGACCTGATATGACCTCTAGCAGTGTTCTTCAAGGTGATGTGAAGACATATGACTATCAGTGGTCTCTCATCTGATGTCATGAGACAAGACTTCTAGCAGTGGTTTACAACCTGATGTGACCTCTAAGAGTAGTCTCCAAATTAATGTAGTCAGATAGAACCTCTACTAGTGGTCTCCAACTTTTGGCTTTCTACTCTTCAGCTGTTGTAAACCTTATATTACTCCTATCATCATCTGGATCTGTAGTCTTCAACGTGTGGCTCTCCATATGTTGCTAACTACTTAACCCAGAATTGCTTCACAGGCATATGCTGGGAGTTGTAGTTTTGCCACCAGTTGGAGAAGGCTGCTCTAGATTCTGTAGACTGACCTAAGTTCCATACTCCTTAGGCTCTCCTGATCTGTTCACCCTCCCTTCTGCATTTTCAGGAGCCACATATCTAAAGGCTCTTAATGCTCGCTAATGGACATTCTCTTAGACATCCCCTGAGACCTGTCAGTTTCTAGGCATTAGGCTTCCACTTACAAATACTTCTTATCTGATTCCTGTCTTGGCACATCTTTGAAAGTGCAGCATTAGTTGATGTCTGACACATTTGTTTTTCTAGCCCGGTTTCATTATAATGTGTGGGGGGGTGGACTGCGGCAGACATGTCCGTCTATGAGGCTTTTCTGTGTATGTGAGTACATTGCTGGGAATGTAAGTGACCACTTTGTCATCATTATAAATTCTTGATGTCTGGATGAGCATGGAGGAAGGCGTAAATGGAAAATGCTACCTCTTTATGGCACTTTATTATAAAGCACCAGATATAATAAACAACACAATGTATATAATAATAGCTCAGGGTTGACTTTAAGAAACATCTCTCCAGTCAGTCTTCTGAGGATATGGTAGGATGCAGGGATGTGTAGTAGCATGGTTTCCTATATCCAAATGATATAATATGGGCCACTTGGGATCTTTGGGCATCCAGCACCTTGGACCCCTCTTCTACCCAGAAGTATTGTGTCCCTTCCTCTATAATCTTTCAAGGGATGAATATGGATCTTCTGGTTCTTCTTGAATGTAGAGCATCTACTTTGGATTTTTACTGTCCTAGCTAGGTTCAGAATTGGTGACTTTGGCTAGGAATTCAGTTTTATGCTGATTTCCAATCTTGTAGAGTTCTACATGGACATTAATGTAGTTACGGAGTTGTGGTGGCACTAGGTGGGGATGGACATGGAAGTAGCGGCGAGTGTGTAGTATACACTCACCTCTGTGCAGGACTGTGCCACAGAACCTTTCATTTCGGTTCTTCGAGCGGGATAGGGTAAGTGAAGAGCTGGTCTGCGAGGGTGAGGTGGTCCGCTGTTACTTGGCAGACAGCACACCACTGCACCCTTGCAGACCAGCTCTTCACTTACGTGGACTTTAAGGCCTAGATACACAAAAACTAAATTAAAAAATGATAATTCGGCCAACAGCTCTGCACGACGCTACTCTTTTCTCTCTCCCGGTGAACAAAATGATTGTCCGTTGGAAATCAGATGCGCTGCATTCTTCTCTTGATGGACATGCTATGTCAAGAGTCAGGAGGCTCCCATAGACTGTCAGCCAATCCGACCGATATCAATGGGTTCGGCTGATGTTGGTCTAATGTGTATGGGGGGCCTTGTGGGTCCAGTTAATAATTACATAAGAATCAAAACTCCTCCGCTTTTTATATTGGTTGGCATAGTTAAAAAAAAAAATAGATGTTAAGTTACAAAATTGCTTTGTAAGCAAACCCTTAGGCTTCTTTCACACTAGCGTCGGGCTCGGCTCCCCCGAGGTTCCCGACGCTAGCGTTGTCTCCGCCGCACAACGGGGGCAGCGGATGCATTTTTCCAGCGCATCCGCTGCCCTATTGTGAGGTGCGGGGAAGCGCGGGGAGGTGGGGGCGGAGTTCCGGCCGCGCATGCGCGGTCGGAAAAAGCAGACCGTCGTGAGCAAAAAACGTTATATGTAGCGTTTTTTTCTCCCGACGGTCCGCCACTGCACGACGCATCCGTCGCACGACGGGTGCGACATGTGGCAATCCGTCACAATGCGTCGCTTAATGTTAATCAATGGCGAAAAAACGCATCCTGCAAACACTTTTGCAGGATGCGTTTTTTCGGCAAAACGATGCATTGTGACGGAATGCAGTTAACGCTAGTGTGAAAGTAGCCTTATTGTACAACCAGAAATTTTACCTTTGATTCTGTAACTTGGTACTTGTAAAAAATATATTTTTTTTTTTCTGAAATGATGCCATAGTTTTCCATGGCTTGGACTTTTTTTTGTTTTTGTAACTGAGCTCCATTCTCTTATATAGTGATGGGCTGCAACACCAGTGCTGTTTCTGGAGGGGAAAAAAACATTTGAACTAATAATTAGTAGTGATGAGCGAATATACTCGTTACTTGAGATTTCTCGAGCACGCTCGGGGGTCCTCCTAGTATTTTTTTTAGTGCTCGGAGATTGTTTTTCTTGCCGCAGCTGAATGATTTACATATGTTAGCCAGCATAAGTACATGTGGGGGTTGCCTGGTTGCTAGGGAATCCCCACATGTACTTATGCTGGCTAACAGATGTAAATCATTCAGCTGCGGCAAGAAAAAGTAAATCTCTGAGCACTAAAAAATACTCAGAGGACCCCCGAGCATGCTCGGGAAATCTCGAGTAACGAGTATATTCGCTCATCACTAATTATCAATTCACAAACTTTAGTTTGGCCCTATGTAACCTAAAGACTTTCCCAAGGGAATTTAAACTGGACTGTAATATGAAGTGTTAATGCTCCCAAATTCCACATTCCCCAATTGTAACACCTAAGAGTAAGTCAGTCCTATTTTCTCCATTCCGTGACTCACGCAGATATGGACTCTGGTCAGTCTGGTTGACTAGGGAGGGGCAGACACATGCACGGTTTTCTCCTGTAAATTATAAGATTATTACAGGTTGCCAAATATTTTCATCAGCAAAAATGTTTTAGGCCGGAACCTTGATTGACTTAATGAGGTTAAAGTTAAGTTACCTACAGGTCCTTCTCAAAAAATTAGCATATAGTGTTAAATTTCATTATTTACCATAATGTAATGATTACAATTAAACTTTCATATATTATAGATTCATTATCCACCAACTGAAATTTGTCAGGTCTTTTATTGTTTTAATACTGATGATTTTGGCATACAACTCCTGATAACCCAAAAAACCTGTCTCAATAAATTAGCATATCAAGAAAAGGTTCTCTAAACGACCTATTACCCTAATCTTCTGAATCAACTAATTAACTCTAAACACATGCAAAAGATACCTGAGGCTTTTAAAAACTCCCTGCCTGGTTCATTACTCAAAACCCCCATCATGGGTAAAGGCCCCGTCTCACTAAGCGATTTACCAACGATCACGACCAGCGATACGACCTGGCCGTGATCGTTGGTAAGTCGCTGTGTGGTCGCTGGGGAGCTGTCACACAGACCGCTCTCCCCAGCGACCAACGATCAGGGGAACGACTTCGGCATCGTTGAAACTGTCTTCAACGATGCCGAAGTCCCCCTGCAGCACCCGGGTAACCAGGGTAAACATCGGGTTACTAAGCGCAGGGCCGCGCTTAGTAACCCGATGTTTACCCTGGTTACCAAAAAAAACAAACACTACATACTCGCCTTTCGGTGTCCAGGTCCCTTGCCGTCTGCTTCCTGCTCTCTGACTGAGCCGCCGTACAGCGAGAGCAGAGCGCAGCGGTGACGTCACTGCTGTGCTCTCACTTCTCACTGTACGGCCGGGACTCAGTGAGAGCAGGAAGCAGACGGCAAGGGACCTGACGGACATCAGAAGGCGAGTATGTACTGTTTGTTTTTTTTTACATTTACGCTGGTAACCAGGGTAAACATCGGGTTACTAAGCGCGGCCCTGCGCTTAGTAACCCGATGTTTACCCTGGTTACCAGTGAAGACATCGCTGGATCGGTGTCACACACACCGATTCAGCGATGTCAGCGGGGCCTCAACGACCAAAAAAAGGTCCAGGCCATTCCGACACGACCAGCGATCTCGCAGCAGGGGCCTGATCGCTGGTACGTGTCACACATAGCGAGATCGCTATGGAGGTCGCTGTTGCGTCACAAAACTTGTGACTCAGCAGCGATCTCGCTAGCGATCTCGCTATGTGAGACGGGGCCTTAAGACTAGCGACCTGACAGATGTCAAGAAGGCCATCATTGACACCCTCAAGCAAGAGGGTAAGACCCAGAAAGAAATTTCTCAACAAATAGGCTGTTCCCAGAGTGCTGTATCAAGGCACCTCAATGGTAAGTCTGTTGGAAGGAAACAATGTGGCAGAAAACGCTGTACAACGAGAAGAGGTGACCGGAACCTGAGGAAGCAGTGGACTGAGTCTGGTGTGGAAACATCCAGAGCCACCGTGCACAGGCGTGTGCAGGAAATGGGCTACAGGTGCCGCATTCCCCAGGTAAAGCCACTTTTGAACCATAAACAGCGGCAGAAGCGCCTGACCTGGGCTACAGAGAAGCAGCACTGGACTGTTGCTAAGTGGTCCCAAGTACTTTTTTCTGATGAAAGCAAATTTTGCATGTCATTCGGAAATCAAGGTGCCAGAGTCTGGAGGAAGACTGGGGAGAAGGAAATGCCAAAATGCCTGAAGTCCAGTGTCAAGTACCCACAGTCAGTGATGGTGTGGGGTGCCATGTCAGCTGCTGGTGTTGGTCCACTGTGTTTCATCAAGGGCAGGGTCAATGCAGCTAGCTATCAGGAGATTTTGGAGCACTTCATGCTTCCCTCGGCTGAAATGCTTTATGGAGATGAAGATTTCATTTTTCAGCACGACCTGGCACCTGCTCACAGTGCCAAAACCACTGGTAAATGGTTTACTGACCATGGTATTACTGTGCTCAATTGGCCTGCCAACTCTCCTGACCTGAACCCTATAGAGAATCTGTGGGATATTGTAAAGAGAAAGTTGAGAGACGCAAGACCCAACACTCTGGATGAGCTTAAGGCCGCTATTGAAGCATCCTGGGCCTCCATAACATCTCAGCAGTGTCACAGGCTGATTGCCTCCATGCCACGCCGCATTGAAGCAGTCATTTCTGCCAAAGGATTCCCCACCAAGTATTGAGTGCATAACTGAACATTATTATTTGATGGTTTTTTTGTTTGGTATTAAAAAACACTTTTATTTGATTGGTCGGGTGAAATATGCTAATTTATTGAGACAGGTTTTTTGGGTTATCAGGAGTTGTAGGCCAAAATCATCAGTATTAAAACAATAAAAGACCTGACAAATTTCAGTTGGTGGATAATGAATCTATAGTATATGAAAGTTTAATTGTAATCATTACATTATGGTAAATAATGAAATTTAACACTATATGCTAATTTTTTGAGAAGGACCTGTATAAACTACAAAAGAAAATATTATCCTACATCTGCCTGTCCTAAAAGCACTTGGAGGCTCCTTTTTCAAGAACAGTAAAGGTCAGACCACAGCGATCATTAACGAGGTTGTCCATCTTTGGCCGTTCCATGTCCAACAGGGCTGATTGAGCAGCTTTCCTTGGGTCTGTAATGGCTCGTCTGCCTTTTTATACACCGAGATATTGTCTAGTTTTTCAGATCCTAATATGTACCGATGAAATCTAGTTCTGCGTGTTATCTTAGGCATCGTCTTAGCCGTGCGGAGGATGATTAGAACATTTTCTGCTCTGTGCTGGTCATAACAACAAACCTTGATCTTAGAGTCCATACATGGAAGAAAACGCAGAGGAAGTCTGATGCCAGCAGTCAAAACAAGAGACTCCATGATAAATGCTCAGAACCAATTATGCTTTCCGTCAGCGGCTCCTTAGAAGCGAGTGTGCACATCAGTCATATATTTTTAATGGCAAAAAATAAGAATCTGGCCTAATGCATTGGGACAAAGAGTGCAAACTAAGCAAATTAAGATTTGAGACGTCTTATAAAATGTCCAAATAAAGTATTGAAGAGACGTTAAAGCTTCATTAGCCAAATAGCCTGCCCTAAAAAAGTATCATTCAAAGATCCATGCATAAGGCAGGCTATTGGTAGTGCAGCGGTAAATTTTCATGCTTGGGGCAGGCTATAGGTGGTGCAGCAGTAAAGGTCCATGCTTGGGGCAGGCTATAGGTGGTGCAGCAGTAAAGGTCCATGCTTAGGGCAAGCTATAGGTAGTGCATCAGTAAAGGTCCATGCTTAGGGCAGGCTATAGGTGGTGCAGCAGTAAAGGTCCATGCTTAGGGCAAGCTATAGGTAGTGCATCAGTAAAGGTCCATGCTTAGGGCAGGCTATAGGTGGTGCAGCGGTAAAGGTCCATGCTTAGGGCAGGCTATAGGTGGTGCAGCGGTAAAGGTCCATGCTTGGGGCAGGCTATAGGTTGGTGCAGCGGTAAAGGTCCATGCTTAGGGCAGGCTATAGGTGGTGCAGCGGTAAAGGTCCATGCTTAGGGCAAGCTATAGGTGGTGCAGCATTAGCAGATGCACTTGGAGACTGGTGTCTTAGGGCGCCCATGGACCCCAGTACTATAAGTGTCACACAATGGTTGCAGATTTTGCATTACATCCTGAAAACCATTTTTGATTCAGTTTCATTGCAGAAATCGTCTTTTAAGATAAATATTTATTTAATTTTTTTATGGACCGTTTGAAACAAACATTTATAAGCAATGCCCGTAAACTCCATGCCTAATGAATTCATTCATCATCAGTCGTGCAGTCTCAAGAACAACATTGGTCTGTAGAGTTATCGTCCGTGACAAGGTTGCTTTCAGAAACGCGTAGTAGGCAGGATGTATTAAAAAAAAAAATATATATATATATAAGACTTCACCAAAACTGTAGGTGGATTCAATCGTAATACAGTTCTGCTTTTCATTCATGGGACTGGGCATAAACAAATCTACAGCACCCATGTGTTTGTCTAGTTGTGGCACGTCTGACGCACTTTAGATGGAAGTTAATGTCCATCTGTTGGACTTAGAGTAACCGTCATTTTAATTTTTATGGCATAAATGAATAGTACACATGAAAACAAGCAACTTTGTAATATATCTTATTAAGAATCTGTTTTGTTTTTTTTTGTTTTTTTTTCCTCCTCTTGGACTGATAATTTATTCTCAATTTCTGGTTATAATTAATATTCAGTGAAGACAGATTTTTACATCACTGAGATAGAAGATGACAGTTGCTGCTCATAAGATTCTCTATAGATAGAAGGGGGAAGAGCTCTTCTTCTAGCGCCTCCCTTCACCTCCTCCTTCCCGCTACAAAGAAGGTGGCAGTTGTTACTAATAAGATTGTAGCTCAGTAATTTAAAAAATCTGTCTTCACTGAAGACAGATTTTTGCTCAATTTTCAATATATATATATATATATATATATATATATATATACATACATACATACATACATACATACATACATACATACATACATACATACATACATACATACATACATACATACATACATACATACATACATACATACATATACATGTATTACAGCGGTAACTGAGATCTGAGCCATAGCTCGGCATGACCGATTTGGATCCTTAGGCATTATCCTCGTCATGAGAAGAGTCCTTGGACATGGACCTGCCATCAGTTTGCATGTGATTTATGTGTTAAGCTCTTCTTAATAGTGATGAATGGCAGGCTTATGTGACTTCTAAATCTGCATAAAATTGCATAAGTATGTTGGCGAAGTGTGATATCACACCTGCCCTACAACTTCCATGTGTTCAGACCATTATATTATTATGGTATAATCATTATTGTTTTTCTTTTCTCACAGTTGAAGGCATGACAGCTGCTCGTAGGCCCCACGTTTGGAGCTCTTTGTGAATAGTTGAAGTCTACAAGGAACGAGACACAATGACAACAGCTGGGCTCGCGACTCAAGACGTTTCATTGAAAACCAGCTTTATGCACAGCGCACAGGGATTAATGTGCGGCAAATCATGTTGGGCAAATCATAGCGAGTATGAAAAGTAAGTCATAGGACATGCTGACATTAATACTTTGAGTTTCAAATGAGAACTAATGTTCAAGTCAATCTACATGGAACATTGCATTGGGGGTTTGGGGATTTTTACAATTTGGTTCTTTATAGGATCTGTTCATGATAGCATCATGGCTACCATTCATAACGGTGCTATGTCGGCTATCCTGGGTTCCTTTATTGTATAGTCGGATCCATAAGGTTTCCGGTATAGCAGACAGTTGTAGTAGCTTACGTTTGTATATCAGATCATTGAAAATATCTCTTATGGAAGTCCTGTGGTTGACTTGTGTATTTCCACAAAATAAAAAAAGCTGATTTGAATATTATTGTCATAGTGGTAGTACTAAAATGGCATAAATGAAACAGTAAAATTTAGGAATTAATGTTAAATATGATGATTGGATAAATTATATTCTTTCTCCCACAGCACATTCTACGGGATGGATTCTATGCCCTACGTTATAAGATCCCATGCTCAACCACAAACTTCCTCTATTGGTAAGTAATGTCTTGGAAATCCAGTACCGTAAGTCTGACACAAAATATAGGTCCCGTGTGCAGGATATCCACAGATAAAAAGTAGAGTTGCTTTGACAAAAAGCTTGAATCTTAATTGGTGGTTGGAGGAAAATTCCACTTTTGTCCTCGTATTTTTAGTTATGATGTTTGGAAAGTCTTAAATTCCTGAAAATTTGGAGGCAAAATCTGACCCCAAGAAATATTTTACTTCAAAGTTTCTTTACCTAATCTAATTCACATATGATTTTGCAGTTCTGTATACCCAAGTTTAAAAAAACAATCAATGAAAATTGTTACCAGTAGATGTGGAGGAGAGGGAGTAAAATTTCAATTTTCTTTTTCAGGTCAACATTCTAGGCCATCTACCATGAATGGACATTGCTGCTCAGAAAACTGCATGAAGAAATCTAACTTTCTTCATCTTGCCATGCCTATCATAGAACATTCTACAAACTGTGAAGATGACCAAGTTGTTCCTTCCTTTAAGAGACTGTCAATGAATGGTGGAGCAGAGAGGACCCCTCCTTTAACGCCTGTTAAAAGTGGACCACCACAATTTTATGCCATTCCTCCTTGCGATCGGAGCTCAAGGCCTTTACCGCCTCTCCCAATTTCAGAAGATAATTCTGTGGATGAGGCAGATAGTGAGGTTGAATTTCTCACCAGTTCCGAGACTGACTTACTTATACAAGACGGAAGACCTTTGGCATTTAAGTATGGTGTTCCAAGCAGACGTAGCTTCCGGGGATGTGGACAAATTAATTATGCCTACTTTGATTCTGCAGCTACAGCCAAAAAAACGGACGAAATCCCAACGTGTCAACAGAATGGATGTGTACAAAACATAAAACCTCAGAAACCTGAACAATGTCACAGGAGGCTAAGGAGGTCTCATTCTGGGCCAGCTGGATCATATAATAAACCTACTATTAGAATACATGGAAATAGGACTTCTCCCAATTCAGATGAAGACAAACCTGAAATTCCACCAAGGATTCCAATACCCCCTAGACCATTAAAAACGGATAACAGAAGGTGGTCAGCAGAAGTTTCCTCAAATACATACAGTGATGAGGACCGACCACCTAAAGTACCGCCAAGGGAACCGTTGTCCAGGAGCAACTCTCGAACACCAAGTCCGAAGAGTTTGCCTTCATACCTCAATGGAGTAATGCCTCCAACTCAGAGTTTTGCACCAGACCCAAAATACGTTAGCAATAAAACTATTCAAAGACAAAACAGTGAAGGATCTGCTAATAAAACCCCTTGTATATTGCCCATTATGGAAAATGGAAAAAAGGCTAGTTCAACGCATTATTATCTTTTACCAGATAGGCCTTCTTACCTTTACCGATATGAAAAGTATTTAACGGAATCTAAAGACTCTTGCTCTGAATCATGGTCTAGTGACAGTAGCTTATCTTCTGCAGCTTCTACAAAGCCAGATGCCAAGGCTAAAATGGACAATAACCACCATACCAAGCGTAAACACAATCCGGATGTAGTTTCTCTGTAACGTATGGAATGAGTAGGTCATTGGCATACTACAGGATGTTACTTTAAGCCTATATGGCTGGTTCGGAGGTGAAGGAAGGACGAACTGAACTATAACTAAGACTGTCTTCTCAGTTCTAAGTGATCCTTTCTGGTTTCCATGAAGCAAAAGCTGAACAGATATGGAGTCTGTGAATGGTCTCATTAAAATAATGTGAGGTATAATTTCGTAGCTGTGTGAGTCAATGTGATGGGTGGACAAGGAGACCAAGTCACTACTCAACAGTCTCATACTGTAGACCACAGTCAGGATAGTTTGGGTAGTTAGGTATGAAAAGATGAACCTGTGACTTTTTACTGCTGATATTTTTATGAAAATGGAATAGTTTTGAGAAGAAGAATAATGCAGTATTTGTGTATCCTACGTTTTTTAACCCTTCGTCAAACGTTTGCTTCTTGACTTGTTTGAAGACCTGGACTAAAAAGTAGGCTGAAAGCTCAAGCTGCTAGCTGTGTGTTCCATTTGTTTAGGACACCATCTTTTTTTGTTTGTTTTTTTTTATAGATTTCTACATAGTCAAAAAAGCACAAACAAATAGAATTTCTAAGATGTTCTGAATGGGGAATTTTCCATGGACTTGTCAACCAAGCTAAAGATAGTGGAGGCAGGCATTTCTTGGAGTCTGACCAATCTGAGATGTGGTTGTCCAACAAGCCAACCTCAACCTTATCGACTTGTCTCTACGATGTCCCTAATTCTGATGGGCTGGATGGTTAAGACAAGTGGCTGACAAGAATGACTGCCTCTACTATGTAGAAGATGAGCTCTTGTTCACGTACTTTTGTTTCGTGTTTGTCAGACTCTGCTTTACCTTCCTCTTGTGGTCCAAAGAGTGAAATGTAAAATGAAGAAAACCCAGTATTCTTTCTAGTCCTCGTAAAGTGTTTGTTGTAGATTGCCAGTAAGTTCTTGCTGTTGATTCCTTTCCTCTTCTTCTTCTTTTTTTTTTTTTTTTTTTTTTTTCTAATATATTAATAGATCTGAAGCACGAGCTGGTCTTGTGTTAATGCTATCTATTCAGTATTTTTTTATTTCTTTGTGCGTTCAATAATTCTCTAGCAAACATCATAGTAGGTGACGCATGGCACGATCGCTCTACAGGAAGTTATGCACAAACTTTCCGGGAGCGAGTGACATGGCACCAAACTTTTTTTTTTTTTTTTGCGCCAAGGTCAATAGAGGAGTCAGTGTGTGGTTGCATGTACAGTCTGTGGGTATACATATATATGGATTTATTTTTATTTTTTTTCCCCCAATTTGAAGGACTCTGTTTTAGATCACCAAAGAACTAAAATTCTATTAGTTGATAATTATTACATCATAGAGAAAAGAGAAGAAATTTATCACCGAAGAATCCAATGGCACTCCCATTAACAACAGTTTACCTTAGTTGGGTCCAAATGGAGGCAAATCGGCAAACTCTTGGGGCCAATGGACAGATCCCCAAATAATAGACTAGTTTAGTGTTTGGTCCAAAATTGTAGAGTATTGGACTATAATTTCAACAGTGTAAGTTGGGCTACAAACAGTGACAATTGAAATGTGCTCATTACGGTTGTCACTTTTCTTTTCCTCCATGAAGCATTTAGGGGGTATGTATAAGTGCTTCCCGCCTGTGCATCAAGTTTTTTTTTCCAAATGGCATTAGATTCCAAATTTGAGGCAGTGAAACATTTTTATAAATTTTTTTTTTTTTTTTAAAGATTATTTTCTAAAGCTAAAGAAAAGAGTATTTCTATTTAGCAGAGAATTTCATATACCGGTATACCTATAGCGGTTAACCAATGATAATCTATCATGGGTGTCATTACTCACTCATCATGGTAACGCTAAATTTCTTTTTAATTTGCAGATCACAAGATATAAAAAAAACTAGTAATCGTACCCAAACCATGGAGACTAGAGGGGCCCAAAAGGCCCCTTTGGCCCATATGAAAAGACAGTTACAATTCAAGACCACATTGAGGCCCACAAGATTCAAGTTACGCCACCGATGTTGGGAGTATCTCTTTAATTGAGCGAGGCCCATATTGTGGTGACCACTAGAAGGCACATTCTATGGGGACCATTAAAAAATTGGTACCTCCAGGGAACTTTAATGTAGGTCGAACCCCCAGCATTGGCTGACAGAGCATACCAGGAGTATTAATGTAGAATTCACAGTGGACAATCTTCCCTCAGGCTAACAGAAGATGTATGTTTGTGCCTTTTTGTAAGTAAAAAGAAAAAAAAAATCTTCTCCTCTAAATTTTTATAAACTTCTTTTCCATAATTTTTTTTTTTTTTTTAGAAGAAAAAAAAAAAACTTAGCAGTTAACAATGTCACAATTACAGGGATAGGCAATGCTCTGTGTTGGGAATAGCACAACCCCTGCTTAAGTGTAGGAGGGGTCGCGTCCTTACTCTGTGAGCGATAATAGCGGAGACGAGGTGCTGCTGGGAAAAAAACACAGATACAACACTGTTGGAAAGATTTATAGAAGCTGGTGCAAGTCTGAACAGTGAGGTTAACCTAGGCTACCAATCAGATGACAGCTCCACTGTCTATGGTAGGAAAATGAATGCTGTCACCTGATTGGTTGCTGAGGGTAACACCCCCGCTTAGCTGTGTACTACTGTTTATCTCTCTCCTGTATCTGTCTCTGTATAATCCAGTGATACACATGCTGTTTACAGTTTGAAACTTATGTATAATTAACTATTTAAGTTCCTTTTTTTTTTTTAATACAGACTAAATGAAGGTATAAATATTAGCATAAAATGCACTGATATTCCGGCATATGTACAGTATTTGACAAAGAATGATTCTGTTCATTTTGTTATTTTTGGATAATACTGTGTGTTATCATGTCTTTTTGAAAATTAATAAAGCTATAATATACTTATTTATGACATTGCTTATGGCGCCACTTTATTTCTTGATCTATTCTTCATAGGGAGAATATTTTAGATTCTTTGATATATTCTATTCAACTTAGTTTGTCCAATCAAGGGCTTCACAGGCATTAAAGGGGAGTTGTCTAATCTACTTAATTCAGGAGCGCTTCCTGCTTGCCTGTGAAGATTGACAACTCTCATCAGCAACATAGTCACGCCGCTGGTCCGAACTGTAAGCTCTTCAGTGCTACTAATAGAAGAAACTTTGCCTCTGCTGGACACTGAAGATGGTCCAAAATTGTCACATTCCTTCCCCCTATTCTCCTGGTATCTCATAGAAAGGGTTTTAAAGGGGTTGTCCGGTCTTAAGCTACAAGTCGCAAGTATGAAATTTGTATTCTTCAGGCCACATTCCAACTAGACGTGTCTGGCCATCTGGCCTCACTCAATACACTTGTATTGTGCCAATTCGTGCACGTCTAGTTGGCAAGTGGCCGCATGTATGCAAATCACATACTTAAGGTCACTAGCTCGCCGCTCCCAGTGCCGTCACTGGAGAATTTGACGATTCATAAGTCTCCAGTCACAGAGTGCAGACTTGTCGCTTAAGAATGGACAATCCCTGTAAATTGGCAATTCATCCCAATGTAAAGAGATTATGAACTATATGATCCATCCTGAGTGCAATATTCCAAAAATGTTGGCCACAGTTGCACCTCTCGGGAAAAGCCTCGGTATATTTTGTAACTGAAATTGATAGAAAAAGTTATCTACTTGTTGTGGAGACAATAAACCATAAAAAAATTAGAGTTGGTGCACATGGACTAGCGGGACTCAGTCCAGCAACCAGTTCTATATACCTTAAGTCCTTTTCAGTCTCCTGAATCTTTGTTTTCAGAGAGAAGACCTTGTCAATAGTGTCTCGAAGCGGCTCTCTCCTTTCCTCCTGTTGAAAACACAGGAACCCTTGAGCCAAGTGCTTGTTTATGGAAGTGTTGGGAGAGAGCCGTAGGCTGAAAAGACAGCTATCTCATGTATACGGTTGTTGTGTTTTTTGTTTTTTTTACCCCTCTTCATAGGACCTGTGTACATCAAATGGATAAAGCGGAGATGGGCTAGACCTTTAGGTAATGTTCCCCTGTATAAATAAGGTCTATGGGGTAACGTTCCTCTTCTGGAGAGTTACATGCCAGTGTAAGGAGACTTATAGGCCATGCAATGCTCCCCTGGGAAATTAAATATGCAAATTGACACCTATTGGAAGTATTAATCCCAAAAGTCAATAGTTTTAATTTCTATAGCACCAACATATTCCACTTTACTTTACATTTTTTGAGGGGACTTGAACAGACAGTAAAGACATTACAGAATATCACACAACTCAACAGATGCCAAAAAGAGTGAGCGCCCTGCTCGCAAGCTTACAATCTATGATATCGACCTTTTAAACCGGCTTTGCCACATGACTTAGAATAAAAGCCAAACCAGAATCTCAATTTATGGACACATGTTTGGGGAGTGTTGACCTTCCTCAGTGCAAAGCATGAGATCTGACCTGTATGAGAGTCAACGTCCAATAGGTGGCACTAGAGTTCAAGTCCTTTTCCTAACTGAAGTGACAATTTACATATCCCCTGTTTAAAAGTGTTTGGTTTAGTTTTTTTTTTTTTGCAGGTCTCTGCAACAAATTTTTACAATAGCAGTCTGCTCTGCTTAATACATTAATGGTGCAGAAACACTGGTATTCTGTATTTAAAAAAAAAAGTACCGCAAATTGCACATTGTCTTAAATTCAGTACAGGGAAAAAATATATTTATACAATGATAGCCAGTAGATAGGAAAAAAAATATTAAAATTTGAGAATCCTCAGTGGTGATACCTTTTTAATGGCTTACTGAAATGATGAACTTTCAGCTGCATAACATCTAAGGTGGTGTACTTGATCATATGTACCAAATGTCCAGCTGGGGGTCTGTATATAGGGGAGACAGGGCAAAAACTTAGAACAAGGATGAACTCTCATCACCACACAATAAAAGAAAAAATAAATAGATCTGTGGCCAAACATTTCTGTATCCCTGATCACGCATTTATGTCTGTATAGAATGTGCTCCTCAGACTATTTGGGGGCATCACAACCATGAACCAGACCCCAATCACAGGACAATAAAACTTTCACACTCCTTATCTATGAACTGTTCCAATATTTACAGCCACAACTGTTTATCCCTTTCCCATACTGATAGCTCTGCTTCACGTCACTTGTCTTATCTATTGCATTATTCCTGTGTCCTCTTGTGTATAAATATGTGACTCCTCAGATTTTGTATTAGTCTGTACCCGATGAAGAGACCTGAATAGTCTCGAAAGCTTGAAATGTATTACCTTCTTTTCAGTTAGCCAAATTTTAATTCTCTGAAATTGTAAGATTTTAAAAATTCATTACGCATAAGTTTTCATAAAATCGCATCCATTTTGTTTAATTTTATTCATTGCAGATTATCTGCTCCAATAAATAGTGCAATGGATAAAAAACTTAGTACTTAAGCTTGGTAGGCCCATGACATCAATGCATTGAATATCCAATGGTGAGCCCGCGTCTTAGTGACCCTATGATATCTGGCCATACATGTCCACCTCGTATGTCTCCCAAATGGAAGTGTAAAATCAAATGTGGTCACCGACAGGCCTCCAGATTTTAGATGCCATTTATTTACATTATCTCATTTACAACCACACACCTAAGACACTCATCTTTTAATGCTTACACAAAAGCAGGATCATTTTGTCATCACAATTATACACTTAGAGGTGTGGACACTTAATGAGACTACACCAGAAATGGGTGTCACATCCGTGACAAACTCCTAGTTCCTCCCTAAAGTGCTGCAATTGTGTTGGAGCACACACCTCTCCAGACTGGGCGAAAACCAGAGAGAACGATATTGCATATATTAAAGCTCTGATCTCATAGGGCTACAATCCATGAATCCATCTATTATTTATAGCATCTTGGCCGCTTTGCAAGTTATGTACTCGGGTCCCTCACCTACCAAGTGCCACTTATAACACTGGTCCCTTGGCAGAAAGGGGTCCTTGAATCCTGCAGTCCCCAGGGCCCAGTTACTTCTTCCTCTTCACCCGATGACAAGCAAAATGGCTGTCATTCCCAATAAATAGAAGTAGTATAAGGGGATATCTGCATGAGATGCAAATTCAGAGGAAAAATCAACATAAATGACATGCAAATTAGTCAAGAGATTTTGCGGCAAATTTTTCCCTATGCATTGCAAAGAGTGAAAATCTGCAGCAAAATTGTCATGTGTATTTAAAATCTGTGTAGCTCGAAAATCCGCAGCGTACACTTGCCTTGTGGTGAATGAACCCTAGAGGAGTTTTTCCTCAGCCACAGCCCCTAAGATGTATATATCAATTCCAAAAATTATATAAATGATCTAAAGAGTACACCCTTTGTCTAAAGTCAAAAAAATCCCACCCAAGAAGAATCATTTCAGAAGCTTTTCCTCATTTAAGGTTGCCCATAATCTGTACAAATCCGGTGAGAAACAAACTGAAATCATCTTGAGGTAGAAAATATAAATTCTTAAACTAAAATAATGTGGTTGCATAAGTATG
Organism: Ranitomeya variabilis; assembly: GCF_051348905.1. Taxonomy (NCBI): domain Eukaryota; kingdom Metazoa; phylum Chordata; class Amphibia; order Anura; family Dendrobatidae; genus Ranitomeya; species Ranitomeya variabilis. The sequence continues at coordinate 298,381,378 of NC_135235.1, forward strand.
AACAACCTCTTATAATTGGGGATGTGGCTATGTTCAGAATTAGCTAATTACATCTAAACTCATGTTAATTAGTAGTCAGTACACGGCTGCCATCATTTACAGAAATTCTGATTAACCCCGTATAAAGTTTAGCTGTTCTAATTTGATTTCTTTTAGTATCATATTACAGCAAAAGCCATGGTGCGTAAACAGCTTACAACACAGCAAAGGGATCTCAGTGTTAAAAGGTTTCAGTCAGGAGGTGTACAATTTTTTTTTCCAAGGGATTACATATACCATTTAACACTGTGAAGATGTCATCAAGAAGTGGCTTAAATTTGGCACAACAGTGACATTACCTAGAACTGGGCGTTCCTCAAAACCTGATGGAAAAAAAACAAGAAGAAAATTGCCAAGAAGTCTACATCAACATTAAAGAAGCTGCAGTAATTTATGGCAAATCCTGATTTTGTATTGCATGTGACAACAATCTCCTGTATTCTTCATGTGTCTGTTCTGTGAGGTTATAAAGTGGCAAGACAAGCCTTTTTTTTTTTTTACAAAAAAAAACCATATGTTCGGCAAAAACTTACATCAATATTGCCAAAAGTGTGTGGAAAAACGTGTTATGATGTTATGATGTGATGACATCAAGATTGAATATTTTGGCCATAATTCCAAAAGTATGTTTAGAGCAAAGCCAACACTGCACATCACCAAAGGAACATGCACCGTGCCCACAGTGAAGCATGGTGGAGGCAGCATTATGATTTGGGGTTGTTGCTCAATAGCTAGAACTGGGGCTTTGAAATATTCCAAATATCAGTTAATTTTGCAACAAAACCTTCAGGCCACTGCTAAAAAAACTGAAAATTAAGGGGAATTTCTCCTTTCAGCACGGCAACGACTCTAAGCATGCCTTCTAATCAACAAATGAATGGCTTCACTAGAATAAGATTAAAGTTTTGGAATGGTCTAGCCAGAGCCCAGACCTCAATCCAATAGAACATCTGTGGGAGACCTAAAGAGGGCGTTTTACACAGGAGATGACCTCACAATCTGACACATTTGGAGCTATTGCAATGAAGAGTGGGCAAAAATTGCTAATTCTAGATGTACCATGCTGATAGACTCCTATCGAAAAAGATTGAGTGCTTAAGTACACTGAGAATTGAGGGTGTGCTTATTTATGCAACCACATTATTTTAGTTTCTTATTTTTCTTCTTTTTCCAGCCAAAAAGATGTGTTAGTAGAAACTCTGTGGGTCGGTATACCACCGTGCATACCCGTAGACTTATTATTGATCATGTACACAGCTAGGTGCGGAAGCTCATATAGGAGCTGCACTCTTCAGAGTGTTTTTTCTCAGCCATCGGTGTGGGTCACAGGATCCGGATCTCTACAGATTTACAGCACTTTGCAGTCACTATAATATATAAAAATCTTTGGAATTGTATAGTAGCATTATGTGGGCAATGTATGGTACTGTTAATTGACACCAAGTGACGGTATTACATCATGGTAGTTTGATTGGGTACGGAAAAGGGTCTTTTTACCTACGCTTTCTCAAGGACTTCTACAGACCTTGATCCCATTCTGTCTTCCTACAACGTAGACATGTGCGAGTGAATAACTTGAGTTAGGATTGAATAACCTACAGCAGTAGCGTAGCTACCGGGGGGGCAGAGGGGCTGATTGCCCAGGGCCCCATGCTCTGAGGGGGCACACCCGGAGCTACGCTACTGTAGCTGTATCTGCGCGCTCACAGCTCGCCAATAATTACATTCTGCAGCAGAGCAGGGAGAATCGATCTCCCTGCTCTGCCACCCGGCCGCTATGGGTTCCTGAGCAGGCGGGGAGGCCCGGTGTCAGCAGTGGGCCCCCTGCCCATCATCGCAAGGTCAGCTGTACCATTTAGCCAATACAGCTGACCGCATTGATGGGAGGAGCGCTACGCTCTCCCATCTTCCCCCCGTCAGAGTCTGACGTCGCCGACACTGACAGCGGGCGTGATGACGTCACTACCCGGCGCCCGCTGTCAGGAGATGAGCTGAAGCTCAGAGCAGCGGAGAAACCAGGAAGAAGAGAGGTGAGTATTTATTTTTTATGGGGGCTGCCTTATACAACAGGGTCTGCATATAGGGGTGCTGCCTTATACCTCAGGGTCTGCCTATGGGGGGCTGCCTTATACTACAGGGTCTGCCTATGGGGTGCTGCCTTATACTACAGGGTCTACCTATGAGGTGCTGCCTTATAATACAGGGTCTGCCTATGGGGTGCTGCCTTATACTACAGGGTCTACCTATGAGGTGCTGCCTTATAATACAGGGTCTGCGTATGGGGGTGCTGTCTTATACTACAGAGTCTGCCCATGGGGGTGCTGCCTTATACTACATGGCCTGCCTATGGGGTGCTGCCTTATACTACAGGGTATGCCTATGGGGGTGCTGCCTTATACTACAGGGTCTGCCTATAGGGGTGCTGCTTTATACTACAGGGTCTGCCTATGGGAATGCTGCCTTATACTACAGGGTCTGCCTATGGGATGCTGTCTTATACTACAGAGTCTGCTATGGAGGTGCTATAGAAGAACAGCGCTCCATCCAGGTGTGTAGTATAAAAATAGAAGTTTATTTTGCCATATAATAGCTGTTATATGGCAAAATAAACTTCTATTTTTATACTACACACCTGGATGGAGCGCTGTTCTTCTATTGCTTGAAACGTCTATGGTCCTTGATGGTTCCCTGGACGTGGACGGGCGCCCCAGTTAGTGAGTGCTGTCAGCCTTCTGTTTATTTCTTGCTATGGAGGTGCTGTCTTATACTACAGAGTCTGCCTATGGGGGTGATGCCTTATACTACAGGGTCTGCCTATGGGGGTGCTAGCTTACACTACAGGGTCTGCCTATGGGGGTGCTGGCTTATACTACAAAGTCTGCCTATGGGGGTGCTGGCCTATACTACAGGGTCTGACTATGGGAGTGCTGGCTTATATTACAGGGTCTGCCTATGGGGTGCTGCCTTATACTACAGAGTCTGCCTATGGGGGTGCTGCCTTATACTACAGGGTCTGCCTATGGAGTGCTGCTGTAAACTACAGGGTCTGCCTATGGGGTGCTGCCTTATACTACAGTGTCTGCCTATGGGGTGCTGCCTTATACTACAGGGTCTGCCTATGGGGTGCTGCCAGAGTCTGCCTATGGGTGCTGCCTTGTGCTATAGAGTCTGCCTATGGGTGCTGCCTTGTGCTATAGAGTATAGAGTGAGGGGGCATTATACTGTGTATAAGAGAGCATCATGCTGTGTATAGGGGAGCTGTACAGGGGGGAGACTCAGGACATTATTAAATGTAAAGTGGGCACTAATTGTTATAGGTGAACTCAGGTTACTGTGACTATCAAAGGGGCACACAGGGCAATATTTCTTTCTAGGGACAAAATATGGGCACTGTTTTCTAGGGCACTTGCACCCGGCATTACTATATTATAGAGAGGTGCTTTAGAATTTAGAAGGCACAGAGAACCGCACAGCAGGTGCAGTAATAGGGACACATACAGCAGCAGCGGGTTAATATTGGGGTATCAGGTGTAGTAATAGGGACACATACAGCAGCAGCGGCTCAGTATTGGGGTATCGGGTGTAGTAATAGGGACACATACGGCAGCAGCGGCTCAGTATTGGGGTATCAGCAGGATGAGGAGTTTGTGCAGGTTGGGAATAGATGGTGATGGGGCTGCAATATGAGAAGTGAAATGTGTCTTTGTTGTATTTTTTTCAGACGAGTCCTGGCTGGAAGAAGTTGTGTCGGTCTGGGCCGGATGGAAAAGACAGGAAAAATGAACGATTCCGTCAGAAAGAACGTCAGCGGTAAGTCACCATCTATAACTGTGCTGTGATCTGTTATATGTTCTGTAGGACTGGTATCTACCACTGACCATATGGCGGTAATATCCATGTTGGTCGTTATATAGAGGTTATCTTCAGTAACAGCGCGGTCATCTGCTGAGGTTCTCCTCCACTATTAAGGTGCATCACCCAGTTGTAATCAAGGTTATCTGGTTAGGGGTCCACTCAGAAGTTTCGCCCCCCTGAACCAAAACCCTAGCTACGCCTCTGACCTACAGGGAGGGATCCCACAAAAATCATACGCCAAGAGATGCTCATAGAAAATAACGAGATGGTGTATTGTACTTTTTTTGCTTTTGTATTGTATCTTGTCACCTGACAGTCTGACCACATACCCCGGGTGCCAAGAGATTCCAACGCTCATTACTTTATAGTGCTGTGGAGATAAATCAGTAAATGTGAAGAGTAACCAAGCGACCAGACAGTTGTAATCAATACAGGAGACACGTTTATCATTTGATTACACCGTGCTATGGGAATAAATTGTGTTTCATTCGTTTTATCTTAAAAATTCTTATTAGGTGCCATTAAGTTCATTTCGACACCTGGCAACCATATGAAGAGTGTTCCTCAGAAATTATTTTCATATATGACATGTTAAAAAAATACAAAAAAGTCTAGAAAAAGTGAATTTGGGAGTTGAGCTAAGAAAAAAACGATATGTACTGCACTGGTTCAATTATTATTATTATTATTATTATTATTTATATAGCACCATTGATTCCATGGTGCTGTACATGAGAAGGGGTTACATACAAGTTACAGATATCACTCACAGTAAGCAAACTAACAGTTACAGACTGATACAGAGGGGCCAGGACCCTGCCCTTGCGGGCTTACATTCTACAGGATGGCGGGGAAGGAGAGAGTAGGTTGGGGGTTGCATGAGCTCCGGTGTTGGTGAGGCGGTAGCTTCAGTAGTGATGAGGAGGCAGCAGGGTCAGTGCAGGCTGTAGGCTTTCCTGAAGAGGTGGGTTTTCAGGTTCTGTCTGAAGGATCCGAATGTGGTTGATAGTCGGACTTGTTGGGGCAGAGAGTTCCAGAGGATGGGGGATATTCGGGAGAAGTCTTGGAGGCGGTTGGATGAGGAGCGAATAAGTGTGGAGGAGAGAAGGAGGTCTTGGGAGGACCGGAGATTACGTGAGGGAAGATATCGGGAGATTAGTTTAGAGATATATGGAGGAGACAGGTTATGGATGGCTTTGTAGGTCAGTATTAGTAATTTGAACTGGATACGCTGAGGGAATAGGAGCCAGTGAAGAGATTTGCAGAGGGGGAAGCGGAGGAGTAGCGAGGAGAGAGATGGATTAGTCGGGCAGCAGAGTTAAGGATGGACAGGAGAGGTACAAGGGTGTTAGCAGGGAGGCCGCAGAAAAGGATGTTGCAGTAGTCAAGGCGGGAGATGATGAGGGCATGCACAAGCATTTTAGTAGATTGAAGGTTGAGGAAAGGACGGATTCTGGAGTTCAATGACCAGTATGGTCCTCCAAAGTAGCAGGACCAAGCCGGTCTTCACTTCTTTGTTAGGCATCTTTGACCCGGCGTCCTGGGCTCCTTGTTCTTACTGGGAATGTCCTGTGTTATTTGAGTCTACAATCAAATTTTTGCAATTTTTTTTTATCCCAAAAAATAGCTGAATTCTCTGTACTTTCTACCTAATTGTTACCACCAAGCAGGAGTCGTTTTTTATCAGGGTCATGGATGGATCTCTGGTGACTTCAGCTTAGGTGAGTTGGATCACCAACTCTTTTTGTGCCCCTTATGCTCAGTAGGACTCGAATGTCATAGCATACTGTCTCTCCCCGGTTAAATGTCAGAGGTGGGTGATATGTTGGCCCAAGAATGATGTCCACAAAAGTGAGGACAACCATGGCCTGGCTGTCACGGAGGACCAGACTGGACACGGGACCTCCCAACTTTGAGAATCAAGAAAGATGGTCACATGTTGCAGAATTGGAGCAATTTTTCCTTTATGCTAAGCGCCACTTCCCTAACCCACCCAGCCATTTATATGTGTCCATGCAAAAATGTATCCATGTAATGTTCTCTGAACGCTAAGCTCTTTATAACCCCGCCCACACCACTGATTGGCTGCTTTCTGTGCACACTGTGCATAGGCAGAAAGAAGCCAATCACTGGTGTGGGCGGGATTATACAAAGCAGATGAATATTGATGACTACACAACAGCAGGTTTACTAGTCCTCTAGTAATAATAATAATCTTTATTTTTATGTAGCGCTAACATATTCCGCAGCACTTTACAGTTTGGATACATTATCTCTAGTGATAATCTCCTGCTGATAAAACTATCAAAACTACAGCAAACAGCCCAGTAAGTCACACATTGCTAGAATCAGGGTTTCTGTCTCTATATTTAAAGACTGAAGTAGTTTTTGATGTTGCTTTTGCATCAGAATCTGCTCCAAAATCCATGTCTAAAGCTCTGGTAGAACATACTGTATTTTAGAGACCCCATTGTTTCCAAAATTTCAGAAGATAAAAAGGTTTTTGGTATTCTCAATCTTATGGAATGGTACATATGTTGGCCCATTCCTGGGGTTGGTAAAGGTCTCGTAGATATCTCCTTGTGCTGTGTTGTGTGACTTGATTTTGTCATTCAAAATTCTAGAAAAACTAGATGACAAACCCTGTGGGAACCGTAATGACGGCATTAGGGGTTGTCATTCAATTTTTGTAAAAAAAAGAAGACCTTTAAGAACGTGGGGACAACTCAAGGACTTATTTACTGTGGAATTTCTAGGTAAGAGGGAGATTGTGCATGTTTGTGTCTGGGCTGCTCTGTACTTTTTGTCCTGACCTCGGGTGTGTTCACCTGTTATTGCATGAGTCTCTCCTGTTATGTGTAGGATCTCAGTAATGGAGCCTCCACCCAGTCCGGTGAGCTATGTTTATACTATGGTGTCAGCCCACGTTTATTTTCCAGATATTCTATTAATTTCCTGTGCAGTGCAATAAGCCTTTTCTACTCTATGAGCTGTCTTCACTCACTCGGGCTGAGTCCCAGACAGGGAAAACTGAATTTCAGAGGGTTTTTTTTTACATGATTCTGCTCAATGTTTCTTTTATAAAACCTACGCGTTTAATCTTTGGCCAAAATTCGCTAAATACCACTAGAGTTAAATAACTTTGGGAAGACGGGGAGCAGGATATGGATGTTATTGCTAAATTTCTGCAAATTTCTGGAAAATAACTTCAACCCACTGAGCTGTAGATGATCATATGGCTCACATGCGTTATACTGACCATCCATAATGTCCCCGGTAGGGTAAAACCACGCAGGACGGAATTACTGTGGATTTTACCAACAGATATGTGTAGGTAAAATCCATGGGGGACAACAGCACCAAGTAGAGTCCAATTGCTTGGTCGGCAGCCATCTCTCGTACCTTGGTCATCTCTCCCATATGCAGGAGTGCATGTCCTCTATGAAAGAGCCGCTTTCAGACATCTCTGGTGGCAGCATATCTCGGAGAGAAGAAAAGGTTCCGTCATTGGACATGCCGGATCTTTGACCCCTTGACAATCATGTTCCTTTGTCTCCATCAAATTGTTGCCCAAAGTCATCGACAACATTAGTCTAATGTGTATAAAGGGGTTAAGTCATAGAGTTGAGCAAAAAAGTTAGCAGGTTCCTGGTCCAGTGTGACATGTCAGTAGTCCAGAGCCGGTGGCCCAGTGCACTGAAAACGTCCTTCTACCTGTGACATTATCAGCGACTTTTCTTATTAGCAGGCTGCCGTTACATCATTCAGTTGTGGCGCATGCATTACATCTACTGTAGAAGATGCACCAGGGATATCGCAAGGCACTAGAAGTTTCACGGCGTTCTAGCTGGTGGCCATAGACTACTGATGTGGCTGCTGAAACAGGGTCTTTCTACTCAACTCTAATAAGTGTCTGAGATTTTCTCAGTCCTTTATCCTGATGACTTTTTCTGTGTGACACTTGAAATGCAGTGAAGATTTTAAAATCGGCAGAAAGTCAATTTTTTGCTGCAGATTTTCCCAGAGGATTTTATTACTTTCAATATAGATGTGGTAAAATCTGCATTGAATCCTCATTAAAATGTAACACGTGGCTTTAAACTAGGGTTAGCCATAGACTTGCGTGAGTTTTTTTTGGTACATGTAGATTTAAATGCGAAAGCTACAGTACACCAGCTAAGGACTGGGGCACATGGCCGTGTTTTTGATCCGAGTGTAATCCAACCAAACATTGGATAGCACCTAGACCAATGTTATTCTATGGGGCCGTGCACCTGTCTCATTTTTATCTCAGTCCGAGGGAAAAAAAAAATCACAGTTTGTTACAATTATCGGATCGCACTCGGCCATGGAATTCAATGAGTCTGTGGAAAACATTGAACTGCACTTGGATGACATCTGAGTGCAGTCCGATTTTCACAAACTGAATGGAGAAGATGGAGATATTTTTTTTACCTCATCTTCTCCTCATCCGAGAAAATAAGATCACACTGTGATTAGCATAATCAACCCGATTCTCTCAGATGAGAGAAAATACTGCTGTGAGACCCTAGCTTGAATGTCTCTTTTACTAACTTGGGAGAATATGTTGGGATTTGTGGGTTATAGATGGAAACAGAGACCAGTGTTTAGCCATTCCCTAGAATGGATTGGTTGATGAGGAAGAAGTTGTGATACATGTCTCCGAAGAGTTTTTTTCCTTTAAAAATAAAAGTGCACAAAATGGGACAACAAAGCCTCCTTCAAATGGCAGTAACTGCACCATCAATGTCAACCAGAGATATCTGACAATGACTAATGACTGCCATGTGCAGGATAGTAATTAGCTGAAGCCAATGAGACCCCCCAGACTGCAGTTAAGGGTCATGATCCGGTGATTAATTCTTCACTTCCTGTCCTACCATATAATGGACAATATCTTTGTTTTAGTGGTGAGGAAAAAAACAAGAACAGCATGAAGCAGATTTAACAGATTAGGTAACAGGGACATGGTAACAGCATCTCTGTTTTATGGCTGAGATCTTCCATTTCTCCAATTATAAGAATACAATAAGGGGGTTGGTACATGCCATAAAGGAAGCCAATATGGGTGCAATAATGATGGACTTTTCTGCTGCGTTCCTACCCCTGAAGACAACAATCACGCTGTGTGTACAGTGTTGTGTGGTTTCATATGTAATATGAATAGTGATGTGCTTCTTTCATACTGTATGATGGTAATGTACAGTGTATGAGAATAAGTGTTATTGATGTGAGTAGTGCATAGTGCAGGGTTAGACTTGGGATAGTATGAGTACTTGTCATATAGTAAAGTGGCTTAGCAACGGCATAGGACATAAGATAGGGACAATAGATTTAGTCTGTAGGATAGGGAACTATAGGATATAGTTAATGGATAGAACTAGCCCAGTGGGTGGGAACTAGAGTTGATAAAAGGTGGGCACTTCCTGGTAGTGTCAGAGATAGAGAAGTGCAGTGACAAGTTCAAGTTCAAGTCCAGTGGGCTGCTAGGGTCAGCATGTGTCTACCATTCGAGGCAGTGGAACGCTATTCTAGAATCCCGAGCCCGGAGCCCAAGGTATGACAAAGGGGCCACCGGGAACATTGTGTCCTTTGGCGTACAGGGGAAGATGGACAGGGACCCGCAAAGACGGAAGGTCATGGATCCCGGGTGCACTGCCGAGTGGGAAAGGACATCCCTGGGGCTAACAGAGCCAATGGGCAAAGGGATGCTCAAGAAAGACCTAAGGGTAAGGCTGAAGATGTGTTGTGCTAAGGAAGTAAGGAACATGAAGCGCTGTGCTCTATCTCACGTATTACACCCTGACGAACTTGAACTGACCAATAAACATGTGCTTGTTGCAGTGAATGTGTTTGACGATTCCTGAGGATGGAGGCCTGAGGCCTACAAGTGAGTGTGATGCACCCCACACCTGACAGCACACTGGGACACTGTTTTCCTGTAAAGTGCCAGAGAGTAACCGGACAGCAGCTCGGTAATGACTACCGCTCTTGGCCACTCTACATGGGACCCCTGGAGAGAAGGGGTACTGTCCGGGCAGGATAACGCTTCTCCTTTATTTTGACAATTGATTACAATCTCCACAGGCCCTTCAACATTAGTTAGTCTTTCTGTACAGCGAGATGTGTGGTATAACCACCAGCACCAGAAGGGGTCATAATATCTTTGTTATCCCTTGGATAACTATATAATACACGGAGTGCCTATGACTCCGTTATACAGAATTTTAAGGGCTCTGTCTGTTGTGATACAAGCAATATGAGATTGATGGGGAAATGAATGGGGGATATATTACAGTACCCTGTAGTATCTGCTTCCTAATTGCTTACGTCTGGCCATTGTAGGAACAGATATTAGCCGATCGGTAAGGTGCCGGGTAATAGCTTCTCCAATAGATGGCTGAGCACTTCTAATATCAGTCTGTTTTTCATCCAGAAAAAAAAAGACGACTATTGACCTGTATTTTCATCTGTGCGAAATCCGCATTTCCGGTTTGTACATCCATATGACATTCTTTTTTTACATGAACAATTTAATAAATGGGAACAGACCAAATGCAGTTTCTTATGTTAATAATTGTAATGGATCCATATGAGGCACGGATGGTAACCTACATGTGATCCGTTTATTGAGTACCCATTGATTTATAATGGGCGCATTCAATCTGAAATATGGGTAAAAGTTGTGTAAGCTGCAATCTGTAAGAACGTCCACGTGAACTAACACATTGATTTTCATTGGTCAATATGCTGTTCGTTTTTCATACAGACAACACACAGACTGACATACGGCCATCTGAACGGGTCCGAAAGCTACATTCACACATCAATTTCCATTTTTACATGTATATAAAAAGGACCGTTTTTCTCTCATGTCATCCGATTTGCATCTATATTGCTTCTGTTTTTTTGTTTTTTTTAAACTGTCTGAACTTTTATTTCTCCAATGACTCTTTATGGATAAGTGAAAAACGGATAAACCTTGGGTGGAACTCTGAAGGACTATGTTTCCTGTTTTCCCTCCATGTTTAATGGATCACCATAGACTTTAACCTCTTAACAATCAGAGGTATTTTTGGTTTTGCATTTTAATTTTTTGCTCCCCTTCTTCCCAGTGCCATAACATTTTTATTGATTGACAGCGGCATTTAACTAGTGAACAGCAGCAGGTGGATCGCGATTCCACCCGTGGCTGTTAGAGGCACATGTCAGCTGTTCAAAACAGCTGACATGTGCCGGAAAGATGTGGGTTCAGTGCTGATGTCGGAAAGAGGTTAATGGCCGCATCTGATTCATAAAACGGATGAGAATCAAACGTATGCTGAGTCTCACGGACAAGAAACATGGACCCTTTTTTAAAACAGATGTGTGTATGGATCAATGAAACTCTATGGGTTCGTGTGCAGTCTGAGTAAAATATGGAAAATACTAGGACGTGTCACACGGAAGTGCATATGTTGCCTAAGGGCTCATTCACACGTGAAACTCGTACACCAAAAGCTTTCACGGATAGCACTTGTACCTATTATGATCTATGGAATCTATTGGGCCTCATTTAGACGTCCTACTTTTCCCCATACAAGAAAAATCTACCAATTATTCTGATCAGAATTTGGTCAGAGTGCCATCCGATTTTCTTGAAAAATTTCTCCACGTTCTCCTTACAGTCCAAGTGTGGTCCGAATTTCTCACGGACCCATTGACTTATATCACTATTTTTTATCTGACCCTCTGAACAAAATCAGACATGTCCCCGTGATTTTCCATGAAAAATCACGGATATGTGAGCGGCCCCATAGACTATCACTGGTTCGAGTGCTATCCGTGAAAATCACACATAGGACTCGTAAGCAAAAATCGGACATCTGAATGCGGTTAAGGTTGTTTTTAATTAGTGCTATAAGCTAACTTTACATTTTTAGGCTTTTGGTCTGGGAGAAGTACGTCTGATAAAAAAAAATTGTTATGGTCTTACCTTGTTGTGACTGGTGGGCCCACATGAATTGGCCAATTTGTCCACTAAATACCCCTATCTTATAAGCATATATGTACTGCATAGTCTACATGGCAGTAATGCTGATGACATTTCATATATTAGATATTGCATATATCTTGGCACCGACAATACGCTGCTGCACTATGTGATATGTAAAAGATAGATATTGTCTATCTAATGACATTCGATAATGTACTTTACAGGTTTTGAAAGAAATTCCTCCCATGTCATTACATGATGCCATTTTATTATTCGTTCAGCTGTTTCATTAATATTGGGTGGAGCTTCCATGAAGGTTATTCACTAGTATACTTGTTTGTTCCCTAAAACAAGGGATTTAACAACCAGTAGGAGAGAGGACAGTGCTGTCCGCACTATATCTTCTAATTCCATTTATTGGGATCTGATTGGTGCAGGATTAGCAGATATTACTACACTGCGTGCAGAAATATTAGGCAAGTTGTATTTTGATCACATGATACTTTTTAGACATGTTGTCCTACTCCAAGCTGTTCAGGCTTGAGAGCCAACTACCAATTAAGTAAATCAGGTGATGTGCATCTCTGTAATGAGCAGGGGTGTTGTCTAATGACATCAAAACCCTATATAAGGTGTGCTTAATTATTAGGCAACTTCCTTTCCTTTGGCAAAATGGGTCAGAAGAGAGATTTGACGGGCTCTGAAAAGTCCAAAATTGTGAGATGTCTTGCAGAGGGATGCAGCAGTCTTGAAATTGCCAGACTTTTGAAGCGTGATCACCAAACAATCAAGCGTTTCATGGCAAATAGCCAACAGGATCGCAGGAAGCGTGTTGGGCAAAAAAGGCGCAAAATAACTGCCCATGAATTGAGGAAAATCAAGCGTGAAGCTGCCAAGATGCCATTTGCCACCAGTTTTGCCATATTTCAGAGCTGCAACGTTACTGGAGTAACAAAAAGCACAAGGTGTGCGATACTCAGGGACATGGCCAAGGTAAGGAAGGCTGAAAAACGACCACCTTTGAACAAGAAACATAAGATAAAATGTCAAGACTGGGCCAAGAAATATCTTAAGGGTATGTGTCCACGTTCAGGTTTGCTTCAGGCTTTGGTCAGGATTTTATGCAGGTAAAATCCTGACCAAAAATGCACCTGCGGTCACTGGCAGGTCACCTGCGGTGTTCCTGCGTGTTTTGCTCATTGTAGCAACATGCTGCGTTCTGAAAAAACGCAACGCATGTGCGTTTTTGCGGGAAAAACACATGCATTTTTTAATGCACAGTGGAGACGGGATTTCATTAACCCCTTAGTGACAGAGCCAATTTGGTACTTAATGACCGAGCCAATTTTTACAATTCTGACCAGTGTCACTTTAAGAGGTTATAACTCTGGAACGCTTTATCGGATCCCGCTGATTCTGAGATTGTTTTTTCGTGAAATATTGTACTTCAAGTTAGTGGTAACATTTCTTCGATATTACTTGCGATTATTTATGAAAAAAATGGAAATATGGCGAAAATTTTTAAAATTTTGCAATTTTCAAACTTTGTATTTTTATGCCCTTAAATCAGAGAGATATGTCACAAAAAATAGTTCATAAATAACATTTCCCACATGTCTACTTTACATCAGTACAATTTTGGAAACAATTTTTTTTTTGTTAGGGAGTTATAAGGGTTAAAAGTTGACCAGCAATTTCTCATTTTTACAACACCATGTTTTTTTTAGGGACCACATCACCTTTGAAGTCATTTTGAGGGGTCTATATGATAGAAAATAACCAAGTGTGACACCATTCTAAAAACTGCACCCCTCAAGCTGCTCAAAACCACATTCAAGAAGTTTATTAACCCTTTACGTACTTCACAGGAACTAAAACAATGTGGAAGAAAAAAATGAACATTTAACTTATTTTTGCAAACATTTTACTTCAGAACCATTTTTTTTAATTTTCACAAGTGTAAAAACAGAAATTTAACCGCAAATTTTGTTGTGCAATTTTTCCTGAGTACGCCGATACCCCATATGTGGAGGTAAACCACTGTTTGGGCGCACCGCAGAGCTTGGAAGTGAAGGAGCACCGTTTGACTTTTTCAATGCAGAATTGGCTGGAATTGAGATCGGATGCCATGTCGCGTTTGGAGAGCCCCTGATGTGCCTAAACAGTGGAAACCCCCCACAAGTGATACCATTTTGGAAATTAGACCCCTTAAGGAACTTATCTAGATGTGTGGTGAGCACTTTGAACCCCCAAGTGCTTCACAGAAGTTTATAACGTAGACCCGTGAAAATAAAAAATCGCATTTTTTCTACAAAAATGATCTTTTTGCCCCCAAATTTTTATTTTCACAAGGGTAAAAGGAGAAATTAGACCACAAAAGATGTGGGGGTAAACCACTGTTTGGGCGCACTGCAGAGCTTGGAAGAGAAGGAGTGTCGTTTTACTTTTTCAATGTAGAATTGGCTGGAATTGAGATCGGACGCCATGTCACGTTTGGAGAGCCGCTGATGTGCCTAAACAGTGGAGACCCCCCACAAATGACACCATTTTGGAAACTAGACCCCTTAAGGAACTTATCTAGATGTGTGGTGAGCACTTTAAACCCCCAGGTGCTTCACAGAAGTTTATAATGTAGAGCCGTGAAAATAAAAAAATCGCATTTTTTCTACAAAAATGATCTTTTTGCCTCCAAATTTTTATTTTACCAAGGGTAACAGGAGAAAATGGACCCCAGAACTTGTTGTACAATTTGTCTTGAGTACGCCGACACCCCATATGTGGGGGTAAACCACTGTTTGGGCGCATGGCTGAGCTCAGAAGCAAAGGAGCGCCATTTGACTTTTCAATGCAAAATTGACTGGAATTGAGATTGGACGCCATGTCGCGTTTGGAGAGCCCCTGATGTGCCTAAACAGTAGAAACCCCCCAAAAGTGACCCCATTTTGGAAACTAGACCCCCCATGGAATTTATCTAGATGTGTAGTGAGAACTTTGAATGCCCAAGTGCATCACAGAAGTTTATAATGCAGAGTCGTGAAAATAAAAAATATTTTTTTTTCCCACAAAAAAGATTTTTTTAGCCCCCAAATTTTTATTTTCACAAGGGTAACAAGAGAAATTGGACCCCAAAAGTTGTTGTCCAATTTGTCCTGAGTATGCTGGTACCCAATATGTGGGGGTAAACCACTGTTTGGGCGCACGGCAGAGCTTGGAAGGGAAGGAGCGCCATTTTGAAATGCAGGCTTTGATAGAATGGTCTGCGGGCGTTATGTTGCGTTTGCAGAGCCACTGATGTACCTAAACATTAGAAACCCCCCACAAGTGACCCCATTTTGAAAACTAGACCCCCCAAGGAATTTATCTAGATATGTGGTGAGAACTTTGAATGCCCAAGTGCTTCACAGAAGTTTATAATGCAGAGTAGTGAAAATAGAAAATATTTTTTTTTTCCACAAAAAAGATTTTTTAGCCCCCAAGTTTTTATTTTCACAAGGGTAACAAGAGAAATTGGATGCCAATATTTGTTCTCCAATTTGTCCTGAGTACGCTGATGCCCCTTATGTGGGGGTAAACCACTGTTTGGGCGCACGGCAGAGCTCAGAAGGGAGGGAGCACCATTTGACTTTTTTAGCGCAAAATTGGCTGTCGTGTTTGGAGACCCCCTGATGTACCTAAACAGTGGAAACCCCCAAATTATAACTCCAACCCTAACTCCAACACACCCCTAACCCTAATCTCAACCCGATCCATAATCCTAATCACAACCCTAACGATAATCACAACCCTAACCCCAAAACAGCCCTAATCTCAACCCTAACCATAACCCTAATCAAAACCCTAAATCCAACACACCCCTAACCCTAATCCCAACCCTAATCCCAACCCTAACCCTAATCCCAACCCTAATCCCAAACGTAACCCTAATCCCAACCCTAATCCCAAACGTAACCTAATCCCAACCCTAATCCAAACCCTAACCCTAATCCCAACTCTAACCCTAACTTTAGCCCCAACCCTAACCCTAACTTTAGCCCCAACCCTAACCATAACTTTAGCCCCGTCGTCACAAAAAAGTTCAATGTAACCTTTTTCTTGTACGTCGCGTCCGCCATTTCCGCGCATGCGTGGCCGTAACTCTGCCCCCTCCTCCCCAGGACGTAGACTGGGCAGCGGATGCGTTGAAAAACTGCATCCGCTGCCCACGTTGTGCACAATTTTCACAACGTGCGTCGGTACGTCGGGCCGACGCATTGCGACCGCCCCGTACCGACGCAAGTGTGAAAGAAGCCTAAGGCTACTTTCACAGTAGCGTCGTACTCGGCCCATCGCAGTGTGTCGGGCCGACGTACCGACGCTAGCGTTGTAAGCGCCGCACAATGGGTGCAGCGGATGCTGTTATTTCAACGCATCCGCTGCCCCATTGTGAGGTGCGGGGAGGCGGGGGCGGAGTTCCGGCCGTGCATGCGCGGTCGGAAATGGCGGACACGTCGCACAAAAAAGTTACATGTAGCTTTTTTTGTGCCGACGGTCCGCCAAAGCACGACGCATCCGTCGCACGACGGATGCGACGTGTGGCAATCCGTCGCAATGCGTCGCTAATGCAAGCCAATGGAGAAAAAACGCATCCTGCAAGCACTTTTGCAGGATGTGTTTTTTCTCCAACGACGCATTGCGACGGAAGCCAAAAAACACTAGTGTGAAAGTAGCCTAACCCTAACCCTAGCCCTAACCCTAACCCTAAATTTAGCCCCAACCCTAACCCTAACCCTAGCCCTAACTCTAACCCTAGCCCTAACCCTAACCCTAGCCCTAACCCTAACCCTAAATTTAGCCCTAACCCTAACCCTAACCCTAGCCCTAACTCTAACCCTAGCCCTAACCCTAACCCTAATTTTAGCCCCAACTCGTCTCTCCTGCCGGCCGGCAGATGGCAGCAGATGGCGGGCGCACTGCGCATGCGCCCGCTATGAGGAAAAAGCCGGCCGGCAGGAGGAGACAGAAGAGGACCCAGGGACACCGGGTGAGTATGATAGGGTCCCCGAATCACCCTATTTCTCTGTCCTCTGATGTGCGATCACATCAGAGGACAGAGAATTACAGATCGCTTTTTTTTTTTTTTTTGCGGTCGCCGGTAATCTGTTAATTACCGGCGATCACAAAACAGGGGTCGGTTTACCCCCGGTAGCCGAGACCCCAAAGATCTTCCGGGTGCCGGGCGGCGGGCGCACTGCGCGTGCGCCCGCCATTTTTTCCCCGGAAAAAAGATGGCGGCGCCCATCGGGAGCCACGAGGAGCACCGGGGGAGATAGGTGAGTATTGGGGGGCTATCGGGGGCCATCGGGGACCCTATTTCTCTGTCCTCCGATGTGCGATCACATCGGAGGACAGAGAAATTAAATGGCAAATCGCGTTTGTTTTTTTTTGTTGCGACCGCCGGTAAACGGTTAATTACCGGCGATCGCAACTCGGGGGTCGGTAAAACCCCCCCGAATCATGTTCTCTGGGGTCTCGGCTACCCTTGGCAACCGAGACCCCAGAGAAAATCCGACTCTGGGGGGCGCTATTCACTTTTTCCACAGCGCCGTTAATTAACGGCGCTGTGGTTTAAGTACCCTTAGCGGCCGCAGTTAAAAGGCGTATCGGCGGTCGTTAAGGGGTTAAATCCCCTCCACTATGCTGTAACATCTGGATGCTGCGTTTTTGACGCTGCGGCTCAGCGCTGCATCAAAAACGCAGCGTTTCCTGAATGTGGACACATACCCTTAGACTGACTTTTCAAAGGTTTTCTGGACTGATGAAATGAGTGACTGTTGATGGGCCAGATGGATGGGTCAGAGGCTGGATCAGTAAAGGGCAGAGAGCTCCACTCCGACTCAGACGCCAGCAAGGTGGAGGTGGGGTACTGGTATGGGCTGGTATCATCAAAGATGAACTTGTGGGACCTTTTCGGGTTGAGGATGGAGTGAAGCTCAACTCCCAGACCTACTGCCAGTTTCTGGAAGACAACTTCTTCAAGCAGTGGTACAGGAAGAAGTCGGTATTGTTCAAGAAAACCATGATTTTCATGCAGGACAATGCTCCATCACATGCCTCCAACTACTCCACAGCGTGGCTGGCCAGTAACGGTCTCAAAGAAGAAAAAATAATGACATGACCCCCTTGTTCACCTGATCTGAACCCCATAGAGAACCTGTGGTCCCTCATAAAATGTGAGATCTACAGGGAGGGAAAACAGTCCACATCTCGGAACAGTGTCTGGGAGGCTGTGGTGGCTGCTGCACGCAATGTTCATCGTAAAAATTTATTTCTAAATTTTGTGCAGTTATCTTGGTTTACCTGGTGAAAATAAACAAGTGAGATGGGAATATATTTGGTTTTTATTAAGTTGCCTAATAATTCTGCACAGTAATCGTTACCTGCACAAACAGATCCTCCTAAGATAGCCAAATCTAAAAAAAAAACACTCCAACTTCCAAAATATTAACCCCTTACGGACATCGGACGGGATAGTACGTCCGATGTCAGCTCCCCTGCTTTGATGCAGGGCTCCGGCGGTGAGCCCGCATCAAAGCCGGGACATGTCAGCTGTTTTGAACAGCTGACATGTGCCCGCAATAGCGGCGGGTGAAATCGCGATTCACCCGCCGCTATTAACTAGTTAAATGCCGCTGTCAAACGCAGACAGCGGCATTTAACTACCGCATCCGGCCACGCGGCCGGAAATGACGGCATCGCCGACCCCGTCACATGATCGGAGGTCGGCGATGCTTCTCCATTGTAACCATAGAGGTCCTTGAGACCTCTATGGTTACTGATCGCCGGTAGCTGTGAGCGCCACCCTGTGGTTGGCGCTCACAGCACACCTGATTTTCTACTACATAGCAGCGAACAGGAGATCGCTGCTATGTAGCAGAGGCGATCGTGCTGTGCCTGCTTCTAACCTCCCATGGAGGCTATTGAAGCATGGCAAAAGTTTAAAAATAAAGTTAAAAAAAAATGTGAAAAAAATAAAAAAAACATAAAAGTTTAAATCACCCCCCTTTCGCCCCAATCAAAATAAATCAATAAAAAAAAATCAAATCTACACATATTTGGTATCGCCACGTTCAGAATCGCCCAATCTATCAATAAAAAAAAAGCATTAACCTGATCGCTAAACGGCGTAATGAGAAAAAAATCGAAACGCCAGAATTACGTTTTTTTGGTCGCCGCGACATTGCATTAAAATGCAATAACGGGCGATCAAAAGAACGTATCTGCACCGAATTGGAATCATTAAAAACGCCAGCTTGGCACGCAAAAAATAAGCCCTCAACTGACCCCAGATCATGAAAAATGGAGACGCTACGAGTATCGGAAAATTGCGCAATTTTTTTTTTTTTTTTTAGCAAAGTTTGGAATTTTTTTTCACCACTTAGGTAAAAAAGGGAAATTAGACTTACTGGTAATTCCATTTCCAGGTAGTTCCTCAGGACAGCACCATGGAGGACGTCCTTCCTTGACCTATAGCGGGACAGGATCATAGAGAGGTTAAAAGGACCCTCCCACCTCCACCCTCCAGTGTTGTTTCAAAGTACCACCGAGGATGGAAATAAATGGTCTAAATGTGCCCTTACAAACATGTCTGTAATAACCATTAAACTGCTTCATCTTAATTTCGAGCCATGGTGACCCGAAGGATAAACGATCTGCTGGTAGATTAATCCCGAACAATCCTAAAAAACAGAAACATAAGGGAGGGAACTACGGGTGCTGTCCTGAGGGACTACCTGGAAATAGAATTACCAGTAATTTCCCTTTTTCCATTACGTCCCTCAGGACAGCACCATGGAGAATACCAAAGTAACTCTCCCAGGGTGGGTACAGAAGCCCAGGAATCAAAGTCCCAGGCAAAAAACAAACTAAATATATAGAGGATCTGAAAGATCAGAAAAACCATAGATATCTAAAGAGATCCGCAAAGAAAATCACCGTAGTGAGTGCCTGGTATACATCTATAATGGCCAATTTCAGTATGAATGTGGTAAATGAAATAAGCATCAGGAGCAGAGAGTGAGATACACCCATTGTACTCCAATACCAATAATGAATCACAGCAAGTTATTTATTGTGATAGATACTTATAGACATCACAGCCCCCGAATAGGGTTAGAAAACCTTATTGCCTAGCAAAATATGGTGAAAGTCACAGCCACCACACAATGAGGACTGTACCGACCAATAATAAACTGGATGTGCTTATAACAGGACTGTTCCTTCATCGGACCTTCTGGGCTCAGTTTAAGCCCTGGTTACAGACCAGCTTACCGTACTACAAGGAGACCTGCGGACAGAGGCCCTGGACTGCGGGAATATCAAACCAATAACAGTTAGTACGTGGATAATGGCAGAGCATTGGGTGTACACACATTACTCATCCAGGAGATCACGTCTATTCCAAATCCTTAGATGTCTAAAGGCCCCGTCTCACTAAGCGATTTACCAACGATCACGACCAGCGATACGACCTGGCCGTGATCGTTGGTAAGTCGCTGTGTGGTCGCTGGGGAACTGTCACACAGACCGCTCTCTCCAGCGACCAACGATCAGGGGAACGACTTCGGCATCGTTGAAACTGTCTTCAACGATGCCGAAGTCCCCCTGCAGCACCCGGGTAACCAGGGTAAACATCGGGTTACTAAGCGCAGGGCCGCGCTTAGTAACCCGATGTTTACCCTGGTTACCAAAAAAACCAAACAGTACATACTCGCCTTTCGGTGTCCAGGTCCCTTGCCGTCTGCTTCCTGCTCTGGCTGAGATCCGGCCGTACAGTGAGAGCAGAGCGCAGCGGTGACGTCACTGCTGTGCTCTCACTTCTCACTGTACGGCCGGCAGTCAGTGAGAGCAGGAAGCAGACGGCAAGGGACCTGACGGACATCAGAAGGCGAGTATGTATTGTTTGTTTTTTTTTACATTTACGCTGGTAACCAGGGTAAACATCGGGTTACTAAGCGCGGCCCCCCTGCGCTTAGTAACCCGATGTTTACCCTGGTAACCAGTGAAGACATCGCTGGATCGGTGTCACACACACCGATTCAGCGATGTCAGCGGGGCCTCAACGACCAAAAAAAGGTCCAGGCCATTCCGACACGACCAGCGATCTCGCAGCAGGGGCCTGATCGCTGGTACGTGTCACACATAGCGAGATCGCTATGGAGGTCACTGTTGCGTCACAAAACTTGTGACTCAGCAGCGATCTCGCTAGCGATCTCGCTATGTGAGACAGGGCCTTAACCCCAAGAAGGGTTATATATTATTGAAACTAAGGAATACACCATCTGGCAGGTAATATCTCCTGCCATTACCAACGTCGGGCTTCTCATTAGAAGCTCTGAAAGAGAAACGTGGGTCATCACTCCTGTTTTACTGATGTTAGACACAGGGAGTCTGGACTCTGAATTGATGAAGGTGGTGGTGGTGGTGCTAGTAAAAATCTTCCGACACTTGAAATTATTCGGAACTGCATTTATACGAGTCATTAGTCCAGACATTATAAGTATGTCAACTTATTTGTCCATATATGTGCAGCGCCCCAGAGTCCTGGTCGTTGCAGTACTGGTGCTCCACCACTAAGGGGGGCTATGGTACGTCTGATGGCACTGAAGGAGTTCATCTGACTAGGTATCACAGACACCAATACATTTCACAGTCTGGCCTCCAGGGGGAGCCAAGGGTTCTATGTATTAGGCCACTCCTCACAATCTGGTAAAACTGGGGGTTAGGCAGGAAGTTAGAACAGAAAGCTGACTGGGTTGGAACCAGGCAACACCTTGTGGCAGAGGGTGTTGTAGGGGAAGATTCAGAGGGGTCCCTGTCAGGGGTGGGATCCTGACAGAGGCCTAGCAACCAGAGAGAACGTTACGGGACCGCGCCTGCACGATATAGCGGCGGTACCCCAAGAAAGGATAAGAAGCGAGGTATATTGTGCTGAGTGAGAAACGAGATCAACGCAACAAGGAGAATACCAGTAGGAGTCGTGCTGTAAGACGAGGCAACATCCTACTGAGGCGCATAACCGGTGGCCGGAACGCCGAGGAAGTATAGAGCTCCAGGCCAAACTTCAAACCTACGGCAGGACAGTCAGTTATAGGCGGGCTGTCTCACCCCATTGACCTAGGAAGACACAGGGGGGGTAACAACAGGAGTGGGGCGACGCTAGAGTCCCGGAAGAGCTCCGAGCCTCCCCGTCATACGGGTGCGTCCTAACCATAAGATCTGGGGCACGTGGAAGAACATCAGAATCGAGTTGTGAGGGAACACGAGAAACAGACACAACAGTTGTGAGGACTATCCCGAGGTAAAGAGACTGCAACCTGGTGTCCTCGTTATTTACTGCAACCTGCACCGCACCACTACAACATCACCACCATCCCGCACACCTATCATTGTACGCCCCTCAGCAGGGCCACGGACCGGGTCTAGCCACCGTGACAACCCCAGAACAGAGACTCAGAGGCCCGGTACCGGGTACCCCTCGGCCCTGCGGCAGTGGGGGCGCTACATATGCATATTGCGCTCATACATATCCCAAGAGGCAATCTTCTCAGGGATCTTTATACACTCAGACTGCCATTGTGGGAGTAACCATATTCCATGGCTAGAGAAAAGTAGGTTTCTTCCTCGTAATGCAGCGCCCCAGAGTCCTGGTCGTTGCAGTACTGATGCTCCGCCGCTAAGGGGGGCTATGGTACGTCTGATGGCACTAAAGGAGTTCACCTGACCAGGTATCACAGACACCAATGCACTTCACAGTTTGGCCTCCAGGGGGAGCTAAGGGCGCTATGTATTAGGCCACTCCTCACAGTCTGGTAAAACTGGGGGTTAGACAGGAAGTTAGAGAGAAGCTGACTGGGTTGGATCCAGGCAACATCCTGTGGCAGAGGGTGTTGCAGGGGAAGATTCAGGGGGGTCCCTGTCAGGGGTGGGATCCTGACAGAGGCCTAGCGAACAGAGAGAACGTTACGGGACCGCGCCTGCACGAGATAGTGGCGGTGCCCTAAGAAAGGACAAGAAGCGAGGTTTATTGTGCTGAGTGAGAAACGAGATCAATGCAACAAGGAGAAACACCAGTAGGAGTCGTGCTGTAAGACGAGGCAACATCCTACTGAGGCGCGCAGCCGGTGGCCGGAACGCCGAGGAAGTATAGAGCTCCAGGCCTAACTTCAAACCTACAGCAGGACAGTCAGTTATAGGCGGGCTGTCTCACCCAAATCACCTAAGAAGACATAGGGGGCAACAACAGGAGAGGGGCGACACTAGGGTCCCGGAAGAGCTCCGAGCCTACTCGTCATACGGGTGCGTCCTAGCCATATGATCTGGGGGACGAAGCAGAACATCATAATCGAGTTGTGAGGGAACTTCAGAAACAGACACAACAGTTGTGGGGACTATCCTGTAAGCACAGCAGGGGAGGACCACAACACACAAGCGCTAGAAGGTAGGCACAGATTTCCACCTGCAAAGGGAACTCTGGAGGTGCCATCGGACCGGCCGGACTTGCGCAGCCTGGTTAACCGTATTCTGGACTGAGGATCCTGAAGCCTTCAGTAAAGAGGTAAAGAGACTGCAACCTGGTGTCCTTGTTATTTACTGTGACCTGCACCGCACCACTACAACATCATCACCACCCACACCTTTCATTGGGCGCCCCTCAGCAGGGTCACGGACCGGGTCTAGCCACTGTGACAACCCCAGAGCAGAGACTCAGAGGCCCGGTACCGGGTACCCCTCGGCCCTGCGGCAGTGGGGGCGCTACAGTAACAGAGGGAGATTATCTACTGTGAGGCGGTGAGACTATGGGGTCTTAACAGTAAGAGCCCTGGATCCAGTTTCATTTATCTTAGGAGCCGCGACTGCTGTAAGAGCTGCAAGTATGGGATCCTCTGCCACACGACACAGGGCTGCTGTATCTTCGCTCTAGGAGCAACCTCTCATACAACCGTCCCTGTAGAGACAGGAATAAACACTGGAGGGTTGAGGTGGGAGGGTGTTGTGAACTCTGTTTTCAGGCTCCCTCTTGTGGTCACAGGTGGTATTGTGTGACTTTTGTTTTGGGCTCCCCCTGGTGGCTTTGTTTGTTATCCTGCGGGTCTGTGGCTGATCAGCTGCCTCGTTATTCACTTGGGAGTTTCCTATTTAGCTCTGTTTCACTTCCACTTGTTGCCGGCTGTCAATGTACTCAGTGCTATTCTGATTACTCCTGATTATCTTCGGTTTCAGTCTCTTCAGGAGAAGCTAAGTTCTGTTTAATTATTTTTTGCTCATCAGTCTGCAATATGATTTCTGTGTATGATGAGTTTAGTCCAGCTTGCTGATATGTGATTTCTTCTGCTGGTTTGCTCTGGGGTACAGAGTTGCTTCCCCCGCACCGTTAGTTGGTGCGGGGACTCGAGCGATCTCTGCGTGGATATTTTGAATGGGGTTTTTAATTGACCGCACAGTTCCCTTTCTATTTTCTGCTTTCTAGTGTTAGCGGGCCTCATTTGCTAAATCTAATTTCATCTCTGCGTTTGTGCTTTCCCCTTAACTCACCGTTAATATTTGTGGGGGGCTATTCTATATCTTTGGGGTCATTTCACTGAGGCAAGTGAGGACTTTCGTTCCCTCTAGGAATAGTCAGTTTCTCAGGCCGTGAAGAGACATCTAGGATTTTCAGGTAACGTTCCACGGCTGCCTATAGTTGTTTGCGGACAGGATCAGGTTGCGGTCAATTCAGTTACCACTTCCCCAGAGTTTGTAGTCGGTTTGGTTACTTAGCTAGTTCTACTTGCAATCCTTGCCACTAGGATCATAACAGTACAGCCGGCCGGTAAAGTGTTAATTGCATGGCAGAAGCAGGAGAAAAGAAGCCTTGAGAATTTTTTTTTTTTTTTTTTTGCCGTGTGTCTAGCTGCTGTGTGTCTAGCTTCTCTCCTCCTCTTAATCTTGGTGTGGCTCTGAACTCAGCTGCTGATATGGATATTCAGAGTTTGGCCTCCAGTGTAGATCATCTTGCTGCAAGGGTACAAAGTATTCAGGATTTTGTTGTTCACAGTCCTATGTCAGAGCCTAGAATACCTATCCCGGAGTTGTTTTCTGGAGATAGATCTAAGTTCCTGAATTTTAAGAACAATTGTAAATTGTTTCTTTCTTTGAAACCTCGTTCCTCTGGTGATTCCGTTCAGCAAGTTAAAATTATAATTTCTTTCTTGCGTGGTGACCCTCAAGATTGGGCCTTCGCATTGGCGCCAGGGGATCCGGCATTGCTCAGTGTTGATGCGTTTTTTCTGGCCCTTGGATTGCTCTATGAGGAACCTAATCTTGAGAACCAGGCTGAAAAAGCGTTGTTGGCCCTCTCTCAGGGGCAAGATGAAGCAGAGGTGTACTGCCAGAAATTTTGGAAATGGTCGGTGCTTACTCAGTGGAATGAGTGTGCCCTGGCTGCAAATTTCAGAAAAGGTCTTTCTGATGCCATTAAGAATGTCATGGTGGGGTTCCCTACGCCTGCAGGTCTGAATGAGTCAATAACTCTGGCCATTCAGATTGATCGGCGTTTGCGGGAGCGCAAACCTGCGCACTATTTGGCGGTGTCTTCTGAACAGACACCTGAGTCTATGCAATGTGATAGAATTCTGACCAGAAGTGAACGGCAAAATTATAGACGGGAAAATGGGTTGTGCTTTTACTGTGGTGACTCAGCTCATGTTATCTCAGCATGCTCTAAGCGCAAAAAAAAGGTTGATAAATCTGTCACCATTGGTACTTTACAGCCTAAAGTTCATTTTGTCTGTTACCCTGATTTGTTCCTTGTCATCTTACCCGGTTATGGCTTTTGTAGATTCAGGTGCTGCCCTGAGTCTGATGGACTTGTCATTTGCCAGGCGCTGTGGTTTTGTTTTGGAACCTTTAAAATTCCCTATTCCACTAAGGGGAATTGATGCTACGCCATTGGCTACGAATAAACCTCAGTACTGGACACAAGTGACCATGTGCATGACTCCTGTTCATCAGGAGGTGATTCGCTTTCTTGTTCTGCATAATTTGCATGATGTCGTCGTGTTGGGTCTACCATGGTTGCAGACTCATAATCCAGTCCTGGATTGGAAAGCTATGTCTGTGTCAAGTTGGGGTTGTCAGGGAATTCATGGCGACGCTCCTGTGGTGTCAATTGCTTCATCCACTCCTTCTGAAGTCCCTGCGTTTTTGTCAGACTACCAGGATGTATTTGATGAGCCCAAACTTAGTTCTCTACCTCCTCATAGGGATTGTGATTGTGCTATAAATTTGATTCCTGGTAGTAAGTTTCCTAAGGGACGACTTTTCAATTTGTCAGTGCCGGAGCATGCTGCCATGCGGAGTTATATAAAGGAGTCTTTGGAGAAAGGACTTATTCGCCCCTCCTCCTCCCCTCTTGGTGCGGGGTTCTTTTTTGTGGCTAAGAAGGATGGTTCTCTGAGACCTTGTATTGATTATCGCCTTCTAAATAAAATCACGGTCAAATTTCAGTATCCTTTGCCATTGTTATCTGATCTGTTTGCTCGCATTAAGGGGTCTAGTTGGTTCACCAAGATAGATCTTCGTGGTGCGTATAACCTTGTGCGTATTAAGCAGGGTGATGAATGGAAAACTGCATTTAATACGCCCGAAGGCCATTTTGAGTACTTGGTGATGCCTTTTGGACTTTCTAATGCTCCTTCTGTCTTTCAGTCTTTTATGCACGACATCTTCCGCGAATATCTGGATAAATTTATGATTGTGTATCTGGATGATATTCTGTTTTTTTCTGATGATTGGGAGTCCCATGTTAAGCAGGTCAGGATGGTGTTTCAGGTCCTGCGTGCCAATGCTTTATTTGTGAAGGGCTCAAAATGTCTTTTTGGAGTCCAAAAGGTTTCTTTTTTGGGTTTCATTTTTTCTCCTTCTACTATTGAGATGGACCCAGTCAAGGTTCAGGCTATTCATGACTGGACGCAGCCTACATCTGTTAAGAGTCTTCAGAAGTTCTTGGGTTTTGCTAATTTTTACCGTCGCTTCATCGCTAATTTTTCTGGTGTTGTTAAGCCTTTGACGGATTTGACCAAGAAAGGTTCTGATGTTACTAACTGGTCTCCTGCGGCTGTGGAGGCCTTTCGGGAGCTGAAGCGCCGGTTTTCTTCGGCTCCGGTCTTATGTCAGCCAGATGTCTCTCTTCCTTTCCAGGTCGAGGTTGATGCTTCCGAGATTGGAGCGGGGGCTGTTTTGTCGCAGAGAAGCGCCGATGGCTCTGCGATGAAGCCATGTGCTTTCTTTTCAAGAAAGTTTTCGCCTGCCGAGCGGAATTATGATGTCGGTAATCGGGAGTTGTTGGCTATGAAGTGGGCATTTGAGGAGTGGCAACATTGGCTCGAGGGAGCTAAGCATCGTGTGGTGGTCTTGACTGATCACAAGAATCTGATTTATCTCGAGTCGGCCAAGCGGCTGAATCCTAGACAGGCTCGTTGGTCGTTGTTTTTCTCTCGTTTTGATTTCGTGGTCTCGTACCTGCCTGGTTCAAAGAATGTAAAGGCTGATGCTCTTTCTAGGAGTTTTGTGCCTGACTCTCCTGGAGATTCAGAGCCGGCTGGTATTCTCAGAGAAGGGGTGATTTTGTCTGCCATCTCCCCAGATTTGCGACGAGTGCTGCAGGAGTTTCAGGCGGATAGACCTGACCGTTGTCCACCGGAGAGACTGTTTGTCCCGGATAGATGGACCAGCAGAGTTATTTCCGAGGTTCATTCTTCGGTGTTGGCGGGCCATCCTGGAATATTTGGTACCAGAGATTTGGTGGCCAGGTCCTTTTGGTGGCCTTCCTTGTCGCGGGATGTGCATTCCTTTGTGCAGTCTTGTGGAATTTGTGCTCGGGCTAAGCCTTGCTGTTCTCGTGCCAGTGGTTTGCTGTTACCTTTGCCTGTCCCGAAGAGGCCTTGGACGCACATTTCCATGGATTTTATTTCGGATCTCCCTGTCTCTCAGAGAATGTCTGTCATCTGGGTGGTGTGTGATCGTTTTTCTAAGATGGTCCATTTGGTGCCCTTGCCTAAGTTGCCTTCCTCCTCCGAGTTGGTTCCGCTGTTTTTTCAAAATGTGGTTCGTTTGCATGGGATCCCTGAAAATATTGTTTCCGACAGAGGATCCCAGTTTGTGTCTAGATTTTGGCGGACCTTTTGCGCTAAGATGGGCATTGATTTGTCTTTTTCGTCGGCCTTCCATCCTCAGACGAATGGCCAAACCGAACGATCTAATCAGACCTTGGAAACCTATTTGAGATGTTTTGTTTCTGCTGATCAGGACGACTGGGTGACTTTTTTGCCATTGGCTGAGTTTGCCCTTAATAATCGGGCTAGTTCTGCTACTTTGGTTTCTCCTTTTTTTTGTAATTCGGGGTTTCATCCTCGTTTTTCCTCGGGTCAGGTGGAGCCTTCTGACTGTCCTGGAGTGGATGTTGTGGTGGATAGGTTGCATCAGATTTGGAATCATGTTGTGGACAATTTGAAGCTGTCACAAGAGAAGGCTCAGCGCTTTGCCAACCGCCGTCGCTGTGTGGGTCCCCGACTTCGCGTTGGGGACTTGGTGTGGTTGTCTTCTCGCTTTGTTCCTATGAAGGTCTCCTGTTATGACCCCAATGGCAGAGGGTCTCAGAAATAATTACTAAGTCTGCAAACACAATAAACCAGCTCATAGGGCAGTGGTAACTGAGCTGACCATATATCTAATCCTAGCACCACAAATAGCAGCAGCCGGGGAACGTGCCTACGTTGGTTCTAGACGTCTCGCGCCAGCCGGAGAACTAACTAACCCTAGAAGGTAAAAGAAAGACCTTTCTTGCCTCCAGAGAAAAGACCCCAAAAGTTGGATACAAGCCCCCAACAAATAATAACGGTGAGGTAAGAGGAAAAGACAAACGTAAGAATGAGCTAGGTATTTAGCAAAGAGAGGCCCACTAGCTAATAGCAGAATATAGTAAGATGACTTATATGGTCAGCAAAAACCCTATCAAAATATCCACGCTGGATATTCAAGAACCCCCGAACCGTCTAACGGCCCGGGGGGAGAACACCAGCCCCCTAGAGCTTCCAGCAAAGTCAGGAATCACATTTAGTACAAGCTGGACAAAAATAAGAGCAAAGCAAATAACCAAAAAACAAAGAAGCAGGACTTAGCTTAATTTTGCACGAACCGGGACCAGCAGACAGGAGCAAACAGAAAGGATCTGATTACAACGATGCCAGGCACTGGACTAAGGATCCAGGAAGTTTATATAGCAACACCCCTGGACTAACGACCCAGGTGAGTGCCAAACTGAGGAAAGACAATCCCAGAGTCATATCACTAGTGACCACAAGAGGGAGCCAAAAAGTCTAATTCACAACAGTACCCCCCCCCTTAAGGAGGGGTCACCGAACCCTCACCAAGACCACCAGGGCGATCAGGATGAGCAGCGTGAAAGGCACGAACTAAATCGGCCGCATGCACATCAGAAGCAACCACCCAGGAATTATCCTCCTGACCATAGCCCTTCCACTTGACCAGATACTGAAGCCTCCGTCTGGAGAGACGAGAATCCAAGATCTTCTCCACCACGTACTCCAACTCGCCCTCAACCAACACCGGAGCAGGAGGCTCAACAGAAGGAACCACAGGTACAACGTACCGCCGCAACAAAGACCTATGGAACACGTTGTGAATGGCAAACGACACCGGAAGATCCAAGCGAAAGGACACAGGATTAAGGATTTCCAATATCTTGTAAGGACCGATGAAGCGAGGCTTAAATTTAGGAGAGGAGACCTTCATAGGAACAAATCGAGAAGACAGCCATACCAAATCCCCAACACGAAGTCGGGGACCCACACCGCGGTGGCGGTTGGCAAAACGCTGAGCCTTCTCCTGTGACAACTTTAAGTTGTCCACCACATGATTCCAGATCTGCTGCAACCTATCCACCACAGAATCTACCCCAGGACAGTCAGAAGGCTCCACATGTCCCGAGGAAAAATGAGGATGGAAACCAGAGTTGCAGAAAAATGGCGAAACCAAAGTAGCGGAACTAGCCCGATTATTAAGGGCAAACTCAGCCAACGGCAAGAAGGTCACCCAATCATCCTGATCTGCCGAAACAAAACACCTCAAATAAGCCTCCAGAGTCTGATTAGTTCGCTCCGTTTGTCCATTAGTCTGAGGATGAAAGGCAGACGAAAATGACAAATCAATGCCCATCCTAGCACAAAAGGATCGCCAGAACCTGGAAACAAACTGGGATCCTCTGTCAGACACAATATTCTCAGGAATGCCGTGTAAACGAACCACATTCTGAAAGAACACAGGAACCAGATCGGAAGAGGAAGGCAGCTTAGGCAAAGGCACCAAATGGACCAATTTAGAAAAGCGATCACATACCACCCAGATGACAGACATGCCCTGAGACACCGGGAGATCTGAAATGAAATCCATGGAAATGTGTGTCCAAGGCCTCTTCGGGACAGGCAAGGGCAAGAGCAACAGCAACCCGCTGGCACGAGAACAGCAAGGCTTAGCTCGAGCACAAGTCCCACAGGACTGCACAAATGACCGCACATCCCGTGACAAGGAAGGCCACCAAAAGGACCTAGCCACCAGATCTCTGGTGCCAAAAATTCCCGGATGCCCTGCCAACACCGAGGAATGAACCTCGGAAATGACTCTGCTGGTCCACTTATCAGGAACAAACAGTCTGTCAGGTGGACAAGAGTCAGGTCTACCAGCCTGAAATCTCTGCAACACATGTCGCAAATCAGGAGAAATGGCCGACAAGATAACTCCCTCTTTAAGAATACCAACTGGTTCTGCGACTCCAGGAGAGTCAGGCACAAAGCTCCTTGAAAGAGCATCAGCCTTCACATTCTTTGAACCTGGTAAATACGAGTCCACAAAGTCAAAACGTGAGAAAAACAATGACCAGCGGGCCTGTGTAGGATTCAGGCGTTTAGCAGACTCGAGATACATCAAATTTTTGTGATCAGTCAAGACCACCACACGATGCTTAGCACCCTCGAGCCAATGACGCCACTCCTCAAATGCCCACTTCATGGCCAGCAACTCCCGATTGCCAACATCATAATTCCGCTCAGCAGGCGAAAACTTCCTAGAGAAGAAAGCACATGGTCTCATTACCGAGCAACCAGGGCCTCTCTGCGACAAAACGGCCCCTGCCCCAATCTCAGAAGCATCCACTTCGACCTGAAAGGGAAGTGAGACATCAGGCTGGCACAAAACAGGCGCCGAAGTAAACCGGCGCTTCAACTCTTGGAACGCCTCCACGGCTGCAGGAGCCCAGTTAGCAACATCAGAACCTTTCTTGGTCATATCCATCAAAGGTTTAACAACGCTAGAAAAATTAGCGATAAAACGACGGTAGAAGTTAGCAAAACCCAAGAACTTCTGAAGACTCTTAACTGACGTGGGTTGAGTCCAATCATGAATAGCTCGGACCTTGACTGGGTCCATCTCCACAGCAGAAGGGGAAAAAATAAACCCCAAAAAGGGAACCTTCTGTACTCCAAAGAGACACTTTGAGCCCTTAACAAACAAAGCATTCTCACGCAAAACCTGAAACACCATCCTGACCTGCTCCACATGTGAGTCCCAATCTTCAGAGAAAACCAGAATATCATCCAGATAAACAATCATAAATTTATCCAGATACTTCCGGAAAATATCATGCATAAAGGACTGAAACACTGAGGGAGCATTAGAGAGCCCAAAAGGCATCACCAAGTACTCAAAATGACCTTCGGGCGTATTAAATGCTGTCTTCCATTCATCTCCTTGCTTAATGCGCACAAGGTTGTACGCACCACGAAGATCTATCTTGGTAAACCACTTGGCACCTTTAATCCGGGCAAACAAGTCCGACAACAGAGGCAAAGGATACTGAAATTTAACAGTGATTTTATTCAGAAGCCGATAGTCAATACAAGGTCTCAAAGATCCGTCCTTCTTGGCCACAAAAAAGAATCCCGCACCAAGAGGGGAAGAGGATGGACGGATATGCCCCTTCTCCAGAGACTCCTTGATATACGAACGCATTGCGGCATGCTCAGGTACAGACAGATTAAATAGTCTTCCCTTAGGAAATTTACTACCTGGAATCAAATCTATGGCGCAGTCACAGTCCCTATGAGGAGGCAGAGCACTGGACCTGGACTCGCTGAATACATCCTGATAATCAGACAAATACTCAGGAATTTCCGAACGAGTAGAGGAAGCAATAGACACCGGCGGGGAATCAGCATGAATTCCCTGACAGCCCCAACTTGACACAGACATTGCCTTCCAATCCAAGACTGGATTGTGGGTCTGTAACCATGGCAAACCCAAAACGACCAAATCATGCATTTTATGCAGAACAAGAAAACGAATCACCTCCCGATGTTCAGGAGTCATGCACATGGTTACCTGCGTCCAAAACTGCGGTTTATTTTCCGCCAATGGCGTAGCATCAATACCTCTAAGAGGAATAGGATTTACCAACGGTTCAAGAACAAAACCACAGCGCTTGGCAAATGACAGATCCATAAGACTCAGGGCAGCACCTGAATCCACAAACGCCATAACAGGGTAAGAAGACAATGAGCAAATTAAAGTCACAGACAAAATAAATTTAGGTTGCAAATTACCAATGGCGACAGGACTAACAACCCTTGTTAGGCGTTTAGAGCATGCTGATATAACATGTGTAGAATCACCACAGTAAAAACACAACCCATTCTGACGTCTATGATTTTTCCACTCATTTCTAGTCTGAATTCTATCACATTGCATTAAATCAGGTGTTTGTTCAGACAACACCACCAGAGGATTAGCGGTTTTGCGCTCCCGCAAACGCCGGTCAATTTGAATAGCCAGCGCCATGGAATCATTCAGACTTGTAGGAATGGGGAAACCCACCATCACATTCTTAATGGCTTCAGAAAGGCCATTTCTGAAATTTGCGGCCAGAGCACCCTCATTCCACTGAGTAAGCACGGACCATTTCCGAAATTTTTGGCAATACACTTCAGCTTCATCCTGGCCCTGAGAAATAGCCAGCAAGGCTTTTTCTGCCTGAACTTCAAGATTGGGTTCCTCGTAAAGCAATCCGAGCGCCAGAAAAAACGCATCAATATTTGCCAATGCCGGATCTCCTGGCGCTAGCGAGAAAGCCCAATCCTGAGGGTCGCCCCGTAAAAAAGAGATAACAATTTTAACTTGCTGAACTGAATCTCCAGATGAACGGGGTCTCAGAGATAGAAACAATTTACAATTATTCCTGAAATTCCTAAACTTAAATCGGTCTCCAGAAAACAGTTCAGGAATAGGTATTTTAGGTTCAGACATTGGACTACTGGTAACAAAATCTTGTATGCCCTGCACACGAGCAGCAAGCTGGTCTACACTTGTAATCAAGGTCTGGACATTCATGTCTGCAGCAAGCACAAGCCACTCAGAGGTAAAGGGGAGGAAGAGAGGAAAAAAAAAAAAAAAAAAACTCAGAATTTCCTTTCTTATTATCCCACTTCTGCAATGCATTAAACATTCAATGTGGGCCTGGCATACTGTTATGACCCCAATGGCAGAGGGTCTCAGAAATAATTACTAAGTCTGCAAACACAATAAACCAGCTCATAGGGCAGTGGTAACTGAGCTGACCATATATCTAATCCTAGCACCACAAATAGCAGCAGCCGGGGAACGTGCCTACGTTGGCTCTAGACGTCTCGCGCCAGCCGGAGAACTAACTAACCCTAGAAGGTAAAAGAAAGACCTTTCTTGCCTCCAGAGAAAAGACCCCAAAAGTTGGATACAAGCCCCCAACAAATAATAACGGTGAGGTAAGAGGAAAAGACAAACGTAAGAATGAGCTAGGTATTTAGCAAAGAGAGGCCCACTAGCTAATAGCAGAATATAGTAAGATGACTTATATGGTCAGCAAAAACCCTATCAAAATATCCACGCTGGATATTCAAGAACCCCCGAACCGTCTAACGGCCCGGGGGGAGAACACCAGCCCCCTAGAGCTTCCAGCAAAGTCAGGAATCACATTTAGTACAAGCTGGACAAAAATAAGAGCAAAGCAAATAACCAAAAAACAAAGAAGCAGGACTTAGCTTAATTTTGCACGAACCGGGACCAGCAGACAGGAGCAAACAGAAAGGATCTGATTACAACGATGCCAGGCACTGGACTAAGGATCCAGGAAGTTTATATAGCAACACCCCTGGACTAACGACCCAGGTGAGTGCCAAACTGAGGAAAGACAATCCCAGAGTCATATCACTAGTGACCACAAGAGGGAGCCAAAAAGTCTAATTCACAACAGTCTCCTCTCCCAAGTTCAAGCCTCGGTTTATCGGTCCTTATAAGATTTTGGAAGTCCTTAACCCTGTGTCATTTCGTTTGGACCTCCCAGCATCGTTTGCTATTCATAATGTGTTTCATCGGTCATTGTTGCGGAGGTATGTGGTGCCTGTGGGTCCTCCGGATGAGCCTCCTGCCCCTGTGCTGGTTGAGGGCGAATTGGAATACGTGGTGGAGAAGATCTTGGATTCTCGTATTTCTAGACGGAGGCTTCAGTATTTGGTTAAATGGAAGGGCTATGGTCAGGAGGATAATTCCTGGGTTGTCGCCTCTGATGTTCATGCGGCCGATTTGGTTCGTGCCTTCCATGTGGCTCTCCCTGATCGCCCTGGGGGTTTTGATGAGGGTTCGGTGACCCCTCCTCAAGGGGGGGGTACTGTTGTGAACTCTGTTTTCAGGCTCCCTCTTGTGGTCACAGGTGGTATTGTGTGACTTTTGTTTTGGGCTCCCCCTGGTGGCTTTGTTTGTTATCCTGCGGGTCTGTGGCTGATCAGCTGCCTCGTTATTCACTTGGGAGTTTCCTATTTAGCTCTGTTTCACTTCCACTTGTTGCCGGCTGTCAATGTACTCAGTGCTATTCTGATTACTCCTGATTATCTTCGGTTTCAGTCTCTTCAGGAGAAGCTAAGTTCTGTTTAATTATTTTTTGCTCATCAGTCTGCAATATGATTTCTGTGTATGATGAGTTTAGTCCAGCTTGCTGATATGTGATTTCTTCTGCTGGTTTGCTCTGGGGTACAGAGTTGCTTCCCCCGCACCGTTAGTTGGTGCGGGGGCTCGAGCGATCTCTGCGTGGATATTTTGAATAGGGTTTTTAATTGACCGCACAGTTCCCTTTCTATTTTCTGCTTTCTAGTGTTAGCGGGCCTCATTTGCTAAATCTAATTTCATCTCTGCGTTTGTGCTTTCCCCTTAACTCACCGTTAATATTTGTGGGGGGCTATTCTATATCTTTGGGGTCATTTCACTGAGGCAAGTGAGGACTTTCGTTCCCTCTAGGAATAGTCAGTTTCTCAGGCCGTGAAGAGACGTCTAGGATTTTCAGGTAACGTTCCACGGCTGCCTATAGTTGTTTGCGGACAGGATCAGGTTGCGGTCAATTCAGTTACCACTTCCCCAGAGTTTGTAGTCGGTTTGGTTACTTAGCTAGTTCTACTTGCGATCCTTGCCACTAGGATCATAACAGGAGGGTCCTTTTAACCTCTCTATGATCCTGTCCCGCTATAGGTCAAGGAAGGACGTCCTCCATGGTGCTGTCCTGAGGGACGTAATGGAAAAATAACCTAGTCATGTTAGGTGTCTATGAACTCGTAATGACCTGGACAATCATAATGGCAGGTCAGTTTTAGCATTTAGTGAACCTAGCAAAAAAGCCAAGCAAAAAATAAGTGTGGTATTGCACTTTTTTTGCAATTTCACCGCACTTGGAATTTTTTTCCCGTTTTCTAGTACACGACATGGTAAAACCAATGATGTTGTTCAAAAGTACAACTCGTCCCGCAAAAAATAAGCCCTTACATGGCCAAATTGACGGAAAAATAAAAAAGTTATGGCTCTGGGAAGGAGGGGAGTGAAAAACGAACACGGAAAAACGAAAAATCCCACGGTCATGAAGGGGTTAAGCTTTGATATTTATGAGTCTTTTGGGTTGATTGAGAACTTGGTTGTTGGTCAATAATAAAAATAATCCTCTAAAATACAACTTGCCTAATAATTCAGCACACAGTGTATTAAATAGTACAATACATTAATATATTGTCTGATTATTCTGTTCCTTGCGGCTACTATTTCTATTTTGTAATTATTTTTTTTTTTGTTTAATCTCTTACTAGGAAAGCGAGTGGATTTTCTCAAAATTTTTCTACAGTCAAAAAATTAGAAAAAAAAATTTTTGCAAACGTTTTTGCAGCGATTCCGCCGACAGCGCCTTTTTTTTATTAATATTAACAATCAAAACAATATATAGTGGGCAGCTGAGTTGGGGGTCTCCAGATGTTTTCGCGGGATTTATCCATTGACACTTTTTAAAAAGCTTAAAAAAATTTGGATAAAACGTACTCAAGATCCCCCCCCCCCCCCCCCCCATCCTGGAGTGATTTTATGTGTCTGCAATTCCTGCAAAAATTTTGCATCGCTATAGCAGAATAAGCTACTGTAATTTTTGAGTCACCAATTTGCAAGAAAGGTCAAAGACAAAAGTAAACAACTTTTTATACTTTGTTCACAATTCATCAACCGCGTGCGCCACTTTGAAGAATTTAGCACATAAAAAGTCAACAAATATCACGAGAAAAAGGAAAGGAAAAAGGAAAAATGACGAATTGGGCCCAGTATGTTTATCGATGCATTCACCGTACGCTTGAACTGTGTAGGGTGTAGGCGCTACTTATTAATCCCATATTTTATGACCTGTCATACAATTCACCCTAGGTGTGTGGTTCATGTTCTTACGTAACATCTCCGCTTTACTACCAAGCTTATTAATTACGGGCTGGAAAATCAAGGCAGCGAGGGGCCATTCATTAAACTTTCTCCTAGTGTTACCTAGGACTTATCTATAAGGGGTGAGGAGGTGGCCATTGTCCTCGGGTCCTGGAGTTTGAGGGGCTTCCCTATATGTCAGTTGCAGTATTATAAATGACGCATGGTGGGCCGGTGGGCCTTGTTTCACATTTAGCATTGAGAATTAGGAGCTTCAAGGTACCGTATATCTTTGTTCTTACCAGGTATGGACTGGGGCTGAAATTCAGCCCTGGCATTTGAAATCACACAGGCCCATGTTGTCCTCGTCCCCATGAACCAGATGGGATATATTACTAATATTACCCTGGATGGAGGAAAGGAAGATTTACTACAAGACCAATATTTCTAATGATACCCGTGGCCTGCTGGGGTAAGTGATGGAGTCAGCAACTTTGTGCTCCATCACAACTCTTAACAGTATGGGTATCTTGAGAACACCAATTCTGTTAACAACATAGCAGACATGGCGGCCCATGACCAGACAGGGCCTTCTGACATTTGCCAGAATTGCCGGATGGCCAGTCCGGCCCTGCCTGGTGCCTCTTCTGATTAGTAAGTTTGGCGTGAAATCATTGTTGCGGCGTGACACACACATGACGTTGCGTTGTGTTATCAATCAGAAGATAAACCAGGGATACCGGCAGGCGGGATGAGGTTTGCGGGGCTCTGGTCCGACATCACCACTGGACCATAATGCTGCCTATCTTTAACCCTATAAAAGACCCCATTATAACAAGTGCCACCACAAGATCACCAATGGGGAATGAATGTTCAGTTGCGTCAACCATGTAAAGTGAATTTCAGTTCACCGGACCCCGACAATCTGGTATTAGGCAGCTGGCTAAATCATACAAGCTTTGCAGGACCCATAGGAATGCTCATTACTGATTAAACAGGCAGACGATCACCCAGCAAATTAGTTAAATGGTATTTTGTTGGGTGATCTAATCATTTATGACAGCAAATAGATTACTGTTATCAGCAGCACAACTTCCGAGTATTGCCGATAACATGATACTGTAGAGCAGAGGTGGGGAATCATTTCTCTGCCAAGGGCCATTTGGATAGTTATACCGTCCTTCTGGGGCCGTACAAACTCCGTCCACAAAGTACATCCTGACTGGCACTGCTTTCAGGACGTAATCTTCCATTGCATGCCCTTCAGTGTTCAGTAGTGAACACTGCGTGTGTGTGCTAACAGAGCAAGAAGAAATTAATGAGCTGGTTGTAATCAAAATACACCTCTTTGCCCAAACATGTGGCCCCTGAGAATCTGCCCCGGGGGCCTGAAAAAAGGTCATCGAGGGCCGTAAATGGCCTTGGGGCCTGAGGTTCCGCACCCCTGCTGTATAGGATCAGACTGAACATATCAGCGATCATTCCCTCCCCTTACTTGTTCATCGGCCTTTATGAATAGACTGGTACACCAGCGCCGAACAGCGTGAGTATAGTCGATCGACACCTGTTAAAGGTGCATCAACTGCCCCTAATTCATCACATCTAAATGCGTCAATAGGTTATTTTCACACTGCATTTCAGACATTCATTTAACACAAAAGCTCGTACGCAAATGTTACACAGATGCATCAAACGGATGGCACAAATCATATAGCTTTAACGTACACATTTTTTACTGGTCAGCATCGTTTGTAATACCGCAGTCAACTGCATTTTTCAAACAGCTGTATCCAAACCAAAATTATATGCAAACAGCTATCCAGATTTATTTAATGCCCCAGAGTAGCATTACATGGCCTATAAGTCTCCTTGCACAGACATGGCGTACTATCCCCCCCCCCCTAGGTTAAAGACAGTGGATTCTTATAGTGACATGTGTGCCATCCATCTGAAGTATCCGATTTAAAAAAGGTATGAACCTACTCTTATTCAATCTGAAACTCCGATCTAAATTTGGTTTTATAAAAAGTCAGATCCCCTCAGTGTCAACACCCGTAGTTGAATGGCTGTGGAGCAGAAGAAGTAAAAGCCTGTCCCCGCCACTGTTCCGCAGTTTGTACCTATAGCTATAGATATTGGTACGTATGACACCATGAAAAAGTGGTACCGGTCCTAGGAGCATATATATATATATATATATATATATATATATATATATATATATATATATATATATATATATATATATATATATATATATTCATTAGAAGGGGTTGCCCAGCAGTGGAGTATCCCTTTAAGTTTACAATTAGACATGTGGGATCATATTGATATATTCAAGGCATTTATGTTTGAGAATAGTTTGGAAGATAAAAGAGAATGTGAGTTCAGGCGGCGGAGGAGGTGCTCGACAGAGGAGGTGGTCAGTGGAGGAGGTGCTCAGCGGTGGAGGTGCTCAGCAGAGGAGGTGCTCGGTGGGAAGGTGCTCAGTGGAGGCGGTGCTCGGCTGAGGAGGTGCTCGGCAGAGGAGGTGCTCGGCAGAGGAGGTGCTCGATGGACGAGGTACTCGACGAAGGAGGTGCTCGGCGGAGGAGGTGCTTGGCAGAGGAGGTGCTCGGCAGAGGAGGTGCTCAGCAGAGGAGGTGCTCGGCGGAGGAGGTGCTCGGCAGAGGAGGTGCTCGGTGGAGGAGGTGCTTGGCAGAGGAGGTGCTCGGCAGAGGAGGTGCTCGGCAGAGAAGGTGCTCGGTGGAGGAGGTGCTCAGTGGAGGAGGTGCTCGGCAGAGGAGGTGCTCAGTGGAGGAGGTGCTCGGTGGAGGAGGTGCGCAGCAGGTTTAGTGTTCTTTTTTTACCCAATGGTATAGCAGCTTGTGTTTAGTCCTGAGACCAGGGGAAGGCTGATGCAAGATAACACAGCATCATATAGAATGAGTAGAGGCCGGCGCAAGTGGGCAGACTGATGTCAGTAATCTGTTGCTACAGCCAATAGCGGCAGAGCAATGACTCAGGTGGGCGGGGTTTCAACAACTACTGCTGCGCTCCCAGAACTGGTCATCAGTGGTTGTTTGCAATGAAGGAACCAGTTGGATCATAAATTTAAATTTCTAAAACTGTTTTATATAAATATATCTATGATGGAAATATACATTTATTTTATTATTCCAATATATTTTTTTTACCAGAAGGGATGTAAGAATTATCCTAAATTTTGGAAGGATCAGTGACCATTGGATACCGCCAAACAAGAACTAGGCATTACTGCTTCCTATTGACTGGTGGAAAAAAACATGCCTAATTTCACACTGCGGATTGTGCTGTAATTATACTGGGTGTGATAATGTTAATGGATTCCAGGAATTAGGTCATTAGATAGGAAATTTCTAACTAAAATATGTTGAGACAAGCTTTAGAAAAAAACTGTGTATTTTGCCATGCTCACATGCACGCTACACATGTGCACTTCTTCTAATTTGGGGGTTAAATTACATTTTTTTCCACCTGTTGAAAAGCAGTAGGAGAAATCATGGCATCTCTCTGTACATTAGCAGGAGAACTATACGATCTGCTATGATACAGAAGAAACCCCCCTGGGACGGCAGCAGGGCAGACGCAAAACAGAAAACAGGAATAGTCTAGACTTGTAAAAATAACTAAGATTAGAGAAACAGTGCCACACCTGCCCACTGGTTATGTGTGGTATTGCAGCATAAACCCATTAATTTCAATGGAGCTGATAACCAACCTCTGTGGTATAAGGACTGCCTGAGACTACCCCTTTTAATCTTTCTGA
The DNA here is from genome assembly GCF_051348905.1 of Ranitomeya variabilis. Classification (NCBI taxonomy): domain Eukaryota; kingdom Metazoa; phylum Chordata; class Amphibia; order Anura; family Dendrobatidae; genus Ranitomeya; species Ranitomeya variabilis. Next base: position 298,421,886 of record NC_135235.1, read on the forward strand.
AAACGGGAGTGCAATATGGTTTGTGTATCAATTCTTCATGGCTCTTAAGATCTATACTTGTAGTCAGGACAAGGTACTCTCGTGTTAAAGGGTTTATCCACGACCAGACAACCCTTTAGCAATAGGCCCAGTAAGAAGAAAGAAAAAATTATACTTTCCTCCTGTACCAGCGGCGCTCCACACAGCATTCTTCACCAGACTACTGGCTTCAATATCCAGAGGGGGTGGTCACATGACCACTGCAGACAATCTGAGGCTCCTGATCAGCTGCAGCGTTCTCATTTAATCCCAGAGGAAGAAACAGCGTTTCTCCTTTAGCAAAGAATGCAATCAGAGGCCGCTGATTGGCTATAGAACTCACTTGACAACCTGGTTGATGTTGATCCCAGCCAGGGCTGCTGGGGCCCTGGGCAAAAGTTTAAAGTGGGGCCCTAAATGATAATATAATGCACCATAACACAGAAACATTTACATTGCATTTACATGCGCTGAGTTCAGGCCGTTAAAAAAGTGCGATCGACAATATTGAAGTCCTTCGGTGCTTGGTTCCCAGCACCTTTACATCGGCTGGTGAAAAATGATGGGGACAAAATGATCACTAATAGTTAAACTTTTCACCATAGAGTATTATGTTAGCAGCATATCTGCAGTTTGCACCGAGTGAAGTGCTGTTGAGAACAATGATTTTTGTTCTGGCATAAACAATCCAATCATCAGATAAATAGGCATTTGCTTGTTTGTTGGGCGATTGTTTTTGTTTACACCTATGGACTCCTGTCTGTGCTACCGGTATTTATAAATGTGGATGCCACACACACAGGATGTGACACACACGTATACCCAAACTGCATGCTACACACGCATATACATAGAGCACATACATACAGATATATGTATACACAGAGCACATATGTACAGGCAAGTACGTACATACATATACATTTATAAAGATGCATGCATACATGGAGCACATACATACATACGCATGAAAAGATAGAGCACATATATATTGACACATGCATGGACGGAGCACATACATACCAACACATGCATGGACGGAGCACATACATACCGACACATGCATGGACGGAGCACATACATACCGACACATGCATGGACGGAGCACATACATACCGACACATGCATGGATGGAACACATACATACCGACACATGCATGGACGGAGCACATACATACCGACACATGCATGGATGGAGCATACATACCGACACATGCATGGACGGAGCACATACATACCGACACATGCATGGACGGAGCACATACATACCGACACATGCATGGACGGAACACATACATACCGACACATGCATGGACGGAGCACATACATACTGACACATGCATGGACGGAGCACATGCATACCGACACATGCATGGACGGAGCACATACATACCGACACATGCATGGACGGAGCACATACATACCGACACATGCATGGACGGAGCACATACATACCGTCACATGCATGGACAGAGCACATACATACAGTTGCTGAAAGATTGTCATGCACTCGGTCGAAGTGTTGAGGTGTGGGTGGAATGGGGCCCGAGATCCCCACGACCAAGGCTAGAGAGATTCACTGCACACTCTGTTTTTGGTGATGTAAGTTTCTTTATTTCGTGCGAACAAACAATATTAATTGTGACTGTGAAGTATGCGACAAAGTAAGGACGTTTTGACCCCACTGGGATCTTTATCACAATGTTGTTTGGTACTTGAGATGGAAGGGATATATCTGAAGGGGAAGAGTTGTAGTTACTGCTGTGTTGTCTTGGTTTCCAGCAAACATAGGCGCGGGAGCGCCATGGAAACCAAGACAACACAGCAGTAACTACAACTCTTCCCCTTCAAATATATCCCTTCCATCTCAAGTACCAAACGGGTATTAAGCCTTTGGAGGGGTGGGCCCAATCTTGGCTGATCCCATTTCTTTGCTATAAGATGGTGAGAATTAATATAGGACAAGGGGGTGGGAAACTATCCGGTAGTGTCATTGAAATGGGGGAAAGGGGAAGCAGACACCTTCTTTATTATCCTGCACCAATGTGAAGCCCCTAGAAACTGGAGCCCTTATGCATCATCCATCACTGGACCCATTAACCTGCTGTAAGCAGAAGGTGCCCTTTGGGGCCCTGCTTGATCTGCAATCAATTTTTTCCCCTGAAACCCTAAAGCTGCCCATAAACATAAGATAACTGTCGGCCAAACTAATGTTCGGGTGACAGCTATCTCTTCCGACTTGGCTATGCAGAGTGCTCGGCTATGCAGAGCGCTCCTGTGTTTTCTATGAAAGAGCCACTGCCAGTATCATCTTCTCTTATCTCTCCACCAAACAAAAAGTTCAGGATATTTAATTCCGTTTGTCCAATGATTATGATTCAACATGTCAGGGAGCAGTCGGGAGGCTCACACGTGTTATACAGTGGGCTGTAATCGGTGGGACAGAGCACATACATACCGACACATGCATAGATGGAGCACATACATACCGACACATGCATTTACGGAGCACATACATACCGACACATGCATGGACGAAGCACATACATATCGACACATGCATGGACAGAGCACATACATACCGACACATGCATGGACAGAGCACATACGTACAGTTGCTGGAAGATTGGCGTGCACTCAGTCGAAGTGTAATCGGCAGGTTTGGATGACTATTACCTATTGTGTATGGGGAGCTTTAGGAGGCTTTTTTTATTTTGCTAAAATGCCACTGAAGTATCCTGCCATCGGGGAGTCCACGCCTTGCATCCCATTCGTTCTCGCAGCTTTACAAGGCCATTATGCATTTGCATTATCTCAGTTACTAAGATTTATCTTTTTATAAACCGTCATTTATATAAAGCAGAGATAAGGCATGGTAAACCTTAGCACTGCGCGATAAGCCGCGTCCAATGGCGGAGCAGGGATCTCTTCTCCGTCTAGATTAGACCGGTTTATGAGGGCCTATTTGCCACACATAACTCCTAGATAATTACTTTCATTAACTTGATAAAGCCCCTTCCCTCCAGGGCCTTCCTGCACCATCCACCTCCTCTCTGGACTTGCTGACTGTTAGGTATTACATACTGCTGTTTCCTTTTAGACCTTTTACTAAGCTGCAAAAAATTGATATTTCTACCGTATTTCCCTATATCTGAGCTGTATCACTATAGGAAGTACTGGCCTCTAGCCCAGCAGGGCCAATATTTCCAATGCCATATAATGGCTGCCCTGCCCTGGCAGCAGTTTGTTAAAACAAAAAAACAACTCTGTCTTACTCACCCTTCCTGGGTCCAGTGCCAAGTATCTGCCGCTGATTTAGGTGTCTGTAACGCTGCAGCCAATCATTGAACTCAGTGGCTCTGCGTGAGTTTATTGCCCCAGCAGCTCAGAGCCGCTGACCTTACTGGGAATGAGCAACCAAGACAGGGATTTGTCTACGCAGAGGCAGAGGAGTACACTACCCAGACCAGAGCTTCCTCTGTTCAAAGCACCTGTCTCCAGAGTTTTTTTGAGTAAGTGGTCGGTGATGATTATTGGGGTTTGCATCCGATAATTATGGGAGATATATTTTCAGCATCGTTGCGACGCGACGAACATAACGCATTCACTCACATCACTGTAAGACCATTCTAATATCTCCAACTTAATAACGGCCATTGGATGATGCTATCCATGCCATGTTCTATCTAAATATATAGGTAAAATCGCAATAGGAAACATAACGACAATATCTACCACCTGGGACCTCCAGGGGCAAAGATATCCTGAAACTTAGACCCAGCAAATCCCAAAACTAGCCCCCATGTGAGCTCACCAATGGGAGGTATGTGGGCATTACCTTGATCTAATAAAAATCAGAGTTTGGGGTGTCTGTCGCTGTTCATTCTGGAAGACATAGTTCGCTGTGAGAGTGTTCCATTTTCCTAATCGGAGCGCTTCCTTCCATAAAGAAATTAGCCATTCCTGCAACATCAGGATTAGTACTTCTTTTTTGGGAATTCATTTTTATTATATGTAATTGTAAATACTGTATTGTTTTGTTCCCATTCTGTATCATCTTTTTATATTTTTATAAACACTGCCTACCTTTCTGGATTAAATATTTAAAATGTAATAGCTCTGTTCCTTTTGCTCTGTAAACCGCACCCCTGAAGCCATACACTACCTGTAAAGGGTGTCCAATCAGCATGTATAAACGATTTGTGGCGGCAGCTAACAGTTTAGTAGTTCCTTTCTGTTATTGTGGAGCTGGCAGTGATCATAACAGGATATATATACAGTACAGACCAAAAGTTTGGACACACCTTCTCATTTAAAGATTTTTTTTGTATTTTCATGACTATGAAAATTGTACATTCACACTGAAGGCATCAAAACTATGAATTAACACATGTGGAATTATATACTTAACAAAAAAGTGTGAAACAATTGAAAATATGTCTTATATTCTAGGTTCTTCAAAGTAGCCACCTTTTGCTTTGAAGACTGCTTTGCACACTCTTGGCATTCTATTGATGAACTTCAAGAGGTAGTCACCGGAAATGGTTTTCACTTCACAAGTGTGCCCTGTCAGGTTTAATAAGTGGGATTTCTTGCCTTATAAATGGGGTTGGGACCATCAGTTGTGTTGTGCAGAAGTCTGGTGGATACACAGCTGATAGTCCTACTGAATAGACTGTAAGAATTTGTATTATGGCAAGAAAAAAGCAGCTAAGTAAAGAAAAACGAGTGGCCATCATTACTTTAAGAAATGAAGGTCAGTCAGTCCGAAAAATTGGGAAAACTTTGAAAATGTCCCCAAGTGCAGTTGCAAAAACCATCAAGCGCTACAAAGAAACTGGCTCACATGAGGACCGCCCCAGGAAAGGAAGATCAAGAGTCACCTCTGCTTCTGAGGATAAGTTTATCCGAGTCACCAGCCTCAGAAATCGCAGGTTAACAGCAGCTCAGATTAGAGACCAGGTCAATGCCACACAGAGTTCTAGCAGCAAACACATCTCTACAACAACTGTTAAGAGGAGACTTTGTGCAGCAGGCCTTCATGGTAGAATAGCTGCTGGGAAACCACTGCTAAGGACAGGCAATAAGCAGAAGAGTCTTGTTTGGGCTAAAGAACACAAGGAATGAAAATTAGACCAGTGGAAATCTGTGCTTTGGTCTGATGAGTCCAAATTTGAGATCTTTGGTTCTAACCACCGTGTCTTTGTGCGACGCAGAAAAGGTGAACGGATGGACTACATGCCTGGTTCCCACCGTGAAGCATGGAGGAGGAGGTGTGATGGTGTGGGGGTGCTTTGCTGGTGACACTGTTGGGGATTTATTCAAAACTGAAGGCATACTGATCCAGCATGGCTACCACAGGATCTTGCAGCGGCATGCTATTCTATCCGGTTTGCGTTTAGTTGGACCATCATTTTTTTTTCAACAGGACAATGACCCCAAACACACCTCCAGGCTGTGTAAGGGCTATCTGACCAAGAAGGAGAGTGATGGGGTGCTACGCCAGATGACCTGGCCTCCACAGTCACCAGACCTGAACCCAATCGAGATGGTTTGGGGTGAGCTGGTGTCACGGGGAGACTAGGTGGGTGAGAGCTAATAACCCAGGCCCCTGCAATTTCCCTCAGACTAGGGAAATGCAGACTGACCCTCTACCTGAAGTTTACACTGATGGTGTGCATGTCCAGGCCTCGAACCTCACCCTGCCTCCTGTTACAACCCTAAGCTGAAAACCTCCGCCCACCACCCAGTGAATGTAATACACCAATACCCACAGTTAGCACAGACAAGGATAAAGGAAAATATACACCACGCCGCAGTCACTCAGGAATACACTATAAATGTGCAGGGCAAAATAAACACAAATATAAGAAGGAGTAAATAAGACAAAGGAAAATGCACCACCAGCAAATGATTCTCCAACAACCAGCTCTCCACTCCAGACCGAGATAACAATGCAAGACAGAAGCTATAATCGGCGACGCCCAATGATCCGGATAACTATTTAAAGGCCCTGGGCATGGCCCAGCTTCCAATCCGAGGATCAGGTAAATTAACCCTGGAACAGCTGGACAAAACCTAGCCGACGCCAATGAGCAAATAGTGGTCAAAAGCGGAATTACCGCTGTCTGTCGAACGACCTGGTCTGAACAGCGTCCGACATGACAGCTGGACCGCAGAGTGAAGGCAAAAGGGCCAACAAGTGCTAAGCATCTCTGGGAACTCCTTCAAGACTGTTGGAAGACCATTCCCGGTGACTACCTCTTGAAGCTAGTAAATAGAAGTAAACTAACTGAACAACAATCTAGTCTGAACTGGTGCATAACCAAAAAAGTCTTACATAGCAAATAGATCAATGGCTGCACTCAACTGTTCTAAAGCAAGGAAATGTGCGATACATGAAATGTGAATAGCTTAATGGCTTGTGAAATCTATGAAAAAACACATGAGATGCTTAGCACAAGATTTGGCCAAAAAATGTGAGCCCATCCACCAAACGTTTCCACCTTCATTTCTTAAAGCAATCATGGCCACTCGTTTTTCTTTACTTAGCTGCTTTTTTCTTGCCATAGTACAAATTCTAACAGTCTATTCAGTAGGACTATCAGCTGTGTATCCACCAGACTTCTGCACAACACAACTGATGGTCCCAACCCCATTTATAAGGCAAGAATTCCCTCTTATTAAACCTGACAGGGCACATCTGTGAAGTGAAAAGCATTACCGGTGACTACCTCTTGAAGCTCATCAAGAGAATGCCAAGAGTGTGCAAAGCAGTCGTCAAAGCAAAAGGTGGCTACTTTGAAGAACCTAGAATATAAGACATATTTTCAGTTGTTTCACACTTTTTTGTTAAGTATATAATTCCACATGTGTTAATTCATAGTTTTGATGCCTTCAGTGTGAATGTACAATTTTCATAGTCATGAAAATACAGAAAAATCTTTAAATGAGAAGATGTGTCCAAACTTTTGGTCTGTACTGTATATATATATATATACATACATATACACATACACACAAGCCATGCATTGGAATCGGAGGTGTATATACCATACACTCACTGTGAGTTCCCCAATAACTGGCCTAGCAGCGGAAACAGCCGCGATCTCGTCCATCACTCGTCAGACAATTACATAATTGTCCTGATGATTGGAAGCAGCAGAGTTGTGTTCCCCTGACAAAATGGTGACAGTGGTGGGATCTGTGTGATCCCCCACCTTCTTCCTATGTATGGGTTTTCCTAAGAGCCACGATCACACATCAGCATTTTAGTCAATAAGCCAAAGTTAGGAGTGGAACTATGAGAGGAAAAGTATAAGGCTATGTTGCCATGATGAGCTTTTGCTCATTTTCTGCACCATTTCTGCAGCCATTAAGTGAATTAGGTGACGAGCATTTTTTTAAAAAATACGCTACTAAGGCTAAGTTCACACTAGGCATTTTTGCTGGGGTTTTTTTGCAGCAAAACCTGCGTTCTTGGCAGAAAAGAAGCAGCGTCAAAAATGCATGTTTTGGTGCGGTTTTTGCTACTTTATTTGCTGCGTTTTTCAGGATCCCAAAGGTTAGCCTTGCTTCCACCGCAAAAGCATGAACACAGTTCACCAATACAAGACTTATGTTCATGAAAAAATACACATACAAATGCAAAAGCTGAGGGAGGTGACTTGGTCTGGAATAATTTGCCTAAGACACTGGCAGTTCATTGAGTTTGTAGGACACTGTTTAACTTTCACATTTTGGTGAGCCATTGAGTTGCTCAGGCATTGTTCAATCTCACACCTTGGTCAGTCACAGGCATTATTCAATCTCACACCTTGGTCAGCCACAGACATTGTTCAGTCTCACACCTTGGTCAGTCATAGGCATTATTCAATCTCACACCTTGGTCAGTCACAGGCATTGTTCAATCTCACACCTTGGTCAGCCACAGGCATTATTCAATCTCACACCTTGGTCAGCCACAGACATTGTTCAGTCTCACACCTTGGTCAGTCACAGGCATTATTCAATCTCACACCTTGGTCAGTCACAGGCATTGTTCAATCTCACACCTTGGTCAGCCACAGGCATTGTTCAATCTCACACCTTGGTCAGCCACAGGCATTGTTCAATCTCACACCTTGGTCAGTCACAGGCATTGTTCAATCTCACACCTTGGTCAGTCACAGGCATTGTTCAATCTCACACCTTGGTCAGCCACAGACATCGTTCAGTCTCACACCTTGGTCAGCCAATATTTACTTTTTACGCATCACTAATTTAATAAAACTGTATTAATCCAAACTGCCATCTCAGGTGACCAGGACAAAATGGTAAACCTGGAAAAATAAAATCACAAAAATAAATGTGGTTCATATAATGCTGTACTTGCTTTTTTAAAAAATTTAAAACGCTGTAAAACCTGATACATGAGTTTTTGCAGTATTTTTTTTCATCACCCATTGCTTTCAATGGCTGAAAAAATGCTGAAAAAAGTGACATGCTCTATGTCCAAAAAAACATGCAAAGCACAAAATACTGATGACAAAAAAAAAAACAATGAGTGTGCATTTATGACATCTCATAGCCTTTCCTGGTACTGTAAAACGCAGCTGAAAATTAGCATAAAAAAAGCTGCAAAAACGCCCAGTGAGAACTTGGCTTTAAAGCTCATTGTGGGAAAGTAGCCTGATAGGAACACGTCACCACTTCTGCATTTTTCATCCACTCGGATGTAAAATACTGACCAAATACTGAGCGTGTGAACATGGCCTAAAAGATAACTGTCAGCAATAAAGAAAAAGCTATATACCTACAGCGCTAGTGTTAATCTGCAGATCGTTCGGCTACAGGGAGCAGATAAAGGAACTGTATATTCTCCCGGCAGCTTCTTACTTAAAGTCATTGGCCGTCTCCGCTGTTACTTTGCAAAGCAGATTGCAACAGTAGAAAAGAATGTAATCTGGTCCTGCGCTCTGCATAGGCAGCAACCGAGATGACAAAGCGCAAATACTTAGCACTTTGCATAGGTAGGGACCAACTGACAAAACAGAGTGTAGAACTCATCTAGACAGCAACAAAGATATAAGCAGTGCGGCTCTTAGTGAATCGGCTGATACATTATTGCTTTTGTGCCCTTTTTCGTCTAGATTTTTGTTTTTTTATGCCGTTTTTTCTGTTTGCGCCGCATTCATCTTTTCATTTACACTTTTTATAAAGTCACTTTTTTTAATGTTTTCGTCATGTTTTCTTTTTAGTTCGCCATCGTGGGAGGATTTTAGGCTTTTCGGATCATCAATCGTGACTTTTTGATAAAGTTGCAAAGATTTGGAGCAAATCTACTCCAGTAACCCCTCTTTTCTGCAGAGGGATCTGCAGCATGTGAACACCGCACAGTGCTACTTTCCGACTATCAGATATTTTGCCACCTCCGATAATATATATACTGTATCATGTTACCAATTGACAGCTAAAGAGTCAGAAAGATTAAAACAACAGCAAAACAAAGTAATTCTGCCATGTACAAGCCTGGAGTAAGGGAGCTGTGTGCGCACCGACACTGCAGACAGAACTCCACACAGGGAGTGCGCACATAACACTGACATCAGCCATGCCTCCGCACGAAATAAAGCCTCACATTAGGTGCAGCCTGACACAACAGCCCCCCCTAGTGGTTATTCTTTGTTAGGTCACAGAGTCAAAAGACAATATTGTGCAAAAGAGAAGCAATTTTTTTTAGGGGACCTTTCCGTAAGGATTCATTCAGACATTCGTTTCCCCCCACCCACATTTTGTCACTGTGCATTGAATTGATGGACATCGGCTCCGAGACACTTGATAAAAATGGCGTTTTCTGCACAGGAGAAATGACTGCTGTGTGAACGAGGCCTTAGCCAGGTGGTACATGTCACAGCACCCTACACATGTGCACACAAGGGGTTTTTGTGGCTGAGCATCCCCTGCCAGGTAAGCAATTAATACACACGTAGCGGTCCACCCAATGCTAAAGAAACCCTCATTCATCAGACCATGCCCCATACTTCCGCCATTGCTCCATTTCTGATGCTCGCATACCCATTGTAGGGACTTTCATGGGAGGAGTGGGGTCAGCTGCACGGCCCTATACACACTGAGCCGTGCCAACAATTTCTGCTACAGTGGGATACGACCAGGCGTGCTAGCCTTCGCTCCTCACAGGTGTCAATAAGCCTTCTGTGGCGAAGCTTTGGGAAATACTAAACACCAGGAACACCCAACAATACTGGCTGTTTGTTGATGCTAACGCAGTTCTCCAGATAGAGCAAGCACACTTTTGCCCAAAGCCTTAAAGAAGCCCTCCTCCGATCAAAGTTTGTATCCCCTTAATATATTGTATTCATCATATTATACAGCACTGTGCACTTACAATTGCTCATTTTGCCTTTCTACCCAGCTAATTCTTCTCTTTTCTCTGCTCTATGAAGAAACAGGAAGTCTCTTGTCCCTGCAGGAATCATACCCCTCTTCAACTCCTGACCCAGTTCCTCCACCCCTATCCCTGCCAGGCACTTTTGCAGCGACTTATGACTCAGGGAAAATTGAAGTCCAATTTCTACATAAAGCTTAGAAGGCTTTGTCAGTTTTTGATCACATGATGTCATAGACCTAATGAAAAAGGGAAGAATTATCTGGGTAGAAAGGCAAAACGAACAATTGTAAGTGCACAGTGCTGTATAATATGATGATTGCAATATATTAAGAGGATAAAAACTTTGATGGGAGAGCAGCTTCTTTAAGGGTAACCACCATTTTATTTTTTTTGCACATAAATCAGCAGTACACAAAAATATGTAACTTAATATCTTATCAGAGAAATCTGCATTTTCTTCTGGACTGATCATTAACTTAAGTCTGTATTCTACACGATGGCTCAGTGGTTAGCACTGTTGGGGTCCTGGGTCTGTCTGCCTCTAGCTCCTCCCCAGAATGTATGTCTGCCTCTAGCTCCTCCCCAGAATGTATGTCTGCCTCTAGCTCCTCCCCAGAATGGATGTCTGCCTCTAGCTCCTCCCTAGAATCTGTCTGCCTGTAGCTCCTCCCTAGAATGTCTGTCTGCCTCTAGCTCCTCCCTAGAATGTCTGTGTCTGCCTCTAGATCCTCCCTAGAATGTCTGTGCCTGCCTCTAGCTCTTCCCTAGAATGTCTGTGCCTGCCTCTAGCTCTTCCCTAGAATGTCTGTCAGCCTCTAGCTCCTCCCTAGAATGTCTGTGTCTGCCTCTAGCTCCTCCCCAGAATGTCTGTGCCTGCCTCTAGCTCCTCCCCAGAATGTATGTGCCTGCCTCTAGCTCCTCCCTAGAATGTCTGTGTCTGCCTCTAGCTCCTCCCTAGAATGTCTGTGTCTGCCTCTAGCTCCTCCCTAGAATGTCTGTCTGCCTCTAGCTCCTCCCTAGAATGTCTGTGTCTGCCTCTAGCTCCTCCCTAGAATGTCTGTGTCTGCCTCTAGCTCCTCCCTAGAATGTCTGTGCCTGCCTCTAGCTCCTCCCTAGAATGTCTGTGCCTGCCTCTAGCTCCTCCCTAGAATGTCTGTGCCTGCCTCTAGCTCCTCCCTAGAATGTCTGTCTGCCTCTAGCTCCTCCCTAGAATGTCTGTCGGCCTCTAGCTCCTCCCTAGAATGTCTGTGTCTGCCTCTAGCTCCTCCCTAGAATCTGTCTGCCTGTAGCTCCTCCCTAGAATGTGTCTGCCTCTAGCTCTTCCCCAGAATGTCTGTCTGCCTCTAGCTCCTCCCTAGAATGTCTGTGTCTGCCTCTAGCTCCTCCCTAGTATGTCTGTGTCTGCCGCTAGCTCCTCCCTAGAATGTCTGTGTCGGCCTCTAGCTCCTCCCTAGAATGTCTGTGCCTGCCTCTAGCTCTTCCCTAGGATGCCTGTGCCTGCCTCTAGCTCTTCCCTAGAATGTCTGTGTCAGCCTCTAGCTCCTCACTAGAATGTCTGTCTGCCTCTAGCTCCTCCCCAGAATGTCTGTGCCTGCCTCTAGCTCCTCCCCAGAATGTCTGTGCCTGCCTCTAGCTCCTCCCTAGAATGTCTGTGTCTGCCTCTAGCTCCTCCCTAGAATGTCTGTCTGCCTCTAGCTCCTCCCTAGAATGTCTGTCTGCCTCTAGCTCCTCCCTAGAATGTCTGTGTCTGCCTCTAGCTCCTCCCTAGACTGTCTGAGTCTGCCTCTAGCTCCTCCCTAGAATGTCTGTCTGCCTCTAGCTCCTCCCTAGAATGTCTGTCGGCCTCTAGCTCCTCCCTAGAATATCTGTGTCTGCCTCTAGCTCCTCCCTAGAATCTGTCTGCCTGTAGCTCCTCCCTAGAATGTGTCTGCCTCTAGCTCTTCCCCAGAATGTCTGTCTGCTTCTAGCTCCTCCCTAGAATGTCTGTGTCTGCCTCTAGCTCCTCCCTAGAATGTCTGTGTCTGCCTCTAGCTCCTCCCTAAAATGTCTGTGTCTGCCTCTAGCTCCTCCCTAGAATGTCTGTCTGCCTCTAGCTCCTCCCTAGAATGTCTGTGTCTGCCTCTAGCTCCTCCCTAGAATGTCTGTGTCTGCCTCTAGCTCCTCCCTAGAATGTCTGTGTCTGCCTCTAGCTCCTCCCTAGAATGTCTGTGCCTGCCTCTAGCTCCTCCCTAGAATGTATGTGCCTGCCTCTAGCTCCTCCCTAGAATGTCTGTCTGCCTCTAGCTCCTCCCTAGAATGTCTGTCGGCCTCTAGCTCCTCCCTAGAATGTCTGTGTCTGCCTCTAGCTCCTCCCTAGAAACTGTCTGCCTGTAGCTCCTCCCTAGAATGTGTCTGCCTCTAGCTCTTCCCCAGAATGTCTGTCTGCCTCTAGCTCCTCCCTAGAATGTCTCTGTCTGCCTCTAGCTCCTCCCTAGAATGTCTGTGTCTGCCTCTAGCTCCTCCCGAGAATGTCTGTGTCGGCCTCTAGCTCTTCCCTAGGATGTCTGTGCCTGCCTCTAGCTCTTCCCTAGAATGTCTGTGTCAGCCTCTAGCTCCTCACTAGAATGTCTGTGTCTGCCTCTAGCTCCTCCCCAGAATGTCTGTGCCTGCCTCTAGCTCCTCCCTAGAATGTCTGTGTCTGCCTCTAGCTCCTCCCTAGAATGTCTGTGTCTGCCTCTAGCTCCTCCCTAGAATGTCTGTCTGCCTCTAGCTCCTCCCTAGAATGTCTGTGTCTGCCTCTAGCTCCTCCCTAGACTGTCTGAGTCTGCCTCTAGCTCCTCCCTAGAATGTCTGTCTGCCTCTAGCTCCTCCCTAGAATGTCTGTCGGCCTCTAGCTCCTCCCTAGAATGTCTGTGTCTGCCTCTAGCTCCTCCCTAGAATCTGTCTGCCTGTAGCTCCTCCCTAGAATGTGTCTGCCTCTAGCTCTTCCCCAGAATGTCTGTCTGCCTCTAGCTCCTCCCTAGAATGTCTGTGTCTGCCTCTAGCTCCTCCCTAGTATGTCTGTGTCTGCCGCTAGCTCCTCCCTAGAATGTCTGTGTCGGCCTCTAGCTCCTCCCTAGAATGTCTGTGCCTGCCTCTAGCTCTTCCCTAGGATGCCTGTGCCTGCCTCTAGCTCTTCCCTAGAATGTCTGTGTCAGCCTCTAGCTCCTCACTAGAATGTCTGTGTCTGCCTCTAGCTCCTCCCCAGAATGTCTGTGCCTGCCTCTAGCTCCTCCCCAGAATGTCTGTGCCTGCCTCTAGCTCCTCCCTAGAATGTCTGTGTCTGCCTCTAGCTCCTCCCTAGAATGTCTGTCGGCCTCTAGCTCCTCCCTAGAATGTCTGTGCCTGCCTATAGCTCTTCCCTAGGATGTCTGTGCCTGCCTCTAGCTCTTCCCTAGAATGTCTGTGTCAGCCTCTAGCTACTCACTAGAATGTCTGTGTCTGCCTCTAGCTCCTCCCCAGAATGTCTGTGCCTGCCTCTAGCTCCTCCCCAGAATGTCTGTGCCTGCCTCTAGCTCCTCCCTAGAATGTCTGTGTCTGCCTCTAGCTCCTCCCTAGAATGTCTGTGTCTGCCTCTAGCTCCTCCCTAGAATGTCTGTCTGCCTCAAGCTCCTCCCTAGAATGTCTGTGTCTGCCTCTAGCTCCTCCCTAGACTGTCTGAGTCTGCCTCCAGCTCCTCCCTAGAATGTCTGTCTGCCTCTAGCTCCTCCCTAGAATGTCTGTGTCTGCCTCTAGCTCCTCCCTAGAATGTCTGTCTGCCTCTAGCTCCTCCCTAGAATGTCTGTGCCTGCCTCTAGCTCCTCCCTAGAATGTCTGTGCCTGCCTCTAGCTCCTCCCTAGAATGTCTGTCTGCCTCTAGCTCCTCCCTAGAATGTCTGTCGGCCTCTAGCTCCTCCCTAGAATGTCTGTGTCTGCCTCTAGCTCCTCCCTAGAATCTGTCTGCCTGTAGCTCCTCCCTAGAATGTCTGTCTGCCTCTAGCTCTTCCCCAGAATGTCTGTCTGCCTCTAGCTCCTCCCTAGAATGTCTGTGTCTGCCTCTAGCTCCTCCCTAGAATGTCTGTGTCTGCCTCTAGCTCCTCCCTAGAATGTCTGTGTCGGCCTCTAGCTCCTCCCTAGAATGTCTGTGCCTGCCTCTAGCTCTTCCCTAGGATGTCTGTGCCTGCCTCTAGCTCTTCCCTAGAATGTCTGTGTCAGCCTCCAGCTCCTCCCTAGAATGTCTGTGTCTGCCTCTAGCTCCTCCCCAGAATGTCTGTGCCTGCCTCTAGCTCCTCCCCAGAATGTCTGTGCCGGCCTATAGCTCCTCCCTAGAATGTCTGTGTCTGCCTCTAGCTCCTCCCTAGACTGTCTGTGTCTGCCTCTAGCTCCTCCCTAGAATGTCTGTGTCTGCCTCTAGCTCCTCCCTAGAATGTCTGCGTCTGCCTCTAGCTCCTCCCTAGAATGTCTGTCTGCCTCTAGCTCCTCCCTAGAATGTCTGTGTCTGCCTCTAGCTCCTCCCTAGAATGTCTGTGTCTGCCTCTAGCTCCTCCCTAGAATGTCTGTGCCTGCCTCTAGCTCCTCCCTAGAATGTATGTGCCTGCCTCTAGCTCCTCCCTAGAATGTCTGTGCCTGCCTCTAGCTCCTCCCTAGAATGTCTGTCTGCCTCTAGCTCCTCCCTAGAATGTCTGTCGGCCTCTAGCTCCTCCCTAGAATGTCTGTGTCTGCGTCTAGCTCCTCCCTAGAATCTGTCTGCCTGTAGCTCCTCCCTAGAATGTGTCTGCCTCTAGCTCTTCCACAGAATGTCTGTCTGCCTCTAGCTCCACCCTAGAATGTCTGTGTCTGCCTCTAGCTCCTCCCTAGTATGTCTGTGTCTGCCTCTAGCTCCTCCCTAGAATGTCTGTGTCGGCCTCTAGCTCCTCCCTAGAATGTCTGTGCCTGCCTCTAGCTCTTCCCTAGGATGCCTGTGCCTGCCTCTAGCTCTTCCCTAGAATGTCTGTGTCAGCCTCTAGCTCCTCACTAGAATGTCTGTGTCTGCCTCTAGCTCCTCCCCAGAATGTCTGTGCCTGCCTCTAGCTCCTCCCCAGAATGTCTGTGCCTGCCTCTAGCTCCTCCCTAGAATGTCTGTGTCTGCCTCTAGCTCCTCCCTAGAATGTCTGTGTCTGCCTCTAGCTCCTCCCTAGAATGTCTGTCTGCCTCTAGCTCCTCCCTAGAATGTCTGTGTCTGCCTCTAGCTCCTCCCTAGACTGTCTGAGTCTGCCTCTAGCTCCTCCCTAGAATGTCTGTCTGCCTCTAGCTCCTCCCTAGAATGTCTGTCGGCCTCTAGCTCCTCCCTAGAATATCTGTGTCTGCCTCTAGCTCCTCCCTAGAATCTGTCTGCCTGTAGCTCCTCCCTAGAATGTGTCTGCCTCTAGCTCTTCCCCAGAATGTCTGTCTGCTTCTAGCTCCTCCCTAGAATGTCTGTGTCTGCCTCTAGCTCCTCCCTAGAATGTCTGTGTCTGCCTCTAGCTCCTCCCTAGAATGTCTGTGTCTGCCTCTAGCTCCTCCCTAGAATGTCTGTCTGCCTCTAGCTCCTCCCTAGAATGTCTGTGTCTGCCTCTAGCTCCTCCCTAGAATGTCTGTGTCTGCCTCTAGCTCCTCCCTAGAATGTCTGTGTCTGCCTCTAGCTCCTCCCTAGAATGTCTGTGCCTGCCTCTAGCTCCTCCCTAGAATGTATGTGCCTGCCTCTAGCTCCTCCCTAGAATGTCTGTCTGCCTCTAGCTCCTCCCTAGAATGTCTGTCGGCCTCTAGCTCCTCCCTAGAATGTCTGTGTCTGCCTCTAGCTCCTCCCTAGAATCTGTCTGCCTGTAGCTCCTCCCTAGAATGTGTCTGCCTCTAGCTCTTCCCCAGAATGTCTGTCTGCCTCTAGCTCCTCCCTAGAATGTCTCTGTCTGCCTCTAGCTCCTCCCTAGAATGTCTGTGTCTGCCTCTAGCTCCTCCCGAGAATGTCTGTGTCGGCCTCTAGCTCTTCCCTAGGATGTCTGTGCCTGCCTCTAGCTCTTCCCTAGAATGTCTGTGTCAGCCTCTAGCTCCTCACTAGAATGTCTGTGTCTGCCTCTAGCTCCTCCCCAGAATGTCTGTGCCTGCCTCTAGCTCCTCCCTAGAATGTCTGTGTCTGCCTCTAGCTCCTCCCTAGAATGTCTGTGTCTGCCTCTAGCTCCTCCCTAGAATGTCTGTCTGCCTCTAGCTCCTCCCTAGAATGTCTGTGTCTGCCTCTAGCTCCTCCCTAGACTGTCTGAGTCTGCCTCTAGCTCCTCCCTAGAATGTCTGTCTGCCTCTAGCTCCTTCCTAGAATGTCTGTCGGCCTCTAGCTCCTCCCTAGAATGTCTGTGTCTGCCTCTAGCTCCTCCCTAGAATCTGTCTGCCTGTAGCTCCTCCCTAGAATGTGTCTGCCTCTAGCTCTTCCCCAGAATGTCTGTCTGCCTCTAGCTCCTCCCTAGAATGTCTGTGTCTGCCTCTAGCTCCTCCCTAGAATGTCTGTGTCTGCCTCTAGCTCCTCCCTAGAATGTCTGTCGGCCTCTAGCTCCTCCCTAGAATGTCTGTGCCTGCCTATAGCTCTTCCCTAGGATGTCTGTGCCTGCCTCTAGCTCTTCCCTAGAATGTCTGTGTCAGCCTCTAGCTACTCACTAGAATGTCTGTCTGCCTCTAGCTCCTCCCCAGAATGTCTGTGCCTGCCTCTAGCTCCTCCCCAGAATGTCTGTGCCTGCCTCTAGCTCCTCCCTAGAATGTCTGTGTCTGCCTCTAGCTCCTCCCTAGAATGTCTGTGTCTGCCTCTAGCTCCTCCCTAGAATGTCTGTCTGCCTCTAGCTCCTCCCTAGAATGTCTGTGTCTGCCTCTAGCTCCTCCCTAGACTGTCTGAGTCTGCCTCCAGCTCCTCCCTAGAATGTCTATCTGCCTCTAGCTCCTCCCTAGAATGTCTGTGTCTGCCTCTAGCTCCTCCCTAGAATGTCTGTCTGCCTCTAGCTCCTCCCTAGAATGTCTGTGCCTGCCTCTAGCTCCTCCCTAGAATGTCTGTGCCTGCCTCTAGCTCCACCCTAGAATGTCTGTCTGCCTCTAGCTCCTCCCTAGAATGTCTGTCGGCCTCTAGCTCCTCCCTAGAATGTCTGTGTCTGCCTCTAGCTCCTCCCTAGAATCTGTCTGCCTGTAGCTCCTCCCTAGAATGTCTGTCTGCCTCTAGCTCTTCCCCAGAATGTCTGTCTGCCTCTAGCTCCTCCCTAGAATGTCTGTGTCTGCCTCTAGCTCCTCCCTAGAATGTCTGTGTCTGCCTCTAGCTCCTCCCTAGAATGTCTGTGTCGGCCTCTAGCTCCTCCCTAGAATGTCTGTGCCTGCCTCTAGCTCTTCCCTAGGATGTCTGTGCCTGCCTCTAGCTCTTCCCTAGAATGTCTGTGTCAGCCTCTAGCTCCTCCCTAGAATGTCTGTGTCTGCCTCTAGCTCCTCCCCAGAATGTCTGTGCCTGCCTCTAGCTCCTCCCCAGAATGTCTGTGCCGGCCTATAGCTCCTCCCTAGAATGTCTGTGTCTGCCTCTAGCTCCTCCCTAGACTGTCTGTGTCTGCCTCTAGCTCCTCCCTAGACTGTCTGAGTCTGCCTCTAGCTCCTCCCTAGAATGTCTGTCTCCCTCTAGCTCCTCCCTAGAATGTGTCTGCCTCTAGCTCCTCCCTAGAATGTCTGTGCCTACCTCTAGCTCCTCCCTAGAATGTCTGTCTGCCTCTAGCTCCTCCCTAGAATGTCTGTCGGCCTCTAGCTCCTCCCTAGAATGTCTGTGTCTGCCTCTAGCTCCTCCCTAGAATCTGCCTGTAGCTCCTCCCTAGAATGTCTGTGTCTGCCTCTAGCTCCTCCCTAGAATGTCTGTGTCTGCCTCTAGCTCCTCCCTAGAATGTCTGTGCCTGCCTCTAGCTCTTCCCTGGAATGTCTGTGTCAGCCTCTAGCTCCTCCCTAGAATGTTGTGTCTGCCTCTAGCTCCTCCCTAGAATGTCTGTCTGCCTCTAACTCCTCCCTAGAATCTGTCTGCCTGTAGCTCCTCCCTAGAATGTCTGTCTGCCTCTAGCTCTTCCCCAGAATGTCTGTCTGCCTCTTGCTCCTCCCTAGAATGTCTGTGTCTGCCTCTAGCTCCTCCCTAGAATGTATATGCCTCTAGCTCCTCCCTAGAATGTCTGTGCCTGCCTCTAGCTCTTCCCTAGGATGTCTGTGCCTGCCTCTAGCTCTTCCCTAGAATGTGTGTCAGCCTCTAGCTCCTTCCTAGAATGTCTGTGTCTGCCTCTAGCTCCTCCCCAAAATGTCTGTGCCTGCCTCTAGCTCCTCCCCAGAATGTCTGTGCCTGCCTCTAGCTCCTCCCTAGAATGTCTGTGTCTGCCTCTAGCTCCTCCCTAGAATGTCTGTCTGCCTCTAGCTCCTCCCTAGAATGTCTGTCTGCCTCTAGCTCCTCCCTAGAATGTCTGTGTCTGCCTCTAGCTCCTCCCTAGACTGTCTGAGTCTGCCTCTAGCTCCTCCCTAGAATGTCTGTCTGCCTCTAGCTCCTCCCTAGAATGTCTGTCTGCCTCTAGCTCCTCCCTAGAATATCTGCCTCTAGCTCCTCCCTAGAATGTCTGTGCCTGCCTCTAGCTCATCCCTAGAATGTCTGTCTGCCTCTAGCTCCTCCCTAGAATGTCTGTCGGCCTCTAGCTCCTCCCTAGAATGTCTGTGTCTGCCTCTAGCTCCTCCCTAGAATCTGTCTGCCTATAGCTCCTCCCTAGAATGTCTGTGTCTGCCTCTAGCTCCTCCCTAGAATGTCTGTGTCTGCCTCTAGCTCCTCCCTTGAATGTCTGTGCCTGCCTCTAGCTCTTCCCTAGAATGTCTGTCAGCCTCTAGCTCCTCCCTAGAATGTCGGGTCTGCCTCTAGCTCCTCCCTAGAATGTCTGTCTGCCTCTAGCTCCTCCCCAGAATGTCTGTGCCTGCCTCTAGCTCATCCCTAGACTGTCTGAGTCTGCCTCTAGCTCCTCCCTAGAATGTCTGTCTGCCTCTAGCTCCTCCCTAGAATGTCTGCCTCTAGCTCCTCCCTAGAATGTCTGTGCCTGCCTCTAGCTCATCCCTAGAATGTCTGTCTGCCTCTAGCTCCTCCCTAGAATGTCTGTCGGCCTCTAGCTCCTCCCTAGAATGTCTGTGTCTGCCTCTAGCTCCTCCCTAGAATCTGTCTGCCTATAGCTCCTCCCTAGAATGTCTGTGTCTGCCTCTAGCTCCTCCCTAGAATGTCTGTGTCTGCCTCTAGCTCCTCCCTTGAATGTCTGTGCCTGCCTCTAGCTCTTCCCTAGAATGTCTGTCAGCCTCTAGCTCCTCCCTAGAATGTCGGGTCTGCCTCTAGCTCCTCCATAGAATGTCTGTCTGCCTCTAGCTCCTCCCCAGAATGTCTGTGCCTGCCTCTAGCTCCTCCCCAGAATGTCTGTGCCGGCCTCTAGCTCCTCCCTAGAATGTCTGTGCCTGCCTCTAGCTCTTCCCTAGAATGTCTGTGCCTGCCTCTAGCTCTTCCCTAGAATGTCTGTCAGCCTCTAGCTCCTCCCTAGAATGTCTGTGTCTGCCTCTAGCTCCTCCCCAGAATGTCTGTGCCTGCCTCTAGCTCCTCCCCAGAATGTCTGTGCCTGCCTCTAGCTCCTCCCTAGAATGTCTGTGTCTGCCTCTAACTCCTCCCTAGAATGTCTGTGTTTGTCTCTAGCTCCTCCCTAGAATGTCTGTCTGCCTCTAGCTCCTCCCTAGAACGTCTGTGTCTGCCTCTAGCTCCTCCCTAGAATGTCTGTGTCTGCCTCTAGCTCCTCCCTAGAATGTCTGTGCCTGCCTCTAGCTCCTCCCTAGAATGTCTGTCAGCCTCTAGCTCCTCCCTAGAATGTCTGTCTGCCTCTAGCTCCTCCCTAGAATGTCTCTCTGCCTGTAGCTCCTCCCTAGAATGTCTGTGCCTGCCTCTAGCTCCTCCCTAGAATGTCTGTCTGCCTCTAGCTCCTCCCTAGAATGTCTGTCGGCCTCTAGCTCCTCCCTAGAATGTCTGTGTCGGCCTCTAGCTCCTCCCTAGAATGTCTGTCTGCCTCTAGCTCCTCCCTAGAATGTATGTGTCTGCCTGTAGCTCCTCCCTAGAATGTCTGTGCCTGCCTCTAGCTCTTCCCTAGGATGTCTCTGCCTGCCTCTAGCTCTTCCCTAGAATGTCTGTGTCAGCCTCTAGCTCCTCCCTAGAATGTCTGTGTCTGCCTCTAGCTCCTCCCCAAAATGTCTGTGCCTGCCTCTAGCTCCTCCCCAGAATGTCTGTGCCTGCCTCTAGCTCCTCCCTAGAATGTCTGTGTCTGCCTCTAGCTCCTCCCTAGAATGTCTGTCTGCCTCTAACTCCTCCCTAGAATGTCTGTCTGCCTCTAGCTCCTCCCTAGACTGTCTGAGTCTGCCTCTAGCTCCTCCCTAGAATGTCTGTCTGCCTCTAGCTCCTACCTAGAATGTCTGTCTGCCTCTAGCTCCTCCCTAGAATGTCTGCCTCTAGCTCCTCCCTAGAATGTCTGTGCCTGCCTCAAGCTCCTCCCTAGAATGTCTGTCTGCCTCTAGCTCCTCCCTAGAATGTCTGTCGGCCTCTAGCTCCTCCCTAGAATGTCTGTGTCTGCCTCTAGCTCCTCCCTAGAATCTGTCTGCCTATAGCTCCTCCCTAGAATGTCTGTGTCTGCCTCTAGCTCCTCCCTAGAATGTCTGTGTCTGCCTCTAGCTCCTCCCTTGAATGTCTGTGCCTGCCTCTAGCTCTTCCCTAGAATGTCTGTCAGCCTCTAGCTCCTCCCTTGAATGTCGGGTCTGCCTCTAGCTCCTCCCTAGAATGTCTGTCTGCCTCTAGCTCCTCCCCAGAATGTCTGTGCCTGCCTCTAGCTCCTCCCCAGAATGTCTGTGCCGGCCTCTAGCTCCTCCCTAGAATGTCTGTGCCTGCCTATAGCTCTTCCCTAGAATGTCTGTGCCTGCCTCTAGCTCTTCCCTAGAATGTCTGTCAGCCTCTAGCTCCTCCCTAGAATGTCTGTGTCTGCCTCTAGCTCCTCCCCAGAATGTCTGTGCCTGCCTCTAGCTCCTCCCCAGAATGTCTGTGTTTGCCTCTAGCTCCTCCCCAGAATGTCTGTCTGCCTCTAGCTCCTCCCTAGAATGTCTGTGTCTGCCTCTAGCTCCTCCCTAGAATGTCTGTGCCTGCCTCTAGCTCCTCCCTAGAATGTCTGTCAGCCCTAGCTCCTCCCTAGAATGTCTGTCTGCCTCTAGCTCCTCCCTAGAATGTCTGTCTGCCTCTAGCTCCTCCCTAGAATGTCTGTGCCTGCCTCTAGCTCCTCCCTAGAATGTCTGTCTGCCTCTAGCTCCTCCCTAGAATGTCTGTCTGCCTCTAGCTCTTCCCTAGAATGTCTGTGTCAGCCTCTAGCTCCTCCCTAGAATGTCTGTGTCTGCCTCTAGCTCCTCCCCAGAATGTCTGTGCCTGCCTCTAGCTCTTCCCTAGAATGTCTGTCAGCCTCTAGCTCCTCCCTAGAATGTCGTGTCTGCCTCTAGCTCCTCCCTAGAATGTCTGTCTGCCTCTAGCTCCTCCCCAGAATGTCTGTGCCTGCCTCTAGCTCCTCCCCAGAATGTCTGTGCCTGCCTCTAGCTCCTCCCCAGAATGTCTGTGCCTGCCTGTAGCTCCTCTCTAGAATGTCTGTGTCTGCCTCTAGCTCCTCCCTAGAATGTCTGTGTCTGCCTCTAGCTCCTCCCTAGAATGTCTGTGTCTGCCTCTAGCTCCTCCCTAGAATGTCTGTGCCTGCCTCTAGCTCCTCCCTAGAATGTCTGTCTGCCTCTAGCTCCTCCCTAGAATGTCTGTCTGCCTCTAGCTCCTCCCTAGAATGTCTGTCTGCCTCTAGCTCCTCCCTAGAATGTCTGTCTGCCTCTAGCTCCTCCCTAGAATGTCTGTCTGCCTCTAGCTCCTCCCTAGAATGTCTGTCTGCCTCTAGCTCCTCCCTAGAATGTCTGTGCCTGCCTCTAGCTCCTCCCTAGAATGTCTGTCTGCCTCTAGCTCCTCCCTAGAATGTCTGTCGGCCTCTAGCTCCTCCCTAGAATGTCTGTGTCTGCCTCTAGCTCCTCCCTAGAATCTGTCTGCCTATAGCTCCTCCCTAGAATGTCTGTGTCTGCCTCTAGCTCCTCCCTAGAATGTCTGTGTCTGCCTCTAGCTCCTCCCTTGAATGTCTGTCTGCCTCTAGCTCTTCCCTAGAATGTCTGTCTGCCTCTAGCTCCTCCCCAGAATGTCTGTGCCTGCCTCTAGCTCCTCCCCAGAATGTCTGTGCCTGCCTCTAGCTCCTCCCTAGAATGTCTGTGCCTACCTCTAGCTCTTCCCTAGAATCTCTGTGCCTGCCTCTAGCTCTTCCCTAGAATGTCTGTCTGCCTCTAGCTCCTCCCCAGAATGTCTGTGCCTGCCTCTAGCTCCTCCCCAGAATGTCTGTGCCTGCCTCTAGCTCCTCCCCAGAATGTTTGTGCCTGCCTCTAGCTCCTCCCTAGAATGTCTGTGTCTGCCTCTAGCTCCTCCCTAGAATGTCTGTGTCTGCCTCTAGCTCCTCCCTAGAATGTCTGTGTCTGCCTCTAGCTCCTCCCTAGAATGTCTGTGTCTGCCTCTAGCTCCTCCCTAGAATGTTTGTGCCTGCCTCTAGCTCCTCCCTAGAATGTCTGTCTGCCTCTAGCTCCTCCCTAGAATGTCTGTCGGCCTCTAGCTCCTCCCTAGAATGTCTTTGTCTGCCTCTAGCTCCTCCCTAGAATCTGTCTGCCTGTAGCTCCTCCCTAGAATGTGTCTGCCTCTAGCTCTTCCCCAGAATGTCTGTCTGCCTCTAGCTCCTCCCTAGAATGTCTGTGTCTGCCTCTAGCTCCTCCCCAAAATGTCTGTGCCTGCCTCTAGCTCCTCCCTATAATGTCTGTGTCGGCCTCTAGCTCCTCCCTAGAATGTCTGTGCCTGCCTCTAGCTGTTCCCTAGGATGTCTGTGCCTGCCTCTAGCTCTTCCCTAGAATGTCTGTGTCTGCCTCTAGCTCCTCCCCAGAATGTCTGTGCCTGCCTCTAGCTCTTCCCTAGAATGTCTGTCAGCCTCTAGCTCCTCCCTAGAATGTCGTGTCTGCCTCTAGCTCCTCCCTAGAATGTCTGTCTGCCTCTAGCTCCTCCCCAGAATGTCTGTGCCTGCCTCTAGCTCCTCCCCAGAATGTCTGTGCCTGCCTCTAGCTCCTCCCCAGAATGTCTGTGCCTGCCTCTAGCTCCTCTCTAGAATGTCTGTGTCTGCCTCTAGCTCCTCCCTAGAATGTCTGTGTCTGCATCTAGCTCCTCCCTAGAATGTCTGTCTGCCTCTAGCTCCTCCCCAGAATGTCTGTGCCTGCCTCTAGCTCCTCTCTAGAATGTCTGTCTGCCTGTAACTCCTCCCTAGAATATCTGTGTCTGCCTCTAGCTCCTCCCTAGAATGTCTCTCTGCCTCTAGCTCCTCCCTAGAATGTCTGTGTCTGCCTCTAGCTCCTCCCTAGACTGTCTGTGTCTGCCTCTAGCTCCTCCCTAGACTGTCTGCGTCTGCCTCTAGCTCCTCCCTAGAATGTCTGCGTCTGCCTCTAGCTCCTCCCTAGAATGTCTGTCGGCCTCTAGCTCCTCCCTAGAATGTCTGTGTCTGCCTCTAGCTCCTCCCTAGAATGTCTGCGTCTGCCTCTAGCTCTTCCCTAGAATATCTGCGTCTGCCTCTAGCTCCTCCCTAGAATGTGTGTCTTCCTCTAGCTCCTCCCTAGAATGTCTGTCGGCCTCTAGCTCCTCCCTAGAATGTCTGTCGGCCTCTAGCTCCTCCCTAGAATGTCTGTGCCTGCCTCTAGCTCCTCCCTAGCATGTCTGTGTCTGCCTCTAGCTCCTCCCTAGAATGTCTGTTCCTGCCTCTAGCTCCTCCCTAGACTGTCTGTGTCTGCCTCTAGCTTCTCCCTAGAATGTGTGTCTGCCTCTAGCTCCTCCCTAGAATGTCTGTGTCTGCCTCTAGCTCTTCCCTACAATGTCTGTCTCTGCCTCTAGCTCTTCCCTAGAATATCTGCGTCTGCCTCTAGCTCCTCCCTAGAATGTCTGTGTCTAGCTCTTCCCTAGAATATCTGCGTCTGCCTCTATCTCCACCCTAGAATATCTGTGCCTCCCTCTAGCTCTTCCATAGAATGTCTGTCAGCCTCTAGCTCCTCCCTAGAATGTCTGTGTCTGCCTCTAGCTTCTCCCCAGAATGTCTGTGACTGCCTCTAGCTCCTCCCCAGAATGTCTGTGCCTGCCTCTAGCTTCTCCCCAGAATGTCTGTGTCTGCCTCTAGTTCCTCCCTAGAATGTCTGTCTGCCTCTAGCTCCTCCCTAGAATGTGTCTGCCTCTAGCTCCTCCCTAAAATGTTTGTCTGCCTCTAGCTCTTCCCCAGAATGTCTGTGTCTGCCTCTAGCTCCTCCCTAAAATGTCTGTCTGCCTCTAGCTCCTCCCTAGAATGTCTGTGTCTGCCTCTAGCTCCTCCCTAGAATTTCTGTGTCTGCCTCTAGCTCTTCCCTAGGATGTCTGTGCCTGCCTCTAGCTCCTCCCTAGAATGTCTGTCTGCCTCTAGCTCCTCCCTAGAATGTCTGCGTCTGCCTCTAGCTCCTCCCTAGAATGTCTGCGTCTGCCTCGAGCTCCTCCCCAGAATGTCTGTGCCTACCTCTAGCTCCTCTCTAGAATGTCTGTGTCTGCCTGTAGCTCCTCCCTAGAATGTCTGTGTCTGCCTCTAGCTCCTCCCTAGACTGTCTGTGTCTGCCTCTAGCTCCTCCCTAGACTGTCTGCGTCTGCCTGTAGCTCCTCCCTAGAATGTCTGTCGGCCTCTATCTCCTCCCTAGAATGTCTGTGTCTGCCTCTAGCTCCTCCCTAGACTGTCTGTGTCTGCCTCTAGCTCCTCCCTAGACTGTCTGCGTCTGCCTCTAGCTCCTCCCTAGAATGTCTGCGTCTGCCTCTAGCTCTTCCCTAGAATATCTGCGTCTGCCTCTAGCTCCTCCCTAGAATGTCTGTGTCTGCCTCTAGCTCCTCCCTAGAATTTCTGCGTCTGCCTCTAGCTCTTCCCTAGAATATCTGCGTCTGCCTCTAGCTCTTCCCTAGAATATCTGTGTCGGCCTCTAGCTCCTACCTAGAATGTCTGTGCCTGCCTCTAGCTCCTCCCCATTTCCATAGAACTTTATGAGCACAAACTGTCATCTCTCTCAGCAATGAGGAAATTTGCCTTCACTGAAGATAGATTTTTCCTGTGAATTAGTGATCAGTCCAGGAGCTGCTGGTCTCTTGCTGCCCAACATCTCCCACCCTTTTTGACTAGTGCAATCTTAGCTGTATACAGGGCACCTGTGACTGGCCGGTATAACGCATGGAGTGAGCCTCAGACTTCCTAGAGAGCAGGACGATATTGGAGGGATTTAGCAGAAACCTGCAAATATCTAAACTTCCACCAGCTGAATTATTCTGACATTACAGTTAATCAGTAAATCCATTACCCTGCGCAATTCTGGAGCACCTATTGGGGATGTACCTGGAATATTCCTCCTGATAATGGATAAGTAGACAACTGGGTGTTGCCATTCTTTGTAAATGAGGAGTGTTCCTTCACACCGAGACGCTCAGGTATAAGACAGTATTTATGGGCAACAGTCAAAACGACAGCCGGAACTCACATCATCTCAGGAATGGTTTTGATTCAGTAGCATAAAAAAAAAGGAATACAAAAAAAATAAATAAATAATTTAACACAGTAGAACAAAAATTAAAAAGGCAGAAAATAAAAAATATCAGCTGCGCTCCCCGGCAACATGATTCAGACCTGCATGGCCCTTTGAAAATGCAGGTCTGAAACCTGGTACCTGGGAGGAGCACAGCGGATATATTTCTTTTGTTTTATATTCTTATGTTCAATTTTTTTTTTTTTTTTACACTACTAGATCAATAAAGCAATTCTTTTAAGATGTGATTGCCGGCTACCGTTGTGTCTGCTGCAATTACTGGAGTATTTTGCACATGGACAGGTGAGCCGATTGCTCCTTTTCCACACAGTAAGCATGGAGCACACCCCGTTCTCAACACATTTTCAGAAGGAATAGGCTCTATGAAGGGGTTCCCCAAAACCGCATTCTTTGGAGGGGGGAAGCAAGTAAAAACTGGTAAGACACATGTCAGGTATAGGGACGGGCGGAGGTAGTCACAGGACCCCGGCTCATACTGACCCAGTTGCTGGACTGAGGTCCTGTGAATCGATCTGCTCATCTGTAGCCAGGAGCGATGACTGCGCCTCTATAACATCCCAATGTGATGACCGCAAGTCTGGGTTTACCGGCAGTCCCATGTAAAACCATGATTACCACACTAAGTGTCAAAATTCTGCATGTCTGAACACAGCTTAATAACACCAAACACATTCGTCAGGGAACTCCAATGACATATTGACGTTGTATAAACAGACAATTTTGTGGATTTTTTTTTAATGAGGTTTTTCAGGTGAGATCATCATAAGAAATAAGTGCTACAGTCTGAGTGCAAGATCTCTAGATAGCTGAGATTTAGCGGACCGTTTTTTAGGGAGGTCACAGATTATTATGTGGAACTGCCAACCTAGACACACACGGATGGAAGATCAGGCACAAGCCACAGGGGCGTTCCCAGACGCTGATCCACAGACTCGCGGGTAAGCGGTGACCCCCTTATTGATGGATGGGCCTAATCTTTAAGAACCAGTGGGGCCTTCACTTGCTCGGCTACATCTTTTCCCAACAAGGCTTCCACTATGGAGAGGGCAAACTCAAAGCTGGTGCCAGGGCCGCGGCTGGTGATGAAGTGGCCGTCCCGCTCCACCCGGTTGTCAGAGTACTTGTAATGACCTGAAGGGGGTGCATAAGAGCAAATAAGACCATTAAGTAATATATATACTGTGCAGAAAGTCCAAAGAATCAGTGCCAAAGGCCAAGAACAACGACTGCAACCTTTCAAGTGGTCTACATACACAGTACCTCCATTCATCATCTTGTCCTTAGCCAGAGGGTGAGTGGTCACACTTCTTCCAAATCCTATTCCATGGGCCAGCAGCGCGGTGGGGCCTGTGAGGAGCAGAATACACATTAACCCTCTATAGGATGCCAGGTAGGTAGAGAGGCTTGGGTGCAAATGCTGCCGCCACCTCCTGACCCCCTAAGGTGCCACTTCTATACATAGGGGAAACATCTACCAGGACGAAGGTTGCACACTCTTAGTTTAGGGGTGGGCTTCAGATCCTAGACCTCATTTAGTTAACAAAAGGAGGTCTGATAAATTCCCATCTGACAACCAGAATGCCCCAAACTGAGCGCTGGGCTCCTCCCTATTTGAGGCCGGTAGGTTGCAGACCCCCCGCACATGTGGTGGATAAGCCCCTGGCTCTCATCTAATTACAATCGGCCATTCTTCAGAGGGAGAAGTCAAATCTAACAGAGCATTCAGGCGCCAGAAGTGTGGTAAGTGACTGCAGCAGACAGGAGAGACTGCACTGAACTGTCGGTGTGCACAGTCAAGCTTTCAACATATGGTGAGGAGGCAAGCCATGACAATTAGGGGGCAGGATGGTGCACTCATCTGCACAATGAAGGAAGATTTTGTTTTCCAGAAAACTAGAAGCAGACATGATCACCTCATAGAGGCCATGTCCCTTATGTGACCACCAGCTTAGACTTTGGGGCGAGGGACACTTGCTATAAAGACTTCGCAAAATGACCCCCTTGTGTATATTTGCACCACACAGCGTCCATACCGGCACATATGGCGGCGATCAGACCCTTCTTGGCATCTTGTTCTTGTAAAACCTCTTTTACTGCAGGAGACTGGAGGGGAATAAGACAGGAGCATGAAGTGCGGAGAACCCACCACCAGCGTCATTACCGGCCTTCTGATATTTCTACAAGACGTATCACCTCTGACAAGTTCTGAGCGCCCAGATTACCTCCCGGGAGCACCACCACATCATAGGGGCCCTGGAAGAGGAAAAAAAAAAAAACTAAATAAACATACATATACTCTCCTGGACCTGCTGAGCAGGGAGTCAGCTGTACAGCAACGCTGCAAACCCCAGTTATTATGAAGATTACTAGCGCAGACCCCCAACAATCACCATGTGATGGAGTGTATACTCTCAGCCTGTCTTCAGCAGCGCACCACTCCCATCTCCCGGTTCCTGGGGGTGGCTGTGCAGCAGGTAGACCCCACAGCATTGCCTTTAAAATTTAAACAAGTGCATTGATGATGTAATTAAAAGTGGATGACTAATTATTGCTTTACTCATTGGGCCTCATTAATTACTCATCCAATCACAGCTCAGCTTTCATTTTTACAGCGTGGTGTACAAAGTGAAACCTGAGCTCTGATTGGTTATCCAATCTAATCTAGCTGAAGCTTAAGGAGCAGACAGGACACTCAGTGAGGGTCGGTACAGGCAACCGGCAGCCAAGTGTATCATCAAAAGGCATGAAGAAGGAGGAAAGTTTGCAAAAAGATTTCTCAACTTAAAAAGAAAAAAAAAAAAAAAAACACAACCCCCTTTGGGCCTGACCCATCCCATAAAAAAAAAAAAAAAATCCAGGAATCGCTGGGTTAAATTGCAGACCAGAGAATAATTGGCAGGAGGAGTCTTCCTAAATTAGTCCAAGCCATGTCAGATTGTGGAGCAGCCAGAAATTCTGACCTTTAGCTGCAGCCCACACCAGTTATAGAACAGCGCAGCACACGACACTACAGGCTGAGCAGCCATGTTGGAGGGGGAGAGAGGAAAAAATATAAATATTTTAAAAAATATAAATAAAATTTTTTTTTTTATTTTTTTTTTAAATAAAATAAGTCCAGCTCCCACTCATCAGTTTGCACCAGAACTCTGAGCAAAGTGGATGGCGAGGGCACAGCACAGATCTTCCCCAACATCCCTCTATTTAATGGAACATCTATACTAAGGGCAGCAACACCCGTCACTCACATCTGCCGCACATCAGTCTGTAGGACATGGCCAACCCACGTTCATTAGACAGATGCCAAAAGGACAAGGGGGGGGTAGGGCCTGTTGGATTTTAACATGCCTGATCGTTTGGTTCTCAAGGAAGAGGAGTTGCCCTTCTGCCATTTCCAATTGGTTTTCCTTTGATGACTGCAGTGGAGAAGTCCCATCTACAACACATGACCGCTGCAGCTAATCAACATGCTCAGCTGGGATGATTGGTTGCAGCGGTGAAGCACTATTGGTGGGATTCTTACCACTGCAGCCCTCAAAGACGACCCATGACAGCTGCAGCCAAACATTAGCTTCACTGGTCTCATATTGACTTCAACGATTGGCTGCAGTGGTCTCATGGTTTAAGCAAGACATTATCACTGCAGCAGTGAAAACCAAGACCCTCCAGGGAGCAGCACAAGGAGGCAGGATGGAAAGTTTTTCATACGTTCTCTTCCCTGGCTCTGCCCCAGGTATTGGTGAACATGTCCCCTGTGATGGAGGATTGGAGAATAGCTACAGCCACATGCTGGACGAGCCACAAGGGCCCGTTACTGGTGGCCTCAGAGCCAGGTAATAGCCGCCAGTGCTCTATGGTAAAGGAGATGTCCTGGAATGGAAAAAAACATAGCAGTTTCCTTCTTTGAATAGCGCCACCACAGGTTGTCTATGGTACTGCAGAATCAGCCTCATTCACTTCCATGGATAGCGCCACCACAGGTGGTCTATGGTACTGAAGGATCAGCCTCATTCACTTCCATGGATAGCGCCACCACAGGTTGTCTATGGTACTGCAGGATCAGCCTCATTCACTTCCATGGATAGCACCACCACAGGTGGTCTATGGTACTGAAGGATCAGCCTCATTCACTTCCATGGATAGCCCACCACAGGTGGTCTATGGTACTGCAGGATCAGCCTCATTCACTTCCATGGATAGCGCCACCACAGGTGGTCTATAGTACTGAAGGATCAGCCTCATTCACTTCCATGAGCTAAACCAGTAAAGCCCTGGGCGAGGGGCAGGTGCAGCTCTTGGGAGAGAGTCAGTACACTGGATTACCTTAGTCCGGGCTTCCTCCAGGCTGGTGTCCGGACAGATGACCACGTCTCTGCTGCACTGCACCGGATCTTTGCCCGTCAGACCCGCGACAGTCACGATGATCTGTTCATTAGAAAATAGAAGAGGATAAAGCCCAATAAATAAGTGATTTATACAACCCGTCCCTCATTACAGCACTGGAGGGGCTATAATTGTGATCCATAGGCGAGTGCCAGCCCTTGCCATCACAGTAATGCCCATAGTGCAGACATTGCACAAGTAAAGGAAAAAAAAATCCCTTGAAGGAGAAGCCCTTTAAATTGTCACCACAGGGAGCAGCATTGAGAGGGGGGGTCTTATTAGTGGTCCAGAGGTGGACTCAGAGCCCCCTGCTGTCCCCAGCCCTCGTGTACTCACCCCAGCTCTCCTCATCACATCAGTGGGGATGACCGTCTCCATCTCCTCTGCCCCCTTGGCCAGGATCACCAGCGCTCTCTTACCGGCCATACTGCTGAAGAAACGTTTGCACTTTGCCTGTGTCTGCAAAATCCCGGCCGCACGCCTCCTCTATAACCAATCTACAGGGAGCCGCCGGGGACAAACTTCCAAAACGCGAATCAAGTTAGACGACTGCTGCCACCTGGTGTTCACGTGTGATTATGACACCTGCTCTCATTACACGTCTGCTCCATGTACCTCAGGCCTCGTCCAGACGTCAGTGGTTTTCAGGTATGCAAAAAAAATATTCTACGTGTGTCAGCAGTGTTTCCTAGGTGATTTTCAGGTATGGATAGATAAATCTAAATTACACTGAAGCAGTTAAAATAAGACAGGACATGTGCGCATTACGGTCATTTTATGGCGCACTTTTTCAGGTGGATTCTGGGACGAGCCGGCCTGAAAAAGACCCCTAAAAACATACCTATGGTGCTGATTATTTTTGTTGTTTTTTTACCAGTGTGGAAAAAGAAGTAACGTTAATATCTTGAGGCCTTTCTGCTTTTAAAATGGTAAAAATTGAGTTACTGAACGAACTCGGTAATTATAGGCCAGTAAGTTTAACCTCTACTGTGGGTAAAATCCTGGAGGGCATTCTAAGGGATGCTATACTGGAGTATCTGAAGAGGAATAACCTTATGACCCAGTATCAGCACGGGTTTACTAGGGACCGTTCATGTCAGACTAATTTGATCAGCTTCTATGAAGCGGTAAGTTCCGGTCTGGACCAAGGGAACCCAGTAGATGTAGTGTATATGGACTTTTCAAAAGCTTTTGATACAGTGCCACACAAAAGGTTGATACATAAAATGAGAGTAATGGGGATAGGGGAAAATATGTGCAAGTGGGTTGAGAGTTGGCTCAGGGATAGGAAACAAAGGGTGGTTATTAATGGAGCACACTCGGACTGGGTCACGGTTAGTAGTGGGGTACCACAGGGGTCAGTATTGGGCCCTCTTCTTTTTAACATATTTATTAATGACCTTGTAGGGGGCATTCAGAGTAGAATTTCAATATTTGCAGATGACACTAAACTCTGCAGGGTAATCAATACAGGGGAGGACAATTTTATATTACAGGCTGATTTATGTAAACTAGAAGCTTGGGCTGATAAATGGCAAATGAGCTTTAATGGGGATAAATGTAAGGTCATGCACTTGGGTAGAAGTAATAAGATGTATAACTATGTGCTTAATTCTAAAACTCTGGGCAAAACTGTCAATGAAAAAGACCTGGGTGTATGGGTGGATGACAAACTCATATTCAGTGGCCAGTGTCAGGCAGCTGCTACAAAGGCAAATAAAATAATGGGATGCATTAAAAGAGGCATAGATGCTCATGAGGAGAACATAATTTTACCTCTATACAAGTCACTAGTGCGACCACACTTAGAATACTGTGCACAGTTCTGGTCTCCGGTGTATAAGAAAGACATAGCTGAACTAGAGCGGGTGCAGAGAAGAGCGACCAAGGTTATTAGAGGACTGGGGGGTCTGCAATACCAAGATAGGTTATTACACTTGGGGCTATTTAGTTTGGAAAAACGAAGACTAAGGGGTGATCTTATGTTAATGTATAAATATATGAGGGGACAGTACAAAGACCTTTCTGCTGATCTTTTTAATCATAGACCGCTGACAGGGACAAGGGGGCATCCTCTACGTCTGGAGGAAAAAAGGTTTAAGCATAATAACAGACGCGGATTCTTTACTGTAAGAGCAGTGAGACTATGGAACTCTCTGCCGTATGATGTTGTAATGAGTGACTCATTGCTTCAATTTAAGAGGGGACTGGATACCTTTCTGGAAAAGTATAATATTACAGGGTATATACACTAGATTCCTTGATAAGGCGTTGATCCAGGGAACTAGTCTGATTGCCGTATGTGGGGTCGGGAAGGAATTTTTTTCCCCATGATGGAGCTTACTCTTACCACATGGGGTTTTTTTGCCTTCCCCTGGATCAACATGTTAGGGCATGCTAGGCTATGGGTTGAACTAGATGGACTTAAAGTCTTCCTTCAACCTTAATAACTATGTAACTATGAATTGGCGTTAAAAAATGCAAAAACACAAAAACTGCAAAGAAAAACTCCAGACTTGATTCATTGTGTTTTTTGCCAGTTTTTGTGACTTTTTGATTTGCGCCCTTTTTCAAGTGTTTTTTTTTTTTATCGTCTGGTTCGTTTCTGACTTTTCCGTCAGAGCAGCTCCTCCAGGTGTTTCCCTCAGGATTCATCAAATGTGACTTTTTCAAAAGTGAAAAAAATGGAGTAAATCCACTTCAGTCACCCAATACACACCCCTTTTTTCCCTGGAGTTTTTTTTATTATTATTTTTATTTTATTTTTTATTATTAGTAGTATTATTATACATTTTGGACCATTTTTTTTACTGCACAAAATTCATGACGCCTGTGCGCCACATTGAAGAATTTGGTGCAAGAAAAAAAAATCAGCAATGAATACAAGACAAAAAAAATAATAAAAAAAAAAAAAATGCAAGTAATGAATCAGGGCTTTGACCTTTTTTTACTGTGGATTTTTTTTTAATTATTTTATTGCGTGTTTGTGTCCCACGGAGAGATTGGCATACAGTTTATTTTTACTGTAATATTAGCAATTAATTGTAAATTACTTGTTTATTGTTAAAGGGGTTTTCCAGCTCTAGACGAGCACACTGTCTGCATCCCCCAGTAGTCCCAGCACTAGTGGGCGATCATGTAACCAAAACACGCATACTTGCGGCCACGTGTGGAATTGAGTCTCCTAATTTAGATTGTTAGAAACGGTCGGCACATGATGGCCCCACTGGCGTTGGGAATACTGGGGAATCGTGACAGTGCGTGCATTGCGCACTGAGATATTGTGACTGCAGAAAGTTGTCTAGAGCTCAGAAAACACCTTTTAAAAATCTCCTCGATGTATCACGGGCAGATGTATGGAGCAGGCTCAGGAGCTGAGCCCGCACCATACCAGGAGATGGCATATGCCTGTAACAGCAGCAACCGGAGCCAACTCCAATCGCTGCTGTTTATCCATATAAATATCGCTGGCAATCACTCACAGCAATATACAGTGGGTACGGAAAGTATTCAGACTCCTTTACATTTTTCACTCTTTGTTTCATTACAGCCATTTGGTAAATTCAAAAAAGTTCATTTTTTCACATTAATGTACACTCTACACCCCATCATGACTGAAAAAAAAAACAAATGTAGAAATTTTTGTAAATGTATTAAAAAAGAAAAACTGAAATATCACATGGTCATAAGTCTTCAGCCCCTTTGCTCAGTATTGAGTAGAAGCACCTTTTGAGCTAGTACAGCCATGAGTCTTGGGAATGATGCTACAAGTTTTTCACACCTGGATTTGGCGATCCTCTGCCATTCTTCCTTGCAGATCCTCTCCAGTTCCATCAGGTTGGATGGTGAACAGCCATTTTCAGGTCTCTTCAGAGATGATATATTGGGTTTAGGTCAGGGCTCTGGCTGGGCCAGTCAAGAATGGTCAGAGTTGTTCTGAAGCCACTCCTTTGTTATTTTAGCTGTGTGCTTAGGGTCATTGCATTGTTGGAAGGTGACCCTTCAGCCAAGTCTGAGGTCTAGGGCACTCTGGAAGAGGTTTTCATCCAGGGTATCTCTGCTCATGGCCGCATTCATGTTTCCTTTAATGGCAACCAGTCGTCCTGTCCCTGCAGCTGAAAAGCACCACCGTAGCATGATGCTGCCACCACCATGTTTCACTGTTGGGATTGTATTGGGCAGGTGATGGGCAGTGCCTGGTTTTCTCCACACATACCGCTTAGAATTATCACCAAAAAGGTCTATCTTCGTCTCATCAGACCAGAGAATCTTATTTCTCATAGTCTTCAGATGTTTTATAGCAAACTCTATGCGGGCTTTCATATGTCTTGCACCAAGGAGAGGCTTCCGTCCGGCCACTCTGCCATAAAGGCCTAACTGGGGGAGGGCTGCAGTGATAGTTGACTTTGTGAAACTTTCTCCCTTCTCCATCTCTGGAGCTCAGCCACAGTGATCTTGGGGTTCTTCTTTATCCCTCTCACCAAGGCTCCTCCCACGATTGCTCAGTTTGGCTGAACGGCCAGGTCTAGGAAGACTTCTGGTGGTCCCAAACTTCTTCCATTTAAGGATTATGGAGGCCACTGTGCTCTTACGAACCTTGAGTACTGCAGAAATTCTGTTGTAACCTTGGCCAGATCTGTGCCTTGCCACAATTCTGTCTCTGAGCTCCTTGGCCAGTTCCTTCCCCCTCATGATTCTCATTTGGTCTGACAAGCACTGTGAGCTGTGAGGTCTTATATAGACAGGTGTGTGCCTTATAAATCAAGTCCTATCAGTTTAAACACAGCTGGACTCCAATGAAGGAGTAGAACCATCTCGAGGAGGATCACAAGGAAATGGACAGCATGTGACTTAAATATGAGTGTCTGAGCAAAGGGCCTGAATACTTATGACCATGTGATATTTGTTTTTCTTACATTTGTAAAAATTTCTACATTTCTGTTTTTTTCAGTCAAGATGGGGTGCGGACTGTACATTAATGAGAAAAAAAATTAACTTTTTTTAATTTACCAAATGGCTGCAATGAAACAAAGAGTGAAAAATTTAAAGGGCTCTGAATACTTTCCGTACCCACTGTATTTATATGTGTGTAATATCTATAATATAGTCGGAGATGTGTCCTTCTGCCCAAAGCCTCCAGCGCTTGCCAGAACGTTGGTTGGAGTGTGTTACTAACAGGAATGTTTGAGACTGTGTTCCCAGTTCTCTTCAGGTCATTGACCAGGCCCTCCTGGGCAGTTCTGGGCTGATTACTGACCTTTCTCAGAATCATCCTCAGGCTATGTACACACGTTGTGGATTAGGCTTAAGGTACCTTCACACTAAACGACTTTGCAGCAATAGCGATCCGTGACGTTGCAGCGTCGTGGATAGCGATATCGTTGTGTGTGACACGCAGCAGCGATCAGGATCCTGCTGTGATATCGCTGGTCGGAGCTAGAAGTCCAGAACTTTATTTGGTCGTCAGATCGGCGTGTATAAAGTGAAACCAGAGCACAGCAGTGACGTCACCGCTGTGCTGTGCTTTTACTTTACGGCCGGCACTCACAGTCAGTGCGGAAAGCAGACGGTGAGGGACGTGTGACAGACAGCAGAAGGTGAGTATGTACTGTTTTTTTTTTACATTTACACTGGTAACCAGGGTAAACATCGGGTTACTAAGCGCGGCCCCGCGCTTAGTAACCCGATGTTTACCCTGGTTACCCGGGGACTTCGGCATCGTTGGTCGCTGGAGAGCGGTCTGTGTGACAGCTCTCCAGCGACGCTGCAACAATCGGCATCATTGTCGATATCGCTGTAGCGTCGTTTAGTGTGAAGGTACCTTTAGGAATTTCCGGTGTGGATTCTGCAACTCTTGGCAGAAAATGCAGGTGCGGATTTGACGTGTTTTTTGTGCCTTTTTGCGTTTTTTACTCCTGTGGATTTCTGTAATGGAATGGGTATAAAAACGCTGCAGATCCGTAAAAAAGAAGTGACATGAAACTTCTTTTAATCCGCAGCGTTTCTGCACTGAATTTTCAGCACCATTAGCACAGCGTTTTGGGTTTTTTTACCATTGATTTACATTGTACTGTAAATCACTTGCAGATCTGCAGCGTTTCTGCACCGCAAAAAACGCTGCTGATCCGAAGGAAATCCGCAACGTGTGCACATGCCCTCACCCCACGAGGTGAGATCTTGCATGGAGCCCCAGACCGAGGAAGACTGACAGTCATCTTGTGTTTTTTCCATTTTGTAATAATTGTGCCAACAGCTGTTGTCTTCTCACCAAGCTGCTTTCCTATTATCCTGTAGCCCATCCCAGCCTTGTGGCAGGTCTACAATTTTGTCCCTGCTGTCCTTAGACAGCTCTTTGGTCTTGGCCATGGTGGAGAGGTTAGAGTGTATGTGGACAGGTGTCTTTTATACAGGTAATGAGTTCAAACTGGTGCAATTAATACAAGTAATTAGTGCAGAATAGGAAGACTGCTTAAAAAAACAAAACCTAATATGTCTGTTGCAGCCAGAATTATTGCTGGTTGGTAGGTGATCAAATTTGTAATTAAATTGCATCTTATTACATTAAATATGTCAAAATCATACAATGTGATTTTCAGGTTTTTATTTTGAGATTTTTTTATCTCACAGTTGAAGTAAAACCTATGAGAAAAATTACAGACCTCTCCATTCTTTGTAGGTGGGAAAACTCAAAATCGGCAGTGTATCAAATACTTATTTTCTCCACTGTATCTATGGATTATATATATTTATTAGTCTGGCATTTTAGTGCAATCCTATTAATTTTATTGGAGACAGGCTGCAATACCAGACACAAACCAGGAGCAGGAGGGGTGCCGTTTCAGAAAATGGCAGACAGTTTTCTGATACTGGGCAAATGCTTTACATGGGGGTTATTTAATCAAAACCGATTTAGCTGGGATGTACTGGTGGGCGGATTTTCAGACACCTGCAGCAAGATGCAACGTGTTAGTCTGGGGTGTAGCATCACTCCCTGTTATTTGCCACCAATGTCCTTATCACAATGTTGTCACTTTTCATATGAAACCAAGAGAAAAGAATTAGTTCTATCCATTCGGTCTTTAAACTTTATCCAAGAAAACATCCTGACATCAGTGAACGACCTCCATGTACTGCACATCGTGCCCCAGTACATCAGGGGTCGGGCTCTATTATACCTTCCTCTTTAGCCTCCTCCAGCCAGTGTTATACATCATGCAGGAACCGCGGGGGATGAGCACGATACACAGATATCGTCTTATTGGTGGCGTCCGCCTCCTCCGTCTCTGCACTGGACATAACACTGGGCAGCAGATTTATTAATCTGATCTTACAAAAAAAAACAAAAAACTAGACCATATGGGCAAAACCTGCACCAGATTAATCCCAGTTGCTCACACTGTGTATTAAAGAGGTTGTCCTTGAAATAATTTAATATATGATCGCTGGGCGTCTGAGTATTTTGGGAGTTCTGCATGAAATTCTGTCTAATTTCCCCTTTTTTTTGTGTTGTTCCAATTCACAAAAAAGAAATAAACATGTATATAAAAAAAAAAAAACACGTGTAACCGCAATAATTTTCTGGGAGAAATACTTCATTTTCTGGAACAATTCCTACAGTGCCAACACTTTCAGCCATGACTGTGTATCATCTTGCTTCCATGTGTTTCCCCCCCCCCCCCCCCGAATGCTGCTGATCTGTTCTGCTAAGGGTATTTTCTAGACAGAATCAGTCTCCTCCTCCCTCTGGCAGCTGAAATTATAACCAATTTTCATCTACCCTCTAAGAGTATTTTCAGCTCTCCTGCCATACTACAGCAGATATCTGCTGTTTACCTGACCAGCAGGATGGAAACCCGTTTCTCTTGGCATCTGGGAGTGACCGAGCGCGCTCCAGCGGCATGTGGTGGACCTGCGCATGGCTGCGCATCATGACCACCAGGTGGTACCCCACTATGCAAAAATGTCATGGATATTATTTTTTATACCATAAATGGCAATTATTCATTTTTTATGAATGGTGATTATTTTTTTATGATCTATGTACTGAATAGGAAAAATAATGATGGGACAGCCCATGAGGAACGCCCCAGCAGCAGAAACGACTATGACCTGGAAAAGCAAGTTACAGGGCTGTATCAGGATGGTCCTGTGAAGGTTTTGTTGTTTTCCTTCTAAAACAATCAAATAAACCCATTAAAAACATAAAGACAACAGCATCATCAGACACAGTGTGACGTATCTAAGGACGACTTCTTCACAGCCATGAAGCACTGGACGCTTTTTTTTTTTTTTTTTGGCGCTGGAATGAAAATATTTCTCTTCAAACTTGAGAATTTGGGGAATGGAAATCAACATAAGTTTGGGTTACTCTGTATTAAGTGTCTAGTGATGACTACTCCTCTGCTTTGGGTCGGACACGACCAAAAATAAAACTGCCGGAAGTTCTATAAATAAAAGAGACGCGTTCCGCAGTGTGTGAACTAGAGTTCATCGTGGTAAAAGTGCTCATCTTGGAGCTGCCGCCCGTAGTCTGTGGCTTCGCTGGTTAAGAAAATGTCTCTGTTCTGAAAAATTTCTAATTCTGAAAGTCTCCCATCGCCGTCGGTGTCAATGGACTCGATCAGGTGATTCGCCTGTGGAAAAGGAGGCAAGGTACAAATGAGACAAAACAAAAAACTATTGACAGTGTTTCCTGATCCCCTCCATCCAGGGTCCTGGACACTATATTCCTTTTTTTTCCTACCTAATGGGATTAGAAGTGTTAGTAGATCAGGCGGCACGTAGTATGGAGGAATTTTTAATTATATGGTGTGTACTCCTTGTTGGTCTGGTTACCGACCACCACTGCAGTCTATCAGAGGTGGCTGACAGGGATTCCCAAGGCAAGCATAGTATTTACAAGCGCTGATCTGAAGGTCCCTGCACTCCTCCAATGCTGCACAGGTAAAGGCTACCAGCTTGCAGCAGAGAGCACACAGGTCGGGCCAGCAAAGCAACCACGCCACCGGCCCGAACTGTCAATCCTCGGGGTCACATTGGCCCTGGCAAGCAGAAAACCGAGGAGCAGTGATATATATTCCCACAATATGATGGATTTCCACTGCACAGGGCACTTAGCAAGCCTGAGAAGGGTAGCTGGGCACTCGCAGCGGGAGGGTGGAAGTGATTAATGGGGCACAGTTTCAGGTGAGGTGGCGCCGCGGCCCAGTATCCAAGGCGAGCAGCAGAGCCGGGTTAAACACCGGTTTCTTGGTGGCGGCGGCCATATTCCTGAGGCCGCGCATGCGCAGAGTGAGTGCTCTGCTTCCCGGGGCTTCAGGGAAAATGGCCGCGCATGCGCAGATGGAGATCGCAGCGGCGGCCACTTTCCTGAAGCCGAGATCTCAATCTGCGAACTCGGCTTCAGGAAAATGGCTGCCGCGATCTCAATCTGCGCACGCGCGGCCTCAGGAAGATGGCCGCCGCCACTGAGAAAGCTGTGATTCACCCGGCTCTGCTGCTCCCTTGGATACTGGGCCGCGGCATCACCTCACCTGTGGAAGAGACCCTGCTCACGCCATACCGCACCTCTGCCGCCGCCACACCACTGCCGGTAAGCCTGCATTCAAACTATAAGACGCACCCCCCATTTTCCTCACAATTTTTTTGGGAGAAAAAGTGCATCTTATAGTCCGAAAAATCTGGTATATTGAATTGCTGAGTTCAGGAGATGGCATGAAAAGCAAAGTCGTCTTCATAGAGATAGAGACAGAGATACACATAACATATATATATATATATATATATATATATATATATATATATATATAGCTATATATAGCTCTGGCAAAAATTAAGAGACCACCACATGAGAACCCTGTCGTGGGCAGCCCAATCTCCAGATCTGAACCCCATTGAAAACCTCTGGAATGTAATCAGGAGGATGATGGATAGTCACAAGCCATCAAACAAAGAAGAACTGCTTACATTTTTGAGCCAGAAGCAGTGTGAAAGACTGGTGGAAAGCATGCCAACATGTCTGAAAGCTGTGATTAAAAATCATGGTTATTCCACAAAATATTGATTTCTGACCTCTTCCTGAGATAAAACATTAGTATTGTTGTTTCCAAATGATTATGAACTTGTTTTCTTCGCATTTTTTGAGGTCTGAAAGCACTGCTTGTTGTTTTTTAATTTTGTCCATTTCTCCTTTTCAGAAAAAAAAAAAAAATTATCGCTTGGAAATTTGGAGACATGTCAGAAGTTTATAGAATAAAAGAACAATTTACATTTTACTCAAAAATACAGTATACCCATAAAGAGAAAAATCAGACAAACTGAACATTTTGCAGTGGTCTCTTAATTTTTGCCAGAGCTGTATGTGTGTGTGTATATATATATATATATATATATATAATATATATATATATATATTATATATAGATTTTGCCCCAAGTAATGAGCCTTACCTCTTCCTCGGACACTCCGACATTGTTAGGGACAATCCAGGAAAGCAATTCCGTGGGGTCCAGCTTCCCATCACCGTCTTTGTCGTAGTCGTTCTCAAAACGATCTCTTTCAATGATTAACCACTGTGGATCTTCAGTAGCTTCTTATGAGAAGGGTAAAGCAATGACTTACTGCCCGACAAGCATCCGCACACAATAATGAGCAAGGCTGAATTCAGATGTTTCACGGCCCGAGTACCGGCTGCAGGTCTCCAAACCCAAACGCAACAGCCTCATATACAGTATATGCCTATAGGCTGTTCAGGTCAAGAGGTCCGTGCTCACTCCTGGGAAATCAAGGTCCGTCCTACTCAGACGTCTGAACAGAGGGAACTGGACACATCATTTTGTCCTACATAACTGCCCCCATTGTGGTATAGGTCACGTAATGTGCATCTGCAAAGCTATAACGCCCCACTATATAAGTAAAAAAAAACCTTTACCTTTATCCCCTTCTAAGTAAACCTTTCTATCATGTGGGTAGCGTTGGATATCGGTCTCACTCCTCTGATCAGTAGGGACACCAACCACCATGGTTTGATGGACTGACGTCAAGCTGCTCTCTGAGAAAATCCCGCTCCTGCACGCTGATGTCCGGCTAGCCGGTGATGTTCATTGAAGTTGCCCATTTCCTTATTCGATCTGCACATGCTCCATAAGCCGTACGCCCAGCTTCAATGCGCGTGCCCGGGTAGCTGGCTGTCAACGCGCAGGCGCCTGATTTCTTCAGAGATCATCGTGACATAGGGACAGTCCAGGCCATCAGTAAAATTAATGGATGCAGGGTCATCACTGAGCCAATATCCAGTGCGACCCCCACGACTGGAAGTCAGAGATCTACACAGGAGGGGACTAAAGATTTAAATGTGTGGATGATTGGTTGCAAGAACCATTATGGGGATGATCATCACCAAAGGATCCAAAAGTCATCTCATCCTGGCGTGGCTATGCTAGGACTTCTATACAAATGTCTCTACTTTCCCAGTATACGACATAACATGTAGGAAACAATATACCTGGATCTTGTGAATATTCGCCGAGATATTCATCTAAACTAACAAATCCATCGCCATCCTTGTCGTGTTCTTCTAAGGCTCCTTCGATCACAAATTCCTAAGAAAAACGAGACGGAAATTAGTGGACAATGACCCTGACGGACAATTTCTATTTAGCGATGTACAGCAGACAAGATGCCATAACAGGGTGTCATGCCCAATCCAACGTTCCTGCATCATATACCACCGAGAGCCAGGAGACACAATGAATGGCCAGCTTAAGTGCAGCATGGTGGAGGATCCCATATAACACATTGCCAGAACACTCTGCTTCTTTACTCCACACTCTCATCTTACCAGCATATAATCGGTTTCTTCAGGATGTTCAAAGTCTGTAAACTCATGTAAATTTAATCCAGAATTGTTATCCTGATCCGCGCGCTCAAAACGCTTCTTGTCCTTCATGTGGATCTTTGGGAAAAGGAGAAAAAATCATAGATTAATATGGCGTCCAACGCCTTCCGGAAAATGACAGCACTGAATAGAAGAGCTTGAACTGTGCCCCGTTTCTGGACAAGCTTGGACACAACCTATATGGGCTGCAAACTTATGCAGAAGTGCAGGAGCCGGAAGGTTAAAGAAGATCTATATGTGAAGGAAATATTGCCCCTCGAGAATGCTCGTCTGTCTGGTGAAATGATCATCGTTCTCGGCAGCACATCGTCCTGTGTAAACAGGAGAAGTGCTGCCGAGAGAACAATGGCAGCCAATGTGCACTGAACAATCAATGACATATTGTTCAGTGCGCATCTGACATGTGGTCTGCCTGTGTAAACGGGCTGATAGATGACCACCGATCAGCAAACATGCTGCTCGATGCCTAATAATGTAAATGGACCATAAAGGGGACCCGTCACCCGATTCATGCTGCGGGCAGCATAAATCAGAGCCTGGATGCATCACCAAGACATAGTTTGAAGATCTGGATTTAGATGGGGACCATAGCCGGACACAGACTAGTCCAGCCGGCTCTTCCCAGTGCTGCCAGAGGTGACTGACAGGTCTCATGTTATAGGAGACACCTGTCAATCATCTCCAGTGGCGTCTGCAGAAGCCGGCCCAGGGCGGAGCTGGACTAGTTTGGTCTCTGGATGAATCTGAATGTTTCTGACATAGTTTGGGCAGTATGGATAAGGTGAAGGTTTCCCTTAAAGCTGATGGGCTTGTTATTACCTGCGTCATCCCAATCTCTGAGCCCAGCCGTATGTCCGCCATGTTCCTGCTGATAATCAAGTACGTGCAGTGACGTGCATATCCATCATACAGCACTAACATTCATGTATAACAAATATGCATATTTCTGAGTGTTAAAGAGTAACTTGACTTTGAAAGTATTTGTTTTTTTTTCCATACTTGGCAGGCGCTTTAATGGCCTGCAGATCGATCGGGTCTGGGTCCTGAGACCCCCAGTGATTGCTCAACAGACCCCAGAAGAGTGCACAGCTTCTGTCTGATCGCTCACACAAAGAGGAGTAGAAAACCAATGGAAAGCATCGACTACAAACCTATGTTTTCTATTAAATCCATAGCCTGCCTTGTGTCCACCATCAGACAGGAGCTGAGCTGAGCTCCAGTTACACACTGTTCGGAGGACTATTGAGCAATCCACGGGGGTCTCAGGATCCAGACCCCACCCATCTGCCTGGCAAATAGGGAAAAAAAATGTTCAAATTTTAGTTACTCTAAGAGTTTAATGCAACCTAAGAATATAGGCAGAGTTCAGTAATTTGGGCGTAGAGTCGGATTATCATCTCTGTAAAGAATGGTCGCAGTCTCAGGCTCCTCACCAGACGGAAAGATTCTTCCTCATCATCTTCAAGTATAGTATCTTCAGAATAGTCGATGATGCGATCGTACATGTGGATGTTGTATTCCTCCCAGGTCACGGTGCCATCCTTATCCAAGTCCACTTCTGCAAACTGCTCCTTGGTGTCTTCCAAAATGTAATGCTTAAAGGACTTCTGGATCCAGAAGCTCAGCTCATCTTAGGGAACAAGAGTATGGGAAAGGTGAAAGAAACATCCTTGTCCCCCCGCTAGTTTCCTCTGGCGTGTAACCACTGCAGTCAATCATTGGCCGCAGCTATCAAAT
The DNA here is from genome assembly GCF_051348905.1 of Ranitomeya variabilis. Taxonomy (NCBI): domain Eukaryota; kingdom Metazoa; phylum Chordata; class Amphibia; order Anura; family Dendrobatidae; genus Ranitomeya; species Ranitomeya variabilis. Next base: position 298,466,054 of record NC_135235.1, read on the forward strand.
GCTAACCACAATGGAAGAGGAGACCAGTAGGAAACACGACGTGCGAGACAGAGAAGCTCCTGGGGATCGATAAGTTATTATATGCCATTTCTTATTTTATACCATACTGGGTTCAGATGTAAACTTACAGAAAGAGACGCCTTTAGAACAGGTACGGTTCCAAAATCCAGCTGCCACCCACTACCATCAGCAGGTGCTGGCTCCATATGTGTTACATTGCTTCCATTCACTTCAATGGCAATGGTATAAATATGTACATAGTGACTCCTCACCTTATGGAGGCCCACGGAAGCAGAATGCTATAGCACTCCACTGGTGATGCTTGCAAGGAGCCACTCTCTCTAAAGTATTATTGGGGGGACTATGTTAGCAATGTTTGTGCGGGGGCACTCTACGGACGGTATTCTGTATGGGAGGCACTGTTTATACAGGGCACTGCTGATGGTAATGTACACTAGGGGTGCTGTGTCAATACTACAAGGGAGCACTCTATGCTGAAAGGGGCCGTTTACATTGCGATTTGGCACTTCCACTTGAATCCTCAGAAAACAGGATTCGGACAAGAGCCACAAAGCGCAATGAAAAACGGAAATCTAATGGACACTGGGTTTTTTTTTAGTGGTGCAATCTACCTTTCTCCAGAGAATCCCCTAGAACAGAGGTGTCAAACTGCATTCCTCGAGGGCCGCCAACAGGTCATGTTTTCAGGATTTCCTTAGCATTCCACAAGGTGCTGGAATCATTCTGTGCAGGTGATTAACCCCTTCCCGACCCATGACGCCTATGTGGCGTCATGGAATGATCGCGTCCCTGCAGATCGGGTGAAGGGGTTAACTCCTATTTTACCCGATATGCAGGGAGAGGGGGAGTGGTACTTCAGCCCAGGGGGGGTGGCTTCACCCCCCCGTGGCTACGATCGCTCTGATTGGCTGTTGAAAGTGAAACTGCCAATCAGAGCGATTTGTAATATTTCACCTAAAAAACTGGTGAAATATTACAATCCAGCCATGGCCGATGCTGCAATACCATCGGCCATGGCTGGAAAACCTGAAGTGACCCCCCCCCCCCCCACCCCACCGATCGCCCCCCCAGTGCTCCGTTATGGGGTCCGGTCCCCTCCGTCCTGTGCTCCGCTCCCCCGTCCTCCTGCCCGCTCCCCCCCTGCTCCTATGTCACCCCCCGGTGCTCCGACGCCCCCCCCCGTGCCCCGATCTCCCCCCCCCCTTATACTTACCGAGGCTCCCGGTGTCGGTCCGTCTCCTCGCTGGGCGCCGCCATCTTCCAAAATGGCGGGCGCATGCTCAGTGCGCCCGCCGAATCTGCCGGCCGGCAGATTCATTACAAGTACATTTTGATCGCTGTGGTAGGTTCTATCACAGCGATCAAAATAAAAAAATAATAAATAAACCCCCCCGTTTATCACCCCCATAGGTAGGGACAATAATAAAATAAAGAAAATATTTTTTTTTCTTTTTCCACTAGGGTGGAAAAACACTGGAAATCTGCTGTAAATCCCCAGGTAAAACGCAGTGCCTTTTACCTGCAGATTTTTCAAAAATCGTGCGGAAAAATCTCACACGAATCCGCAACGTGGGCACATAGCCTTAGGGTTAGGGTTTGAAATAGGGTTAAGATTAGGCTTGTGGTTAGGGTTACGGATAGGGTTAGGGGTGTGTTGGGGTTACAGTTGTGGTTAGGGTTGGGATTAGGGTTACGGTTGGGATTAGGGTTAGGATTAGGGTTGGAGTTAGGGTTACGGGTGTGTTGCGGTTAGGGTTGTGGTTAGGGGTGTGTTGGGGTTAGGGTTGTGATTAGGGTTATGGCTACAGTTGGGATTAGGATTAGGGGTGTGTTGGGGTTAGTGTTGAAGTTAGAATTGAGGGGTTTCCACTGTTTAGGCACATCAGGGGTCTCCAAACGCAACATGGCGCCACCATTGATTCCAGCCAATCTTGCGTTCAAAAAGTCAAATGGTGCTCCCGCCCTTCCAAGCCCCGACGTGCGCCCAAACAGTGGTTTACCCCCACATTTGGGGTACCAGCGTACTCAGGACAAACTGGGCAACAACTGTTGGGGTCCAATTTCTCCTGTTACCCTTGCAAAAATAAAAAATTACTTGCTAAAACATAATTTTTGAGGAAAGAACAATTATTTTTTATTTTCACGGCTCTGCGTTATAAACTTCTGTGAAGCACTTGGGGGTTGAAAGTGCTCACCACACATCTAGATAAGTTCCTTCGGGGGTCTAGTTTCCAAAATGGGGTCACTTGTGGGGGGTTTCTACTGTTTAGGCACATCAGGGGCTCTGCAAACGTAACATGATGCCCGCAGACCATTCCATCAAAGTCTGCATTCCAAAACGTCACTACTTCCCTTCCGAGCCCCGGCATGTGCCCAAACAGTGATTTACCCCCACATATGGGGTATCAGCGTACTCAGGAGAAACTGGACAACAACTTTTGGGGTCCAATTTCTCCTGTTACTCTTGCAAAAATAAAAAATTCTGGGCTAAAAAAAATATTTTTGAGGAAAGGAAACACATTTATTATTTTCACGGCTCTGCGTTATAAACTTCTGTGAAGCACTTGGGGGTTGAAAGTGCTCACCACACATCTAGATAAGTTCCATTGGGGGTCTAGTTTCCAAAATGGAGTCACTTGTGGGGAGTTCCTACTGTTTAGGCACATCAGGGACTCTGCAAACGCAACCTGATGCCCGCAGAGCATTCCATCAAAGTCTGCATTTCAAAACGTCACTACTTCCCTTCCGAACCCCGACGTGTGCCAAAACAGTGGTTTATCCCCACATATGGGGTATCAGCGTACTCAGGAGAAACTGGACAACAACTTTTGGGGTCCAATTTCTCCTATTACCCTTGGGAAAATAAAAAATTCTGGGCTAAAAATCATTTTTGAGGAAAGAAAAATTATTTTTTTATTTTCACGGCTCTGCGTTATAACCTTCTGTGAAGCACCTGGGGGTTATAAGTGCTCACTATGCATCTAGATAAGTTCCTTGGGGGGTCTAGTTTCCAAAATGGGGTCACTTGTATGGGAGCTCCAATGTTTAGGCACACAGGGGCTCTCCAAACGCGACATGGTGTCCGCTAACGATTGGAGCTAATTTTCCATTCAAAAAGTCAAATGGCACGCCTCCCCTTTCCGAGCCTTGCCGTGCACCCAAACAGTGGTTTACCCCCACATATGAGGTATCGGCATACTCAGGAGAAATTGCCCAACAAATTTTAGGATCCATTTTATCCTGTTGCCCATGTGAAAATGAAAGAATAGAGGCTAAAAGAAATTTTGTGTGAAAAAAAAAGTACTTTTTCATTTTTGCGGATCAATTTGTGAAGCACCTGGGGGTTTACAGTGCTCACTATGCCTCTAGATGAGTTCCTTGGGGGGTCTAGTTTCCAAAATGGGGTCACTTGTGGAGGAGCTCCAATGTTTAGGCACACAGGGGCTTTCCAAACGCGACATGGTGTCCGCTAACGATGGAGATAATTTTTCATTCAAAAAGTCAAATGGCGCTCCTTCCCTTCCGAGCCTTACCATGTGCCCAAACAGTGGTTTACCCCCACATGTGAGGTATTGGTGTACTCAGGAGAAATTGCCCAACAAAATTTAGGATCCATTTTATCCTGTTGCCCATGTGAAAATGAAAAAATTGAGGCTAAAATAATTTTTTTGTGAAAAAAAAGTACTTTTTCATTTTTACGGATCAATTTGTGAAGCACCTGGGGGTTTAAAGTGCTCACTATGCTTCTAGATAAGTTCCTTGGGGGGTCTAGTTTCCAAAATGTGGTCACTTGTGGGGGAGCTCCAATGTTTAGGCACACGGGGGCTCTCCAAACATGACATGGTGTCCGCTAAAGATTGGAGCCAATTTTTCATTCAAAAAGTCAAATGGCGCTCCCTTCCGAGCCCTGACGTGCGCCCAAACAGTGGTTTACCCCCACATATGAGGTATCAGCGTACTCAGGACAAATTGGACAACAACGTCCGTGGTCCAGTTTCTCCTTTTACCCTTGGGAAAATAAAAAATTGTTGCTAAAAGATCATTTTTGTGACTAAAAAGTTAAATGTTCATTTTTTCCTTCCATGTCGCTTCTGCTGCTGTGAAACACCTGAAGGGTTAATAAACTTCTTGAATGTGGTTTTGAGCACCTTGAGGGGTGCAGTTTTTAGAATGGTGTCACTTTTGGGTATTTTCAGCCATATAGAACCCTCAAACTGACTTCAAATGTGAGGTGGTCCCTAAAAAAAATGGTTTTGTAAATTTTGTTGTAAAAATGAGAAATCACTGGTCAAATTTTAACCCTTATAACTTCCTAGCAAAAAAAATATGTGTTTCCAAAATTGTGCTGATGTAAAGTAGACATGTGGGAAATGTTATTTATTAACTATTTTGTGTCACATAACTCTCTGGTTTAACAGAATAAAAATTCAAAATGTGAAAATTGCGAAATTTTCAAAATTTTTGCCAAATTTCCGTTTTTTTCACAAATAAACTCAGAAATTATCGACCTAAATTTACCACTAACATGAAGCCCAATATGTCACGAAAAAACAATCTCAGAATCGCTAGGATCCGTTGATGCGTTCCTGAGTTATTACCTCATAAAGGGACACTGGTCAGAATTGCAAAAAACGGCAAGGTCATGAAGGGGTTAAATTATCACCTGTGCAATACAAGGAAATCCTGAAAACATGACCTGTTGGCGGCCCTCGAGGAATGCAGTTTGACACCTCTGCCCTAGAATAAAGCTCAAAGTCTATCAGACCAACATCTGTCTCACCCGACGGCTCCGTCAGAGGTTTCGTCTGCATCCTGTTTGGGGATCCAATGGAAGGGAGATATTGCAATGTTAATGGATCCTAATAGTATTGTTTATTGTGGGGGCTATGTTCGCATGGATTCCGAGGGGAAATCTGCGGGAAGGAAGAAGGAGAGGGAAAGCCGGAGAGGGAAGGACGGAGAGGGAAGGACGGAGAGGGAAGGACAGAGGGGGAAGGGCGGAAAGGGAAGAAGGGAAGGAAAGGGAAGGGGGGGAAGGAAAGGAAAGGGGGAAGGAAAGGAAAGAGGGGAAGGAAAGGGAAGAAGGGAAGGAAAGAGAAGAAGGGAAGGAAAGAGAAGAAGGGAAGGAAAGAGAAGAAGGGAAGGAAAGAGAAGAAGGGAAGGAAAGAGAAGAAGGGAAGGAAAGAGAAGAGAAGGGAAGGGTAGATCATGTGCGCTGCCACGCTAAACTAACAGGTATAAAAGTGTCCCGTTCTTTTGTTTGACCAGAGTTGTGACCGCTGGGACCCCATCGATCAACAAGTTATCCTCTATTCTCCAGGCAAAACTTTTTTTTTCCCCACCAGACAACTACTTTTAGGTCTGAAAGTATAGCAGATAATGGCAGAATTAGATGATGTCATAGGGACAACAAATTCTCTGCATAAAATATTATATAAAATAATCGAGTAAAAGAGTAAAGTAAAAGCCGCGCCAGGTCCAGCGGTCTCTCCTACCTACTGTCAGGTAGCCGTTGGCATCAATGTCAATCTTTCTAATGATGGATATCAGTCTTTTCTGTTGCTCTTCTGGACTCAGCTCTGCAAAATCGTCGGCTTCTTCCTTACAGGAAAACAAATGGCAGAACATTGCTTCACACAAACAACGTCCTCGTTATCACTTAGAATGTGCAAGTCTGCAGCTACCATACTTATTGGCTGCAAGAAGAAAGTGAGCGAGGATCAGACTAGACGGGGATTGGTTTCTTTGCAGCTATGGAGACACACAGGTATGCATACAAGCTGTATACACAAAACGGTATAGAATTTCAGAACGGTGAAGACTGACAATAGCCGTACACAATGACATCTATGGTCGGAGCGACCACTCCCTGGTCAAAAGGACGAAGCAGAGCAGCGCCCTAGGTGTCCCCTTCTCTGTAAAGAAACAGTAGGGATCACACAATCTGAAGCACCAGAAATGGGGAGCCAAAGTCACAGAGTAGCCCCTGCTTTAGACGTCAAGATTAATTTGGGGGTCTGATCTGAGGTCTGAATTAATTCAAGGGGGCCATTATGCCTGAATTCACTTATGGATCTTGAGGACTATATTTTCGGGTCCGATCTGGAGCTGGACGTGTCACATTCCCGACTCCCATCACCATAAACCTGCACATGGAGAGCATGGAAATTGCACGGCCCTACCTAGGATGGAGCTGATAGATCTCTCCCGTACCTCTCCTCCCAGGAACATCTTCTTGTCATAGTCCGTGTCGTGCTCCCCGTTTTCGTAGAGGCCATCATCGGGATGATTGGGGGATCCGTGCAGGTGGGATGCGCTGAGGGTCAGGCACGCAGACAGGACCAACAGTAATGCTTCCATCTTCAGCCCTGATGGAGAGAACAAGACGAGTGTCACTCCTATAATGCTCAGTACGACGCTCATTAATGACATGCATTCATCACAGGGATAACACCACCACTCTCAGCCATTTGTGCTTCCTAATTCCCCTCCTCTTCTTCCACGAGCCATTACTTAGTTATTTTCCTATAGCTATGACCATGTAGGTCTTGTTTATAGACGCATGAACTGTACTTTTGAGTGACACCGTTCATTTTACCATATAACGTACTGGAAAACATGGAAAACAGAAAAACAAATCTAAGTGCAATGAAATGGCCCCAAAAAAAAACAAAAAAACAATTCCTCCATTGTTTGTGGGTTTTGTTTTTACGGCGTTCAGAGTGCAGTAACGATGACCTAGGAATATGATTCTGTAGGTCAATATGAATACCGACATACCAAATTTATACAGTATATTTTATTAATATTTTTGTGGTGAAAAAAAAATCTGAAATTTGTAAAAAAAATAAAATAACATTAAAAAAATTGGTTTGTGTTGCCATCTTCTTAATTGTGTAATTTTTTTTATTTTTCTTGCTCTAAGGTGTTTTAATGTATTGGTTAAATATTTTGATCAGACTTTTACAGATGCAGAAATATCAAATATGTTTATTTTTAATGGGGTAAAAAGCAGCGGATTACATTTTTTTATTATTATTTTTTAATATATGGTAAATTAAAAAAACTTTTTTTTTTCTTTTTTCCTGATCTCTGTGTTAGAACTCGCTCACACATGCGTATAATACAGCCGAGTACTGTGCCATATTTTAATCGGATAGCGTTCGCCAATGTTATACTTATTTTTTTTCTTGTGCCGATTCGCATGAGAAAACAATCACAGCACTTCTAGTAATACAGGGAAGTGCCACAATAAATCTATCACAGTACAAAGGCAAAAGACACAAAACAAAGGCTGTCCTCCTAATAAAACCTACAAAGGAGACCGCAGGACGCGACCTGACAATGACCAACCCCAGGAACAATGAGGAATAACTCTGCCACACGATCCTCTGCGAGTCCTGGGGGCCACGCTCCTGTGGATGGGCGGCCACAGCACAGCCGGCTGGGAATATACAATCTGCACCGGCGTCACCATAAACTGCAGAGCAGGGCCGGATTGCTGATTTTTACTATCCAAAACGCTTGTTTTACTGTAGCAGAAGCTTACTAAATCCATTCACCTGCAGATCTGTGGATTCTTTAAGGCACAAGTTACTGATCCATAGGACAGGACGCTGCTATCAGGGGTCTGACACCCGGCAACCCCACTCATCAGCTGTGCGCAGCAACAGATATAAACCTTACAGAACCCCACAGCTCCATACATTGTCCACAGCTGATCAGCAGCAGAGCCCGGGGTCAGACCCCCACACACCTGATATTGGGGAGCTATCCTGAGGATAGGTGAATAATGGGGAACCTGCTGTGATAACTTGGGATCTAGGAGGGGCTTCTGTGACAACTGGGGATCTAGGAGGGGCTGCTGCGACAACTGGGAATCTAGGAGGGACTGCTGCAACAACTGGGAATCTAGGAGGGGCTGCTGGGACAACTGGGGATCTAGGAAGGGCTGCTGGGACAACTGGGGATCTAGGAAGGGCTGCTGGGACAACTGGGGATCTAGGAGGGGCTGCTGGAACAACTGGGGATCTAGGAGGGGCGGCTGGGACAACTGGGGATCTAGGAAGGGCTGCTGGGACAACTGGGGATCTGGGAAGGGCTGCTGGGACAACTGGGGATCTAGGAAGGGCTGCTGGGACAACTGGGGATCTAGGAGGGGCTGCTGGAACAACTGGGGATCTAGGAGGGGCTGCTGGGACAACTGGGGATCTAGGAAGGGCTGCTGGGACAACTGGGGATCTGGGAAGGGCTGCTGGGACAACTGGGGATCTAGGAAGGGCTGCTGGGACAACTGGGGATCTAGGAGGGGCTGCTGGAACAACTGGGGATCTAGGAGGGGCGGCTGCGACAACTGGGGATCTAGGAGGGGCTGCTGTCGCAACCCCACATCTAGGAGGGGCTGCTGTGACAACTGGGGATCTAGAAGGGGCTGCTGTGACAACTGGGAATCTAGGAGGGGCTACTGCAACAACTGGGGATCTAGGAGGGGCTGCTGGGACATCTGAGCATCTAGGAGAGGCTGCTGTGACAACTGGGGATCTAGGAGGGGCTGCTGTGACAACTGGGGATCTAGGAGGGGCTGCTGTGACAACTGGGGATCTAGGAGGGGCTGCTGTGACAACTGGGGATCTAGGAGGGGCTGCTGTGACAACTGGGGATCTAGGAGGGGCTGCTGTGACAACTGGGGATCTAGGAGGGGCTGCTGTGACAACTGGGGATCTAGGAGGGGCTACTGCGATAACTGGGGTTCTAGGAGAGGCAGCTGTGACAACTGGGGATCTAGGAAGGGCTGCTGGGACAACTGGGTATCTAGGAGGGACTGCTGCAACAACTGGGGATCTAGGAGGGGCGGCTGCGACAACTGGGGATCTAGGAGGGGCTGCTGGGACATCTGAGGATCTAGGAGAGGCTGCTGTGACAACTGGGGATCTAGGAAGGGCTGCTGTGACAACTGCGGATCTAGGAGGGGCTGCTGTGACAACTGGGGATCTAGGAGGGGCTGCTGTGACAACTGGGGATCTAGGAGGGGCTACTGCAACAACTGGGGATCTAGGAGAGGCAGCTGTGACAACTGGGGATCTAGGAGAGGCAGCTGGGACAACTGGGTATCTAGGAGGGACTGCTGCGACAACTGGGGATCTAGGAGGGGCTGCTGTGACAACTGGGGATCTAGGAGGGGCTGCTGTGACAAATGGGAATCTAGGAGGGGCTGCTGTGACAAATGGGAATCTAGGAGGGGCTGCTGTGACAAATGGGAATCTAGGAGGGGCTGCTGGGACATCTGGGAATCTAGGAGGGGCTGCTGTGGGGGGCAGGGGCCTGGGCACGCGGGGCGGCAGGACGGCCCACATTGACACATATACTAATAGGTCACTGAGCACTGGCCAGAAGCTGGGGTCTCACCAGAGGGAGGAGGAGCAGTGCTGGCCACACCGCAGAGAGAAGCACAGGAGCCAGCACAGTCTCTCCTGTCCTGGGACGATGTGACAGGTCGGATTCCTGATTCATTGGAAGCCATGAGAGGGGAGAGAAAGAAAAACCCGTTGCCCATGGCAACCAATGGATTTAAAGGAAGAAGCTGATTGGTTGCTATAGGTAACAACTCCCCTCTACCAATCTATGTAGAGGAGTATGGAGTCTGAGGGTCTCCAGTTCATGTGACACCAGAGGTCCCAGCTGAGGGCAGGTGTAGGTTTATAACAACAGTATGATGTAAAACTACAACTCCCAGGATGCCACAGGCTGCAGACCACCACCACATGCAGTGCAAAGGAAACCGCTACACGTGACGCAACAGATACACGATGGCGCTGCACCGCGTCCCTACCGTCAGCCATCTCTCAGAAGTCCAGCAGCAGACTCCAACTAATGGCCCCACATCAGGCTCCGGGCCACAAGCGCCATTACGGCTACGTCATACACCACGCCCACCTCTGCCGCGTCGTCAAACGTGACGTCACGCCCCGTAGTGATTGGAAGGCGCAGGAAAGCAGTGGGCGGGGTCTGAAGTTCTGGCAGTGCTGCGCATTCGCCTTCTTACTTGTGGGCAGCGGGCGGTGCTGATGAGGGCGGGCGGCAGCGGTCCTGTTGTGGCGCTGATTGCTGGGGCAGGCCACGTATTAGCTCGGCTACTTTCACACTAGCGTCGGGAACAACCCGTCGCTGTGCGTCGGGCCCAGGTTCCCGACGCTAGCGTGGTCTCCGCCGCACAACGGGGGCAGCGGATGCATTTTTCCAGCGCATCCGCTGCCCCATTGTGAAGGGGAAGTGCGGGGAAGTGCGGGGAGGTGGGGGCGGAGTTCCGGCCGCGCACGCGCGGTCGGAAAAAGCGGACCGTCGGGAGCAAAAAACGTTACATGTAAGGTTTTTTTCTCCCGACGGTCCGCTAACACACGCCCAAGCGTCGCAAAACGGACGCGACGTTTGGCAATGCGTCGCAAATGCGTCGCTAATGTTAGTCTATGACGAAAAAACGTATCCAGCAAGAACTTTTGCTGGATGCGTATTTTCGGCAAAATGACGCATTTGCGACGTATTGCAGTAATGCTAGTGTGAAACTAGCCTAACCTGTCAAATGTTATCCCTTCCACCAGTACTGTATTGACCCCTTATTCCCCAAGAACATTTATTTTATAGGGTTTTTTCTGGTTTCAGAAAACCCATTTTTCTCAGCTATAGTTTATTTTAAAATAAAATAAAAAAAATAATAATAAAAAAAACTTCTTTCCTGCCCTCCCTGGCTCCAGCACTGAGTGCACTCCTGACTTCTTCTTGTCAGCGCTGCAGCCAGTAACTGAGGGCAGTGTCCCTACCTGAGCTGAGCACACAAGACACTGCGCTTATTGATTGGCTGCAGCGCCGCCGACTTGACCTCAGACAATGGTCGTGAACCTGAGCAGCAGCAGAGATGTAAAGGACATGTGCCCGCTTGCTTCGGCATCTGCACACAGAGTGACTGCTGAGGCTTCTTTCACACTTCAGTTGTTTGGCATCAGTCTGCTCCGACATAGTGACGGATCCATCACAATTGTTGAGAAAACGGTTCTAACGGAACTGTTTTTTTCACGGATCCGTTACTTAGGGGTTGTCTGGGAAAAGTATCTACTTTTTGGAGCATGTGCAATTGAAAAAGCGGATTGGGGCGACGGATCCGCCAAAATGACGGTCGCGACGGATCCGTCGCCCATAGGCGGCCATTTCGGCGCAGACAAAAAACTTTATAATGTCCGTCTATGTCTAGATGACATCCGCCAAATTTTGACAGATCCGTCACATGGCGGATGGAACGGACGACCATCCGCCACAATCCGTTGCTAATGTATGTCTATGGGAAAATAGCGGATCCGCCAAAAAAAAATGGCGAATCTGCTATTTGACGAAAACGGCGGATTCAAACTGATGCCAAAAGACTGAAGTGTGAAAGAGGCCTGACTTGTACTCTTAAGGCCGGCGTCACACTGGCGATTTTTACGGACGTATGAGCGCAGAAAATACACCCGTAAAATATGCATAACACACGGCCCAATGATTCTCTATGTCCCAGCTCCTATCAGCCGTATTTTACTGATCCGTATTATACGGTCTTCTACGGCCGTACAAAATCGCAGAATGCTGCATTTGTCACCGTATTGCGCAAAAAAAATCGCCAATGAAAGTCTATGGGGGCGAGAAAAATACGGATTCCACACTGACCAGCAGTGTGACTTGCGAGAAATACGCAGCGGTGTTCTATAAAAAAGCCGGTAATTCAATTGCCGGCTTTTCATTTCTCCTTCACAAACCCGACAGGATATGAGACATGGTTTACATACAGTAAACCATCTCATATCCCTTTTTTTTTTTTGCATATTCCACACTACTGTTAGTAGTGTGTCTGTGCAAAATTTGGGCACTGTAGCTTGTAAAATAAAAGGTTAAATGGCGGAAAACATTGGCGTGGGCTCCCGCGCAATTTTCTCCGCCAGAGTGGTAAAGCCTGTGACTGAGGGCAGATATTAATAGCCTAGGGCTGGATGTCCTCATGAACTGGAGCCTTGGAAAAGTTCCCACGCTCGAGTTCATATGAGGACATCCAGCAGAGGGTGCCTCACCGCGACTCAAGGAAACTACAGGTCACCCTGCTTTCCATTCAGTACCCGGGGTTTTACAGGCACGAGCGAGTGCATTAGCAGAGCTCCTGGGTGTAAAATGATTTAACCCCTTCAGATGGATTTACTTCGTGGGACGTGACCTGAGCATCGGAAGGTATGAGATATTGTTGTTTTTTTATTTTTACTTTGTTCCAGAACGATGGTCTTCAGCTGGATTAAAGGGAACCCGTCACCCCGTTTTTTCCGTATGAGATAAAAATACTGTTAAATAGGGCCTGAGCTGTGCATTACAATAGTGTATTTTGTGGACCCCGATTCCCCACCTATGCTGCCGAAATACGTTACCAAAGTAGCCGTTTTCGCCTGTCAATCAGGCTGGTCTGGTCAGATGGGCGTGTTGTCTTCCCCCAGATCTTGCTTAGTTTTCCGTTGGTGGCGTAGTGGTGTGCGCATGCCCGAGTCCAGAATCCACTGCACAGGGTAGGGAAAAGAGCGCGATCTGCGCTATTCCCCTGGTGATCGGTGGGGGCGGCCATCTTCCTGTGGCCGCGCGTGCGCAGATGGAGCGCTCTGCTGCCCGGGGCTGCAGGAAAATGGCCGCGGGATGCCGCGCGTGCGCAGATGGAGATCGCGGCGGCCATTTTCCTGAAGCCGAGTTCGCATCTTTTCCCTACCCTGTGCAGTGGATTCTGGACTCGGGCATGCGCAAACCACTACGCCACCAACGGAAAAATAAACAAGATCTGGGGGAAGACACCACGCCCATCTGACCAGACCAGCCTGATTGACAGGCGAAAACTGCTACTTTGGTAACGTATTTCGGCAGCATAGGTGGGGAATCAGGGTCCACAAAATACACTGTTGTAATGCACAGCTCAGGCCCTATTTAACAGTATTTTTATCTCATACGGAAAAAACGGGGTGACAGGTGCCCTTTAAGAGAATAATAAAATATTACAACAACATGTGTCTTGAAGCATAGTGGCAGCTGGTGGGTGAGGCTGCGACCACATGTCCAGTAATCATCTGTTAGAACAGATCCAGCAGCAATATCCTGGCCAGAAAGTTATGGAGATACTTTTTTTTTTTTATCTATCTTAAAAAAAAACTTTTCTTTCTTATTTTTTTACCGGTGATACCTATAGAAAACAGCTCTATTAATTAGTCATCTGTGTTTTTTTAATATATATATTTGTAAAGGATCTGTTTTTTGCTAACTGGATCAGTTTCAAATGGAAGAAAACAGAAGGCTAATAAACGGATCTGTTTTCCATAAATGTCAATGTTAAATATATATATATATATATATATATATATATATATATATATCTATATCTATATCTACTATATAATTGTCTAAGGGTCACTTCCGTCTGTCCTTCTGTCTTTCTTTCTGTCTGTCTGTCACGGATATTCATCGGTCGCGGCCTCTGTCTGTCATGGAATCCAAGTCGCTGATTGGTCTCGCCAGCTGCCTGTCATGGCTGCCGCGACCAATCAGCGACGGCCACAGTCCGATTAGTCCCTCCCTACTCCTCTGCAGTCAGTGCCCGGCGCCCGCTCCATACTCCCTGCAGTCACTGCTCACACAGGGTTAATGCCAGCGGTAACGGACCACGTTATGCTGCGGGTAACTCACTCCGTTACCGCCGCTATTAACCCTGTGTGACCAAGTTTTTACTATTGATGCTGCCTATGCAGCGTCAATAGTAAAAAGATCTAATGTTAAAAATAATAAAAAAAGTAAAAAATCATTATATACTCACCTTCCACTGCCTTTCCCGCTTCTCGCGACGCTTCGGTGACTGCTCCATGCAAGCGGCAGGTTCCGGTGGCAAGGATGGTCTGCGAGAAGGACCTGCCATGACGTCACGGTCATGTGACCGCGACGTCATCACAGGTCCTGCGCTCATACCAACCCTGGGACCGGAAGCTGCCGCTTGCACCGCACACAGGGCCAGGACTTCAAAGGGCCTTCGGAAGGTGAGTATATGTTTATTTTTATTTTAAGTCCGTATACTACGTGGCTCTGTGCTGTATACTACGTCGCTGTGCAATATACTACGTCGCTGTGCAATATACTACGTCGCTGTGCAATATACTACGTCGCTGTGCAATATACTACGTCGCTGTGCAATATACTACGTGGCAGGGCAATATACTACGTGGCTGGCCAATATACTACGTGGCAGGGCAATATACTACGTGGCAGGGCAATATACTACGTGACTGGGCAATATACTACGTGGACATGCATATTCTAGAATACCCGATGTGTTAGAATCGGGCCACCATCTAGTATATATATATAATTATTTTTTTTTTCGTGTCAGCACTACTTCCTTGTCATTGGATTGATGATGGATCCATTCTAAATATTTAAAAAAGTTGGTGCCTGGCGTAAGAGAATGATCAGTCCTGATAGCCATGTTGGACCTAGCAGCCGGCTAACTTTACAGCTACTAAGGTGTCGGGTTTGGAGCTTTCCCGAGATCAGAGGTATAAAACCATGTGTAACCATGTATCAAAAGCCCCTTATACTGGTGTCCGGGGCCAGACCATTGCTGGATCGCCCCCCGTTGTGTTCATTAGTGATGAGTGAACATGTTATCTGAGCATGCTCGTGACTTAATCGAGTATTTCCAGCGGGCTAAAAAAAAATGCTCTGGTCACCGTGGCTGTTCGATAGCCGCAACACATGCAGGGATTGCCTAATAGACAGGTAATCCCTGCATGTGTTCTGACTGTTGAACAGCCGTGAGACATGGAGCCACAAACATATTTTTTGAGCACCCCGGAAATACTCAATTAGGACAGGAGCATGCTGAGATAACACCTTTTCCGAGCACGCTCGGTGTAAGCTGCAACAGAAATGTAGTCGAGCCCCTGTCTGCCATACATTTCTGGCAGATAAAAGACAAACACATTACAGCGACACCGGAGATCTCCACCGCAGAGGAGGAAACTCATTACTATGGGCAAACAGAACCATGGGAAAATAAAGTAGGACATTTGGGAGGGGAAAAGGACGACAGGTAACACCAGCCATTTACCAGAACTCAGGCGTATAGTAATTAAGCAGTCTGCAAAGTACAACTACAACTCCCAGCGTGCCCTGACTGTGCATGCTGAGAGTTTAGCTTCGTGACAACTGTAATAAATGACTGTGGTATTTCTACTGACACTGACTCGTACTACAGAACCCAAAAATGTGTAATCGACTTATAAGACTCCCAATGCCAGCATGTGGGGCAGAGATCGGCTCTTAGGACCCTCAATCCCATGCGATGACACGTTTAGTTCACCAGTCCAATGCCCCTAGTAGGGGTCATCATGCTCTATGTAACGTCTTAGGGAACATGAGTCCGTTATAAGAGAATATTGTGTGAACATCCTGTGCCCAAACTGGCAATGGTTGGGGGGGGGGTCAAAATTTGGCAATTGCCCCCATGCAACGGCACTAATACAATTACATCTTGGCGCATGACAGATGCAGAGCATATCTGGAGAGTATTACAGCTTAGGCTGTCTGTTTTTAACTTCCATTTTTATACTATAATTGAGCAAAAAAAAACAGAACAAAGGTACAGCGATAGAAACGACTCATTTGATTGGATTTTTAGGCACCCTAAAAAAGGCATCTGTTTGCATCCACTCTGGATGACCAAAAAAAGTGTGGTCTACACAACTTTATTTGTGCTACAAAAAAAACTAATAATTGATTGGATCTTTTTTTTAACATCAAAGTCTACGGGAAACAAGTCTTAATGAATGGTCATCTGTTGTCATCCGTTCAACAGATCTGTTTTTTAAGCTCTGCGTATGTCCAGAACACTAGAGGAGATCAGAGATCACTCTATTAGATCCCTCTATTGCGTATGTCCAGAACACTAGAGGAGGTCAGAGATCACTCTATTAGATCACTCTATTGCGTATGTCCAGAACACTAGAGAAGGTCAGAGATCCCTCTATTGCGTATGTCCAGAACACTAGAGGAGGTCAGAGATCCCTCTATTGCGTATGTCCAGAACACTAGAGGAGGTCAGAGATCCCTCTATTGCGTATATCCAGAACACTAGAGGACGTCAGAGATCCCTCTATTGCATACTGTATATCCAGAACACTAGAGGAGGTCAGAGATCACTCTATTGCGTATGCCCAGAACACTAGAGGAGGTCAGAGATCCCTCTATTGCGTATGTCCAGAACACTAGAGGAGGTCAGAGATCCCTCTATTGTGTATATCCAGAACACTAGAGGACGTCAGAGATCCCTCTATTGCGCATATCCAGAACACTAGAGGAGGTAAGAGATCCCTCTATTGCGTATATCCAGAACACTAGAGGAGGTCAGAGATCCCTCTATTGCGTATGTCCAGAACACTAGAGGAGGTCAGAGATCACTCTATTAGATCACTCTATTGCGTATGTCCAGAACAATAGAGAAGGTCAGAGATCCCTCTATTGCGTATGTCCAGAACACTAGAGGAGGTCAGAGATCCCTCTATTGCTTATGTCCAGAACACTAGAGGAGGTTAGAGATCCCTCTATTGCGTATATCCAGAACACTAGAGGACGTCAGAGATCCCTCTATTGCGTATATCCAGAACACTAGAGGACGTCAGAGATCCCTCTATTGCGTATATCCAGAACACTAGAGGAGGTCAGAGATCCCTCTATTGCGTATGCCCAGAACACTAGAGGAGGTCAGAGATCCCTCTATTGCGTATGTCCAGAACACTAGAGGAGGTCAGAGATCCCTCTATTGTGTATATCCAGAACACTAGAGGAGGTCAGAGATCCCTCTATTGTGTATGCCCAGAACACTAGAGGAGGTCAGAGATCCCTCTATTGCGTATGCCCAGAACACTAGAGGAGGTCAGAGATCCCTCTATTACGTATGTCCAGAACACTAGAGGAGGTCAGAGATCCCTCTATTGCGTATGTCCAGAACACTAGAGGAGGTCAGAGATCACTCTATTGCGTATGCCCAGAACACTAGAGGAGGTCAGAGATCACTCTATTGCGTAGGCCCAGAACACTAGAGGAGGTCAGAGATCCCTCTATTGCGTATATCCAGAACACTAGAGGAGGTCAGAGATCCCTCTATTGCGTATGCCCAGAACACTAGAGGAGGTCAGAGATCACTCTATTGCGTAGGCCCAGAACACTAGAGGAGGTCAGAGATCCCTCTATTGCGTATGTCCAGAACACTAGAGGAGGTCAGAGATCACTCTATTGCGTAGGCCCAGAACACTAGAGGAGGTCAGAGATCACTCTATTGCGTATATCCAGAACACAAGAGGAGGTCAGAGATCCCTCTATTGCGTATGTCCAGAACACTAGAGGAGGTCAGAGATCCCTCTATTGCGTATGCCCAGAACACTAGAGGAGGTCAGAGATCACTCTATTGCGTAGGCCCAGAACACTAGAGGAGGTCAGAGATCCCTCTATTGCGTATGTCCAGAACACTAGAGGAGGTCAGAGATCACTCTATTGCGTAAATCCAGAACACTAGAGAAGGTCAGAGATCACTCTATTGCGTATGCCCAGAACACTAGAGGAGGTCAGAGATCACTCTATTGCGTATGCCCAGAACACTAGAGGAGGTCAGAGATCACTCTATTGCGTATGCCCAGAACACTAGAGGAGGTCAGAGATCACTCTATTGCGTATATCCAGAACACTAGAGGAGGTCAGAGATCCCTCTATTGCGTATGTCCAGAACACTAGAGGAGGTCAGAGATCCCTCTATTGCGTATGCCCAGAACACTAGAGGAGGTCAGAGATCACTCTATTGCGTAGGCCCAGAACACTAGAGGAGGTCAGAGATCACTCTATTGCGTATGCCCAGAACACTAGAGGAGGTCAGAGATCCCTCTATTGCATATGCCCAGAACACTAGAGGAAGTCAGAGATCCTTTTAGGAAAAACGGATCCGATCAAAAGTTTTAGTTTTAAAACAGATTTGACTGATCCATTTAAAAATGGAAACTTTGGTTTCAGTTTGGTATTCAACTGTATCCTTTTTTTACATTTTTTTTTCCTGCTAGATTTGCTAGAAACTGATCCCAAACGGACGTGTGAACAGATGCCAGATGACGTCAGTATAAGCGCAAGTGTACATGTTAACAACTGTAGCTATGTCATTCAGTGAGGAAAACAGAGTATATATTGTTCTACAGGTGACTTTATGTATTCCTATGCATAAAAACATAAGTTGGCTACATTTCATTTCGCGTTCGAATAGTTTAATAATTTTTGCTTCTTTTTTTGTAATACGTGGGCACTAATATTTACATAATTTATATATATGCAAAAATGCACTTTAAATTGTCTTCGATATTCCGTAATAATTATTCTTACCTTCTTTTTTTTTTTTTAGGTTTTTTTTCCTTATTTTTTATTTTATTTTTTTTGTATATTTCACACATTGTGGCTCCTAAGAGATCATAAAAAAAACTTTGCAGGCAGCATTTCAACATTTATTTATTTTCTCAATGTCTGATTTCCTCTGTAACTGAGGCTGGCAAATTAGCCCCAGTTACAGGGAAAATTCGGTGTCAGGACTCTGAACATTTTTTACCTTTTGTGCATTACTGCCCTTTTCCAAGATGGTGTCTTTGGACTCATGTGCACTGTGTCTTCCTGCTATAAAACTCCACCCCAGCCTTCAGTCTGTGCTAGAGTATTCTGCCTTGCATCCAGCTCCTGACCTCTGATTACTCCCTGGCTATATACCTGCTCCTGTGAACCTGTGTGGTGATCCTGCTACTCTGCTCTGAGTTCCTGCTGCATACATCAGTTCCAGTAATCCTCCTTCATCTGCTGCTCGTATTTACTTCCATCTGCATTTGCTGGACATGTAAGCGTTTGCTGCTCTGCAAAAACCTGACTATTAACCAGGCCTCCCTGGTTGAGCTAAGATATTATTTGAACTGCCTTATAAGCTTATCTATCTGTGTTTGGACTAAGACAAGGATTTATTCGTGTCAAGTATCCTCAAGAATAACTGTGCTTCATAGACTTTCTGCTTGATTGCATTTTCCTCTGAAGTTTCCAATAGACTGCTAAGCTGCCTTTTATATTTGCACCAAGTGTTGTGGATTTGAGTTTCTCTCTGCACCTGTTTGAATAACTGTGTGATAATATAGACTTTACCACTTATAAAACTGTGTCCTGTAGTTGTCTTGTTCCACGCAAAGAGTCTCCTGAGTTATCCCCTATAATTATTACAGGATACTTTAGCCAGAAAAGAGGAGACTGCTGGAACAATGACTGCAGAAAACAGACTAGAGCAGGTGTTTTCCATAATTAGATCACTGCAGAAAGATGTGGAAGGTCTGCAAAAGAAGTTTGGAAGCTTTGAACACAATCAACAAGTGTTTGGACAAACTTCGCAGGACTTAAGCAAATGCATGGCAGCCCAGGAAAACAAACTTGCTGGCATAGAGTCCCAGTATGGACGGGCTTTTCAGGACATAAGCACGCAAATAGCTGCAGTGACTTTACCCTCTGGGCAACCGCCACCAGCTAGCCCACCTAAGTTGCCCCCATTCAGATTTAATGGTGATTGCGACAAATTTCGTGGCTTTGTGAATCAAAGTATGCTATATTTTGATGTGCATGCTGACCGTTTTTCTACTGATAGATCCAAAGTATTGTGTGTAATAATGCTACTGACCTCACGAGCGCTCGCCTGGGCGAATCCGATGATTGAGTCTCGTGACCCACGGTTAAATAACTTGGATGATTTCTTGGCCGCTATGGCATTAATGTTTGATGACCCTAATCACCGTGCAACCGCTGAATCTGCTTTGTTGTCTTTACGCCAGGCTAAACGTTCTGTTATTGAGTATGCCACTGAATTCAGGAGATTAGCGGTAGATACCAATTGGGACAGTTATGCACAATTGCCTATTTTTAAAAGGGGTCTGTCTAGTATTATAAAAGATGAACTAGCTCGCTCTGAGTCACCACAAGAGCTAGAGACATTTATACAGCATTGTGTGCGCATTGACATTCGCCTTACTGAGTGTAGGCAGGAAAAACTTGCTGCTTATAACCATATTTCTAACTTTTCCCTTCCTTTCAAAGAGCCTGCAGGTAAAACCTCTCAGGAGGTGGAGGAGGTGCCCATGCAAATTGATTCCGTTCAGAGGCGCGAGATCAATGAGTGCCGGGAGCATCGCCTTCGTGAAAGTCTATGTTTCTACTGCGGTCAGTCTGACCACTTTTTAATCAACTGTCCCAAGCGGCCTAACAAGGTGCTAGCAGTGGTAGGAGAATATGACAACTGTGATGATGAATCTGACATCTCTGAATGTAGCCTGCCTTTAAACGCTGTATTCCATTCACTTTCTATGACTTCACCCCCCAAGGAGCTGAAGGAAAAGAACTCTCACTGTTCTCTCCCTATTAAGATCCTGTGTTCAGGACAGTGGATTTCCAGTGCAGCTATGATTGACTCTGGAGCAGGTGGCAATTTCATGGATATCGCATTTGCCAAGGAACATGGTATTCAAATTCAGCAAAGAGCCTCTCCAATTACCATGGAAACAGTGGATGGGTCACCTTTAATCTCTGGGCCTGTGGATCAGGAGACCGTACCCCTTGAAATTGTGTTGGAGCCTAATCATCAGGAGCAACTTTATTTCTTGCTAATTTCTTCTCCTCATTTTCCTGTGATTTTAGGCATTCCTTGGTTGCGTTCTCAGAGTTGCATTCTTAGAACCCAATTATCAACTGGGACACCAAGGAGATTACCTTTCCAACAAGGAGCAACTCAGCGTTAACAGAAGCTGTCCCGGAGTCCACGGCTACGGAACCACATGTACAGGTATTTTCTTTACCTCCAGCATATAAAGAGTTCTCTGACATCTGTGACAAGAAGAATGCAGATCAGCTTCCTCCACACAGGCATTATGACTGTCCCATTGAGCTGCTTCCTGGGGCAGCTATTCCTTTTGGTAACGTATACCCTTTGGCGGCACCTGAGCTTCAAGCCTTAAAGGAGTATATTGATGAAAATCTGGCCAAAGGCTTCATACGTCCTTCTTCCTCACCAGCAGGGGCACCTATATTTTTTGTAAAAAAGAAGGATGGGACCCTGAGACCCTGTGTTGACTATCGGGAACTCAATAAGGTAACCATACGAAAACGTTACCCTTTGCCTCTGATTCCCGAATTACTGGAAAGAGTCCGCCATGCTAAGATGTTCTCTAAACTGGATCTTCGTGGGGCTTATCATTTGGTGCGTATTCGTCCAGGGGATGAGTGGAAGACAGCATTCAGATGTCGGTATGGACACTTTGAATCTCTTGTGATGCCCTTCGGGCTTTGTAACGCCCCTCCAACATTTCAACACCTTGCTAATGACATTTTCAGAGATTTGTTAGACCAGTTTGTGGTGATCTATTTGGACGATATACTAATCTTTTCTGACTCTCTACAGGAACATGAAGAACATTTCAAAACTGTTTTAAGATGTCTGAAAGAGAACCATCTGTATATTAAGCCGGCGAAATGCGAGTTCCATCATTCTGAGATACAGTTCTTAGGTTATATCATCTCTCCCCAGGGGCTGAACATGGAATCTGGTAAGATTCAGGCTATCCTTGACTGGCCAGTACCCAAGAACGTTAAGGAGGTCCAACGTTTTATTGATTTTGCAAATTTCTACAGATGCTTCATTCGAAATTTTTCTGATATTGTCCGTCCCATTACTTCCTTGACAAAGAAGGAAAAGCCCTTTAAGTGGTCATCACTAGTGTTGAGCGATACCGTCCGATACTTGAAAGTATCGGTATCGGAAAGTATCGGCCGATACCGGCAAAGTATCGGATCCAATCCGATACCGATACCCGATACCAATACAAGTCAATGGGACTCAAGTATCGGACGGTATTCCTGATGGTTCCCAGGGTCTGAAGGAGAGGAAACTCTCCTTCAGGCCCTGGGAACCATATTAATGTGTAAAAGAAAGAATTAAAATAAAAAATATTGCTATACTCACCTCTCCGAGGGAACCGGCAGCGTTGTTTGCTTAAAATTCGCGCTTTTCTTTCCTTACGTGAAGTCCCGGCTTTGTGATTGGTTGCGTCGCAGTCACATGGGCGACGCAACCAATCACAGCAAGCCGTGACGTAATTTCAGGTCCTTAAGGATTTTAAAATTACGTCCCGGCTTTGTGATTGGTTGCGTCGCAGTCACATGGGCGACGCAACCAATCACAGCAAGCCGTGACGTAATTTCAGGCCCTTAAGGATTTTAAAATTACGTCCCGGCTTTGTGATTGGTTGCGTCGCAGTCACATGGGCGACGCAACCAATCACAAGCCGTGACGTCACGGGAGGCTGGACACGCGCGCATTTTAAAATGCGCGCTTGTCCAGCCTCCCGTGACGTCCCGGCTTGTGATTGGTTGCATCGCGGTCAACCAATCACAAGCCGGGAGGCTGGACACGCGCGCATTTTAAAATGCGCGCTTGTCCAGCCTCCCGTGACGTCCCGGCTTGTGATTGGTTGCGTCGCGGTCAACCAATCACAAGCCGGGAGGCTGGACACGCGCGCATTTTAAAATGCGCGCTTGTCCAGCCTCCCGTGACGTCCCGGCTTGTGATTGGTTGCGTCGCGGTCAACCAATCACAAGCCGGGAGGCTGGACAAGCGCGCATTTTAAAATGCGCGCGTGTCCAGCCTCCCGTGACGTCACGGCTTGTGATTGGTTGCGTCGCCCATGTGACTGCGACGCAACCAATCACAAAGCCGGGACGTAATTTTAAAATCCTTAAGGGCCTGAAATTACGTCACGGCTTGCTGTGATTGGTTGCGTCGCCCATGTGACTGCGACGCAACCAATCACAAAGCCGGGACGTAATTTTAAAATCCTTAAGGACCTGAAATTACGTCACGGCTTGCTGTGATTGGTTGCGTCGCCCATGTGACTGCGACGCAACCAATCACAAGCCGGGACTTCACGTAAAGGAAAGAAAAGCGCGAATTTTAAACAAAGAACGCTGCCGCTTCCCTCGGTAAGGTGCAGGCTGCGTCGGAGAGGTGAGTATAGCAATATTTTTTATTTTAATTCTCTCTTTTACACATTTTTACATTAATGTTGTTTCGATACCGATACCCGATACCACAAAAGTATCGGATCTCGGTAACGGAATTCCGATACCCGCAAGTATCGGCCGATACCCGATACTTGCGGTATCGGAATGCTCAACACTAGTCATCACAGGCTCAAGAAGCTTTTGATCGGCTTAAGATCTGTTTCACATCAGCACCGCTGTTGATACACCCAGATCCAACACTTTCATTCATTGTGGAGGTGGACGCTTCTGATAATGCTTTGGGGGCTATTCTCTCCCAAAGAACTGGAGAGAAGGGTCTGCTACATCCTTGTGCTTTCTTTTCCCGTAGACTAACCTCAGCAGAGAAGAATTACGACGTGGGAGACAAGGAATTGCTGGCTATTATTGCGGCTTTCAAAGAATGGAGGCATCATCTGCAAGGAGCTGCACAACAGATCATAGTGCTAACTGACCATCGCAATTTAGAGTTCCTTAAATCCGCTAGATGTCTTTCTCCTCGTCAGGCTCATTGGAACTTATTTTTAAATTAATTTAACTTTGTTATCTCGTACCGTCCAGGTTCTCGTAATGGGAAGGCTGATGCTTTATCCCGAATCCATGCTGCGGATTCCGTACCTGGAGCCCCGTCCAAGACCATTCTATCTGATGCCAATTTCATCGGAGTTATCCACGATCAGGACTTGTGGAAGGAGTGCAGGGAGGCCTATGACGGTGATGTATTTCTGGCCAACCCACCTGTGGATATTAATCTTGTCTTTAAGGGTGGCATGTGGTTCAGAGATCGACGTATCTACGTCCCTGAGGTCGTTCGTCTGCAGATCCTCAAGTTGGTACATGACTCCAAGTTGGCTGGTCACAGGGGGGTACAGAAGACACAAGAGTTCCTGAGCCGATTCTTCTGGTGGCCAACTTGCCTGAAGAATACCAAGGACTATGTTCTCTCTTGCAAGGTATGTGCTCGTTACAAGACTCCTCATGTGGCACCTACGGGTCTTCTACAACCATTACCTGTTCCGTCCCGCCCTTGGGGATCTATATCAATGGACTTTATTGTGGAGCTTAGGGTTGAGCGACTTTCATTTTTTTAAGATCGAGTAGGGTTTTGGGAAACCCGATTTTGTCCAGAGTCGAGTCGAGTGCAGTCGGCCGATTATCGCTAAAAGTCGGGGATCGGCCGAAACACGAAACCCAATGCAAGTCAATGGGGAAGCATAGTCGGCAGTGAGTGGAGGCCAGGAAAACACCTACAGTGCCCATTTTAATGCCAAAAACATCCATTCTTGTTTCTGAAGCTTGCCAATCTTAATTAACTGTATAATAATAGTTGGGCATAGGGAATTGGGGGAAAGTTGTGGGGGGAGTAGGGCTGGCTCAAGTTTTTCGTGGGCCCAGGAAATGCGGACTACGTCACGGCGGTGTTGCAGGGAAAGGTAAGTATTTAAAAGTTGCAAGTGCTGTGATCCTGAGCAAGCAGGGGGGGGGCACTCGTTCGCATTGCCACTGGCACAGGGCCCCTCAAAGTACGGCGGTGTGTTTGCATGGCGGGGGCGCCTCCCACCAGCAGCGACACTTTTGCGTACTCTGAGGGGCCCTGTGCCAGTGACGTCGCCAACGAGTATGCCCCCCCACCTGATGAAGGAACCTGCACTTTCATCTGCACCTTCCTCTTTGTCCCTGTGTAAGGTGGTATAACATGCGGGAAGGGGAACCTTACTTTCAGCAGGGACAGATTCTGGCTGTGTAGAGTACAAGGGGAATGTAGTGGTCTAGGTCAATGTACCAGCAGACTCATTTAGCAGTGGCTGGGCAATGGGCAGGATGAGGAGGAAACAGATATAGGGCCAAAGAATAAAGTAGGCTACATGCAGTTCAAAATTGGTAACAGGACTAAACAGGCGGCATTGCTTTGTTCAGTGGAGTAGCAAACCCAAGAGCAGCAGACACTGTTTCAAGGGCCTAACCACACTAGTAGGCCAAATGCAGTTTAATATCTGATAGTATAGGGCGAAAGCCAGAATGTGGAAGCTCAGCTTTGTTCAGTTGAGGACAACACCAGGGAGGGGCAGACACCTTTAGTAGGCCGGAAAAGCCTATTGCATTTTTTAAAATGGTAATTTGGAGCAGAAGGTTGAAGCTCAGCTTTATTTAGTTGAGGGCAACACCAGGGAGGGGCAGAAGCCGTTAGTAGGCCCTAACCACCATTTTTTTTTTTTAAACCACTTAATGAGAGCCGGAAGGTTGAAGCTCAGCTTTATTTAGTTGAGGACAACACCAGGCAGGGGCACACAGACAGACACCTTTAGTAGGCCGGAAAAGCCTATTGCATTTTTCAAAATGGTAATTTGGAGCAGAAGGTTGAAGCTCAGCTTTATTTAGTTGAGGGCAACACCAGGCAGGGGCACACAGACAGACACCTTTAGTAGGCTGGAAAAGCCTATTGCATTTTTCAAAATGGTAATTTGGAGCAGAAGGTTGAAGCTCAGCTTTATTTAGTTGAGGGCAACACCAGGCAGGGGCACACAGACAGACACCTTTAGTAGGCCGGAAAAGCCTATTGCATTTTTCAAAATGGTAATTTGGAGCAGAAGGTTGAAGCTCAGCTTTATTTAGTTGAGGGCAACACCAGGGAGGGGCAGAAGCCGTTAGTAGGCCCTAACCACCATTTATTTTTTTTAAAACCACTTAATGAGAGCCGGAAGGTTGAAGCTCAGCTTTATTTAGTTGAGGGCAACACCAGGGAGGGGCAGAAGCCGTTAGTAGGCCCTAACCAAAGTTGAAGGCCAAATGCAGTTTAATTTCTGATACTATAGGCCGAAAGCCAGAAGGTGGAAGCTCCGATTTAGACAGTGGAGGACAATTTGAATTAGGGACTGCAGACAGACTTAGTAGGCTGTCCCCTGTGGACCATGCATCCACCACATTAACCCATTGCGCCGTAATGGACACGTAATCTTCCGTGGCCATGCCTACAGGTCCATGCGTCTGTTGTCAGGTGCACCTTTGTACTCACAGATTGCCAGAGTGCATGGACAATGCGGTCTTCTACATGCTGGTGGAGGGTTGGGATGGCTTTTCTCGCAAAAGAAGTGTCGACTGGTTAGCTTGTAGCGTGGTACAGCGTAGTCCATCATGGCCTTATTAATAGTAAATAAAATATATAACTAGGCTCTATGAACTTTTAAATAGGTTCCAGGGGTACACGGGCAGCATTGGTGTGGTCAGTGGAGGAGTATTGCAAGTAGGGGCTGCAGACAGGCTATCAAAGGCCTAAAATAACAAACAGTAGGCAGTCATGGCAGTTTTACATCGGTTACATGGATACACAGGCAGGCACTCCAGGCAGCATTGTGGTCAGTGGAGGAGTATTGCAAGTAGGGGCCGCAGACAGGCTATCAAAGGCCTAAAATAACAAACAATAGGCTCATGGCAGTTTTACAGCGGTTACATGGATACACGGGCAGGCAACTTGGTGGTCAGTGGAGGAGTATTTAAAGTAGGGACCGCAGACAGGCTTCAAAGGCCTAACATAAGAAAATGGGCTGGCTGTAGGCACTTTATAATTGGTTCCAGGGGTACACGGGCAGCAGTGGTCTGGTCAGTGGAGGACTAGTGGAAGGAGGGACCGCAGACAGGCTTCAAAGGCCTAAAATAACAAACAATAGGCTCATGGCAGTTTTACAGCGGTTACATGGATACACGGGCAGGCAGCTTGGTGGTCAGTGGAGGAGCATTTAAAGTAGGGACCGCAGACAGGCTTCAAAGGCCTAACATAAGAAAATGGGCTGGCTGTAGGCACTTTATAATTGGTTCCAGGGGTACACGGGCAGCAGTGGTCTGGTCAGTGGAGGAGTATTGCAAGTAGGGGCTGCAGACAGGCTATCAAAGGCCTAAAATAACAAACAGTAGGCAGTCATGGCAGTTTTACATCGGTTACATGGATACACAGGCAGGCACTCCAGGCAGCATTGTGGTCAGTGGAGGAGTATTGCAAGTAGGGGCCGCAGACAGGCTATCAAAGGCCTAACATAACAAACAATAGGCTCATGGCAGTTTTACAGCGGTTACATGGATACACGGGCAGGCAGCTTGGTGGTGGTGAGTGGAGGAGTATTTAAAGTAGGGACCGCAGACAGGCTATCAAAGGCCTAAAATAACAAACAATAGGCTTATGGCAGTTTTACAGCGGTTACATGGATACACGGGCAGGCAGCTTGGTGGTCAGTGGAGGAGTATTTAAAGTAGGGACCGCAGACAGGCTTCAAAGGCCTAACATAAGAAAATGGGCTGGCTGTAGGCACTTTATAATTGGTTCCAGGGGTACACGGGCAGCAGTGGTCTGGTCAGTGGAGGACTAGTGGAAGGAGGGACCGCAGACAGGCTTCAAAGGCCTAAAATAACAAACAATAGGCTCATGGCAGCTTTACAGCGGTTACATGGATACACGGGCAGGCAGCTGGTGATGAGTGGAGGAGTATTTAAAGTAGGGACCGCAGACAGGCTATCAAAGGCCTAAAATAACAAACAATAGGCTCATGGCAGCTTTACAGCGGTTACATGGATACACGGGCAGGCAGCTGGTGATGAGTGGAGGAGTATTTAAAGTAGGGACCGCAGACAGGCTATCAAAGGCCTAAAATAACAAACAATAGGCTCATGGCAGCTTTACAGCGGTTACATGGATACACAGGCAGCTTGGTGGTGAGTGGAGGAGTAGTGCAAGGAGTGTCTGTCCCAGTACTCCCAAAATATAAATAGATGTTAATGTCTCGCAAAACAACCACAACAAAAAAAAAGGTGGCATACTTAGGTACAGGGGTGGGCTCATCTACTGAGTTTCTGACATAGTAATTTGGCAGTAACTATTTAATGGTGCCAATATAGGACACAGACACAGACTACTTTAAGTTGCATCATAGATGTCTACAAATTTGTATTGTCAGTGCCAGACATTGAATGATGTCAGCGAATAGACTAAAGATTGGTGGAGCTGTGCGACATAATTTTGGACGTGGTAGAGCACATTTTGAGCTGGGGTAGGGGGGAACTCTCTTGAGGCCGGCGGGACCGCCCCAGGGCCCCTCATGTTACAACGGTGTGTCTGACGTTGGGTGCGCACCACCACCGCCAGAGACACTACATTGTACTATGAGGGACCCAGTAGCAATGCCGTCAACCAAAAGCGAGCACACCCACCTCTTCAGACAAACAGCAGTCTCACGGGTGCTTGCGCCAAGTCGCGATACCACGGCCCCGTGTGGGGAGTTTTGCCATTTAGGGAGGTGTAAACATGTCGTATGCTGTACAATCAGCTGCAGCAAATTAGACATTAGAAAAGTAATTCACAGGCAAGAGCTTTTCATAGGAAAGCTAGGTGTCGGCCGGGCAAGGTGGGGCAAAAGATTTCGAAATCCAGTTGTGGTTCATTTTAATGAATGTTAGATCGTCAACATTTTGGGTAGCCAGACGAGTCCTTTTTTCGGTTAATATTGAACCTGCAGCACTGAATACTCTTTCTGATAGGACACTTGCTGCCGGGCAAGCAAGCTCCTGCAATGCATATTCTGCCAATTCTGGCCAGGTGTCTAATTTGGAGGCCCAGTAATCAAATGGGAATGACGGTTGAGGGAGAACATCGATAAGGGATGAAAAATAGTTAGTAACCATACTGGACAAATGTTGTCTCCTGTCACTTTCAATTGATGCAGCAGTACCTGTCCTGTCTGCGGTCATAGCAAAATCACTCCACAACCTGGTCAGAAAACCCCTCTGTCCAACGCCACTTCTGATGTGTGCACCCCTAACACTCCTAGTCTGCTGCCCCCTGGAGCTCGTGTGAGAACGATCACGTGCGCTGTGTGCTGGGAATGCCTGAAGCAAACGGTCAACAAGAGTTGATTGTTTGGTTGCTAATATTAGTTCCAAGTTCTCATGTGGCATAATATTTTGCAATTTGCCTTTATAGCGTGGATCAAGGAGGCAGGCCAACCAGTAATCGTCATCGTTCATCATTTTCGTAATGCGTGTGTCCCTTTTTAGGATACGTAAGGCATAATCCGCCATGTGGGCCAAAGTTCCAGTTGTCAAATCTCCGGTTGTGATTGGTTGAGGGGCAGTTGCAGGCAAATCTACGTCACTTGTGTCCCTCAAAAAACCAGAACCCGGCCGTGACACGCAACCAATTTCCTGTGCCCCCGGGAAAGGTTCGGCATTAAAAATATACTCATCCCCATCATCCTCCTCGTCCTCCACCTCCTCTTCGCCCGCTACCTCGTCCTGTACACTGCCCTGACCAGACAATGGCTGACTGTCATCAAGGCTTTCCTCTTCCTCTGGTGCAGACGCCTGCTCCTTTATGTGCGTCAAACTTTGCATCAGCAGACGCATTAGGGGGATGCTCATGCTTATTACGGCGTTGTCTGCACTAACCAGCCGTGTGCATTCCTCAAAACACTGAAGGACTTGACACATGTCTTGTATCTTAGACCACTGCACACCTGACAACTCCATGTCTGCCATCCTACTGCCTGCCCGTGTATCCTCCCACAAATAAATAACAGCACGCCTCTGTTCGCACAGTCTCTGAAGCATGTGCAGTGTTGAGTTCCACCTTGTTGCAACGTCTATGATTAGGCGATGCTGGGGAAGGTTCAAAGACCGCTGATAGGTCTGCATACGGCTGGCGTGTACAGGCGAACGTCGGATATGTGAGCAAAGTGCACGCACTTTGAGGAGCAGGTCGGAGAACCCAGGATAAGTTTTCAATAAGCACTGCACCACCAGGTTTAAGGTGTGAGCCAGGCAAGGAATGTGTTTCAGTTGGGAAAGGGAGATGGCAGCCATGAAATTCCTTCCGTTATCACTCACTACCTTGCCTGCCTCAAGATCTACTGTGCCCAGCCACGACTGTGTTTCTTGTTGCAAGAACTCGGACAGAACTTCCGCGGTGTGTCTGTTGTCGCCCAAGCACTTCATAGCCAATACAGCCTGCTGACGCTTGGCAGTAGCTGGCCCATAATGGGACAACTGGTGTGCAACAGTGTCATCTGCCGATGGAGTGGTTGGCAGACTGCGTTCTGTGGAAGAGCTGTAGCTTCTGCAGGAGGACGAGGAGGAGGAGGAGGAGGGGGTGCGAACGCCTACAGCCAACTGTTTCCTAGACCGTGGGCTAGGCACAACTATCCCTAAATTGATGTCGCCTGTGGACCCTGCATCCACCACATTCACCCAGTGTGCCGTGATGGACACATAACGTCCCTGGCCATGCCTACTGGTCCATGCATCTGTAGTCAGGTGCACCTTTGTACTCACAGATTGCCTGAGTGCATGGACGATGCGCTGTTTAACATGCTGGTGCAGGGCTGGGATGGCTTTTCTGGAAAAAAAGTGTCGACTGGGTAGCTCGTATCGTGGTTCAGCGTACTCCATCAGGGCTTTGAAAGCTTCGCTTTCAACTAACCGGTAGGGCATCATCTCTAACGAGATTAGTCTAGCTATGTGGGCGTTAAAACCCTGTGTACGCGGATGCGAGGATAAGTACTTCCTTTTTCTAACCAGAGTCTCATGTAGGGTGAGCTGGACTGGAGAGCTGGAGATCGTGGAACTTTCGGGTGTGCCGGTGTACATGGCAGACTGAGAGACGGTTGGAGACGGTATTGTTTCCGCCGGTGCCCTAGATGCAATATTTCCTCCTACAAAACTGGTGATTCCCTGACCCTGACTGCTTTTGGCTGGCAAAGAAACCTGCACAGATACTGCCGGTGGTGCGGAAAATGGTGGCCTTACAGTGACGGAAGGGATGTTGCGTTGCTGACTAGCTTCATTGGCCGAGGGTGCTACAACCTTGAGGGACGTTTGGTAGTTAGTCCAGGCTTGAAAATGCATGGTGGTTAAGTGTCTATGCATGCAACTAGTATTTAGACTTTTCAGATTCTGACCTCTGCTTAAGCTAGTTGAACATTTTTGACAGATGACTTTGCGCTGATCAGTTGGATGTTGTTTAAAAAAATGCCAGACTGCACTCTTCCTAGACTCGGATCCCTTTTCAGGGATTGCAGACTGAGCTTTAACCGGATGGCAACGCTGTGCTCCAACAGGTTTTGGCTTTGACACGCGTTTTGGGCCAGATACGGGCCCGGCAGATGGAACCTGTTGCGATGTTGATGCCTGCTGCGGCCCCTCCTCCACCTCCGCTTCTGAACTACTGCCGCCTGCACCCTGTTCCCCCAATGGCTGCCAATCGGGGTCAATAACTGGGTCATCTATTACCTCCTCTTCGAGCTCGTGTGCAACTTCGTCTGTGTCACTGTGTCGGTCGGTGGTATAGCGTTCGTGGCGGGGCAACATAGTCTCATCAGGGTCTGATTGTGGATCTGTACCCTGAGAGGGCAATGTGGTGGTCTGAGTCAAAGGAGCAGCATAGTACTCTGGCTGTGGCTGTGCATCAGTGCACTCCATGTCAGAATCTACTTGTAATGGGCATGGCCTGTTAAATGTTTCACTTTCTAAGCCAGGGACGGTATGTGTAAAGAGCTCCATGGAGTGACCCGTTGTGTCGCCTGCTGCATCCTTCTCTCTTGTTGTAGTTTTTGCTGAGGAGGACAAGGAAGCGACTTGTCCCTGACCGTGAACATCCACAAGCGACGCGCTGCTTTTACATTTACCAGTTTCGGAAGAGGAGGCAAAAGAGCTAGAGGCTGAGTCTGCAATGTAAGCCAAAACTTGCTGTTGCTGCTCCGCCTTTAAAAGCGGTTTTCCTACTCCCAGAAAAGAGAGCGTTCGAGGCCTTGTGTAGCCTGACGACGAAACTGGCTCCACAGCTCCAGACTTAGGTGGAATATTTTTATCCCCACGACCACCTGATGCTCCACTACCACTACCATCATTACCAGCTGACAATGAACGCCCACGACGACCTCTTGCACCAGACTTCCTCATTGTTTTAAAATCTTAACCAAAGTAACTTTATTTGTTGCTGTCAAACAACTTACACGGTGAGCTATAACTTCAGTATGATTTCAATATCCCTTAACAGGTTGGTGAGACCACAAGGAAAATCAGGCACAATGTTACACACTCTGTTTTCTGTGGCACAAAATCACAGAGATGACACACACGCAGGACTGTCACTCAAGCACTAATGTCAATATTAATCTCCCACCTAATTTATGTATTTTTTTTTTTCAGGGAGACTTTAGAAACCAAATAATAAGAAAATAAATAAATAAATAAATAAATAGGCTTTCTATAGCCCACTGAATGAGAGATAGCACACACAGCAGTGGCACACAAGCCCTGACTGAGGCCAATATTTTTCTCCCACTGATTGATGTAGTGTTTTTGTGTTGAGGTAGATTTTAGAACACAAATCAAGGAAAAAAAAAAAAAAAGCTTTCTATGGCCCACTGAATGAGAGAGGTGGCACACCCAGGAGTCAAGACTGGCACACAAGCTGAAAGGGCAATATTACTCTCCCACTGTTTTTTTATGTATTTTTTGTTTTTTAAGGGAGACTTTAGAAACCCAATAATATTTAAAAAAATAAATAAATAGGCTTTCTATGGCCCACTGAATGAAAGGGAGAGAGGTGGCACACCCAGGAGTCAAGACTGGCACACAAGCTGAAAGGGCAATATTACTCTCCCACTGTTTTTTGTATGTTTTTTTTTTTTTTTTCAGGGAGACTTTAGAAACCAAATAATATTAAAAAAACCAAAAAAAAAATAGCCTTTCTATGGTCCACTGAATGAGAGAGAGAGGTGGCACACCCAGGAGTCAAGACTGGCACACAAGCTGAAAGGGCAATATTACTCTCCCACTGTTTTTTTATGTATTTTTTGTTTTTTAAGGGAGACTTTAGAAACCCAATAATATTTAAAAAAAAAAATAAATAGGCTTTCTATGGCCCACTGAATGAGAGGGAGAGAGGTGGCACACCCAGGAGTCAAGACTGGCACACAAGCTGAAAGGGCAATATTACTCTCCCACTGTTTTTTTATGTATTTTTTGTTTTTTAAGGGAGACTTTAGAAACCCAATAATATTTAAAAAAATAAATAAATAGGCTTTCTATGGCCCACTGAATGAGAGGGAGAGAGGTGGCACACCCAGGAGTCAAGACTGGCACACAAGCTGAAAGGGCAATATTACTCTCCCACTGTTTTTTTAGTTTTTTTTTTTTTTTTCAGGGAGACTTTAGAAACCAAATAATATTAAAAAAAAAAAAAAAAAAAAATAGGCTTGCTATAGCCCACTGAATGAGAGATAGCACACACAGCAGTGGCACACAAGCCCTGACTGAGGCCAATATTTTTCTCCCACTGATTGATGTAGTGTTTTTGTGTTGAGGTAGAATTTAGAACACAAATCACGGAAAAAATAAATAGGCTTTCTATGGCCCACTGAATGAAAGGGAGAGAGGTGGCACACCCAGGAGTCAAGACTGGCACACAAGCTGAAAGGGCAATATTACTCTCCCACTGTTTTTTTATGTATTTTTTGTTTTTTAAGGGAGACTTTAGAAACCCAATAATATTTAAAAAAAAAAATAAATAGGCTTTCTATGGCCCACTGAATGAGAGGGAGAGAGGTGGCACACCCAGGAGTCAAGACTGGCACACAAGCTGAAAGGGCAATATTACTCTCCCACTGTTTTTTTAGGTTTTTTTTTTTTTTTCAGGGAGACTTTAGAAACCAAATAATATTAAAAAAAAAAAAAAAAAAATAGGCTTGCTATAGCCCACTGAATGAGAGATAGCACACACAGCAGTGGCACACAAGCCCTGACTGAGGCCAATATTTTTCTCCCACTGATTGATGTAGTGTTTTTGTGTTGAGGTAGATTTTAGAACACAAATCACGGAAAAAATAAATAGGCTTTCTATGGCCCACTCAGTGAGAGATGGCACACACAGGGATGGCACTGTAGCAGAAATGCCAATCTTAATCTCCCACAAAAAAAAAAAAAAAAAAACTGTCCTACAATTACTATCTCCCTGCAGTAATGTAAGCCAGGTATGGCAGGCAGCAATAGGAGTGGACTGATGCACAAATTAAATAAAAAGTGTGGACAAACAAAAAAGATAGCTGTGCAGAAAGGAAGGAACAAGAGGATATGTGCTTTGAAAAAAGCAGTTGGTTTGCACAGTGGCGTACACACAGCAATACAGCTATCACGGAGCCTTCTAGGGCAGCCCAATGAGCTACAGCGCTGAGGGGAAAAAAAAAAAAAATAGCTTCCACAGTCCCTGCACACCGAAGGTGGTGTTGGACAGTGGAAATCGCTGCCGCACAAGCGGTTTGGTGGTTAGTGGACCCTGCCTAACGCTCTCCCTGCTTCTGACGAAGCGGCAGCAACCTGTCCCTAAGCTCAGATCAGCAGCAGTAAGATGGCGGTCGGCGGGAACGCCCCTTTATAGCCCCTGTGACGCCGCAGACAGCAAGCCAATCACTGCAATGCCCTTCTCTAAGATGGTGGGGACCAGGATCTATGTCATCACGCTGCCCACACTCTGCGTTCACCTTCATTGGCTGAGAAATGGCGCTTTTCGCGTCATTGAAACGCGACTTTGGCGCGAAAGTCGCGTACCGCATGGCCGACAAGCACAGGGGTCGGATTGGGTTTCATGAGACGCCGACTTAGCCAAAAGTCGGCGACTTTTGAAAATGATCGACCCGTTTCGCTCAACCCTAGTGGAGCTGCCTACATCGGGGGGCATGAATACAATCATGGTGGTAGTTGATCGCCTGACTAAAGCTGCTCATTTTGTTCCATGCACCGGCCTCCCCTCAGCTAAAGATACAGTGAACTTGATAATACAGAATGTCGTTCGGTTGCATGGGGTTCCGGATGAGATCATCTCTGACCGTGGAGTACAGTTCACTTTAAGATTCTGGAAGGGGTTTTGCTCTGCACTCAATATTAATGTCTGTCTCTCTTCCGCTTACCATCCCCAGACAAAAGGTCAGACTGAGTGTACCAACCAGATGCTGGAACAATATCTAAGATGCTATGTCAGCCATCTCCAGGATGATTGGTTGGAGTTGCTGCCGTTAGCCGAATTTTCATATAATAATTCTCAGAGCGCCTCCACTAAATTTACACCTTTCTTTGCCAATCTGGGTTATCATCCGTGTATTTTACCTAGGTCTCCAATTAATTCTCCGGTTCCGGCAGTGGAGGAAAGGCTGACTGCGATGAGACAAAATCTGGAGGTTTTGAAGGAATCCCTGACCACAGCTCAAGAACGTTATAAGAGATCGGCTGATAGATTCCGTAAACCTGCACCCATGTTCAAGGTAGGAGATTCCGTGTGGTTAGCAACTAAGAATCTAAAGTTAAACGTTCCTTCACAAAAACTTGGACAGAAATTCATTGGCCCTTTCAAGATCAACGGTATTGTGAGCTCTGTGGCCTGCCGGCTGAAGCTGCCTAGGACTATGAAGGTACACCCAGTTTTTCATGTATCTTTACTAAAGCCTGTATCTCCTAATACCTTCCAGGGACTTGTTGTGCCACCTCCGCAGCCTGTGGTGATTGATGGGCAAGAACAATTTGTGGTGGAGGAAATTATTGATTCCAGGAATCGGCTCCAATATTTGATAAGATGGCAGGGATATCCCCCTGAGAAAGACTCTTGGGAACCTGTGGAAAACATCAATGCCCAACAGAAGATTTCTCGTTTTCATCAGAGATTCCCTGAGAAACCAGGTCCAGGATCGTCCTGAGGCCGCTTCTAAGGAGGGAGTAATGTCAGGACTCTGAACATTTTTTACCTTTTGTGCATTACTGCCCTTTTCCAAGATGGCATCTTTGGTCTCATGTGCACTGTGTCTTCCTGCTATAAAACTCCACCCCAGCCTTCAGTCTGTGCTAGAGTATTCTGCCTTGCATCCAGCTCCTGACCTCTGATTACTCCCTGGCTATATACCTGCTCCTGTGAACCTGTGTGGTGATCCTGCTACTCTGCTCTGAGTTCCTGCTGCATACACCAGTTTCCAGTAATCCTCCTTCATCTGCTGCTCGTATTTACTTCCATCTGCATTTGCTGGACATGTAAGCGTTTGCTGCTCTGCAAAAACCTGAGACTATTAACCAGGTCTCCCTGGTTGAGCTAAGATATTATTTGAACTGCATTATAAGCTTATCTATCTGTGTTTGGACAAAGACAAGGATTTATTCGTGTCAAGTATCCTCAAGAATAACTGTGCTTCATAGACTTTCTGCTTGATTGCATTTTCCTCTGAAGTTTCCAATAGACTGCTAAGCTGCGTTTTATATTTGCACCAAGTGTTGTGGACTTGAGTTTCTCTCTGCACCTGTTTGAATCACTGTGTGATAATATAGACTTTACCACTTATAAAACTGTGTCCTGTAGTTGTCCTGTTCCACACAAAGAGTCTCCTGAGTTATCCCCTATAATTATTACATTCGGCCTCTTGGCTGTACTGTAGAGCTGATCTGAGTCTGTTAGGACCCAGCAGCTCCTGCTCCCTTTCTGGGATCAGAGAGGAAAACACTGTCAGTGCCTTGGTGCCAGGTACCACGGGACTCCTGCAGAGTTCATGTCTGGGCAGTATGAGCTACTCAAGCTACATGTCCATGAGTTGCACAATATAAAGCAGGAGATTTCGGTTATGGCCAATCAGTGGAGTCTGCACATGACCCAGAAATTATAAATTATAGGCCATAATTGATCATAGTATTGTGGGAAAGTCCAGATCGCACAACAAGGAAACCTTTCTGGTTGTGAAACGCTTTTCTCATAACTATAATATATTAGTTTACTGAACTCTATTGTCATCGGTACTTTTCTTAGGCGTTAGTTGTTGGATTTTTATGGATTCTTCCTAGAGTAATATTACAAGTATTAAATGTCAGACACAGATTGTCTTTCTTTTTTTCACTTAGGTTTTTTTTTAGATAAATAATGCAAATGTTGTAGCTGACTTTATTTTTTTCTTAAAGGGGATCTTCCGCTGGAATTTTTAGTTGTAAACTGAGTACCTCGTCTGTTTGCTGCTGCTCGACTGATTCTGGAACAATTTTTCTTTTTCTTCTGTGCCCCTCCGTTCCAAAGTAATATCCTCCCGGAAATAATGATGCAAACTTTCCTTTCAACCAACTGGGCGTGTACCACAGAACATCTCTTTGGGCATGGCCAGGTTTTGATTGGCCAATGTAACAGGAGAAAGAGTAAACGCTCACTGAGAAGTTCTGTGGTATACGCCCAGTTGTCGAAGGAAAACGTTTCTTCTCTTTTACACACGGGGGGAAGGGGACATAACTTTGGAACAAAGGAGTACGGAAGAAAAAGAAAAGCTTCCAGAATCAATGGAACAGTAAGAATTGGATGAGGCGCTCTGTTTAAATGAAAAAATCCAGCAAAAGCTTCTCTTTAAGTACCTCTTTGAGGATAGCCATGTTGGGAGCACAGCCTACCATTTTTGTCTGTATAGACAGTGCTGCAGGGTGTCTGTGAAGCAGATTATTAATATTTTATCATCAGTGATTCATTCCCTTAAAGTATTTGTGTGTGTGTATTTTTATTATTATTATTATTATTATTATTATTATTATTTAATGGCCTTCAGCTCGATCTTGAGCCATGGTGACTTGATGGATGAATGCTGTGTAGGGAGATCGATCTTTTGTAAGCCTAGATAGGCCCACCAGGGTCTTCTCCACCATTATCTTGATTGTATCAATTCATCTGGTTGCTGGTCTTCCTCTTTGAGGAATATAGTTGAAGAGTTCCTTCCACAATAGGCATTTATCCTCTAGACCTGTGTCCCCAACTCCGGCCCTCAAGAGCCACCAAGAGGTCATGTTTTCAGGATTTCCTTAGTATTACACAGGTGATGGGATTCTTGGTCGTCCAGCTGATGCAAGTATCACCTGTGTAATACTAAGGAAATCCTGAAAACATGACCTCTTGGTGGCTCTTGAGGGCCAGACCTAGACTGTGGATAGGTGACAAATGTCTGATTAATGGGGCTCCACCACTGGGACCCCATTGATCACTAGAAGAAGCGTCCTTAGCACCTTATTCCATTTACTGTATGACCACAGTCAGGCAAGGCTTGAATGGAACAAAAGTTGAGCTTGTGGTAAAGTAGACAGTGTTCTCTGTAGTTGCACCCGCATGTTCAACCCCCCGACTAGTGTGCAGCGAGGAAGAACGGGAGGCTCAAGACCCTTATCTGGTGATCATGGGGGTCCCAGCAGTGGGGTCAAGAGCAATCATTTGTCACCCTTCCTGTGGATGGCGTTAAATGACTATTGTGGGAAAACACTTTTGATGGTAATCTCTTTGCAGATGGAGTTTTCCACCTATAGAGATATATGGGCAGAGTTCGTATTACTCAAGCGCTAGAGCTAACGCAAATAGTGGTTCCCCAGTCTCCCATTATTTTGGATGGCGCATTGTTTTACTACATTTCTGCTGTACTGAGAAGGGGATTGACTAGAGTCGAGAAAAATGACTCACTGCCAGTGTTCCCGATGTCCAAGACCGGCTTTCAGCTTCTTGGTCTAAGCCATAGCCTACGTCATCACACAAAGATCCGGGAAGTGGCAAGAAAATGAAATGTCAAGTATATTGAGCTATATTTATGTAAAACCGGGATGCCCTTTAAATTCTAGGAACAAGGAATAACTTAAGGATGTATAAACACATTCATCATCAGGGTTTGTTCCCCACAAGGCTTCTTGCATCTCTAAGTAAACAGAAAATTCCCCGACACATCAATGTTTATTAGTTTTTATTCATCATCCACTTTGTGTAAATGGCTACACAGCCTGCGGATCTCTGGCTAGCGTACCACCGTATCCTGGTGGCCACTCCTAACTGTATGCGTCAGTCTTACTGGAAAGTATAGCCAGGTCACCCTAGGAACTGGCAGACAGGAAGGAATATTCTGAGCAGTCTGTGGTCACGGAAGGTTCTTCTACTCATACACGTGGGAGGATTCGGGACTGCAGACTGTCAGGGTTTCCTCAGCTTTTAAAGAGGAACAGCCCAGGGGTGAGTGGCTCGTATGAATTGCTTGATCATACTTTCTAAAGGTCCGTGTACATGAAGCATTAAACAACCACCGACCAGCTACTTGTTTGCCGATTGGCGGTGGTTTCATTGCTTGGTTGCACGGGCAGACTGCTTTTAACTGTGATAGGTCATTCATTCGGCTATTGTTCTCGGCAGCACAAATCCTGTTTACACAGAACAAAGTGCTGCCAAGAATGATGATCTTTTGGACAGATCATGCAAGAGTGTGAGAAGAGGACATGATGTGAGTTACGCAGGCACCGTCATTCCCAACCCTCATCTATATGCCAGTGCATGCACATGTCATTCTGCCCTGTTTAGAGAATTGGAAACATCTCTGCAACATGCATGCTCCGGCTTTGCGCATGATAGATGACATAACGTTAGCTATTTACACCAGATAACGTAAGCGGGCTAGATTTTGAAAGATCGGCGCCATTTGGCAGCAGCGTTGGACTGGGCTGACAAGGGCCACTGTAACATTGACTACTGTTCATATGCAGGATTGGGCTCCCTATAAGGGCCCACCAGGGAATTCACCTGTTCCCCCGATGGGCCCGTCCGAGTCTATCTGGCAGCAATTTCCATATTACAGGTATTTTTAGGCACTCTGGACTGAGGTGGTGGTGTAAAACATATTTTAGAAATCGTAATACTTCAGCTGGAGCCATTTTTAATAGGGAGCCGAAATCACAAGGTCTCTTTAAGTTAGGGTAATTGGGATGCACACTTTGATATATGACCGGCTATGGGTACAAGAAACTTTATCCTGCTCCTTTAGAAGTTTGAAGAATGGAGAATAAAAATCTATTTCAGTTAAATTATAGCCTAATGTTCAATACAGCCGCACAAATATGTCATCTTTATTCTTTGCCAAATTTCTGGATCGGGGCGCACAATGACTCCAGTCACCTGAAACAGCCTCCGGGAATAAGACTTAGGAACGAGGGGAAACTCCGCCGTACAATAGGGCTGTAAGTAATATAAGACCCGTAACTGGAAATGGCTCGTATCGCGTCCTGTTCCCTTTTACAATTTTTTACCAGTATAATGATATTCTAGCATCCATCATTCTTCATTGAGTTTCCCAAAGGAAGATATAAAATATGGCTTTTCTGTAGACCACTCAATGAAGAATGATGGATGCTCTAATATCATTGGACTGGTAAAAGATAACAAAAGGTACCGTAAATGCTAAACT
The DNA here is from genome assembly GCF_051348905.1 of Ranitomeya variabilis. Lineage (NCBI taxonomy): Eukaryota > Metazoa > Chordata > Amphibia > Anura > Dendrobatidae > Ranitomeya > Ranitomeya variabilis. Next base: position 298,506,502 of record NC_135235.1, read on the forward strand.
ACTACTAGGCCTCATTTATCCAAACTGTCTAGTTAGAAAACATTGATATGTTTCCAATAGCAACCAATCAGAGCTCAGCTTTAATTATATAACCTTCTCTGGGAAAATGTAAGCTGCATTCTGATTGGTTGCTATGGGTAACAAGGACATTTTTACTGTTAGGCAGTATGGATAAATTAGGCCTCAGTGTGGAGGCTAAAGGCAGACTATAAATTTATACAAATGATAAACGTATATTAAAATTTATGTAAAGCCAAACTGATTGAACAATTATTGATGAAAATACCCAGATTAAAGGAGAATGCTACCATGAAACTAGGATATAAGTAATGAATATCAAGAATCAGCCATCACAAATGTCTAAGATACTTAGCCCTAGCGTAATGCTAACCCCCATACTAATACTAGCTAGGATGGAAAAGGGGAAAGAAATCAAAAATAAAGGAAAGAGGAACAAATGTTTGGTGTAGGGTAAATAGGTGCTGGGTAAGTCACCCCCCTGGGGCACAAACCCTCCCAAAACGCATCCAAGAAAGGTTTACACATCTTAAAGGGAACCTATCACCCCGTTTTTTAAAGATTAGATAAAAATAGTGTGAAATAGGGGCAGAGCTGGGCTTTACATTAGTGCCTTTTTGTTGCCTTTATTCCCCCGTTAGGCTGCCGAAATACCTTTGTGAAGTGTCCGTTTTGTCCTGTCACTCAAGTTGGTCAGGTCGGATGGGCGTGGTTAAATAGCGGTTCCTCCCCCCTGCTTCTCGGCGTGTCTTTCGTAAACGCGATCTGTGAATGGCACAGATTGCGCTTTTTCTTAGCAGTTGCGCAGTGAATAGCATATTTTATATCATTGCGCATGCGCGGGTCGTAACTTTAGCCTTGGTGCCCCGGAAGTGATCATATGGGCATAGTGATGCAAAAAGCCTTCTGGACCTCATGCAATAAGGAACATTGTAGGAAGATTGTGATTCTATAAAGGGGTGAGCCAGTTACTTAATTGTCCTCTTTGTACATCAGTGAAATTTAAGGATTTCATTTTTGTTAACAAAGAATCCATGAGCCCGCTATGTCTGTCTGATTGGGTGTTTGTAATTTGTAACTCTGTTATCTGTCTTTTTCCGAGCTCCTTTCAGCTGTTTTATGACCATAGATCACAGCAAAGTTGAATGTACAGGGAAACAAAAGGGCCGTAAAAGCCAAACGGTACAACATTTTTTTTAATGAACCCAGTTGCAAATATTATTTTTTTTATTTACACGTATTTAAGTTTAAAAAAAAAAAATATCCCCAAAGGTGGAAAGCCCTTTGTGGCACCTAAGGAATAGTTTTTTGGCCTAATTTGGTAAGATATCTAATAGGCATGTTGTCAGATTTAATACGTGCAGTTGCGTCAATTTTCATGAGTAGAACAATTATCTGGAAATATTTGGATTGCTGTAGCGGAAGTATGAAGATAAATAGACTATTCAGCTGTAACGGGAAGTATTAACGTGATTCAGTTTTATTACTTTGCCTTTTAGCTAGAATACCTCTTTCTTTTATCACTTGTAATACCCTTTGATACCACTATGTTGCAAGATCTTCAAGAGACCTGCAAGGATAGTCTAAATAAGGTTTCCTTTTTTTTAGTGCAGAACTCTAGAGAACCTAGATCCCTAATAATAATAATAATAATAATAATAAGTATTATTATTATTATTATTAATAATAATAATAATAATATTTCCTGTGGCTCAGACCCCCAATGATCAGCTCTAATCTGTGGAAGGACTCAGCTGTAAGGATAAGGTCACAATCTGCCGAATTGTGAAATAACGGATCCGGCAAAAGTTGCCGCGGGATCTGTTTTTTTCTCATAGACTTGTATTAGCGACGGATTGCTACGGATGGCCTCACGTTTCCGGCAACGGATTCCGTTTTTTTTAACTGAGCATGCGCAGATTTTTTTTTTAGGATCCAATTAGCTGGATCAGCTAGTCAGATCCGTCTCATCAGTTTTTCACAATCTGCTACGGATCCGTTTTTTCACAATTGGACGGATTGTAACTGATGGCAAAAAACTGATGTGTGAAAGCACATTTGGATGACATTAAAGCGAAGATGGGAGGCGCCGGACCTGCGACACCCATCAGACCAGACCGCCCCCTGGGTAAGTATAATAAAACTTACTTTTTTTATCTTTCAGGTCAGATCGGGGGCAGATATACAGCATTATAGAATGCTGTATATGAGCCCTAAAAGGCGGTGGCTGTAACTTATATCGGCCAAACCTGGTTACAGTGTCAGGACTCTGAACATTTTTTACCTTTTGTGCATTACTGCCCTTTTCCAAGATGGTGTCTATGGTCTCATGTGCACTGTGTCTTCCTGCTATAAAACTCCACCCCAGCCTTCAGTCTGTGCTAGAGTATTCTGCCTTGCATCCAGCTCCTGACCTCTGATTACTCCCTGGCTATACACCTGCTCATGTGAACCTGTGTGGTTATCCTGCTACTCTGCTCTGAGTTCCTGCTGCATACACCAGTTTCCAGTAATCCTCCTTCATCTGCTACTCGTGTTTACTTCCATCTGCATTTGCTGGACATGTAAGCTGTTTCTGCTCTGCAAAAACCTGAGACTATTAATCAGGCCTCCCTGGTTGAGCTAAGATATGATTTGAACTGCCTTATAAGCTTATCTGTCTGTGTTTGGACTAAGACAAGGATTTATTCATGTCAAGTATCCTCAAGAATAACTGTGCTTCATAGACTTTCTGCCTGATTGCATTTTCCCCTGAAGTTTCCTATAGACTGCTAAGCTGCGTTTTATATTTACACCAAGTGTTGTGGACTTGCGTTTCCCTCTGCACCTGTTTGAATCACCGTGTGATAATATAGACTTTACCACTTATAAAACTGTGTCCTGTAGTTGTCTTGTTCCACGCAAAGAGTCTCCTGAGTTATCCCCTATAATTATTACAGACAGATTGGCTTTAAACTTATTAGATCCACGAGTTAATTGGTGGCTTCAGCTTAGATATTGATGGCGGATTGTCTAATCAATGGGCATCTGACGATCCCTAGAATAAAGTGGCAGCGCTAATGGAAACATGGTACCATTTATTCATCTGACTGCTCTGCTTGGCTTCTCCAGATTTTATATGGTCATCCAGTGACTAAGGCGAAACAACAGTACAACCTCTGGAGAAAGCCTAGAGGGGTGACACAATGCTTTGCTAGTGATACAATCATCAACGGCCAGACCTCTGGTTGGATATTCATTGCATATTCTAGCTTCAAAAATACACTTTTTTTCTTTTTTAATTTGGGGAAATTTTTCTTAAAGAGAACCTGTCCACTAATTCATGTTGTCCAAACCTCAGGCAGCATGAATCAGTGAAGACCGCAGCCAGGTATGAGGAGCGTTCCAAAGGAACTATAGTTTTAAGATCCAGCCAGGGACCATAGCAAGAGACAAGACTAGTCCGGTACAATCCCCCTCCAGATTCGCCCCGCACTGCTCCAGTTGATTGACTGGTCTCTCCCATGTGCGTTCAGAGAGCGACACCTGTCAATCATTAGGAAAAGAAGTCAGAGGGCAACGCCAGACAAGTCTCTTCTCTCCTTCTAATCCCCAGATCTTCAAACTATATATATTTTTGAAAGCACCAGAACATTACAGAGAAAAATAAACCTGGTTCATGAGGCCAGGTTCTGATTCATGCTACACACAGTTTGGGCAGCATGAATCAGCTGAAGGGTTCCCTTTACATGTACCTAGTATATCATCTTCTGAAAGAAGTTGTCTTTAGATGAGAAGGCATCAGAGGGCAGCATGGATTAGGGACAAAGATTTTAGCACTAAGTCATTAAGTACTGTGATCTCAGGAGTCCTCATGAATTGCTAGCAAGCCCCACACTCCCAGTGGTGATTGACAGTTTTCTCCCTACTACTGTTCATAGGGAGTACGCTCATGGATACTGTGGAATCCTGAGCTCATAGTGCTTGACTCACACTGCAATTGTGATTTTATCAAAACTACACAATTAAGTGACACATCACTGAAATCCGAGTGTTTGTCACTACTTTATGCAAATGCATTTGCTGTGGAAAAGATTCCCTTTATATTTATTGCTCACTGATTGTGTTCCAGTTTATAATTCTTGGGTAATCCTGGAAATTAATGTCATTGTCAAAGAATAAAAATTGAAAAAATGTTTTGAGATAAGTTGTTGATGAACTTTACCTTCCTTTTTCTTTATAGGGATTATTTTGGAAGGAAATAAATGTGCCCAGAGGAAACCCCCATGATGACATGAGGAAAGCGTACCTACATGTGTAAGAGACGATGATTAGGATATGAGCTTTCACAATTAAAAAGCATATTGTTTTGGTAAGGGTAGGTCCAGAACATGAAAATTGGTGGTGTTGCTTTCCACAAATTATCACAAAGTCATGTTTTTTTTTTACTGAAATTTAAAGGGAAATGTTGGTAAAATTATTTAAAAAGGAGGCATTCAAAATTCCCAGTAATTTTTCTCTCTTCCCTTAGGTTAAATAATTGGTCAGTGACCAATAACAGGTCCACAACACAAGACGTGGGTGACGGCACAAGATGAGTGTTGGTGTCACTGATGTGACGGGTATATAGACGACGTTCCTAGTTTAAGAGATGACCCAGTCAGTCCCGAGAGAAGGCCATAGTATTGGAAGGAAGGGTGATGTATGGTATATATTTTACAGAAAATAAGTCCATTTCCTTTTAGAATCTTTTCATTTTAATCATCAATGAACATGTTCCCCTATAAGGACCATTTACAAGAGTCTGGAACTGGCTTCATTTTTTACTCGTAAAAGTTGAACAAAGACTTATTTTTAAAAAAAATCTTAATGATTATTAAAGGATGTTAAAAAAAGAATCTACGGATCTGCAGCACCCAGCTAGATCTAAGGCAGGTCTTTCCATGATCTATGGTGATGTCACTATTCCACAAACCGCCAGACCATTGCGACCAGTCACCTTCTGCTGATGGAATGGTGACATCAACGCTTCCTATCTCTGCACAGACCACGAAACGAACTGCGCTGGATCCAGTTGGGTGTCGGTAGGCGAGTATGGCTGATTTTGTTTTTAAAGAAGCACTCCTCCTCCCATCAGAGTTTTTATCCCCTGAGTATATTGCAGTCATCACATTATATAGCACTGTGTGCTTACAGTTGCTCATTTTGCCTTTCTACCCAGTCAATTCTTCTCTTTTCACAGCTCTATGTAGAAACAGGAAGTCTCTTTTCCCTCCAGAAATGATTCCCCTCTTCACCTCCTGACCCAGCTGCTCTGCCCTTCCTCCCGCCTTTGATTTTTGCAGTGACTTATGAGTCATGAAGGAAAAATTGATCTCCTGTTTCTATATAGAGCTTAGATGGATTCAGCTGATTTGTTTTTAATCACGTGATGTCGTAAACCTAATGGAAAAAAGAAGAATGATCTGGGTAGAAAGGCAAAATGAGCAATTGTAAGTACACAGTGCTATATAATATGATGATTGCAAAATATCAAGAGGATAAAAACTTTGCTGGGACGAGGAGTGCTTCTTTAAATGTCCCATTCCCTGGAAAAAGTCGTATTTTGCCCGGACAACCCATTTATTGAACATATAAATTCAATTATTGCTACACACATAAAAATTAAGGTCAACTGTTTTCAATCAAAAAGTGCATGTCATCCACTAATGACAAGGTAACCTCATATGGATGGACCCCAGCGCTCCTGACCCTGCTTTCTCTGTTCCTGAATATGTAATGAGGAAGAGAGATCTGTCTGGGAAAGATGAGTGGATAAGGGTGCCCGGCTCGAGGAAGGGTGCACACCCCTCAGTGCACAATGCGGGTTTTTCCTGTATATTTTTTGCATAGTAATGTAAGTGGGGAAAGTCACATTTGTTACCTGCAGTGACCTGTGTGCAATCTGCAGGAATCGTGCACTTGTCCCATTCATCAGAATAAGGCATGTCCCAACAAATATCAGGTGAGTCCGATTATGGGATACCAAATTTGCAAAGATTTTTGTTTTATTTAAGTTGTGACAAAAATTCAGAAATGTATTGAAAATAAAAATTTTATTTTTCCGTTGACTGAATTGTGCAAGGGCTCGTTTTTGGGTTTTTTTGTGCTGAGCTGATGGCTTTATTGATACCAATTTGGGTTCATTTGGGCAACATTTTTAACACTTTTTATTGCATTTTTTAGAGAGGGGTGGTAACCCAAAAAAAAAATCACAATTCTGACGGTTTGATTTTTTTTTTTTTTTTGTCGCTTACCGTACAAATTAATTAATTCTATGTTTTGATGGACTAGAGTTTTACGTATCCATCGATACCAAATATGTCTATTTTTTTTTTATTTCTTTATTTTTAATCTGAAAAAAGAGGTCTCCTGAGCCCCGTCCACCCATGGGCCCCAGCGCAAACATATATAGATACATCAGTATGCATTAATGAGGTAAAGAGGTTGTCCACTTCTTGGACAACACCTCAATCACTATGTTGGCCACTTATAAAATACTAACACCTCCGATGCCAACGCCGTTTCGGCGGTGTCAGCACTGGCTTTCCCGGGGTCACGCAACCAGGGCTGTGAGTCGGAGCCCATTTTGGTGGAGTCAGTGTTATGGAAATTGAGGAGTCGGAGGTTTGGCTTACCGACTCCACAGCCCTGTCCGCAACCCCTGCATGCAATCAGTGGTGGCTTCACTCCCCTCCTTCAGACATAGTTGATATCCGGAGGAAGTGAGGGCTGCGGCTGCTCTTTCACTTCCTCCAGATGTCTGATTTGTCTGAAGGAGGGGAGTGAAGCGTCCGCTGATCGGCTGCATGGCTCTCGAGAACCAGTGTCGACACCACTGGAACGACGCCCGCACTGGAGGTGAGTATGAGTGTTAGCATTTAATAAGGGACAGAACATAGTGATTGAGAAGGAGTTGTCTTAGTAGTGGACCACTCCATTAAGGATGCGGCCTATTGTGGTCCTTATGATGCAGTGGTCTTAGACGTCTGTGCTTTAATCCAAGAGTCATAGATTTTTCTTTTTTTTCAGTCAACGTAGCTATATGAAGCCTTGCTGTTTTTATAGAGTTATAATTTTCATGACACCTTTTCGGGGTGAACATAATTTACTATATCCCTTTTCTTAATTTTTTGGAGACGATAGAAAAAAAAACATTTCTGTTGTTATTCCTTAGGTTTTGTTTGCACATGATAACTTTATTCCGCAGTCAGTGCGGTTATCGGATTACTAAAGTCATATAGTTTTATTTGTTGTACCACTTTTACACACAATTTCTTATTTCCCTTTTTTTTTTTGACAAAATAATTTGCAGTTGTGCGGCTGCATTAAAAGAACTATAACAGTTTTATTTTTTTCTTTCACAAAACCATATATAGGCTTTTGTGTATGAGTTTGGAGCCATTCTTGGGTTACTGGGTGCCATGGCAAACTATCATCGCCCCCTTGGTGACAGAAGGAGCCTTTACCCTCTGCTAAGCATCTTAAAGAAGCACTCCTCCTCCTCCCATCAAGGTTTTTATCCCCTGAATATATTGCAATCATCATAATATATAGCAGTGTGTTGTGTACTTACAATTGCTCATTTTGCCTTTCTACGCAGCTAATTATTTTCTCTGCTCTATGGAGAAACAGGAAGTCTCTTGTCCCTGTATTTATCATTCCCCTCTTCAACGCCTGACCTAGCTGCTCCCTCCTTCCCTTCCAGGGACTTTTGCAGTGACTTATGACTCATACAGGGAAAATTGACCTCCTGTTTCTACATAGAGCTTAGAAGGATTCGTCAGTTATTAATCACGTGATGTCATAGACCTAATAAAAAATAGAATTATTATCTGGGTAGAAGGGGCAAATTAGCAATTGTTGTAAGTACAGGGTGCTGTATGATATGATGATACAGTGTTGGGGGGACTGTGGGGGCCATCAAAATGTGGGAGCATAATAATATAGGTGGGCTGCGTGAACATCATGCGTGATGTTGGGGAGATAATGGGTATTATACTATTCTGGGGAGACAGGAGGCATTGTACTCTGGAGGGGCTGTTGGGGCATTATACAGTGTGGGGGATTGTACTGTGAGGGCATCATACTGTATGTGGGGCTATCGTATGGTGCGGCTGGTCACTGTGGGCATCGTACTGTATGTGGGGCTATCGTATGATGTGACTGGTCACTGTGGGCATCGTACTGTATGTGGGGCTATCGTATGGTGTGGCTGGCCACTGTGGGCATCGTACTGTATGTGGGGCTATCGTATGGTCCGGCTGGTCACTGTGGGCATCGTACTGTATGTGGGGCTATCGTATGGTGTGGCTGGCCACTGTGGGCATCGTACTGTATGTGGGGCTATGTGTTGTGAATTCTGCTTTTGGGCTCCCTCCGGTGGTTGTAGGTGGTAATGCAGTTGTCCCTGAGTTGCAGTCCTGGTCAGGTGTATCTGCTGATTGCAGTTCTGACTGGGGTATTTAGGCATGCAGGATTCATTAGTCCTTGCCAGTTGTCAATTGTTGTTGGGAGGTGTTGGACCTCTGCTTGGTTCCTCCTGCCTTTCTGCCAAATCAGCAAAGATAAGTGTCTGTTTTTTTTTTTCCTGTGGCACACATGCTATGTGCTTCACAATTCAGTGCTATTATTTGTGTTTTCTTGTCCAGCTTAGATTGTGTCAGTATTTTCTCAGTCTTGTTGGATTCTCTGGAGTGGCAGATATACATTCCATGTCTTTAGTTAGATTGTGGAACTTTTTGTATTATCTGCTGTGGATATTTTTGGAAGGGTTTCAATACTGACCGCCTAGTAATCTGTCCTATCCTTTCCTATTTAGCTAGAGTGGCCTCTTTTGCTAAATCCTGTTTTCTACCTGCGTGTGTGTTTATTTTTCTCCTACTCACAGTCATTATTCGTGGGGGGCTGCCTATCCTTTGGGGGTCTGCTCTGAGGCAAGGTAGCATTCCTATTTCCATCTATAGGGGTATTTAGTCCTCCGGCTGTGTCGAGGTGTCTAGGGTTTGTTAGGCACACCCCACGGCTACTTCTAGTTGCGGTGTTAGTTCAGGATTTGCGGTCAGTACAGGTTCCACCGACTCCAGAGAAAGTTTCATGCGGCTCCAAGGTCACCAGATCATAACAGCTATGGTATGGTGCGGCTGGTCACTGTGGGCATCGTACTGTATGTGGGGCTATCGTATGGTGTGGCTGGCCACTGTGGGCATCGTACTGTATGTGGGGCTATGGTATGATGTGACTGGCCACTGTGGGCATCGTAATGTATGTGGGGCTATCGTATGATGTGACTGGCCACTGTGGGCATCGTACTGTATGTGGGGCTATCGTATGATGTGACTGGCCACTGTGGGCATCGTACTGTATGTGGGGCTATCGTATGGTGTGGCTGGTCACTGTGGGCATCGTACTGTATGTGGGGCTATCGTATGGTGTGGCTGGCCACTGTGGGCATCGTACTGTATGTGGGGCTATCGTATGGTGTGGCTGGCCACTGTGGGCATCGTACTGTATGTGGGGCTATCATATGGTGTGGCTGGCCACTGCGGGCATCGTACTGTATGTGGGGCTATTGTATGGTGTGGCTGGCCACTGCGGGCATTGTACTGTGTGTTTTGTGGCTCATGAAAGTGGCATCATACTCCCTTTTGTGTTTGCCTTGATCTCAGCCCCCCAGAGTATTCTTCCCTGTTGTCCTGATATCATCATGAGGTAAGTGCATGGAGAACTAGTTAAACCAAGTGCTATGGGGCCCGTTCATCTATGTAAGGGTAAGATGTGCCAGTTTCATTAAGGCGTGTTCATCTCATTTGGCGCATCTTCCAGATGCTGTGTGCAAGCATAAGGCCGGAGTCACACTTGCATGTAGAAAAAAAAAGAAGAAAAGAATACCACCACACCGCTGCTATACGCCAGACTCTACTGTCTTCAACCCTTATTTTTGCTTTTTTTATTGATGTCGTAGAAAAAATCCCCTTAGTTTACCAATGGGGTGCTGCTTCAAAAAAGTCCATCACAATCCATAAAAAAAGAAGATAAAAAAGAAGCGCACTTACCCCGGTAAGATGGTCACAACTTTATTCGGACATACAACACAGTAGCAGGGAGAGATGTGAAAACGAACGGACTAAGGCCGTTTCGTGCGAGCGGCACTTCAACGAGTCCTAACATGCGCAATGCGAGAAACTCGCACGTCAGTGCCCGACACTGCCGCCGGCGGTTCGGACGGGAGCGTTCAGCTGCATAGAAATACATGCAGCCGCACACTCCGGTCCCGGGTGCCGGCGGTAGTGCCGGGTATTGATGAGAGAGACTCACTCGAGTTTCTCGCATTGCACACGCAATAGTGACCCCGGCCTAAGAAATATTAGTGCCAATTTTATGGCTTGAGTTATGATGAAGTTGTCTTATACACCCGGGCCACACCACCTCTGCGCTAAGCTGTTCCCGCTCTACAAAAAGTTGGCAAAACTTTCAAAAAACCTTCAAAAGTCTTAGCTTTTTTCACAACTACAACATTTTGCACCATTTCAGAGTGTTTTATTCCAGATTTCCTACACAAACTGATAAATTGGACCCATTAGAGAAATTTAGACTTTTGCCAATTATCAACTTACTGGCTTCCGTCGCCACTAATCCACTGAGACTGCCCTGACCAAACTTACAAACGACTTACTTGCAGTCAAAGCTAACATGCAATTCTCTATACGCCTCCTTCTAGACATGTCCTCTGCCTTCGACACTGTTGACCACTGCCTCCTACTACAGATCCTCTCTTCCTTTGGTGTCATAGACCTCGCCCTATCCTGGATCTCCTCATACCTTTCCAGCCGCATATTTAGCATTTCCTACTGCCATACTACCTCTTTATCTCGCCCCCCTCTCTGTCCTAGGACCCCTTCCCTACTCAATCTATACCCTTGGCCTGGGACAACTCAAAGTCCTATGGCTTCCAGTGCCATCTATATGCTGATGACACTCAGATCTACCTCTCTGGCCCAGATGTCACCTCTCTGCTGTCCAGAATCCCAGAGTGTCTATCAGCCATATCCTCCTTCTTCTCCTCTCGCTTCCTCAACTCAATGTGGACAAAACCGAACTAATTATCTTTCCTCCATCTCGCACATCTTCCCTTCCTGACCTATCTATCACAATAAATGAATTCACACTTTCCCCTGTCCAGGTAATCCGCTGCCTTGGAGTAACCCTGGACTCTGCCCTGTCCTTTAAACCACACATCCAAGCTTTTGCCACCTCCTGTCGCCTCCAGCTCAAAAATATTTCCAGAATCCATCCTTTCCTCAACCCTCATTCTACCAAAATGCTTGTTCATGCCCTAATCATCTCCCGCCTCGACTACTGCAACATCCTCCTCTGAGGTCTACCTTCTAACACTCTTGCACCCCTCCACTCCTCTCTCCTCGCTACACTCCTGCTTCCCCTCTTTGCAAATCCCTTCACTGACTTCCAATTTCCCAGCGTATCCAGTTTAAACTACTAACACTGACCTACAAAGCCATCCATAACCTTTCTCCTCCGTATATTTCCAAACTAATCTCTCAATATCTTCCCTCAGGTAATCTCCGGTCCTCCCAAGACCTCCTTCTCTCCTCCACACTTATTCGCTCCTAACCTAATCGCCTCCAAGACTTCTCCCGAATATCCCCCATCCTCTGGAATTCTGTGCCTCAACACATCCGGGTATCCACCACATTTGGATCCTTCAAACGGAACCTGAAAACCCATCTCTTCAAGAAAGCTTACAACCTGTAATGACCACACAGTCGCCTCAACACCACCGGAGCTACTGCAACCCCCAACCTACTGTCTCCTTCCCCACCATCCTGTAGAATGTAAGCCCGCAAGGGCAGGGTCCTCTCCCCTCTGTTGCAGTCTGTCATTGTTACGTTGTCTACTGTTAGTGATATTTGTATTTTGATGTAACCCTGTCTCATGTACAGCACCATGGAATCAATGGTGCTATATAAATAAATAAATAAATAATAATAATATCTGTATATGCACCAAATAATCTGGCATTTATACATTGATAAAACTGCGCTATTGAATTACTTGGATAATTAAATTGCTCATTCACACTAAATCCCAGTTAGGCTACGTTCACATTTGCGTTGTGCGATGTTGCGTCGGAGACGCAACGCACAACGCAAACAAAAACGCAACATAACGCACGCAAAAACGCTGCGTTTTGCGACGCATGCGTCCTTTTTTGCCGAAATTTGGACGCAAAAAAAATGCAACATGCTGCGTTTTCTGCGCCCAACGCTTGCGGCCAAAAAAACGCATGCGTCGCAAAACGCAGCACAACGCATGTCCATGCGCCCCCATGTTAAATATAGGGGTGCATGACGCATGCAGCGACGCAGCGGCGCCCGACGCTGCGTCGCACAACGCTAATGTGAACGTAGCCTAAGAGATGTTTGGTGATCGTACAACCATTGAAACAATTGTCAAATCAGGAGCTCACGAATGACCTGTAAGTCGGGAGCTATGGTTGATGCTTACCTGCTGTATATTTGCTGCACGGTTCTATTGGGGCAGTTATCAATGAGTACCGTGTCTACAGGGAGTCTGCAGTAGTCTGAGACTCGCCTCCTGGCTCACCATTGCTTTACACTGTTGCCTCCTCTCTTTGCAGATCGGATTCTGCTTTGGAAAAATTTAGTAAACAATAATGTTCAATAAAAAAAAATCCAATGTACAAATTGAAATACAATATCCATTTAGATATCAAAATATATATAAAATAATAATAATCCACAATATATCTATGTTATACAGAAGTCTCAAAGAAATTCTGGGGGGGAATAGAAACAGAACAGATATTTTGGTCATGGGATAGGAAATCGGGGACAAATTACTGGTAGGTAGAACGGAAGAACATTTAAAGTGAGGTTTGAAGAAACACACAGATCTTGGCCTTAAATATACCAATATCCAAAAATATGAGAAATCGTCTGACACGTTGTCCAAAATGCAAACTTAGAGATTCAGACTTACTACGTGGGTTGTGGAGTTGCCCTAAAGTACAAGAATTCGGGAAAGACATAAAACCTATATTGGAAAATCCAAGTGTTAAGAGTGTTCCTCTATATCCGTTACTATTTATTTTCCATTATTGGAGGAGTGCGGAAGGTGTACAACAAAAAGAGAAGGAAACACTAACCCCAATATTCCATACTATCTGTTTAATAACCATAAAAGCTCGTTAAAACATTGGATATCTGAACCGACTCCAAATTGGAAAGAGAATCGGCCAAGTGACCGCCATATTCCATTTGGAAAGGATGGAAGAAGAACGTGATGAGGAAAGAAGTGTGAAGTGGCTTATGATCATACAATGGAAAGGCTTTTACTCCAATATTCTACGAAGGAGGAACTTCATAAAATCATGAAGCCCTTTGACCAGACCAAGAAGATTTGGGAGGAACATTGGGGAAGTTAAAAATAATTGATCTGAATGTGGAGATAAAAGAGGGGAGAGATACAGATTAAAGAAGGAGGTTACTTTGGTCAAGAGAATGATAGGAAAGAAGTGACCTCTGGAAATATAAGTAGTATATCCAGTTTTTTTCTTATTATTTTATTTGTGATCCTTTTAATTTCAAAATGGAAGAAAATAAAATAAATCTGAGAGTTTGTAAAATAAATATACATCATTTTATTGTATAATTACAGATGTTAAAAATCAATAAAAATTATTGTTAAAAAATATCATCAATGTATTGTCCAGTTACCAAGAGCAACCATCCATATTTTCATTGTCTTCATCAGCAAAGACGAGGATGAAGAGCAGAAGCTTCTACATATGGACAACGAGGAACAACGCTGCCACAAACAGGAGAAAAACCCAAAAGAGGAAACTAAAAGTTCTACACAATTAGCTGTGATGTATCCGCCGACATATATCAAAAGGCAACAAAGAAATGGACATAAACAGAAGTCCCCCCTCCCTAGTTCCTCGTGGATTGTAAGCTCTTGTGATCGGGGCCCTCGCTCTTCTTGTTTGAGTTGTTGTTGTTCTGTAATGTCTGATATTGTCTGTACCAGGATCCTCTCTTTTGGAAAGTGCTGTAGAATACGTTGTCACTATAGAAATAACATTATTACTTATTTTGCACCCCAAGGAAATGAAAAAACAGTCTGCATCCGAAATAAGCAGACCCTATTGTAAGGGCGAAGGCTTAGTGACCAGTGTCCTAGTGTGATCCATCACTGTACAGAACATGTTTCCTCCAGAGTCCAGTGGTGGCGGCTTTACACCACTCCGTCCGACGCTCGGCATTGTGCTTGGTGATGTAAGGCTGCATGCAGCTGCTCGGCCATGAAGCTCCTGGCGGGGGCGCAGTGTTTGTGCTGATGCTCATACAAGAGGCGGTTTGTGCTCTGCAGTTATGGAGTTAGCAGAGCTTTGGTGACTTTCCTGCCCTCTGCTCCTCAGCACTCGGCCCCCCGATCTGTAACATTATGGGGTTTACAATGTATAACCGAGTTCCTGCGCTTCTTTCCACTTCTCAATAATATCACTCACAGGTGATGGGGGAAGATGATGATCACTCACAGGTGATGGGGGAAGATTTAGGAGGAAGAAATGTCATGAACGGACTTGTTACACCGATGGTTTCTATACAGGACCATGCTGGTATCGGAGCTCTGCACCATCGGCCGTTCTCTCACATGTTAGTATAGGTAGCCGGCATAGTGGGGGGCGGAGGTTATACATCGGGGGCAAGAGGCTGGATATTATACACCTGGGGCGAAGGGGCTGGCTGTTACACATCGGGGGCGAAGGGCCAGATGCTATACGCTGGGGGTAATAGGACCTCAAATGAATGACATGTGTAGCAATGCTTTTGTCCATGCTGATAGCATGGTGGCTCAGTGGTTAGCACTGTACTATGTATAGACTATGTATAGGGCAGCACGGTGGCTCAGTGGTTAGCACTGTACTATGTATAGGGCTGCACAGTGGCTCAGTGGGTAGCACTGTACTTTGTATAGGGCAGCACAGTGGCTCAGTAGTTAGCACTGCTATGTATAGGGCAGCTCAGTGGTTAGCACCATACTATGTATAGGGCAGGACAGTGGCTCAGTGGTTAGCACTGTACTATGTATAGGGCAGCAAGGTGGTTCAGTGGTTAGCAGTGTGCTATGTATAGACCAGCACAGTGGCTCAGTAGTTAGCACTGTGCTATGTATGGGGCAGTAGGGTGACTCAGTGGTTAGCACTGTACTATGTATAGGGCAGCAGAGTGGCTCAGTGGTTAGCACTGTACTATGTATAGACTATGTATAGGGCAGCACGGTGGCTCAGTGGTTAGCACTGTACTATGTATAGGGCAGCAGGGTGGCTTAGTGGTTAGCACTATACTATGTTTAGGGCAGCACAGTGGCTCAGTGGGTAGCACTGCAGCTTTGCAGCGCTGATGTTCTGGATTCGAGGACAACATCTGCAAGGAGTTTTTATGTTCTCCCCGTGTTTATGTGGGTTTCCTCCGGGTTTTCCGGTTTCCTCCCACACTACGAAGACATCCTGATAGGGAATCTAGATTGTGACAGCGATGATGATGTCTGTAAAGCGCTGTAGAAATTAATGGCGCTATATGTGAGTAAAATAATGAATCACAACGTGTATCTGGAGGAGACGCCGGTGGAGCAGACCGTGTGCTCCTTCTCAGTAGACGCCCGTGTCGTGCACATTTCCATTACGGCAGGAGCAGAACGATTATACAGCACCGACTTCTAAATCCCCACAGACAAAATATCAGGTAATTGCAGAATATATGTGAGATGTGAGGGGGAAGAGCTTAGGGGTCGACAAATCGGAGTACATCTTAGTCACTTGTGGCCTCCTCCCCTATGGGAAAGTACAAGCTACACATTGAGGCAGAATTCAATAGTGTCAGCGACCAGCGGAGAGAGGAACCGAGCAGCAGCCACTCAGTGAGAATGTTATCTACACTCATCTGTGGCCGTGTGGGGTGAGATCTCCATTCACGACTTATAGTGTGCGAGAGATGTAAGTCCTTCATCATTATTGTACCATGCCGTGATCAGGGGCGGGAAACGTTATATCTTATATTCTGACTTTATCTTGAGACATTGTGGTCTTGTCACTTCCAGATATTGGATTCATCCAGCACAGAAGAGGACACCCTGGCACGGTCTAGTGACCCGTCTCCAACATCGTAAGTCATATTGATGGCTGTACATTATTTGTAGCATCTCCTATTCTGACATAATGGGTGCGAATTGTCGATTACTGGTATGATTTTACTGTGACAGTCCTGATTGTAATGGAAACTACTCCAATAAGACGGAGATATTTATTAGGTAATTGATAATTACACTATTAAATACGGTTACATATTCTTATAATCAATGTTCCTTCTGGCATTAATGGCTCCAACACAACTGTAAATAGATATTGTCACATATTGATCCCAATCATCCATAATAAGTTTGACCGGTTACTACGTATAGGATATCACTGTGATGAAGGTGTTAAATCGTCCCTGTCGTATCAGTTACCTTTGCAGAATAGGCTGCCATGTATATGCAGGAAGAAAAGCACTATTTCTGCCTGCATTTGTCACCAGTTTGCCCATTGAAGGCTTTACCTCTAATTTTCAGTTGCCTCTGAGTTAGTGGATGGAGGCTTACTGCTATGGTGTCTCCTTTATGAGGCACAGAGAGACTTGAGAGATTCCTTTTCTCCAGTCTTTCTGTAGCCCATCCTCGGAAGCAGCAGCATTATAGAGGACATTATACAGTAGTATTGAATTGTGTAGCTGTGAATCCAGCTTTGTGATGAGATAAAACACTTACTAGAACTCGGCAGCATAGAGGGCATTATACAGTAGTACTGAAAAGTGTAGTTGTGAATCCAGCTCTGTGATCAGAGAAAATATTTGCTAGAAGGCAGCAGCACAGAAGATATATTTTGCAGTAGTATTGAATAGTGTAGCTGTGAATCCAGCTTTGTGATGAAATAAAACACTTATTAGAAAGAAGCCGCATAGAAGACATTATAAAGTAATACTGAATAGTGGAATTGTGAATCCAGCTCTGAGATTAGATAAAACACTTACTAGAAAGCAGCAGCATAGAGGGCAGTACTAAATAGTGTAGTTGTGAATCCATCTCTGTGATGAGATAAAACACTTTCTAGGAAGCAGCAGCAGCAGCATAGAAGACATTAGAAAGTAATATTGAATAGTGGAATTGTGAATCCAGTTCTGAGATTAGATAAAGCACTTACTAGAAAGCAGCAGCATAGAGGGCAGAACTAAATAGTGTAGTGAATCCATCTCTGTGATGAGATAAAACACTTACTAGAAAGCAGCAGCACAGAGGGCATTATTCAGTAGTACTGAAAAGTGTAGTTGTGAATCTTGCTCTAGGATATTATACAGTAGTATTGAATAGTGTAGTTGTGAATCCAGCTGTTTGATGAGATAAAACACTTACTAGAATAGTGAAGATAGAAGATATTATACATTACTAATGAATTGTGGAGTCGTGTATCCAGCTCTGAAATGAGGAAAAAAACCACTTATTAGAAAACCGCAGTCTAGAGGACTTTATACAGTTGGCTGTGCACAGATAAAAGTTAAAATGGCAGATTTTAATCTTTTCCATGTACGAATGATCATCAGTGATGATCACCCACTGCTTGTTTCGTCTGCCCTTCTTGACACTGTAGATGCTCTTCCCTCTCTCCACACTGTGGAGATCTGTGGACAACTCCTTCCTGCTGCTACCTTTCTGAGAGGAGGAAGGAAGAGAGCAGAGAGAGCCATCAGAGCCAGGAAAATAACTTTTGTAACATTTTTCAGAGTAGTCAGCTAGGTAAAACAGTTAACAGGAGTATCCAACACTTTAATATTGATGGTCTATTCTTAAAGGGAACCTGTTACCCCCAAAATCGAAGGTGAGCTAAGCATCGGGGGCTTATCTACTGCATTCTGTAATGCTGTAGATAAGCCCCCAAAGTATCATGAAAGATGAGAAAATTTGGTTAGATTATACTCACCTGGGGGGGCGGTCCGGTACGATGGGCGTCGCAGTCCGGTCCGGGGCCTCCCATCTTCTTACGATGACGTCCTCTTCTTGTCTTCACGCTGCGGCTCCGGCGCAGGTGTACTTTGTCTGCCATGTTGAGGGCAGAGCAAAGTACTGCAGTGCGCAGGCGCCGGGAAAGGTCAGAGAGGCCACCAACACAGAAAAGATTTTATTCTTAAGGAATGACTCCTGGAAGGTTTAATCACTTGTGAAGGTCTGCTGGTGCCACCAACACAGCAAAGGCTTGAAACTTTGAGAAGGATGGCTGGTGATGCCAACACAGTAGAGGCCTGATCCATGTTGGATCATGATGCAACCAACACAGCAAAGGTATTAATCTTAAGGAATGAGTGCTGGGGCAGCTAAATGAAGTTTTAGTCACTTGTGAAGGTCTGTTGGTGCCACCAGCACAGCAAGGGCTTGATTCTTTGAGAAGGATGGCTGGTGATGCCAGCACTGTGGAGACGTGATTCATGTTACACGAACACCAGTGTCCGATAAAGTGATCATGATATTGAGAAAACATGATGGCTCTCCATACATGGCCCAATTATCACAGTGTGTGGATGGCCAAGAGATGATGTAGAACTGACCTAGAGCAAGATACCTGTTATCAATAAGCCGATTACAATGACTCTCAGCTGCTGACAGTAATAGTTCAGGTAACACCCTGGCAGTTCACTAGTGACTAATTCCAATACTCTTGTTCTTTCCTGAATGGTCATAAGTGACGTACTACGACCTTTAAACATTCTTTACAACCCACAGCTGACATTTTGTGTTAACCTAGGAAATTACACTATATGTGTGAGCTAAAATGATCCTCAGATCTTTACTGTACTCTGTAAGAACCCAGTGATTTGAGGACTAGGAGCCAAAGGAGCCTACAGATTTCTCTAGATATGAGCAAGAGAGTTTCAAAAAAACATCAGTCAGTTCCATGAATTACCAGCAGGTCACATTTCCTGAACTCGGTGCACTCTGTCATGTATAGATAGGATCTGAACTACATGATCCTGGCAGCTATGGGCTAACGGGGGCTCTGGTACTTTTACAGTAGAGCTAGAAACGATGTTACACTTTGCATATTATACAATTTACTGACATGAAAACAACATGATAGTGACCCAAAACACACAAACCATACAGATCAAGCAAGTTCTTATGTATAGAAGTCAGAGCTGCAGGAACATGTAAATCACTTACTATATTGAGCTTCTTCACTACAGCACTATATGTACTATAGTGTTCTTTACTTGAGAGGGCAGCTTGAGTTTATTTTTCTCGTACACTATATATAGTATACAAGAGCTTCTTCAGCGTTCTGTACATTATACGTAGTGTATCAGATAAATAAAGCCGTCCTCACAGGTAAAGAGGAAAACAGTACATATAGTGCTGTAGTGTACTGTAGGGCAGATATTACTGGATAGCCAATCAGGGCATGCACTTCAGTAATACATGTGTTCTACCAGTGAAATGCCGATTCTGATTGGCTAAATTTTCAAACTAATCAATGTGCCCAAAATATGGATTTGGCACTGTACATTAGATAGATGATAGATAGATAATAGATAGATGATAGATAATAGAATAGAGTAGATTTATTTCTTAAGAATGTAACTAAGAGTTCACTAGAGTTTTTTTTATCTGATATTGCGGTCTCATGAACGCGTGCTGAAAACATCAAATTAAATATTGCAAATTGTGGTCACTGCTAGAAGCCAGTTCTGCACGTCACCACTAGGCGGCACCGTTCTCTCTGTGTTCTCGGATCCCGTTTCGTCTTCCTTTTGTTTTCATTCTCTCTTTTTCTTTCATTCTTACATTTCTGTGAAAACTGAAATCATAACGGAAAATCCAAATAATTCATAAATAGAATTACAAAAATACATGAAAACTCCATACAAAAAAAAAAAATACCGCAACTTGTGATTTGGAAGACAATATTTTATATCCTTTGTTCTATTTTTCTATTTCTATAGTTCTGTTGAGTTCATAGAGGAAATAATTTATATTCTGGAAATCATTAGACTATTTTTACTGAAAAATGCCAGAAAATGAAAAAGGTTTCCAATGGAGACCTATTTTCTTTGGACTATAACCATATATATTAGGTCAATCTTTGCTCCGTAAACTGATTACCGGTAAGTAAAATATTAACCGGTAAGTAACATCGATCTTGTCACAATGGCCCCAGACACGGATTGAGATATAAGGAGCCCTAAACATTAAGTAAAAGTTGACCAAACCCAACAATCTCTGTGGGATCAGCTGACCATCTGACGTGCAGGGTGGCCTCCTGACTGTCCTCTGAGAGATGATGTCCTGACCTGCTGAATTTCAGGTCTGATCCTTTTGTTTTGCGCAGAGATAAGCCCATGCCAGATAGAGGACAGAGTGGTCCTATCCAGAAGAGTTGGGAGAGATCGTTGTCGGTCACACAATCTATGTATGGGAGTCTTTAGGCAATAAGAAAACATGGAACAAATTTGGTGTCTGAACGACTGGCTCAGAGCATCTCCAAAATGTCCGGGACGTTCCAAGCATAGAGTGGTCACAAAGCGTCTATAGTGGGCACATCAGAATCAGAGCCGGACCACGGAGCAATCCAAGAAAGTTGTCTCGTCTGATGAATGTGGACGGCAGTGGCATGTGACTCACGTGGGGAATTGATGGCATCACTAAACACTTTGGAAGTAGTCATCATGGTATAGGAAGTGTGACCCTCTGGGCAACGGTTTGTGGTGTAACCTTGGGTCCTGACCTTCTTGTGGATACTATTTTTACCTAATCTTTTAAAAGAAAAAAGACAAGGCGCCCCCAATGTGTCACACTGTTTAAAAAACACACATACAATCCTTTGTAGGGAATGTGCTCACCTATTGAAGTTGTGAACCTGGGTCACAACTCCCAAGAAGGCATAATCGTAGAAGCAGGTCTCCACAAGAATCCAAAAGGATGCTGGAGGTAATAGTCTTAGGCGAACTGAAGACCGCGCACACGAGGTAGATTTAGGGTGGTTTATTGAAGCCTACGCGTTTCAAGAGCTATCTTGCTCTCTTCTTCAGGGCATAAGATATGATATCTTCGGTCTTCAGTTCGCCTAAGACTATTACCTAATCTTTTATGATGACCAATTTACACTCCATGATGGTAACAGTATTCCTTAATGGCAGGATCGTGCTCCCTTGTTGCACTGCAAAAAATTGCACAGCAATGGCTTTAGGAACTTGTCAAAGAGCTGAAGGTGTTGGCTTCCATCTCACTGAGTATTAATGTGCTAAAAAAATAAATATGTCCTGTCTAAAGAGGCCCACCGCAACTTGCAGGACTGAAAGGGTGTAGGGGATCCACTCAATCTTTAGCAACGGTATCAGGTAGGCAGGCACAAAGTGTCTTGGTCCAAACCAGAGATTTATTTTAGTCCAAAATAAACAAAAACAGTCTTGTCTTAACACAAACATTTTCAATAAACAAAACAGTCACTATAAATTAATTAAACTTTGCAGAACTGGTCAGCTTCTTACAGCGCTGATCATTACACCAGAGGTGTTTCCAACTCAACCCCCAGCACTAAATCACGCAGCTGAACTGCCTTCTTTAGCCCATTCCAAGCCCTGGAACTGAAAGTAAGGGAATAGCCAGTCCCTCCAAACTCTATGGCCATTCCTAAAACCTGGACCCAAAAATCCCATCCCATTAAGAAACACTCCTCAGCTCTATACATGTTGGAGCCTGCATCTCTGGGTCCTACATCACCTAGGCTTGGCAACTCTGTTACACACACCTCCCATCCATGACTTATCCAGCTGTCACTGTACAATGGGTAGTCTCAAATTTGAAAGTTATCCCTTTTCCATGTGCCAAAGATCAGCTGAGTGCAGCACTCGGCAATCTCCTATGGTCCCATTAAGAGTGAAATGAGTGGGAGTACACATGATCGACTTCTGCTCCATTCAGACAAGACTCTTCAGGGCCTCGATTCTCAGGATGGATGGAGCTTCAGTGGTCAGACCCACACCGATCGGGACTTTATCCTCTATCTGTGACGCTAGACATAGTAGTCAAGAGTTCTAAGGTCAAAAGCCAGAAAGGTATATCAAACACAAAGGGATAAGACAAAGTCAGGATAGTCAGGAGCAAAATCCGGGGTCTGGTAACTAAGGTCAGAATGCGCCAAAGGCAAAAGGGGTTATACAAATGGGTAGTCAAAAGGCAAATCCGAGGTCTGGCAACAAAAGATCAAAGTAAACGCACCACTGAACTGAAGCTGCATTGGCAATGCCCTAACATTGCCAGCCAGAAAAAAAGCTTGGCAATTATATGGAAAGAAATACATTTGGAGGAAGCCCAAACACTACACTGACAGCCTGACATGCCCCTGCCATCTATATGGTGTCTGAACAGTCAATCACATAGTCTCTATGACACAGCGAGTGGCGAGATCGTGAGACTATCCTATGGAAAGGGTGTAACTTCCAGCAGTCCAGTAAAGAAAGTCCAGCAGAATTCCTATAGGGAACACATTCCTCCATGTATACTTTTGCCTCCTACGTTATCCTCATTGCTCCAGTAATTTATTAACATTGACTTTTGCTTGCAAAGACATAGATGTAAACTCTACATGCGATACTATATGACTCATTTGGCACAAGTAGGCGATGAGCATTTCTGCCAAACCACCATAAATGTGTTACAGATAAAAATAGTTCCTCCTCCATTACCTTCTTTTAGAACCTGTGCTGTAGTACGTACAGTCCTGACTGTGGGCGGTATGGTATAGAGCAAGAGGGACTGAGCACATTGATGCTGAGCTAGTCCCGTTCACTCATTAGCACCGCCCACTGGACTCTTAACACCTAAAAGTGCATGGATTTCAATTCATAAACTACAAGTCGTACTGAATTTTTACACACAGACCTACAATGGGGAAAAGAAGTGTCTGATACATTGCCGATTTTGCAAGTTTTCCCACCTACAAATGCACAGTGTACACAGAAGGCTGCCAATCAGTGGTGTGTGCAGGGTTATACAGAGCTCTGCATTCAGAGACCTGATACATCCGCAGCAGAGTTAATAGTGATTTTCTCATAACTTCAGCCATGAGCTGCTTTCGCTTTCTGGAATCAGGGTCTCTGCCCCTTCATCATATTCAGATTCAATTTAAAAAAAAGATAATACACTGATATAATAAATGGAATCCTCTTTTTTTTAAGAGAAGGTCTGCACCGAGGAGGAAATTCTAACCTCGCATTAGTGACTTGTACCACTTTTCCCCTCTGTAGACACGCTTATCAAATCATGACATCTTGATATCCAGATAATATTATGTATAGTCTCCACTGATGTGCATTGTATTTATCCAGTGCGGCTCTGGGTTGTTGTTAATTCTTCTTGTCTCGTTTTTTTTTTCCTTGCAGATTTTTATCCGCTTTCTAGCAGGATTTTACCATCATTGAGGAAGTAGGAATATTAAGCCGCACAGAATGGACGGACTGACGTGGAGTTTGGTTTCTGGAGTTTTCCAGATCTTGTACCTTCACGTTGTTCTTGGCAACAATTGCTACAAAACTACTGGAAGCTGTTGTTCACACTGTAACCCCGGTAAGAGCTTTTTTTATCAGCTCAGCCAGTGACACAGAAAACTAATATGTTACATTTCATTAAAGGGGTTCTCCAAACATATCATAGTGATGACCTATCCTTGGGTGTGTCGATCAGCAAGGCACCCCGGTATTCTATGGATAGGGAATACTTTAATTTTTGTGGAAATACCCCTTTTAATCCAGCACCATTTTTAATTTATGACACAAGATTAAAATTCCTTTTTTTGCAACCTAGAAGAAGCAGATCCCGTCAGACACAGCTGAGGACTTCACGGATAAGACAGAGATGGTTTATTGCCGCTTTTGTCTTCTTATTTTGTCTGTTACATAGCACTCAAGGAGCACTGTGTAGGGAATAGAAACAATGGCACTGCCAATGCCTCTATTATACCCAGGTGTCTGACTAGTATAGCTGAGTTCCCGGGTTATAGGAGACCCAGGTCACTTCTGCAAGTAACTTCTGTCATTGTAGGGATCTGATTTCTCCTGTAACTAGGGACCACATAGATGCCCCAGTTACAATGGAATAAATGCACCATAAACGAAAAAAAAAAATATGAGACATCTTTTATGATCAAATTATGTAAAACAAATATGTAAAACATCTGGAAAATATGGTAAAAAATTAAAAATCCCGACTTAAGAAAAATACTAAAATTCAATACATTTTCTTATGAATATATAACAACTGCCCCCCTCCCCCCCAAAAAAGAACACTACCGTAAATTAAGGATCCACTCTTAATATTCTGGTGAATTCATTCTTCATGTTGTAAGATAAAGAATATTTCACAGTGAAAAATGTAAACAATATTAATAAACCAAAAATGGCTTCTTGCTGTATTTGTAATGCAAATGTCATGATCCAGACCGGGTTTTGGGTCTTGTCTCTCCTTTCCTGGTCTGGTCATGTCAGGGGTTAACTTTCTCTGCTATTAAACTGCGCTGTATCCTGCAGGCAGTGTCAGTTATATGTCCTGCCTACGGCGTGTGTAGCTGGCTCTAGTGAAACCCTGATTTGTCCTGCTTTGTTTAGCTGACTTTGCCCATGTCTGTTCGTACCTCTCTTCCCGCCCCTTACTCTGTTTGTCCCTGTATGTTTGGATTCCCTGGTACTTGACTCTGCTTTGGCTCTGACTTGCTTCTGTCTCGCTTTTCTGATACTTCTGCTACGGACCGGTACTGACCTTCTGGCGCTCCTTTGACTCTGTCTTTCGAATTTCCCTTTGTACTACGCTGCTCTCTGGTATCTACCCGGCTTGTCTGACCATTCTGCTGCCACCTTGTGGTGGCCTCGCTGCAGTTCTGCTGGTCTGCTATGAGCAGGATTTCAGCCCTCGTTCTACTCTGCTGCCACCTAGTGGAGTCTACACTTACCTGCGGAGCTGCAGCGTGATGGCAAAACGAATGAGTAAATTAGTCATATGTTCCCCAAAAAATAAATAAATAAATTGGCTGGTTATTAAGACCCTTTCCGGCCTGGTCATAAAACAATAAAAGGGGTTTCTGCCTGAATGTAAGTGAAAAATTAACCAACTTTCTAGACTTCTTTGTGAGTCAATCCTGAGCCATTGACAAGATATGTGTTTGCTGTCAGTGAATGATAACACTCTCTTACGTACCTACGGTTCTAATATTTCTTTCTAGAGATGAGAAGTTGGTGAAAAACTGAAACAATATATTCAGCAGGAGGAGTGTTAGAAATAAAAGTGATTTTTCTAAACTGCCACATATTCAATGAGATTCTTTATCCAGTAGATCCCAGTAATTCTGGGATTATTTGTAAGGTGCCCCCCGAATATGCGGGTGCTATGTAATGCTGTATATTACGCCTGGTATACTATATGTGTGCCGACATTGTCTTTTACTGTCTTATTTTATGTAATGATTATTTAATAACCATTATGACCATTTTCCTATGTTCCATAGGTTTTTACCTGACCCAAAAATGTGGCACGTGCGTCCAATGTCCTGACGGAGGCTACGCAGATAAGCCAAACGATAGATTTAGCTGTAAGCTGTGTAATCGCTGTGAAGGTAAAGTGATCGAGTGTGTCGCAGAGAAAATGTGGTCACTGATTCCTGGGGGGATCCACTTAATCTGTAGGGGGTCAGAGTTATGTCGCGGTAATACAAACTCTCAAAATGTGCAGCATTG
Organism: Ranitomeya variabilis; assembly: GCF_051348905.1. Lineage (NCBI taxonomy): Eukaryota > Metazoa > Chordata > Amphibia > Anura > Dendrobatidae > Ranitomeya > Ranitomeya variabilis. The sequence continues at coordinate 298,532,388 of NC_135235.1, forward strand.
TTACAGCAGTGTGAAAGCAAGCTACAGCTTTACTAATGGGATCCCCCAATCCCCCCTCCTCTGGGAATGTACCTTACATGAAGCAATGGGATTTCCAATGTCTCACCAAAAATTCATCCGGAGATCAATCCTGTACAATTCTGCAGGCTTCAGAGCTGAAATCTCCCAGTGCTTGAGTTTGCCACAGGTGATTTCCATTCTGGGAAATGTCATCTTTACACTGTAGGAAAAAACAACCTTCTTCTTGCATCATAGGAGAATATGCTAGAGATGCCCCTGACAAAAGCAGAATAATGGACTTCAGTACAGGATTAGTAATGTAATGTTCTCTACAAGCAGAATAGTGAGTGCAGCTCTGGGGTATAATACAGGATGTAACTCAGGATCAGTAATGTAATGTATGTACACAGTGACTGCACCAGCAGAATAGTGAGTGCAGCTCTGGGGTATAATACAGCATGTAACTCAGGATCAGTACAGGATCAGTAATGTAATGTATGTACACAGTGACTGTACCAGCAGAATAATGAGTGCAGCTCTGGAGCATAATACAGGATGTAACTCAGGATCAGTACAGGATCAGTAATGTAATGTATGTACACAGTGACTGCACCAGCAGAATAGTGAGTGCAGCTCTGGGGTATAATACAGGATGTAACTCAGGATCAGTACAGGATCAGTAATGTAATGTATGTACACAGTGACTGCACCAGCAGAATAGTGAGTGCAGCTCTGGAGTATAATACAGGATGTAACTCAGGATCAGTAATGTAATGTATGTACACAGTGACTGCACCAGCAGAATAGTGAGTGCAGCTCTGGGGTAGAATACAGGATGTAACTCAGGATCAGTAATGTAATGTAATGTATGTACATAGTGACTGCACCAGCAGAATAGTGAGTGTAGCTCTGGAATATAATACAGGATGTAACTCAGGATCAGTACAGGATCAGTAATGTATGTACACAGTGACTCCACCAGCAGAATAGTGAGTGCAGCTCTGGAGTATAATATAGGAGGTAACCCAGGATCAGTAATGTAATGAATGTACACAGTGACTGCACCAGCAGAACAGTGAGTGCAGCTCTGGAGTATAATACAGGATGTAACTCAGGATCAGTAATGTAATGTATGTACACAGTGACTTCACCAGCAGAATACTGAGTGCAGCTCTGGAGTATAATACAGGATATAACTCTGGAATGCTTGAAGGGGTTGTCCACTACTAGGACAGCCCCTTCTTAAACCAAATGTTTGGCCTCCATAAAATAATAAAGCGTATACTCGCCTCCCGTGCCATCGCCATTATCATGGTGCCAGCACTCTCTCTCCCCGGGGCTGTGATGCGGTGTTGTGACACATGGTGTCCGGCGGCCAATCAGCGCTGGTGTCCGTGTCTCTGCCTTTGGACAAACTGGCCATGAAGAGGAAGTCAGGGATCAGCTGCAGCCTGGACTTCCTCTTCATGGCCAGTTTGTCCAAAGGCAGAGACACGGACACCAGCGCTGATTGGCCGCCGGACACCATGTGTCACAACACCGCATCACAGCCCCGGGGAGAGAGAGTGCTGGCACCATGATAATGGCGATGGCACGGGAGGTGAGTATAGGCTTTATTATTTTATGGGGGCCAAACATTTGGTTTAAGAAGGGGCTGTCCTAGTAGTGGACAATTAAGTTAGCACAGGCGCGCTGAGTTAGCGCAATGTAAGTCACACTAACCACTAACTCAGCACACCTGCACCGAGTTGTCAGAGGGCAGCCGGCTGTCGATCAGCATGATGCCGTCATTGACACCCTGTCGACAGATCAGTGTGCAAAAGAAGGAACTGCTCTGTCGACGTCATATCACAGGAAGAAGAGGAATCACCACTAAGAGCAATTCTGTGACCGCTCCATGCCGGGAGAGACCGGCGCTGCAGAAGAGCCCGGTAGTTAGCGAGTCCCTACCGATAAGTGCCTAGCCCCATAGGAGAAGATAACCCCGGATAACCCCTTTCATTGATGGGCACCAGTTTCATATTTTGCAAGGTTGGCCATGCCAAGCACTTGTGTCTTATGACTAGTTTTGGATCTTCCACCACAGTCTGCGCATTCAGTGCATATTTATGTTTTGTATTTTTTTTTTTCTTTTACTACAAATCTAGTATATAATTATGTATAGAAAAACACAAAAAAATCACACAATAAGTCATAAAAAATCATAATGAATGTATGGGGAAAACCTTGACCCTTGATTTTGCAAGTCATTTTGTATACTTTACTAGGGGGATCCCTCCGGCTGTCCCTTTCTCCCTGGGAATTTACCTTCCATGAAGCAATATAAAGAGTTATGAGTTCTAGCCGCACTGCAACACAATGTTATCTAAGTGATCGTAATGTGGAAAACACATAAGAAACCACTTAAAAGAGGAAGTGAATGACACACATGAAAATATTCTCAAATTTTCCCACAGTTCTCATACTTTACGATGATTTCCTTATCAACCAAAATATTTATAAATCTTCGTTGTCCCCGGCTGACATTATTATTGTTATAATCATAGTTAAAGGGATATTCCAGGGTAAAGGCAACACACTTATGTAATGTGACTCCGTAAATTGTTTGGCCCCCACGTGTGTGTGTGTGCGCTCCTGACTTGTAGGCATGCTTCTGATGAGACAGTGGGTGGTGAATCTACTCCTAGGCCTGGATCAGGGCATCAGAGGCTCCTGGACAGTCTATGGCACTACTTTGTGATGTCAGATGTGTGGATATAGAATGTCCGAGAGGTTCTTAATTGGATCCATGTCTGGGGAACGTGAGAGCCAGTCACTGGCAGGAAGGCCTTCAGTCCAGGAGCTTCTGACATTCTGGCCCAATGAGCTTGAGCATTCTCCTGAGCCAAGAGTAGCCCAGAGCCACTGTACCAGCGTAAGGTCTTGAGTCAATGGCACTGAGGATTTAATCGCGATACCTAACAGCAATCAGGGTAATGTTGGCCATCATAAGGATAAACTTCTCAAGACCATCACTTACTCACCACCAATCTGGTCATACCGGATGATATTCACCACAGCATCTCCATACTCGTTCATGTCTATCTCATCTGCTCAGTGTGACCTTGCTCTTATCTGTGAAAAGAACGAGGCGTCAATGTTGGACCTGCTACTTCTGGTGTTCTCTGGCAATTGACCTGGAGGGCACTAGGCTGAGAGCAGAGGTCCCATTATAGGATGGTGGAACCACACCAATAAACCATGAGAGGACATTGTATAGGGCAGTGTTCCCCCTTACACACAAGAACTCGTAGTGGTCCTGCTATTGGGTTGATACTCTTCTACAACTCTCTTGTCCAACTCTCCTGTAATGGCCATGTGCTAGTGTCTTCTCCATGCTCTTGAGACCTTGCTGGGAGACACAACAAACCTTTTTTGCTGGCATGTATGGATCAATGAGGAGCTGGACTACCTGTGCAACCAAAATTGGCTCCTGCTAGGAGTAGTGAGAAGGACACCAGCAAAACTAGGGAAGAATCAGGAAGGGTAAGGAGAAAAGAATTGTCTGTGACCACCAACCGCACAAAAATTCCCTTTTTTGGGTCGTCGTGCTGTTCCTCTCCAGTATTCATGGTTTTTTTTCATTTTCATTGACAGTAATTCACAATTCCATACACATGGTACTTTCTAAGTGAACAGATTCCTTGGGGTATAGATCTAGGTATGGGAGCCTTTCATGGCATTGTTAGATTTCCTAATTTCTGGGGCTTTCAGGTTCTAAAGTAACCGAGCGCATCATATTGGATATGCCAGAATATAATATATATGAATGTTCTCACTCTTTTCCAGGACCGTTTACCTATATATCCACGTGTACATCTATGAGAGACGCTGTATGTACATGTACAGCCGGGAAGAGATGCAAAGATGAAAAGTGCTCGCAATGCACAAAAGCCCAATGTCCGGCGGGGCAGCAGCGTGTTGGAGAAAGTAAGAGCTCGTTTCTGGACAAGCCTAGTATTTTCTAAGAGGTTATGTCCCAGTGATAACCCTACTTGTCCCAATGATCTGCCACGCATGTGTAATTTTGGGGACAGAAAGCCCCATACAAACCTATGAGAATTTTTCTAGCAAATGTAAAAAAATTAAAGTAGAAATCTGATGATTGATTTTTCACATTTTATAGCTTCCGTGTATATCTGATGGTTCACCTTAAAATCACCAATAGGGGGAGCTCACGCAAGTCAATTAATTATAGAGTTATCTCGGTCTGTCTTCAGTAACGCCCCCTAGTGGTGGCTGCAGAGAGACACAAATGTTATAATTGACCTCTATGGTTCTGTGAAAGGAAGAGATTGGTGGCAGGTGTCATGTCGGACGCTATTCACACTAGGGCGTCCGACAGACAGCGGTAATTCCACATTCATCCACTATACGCTCAGTGGCGCCGGCTAGATTTTATCCAGGTTGTCCGGGGTTAATCTAGCTGGTAATCTGGTTGGAGGCTGGGTCACGTCCGTGGCCTTTAAATAGTCATTCTGGACTTTGGGCGTCGCCGATTATAGCTTGTGTCTTGTGCCTGGTGATCTCGGTCTGGAGTGGTGGTCTAGGAGAGGAAATATCGTATCTGGTGGTGTATTATCCTTTGTCATATTTCTCTTTCCTATATTTGTGTTTGTTTTGCCCTGTGCACATTATAGTGTTTTCCTGTGTGTCTGCGGCGAGGTGCGTTTTTTAGTTTTTCCTGTCTGTGCTTTCTGTGGAGGTTGGTGTGTGGTCTTATCACTGGGTGGCGGGTGGAGGTTTCAGCATAGGGCTGAAACAGGAGTCAGGGTCAGGCCTGGCGGCCCAGACAAGCACACCATCAGTGTAAATTCTGGGAGAGGGACAGACAGGGTTTTCCCTAGTCTGAGGGATATTGCGCGGGAGCCCACGCCAATTTTTTCCGCGATTTAACCCTTTATTTTACAAGCTACAGCGCCCAAATTTTGCACATACACACTACTAACATTAGTAGTATGGAATATGCAAAAAAAAAAAGGGGATATGAGATGGTTTACTGTATGTAAACCATGTCTCATATCCTGTCGGGTTGGGGAAGGAGAAATGAAAAGCCGGCAATTGAATTACCGGCTTTTCACTAACACGGCTGCGTATTTCTCGCAAGTCACACTGCTGGTCCGTGTGGAATCCGTATTTTTCTCGCCCCCATAGACTTATTTTTTGCACAATACGCTGACAAACGCAGCATGCTGCGATTTTGTACGGCCGTAGAAAGGCGTATATTACGGATGCGTTATATACGGCTGATAGGACCTGACCCATTGGGAATAATTGGGCCGTTTGTTAGGCGTGTTTTACGGACGTATTTTATGCGCTCTTACGTCCGTAAAACTCGCTAGTGTGACGGCAGCCTAATACTCCTGAGGGTCATTTTGAAAATTTGGTGATGCCATTTGGGTTGACAAACACGCCTGCTGTATTTCAACATTTCATAAATGATGTGTTCTCGCATGTACTGGGGAAATTCGTTATTGTGTACCTAGATGACATTCTCATCTATTCATGCGACTGTGATACTCATTTAGAGCATGTGAGGCAGGTGTTACAGCTACTCAGAGAAAATAAGCTCTATGCAAAACTTGAGAAATGTGTATTTTCGGTTCAGGAGTTGCCTTTCTTGGGTTATATTGTGTCTGCTTCAGGGTTTAAAATGGACGCCGCTAAGGTGCAAGCGGTGCTGCATTGGGAACGGCCTGATAACCTAAAAGCACTCCAGCGGTTCCTTGGATTTTCTAATTATTATAGAAAATTTATCAAAGATTTTTCTACCATTGCTAAACCGCTTACTGACATGACAAAAAAGGGTACCAATTTCTCCGCCTGGCCTCAGGCTGCTGTGCGCGCATTCGAATTTCTGAAGAACAGTTTTGCTTCTGCCCTCATTCTGGTGCAACCGGACGTATCAAAACCATTTACCATGGAAGTCGATGCGTCTGAGGTTGGTGTGGGGGCGGTGCTGTCACAAGGCTCATCCTTGGGCGAGTTGCGTCCATGCGCCTACTTTTCCAAGAAGCTGTCGCCTGCCGAACGTAACTATGATATCGGCAACAGGGAGTTGTTGGCTATCAAGTTGGCTTTTGAGGAATGGCGACACTTCTTGGAGGGGTCGGTCCACCAGGTTACAGTTATCACCGACCATAAAAATCTGCTTTATTTAGAGTCAGCCAAGCGTCTGTCCACCAGGCAGGCTCGCTGGGCATTGTTTTTCACGCGATTCAACTTTTTTGTCACGTACCGTCCGGGGTCTAAGAACACTAAGGCAGATGCTTTATCCAGGTGTTTTCCGGGGGGACAACCTCGGGAAGATCCGGTACCCATCGTCCAAAAGGGTGTAGTGGTCTCGGCTCTCATGACAGAGGTTGGGGCTGAGATTGCCGAGGCTCAGGAGGAGGTACCACCAGAGCTTCCCATTAACAAATCATTTGCACTGCTCCATCTTCGCCTAAAGGTGTTGGGTGAGCATCATGATGCTGTTCTGGCTGGCCATCCAGGGGTTAGGGGTACCTTGGAGTTGGTGTCGCTTCGGTTTTGGTGGCCCTAAATCCGACAGGATGTGGTCTCGTACGTATCAGCATGTACCACGTGTGCTAGGGCGAAGACGCCTCGCTCCCGTCCTGCTGGCTCATTACATCCTCTAGGGGTACCCAGTAGGCCATGGATGGAGATCTCCATGGATTTTATTACAGACCTACCCTCCTCAGCTGGGGAACACGGTCATCTTGATGGTTGTTGATCAGTTCTCAAAGATGTCGCACTTTGTGTCCTTGCCTTCGTTGCCTAACGCGAAGACTCTGGCTCAGGTTTTTGTGCAGGAAGTGGTCAGACTTCACGGGGTCCCATCTGACATAGTGTCTGATAGGGGTACTCAGTTTGTGGCAAAGTTTTGGAAAGCATTTTGCTCACGGCTGGGGATCAAGTTGTCGCATTCTTCGGCGTTTCATCCTTAGTCAAATGGTCAGACCGAGCGTATGAACCAGAATTTGGAGCAGTACTTACGCTGCTTTGTTTCTGACAACCAGGAGGAGTGGTCAACGTTCCTTCCTTTGGCTGAGTTTGCCATTAATAATCACCACCAGGAATCATCTGGGGAGTCACCGTTCTTTTGTGTTTACGGGCACCATCCTCAATTTTGTACTCTGCGTCAGGGTGGCTCTGCTGGCGTTCCGGAGGAGGACCAGCTAGGAGCACAACTGTCATCCGTTTGGAGGAGAGTGAAACAGCGCTTGCTGAGTCTGGGTGCAAGGTACAAACGAGTGGCTGACAGTAGACGTGTGCCAGGTCCGGACCTGAGTGTGGGTGATTGGGTGTGGTTGTCCACAAAAAACATAAAACTCAAAGTACCATCCTTGAAATTGGGTCCACGGTTTATTGCTCCATTTAGGGTCGCCGCCATCATTAACCCGGTAGCCTACTGATTGGAGCTTCCTACGGTATATAAAATACACAACGTGTTTCACAGATCTCTTTTAAAGAAGGTGGTGGGTTTCGTGGACGCGGCGCCGATGCCACCTCCAGTCTTGGTGGATGGCAATTTGGAGTTTGAAGTCTCCAAGGTGGTTGACTCTCATAGTGCGCCGCACATTACAGTACCTGGTACACTGGCGTGGTTATGGGTCGGAGGAGAGGTCTTGGGTACCAGCTTCGGACATACATGCGGACCGGCTGGTCAGTATGTTTCACCACCGCCATCCGGACAACCGGGTCCTATAAGTCGTGAGGGCCCTGGGGTCCCTCGTAGAAAGCGGGGTACTGTCATGTCGGACGCTATTCACACTAGGGCGTCCAACAGACAGCGGTAATTCCACATTCGTCCACTATACGCTCAGTGGCGCCGGCTAGATTTTATCCAGGTTGTCCGGGGTTAATCTAGCTGGTAATCTGTTTGGAGGCTGGGTCACGCCCGTGGCCTTTAAATAGTCATTCTGGACTTTGGGCGTCGCCGATTATAGCTTGTGTCTTGTGCCTGGTGATCTCGGTCTGGAGTGGTGGTCTAGGAGAAGAAATATTGTATCTGGTGTTGTATTATCCTTTGTCATATTTCTCCTTCCTATATTTGTGTTTGTTTTGCCCTGTGCACATTATAGTGTTTTCCTGTGTGTCTGCGGCGAGGTGCGTTTTTTAGTTTTCCCTGTCTGTGCTTTCTGTGGAGGTTGGTGTGTGGTCTTATCACTGGGTGGCGGGTGGAGGTTTCAGCATAGGGCTGAAACAGGAGTCAGGATCAGGCCTGGCGGCCCAGACAAGCACACCATCAGTGTAAATTCTGGGAGAGGGACAGACAGGGTTTTCCCTAGTCTGAGGGATATCGCAGGGGCCCGGGTAATCAGCTGTAGTCTACCCATTACCCCCGTGACAGCAGGATGGCGGAGCTCGGTCCTCTAGAAAAATATTGTATGAAATGACTCGATCCAGAATTGTGGACTGATTGAGATTCACTTTTGATGATCATTTCTGTTATGCTGTAATAAAACCTGTTACATCTTTCTTTAATATTATTTTCTCGTACAGGCTGCAGTAACTGCCCCCCAGGAACCTTCAACGACGGGAAGGAACTAAAATGTACACCATGGAAAAAGTAAGGACTGCTGGTTTATCTGTATGGCAACATATATCTCCTCCAGATGGGTGATGCATGTGTGATCAATGGGGGTCCTTATCTTAATAACAGGGGTTCCCAGCCACCGTGTGCATGGATCAGCAGCGTGCATGTGTGACCAATGCTCATTTCACTGTCTATGTGAGCAGTTGTCACCCATGCACACTACTTTCTCCTATAGACCCATAGACGTCAATGGAGCAGTGCCGACCATGTCCTCTACTGTGATCCCATAGGCCCATGGAAGTGAGTGCTCAGGGGGGGTGACCAATCGTCACTACCTTCACCCATAGACCCATATAAATGAATAGAGCAATATTCACGTATGCGCACTACTGTCTCACCTAGACCCCTAGAAGGGAATGGAGCAGTGGCATGTATTCCCATGGACCCATAGAATTGAATGGAGCAGTGTTCACACATGCGCACTGCTATCTCACAAAGACCCATAGAAGTGAATGGAGCAGTGTTCACGCATGCACACTACTGTCTCACATAGACCCATAGAAATGAATAGTGTGGTGGTCATGCATGCACACTACTCTACTCTCATAGAAGTGACTGGAGCTGTGGTCACCCATGAGCGCTGTCTCCCATAGACCCAAAGAAATTAATGGAGCAGTGGTCACGTATGGGCACTACTATCTCACACAGACTCATAGAAGTGAATGGAGTAGTGGTCACACATGGGCACTGCTGTCTCACATAGACCCATAGAAGTGAGTGGCGTGGTCGCCACCCATGCGCACTACTGTATTCCCATTGAACCATAGAAGTGAATGTCACCTATGCCCACTACCAAATCAGGCAATAAATGATCTGTGCACCGTGCGCCATTATCCATATCTCCTAGATTTTGGTAGTAATAAAAACTTTCAGGAAAAAGAAAAGCACAGATAGGGTCTTATCTCACAATTTGCAAGTGTCGTATTAACAAAGAGCTGCTCACCTGATCGTGGTGTAATGAAAGCATGTATACACGGGTCGACACACGACCATAACAGGAATGGTATAGAGGAAGATTTGTGGATTATGTCCGCGCTGCTGTCCAATTCAAAGACAGACGTAGTGAAGGAATTAATGGTTGTTTATTCAACGCATTTCAGAGTCTGTATGACTCCTTCTTTAGGAAATACCACATCAACAGATGTTGATGTGGTATTTCCTGAAGGAGTCGTATAGGCTCTGAAACGCGTTGAATAAACCACCATTAATTCCTTCACTACGTCTGTCTTTGAATTGGACAGCAGCGCGGACATAATCCACAAATCTTCCTCTATACCATTCCTGGATTTTGGTGATAGCCCACAAGCACCCATATGGCTGTGTGGAGTTAGAGGTCAGCAGCTTGGGCTGACATCACTGAAATTCGCTGTAAAATGTTGTGTTTTTATGCAGGTTGTGTGTTGATTCCACTAAGAGACTTTGTGCACACGTAGGAAAAGAGGTGCAGAATTTTCTGCACAAAATCCGCATCTCCTGGCAGAATCTGCAGCCGTGGATTTGCCACGGTTTTTATGCGGATTTTTATCATGGAAGGGTGCAGAAACGCTGCAAATCCGCACAAAAGAAGTGACATGCACTTCTTTGAAATCCGCAGCATTTCCACACTGATTTTTCCACACAGCTTTTTTTTTTCCCATTGAATAACATTGTACTGTACATCACAGTGCGGATCTGCAGCGTTTCTGCACGGAAAAATCCGCTGCGGATCTGCAGCAAATCCGCATCGTGTGCACATAGCCTAATGTTTATTGTACGTTTGTGGAGTTAATATTTTTGTGTGCACACAGTTGCTCGGCCGTCGGAGGTGAAATTATCGCTCGTGGAAACCTCACATCAGATGTGGTTTGTGGTGCCTACCACACCAAGGTCACACAGTCATCATCATCCGCCACCACTCCCAGCATCACAACAAGTGAGTCCTGGTAACACAGTATGAGATTGACCAGGGGAAGCGGAGGATCGTACTCCATGAACACAACAATGTATTAGGAATATTCAGCCAATCCATAATTATCTATTCCTTCAAAATGAGGACATCTCAAATTGGCTTCAATCTGATCTTTATGGTCCTTCCTAAGGCCCCATACACATTAGATAAAAGTTGGCCGAGGATCGGACGGTTAGAATTCAATTACCCAATCTTTTTGTTTGGTGGGGAGACAAGCCAGCAACTCTCTCATAGAGAACCCAGGAATGCCCCAGAAAGATAGCGGTCAGCCAAAATGATAGTTCAGACAATGGCGGTCTAGTGTGCATGGACAGCTTTACACTACAAGCCAGCATGGTTGCTCCAGTCTGTGCCCCCCCATAATTGTCACACCCTTCCTTCCTTCCTGTAAAGTGCACGGTCTGTAACTGCTAGGACAGATAAAGTCATAAAGTGCCCGAAATAGTGGCCACACCGTACACCAAGGTGTACTGGGAGCTGATCTTTGGTAGTCATTAAGACGAACGGCCTGGCAGGGCGCTACCTGAATATGTCTATAGTGATGTCATGGAGAGGAACGTCCTGGCAGGGCGCTTCCTGAATATGTCTATAGTGATGTCATGGAGAGGAACATCCTGGCAGGGCACTACCTGAATATGTCTATAGTGATGTCATGGAGAGGAACGTCCTGGCAGGGCGCTACCTGAATAGGTCTATAGTGATGTCATGGAGAGGAACGTCCTGGCAGGGCGCTACCTGAATATGGCTCTAGTGATGTCATGGAAAGGAACGTCTTAACAGGTTCCTGCAGTGGTGTCATGGACAACATTCTGGCAGCAATCTAGCGTAATATCTTTATAGCGATGTCATGGAGACGAACGTTCTAGCAGGGCGCTTGGATTTCAATTTCTCACTGACAATTGGCTTTATGCTGACAACCATCCGAACTGCAAGGACATTTCTTTTTTTCACACTTTTGTCTGTTATCATACAAATATATAGTGTGTGAGTCATGTACAGTTAAGTCCATATATATTTGGACAGAGACAACATTTTTCTAATTTTGGTTATAGACATTACCACAATGAATTTTAAACAAAACAATTCAGATGCAGTTGAAGTTCAGACTTTCAGCTTTCATTTGAGGGTATTCACATTAAAATTGGATGAAGGGTTTAGGAGTTTCAGCTCGTTAACATGTGCCACCCTGCTTTTAAAACGGAACAAACGTAATTGGACAGATTAAATAATTTTAAATAAAATGTTCATTTCTAGTACTTGGTTGAAAACCCTTTGTTGGCAATGACTGCCTGAAGTCTTGAACTCATGGACATCACCAGACGCTGTGCTTCCTCCTTTTTGATGCTCTGCCAGGCCTTCACTGCGGTGGTTTTCAGTTGGTGTTAGTTTGTGGGCCTTTCTGTCTGAAGTTTAGTCTTTAACAAGTGAAATGCATGCTCAATTGGGTTGAGATCAGGTGACTGACTTGGCCATTCAAAAATATTCCACTTCTCTGCTTTAATAAACTCCTGGGTTGCTTTGGCTTTATGTTTTGGGTCATTGTCCTTCTGTAGTATTAAACGACGACCAATCAGTTTGGCTGCATTTGGCTGGATCTGAGCACACAGTATGTCTCTGAATACCTCAGAATTCATTCGGCTGCTTCTGTCCTGTGTCACATCATCAATAAACACTAGTGACCCAGTGCCACTGGCAGCCATGCATGCCCAAGCCATCACACTGCCTCCGCCGTGTTACAGATGATGTGATATGCTTTGGATCATGAGCTGTACCAAGCCTTCGCCATACTTTTCTCTTTCCATCATTCTGGTAGAGGTTGATCTTGGTTTCATCTGTCCAAAGAATGTTCTTCCAGAACTGTGCTGGCTTTTTTAGATGTTTTTTAGCAAAGTCCAGTCTAGCCTTTTTATTCTTGATGCTTATGAGTGGCTTGCACCGTGCAGTGAACCCTCTGTATTTACTTTCATGCAGTCTTCTCTTTATGGTAGATTTTGATATAGATACGCCGACCTCCGGGAGAGTGTTGGTCACTTGGTTGGCTGTTGTGAAGGGGTTTCTCTTCACCATGGAGATTATTCTGCGATCATCCACCACTGTTGTCTTCTGTGGGCGCCCAGGTCTTTTTGCATTGATGAGTTCACCAGTGCTTTCTTTCTTTCTCAGAATGTACCAAACTATAGATTTTGCCCCTCCTAATATTTTAGCAATTTCTCGGATGGGTTTTTTCTGTTTTCGCAGCTTAAGGATGGCTTGTTTCACCTTCATGGAGAGCTCCTTTGACCGCATGTTTACTTCACAGCAAAACCTTCCAAATGCAAGCACCACACCTCAAATCAACTCCAGGCCTTTTATCTGCTTAATTGAGAATGACATAACGAAGGGATTGCCCACACCTGTCCACGAAATAGCCTTGGAGTCAATTGTCCAATTACTTTTGGTCCATTTAAAGGGACTCTGTCACCTGAATTTGGAGGGAACAATTTTCAGCCATAGGGGCGGGGTTTTCGGGTGTTTGATTCACCCTTTCCTTACCCGCTGGCTGCAATATTGGATTGAAGGTCATTCTCTGTCCTCCATAGTACACGCCTGCGTAAGGCAAGATTGCCTTGTGCAGGCATGTACTACGGAGGACAGAGAATGACCTTCAATCCAGTATTGCAGCCAGCATGCAGCCAGCGGGTAAGGAAAGGGTGAATCAAACACCCGAAAACCCCGCCCCTATGGCTGAAAATTGTTCCCTCCAAATTCAGGTGACAGAGTCCCTTTAAAAACAGGGTGGCACATGTTAAGGAGCTGAAACTCCTAAACCCTTAATCCAATTTTAATGTGGATACCCTCAAATGAAAGCTGAAAGTCTGAACTTCAACTGCATCTGAATTGTTTTGTTTAAAATTCATTGTGGTAATGTCTATAACCAAATTTAGAAAAATGTTGTCTCTGTCAAAATATATATGGACGTAACTGTATATAATGTATATATTATGTAATGTACATTCCATTCAGCTGTCATATAAGTGCATTTTTCTCTTTATTACTTTAGAGCTGGGAAACGTTATGAGACCACCATCTGAAGAAAGTAATTTACAGATTATCTATATTGTCATCACCTCATCACTCGGGCTGCTTCTTATAGTCATATGTGTCGCGTGCCGGCAGAAATTGATGGAAAAAATTAAACAAGTTTGCCAAAAAAGTAAGTAAATTATAATAACTGCCCATGAGAAAATGCATTATGAAAGTAAATAATATTTTATAGGATAATTTTATACAAATGTTTGACTAATCCTGCCATCAGCGGCGTATGCGAAAAATCAATTTGGATTCTGTGGAACCTTTGAGCTTTTTAGAACCTGGTTAGGAGTTCCCCAACAGACAGCAATAACAAGCGCTGTCACTTTAAGAGTAAGCATGGGGTAGTCATAAAGTTTTACTCATGGTAAAAAAAAAAGTTAGGAATTATTACCATTCTGTTCAATAAAACACCATCAGCAATCACTGTGGATTGGCATGAAACCCTTATCTTGAATTTTGAGTTATTTTTCATGTTCCGAATGGGAGCCAGTTTGGAGACCATGCCTTTAGTTCATGTCAAATAGTATTCCTCCATGGTGATTGCCCCGACCTGATTAATGCATATGGACATTGCTCTCTTAAGAGCTGGTGAGGTGGATTCACTGTAGATCAGGGTGAGCCTGTAGATCAGGGTGAGCAGCATGGACAAGAGGTGGTGGAGCAGGTCTTGCCAGATGGCACATGGATCAGTGAGGACCAGTTCAACGGGGTATGCAGGATGGGAGACATCCAAACAGAGCAGGAAACTTTAGCTGAAGCAGAGCCAGGTTTTGAGGATGGGAAAAGTAGATGTACTGTATATACAAACTAGTAACTTGCTTGCAGTGTTACTGTTAATAGTTAATGTATGCATCAGTAACTTGTAGAAAGAAAATAGTTAACTGAAGGATAGCAGAAAAGTATTGGAAAGTTGAAAAATTGCTTGCAGAGATGCAATTACTTGATTGCAGAAACCGAGGTATGAGCATCACTGACAACAGTAACAAGAAGTTGGTAATCTGTAAACTTGATTGCAGAATGATACGTGTTCACAACTCCTAGATAAGCTGGACTAATCCGGGAAATAAACGCTAGTAGTTGAATGTAAGTCACATTTCTGACTGCCCAAACCAAACTTAAAAAGCCTTAGTTGATGATATCGGAGAGGTTTTCTGGGTTACCACAGCAATCCTTTATGGACTAGTTCATAATGGCCTGGCGCCTGACCCAGGACAAGTGAGTAACAATGTCTCCAGTAATTAAAGGCAGAGTAACCGAAATAGAGGTACTATAACCTGTACCCTCAGTGAGTAATTTGTAGCTGTGAAATTTTTTTTCTTGATGGAACACCTGCAACTACACCCAGTGTCCGTCTGAGGTGCCAAGGGCCCACCAGTAACAATGACTTTACAGCCTACGTATAATGTGGCGCTGTAATTCTGGACACCTGCTTTAAAGGGAACCTGTCACCACGTTTTTGGAAGATGGGATAAAAATAGCGTTAAATAGGGGCAGAGGTGGGCGTTACATTAGTGTGTGTGTTATGCGTTTATTACCCACCTAAGTTGCCGAAATAACTTTGCAAAGTCTCCGTTTTCGCCTGTCAATCAGGCTGGTCAGGTCGCATGGGCGTTGTCTTCCCCCAGATTTGGCGTAGTTTTCCGTTGGTGGCGTAGTGGTGTGCGCATGCCCAAAGTCCGGAATCCTCTTCCAGGGGATTTAAAATAGCGCGGTGTTCGTTATTGCATTGGTGATCGGTGGGCGCGGCCATCTTCCTTTGGCCGCGCGTGCGCAGAAGCGGCGCTCTGCTGGCCGCGGCTTCAGGAAAATGGCCGCCGCGATATCCATCTGCGCACGCGCGGCATCCCGCGGCCATTTTCCTGAAGCCGCGGCCAGCAGAGCGCCGCTTCTGCGCACGCGCGGCCAAAGGAAGATGGCCGCGCCCACCGATCACCAATGCAATAACGAACACCGCGCTATTTTAAATCCCCTGGAAGAGGATTCCGGACTTTGGGCATGCGCACACCACTACGCCACCAACGGAAAACTACGCCAAATCTGGGTGAAGACACCACGCCCATGTGACCTGACCAGCCTGATTGACAGGCGAAAACGGAGACTTTGCAAAGTTATTTCGGCAACTTAGGTGGGTAATAAACGCATAACACACACACTAATGTAACGCCCACCTCTGCCCCTATTTAACGCTATTTTTATCCCATCTTCCAAAAACGTGGTGACAGGTTCCCTTTAAGAATGGCTACACGTTATAAAGTGCAAAGTGTTGTTGCCTTATAGATAATTTTAATCAAAAATCTTTTTTACTTTTTCTTCATTAGTTCCAAAACCTGTAGTGAAACAGGCAGAAGAAGAAGATGGCTGTAGCTACCACTATCCAGAGGAGGAAAATGGAGGAGAAAATGAACCCATGACCTTAGAAGCATAACACTATCATAAATCCATTTCTTAATATGAACAGGATCCATTTTCTCCTACAGCGTTACACAGGATTTCTTCTATATTGAGCGGACGTTTCAGTAATGAAGGATTCAGATACCTAAGGAATGAGACAAGTATTAAGAGACATTCTTACAACCAATAAATCATGAACCCAAAACCTTTATGGTATGAACTTCACTGCGCAGAAGATACATCCAGAGGTATAGGGGTCAATAAATAATGGTCGACACTTGAAGGAGCCCAGGAAAGAAGATATTTTAGCAAAGATCTAGAGCAACTAGTGTCCAACCACAGAGCCGTACTTAAAGTATTACAGTTATAATACTACATGTGAAAATAAGAAACTGTGTAATATAGCTTATTATAGAAATCTGCTTCTTTCTCATCCTGGACTGATCTTTCATTCTAAATTCATGGGTAAAATCTGTCTTAAGTGAATACAGATTTTCCTATTACTGAGATAGGAGATGACAATTGTTGCTGATAAAGTTCTATGGAGAACAGGAACTGTCATTCCAGGAGTCGTTATTATATCGTCTGTGTCTACCTCTAGTTCCTGCCCAGAATGTCTGTCGGCCTCTGGCTCCTCCCTAGAATGTCTGTGTCTGCCTCTAGCTCCTCCCTAGACTGTGTGTCTGCCTCTAGCTCCTCCCTAGAATGTCTGTGTCTGCCTCTAGCTCCTCCCTAGAATGTCTGTGTCTGCCTCTAGCTCCTCCCTAGAATGTCTGTGCCTGCCTCTAGCTCCTCCCTAGAATGTCTGTGTCTGCCTTTAGCTCCTCCCTAGAATGTCTGTGCCTGCCTCTAGCTCCTCCCTAGAATGTCTGTGCCTGCCTCTAGCTCCTCCCTAGAATGTCTGTCTGCCTCTAGCTCCTCCCTAGAATGTCTGTCTGCCTCTGGCTCCTCCCTAGAATGTCTGTGTCTGCCTCTGGCTCCTCCCTAGAATGTCTGTGCCTGCCTCTAGCTTCTCCCTAGAATGTCTGTGTCTGCCTCTAGCTCCTCCCTAGAATGTCTGTCTGCCTCTAGCCCCGCCCTAGAACGTCTGTCTGCCTCTAGCTCCTCCCTAGAATGTCTGTGTCTGCCTCTAGCTCCTCCCTAGAATGTCTGTCTGCCTCTAGCCCCGCCCTAGAACGTCTGTCTGCCTCCAGCTCCTCCCTAGAATGTCTGTGTCTGCCTCTAGCTCCTCCCTAGAATGTCTGTCTGCCTCTAGCCCCGCCCTAGAACGTCTGTCTGCCTCTAGCTCCTCCCTAGAATGTCTGTGCCTGCCTCTAGCTTCTCCCTAGAATGTCTGTGCCTGCCTCTAGCTCCTCCCTAGAATGTCTGTGCCTGCCTCTAGCTTCTCCCTAGAATGTCTGTGTCTGCCTCTAGCTCTTCCCTAGAATGTCTGTGCCTGCCTCTAGCTTCTCCCTAGAATGTCTGTGTCTGCCTCTAGCACCTCCCTAGAATGTCTGTATCTGCCTCTAGCTCCTCCCTAGAATGTCTGTGCCTGCCTCTAGCTCCTCCCTAGAATGTCCGTCTGCCTCTAGCTCCTCCCTAGAATGTCTGTGTCTGCCTCTAGCTCCTCCCTAGAATGTCTGTGTCTGCCTCTAGCTCCTCCCTAGAATGTCTGTGCCTGCCTCTAGCTCCTCCCTAGAATGTCTGTGTCTGCCTCTAGCTCTTCCCCTATGGAATTTTCAAAGCACCAACTGTCTTCTCTGTAATAGCAAAGTCTGCCTTAGCTCAATACAGATTGTACCCTTGAAATGAAATTGAAAGTTCAGTCCAGGAAGAGAAAGAAGTAGATTTATCTGATAAGATATACAATTGGGTGAAAAAGTATTTGCCCCCTTCCCAATTTCCTATTCTTTTCTATGTTTGTCACACATGTTTCAGATCACCAAACAAATGTAAAGATTAGACAAAGATAACACAAGTAACACAAAATGCAGTTTTTAAATGAAGGTCTTTATCATGAAGGGAAAAAGAAATCCAAACCTACAGGGCCCTGTGTGAAAAAGTGATACCATCACCACTTTCTTAAAACATAAATTCACTGTGGTTTATCACATCTTTGGGAAGTGGAGTTCAAATTCCTTAGCCACACCGAGGCCTGATTACTGCCACACCCATTCTAAAATCAAGAAATTACTTAAAAAGGCCTATCCTCACAAAGTGAAATAGACCAAAAGTGCCTCAAAAGCTAGACATCATGCTGCGATCCAAAGAAATTCCGGAACAAATGAGAAACATGGATCCATCAATCTAGAAAAGGTTATAAAGCAATTTCTAAAGCTTTGGAACCCCAGCGAACCACAGTGAGAGCCATTATCCACAAATGGCAAAAACATAGAACAAAGGTGAATTTCCCAGGAGTGGCCGGCAGACCAAAAATTTCCAAGAGCGCAGCAATGACTCATCCAAGAGGTCACAAAAGACCCCACAACAACATTCAAAGAACTGCATGCCTCACTTGTCTCAGTTAAGGTCAGTGTTCATTACCCCACCATAAGAAAGAGACTGGTCAAAAATGGCCTGCATGGCTCCAAAACGAAAATCACTGTTGAGTAATAACAAAGATGCATCTCAATTTTGCCAGACATCTTGATGATCCCCAAGACATTTGAGAGAATATTCTGAGAACTGAAGAGACAAAACTTTAACTTTTTGAAAGATGTATATCCCATTATATCTGGAATAGAAGTAACACAGCATTTCAGAAAAGGAACATCATACCAGCAGTAAAATATGGTGGTGGTAGTGTCATGGTCTGGGGCTGTTTTGCTGCTTCAGGATCTGGAAGACTTGCTGTGGTAAATGGAAAAATATTTAGAATTGAGAGTCCTCAGTGGTTGATACCTTTTAATGGCTAACTGAAAAGATGGTAACAAATTGCAAGCTTTCGAGACTACACAGGTCTCTTCATCAGGCAAAGACTAAAAGAAATTCTGAAGAATCACATATTTATGCAATTTCATATTCAGAATTTCTTTTAGTCTTTGCCTGATGAAGAGACCCGAGTAGTCTCGAAAGCTTGCAATTTGTTACCATCTTTTCAGTTAGCCATTAAAAGGTATCAACCACTGAGGACTCTCAATTCTAAATATTTTTCTATCTACTGGCAAACACGGTACCAAGATATAGATCTTTCCTGTGGTAAATGGAGGAATTCTTCTGTCTACCAAAAAAATCCTGAAAGAGAATGTCCGACCATCTCTTCGTGACCTCAAGCTGAACCACACTTGGGTTATGCAACAGGCCAATGATCCAAAACACACCAGCAAGTCCACCTCTGAATGGCTGACCTTTAATCCGATTTATGATACTGTGGCATGACCATAAAAAAGGCAGCTTATGCTTGGAAACCCTCCAATGTGGCTGGATTACAACAATTCTGCAAAGATGAGTGGGTCAAAATTCCTCCAGAGTGTTGTATGAGACTTACTGCCAGTTATCACAAATTTTTAATTGCAGTGGTTGCTGCTAAGAGTGGCCCAACCAGTTATTAGGTTTAGGGGCAATCACTTTTTTATACAGTGCCAGGTAGGTTTGGATTTCTTTTTCTCTTAATAATAAAGACCTTCAGTTAAAAAAAATGTGTTTTGTGTTATCTTTGTCTAATAATTACATTTAATTCCTGATCTGAAAGGTTTAAAGTGTGACAAACATGGAAAAGAATAGGAAATCAGGAAGGGGGCCAACACTTTCACATAACTGTACTGCAAAGTTGCTTATTTTCATGCATACTTTAATGAAATAATTAAAATTATGTTTACACTTTAATAGTTCTGTATCCAAAACCAGCTAATATTGGTTAAATCAAATTCCCGACCAGAGGACTAGCCCTTGGGCAGGAGTTCTAGAATAAAGGGGTCTATGAACTGTGGCCAAATCCCATAGAGCTGGATACATAATTTTGGGTTTTATGATGATATATAGATATATTTTTATAGAAATAATTTATTAGTTCTTGATGAATTCATGGCCTATGTGCAATCATAGTAGCTTTACGATTTAAAGTGGATGTTTAACTTTCTAATCAAATTGTTTTTGGTATATGATCAAAAATTAAGCATCTTTACTAATAGCTTTTTTTTTTTAAATTACCGTAAAATCTTTTACTATTTTGTGTGTACAGCTTCAAAGCCAATGACCTGTATGTACATACTAATAGGATCCTCCTTCACTTGTACTCCCTGCTATCCGTACTTTGCCACTTCCTATCAGTAGCTTGACAAGTTAGAAATATGACTACACATGGTATGTTTGTAGTCTGTAGCCATGGTGACACATTTAGTTTGCGGAGATGCTGTATACACAAAACGGTAATAATTTTTTAATCATGACTATATGCAAAGTTGCCTAATTTGGCGCAACTTCAGATTGCCGTGAAGGTGGACATGGCCTAAATCTTAGAGGGCCATTTACTTCTGTATGGATGACCAGTACTGGTCCATCGTCTATTTATAGTAGAATCCAGCCTTTTTTTGTTAAAATGAAAAAATGTTTTTTTTTTTTTTTTTTTTACAATGACTATTGTATAAAGCTGCTTACATTTAGTTTTTAATTTTTGTAAAAAGAACTACGTTGAATACTACTAATGACCATTTGATAAATGTAAAAATTGTTCTATGTACCGTATTTGCTTTGTTCTAAAAATTACCAATGTCTGCATTTCTTCCTAAGTAGAACTCAGGAATTTGTATTTATTTTTTTTCTTCATTTTTTTAATACATTGGTTAGTTTTTTTTCTGTTACAAAGCTTAGGTTAGCAGGGACGTAGCAATATCAGGGATTCTAAAATAGAGGGCGGTCTTCTATTTGGGGCCACACAATAGTTATAAAGAGCATTTCGTGCCTAAAAGAGGTTTAATATGTCTGTGCATTACATGGGCAGGCCATTGCTTTCAACAGTCACAATGTACATCATTTCTACCGTGGTAGTATATGGCCCCCTGCATGGGGCCAAAAGGTATAATCACTAGTGATGAGCGAATATACTCGTTACTCGAGATTTCTCGAGCACGCTCGGGTGACTGAGTATTTTTTAGTGCTCGGAGATTTAGTTTTCCCCAACTCAGCTGAATGATTTACATCTCTTAGCCTGCTTGATTACATGTGGGGATTCGCTAGCAACCAGGCAACCCCCACATGCACTTATGCTGGCTAACAGCTGTAAATCATTCAGCTGAGGCGATGAAAACTAAATCTCCGAGCACTAAAAAATACTCGGAGGATACCCGAGCGTGCTCGACAAATCTCGAGTAACGAGTATATTCGCTCATCACTAATAATCACCACTTTAATTTTTTTTTTTTTAGTCAAATATATATTTTTATGTATTTTTTTTGTGCACATTGTAATAAAAGTAAAAAAACCAAAACATTTCTTTTGTCAATTGTCATTTCTGAATTTTAGTGGAACGCTGCATGGTATTTTGCTTTCATACGAAATAAATCAGAAGGCAAAATAAGTAACTCTACCGGCTAAAAGAGCTCTGACCTCCCAAGACAAACATTACAAGATGTCTGAAGAAGTCATGTGGTTCTTCTTCCGGAAGTCCGTTTTAGAGAGAGAGAGACAGAATTTTCTAGCTCCCCATACATTTCAGTAAGGCTTGGGTTCATGTTCAGGTAAAGTTTGGTCCAGGTCCAGATCTTTTATCTCCTCTTTGATGTAATTTGGGACTTCCATGCAAGTGCTTCTCACTAAATTAGAATATCATCAAAAAATGAATTCATTTCAGTTCTTCAATACAAAAAGTGACACTCGTATATTATATAGTCATTAGAGAGTGATTATTTCACGTGTTTATTTCTGTCAATGTTGATGATTATGGCTTACAGCCAATGAAAACAGTCCAGTTCTTTTTCTCCTTGGCCCAGGTAAAACGCTTCTGGCGTTGTCTATTGGTCATGAGTGGCGTGACACAAGGAATGTGACACTTGTAGCCCATGTCCTGGATACGTCTGTGTGTGGTGGCTCTTGAAGCAATGACTCCAGCAGCAGTCCACTTCTTTGTGAATCTCCCCCAAATTTTTGAATGGCCTTTTCTTAACAATCCTTCCAAGGCTGCGGTTATCCTGGTTTCTTATGCACCTTTTTCTACCACAGTTTTTTCTTCCACTCAACTTTCCATTAATATGCTTGGATACAGCACTCTGTGAACAGCCAGCTTCCTTAGCAATTACCTTTTGTGGCTTACCCTCCTTGTGGAGTGTGTAAATGACTGCCTTCTGGACATCTGTCAAGTCAGCAGTCTTCCCCACGATTGTGGAGCCTACTGAAACAGACTAAGGGACCTGTTTAAACGCTTAGGAAGCCTTTGGAGGTGTTTTTTGTTAATTAGTCTAATTTACTGAGACAATGACTTTTCATAATCATAAATCATAAGCCATAATCATCAACATTAACAGAAATAAACACGAGAAATGGATCACTCTGTTTGTAATGACTCTATATACGAGTTTCACTTTTTGTATTGAAGAACTGAAATAAATTAACTTTTTGATGATATTCAAATTTTGTGAGAAGCACTTGTATATCAGACTTGTTATTTCAGGACATCTCACAGGTGCATTGCATTGCCTTTATCGACTTCCTGATTCTCTTTCCAAAATCAGCAGCCATCCGCGTGATGTAAAAGAAAACCTGACCGGGCCACCTTCTTCCATTCAGATGTTCACTTGCCAAATCTAGGTGCTTTTGGAGGTAGACAAAGATCACCATGAACTCGCTGCTGGTCTGTGGCTGCCCCACACACTGCAACGCATGTGATGTTCTGATTAAAGCTGGCTCAAATCAATTCACAGGACCCGGTCCATTGACCCGATCAGTAATCTGTGGCTGCTGGATGAAAGACCTGAGAACATTCTCCTCCATCTCGGCATCCCCAGCTTTTTCGGATTAAATCAGCCTCATATGATGTCATTGTTGAGGTATCACACATTTGTGATGTCACAACAGGTCAACCAGTCAAAAGAAGAGCCATGAGCATCAAGAGGTAGGAGGGTTCCCAGTGCTCCCATCCACCAGCCAGATATTAGTGACGTGGCCCACGGCCAGGGTCCTGAAAAGGGATTTGCACCAACTTTTTCAGAAGTATGTGTAGATCTCGAGTGGGAACAGACCTGACAGGTTATTCTTGGGTTCTTATGTGCATAATTAATCCTAGGGCTCTTATGATCCTGTTGATCTTTCACCACTTGTCCTTCTTTGGATTTCTTCTTTCGCATACCCAGAAAAATCCCCAAATATCTGCCACTGTGTCGTCCAGCTCTCTCTCTAGCATGCGACTTGCATTGAGGTCTATGGCAAGTGAGTCTCATGCAACTTGCAACCAGTGGTAGAGGTTGTAAGTCATGATGCGAGACCATAGAAAATCATATGTTTCAATATCAGGGTCACGCAACATTTTGCCATTTAGTCCCAGCCGAAAGGAGGAGGCAGAAGACCTTACGTATACAAAGGAAGCCTGGGTGACTCCGGGACTAAATAAAAGCCCCAGAGTTGATAAAAAGTTGTCTGTTGAAACTTAACTAGACTCTGAGCATGTGACGGAGATGCAAGACGTCATAGTGCAGCTCACATGAGAGCTGAGCGATAAGGTGGTCATAAAATACGCGGTAGAGTAACAAAAATGATCATTCAATTCATTCATTGAAAGACTGGATATGTGAGAATAGGTGAGCTAATCATGACCGCGTGTGCGCAGAGCAGCTGTAGTAAAAGGGAAACCACAAATTCACACCATGTCACATAGCTGTGTGTGCGCTGATCCCGCGTGACTGCGCAGCTTTGTAGGTCTCTTACAGCAGACGTGGGGCTGTGCTGTAGGAAAGATTTGACATTTTCTCTCCATTTCAGTGGTTTTTATGACGAAAGTAGTCATAATGATGGTGAAGGGTTAGGTTTTTCAAAATATTCTGAATGTCCCTCTCAGCTTTATCTTTCCCCAGCAATTTGCTTCACTTTGGGGGTCGGGAGGAGAGGAGGGTGTTGGCGCCATCATTGCTTTCAAGCCACTGCCCAGTAATCATCTCTGCATTGAAAGCAGCCCTTAAAAGATAGCAGTTATAACCCCAAGAAATATTCTAAGGCCGGTTTCACACGTCAGTGATTCCGGTACGTGAGGTGTCAGTTTTCTCACGTACTGGAGACACTGACACACGTAGACACATTAAAATCAATGTGTCTCTGCACATTGTCAGCGTGTTTTCACAGACCGTGTGTCCATTTGAAAAACATGGAGACATGTCACGTGGTGCCGCCCATTACAGTGATGAATATGTGGCTCCACCTCCCGTGTGCCCATTTTTACAGACACATTGAGCATGCCATATTCTGATCCTCAAAATCGGATCAAAACAAAACATTCTCTGACCGTCACGGATCTCATTCTCAGAGCCGTGATTTTCATGTGAATGGACCCATAAAACTCTTCAAGTCCATGTGCCGTTCGATAAAAATTTGGTAGCACTCAGGCCACGTTCTCACATTTGTGTGAAATGTCTAAGGGATTTTACAGATAACATTATCGCTCCACGTCACACAGTGCAGATACAGAATAACATTTACATCCAGGCACTTACCGCTGGCGTATCGTCTAATTAGAGTCGTTTTGTACGGTTTCTTCTCCGCCTGGTTAGACCTTTATGTCGACATCCCCAGGCATGACTCATCTTGTCACGATGATCGTCGCAGCCCTAAAAACAACCAGGTCACATACATTGTATACATACATGTCTCCCCCCCACTGTGCCCCTAAATATAGATACATACCCCACAATTAATATACTATTAGCTACGCACCAATCAAAATATAAAGTGATAATGGGGGACACAGTGCTGCTTAACTGTAATCTTCGCCACACTATAAATAAATTATTCAGTCTGTGACTCTCAAGTTAACTGTAAGGCAATGTGCACAGGCTATGTTTTTGTTGCAGAAAATACACAAATTTTACAGTACAAGCGAAGTTATCCCTGAAGTCTCACACGCTGCTTGTTTTTTCCATGCAGATTTGCAGCAGATTAAAATCTGCACAATGTCAATTCATGCAGCGTATTTCACCCATACTAATGAGTGGGGGAAAATACGTAACAAAAAAAAATGTAAAAAAAGTGACAAAAAAATATTTTACGCAGCGTTCTTCCTGCCAACACATTAGGATATGCAGCAGAATTTTCTCCTGCAAATCCCGATCGTGTGCACACAGCCTTAGTCCCTGTCCTGTGTCCCTCCATTCATTATAAGACCTTGATAGCATCGTAATGAATATGCGGGTGGGAGAAGACATCAGGTACTAAGCATCCTCCGCCACCTACCAATTCATTACAAGTCCCTGACAGCGTCTTCTCTCACCTTACAATTGATTACAAAGTGTCCTACGCATATTGCCCTCTCCCCCACACCCCATCATTGCCCTCTCCCCCTACACCCCATCATTGCCCTCTCCCCCACACCCCATCATTGCCCTCTCCCCCCACACCCCATCATTGCCCTCTCCCCCCACACCCCATCATTGCCCTCTCCCCCACACCCCATCATTGCCCTCTCCCCCCACACCCCATCATTGTCCTCTCCCCCACACACCCCTCATTGTCCTCTCCCAAGTGCATTGTATTTAAAAACATAGTAACATAGTAAGGCCGAAAAAAGACATTCGTCCATCCAGTTCAGCCTATATTCCATCATAATAAATCCCCAGATCTATGTCCTTCTACAGAACCTAATAATTGTATGATACAATATTGTTCTGCTCCAGGAAGACATCCAGGCCTCTCTTGAACCCCTCGACTGAGTTTGCCATCACCACCTCCTCAGGCAAGCAATTCCAGATTCTCACTGCCCTAACAGTAAAGAATCCTCTTCTATGTTGGTGGAAAAACCTTCTCTCCTCCAGACGCAAAGAATGCCCCCTTGTGCCCGTCACCTTCCTTGGTATAAACAGATCCTCAGCGAGATATTTGTATTGTCCCCTTATATACTAAATAATCCTTATTTCGCTAATCTATCTGGGTATTGTAGTTCTCCCATCCCCTTTATTAATTTTGTTGCCCTCCTTTGTACTCTCTCTAGTTTCATTATATGAAAAAAACTGTACACAGTACTCCATGTGCGGTCTAACTAGGGATTTGTACAGAGGCAGTATGATGCTCTCATGTGTATCCAGACCTCTTTTAATGCACCCCATGATCCTGTTTGCCTTGGCAGCTGCTGCCTGGCACTGGCTGCTCCAGGTAAGTTTATCATTAACTAGGATCCCCAAGTCCTTCTCCCTGTCAGATTTACCCAGTGGTTTCCCGTTTAGTGTGTAATGGTGATATTGATTCCTTCTTCCCATGTGTATAATCTTACATTTATCATTGTTAAACCTCATCTGCCACCTTTCAGCCCAAGTTTCCAACTTATCCAGATCCATCTGTAGCAGAATACTATCTTCTCTTGTATTAACTGCTTTACATAGTTTTGTATCATCTGCAAATATCAATATTTTACTGTGTAAACCTTCTACCAGATCATTAATGAATATGTTGAAGAGAACAGGTCCCAATACCGACCCCTGCGGTACCCCACTGGTCACAGCGACCCAGTTAGAGACTATACCATTTATAACCACCCTCTGCTTTCTATCACTAAGCCAGTTACTAACCCATTTACACATTTTCCCCCAGACCAAGCATTCTCATTTTGTGTACCAACCTCTTAGCGGCATGGTATCAAACGCTTTGGAAAAATCGAGATATACCACGTCCAATGACTCACCGTGGTCCAGCCTATAGCTTACCTCTTCATAAAAACTGATTAGATTGGCTTGACAGGAGCGATTTCTCATAAACCCATGCTGATATGGAGTTAAACAGTTATTCTCATTGAGATAATCCAGAATAACATCCTTCAGAAACCCTTCAAATATATTACCAACAGTAGAGGTTAGACTTACTGGCCTATAATTTCCAGGTTCACTTTTAGAGCCCTTGTTGAATATTGGCACCACATTTGCTATGCGCCAGTCCTGCGGAACAGACCCCGTCGCTATAGAGTCCCTAAAAATAAGAAATAATGGTTAATCTATTACATTACTTAGTTCTCTTCGTACTCGTGGGTGTATGCCATCCGGACCCGGAGATTTATCTATTTTAATCTTATTTAACCGGTTTCGCACCTCTTCTTGGGTTAGATTGGTGACCCTTAATATAGGGTTTTCATTGTTTCTTGGGATTTCACCTAGCATGTCATTTTCCACCGTGAATACCGTGGAGAAGAAGGTGTTTAATATGTTAGCCTTTTCCTCGTCATCTAAAACCATTCTTTCCTCACTATTTTTTAAGGGGCCTGCATTTTCAGTTTTTATTCTTTTACTATTGATATAGTTGAAGAACAGTTTGGGATTAGTTTTACTCTCCTTAAGGTACCTTCACACTAAGCGACGCTGCAGCGATACAGACAACGATGCCGATCGCTGCAGCGTCGCTGTTTAGTCGTTGTGTGGTCGCTGGAGAGCTGTCACACAGACGGCTCTCCAGCGACCAACGATGCCGAAGTCCCCTGGTAACCAGGGTAACCATTGGGTTACTAAGGGCAGGGCTGCGCTTAGTAACCCGATGTTTACCCTGGTTACCATTGTAAAAGTAAAAAAAAAAAACACACACTCACATTCCGGTGCCCGGCGTCCGCTTCCCTGCACTCCTCCTGCATCCTGTGTCAGCGCCGAACATCTCCGGCATCTCCCACAGAGCAGAGCGGTGACGTCACCACTCTGCTTTACGGCCGGCACTTACACAGGATGCAGGAGGAGTGCAGGGAAGCGGACGCCGGGCACCGGAATGTGAGTATGTGTTTTTTTTTTTACTTTTACAATGGTAACCAGGGTAAACATCGGGTTACTAAGCGCGGCCCTGCTCTTAGTAACCCGATGTTTACCCTGGTTACCAGTGAAGACATCGCTGGATCGGTGTCACACACACCGATTCAGCGATGTCAGCGGGAGATCCAGCGACGAAATAAAGTTCTGGACTTTCAGCAACGACCAGCGATCTCACAGCGGGATCCTGATCGCTGCTGCGTGTCAAACACAACAATATCGCTAGCCAGGACGCTGCAACGTCACGGATCGCTATCGTTATCGCTGCAAAGTCGCTTAGTGTGAAGGTACCTTTAGCAATGTGCTTCTCTGTTTCCTTTTTGGCAGCTTTAATTAGTTTTTTAGATAAAGTATTTTTCTCCCTATAGTTTTTTAGAGCTTCAATGGTGCCATCCTGCTTTAGTAGTGCAAATGCTTTCTTTTTACTGTTAATTGCCTGTCTTACTTCTTTGTTTAGCCACATTGGGTTTTTCCTATTTCTAGTCCTTTTATTCCCGCAAGGTTTAAACCGCTTACAGTGCCTATTTAGGATGTTCTTAAACATTTCCCATTTATTATCTGTATTCTTATTTCTGAGGATATTGTCCCAGTCAACCAGATTAAGGGCATCTCTAAGCTGGTCAAACTTTGCCTTCCTAAAGTTCAGTGTTTTTGTGACTCCCTGACAAGTCCCCCTAGTGAAAGACAAGTGAAACTGTTCAATATTGTGGTCGCTATTTCCTAGATGACCGATGACCTGCAGATTTGTTATTCTGTCAGATCTATTAGATAGTATTAGGTCTAAAAGTGCTGCTCCTCTGGTTGGATTCTGCACCAATTGTGAAAGATAATTTTTCTTGGTTATTAGCAGAAACCTGTTGCCTTTATGGGTTTCACAGGTTTCTGTTTCCCAGTTAATATCCGGGTAGTTAAAGTCCCCCATAACCAGGACCTCATTATGGGTTGCAGCTTCATCTATCTGCTTTAGAAGTAGACTTTCCATGATTTCTGTTATATTTGGGGGTTTGTAACAGACCCCAATGAGAATTTTGTTACCATTTTTCCCTCCATGAATTTCGACCCATATGGACTCGACATCCTCATTCCCTTCGCTAATATCCTCCCTTAAGGTGGACTTTAGACAAGACTTTACATAGAGACAAACCCCTACTCCTCTCCGATTTTTACGATCCTTTCTAAACAGACTGTACCCCTGTAAGTTAACTGCCCAGTCATAGCTTTCATCTAACCATGTCTCGGTTATTCCCACTATGTCAAAGTTACCTGTAGATATTTCTGCTTCTAGTTCTTCCATCTTGTTTGTCAGGCTTCTGGCGTTTGCGAGCATGCAGTTTAGAGGATTTTGTTTTGTTCCAATCTCCTCGCTGTGGATTGTTTTAGAAATGTTCTTACCTCCCTTCTGAGTATGTTTTCCTGGGTCTTCTCTGTTCGAGTCTAATGTTTTTCTTCCCGTCCCCTCTTCTTCGGGAAGAAAAACATTAGACAAAAAAACAAACAAAAAAGAACAGGCATTGTTGCTTCTTTCTTCGTTGCCGGCAATTTTGTTTCTGAAACAGGCGCTCGCTGAGTGCTGAGGTCATCAAGCCGAGTGGCTGTGTCAGAAAGAAAGTGCTGGGCAGGTAGCAGAGGACGGATTCCTGCAGCTCCGCCGCCATTTTCTCCTGTAGGCAGTGGAACTTCAGGGATCGCTCTGCCTGCTGCATATGATGAGAACAGTCTGGTCATGGGCTCCCAGAGTCTCGGGCTCCGAGCAACAAGCTAGATTGCCCGCAGTATTATCACCCTGCAAGGACCCTCCTCTCCGGGTCCCAGTATAACTGCACGGCTGTATGTCCGCCCCTGCAGCGATGACACAGCATCGGCCACAAGCAGAGATTCAAAGAAGCTCTGTAATGACAAGCATGTGGGTCATCAGCTGACCCCCGGCTGTCATGACAACCCATCAGTGACCTGTGATCACAACACAGTCAAACCGATGGGCGGAGTTAACGACAAGCGTGCAAGTCGGTGCATGTTAAATGCCTTTGTCAGAGATTGACAGTAGCATTTAACAATTATGGGCAGAGAACCGCTCCACCCACGATTGTTAGGGGCAGATCCTGCTGTAATACACAGCCATCGCCTGCCTGGTGTGGAGCAGGCTAGCTGCCTGTGCCTGCTCCATACACCAGCTTCCGATATTCGCCATATATATATGCCAGAGGTCGTGATGGGGTTAAATGGTGGTATCCCTCTGGTCATAGTATGGTATGTAGGAAGAAGTATTGTAGCAATTGTAGTAGTTATATTCTTGTACATAGGGGCAGTATTATAGTAGTTATATTCTTTACATAGGGGTAGTATTATAGTAGCTATATTCTTGTACATAGGGGCAGTATTACAGTAGGAAAAGCAGAAGTCCAGCGTGGGTGATGTCCATAAAAAATACCTTTTATTCCATTTTTGTTAAAAGCACATAAATCCAAAGTCCATCTTCATATCCATAGACACAAAAACGGGTGATTTTAAGCCTGTGACTGTCACTGGTATGAATCACCCGTTTTTGTGTCTATGGATATGAAGATGGACTTTGGATTTATGTGCTTTTAACAAAAATGGAATAAAAGGTATTTTTTATGGACATCACCCACGCTGGACTTCTGCTTTTCCTTCGTACCACTTGCAGCACTGCATGATCCGTGCGCTGGGACTGAGAGGAGGTGAGCTGATCTTCGTTGCTTTTTCTTTTCAGTATTATAGTAGTTACATTCTTGTACATAGGGGGCACTATTATAGTAGTTCTATTCTTGTACATAGGAGCAGTATTATAGTAGTTATATTCTTGTACATAGGGGGCAGTATTATAGTAGTTATATTCTTGTACATAGGGGCAGTATTATAGTAGTTCTATTCTTGTACATAGGGGCAGTATTATAGTAGTTATATTCTTTACATAGGGGCAGTATTATAGTAGTTATATTCATGTACATAGGGGGCAGCATTACAGTAGTTATATTCTTGTACATGGGGACAGTATAATAGTAGTTATATTCTTGTACATAGGAGCAGTATTATAGTAGTTATATTCTTGCACATACAGGCAGTATTATTGTAGTTATATTCTTGTATATAACAGCAGAATTATAGTATTTTGTGTATAGAAGCAATATTATAGTAGCGGTATATTTATCCAAGGGGGCAGGATCACAGTCCAGTAGTTGTTATCTATACATTTGACCATAATTCAGTATGATAGTACTGTAGTATTACAGTGTAAATTTGATAACTGCCGTGACGAAGAAAGTGTGTACCTTCGAAACGGGCTGGACAATTCTGGCCCTCCCACGCATCCGTCCACAGCCCCGTGACGTCACGACCCAGCACGCCCCCATCGCACTCCATCACAGCCTTCGCGTTGCTTCCAGCCGGAGCACGCCAGGAGCCATCATTTCCTTGCACATTGTCAGCAGGATCCCCTACACTGGAGGACGCTCCCGCATTGTTCCTTGGCACATCCACAGCATACCGCCAGGAGTGCGCTGTGCGCTGCAACAACCTTCTAAGTACGGACTAATTCTCCTGCATCCTGACACATTATACCACTACTGTCAACGCAAGAAAGTGTTTATTAGTGGAGTTAATCACCCCTACTTGCTTTTTGTGAACATGAGTGTCAAGAATTCGATACAAAACTGTATTTTCATTCTCTCAACTTCAATAGCGGCATTTTACACCATCAACATTGGTATGCACCAAGCGCATTATCTACTATTGGTGATTTTACCGGTGCCATTCCAATCAGTGTTACCAATAGTGCGATGATCATTTATTTATACATTTTTGTTAGATCTCAGATAGGGCCTGTGTATTACCCTATCATATCACCAGTAGCTTTACTTCTTCCTAGGTATTTAGGAGCGCCAGTGTGTTCCCGTCCTCTCTAAATTTAATAACTATTCTATTTAGCTTCTTCGGTTAAATGAGCTTGAAAAATGATTTTTTTGCCACCCTGGTATTTCATTTCGTTTCTTTTGAGCAATTTCCACAATATGTAAATTATGAATCATCTCTCAATTTTCCCAGCAAAAATGCAGTCCATGAAGAAACCGAGGATTTCTTTCGACACACACATATACAGGTGTAGGAGAGCAGAGCATGAAATGAACATGATGAGTTCTAGTTGACTGCAGATAAACCTATTACCGTAACCAAATTTGCACTCACAAATTGCATTGCTCCCATAGCAATGACTGGAAATAGCGGAGCATTCACCGACTCTCTTTCCATTAGATTGGACGCCGCGGCTTCCTTCTCTAGACCGGTATGAGGTCGAACTCTAGGACCTATGTCTACAGGACGCTAATGGCGTCACCTATAAATATGCCATAAATCTCTTAGATGTGCCAAGTTCTACGATTTTTATCTTTAGTGTCTTCGACTTTCTGTAGAAACTTCCTTATCTGAAAACAGACAGGAAAGACTGTTAGATAACGTCTTTGTGACATGGCCTTCACGTCCGCTCAGCAATCTGGGAAATTCTAGAGTTTTTTTGTTTGTTTTTTTAATTGTAAAAAGAAAAATCCTCAATTTGTTACATAAATTCCTTAATTATCTTATGGAATGGATAAACATTCTGATTATTGTGAAAGCTGGGTGATAAACAGTCATTGCAGCGCCCGTAAAGGCCATTCTAGGACTCTCCTAGAGCGGTACACAGTAATTTGCTTTTTCAGGATCCTTGGACAGTTGAGTTCCAACTCGTGAATGAGCCGTTACCAATGTCCGATCGGCAAACGTCTGACCATTGTAACCCTTGCCAATCGCAAAACTAGTGTCAGCTGTGCCCGAAAGCTCTCCATGACACTTCACCCCTGGATTGCTCAGCTGAGCTTTCACTACGCGGTTCCTGGTTGCCACTTACGAGTCCAATCATTTCCTTCCTATAATAACTATGCATCTTGTTCTAAGAAATGTTCAGTCTTCTGGGAATACTGTCCCCCCCCCCAGGCTACGGATATAAGTTGTGTTTAGACAAGTGGAGAGCACATTCCAGACATGTCAAGAGGCTGGAAGGAGACACTTAAAAGTGACAGTGCTGGTTTGATCCTTCCTATGATAGAATTTATAAATCTCTTTATGCCAAATTGGCGTTCTCCTCAAAGAGAAACTTTACCTCCCACAGCGCCTTCAAAAGGGCTCTCACACACCCAAATAGTCTCCTGCTGTTGACGAGGGGGAAAAAAAACCCCTAAAACAGCTGTCCACAAATGGAAGTTTTCCTTTTAGTTACGATTCTGGTTTTGCTATGGACCCAAGTCATTGGACAAGGCTCCTTAAAGGGAACCTACCACCCCGTTTTTTAAAAATTAGATAAAAATAGAGTGAAATAGGGGCAG
The DNA here is from genome assembly GCF_051348905.1 of Ranitomeya variabilis. Taxonomy (NCBI): domain Eukaryota; kingdom Metazoa; phylum Chordata; class Amphibia; order Anura; family Dendrobatidae; genus Ranitomeya; species Ranitomeya variabilis. The sequence continues at coordinate 298,565,703 of NC_135235.1, forward strand.
AGCTGGGCTTTACATTAGTGCCTTTTCGGTGCCTTTACACCCCCGTTAGGCTGCCCAAATACCTTTGTGAAGTGTCCGTTTTCTGCTGTCACTCAAGTGGGTCAGGTCGGATGGGCGTGGTCACAGCGCTGTTTGTCCCCCAGGATCCTGCTCATCATTACGTTGGTGGCGTAGTGGTGTGCGCATGTCCAAAGAAGATCCACTGCCCAGGAGATGAATAACGGCGCGGTCTTCGCTATTCAGCCGTTTACCGGTGGGCGCGGCCATCTTTCCTGTGGCCGCGCCTGCGCAGATGGAGCGCTCTGCTGCCCGGGACTTCAGGAAAATGGCCGCGGGATTCCGCGCGTGCGCAGATGGAGATCGCGGCGGCCATTTTCCTGAAGTCCCGGGCAGCAGAGCGCTCCATCTGCGCAGGCGCGGCCACAGGAAAGATGGCCGCGCCCACCGGTAAACGGCTGAATAGCGAAGACCGCGCCGTTATTCATCTCCTGGGCAGTGGATCTTCTTTGGACATGCGCACACCACTACGCCACCAACGTAATGATGAGCAGGATCCTGGGGGACAAACAGCGCTGTGACCACGCCCATCCGACCTGACCCACTTGAGTGACAGCAGAAAACGGCCACTTCACAAAGGTATTTGGGCAGCCTAACGGGGGTGTAAAGGCACCAAAGAGGCCCTAATGTAAAGCCCAGCTCTGCCCCTATTTCACACTATTTTTATCTAATTTTTAAAAAACGGGGTGGTAGGTTCCCTTTAAAGTGAACCTGACAGTTGATATATGCTGCCCGACCAACAGACCGCATGCATCAGACACTGGCTGTATGATTTCAGCCATGTACGTTTGACTCTGAAATAAAGTAGATTTTTCTCTGAAATTCTGCAGTAAGAGCCACCGGGGACCAAGCCCTACAGGAGACTAGTCAAACAGGCAAGTCCCGGTGGCTTCTCTCTGCCCGCGAGACAGGTCTCTCCCTATACACTCATGCAGTAAGAGACCCATCACTCCAAGGGAACAGGCAGGGGTGAAGTCTCCAGCACATCTCGGTCCTATATTTCATTCTGAAACACCACAGCATCTCAGAGTTAAAGGGAACCTGTCACCCTCAAAATCGATGGTGAGATAAGCTCACCATCATCAGGGGCTTATCTACAGTATTCTGTAATGCTGTAGATGAGCCCCCGATGTTACCTGAAAGAGGAGAAAAAGACATTAGATTATACTCACCCAGGGGCGGTCCCGCTTCGATGGGCGTCGCAGGTCCGCTCCGGCGCCTCCTATCTAAATTCCATGACGTCCTCTTCTGGTCTTCACGCCGCGGCTCCGGCGCAGGCGTACTTTGTCTGCCCTGTTGAGGGCAGCGCAAAGTTTTGCAGTGCGCAGGCACCGGAAAGTTCAGAGAGGCCCGGCGCCTGCGCACTGCAGTACTTTGCTCTGCCCTCAACAGGGCAGACAAAGTACGCCTGCGCCGGAGCCGCAGCGTGAAGACCAGAAGAGGACGTCATGGAATGAAGATAGGAGGCGCCGGAGCAGACCTGAAACACCCATCAGACCGGACCGCAGCGGGACCGCCCCTGGGTGAGTATAATCTAACGTCTTTTTCTCCTCTTTCAGGTAACATCGGGGGCTTATCTACAGCATTACAGAATGCTGTAGATAAGCCCCTGATGCCGGTGGGCTTACCTCACCATCGATTTTGGGGGTGACAGGTTCCCTTTAAACATATATGGCTGAAAAAAATACCCACATGCTGCCCATCCATATGTAACATGCATCAGCTATCAGGGTCACGGACTACCAGCTTCTTTGTCTGAAGTCACAAAGCATAGAGACAGTCACTCAAGCAAAATGAGGCAACACTGGGTGTGTAATAGAGCTGGAGTGACAGAGGCTCCAGATCTACCATAGCTCTTTGCATATTAATTCAAATGCTGATTTCTCAGTAATAGCGGAACGGACTGGCCATGTGAAGATATCGCTGGACTAGTCTTTGAAAGAGCTACATGCAGATATAAATAGTTTGCACGGTGAAATCCTGCCAACAGCTTCCCTTTAAAGGGTTAATATTGACTTCTACCATTGCCACCTCCAATATGTGGTGCTTGAGACTCTGTGCATGCTAGATTGTAATGCTATTGCTCTCATGTTCCAGAAGGGGTTCTGGACTCTCCCCAGGTTGCAGGCTCGGACCTCTACACCGGTGATCTCCAACCAGTTACGCACCAGTTCTTGGAAAACTGCACCTCCTTGCATTGCCCAGTAGTCTACAGAATCAATTTTCCTTTTGTACCCTATTGACTGACAAAACTACAATAATTTCTAATCAACAGATACATGCAGATATATCTGTGCTTCTATGGGGCTATCACGGCTCTATTACTTCTGCCCATAAGGGCAGAACTACAAGGGATCTAACCAGACATGAGCCTACGGTGAGTGCAGATGTAGTAGACACAATTGGCCCGCTTGTTGGAAGGTGTCCCAATGCACCCGTCATATGAACGCTAGCATTATAAATGGCACATGGTAGATGGGGCCCCGTTAAAAATTGTGGTCCACAGTGCAAAATTTTTTGAGACCCATCTAATTTCTAGCTGGCCATCGGGGCCAGAAAATGCCCAATTTAGGGTCTGATTTTTGGCAAGGTTTGCAGGACTGACTCGTTAAAACCAAGATAGTAGGCATTATGAATTCACCATACCAAACAAGATGAGCAGATTTTAGTGAAATCAGCCAACCCCCTAACCAAAACAGACTTCAAATATTCAGATGGAGCTCCCCTTTAATTCCAACAGTACTTCCTGCTTTGTCAAATGAATCAGACCAACTAGAAATACAAATAATACTTCTTGTATTTCATATATATTTATATATATAAAAAAAATCCTTTAAAGTAAAATTCTAAAGGCATTTGGGATCTATACACAAAAAAGCACCAGAAATTATTACTGAACGAAAAAAAGAAGATAAAATATATCAGTGCAAAAAATCTTTAAAAAAAAAAAATACTGGACTCCTATCAAACTCTGCATTTTGCCACAATACAGAATATGATAAACACTTAACAGTCAGTAAAACAAAAAATATAAAAAAAAAAAAATTATAAAAATAATAAAATAAGCAAAATAATGATATGAGAATAAGAGCAAGAAATAAAAAAAAAAAATTAGATTAATACTTCTAAGATTTTGCAGGTCACCTCTGTAGATTAATACAATTTAGGAATTTAGAATTCCATTTTAGAATGGGTAGGCGAAAAAATAAAATAAAATAAAAAATTCCATGTAGTAGATGGTTTCGATGAATAAGCCACGATGCTCGTCATACGCAGATTCAATAGCACACAGCTAAGATTGTTCTAATAGACTGGACAATAGGTTACTAAAATGTGCTTTTTTGTTTTTCCATTGCTGACCCCGGACGTTCAGCTCTATATTATTAAAACAGCCATTCTCTAGAGTCAAAAAAATGCCTAAGGCACCTGAATGCGAGAAAATCAGATTATCGTCTTCATCCCTGAATGAGTTAATACCACTTGTTTTGACGCACTTTGAAGATCGTCCACAATGTTGAATTGACACGGAATAGAAAAAAAAACGAAAAAAAAAACTAAGCTTGGCAAGAACATGACTGCTACAAATAATAGTAAGACCGGTAAACGTGAGTCACTGCTGCTTGCATCCCTCCTTCTTGTCTTTGGGTTTACTGCGTCCCAATTTCTCTGGCTGCCGCTTGGTTGGTGGTATAAATAACGGTTCGGTGCCGTCGTCCATGAAGTCGTAGAATCCGTCGACTGGGACAGGTTGGGTCTGGGTGGATACAGGAAAGTCTGTAACTAGAAGAAATAGTGGAGGGGTTAGATCTGTAGAGCCAGGTCATAAATTAAAGAGGAAATATTAGGGCTTATTCAGACACATCTGAAGAAAGCCAACATGACGCCGGTCCATGCGTCACATCCGGGAACACGTTGGTGTGTGTCGTTGGGTTCAATTCTACCTATCCAATGCTCGTTTTGCGTCCACGTGGAAATTCACTAACTTTTTTTTAATTTTTTTTAACTCAAATAAATTTTTATTAAGAATAATATTACAATTGACATGTTACATTCTTGTTTTCAGTACAAAGTTTTCCCCCCAAACGAGCCCCGCAATTCCAACTTATCCTGCCCCCCCAATAAGACAGCCCACCTTGTTTAATAGCTCCACACTCAAATCTATAGGATGACTATCCCCTCAGTTAGGACCATAGGCCACGTGTTATGTTTTCACCAATTCAGGGTCTTGATTCACCCGGTCTCTATAACAAAGCTATCCCATGGCAAGCCACGGAGACCACAGCTTATCGAACATTTCAATTTTCCCTCTTTTCTGATAAAACTCCTTTTCCAGTTTCAGGCCCTGCTTCACATATTGGAGGAATTCTCTTCTTGAAGGCGGCTCGTCCTTAATCCAATTTCGCGCTATTACCTTCCGGGCCATATACAGCAATCTGGCAATAGCTGTCTTCAGGTTGTTATCCACTCCAATCTCATCCACGCACCCCAACAAGCACACCATCGGGTCCCTTGGCACCGTGCATCTGTACGCTCCTTCCACACGACTCAAAACTACCAACCAAAAAGCAGCCAGTCTCGGACACGTCCACATCATATGAAATATATCTGCATCTGTAGATTTACACCTCGGGCACTCAGAATCATCACGCAAGCCTGCCTTATATAACACCTCGGAGATTTGTAAACTCTGTGTATTACATAAAGCTGTGACAGCCTATACGGTTCGCTCAGAGACAGCCGTGGAACCCACTCCAGCACCGACTCCCAAGTTTCATTCTCCATTGGGCCCAGATCCCTCTCCCACTTAGCTCTCGCCAGTATTGGAAACCTTAACAGGAAAGTGTGCAGCAAGTCTTTATAAAGAGTGGAAATAACCCCCCAGTAGTCCCTTCACCACACACATACTCTAACACTATATCCCTTTGAATTCTGATGCCTCCGTCCGTGTTCTGAGCTCCAAATGCGTGTCTCACCGCAAATATTGATATTCCCCCGCAGGCCCGAGATCAAATTCCACCTGCAATTGGGAAAAGGATTTCAACTCTCCCTGCTCAATTATCTGATAGACATATTGAATCCCCTTGGCCTGCCATTCTGGTAGTACCCCCATTGCCACAAACTCCTTTAAATTATTATTATGCCATAGCGGGGAGAATCTGGTCAGACCCGTAAACCAACGTATATGTTTTAGTCTACCCCACAGCTTACATATCAATAACATAGTCGGATACAATTTCCCCAAAGCCCCCAGGGAACCATCCTCCAGACATTGTACTGCTGGCCTTCTTTTTGTCACCTTTTCCATTAATTGCTGTACCGCCCCGGACGACCCTTCATGCGTCCAGCCCTTTAAGTGCTGACTCTGGGCTGCAAGAAAATATACTTCAGGGTTAGGCAATGCCAAGCCCCCATCTTCCTTGGGTCGCTGAAGTGTCTCTAGTCTGATACGTGGATGGTGTCTCCCCCATACTAAATTCCTGAACAGGGAGTTAATCTGCCGAAATTTCCCGAGCGGTATCCAAACTGGCGCATTATGAAGAACATACAGAATCTTCGGCATCAAAATCATTTTGATAAGATTCACCCTGCCCACCACAGATAAATGCAGCTTAACCCAAGCATCCACTTTTGCCTTAAGAACACCTAAGATGAGTCAGATTCCTATGTATGTAATCCGTAACCGGCATAGATACCCATATCCCAAGATATTTAAATTGACTTACCACCTTCAGTCGCCAATCCTCCAGCAGCTCATTCCCCTCCGTTGTCCACTTTAAACAAAATAGACTTACTCCAGTTTATCGTCAGTCCTGACAGTGAGCCAAATCTTTCAATAATTCCAATAGCTCCCCCCAAGGAAGCAACCGGGTCAGCTAGAAACAGTAGAATATCGTCCGCATACAACGCCACCCTCTCTTCAATCATCCCATATTTAAACCCAGACACCTCGTCAGACTGTCGAAGTTTAGCAGCCAATGGCTCCACAGCCAGAGCAAACAAAAAGAGGAGAGAGCGGACACCCCTGCCTTGTCCCTCTAGCTAATTGTATAGTCCGTGATAACTCCCCATTCACCCGGACTCTGGCCATCGGCTGCGAATACAGCAGCCGAATCCAGGACACAATCCGCGAGCCAAACCCCATATATTGCAACACCTGCCAGAGATATCCCCATTCCACACTGTCGAACGCCTTATGGGCGTCTAAAGATGCAATAACTCTCTGGCCACAGTTATCAGACCTAAGCTGCAGATTCATAAATAGCTTCCGTAGGTTGACCGCCGTGGATCTATCAGGCATAAAGCCAGATTGGTCTGGGTTCACCAGGCTGGAGATGACACTCGTCAACCTCATCGCCAACACCTTGGCCAGAATCTTGACATCTATAGTGAGCAAGGAGATTGGCCGATATGACTCAGGTTGCCCCAAGTCTTTCCCCTCCTTAGGAATCACCGCTATTTTGGCCTCTCTCATGGATGTAGGCAGACACTCCCTAGTCTTAGCCTCCTCTAGGACCGCCTTTAATCTGGGAATTAGCACCTCCCCCATATGTTTATAGATCTCAGCAGGAAACCCATCTACTCCAGGCGCCTTCCCATTAGCCATAGACTGTAATGCCCGACCCAGTTCCTCCTCCGTGATAAGAGCCACCAAGCCCTCTCTATCTGCGTCCCTCAACCTCAGGAGCTCCATTCCCTCAAGGAACGCCACTGTGTCTCCCACCGTCCCATCCACCTGAGAGGAATATAGGTCCTCGTAAAAATCCGCAAAAACCTCCAAAATCTCTGGAGTCTCCGAGACACTCGTACCACTTCCGGAAACCAGAGAATGGACAAACGAAGTACTTCTTTGTGCAGAAGCCACCAGCGACAGCATGTGACCTACAGTTTCACCCTCCTGATAATAAGCCAGCTTCACGAATTCCCGCTTCCTTTCAGCTTTACCCAGCAAAATTTCTTCCAGATGACTTTGAGCTGCCTTTAATCTCTTCCCAGCTTCCGGAGTACCCAGTGTCACCATCTCATCCTCCGCTGCCCTCAACCCATCAATCGCTGCCTTCTCTGCCTCTCTCGACTTCCGCTTACATCTACTAATGTCTCTAAACAACAGCCCTCTTAAGTACGCCTTCATAGCTTCCCATACAGTAAGAGCATCTACACTCCCATCATTCAGCTCAAAAAATTCCACCAACTCCCGTTTTATCTTATCTAAATCTATACTGTGCAGCCAGTTAGGGTGAATCTTCCACTCTCTCCTGTTCACGGCCCCTGTCCTCATCGGCCGAAACTCCACCTCAATTGGACTATGGTCCGAGAGAGCCCTAGGCAAATATCTCACATCCCCTACCATCGTATCCAACAGACGGTTGCCCAGTGCCAAATCAATTCTGGATAGAGTACCATGAGCCGGTGAATAACATGAGTACCCCCTTTCCCCAACATGCCTAACTCTCCATAGATCAGTCATACCCACTTCACAAATTTAAGTCCCAAACGTAGTAATGTGTCCCACTGTCCTATTCTGGGAGTTATTATTTTTATCCCAAAAGTCATCACATATATTATTAAGATCCCCAATAATTAGAAATGGTATCGGGCCCCAGCGTTCCACCCTCTCCAGCACCTCTCTAATTTTCTTACTTGAGTATGGGGGCGGAATATACATCGCCGTTATACACATCAACACTCCATTTATTTTGCATTGTACCACCACATACTGACCATCCACATCCTCCTGTACCATCACCTCTTCATACTGCACTCCCACAGGTACCAACACCGACAGACCCCTAGAGTAACTAGAGAAGATAGAATGGTATGCCCTCTGTATCCAGCGCCTGTTCAATACATCCACCTTTTCCCGCACTAAATGTGTCTCCAGCAGGCATATCATTGAGACGCTCTGTTCTCGAACATACTGCAGACTTGCCGCCCGCCGAGTTTTATCCGCTAGGTCTCTTACATTCCAACTCAATATTTTAATGCGGTCCCCCATCATATGGCTCATCATCCTTCATAGTATCCACTTTTCCAAGTATGAGCTATCTAATCCCTCCCACCCCCCCCTACCAACTCCCAACTTGCCCCCCTAACCCACCCAATACAACACATTCTTCCTCTCATCAAGAGTGGGGCTCCACCGCCCATTGCGAACACTCTCCCTTACTTAACCCTCTCCATGCGCCTCCCGCTGCAGTAACAATCCGAATTTCCCACAATTTTTGTTTTTTCCAACATTCCAACTTAAATAAACATGTAGAGAAATTACCAAACCAATTTGCAGTACCCGGCATAACCCACCTCCCCCATACTTATTAATCATTACTATCCCCTCCGGTCAATCACTCAATATGGCACAGCCGAGCCCTCAACCGCTGCTCAACACTTTAACCAATGTGCCATTAAACGCAAATCCCTCCTCCAGCAACAGAGAAACAACTCCCATCCGGATCTCGCCAAGATGTCAATTGCCCTTTCCCTTAAGTTTTTTCGCATTAGTATCAATCCACTGGGTAGCATCCTCTGGTGTCAGGAAAAAGTGGGTCTTATCAAAAGCCACCAGTCTCAACTTTTCAGGGAACAGTATAGAGTATTGCACTCCTAGTTCCCTCAGTCGACTCTTAACCCCAGTGAATTTCATCCGTTGTTTCTGAACTGCAGCAGAATAATCCGGGTAGATAGCAATCTTTTGACCTCCAGCCGTCAGATCCTCCATTTCTCTAGCCTTTCTGAGGATAATGTCTCTGTCCCTGTAGTTCAGTATTTTGGCAAGCATGGTACGGGGATTCGCTCCTGCGGCAGGGGGCTGCGGTGGGACCCTAAGCGCTCTTTCAACAGCAAATACTTTTGTCAGCACTGTGCCCCCAATTTTCTCCAGCAGCCAGCTTTCAACAAACTCTGTGGGGTTCCTCCCCTCAATCATTTCAGGCAGCCCCACTATACGTATATTCTTCCTTCTGGATCTATTTTCCAGATCCTCATTCTTGGCAGCGAGCTTTGATATTGCTTGGGCGAACTTTTTCTCAGCTTTTTGCAGTTTAACTATGTGGTCTTCTGCCATGCTCACCCTCTCCTCCACCGCTCCCATACGTCTGTCCATCTTTTGCAGGGCTGCATTAATCTGTGCTGTGTCCCCTTTTACCTCCTGCATCTGCAGGGCTAGGGAATTCAGGGATTGCTGGCACGAGGAGATCAACACAACAACATCTCTGAGGGTCGGCTCCTCTTTCTGCATTAAGCCTTCAGGCCCCCCTCCTGCCCCCGCCATGCTGCCTCTCTCCTTCCCCCTCTGTACCTCATGCTTTGCAGGCAGGACTGTATCCTCCTCCTCCTTATCAGCTCCAGCTTCTTGCTCTGCCGCTTCCACTCTGGCATACTGCTGAAGCTTCGCCGCCACCTCCATACGCCGTTGACATGCGGCGTTCTCCCCGTCAGCTTCTTCTCTGACCTCGGCGCCATCTTGGCTGGCTCCTGTATCGCCAGCACCTGCATCCTTCTGCCGCCGTCTGGTCATTGCCTCTGATGCCGGATCCACCACTCAGCACCGCTTTGCTCCCCAGACCTTCAGCTAACCGGTTTGTGGCAAAAGAGACCGGTAATCAGCGTTTGCACAGGATATTTGTCCCTTTAGCAGCGGGAGCGCTCTTCCCCGTGTCCACTCACATGGCCAGCTAGGCCACGCCCCCAGAAATTCAATAACTATTTTAGGGCCTGTGTGCAGTCTGTTGTAGACATGGAATAAAAAAAGTGGTGATGTCAATGAGCCACTAAGAAAAGGGACAAGACTGCCCCAAGCTTAACGTAGACAAATCTGAACTCATCATCTTTCCTCCACCTCATGCATCTTCCTTACCTGATCCATCTATCACAATAAACGGCATCACGCTTTCCTCTGTATCGGAAATCCGCTGCCTCGGAGTAACCCTTGACTGCCAAGTCCTTCAAACCGCACATTCAAGCTCTCACCACCCTCCTGTCTCCTCGAGCTCAAACATATCTCCAGAATACGTCCTTTCCGCAACCCTCACTCTACTAAAATGCTTGTGCATGCCTTCATCATCTCCCACCTCAATTACTGTAACACCCTCCTATGTGGCCTACCTACCAGGTAACTCTCTCACACCTCTCCAGGCCATCCTCAACTCTGCTGCCCGACTAGTTCATTTCTCTCCTCGCTACTCCTCTGCTTCTTCACTTTGCAAATCCCTTCATTGGCTCCCAATTCCCAGCGTATAAAGTTCAAACTACTCTCAGTGACTTACAAAGACATCCATAACCCTTCTCCTCTGAAGGAATCTCCTGTTATCTTCCCTCATGTGAGCTCTGGTCTTTCCAAGACCTCCTTCTCTCCTCCACACTTATTCGCTCCTCATCCAATCGCCTCCAAGACATCTCCCAAATATCCCCCATCATCTGGAATTCTGTGCCCCAACACATCTCATTATCCACCACATTCGGATCTTTCAGATGGAACTTGAAAACCCACCTCTTCAAGAAAGCTTACAACCTGTAATGACCACTCGGCCACCTTAACACCAGTGGAGCTACTGCAACCCCAACCTACTGTCTCCTTCCCCATAATCCTGTAGAATATAAGCCCGCAAGGGCAGGGTCCTCTCCCCTCTGTACCAGTCAGTCATTTTTAGTATGTTTACTGTAAGTGATATCTGTAGTTTGTATGTAACCCCTTCTCATGCACAGCACCATGGCATCAATGGTGCTATATAAATAAAATCATAATAAAACACATTGACCCAGTACAGTTTTACATCGAGCCCCTGTGGGTCCATAATAAGGTGACACAGGCACTATGTGTAGCCATATTGTGCCCTACAATAATATCTCCATAATTTGGTACATGTTGAGCGGTCACTTTTTTGTATCTCCATATTAAATTAGAGGCACATGGATGTCTAATCCCTACAGGCATCCTGTTAAAGGGCTTCTCATATTGATGACCGGTCAATAGGATGGGTCGTTAACATCAGATCGATGGGGGTCCAACACTCTGCATCCCAAGCGGTCAGCTGTGAACGAAGCCAGAACAGCACAGCTCCATACACTCTTTAGTAGCCGTTGTGGAAAAATTGTAGAATTGGCTCCTATTCCCTTCAATAAGAGTTGTGCTGCAGGAATGAGAGGCCATCAATAATCTGGCCCTAGGAAACATGCTTTAGTGGATGGCTGGGCAGGACAGAAGGGACAGATGGCCTTATTACTAGGAGATTGTGGAAACCAAGTGGCAGGCGGTACCTTGCGGACAGACAGGGAACACTTCGGGCTGGGACTCCTTCTTGGACTTAAACGTGGGGTCGAGTTCTTCGGCAATGTTCCTGGGTGACCGGAGTCTGCAAAACAAAACAAAACAAACACATCTGTAAGGGAAAGGTGATGCCAAAAGTGAATATGTGCCGCACACCCCTAAAACGCGATTGTCTCCCCGAGTCCAATAATAGTCCCAAAGTTCTTCTATACAATTACATAAAAAAGGGGTGCCTGCTTTGTAGAATTCGGTTTTGTAAGAGGGGGTCTCCAAAAAAATAGCAGAAGATCTTGGGTGTTTTTAAGAATGGGATCAGCTGTATGAAGGACACAGAGAAGAGCTCCGTTCCCCAGCAGCGCTGACACAGAAGAAATGAAGAATTATTGCTGAAATCAATGGGTGCCTGTGCAATGAGTTATTAGCATGCTGGGTCCCTGCAAAAGGAAGTCTTAGGAATTCTAGAGGAACCTCAGTGATCTCCATACAACGCCTCTTGGATGATTAGCACAGCAATGTGCGGATACGTGAAGTGGTTCAGTATCCCACGATGAGCGATTCGGGGAACAAAACCTACACCGCATGGGTCAACAGCACGCATATTAATAGATCTCGCTTTGTTTTTCAGGGAGATCTTTATGTGCCGAGGCTGTAAAAGGGAGAACACATTAAATAGCACGTGGTGCCAGGGCTGCAAAAGAAAAATCACCACTAATGGAATGAAAAGGAGCAGATCTATAAAACACAAACAAACCACAAAACAAAAAAAACCTAAATGCATGTACTGGTCTGATTCATTTTGCAGATGATGCCACTTTCGATCGTTCCTAACGGTCATCCACCTCCACAACGCGTCGTCATGTTCTTGCCCCAAACTCAACATTAATGTAAAACGCCCATAATTACACAAATATGAGACAATGGCACCTAATTGTGTTTCCATGTGTCACAAAGATCTTTCCTTGCTGTCAGTGAATCAAAACAGTTTAAAGTGGTCATTAGTCACAGATCAACTACTGAAGCCACCAGTGATCAGTTATGCCCGGGCACATGCACATAGAGGGCCGATCTCCACACAGAACACTCTGTTCACAGCTCGGCAGCGATAAAAAAGAAAGAAGCTTCTAAGACCGGTTATCTACTTTCTGTAAGACAGGATGAAACTGATCCAGAGTTACATCCTGTAATATCCTCCAGAACAGCACTCCGTATAATACAGGGTGTAATTCTGGATAAGTAATGCAGTGTATGTACACCGTGACTGCACCAGCAGAATAGTGAGTGCAGCTCTGGAGTATAATACAGGATGTAACTCAGGATCAGTACAAGATAAGTAATGTAATGTATGTACACCGTGACTGCACCAGCAAAATAGTGAGTGCAGCTCTGGAGTATAATACAGGATGTAACTCAGGATCAGTACAAGATAAGTAATGTAATGTATGTACACAGTGACTGCACCAGCAGAATAGTGAATGCAGCTCTGGGGTATAATACAGGATGTAACTCAGGATCAGTACAAGATAAGTAATGTCATGTATGTACACAGTGACTGCACCAGCAGAATAGTGAGTGCAGCTCTGCGGTATAATACAGGATGTAACTCAGGATCAGTACAGGAGCAGTAATGTAATGTATGTACACAGTGACTGCACCAGCAGAATAGTGAGTACAGTTCTGGGGTATAATACAGGATGTAACTCAGGATCAGTAATGTAATGTATGTACACAGTGACTGCACCAGCAGAGTAGTGAGTGCAGCTCTGGAGTATAATACAGGATGTAACTCAGGATCAGTACAGGATCAGTAATGTAATGTATGTACACAGTGACTGTACCAGCAGAATAGTGAGTGCAGCTCTGGAGTATAATACAGGGGGTAACAAATTTTAAACAGAACCAGTGAGTACTACTTATGCTACATTATCCAGGGACCTCAAGAAGACTTCACACTTCAGCCCAATAGGTAATGTCTATTAGCAATGACATACTTTGTCTGGTCAAGACTTCCTTCAACCGCTGTAAACTCCATTTTCTCAGGCGTACGACATTCCGTTGGTGATGCCAGGCCTTCAGAGTCCAGCGGTCCTTGGTTAGAAGAAGGCACATCATTCTAGAAGATGGAAACACATATTACATACTCATCTGGAGTTTCACAGGCTTCTATGCAGTTGGCAGCTTTGCTGTAGGCACCAATTTATGGGTGTATTCCTATACTGTATACATGGAATTATGTCCTTACCCAGCAACCAAACCTGCAGCAAGTGAAGGACCACAGCGTACATATGGGATGTGGTACCAGTAACATCATGGGAGACTGAACCCAACACTGCCCGGAGGGCGGCAATTACAGCCACAGGTCTGAGCTCATGTTGGAGGCCAACGATGAGGGACAGAGTCAGTGGGGCAACTTGAAGCTTGAGGGCCCCAATACAAACTCTGCGCTTGGGCCCTCAACTAACACAAGTCTTTAATAGTAATAATCTTTTCATATGGGACGGAGGGACCTTTGGTCTAGTCTCCAGTTCCTGTGTGCGAGTACAACCCCCGCACCTATTATACTTAAACCCCTGGTTAGGGCTCAGATCTTACAGCTTAGAAAGTTTTGTACCTGGGTTCTGATGTCTGAAACAGATGAATGGATTCCACATAACTCGCACTTATTCCTCCAGGAAATGTAGGGGACATCTACACCTACATGGACCACTGGTATATGCTTTAACTAGCTTTTTCTTTTTTAATATTGGATAATTTTTCATTACACAGGCACTTTGTGATTATTTTATGCGGATTATTGTATTACGGATGCACTTGTCGTTTTCCTACATGCTCTACACTTTTCTGTCTTTAGTATTAATATTGCTGCGGTGTGTGTCTTATACCCATGTGAGGATCATCTGAGATAGAGACATATATATCTGCAACGTGACTTATTTCCAGCTCCTTCCCGGACTGTCACAACTTTCTTACACACTCCCGAACATGATCACATCTGGTAAGGATAAAGATCTAAAAAGAAGCAGGACACATTTGCCGAGTTGCTGTCATGTCCATTGTTCGGAAGAGTTACCGCTTATCTCCAGCGGGCAATCTGGCCATTTCTTAACGGTACACAGTAACCTCAGCAGAAGTGGTTCACCACAAGACTACAAATAGCCTCCGAGATAAGACTTCTGGGGAAACCAGCGGCAGCGTGTGCTGGGAAATGATGTGAATGTGGGCACAGACCAGACTCTGCATGGAGGCCGATGATGCAATGCTGTAATTAATGGGTAACTTTATACCAGCCTCAACTCTATGAAGCATGAAATATTCAGAATACAGCGCTGTGAAGAACGGTTTGCCTCCCACTCAATTTCTCCTATTTTGCTAATTTTGGGCTGTGAAGACAATATCTTTTCCACATGCCTGCCAGGCCTCAGGTATGGCGCATGTGTCCTATCCTAAGGGCTCAGTAATGCAGGACACATGCACCATACCTGTCCATCATGCATATGGAGAAGCAATGCCATTGTCATGGCTCACTTTCCTATGTAGCACCAGATATCACCATCTCTTTAGTATATATGACCATTACATTTACTGTAGATTTTTTTATTTTTTTATTTTAAACCTGAAACACCCATGTGAAAAAGTATTTACTCATCTAATCCTAATCTTGTTGGGCCACCCGTGGCAGAAACAACTGCAAGAAAAGGTTTGTGATAACTTGTGTGGTGTCTTTTATACCACTGTGGGGGATTTTGGCTCACTCAGAACATTAACTGAAAGGGAACAACCTCTTTAAGTAGCTATCGCTCATTAAAGGGGTTGTCTGCCCCTAGAGTACAAGACTGCAGTCACTGTATGTGACTGCAGACTTGTGAATACTTATACCGCATGCACTGCAAGGATTCGCCGATGCCTGCACAGGAACATGGAATTTGCATACTTCTGGCCACATTCCGACTAGACATCTAGAGGACATGTGACCACATTGATGCAAAACAGGTATTTGCCCATGCTCCTGGCACCGGTGAATCCTCACAGCTCGCATTAACAAATCTGCAGTCACATAGAGTGACTGCAGACTTGTAGCTTAAGGCCGGATAACCCCTTTAATTCAGTTGTATGGAGCAAGGCCGTGCTCACTAGTTGGGGCGTGGGCTTGCTCAATACAAGTGTATGGAGCCAGGCGGTGCCCACTAGATGGGCCCTGCCCAGGAGTATGTATAACACACACATACCCTTCGGTCCAGACTTAGAAACCGGCGACTTCCCGTAGCGCAGACTGCGTGCTCTGGGGGAGGTACTCGTAAGTCTGCAGTCACACAGAGCGACTGCAGACTTATCGAGTTGGATCAGACAACCCCTTTAAAAGGAAAAGCTCCACTTTTGCATTTACTTAGCAACTGAACTATTCACATCCCTGTTAACTTTTTGAGGACCTGTCAGTAGGATATTGGACTCCAAACTAAAAGTGTGAGTGTAAAGCCCCTTTAATGCTTACTACATTCATACCTTGCTAGTAGAATTTAGTTGGGGCGTTTTTGAGAAATCTATTCCTGAAGTTTTATTCTCAAGTGCAGTGGGGCGGCCACTTTACAGCCTGCCTCCGGTCATTGACTGACATGTGACCCGTCTCCCTGCCCCTTGCCCGGGTTTGTCTCACCAGGAATGGCGGCACCTGCACAGCGAGCTCCTGATGAGGTTGCACGATCACTGCAACGGCTCCCGAAACGCCTCTAGGAACTCATTGTGTAGGTGCCATTGTCGCTGGGGTTCATTGCACAGAGTAGACAGGTTACTGAGGGATGAGTTCCCTTCAACCGTGGAAACTACGGTCACAGTTAAAGGGTAGTTCCACCTTCGGTCTCTTGCACTTGCCTTCGTCCCTATGCTCCTCCTGTCAGTGAAGCTACAGATACTTCCATCATCATCATCGCTGTCTCCGGGGAGGTCCAGCTCATCCGATCTCCGTTGCGCTCGCAGCTCCTGCTGCTGAATGTACTTGGCGATCTCCTGAAGAGAGGCAACAAAGACAAGCAAAAGGATTAGATACAGCCACGGAATACAAAAATGGCATCAGCCACTGGCAAAAGGTGCCCAGGAGATCTCTGAAAAATACGTGGCAAGCATTGTCGGAAAATCCATCAGGTGCTGTCACAGCCCTGTCCTCCATACTATGGCTACACAAGTCTAACTGAATATCGTCCAGCATTAACGGCTGAGCATACTGGGACATGTAATTTTATCTGAAAGACCAAGAGTTGGTCGCGAATAAAACATATCCAGCAAGAACCCAAAAGGAAAGGGCTACACAGCCATTTCAGTCAAGGTCTACAAAGTTGCACCAAGTTTCTCTCAACACCTTCAAAATCCAGAGGTGGATAAAGAAAATTATCTACATGAGGGAAGATGAGGAGGTTGGAGGAATATCAGGCCTGGATACTACTGTACAGGTAATGTAAAAATATGCCATCAGATTAATTTAGGCACTATACAGACTCAGTCATCTTGATCGTACTTCATCTTGTGCCACCTGAGCCGCTCGGAAGTCCTCGTGTTGGTCGTGACGGTTCAGCTTGGCCTGCAGAAGATGTCAAGAACAGATGTTACCATCTACTGTGGTTTTCCCTTGAACCTCCAAAAAGACAGGAATTGTTGCACTTACCATACGTTTTTCTTCTTCTTCCTGGAGCTGGCGAGCCAATTCTTCATCCTTTAAAAGCTGATCAGAGCTTTGGACATTAAGTTCTGCCATCTTCCAGTCAAGTGGCTCTATACTGAAGTTGGACCTGGTCTCCTCACCTTGCCCAAAAAAAAAAAAAAATAATAGTCATGTTCTCATGCTATAACACTACAGAGTGCAATTTTCTTAGTTGGATATATATGGAGAGGACTACTCTTAGTAGGCACCTGTACACACCTGTTTTCTGTTTGAAAGTGATGATCACTCTTTTGTTATATGGATAAGACAAAGTGAACTCTGTCCTGGATTGCCTTTTTATGGCGCTTCGTATATACCTTTACTCACCAGTATACTTAGCATAGCTGTGGTCAGATGGATTACAAAGTGGGTCATGGTGTAAAAATGTATAAGACACCATTTCAATTTCTGGGAATCTGTCACCAGGTAAAAGCCCCTACATTATGCTGCTCTCAAAAGGGGTAGCAGAGACCGCCGATTACAGCCATGTGTCACTTACTCAGCTGCTTGCTAAAGCTCTGATAAAAAACATTTTTTTCTGCTGAAGATCTAGTAGTTTTGTGAATGCCGAGCTCTGTATAACCCCGCCCATAAAACCAATTGGCAGCTTTCTGCCTATGCAGAGTGTACACAGAAAGCAGCCAGTGTTGGGGGCGGGGTTATACAGAGCTCATGAATATGGAGGACTACATGGCAGCCGGTTTACTAGTCCTTTAATGATAATTTCCTGCAGATAAAACAGGGATTTTAGCAAAACTACAGCAAACAGCCCAGTAAGTGACACATGGATGGGATCAGGGTCTCTGCATTATGCTGCTCTCAGACTAGATGGTGACAGGTTCCCTTTGACGCAATACACTCCCCATTAAGCTCGCAATCACACACAAAAAAAATCTATCTATATTATACATAATAATAATAATAATAATAATAATAATAATAATGTGGTGCATAGGATTATAGCGGTTGATGAAATCTAGGGGGATATCAGCCATCGTTCCTAAGATCGTTGCAGATTCTGGGATAACCCATTTATGGATTTTCTCTAACAGACTGTACATAAATTACATTTTAAAGAAAACTTATATTTTAAAGTGTTTAGTTGGCAGGTGCTGCACTTCACGCCATTTACAAATACTGTCCCCGAGGGGGAACATCTGTGTGTGAGATATAATCGGGTTCAAACCATATTTACTCAATCAACATGTAAGCACAAAGATCAGGAAAGTCCATGCTCCCCCTCCACAACCCAGACTGTTCATGGCAATATATGACATCACATCAATGACAAAGAGGTGGCTGCCTGGAAATGGCAATCATCACATACCAATTCTCCTAAAGGGAAACTGCTTAGATTCTAATTGCATGAAACGGTATCTAAACCTTTGCAAAAAAAAAATCAAGAGATAATTCAACAAGTTGGTAAGAGGGAACACTTGGGTATCAGCCAGGGTGGCGGAAACCAAGGGTATGAACAAGATCAAGTTATGCTGGTGTTAGGGTATGGGCACAGTCATCACGTTTTTGAAGAGGATTTGGAAAGTTTCAGTTCAGTTTCTGTTCCAAAAACTCAGTGTGCACATACCCCTAAAAGAAAGGCTACAACAGTGTTCCACAACTCCAGTCCTCAAGGCCAACCAATAGATCATGTTTTTGAAGACTTCCTTTGTATTGCAAAAGGGATAATTCCTTTATCTGTGCAATAAAAGCATGATCTGTTAGTGGGTGATGAGGACTGGAGTAGGAGAACACTGCTCCCCGCTACAAGCAGAGGAAGGAAAAATACCCTGGTATACAGCCCAGTATCAGGCACTGCCCAGAGAGTAAAGTTGCTGCGTGGGTGGAGATAAAATGGGTTTTAATGTTCATTTTTTTAGAAAACTCCAACGCGTTTCAGTGTAGGATTTGCATCTTCATTAGGTTTTTCAGATGGATTTTTATAAAAAACAAATAAAAACTTCATCTCTACCCACTTGACAATGCTGGATATTAACGACTTTTTCCTTCCCGTAAAATACCTTTAGATCCTGACGACAAAGAACACTAGACCAGCACTTACACTGGTGGACCAGGACATGGAGGGAGGAGAACCTTGGCTATCTGGAGGTGCTGACAAGGAGACCAGAATGCAATCCGACAAAATAATGAAAATGATACACACTTTAAAAGGTTTTGATTGACAGATCAGGAGAAAAGCAAATTCCTTAATTCACATTCTTCTGTGAATCCTGGAAAAAAAACCTACATGGCTCTCCATTCATGGAAGCCACCACTGGTCCACAATGATTGGAACAGAGGTCTGTGGGGTCACCCAAGCTGGCATGTGTGTCCGATGCCCATGTGAAATTATAATTACTTACAAATCTAACATGCTATTATTCTCGTAACAATTCTGAGTCACGAGTCTTATTGCCAATAACAAGGTAATAACTCGCCTACTGATGCTTTCCACATAAATACGCACCATGCAAGAAGCAGTCTTGCTGGATTCAGCTCTTGCAAACAATGTAAAATGAGACAAGTAATCCCTTGCTAAGCCCTTTACATCGCAGTTTACTTTGGACATATTTCAGTATTTGCAGTTTTCTCTGGAAAGTCCACAGCTCACAATTTCATGGTATTTAAATCTCAAGAATTTCTCCACCAAAAGAAAATATGTGCTAATATACAACCTCATTATTTGCAGGAATTATGGCTACAACATCATTGCACTTACCAAAATACCATAAAACAACATCACAAAATGTTCCAGTAAAAGTGTAATAAAGTCGAGAAGAAGTAGGACAGCTGGACATCTTCAGTCAATGACCAATAAGGCCACATATACAGGAATATGGACAAGCACCTTACTAAACCCCTTACTAGTGTCCATCCTACTCGGAAACATTGTTTGGGTCCAAAACTTTAAAGTTAAACATTTTATTCTTAATGGCGATTCTTTTGGGTGATATTTTTACCTAATCTGTATTGGCATTTAAGTAGTATTACTTCCTCAGCCTCATTTTGTTAATCTTGGTCCCCTCCAACTATCTACAGGGGGTTCATCCATCTTCCAGTAACGAGTCATAGATTGGCTCCTCTACTTGGGATGGAGCTACTGGGCTCTATGCCCTTGTTCCCATTGTACGTAGACCCTCCACAGGAAGCCATTACTTACACAGAGCATGAACTACATTGCCAGCCAACACTTAAGACGTATGCAGCCCCCCAACCTTGTAATCATACTAGACCACTCAAAGCGTTGTAATACCTGTGCTCAGAGCGTGACTGGATATCCTACATGAAGGCTTGTTGGATGGTCGATGATGATGATGACGAGGATCGTGGTTTTGGTTCCACTGTGATCGCCGACTCCTCTTATCCCTAACACAGTGTTCTGGGCACTCATCACTGTCCGAGCTGGAGCGTCTGCACCGGTCAGCATGATGCCTGCAATGTTTATCTCGATGACCCCTTACTTTCTCCTCTTTACGACTCACGTCCCGCTCACGGCTAGAAGTTCCCTCTGAGCTACTAGGATGACATGGGCTTCTTTCTGAAGAACTCCTACGGTTTCTGTAAGGAAACTGCACTTGCGGATCTTTCCGGCTGGACTCCTTCCATGCGTCTGGCGTTTTGGAGTTGTTCCCATCATAAAAGACTTGACCAAAGGACACGCGGTTGGAGGAGGAGATCATTCTTCCAGGGTGTTCTTCCGGGTTTTTAGAGCTATGGTCTCTCTCTGAGCTTCTGTTCCCTCGCCTGTAATCTGAGGCATTATGGTGCTTAGAACTATCATTTCGGAAGAGATATCCTTCCTCCTCCTCATTGTCCAAAGACGTCAGGAATTGCCGCTGCCGGCTGCTGTGTTCTTGTGTATACATGCAACAACACAAAGCGGAGGTTAGTAAGCGTGCACATACAACAGGTACAACGGCTTCAGGCACAGAAGGGCGTATGCATCATCTTATAATTTCTGAAACAGAACAGGTGTGACTACACAGAAAAGCATTTAGGTGGGTGAGCGAAAAGAGCAGAGGCTTACACTACATCAGAAAAGGCTAATCTCACAGTACAAGACAAATTAAACATACATTCCAGTGTGAAGGTGTGCTGCCAGGGGGTGGAGGAGACCCTCCAGTGAAGACCTGCAATAGAATTGTATTGTGCAACCCTCCCACATTTGCTGGGAGCACAAATAAATGGCAGGCCATGCATAGTCATGTTGGGGTCTTTGCTTAAAGCGATATTCCAACTTGAATCATTGTTTTATTTTAACCTCTGTGGCTCCCTCCTCTGTGGCATTTAACCCCCCCCCCCCCCAAATCTTCATTCTCAATACAATTCAATAAAAAGGTGGCCATGTGCTTCACCCAAGTATGTACGGATTATGTATAAGTGGAGGCCAGCAAATGGTGGGACAAAGGACACTCCCTTCTCAAATTTAAGGGTCCAACTTGGCGAGACTGGAACCTGTCAGGCACGTACGTCATATTTTGTGGATATGCCAAGTCCACATACAGAGTCCCCATCAAAGGGTTCCCAAAGCTGGAGAGCCATTTAATTGGACCTAGGATCTATTTCTAATTGGTTATTCACAAATAACCTACTAGATCTTATTGAGGTTAAGGCTTTTGTGTCCAATGGTAACAACAAAGATTGCTATGTACGCTTATGTACAGAAGTGATGGAGGCGGCCTTCATTATCATGGCAAGCCCCGCTGGACACTTACATAAACTTTTGAAACTTGCATGAGTCATTTTACTCGTTGATACTCCAAAGCCGCATTCCTAATTCTGCCGGCTCCAGAACTGAAATCTCACAGCATCCCTTCCTACTTTTAGGTCAGCACAAAGGTTGCCTTTTGTATTTTTATTCGGGAAAAGCACCAACTTTACAACAGGCGTAGTATAGAAGTAACCTGATCTAGGAAGAACTAATTGTTCCCCTGCATTATAGGTGCTAAGAGGTGTCTGTCGCCAAGCTGGATGAGCAGTAGAATTGTGATTTCAGCTCTTGAGTGAAGTACAATAAAGGCTAAAAGAAGAAAAAAAAAAGTATCCTAATAAAGCAACAACCTTTTAAGTTCGGTGGGATAACTTTCAGACTTTAGAGAAATAAGATGGCATCTATTCAATGGGAATTGTCCCACAAAATATAGATTGAACCATCAAGGATCGGTCACACTTGCATGACAGATCTGTATAAATCTGGAGAAAATGTTTTAAAATTTTCCATCATGAACCAGAACGTCCTTTTTTTTTTCTATTTTAATTATAGCCTCACCCTATCTGTAATATTACGTATATACAAAGCAGAGAGGAACATATGATGGAATTGTAGAACTGCAAGTAACAAAGACTCATTGCCAATAAAAACCATGACACGCACCGCACGCTTTGTTATGTGAAGGGTGTGGGATCACTGAACATACACAGGGTCGGCCTTTATTACCCTGATAAAATTCTTATTGAGATTCTTTTCAATAGTCGCCTTTCATGACTCTAGTGAAACCTATCCTTAAAAAGTGTCACTTTTAATTTATTTAATACACATGAACATAAACTATGTACGGTAATATATTTTAAAATATTTTTAGAACTTTTTTTCTGGATTGATCGTTCACTGTACAATTCATATAGATAAAATCCATAAAATTTGTAGACACATTAAGGATATAAAAGGTAACAGTTAGTACTTTTTTAAGGCCGACAGACATTCTGCTGAAACTACGGTGCTCATAAAGTTCTATGGAGAACTGCAAGTGTCTTTTCAGGAGAACATGCAGCAGAATGCTTCTAGCTCCTTTTCCTGCCCTCCCTATATAATTTTAAAAGCACGTTCTGCCATCCCCCATCTCAGTAATGGGAAAATCTTTCTTCATGGATTTTTTCCTATAAATTGGGAAAGATGGATCAGTTCAGAAGAAACAAGCAGATTTCTATAAAAAGATATATCCCGAAGTTTCAGATTTTCATGTGTACTATTGACTTATGAAAAGAAAAAACATTATAGTTACTCTTTAACCATGTGAATTCTCATCTATAATTATGGTGTCTGAAGTCTGATCAGTCTTGTGTAGGTTTCTGGATAACAGTATTAGGCAGAATGTGCTAGAATGCTACCCTGCAGAATTTTAGAGATGCACTGGGTGACTGCCATAAAACTAAGCTTACTGAGGTTACTGAATCGGCTCCTACAAATAAAGTAAGGTTATTAGCCAGCTGATCATTTTGGTCCCTTCTTGCAGCAGGCTGGAGTTTGCACATTGCTTGTTGTGACATGCTGCTGCTGCACAGTACATTCAGTCACCTCTCCTGTGCCTTGGACTCCTGTGTCTTTCCAGCTTCCAGCTCACAATTTGGATTAATCTATTGAACTGTTGCTTCTGCTAGATAGGGTGGGCTCACACATACTTTTGTAAGGGATCACTGGACATGTAGTTAGCAAAGCAGATGTTATACTCAAGAGTCAAGATGGCAGACAGAGGCTGGATTAAATGGTTTTTGTTAACAAGTTAAGTGTTACCTGGGAAAACAGAACAGTTACAATGTCGGCTAGACTTGCGGGTTTAGAACATCCATTGTTGCGTCTGTTAGAGTTTTTCTATAGAACCCTGGCTTGAAACCCTTCCAACAGCTTCCCTACTTACAATTGTGAACCTCGTGCGTTGCCAACAGCCCCATTTTTTGTAGGACAATCTGATGAACCATATGACAAAAAGGAACAGCTTGGAAAAACCATTCATAAGAGTAAGCACTTGGGGCGTTCCTGGGATGGGGCTTTAATTTGGGATGTAAATATTGATAAGAATGGAAGTTATTTTGGAACCTACACAACCCCCACCTTCTTCCTGATGTCAGCACACATTGACTTCAATAACGGACGCCGAAGTGGCCAGATAACGGCAGCAGTGTAACTTGTATTAGCATGCACCATCTTTCTCACTTTGAAGTACTGGAGCCACTTTTTGACAGGACCAGACAAGGTGTTGTCAGTCGTGGGTAAAAAGAAAGATTTTCGGTGGAATCTGAAATTCCAGTGAGTCAATGCTTTACTTGTCTTCAGCACCCTCCTTCACAAAAACAGCCCTCAACTATGTTATGACTTCAAGCTGATCGCAGATAGTGACGAGTTTCGCAATGAGTCTTCCTGTACAGCCCCCTTGAAGGCATCATGCATATAAAGTAGATGTCCTACCTCCCCGACTCCTCTCCTGTACATTCCTCTGCAGCTCTTCCTCCTCCAGCTGCTGTAATTGTTTGGCAATTTCCTAAAAAACAAAAATGGGAATGTAAGAACAAGGAGAGGAAAAAGAAACCTCAGACTTCTCAATTACTGGAAATTCATTGCATACAAAATTCAGACTGTTGGGCGCAAGTGAAAGTAAGGGGAAAACCCATATTTTAGAGATGAAGAGCTGCCTGCAGGGGGCGACTCCTTACAGACCCATAGATCACAATGAAGAAGAAAAAAAAAAATACACATTTAGAGAACACGTTACTCCATATTCCCCCTTGTGGCTGGTAGGATGACCTGTAACTGCCAGAATCATTTTTCATTTTAAAGGGAACTCATCAGGAACTTTTACAACGCCAAACCATTTATAGGGCTGTGAACCCCTTAAAAGATAAGCCAGTCGATCCCTTTATGACCCCTATAGCAGAGAGAAATTAGGCTTAGAAGCTCAATCTGGAACTGCATTGGAATGTGACAATGCACTTACAGCTGCTCAGTCTCCGCTGTATTCCCCAACTAGCTGCACCCTCCCCTGGCTAACTGACAGACCAATGACCGGCTGTTTGCTCTGGTATATTGGTCACAGCCCTATCAATTAGCCAGGGGGAGGGGGCCACTAGCTCAGGAATACAGTGGAAACTGAGCAGCTGTAAGTGCATCTTCACACACAACTTCCAGACAACTTCCAAATACTTGCTGCTTGAGGAGAACTTTGGGGTCATAAAAGGATCGATTGACTTATCTTTTAAAGATTTTCTCAGGCATATAAATGGTCTGGGGGTACACTGGTCACAGCCCTATCAAGTAGCCTGGGGGAGGGGGCCACTAGCTCAGGAATACAGTAGAAAATGAGCAGCTGTAAGTGCATCTTCACTCCTCAATGCGCTTCCAGACAACTTCCAAATGCTTGCTGCTGGAGGAGAACTTTGGGGTCATAAAGGAATCGATTGACTTAACTTTTGAAGGTTTTCTAAGGCATACAAATGGTCTTGGGGTGCAAGTTTCTTACAGGTTCCCTTTAACAAAGCAGTGACCTTCAACCTGTGGCTACAACTTCTGCACCTTTGCATGAGGAGTGTTATAAGGAAATCCTATTTGCTTAGTATATCGTGTAAACTCTAGGGAAGCCGCCTTATAAGAAAACATCTGACTGCTGCAACAAAGTAAAGCAGAAATAAGAGGGTTTCCACTGCTACACAACTGGAGAGACCCATCTACTTGATGTCTAAAATGTCATATAGTAACCACTGTTACCCCAGGGAGGTTTGGTGGAAGTTGGGTTAAAGGGAACCTGTCACCCCCCCACCCCCCCAAGCGTTTGAAACTAAAAGAGCCACCTTGTGCAGCAGTAATGCTGCATTCTGACAAGGTGGCTCTTTTAGTTATTGGTGCTGTAACTGCAGAAATAATCCGTTTTGTAATTTGTCCCAAATACCTTTTCTTCAGTCCTGGAGGCAGGTCTTTCCCCCCTGCTGCAGACGCCACACAGCCGTCACTCAAATCCTCTTGGCGCCGCCTCCTCATCGCTGTTTTGAAATGAGCCTGTGCCTGCGCTCTTTTCTCCTGCCTAGGGCAGGCGCAGTGAGCGCTGTCCGTCTGTCCTCATATGCAGTCTAGCTGACTGCGCATGTGCGGCCGCCCTGCCTGTGAATCCCAGCCCCGCAGTGAGAATAAATAAGAAGACACTGCGGGGCTGGGATTCACAGGCAGGGCGGCCGCACAGGCGCAGTCAGCTAGACTGCATATGAGGACAGAGGACGGGCAGCGCTCACTGCGACTGCCCAAGGCAGAAGAAAAGAGTGCAGGCGCCGGCTCATTTCAAAACAGCGCTGAGGAGGCGGCACCCGGCGCCAAGAAGATTTGAGTGACGGCTGTTTGGCGTCTGCAGCAGGGGGGAAACGCCGGCCTCCTTGACTGAAGAAAGGTATTTGGGACAAATTACAAAACGGATTATTTGTGCAGTTACCGCACCCAGATCTAAAAGAGCCACCTTGTCAGAATGCAGCATTACTGTTGCACAAGGTGGCTCTTTTAGTTTCAAACGCCTGGGGGGGGGGGGGGGGTGTGACAGTTTCCCTTTAAATAATGGAATAGTGTTAGGCTATGTTCACACGTTGCGTTATTGATGCTTTTTTTTCCTAAGGCAAAACCTGCTCTCTTCGTAGTAAGAAAATGGCCTCAAAAAAGCAGGTTTTGCTTAGTTTTTGTCAGGGCACTTGTCTCTTGTGCATGCTGATAACATTTAGTGCAAAAAAAATAAAAATCTGATTCTACATCAGATTTTGGCACAAAACACAGCAAAAACTGATACAAGTGGGGTTTTTTTTTTTTTGCCCCACTCCTTGCTTTCACTGGATGAAGAAAAAAAAAATGCCGAAATAAGTGACATACTGCATTCTACAAAACATCAGGTTTTGCACAAAATACAACCTGGGTGCATGAGCATTCTGAAATCTCAGACTGTGCTGGTACTGAAAAACGCATTAGAAATTGCATTAAAAAAAAGAAAATATGTGTGAACATACCTTTATATTGAAATTAGTGGGTATGTGGGAAGATTAAGTTTTCCACATTTTTCATGCATTGCAACACCCACCATACACACACACACACATACACACACACACACACTCCACTAGTAAAACATACAAAGCCGTTTAGCACTTATTGTACGGTGATTGCCATAGACAATAACTCATTTTATATAAATGACCCACATCACCAGAAACTCGCCAAGTTACATAATCTGACTTTACTGCGGTGTCATTATCATAGAGAGACTGGAGGGGATTTGCTTTTCACTTCTCCTTAGTTACTATTATTAAGACATATGAGATGGTAATATGTGAAAAATAATGCACAGATTCTCTGGTTACAGCATCTAAGAAACCACAAGAATCAGTGTACACGTTACTTATCCTGTACTGAACCTGACTGCACCAGCAGAATAGTGAGTGCAGCTCTGGAGTATAATACAGGATGTAGCTCAGGATCAGTAATGTAATGTATGTACACAGTGACTGCACCAGCAGAATAGTGAGTGCAGCTCTGGAGTAAAATACAGGATATGTAACTCAAGATCAGTAATGTATGTATGTACACAGTGACTGCACCATCAGACTAGTGAGTGCAGCTCTGGGGTATAATACAGGATGTAACTCAGGATCAGTAATGTAATGTATGCACACAGTGACTACACCAGCAGAATAGTGAGTGTAGCTCTGGGGTATAATACAGGATATAACTCAGGATCAGTACAGGGTCAGTAATGTAATGTATATACACTGTGACTGCACCAGCAGAATAGTGAGTGCACCTCTGGGGTATAATACAGGATATAACTCAGGATCAGTAATGTAATGTA
The DNA here is from genome assembly GCF_051348905.1 of Ranitomeya variabilis. Lineage (NCBI taxonomy): Eukaryota > Metazoa > Chordata > Amphibia > Anura > Dendrobatidae > Ranitomeya > Ranitomeya variabilis. The sequence continues at coordinate 298,593,289 of NC_135235.1, forward strand.
TGCACACAGTGACTACACCAGCAGAATAGTGAGTGCAGCTCTGGGGTATAATACAGGATGTAACTCAGGATCAGTAATGTAATGTATGCACACAGTGACTACACCAGCAGAATAGTGAGTGCAGCTCTGGGGTATAATACAGGATATAACTCAGGATCAGTAATGTAATATATGTACACAGTGACTACACCAGCAGAATAGTGAGTGCAGCTCTGGGGTATGATAAAGGATGTAACTCAGGATCAGTACAGGGTCAGTAACGTAATGTATGTACACCATGACTGCACCAGCAGAATAGTGAGTGCACCTCTGGGGTATAATACAGGATGTATTCAGGATCAGTACAGGATCAGTAATGTAATGTATGTACACAGTGACAGCACCAGCAGAATAGCGAGTGCAGCTCTGGGGTATAATACAGGATGTAACTCAGGATCAGTAATGTATGTACACAGTGACTGTACCAGCAGAATAGTGAGTGCAGCTCTGGGGTATAATACAGGATGTAACTCAGGATCAGTACAGGATAAGTAATGCATGTACAGAGTGAATCTCTACCAGAGTAACACCCTGTATTATACTCCAGAGCTGCACTTACTATTCTGCTAGTGCAGTCACTGTGTACATACATTTATCCTGTACTGACCTGGAGACCTTTTCTCCAGCCCCCCAGGCAGATTCCCATGGGCCGCCGCACTTGGGATGACAGCTGTTTTTTTTTATGTCCACTGGCCCATTAATTTCTTGCTACTTTGCACACAGCGTTCACTACAGGATGTACTTTGTGGGTGGAGTTATGTGATGTATATACAACAGTGTCCATGTCTCCTATGTGATGTATATACAGCAGTCTCCATGTCTCCTATATGATTTATATACAGCAGTGTCCATGTCTCCCATGTGATGTATATACAGCTGTGTGTTGTATATAGTGCAGATCTCCAACTACTTGAGTTGTATAAATTTAACACAAGTAGTGATGAATTTCCCCCTATGAGGAGACCTGCAGTGAAATATACATCTGTGTTCGGTACGACTTACTGTTGCACATCCTATACAAAACTCATCAGCGCAAAGCGTCGCTTGCGCTCCAGACCGCGGCAAATCTGGAAAATCAGTTATGAGTAGCTACGTCATCCATATCACTTAACATCACTGTCGCACCAAAGAGACGAAGCTCCAGCCATCACATTAGTGTTTGACCAAATGAGACAGGGTAATTTTCAAGTTGATAATTTTGTACGGCCCAAGAAGGATAGTAGAAATATCCAAAAGGCTCTTGACAGAAATAAGGTCCCCGCCGCCCCTGCTGTAGACCATAGTTGGGTCTTGCTTGTTTTCAGATACAGAAATCAATAAAGTAGCAGAATACGTCAATCAACTACATTTCTGACCTGATTCGGACCTGGTTTGGACTAGTAAAAGATCAGGTGCTCCTGACGCTCCGAGCATGTGGCCTTAAGGTACCTTCACACTAGCGACGCTGCAGCGATATCGACAACGATGCCGATTGCTGCAGCGTCGCTGTGTGGTCGCTGGAGAGCTGTCACACAGACAGCTCTCCAGCGACCAACGATGCCGAAGTCCCCGGGTAACCAGGGTAAACATTGGGTTGCTAAGCGCAGGGCCGCGCTTAGTAACCCGATGTTTACCCTGGTTACCAGTGTAAATGTAAAAAAACAAACACTACATACTTACATTCGCGTCCCCCGGCGTCCGCTTCCCTGCACTGTGTAAGCGCCGGCCCTAAAGCACAGCGGTGACGTCACCGCTGTGCTTTGCTTTCCGGCCGGCACTGACACATTCAGTGCAGGAAGCTCTGAGCAGCAGCGCGGACGCCGGGGGACGTGACAGACATCAGAGGGTGAGTATGTAGTGTTTTTTTTTTACTTTTACAATGGTAACCAGGGTAAATATCGGGTTACTAAGCGCGGCCCTGCGCTTAGTAACCCGATATTTACCCTGGTTACCATTGTAAAACATCGCTGGCATCGTTGCTTTTGCTGTCAAACACGACGATACACGCCGATCTGACGACCAAATAAAGTTCTGAACTTTCAGCAACGACCAGCGATATCACAGCAGGATCCAGATCGCTGCTGCGTGTCAAACACAACGATATCGCTATCCAGGACGCTGCAACGTCACGGATCGCTGTCGTTATCGCTGCAAAGTCGTTTAGTGTGAAGGTACCTTAATGCTCTTCTGGCTGATTTGGAGTAATGTAATAAAGGTACCTTCACACTAAGCGACTTTACAACGATAACGATAGCGATCCGTGACGTTGCAGCGTCCTGGATAGCGATATCGTTGTGTTTGACACGCAGCAGCGATCTGGATCCTGCTGTGATATCGCTGGTCGTTGCTGAAAGTTCAGAACTTTATTTGGTCGTCAGATCGGCGTGTATCGTCGTGTTTGACAGCAAAAGCAACGATGCCAGCGATGTTTTACAATGGTAACCAGGGTAAATATCGGGTTACTAAGCGCAGGGCCGCGCTTAGTAACCCGATATTTACCCTGGTTACCATTGTAAAAGTAAAAAAAAAACACTACATACTCACCCTCTGATGTCTGTCACGTCCCCCGGCGTCCGCGCTGCTGCTCAGAGCTTCCTGCACTGAATGTGTCAGTGCCGGCCGGAAAGCAAAGCACAGCGGTGACGTCACCGCTGTGCTTTAGGGCCGGCGCTTACACAGTGCAGGGAAGCGGACGCCGGGGGACGCGAATGTAAGTATGTAGTGTTTGTTTTTTTACATTTACACTGGTAACCAGGGTAAACATCGGGTTACTAAGCGCGGCCCTGCACTTAGCAACCCGATGTTTACCCTGGTTACCCGGGGACTTCGTCATCGTTGGTCACTGGAGAGCTGTCTGTGTGACAGCTTTCCAGAGACCACACAGCGACGCTGCAGCGATCGGCATCGTTGTCGATATCGCTGCAGCGTCGCTAGTGTGAAGGTACCTTAAGGGATAAGTTCTGGGACAGACCAAAAAAGACCAAGAGTATACAGAGTACCTGCTAATTACATTAAGCCAAGTGTTGTAGTTTGTGTGTAGGAGACGTTTGGATTTATCCACTTCCTTTGAACATTCAAAATAATGGATTGTGGTTCCCATGAACAAGACTACCCCAAAGATAACTCATCAATATAAAAGTTGCGGCCCTGTAACTCCCTAAAACTGCTCTTTGTAGCCATTTTTTTCTTATCTGATATAGGGGTTCCAAGCGGGGTGTCTACTAGGACGTGCATATGCCCTAAAAAATAGTCTCCACCATATTTGGGAGTTCTATTTGCTTTCAAGGTATAATTAGAAGTGTGGAGATACTAGGATGCCAGACCGCTCACTGAATGTCCATTGAGTTACACATACAGTATGACTGATTAGGTCAGCTAATCTTCACTATCAGCTTCAGTAAATGTGGTAGCGGATTTTCTCATCTTCAGCAAGTATTACGCCCTTTAGATGAGTCACAAAATTATTTGAAAGGTCATTGGGTCAAAAAGGAGAACTCTTATGGGTGTCATTTTGAAAGGTCTATTGAGACAAGTTCCTTTACGCTATTCTGTATAGTAATCAGTAAGGGGCTTCAAGATATTCTACAAAGAATAGATCTGGAAAAAAACCATAACCCATTTTGTACACCCTTGACAATATCCCATCCCAAAAAGCAAGGCTTCTGGTGACAATACATCGAAGCTTCAGGTAGTGGACTCATCTCATGAAGACATTCTCTGACCTCATGTCCAACTAGGGCATATTGGCTTCTTCGAGTGGATTCACCCATTGAGGACACCCGTCTGAGGGACTGTGAAAGGCCATTTACAGGCAACGGCTTTCATTCTGGTGGTCTCGCGCCTTCCATGGTTTACATGTAGGACACGTTAACTGAAATGTCTAGTTGGACACTTCCCTGGCAAAACACAACTTTTTTACTCGGAGGTTGTAGCAACGGATTTTGACTTCTATATGTTAAAAGAAAAAAAAAAAAAAACACCCAAAATAAAAAGGTTATGGAAGTGTAAAAGACAAGTCAAGCCAAGCAGACAGTGAAAACACATACGTCGAAAACTAGATGCTGCCAAAAGCTCAAAAAACCTGAAAGAAATGTGAAGACGCCCTCTGTAAAGAAGATGGAAGAAATTCAAACAAAGGAATTTTTAGAACTTTTAGTTGATATCATAGAAGAAAAATATTGTTGATGTATTTAATCTTTTGTGGTTTGAAATGACAAATAAATTGATTATCTTGCACCTATTTTATGATTAACACTACCCATTGGTACATATTATAAATCAAGCTCTTGGCCATACACATTTCATATGTTGGGATCTACCAATAGATCAGCCAAGTCCTTAGAAGATCAAAATCCCTTAAAGAGGACCTATCACTTCCTGAAAAATTTGAATTCAATGCCTTTTAAAAATCTCTGAGCTCCCCTGATTGTGCAGCTTTTTTACTTTTTACGCCGCGTTGTTCCATTGCAGAAATATTCACATTTGTTGCTTTTGGAGCTCACTATGTGAAATCTCTAAAGAAACGCCCAGTTGTACTACAAGCAGTTTTCACCCCTCCCCCACATGCTTCCAATCACAGCTCGACAGCGGCTAAGACTGCTAGATCTATTACAGAGCTGTGATTGGATTAGTCTGTGAGGGAGAAATGAAAGCACATGCTCCCAGAGAAAACTGAAGAAACGCGGAGTCCGTCTGTTAGCAAAAATTTCACATACTGTGCTCCAAAAGCAGCAAATGTGAATATCTCTGCAATGGAGCGATGCAGCGCAAAACGGAAAAGAGCTTCAGAATCAGGAGAATTTAGGGATAATTATGAGATATTTAACTTTTTTTTTTTTTTTAAACAAGCGACAAAACCTCTTTATACCAGCTATACACAATATTATATAGATAGATAGACAGACACACACTAGATTTCGGGTTTTCTAAATAACTTTTCTTTTCCAGTTTGGGGAGTTGTCTTCCAGGATGACAAGGTCATAGGGTAAAATGTGAAATTGACAACAAGGAGCTCTGCCTTGATCTGTGATTTGAACGCCTATTGAAAAGGTGAAAATCTATCCCTGGGGACAAATTACTTATCAACTCTCAATACCACCGAAGAAAGTCCAACATGATGATCATATTTTGCTCATTATTTATGATTTTTTTTTTTACATGGCACAAAAAGACCAAGTATGACTAACAGTATAAGTAATAATCCAAAAATAAGTCACTGATATTCTATAGATCCAATCATGGTAGATTTCAATGACTACCGTAGATTAGATCTCTAATTCACAATGGTTGCCTTTCCCTGGTATAGAGCAAGTCATCCTTTTATTCTGGGGTGGATATTCCCTACAATTAGGATAAAGGGCGTCTGTCATGCTGTGTTTAATCACCCTGGACGTTCCATGCATCATCATGCTGCCTCGTAAGTGATGACTACTACACATGAGGAAGGGGCAAATCAATCTCCTTCTGATGCTTCTTCTTTTGGCAGTAGGTCATATAATTATACAACCAAGTTGTCCTCTCGTATATCAGAAGAGGAAATTGGCAATGTCACATGCATAAATGAGCCGCATTAAAAGAGAGTCTGTATTAGAGGTGACATAAATGAGAAATGTACTCAACAGTTATGGAACGTCATTGTAAAAGGAACGTTCACTTTTTTTTTTTTTAAACATTAAAAAATGGGTCCTTTGTGGTATTAAAGTAAAAGAATATCATATACCCAAATACCAGGTCCCCTTCGTGCTGCTCACCAATCTTTGGGCTTCCTCTTCCATTAGGGGATGTGAAAGTGTAGCCAATCAGCGAGCACCGATAGGCTACAACCATCCCATCACATTTCATCCAATCCAGAAGGAAAATCTATCTGCCAGCTCAGATGGAATGTGAAGTCTGTAGCCAATCAGTGGCTGCCGATTGTCTGCAGTGGTCAATTGTCATCCCCTGATAGAAGAGGAAGCCAAGAGACAGTGTAGTGCGGCAGAACAGTGGGGACAACCCATGAACTGGTGACATAGTCAATGTTCTGCGGAAGAACTTCAGATCCTGCCATTCATGTGGACATTACATTGTCAACAGTATTCCCTCATAGCAGTGATCCCTGTCAGCAGGATTATGTCCCTGCCACACTGCTTGAAAGAATCGTTCAGAAATTGTTTGAAAACCATGATGAGATCAAGATTGGCTTTATCTCCAAACTCGCCAGTTCTCCATCCGGTCACATCTGTCGGATGTGCAGGGAATAAGCATGGAGGATCCACTGAGCTACACCCACTTGGTGAAGGTAAAAAATAGCTCTAAATATAAAAAGGCTTATATCTCTGGAACAGTATGGTGGATTAAAAATACAAAGAAACAAAAAAAAGAGAGGGAGCAGTGGAAAAGAAATGAGTGGAGAAACGCAAAAACTGGTCACTTTAGACCTGGCGACAGAACCTTTTTTGAAGGATCTGGTTTCAACATCTTGGTGTCAGATACCTTTACAGTTCTTGTAGAATTTGAAGCCTTATAAGAGTATAAATTAGTGTATAAAATAATAAAAAGGAATAAAAGTAAAGTACATTTTAAATCGATAAATCTTGGAATAAAAAATTCCACAATCAGGTGTTAAAAAAATATATTACAGTATATAAAATATATTTCTGTGCTGAAATCTAATAAGCCATGTATAATGGCAGTGTCCAACTGCGCAGGAACATGCAGGGAATAAAGGCTATAAAAGATATCGTAAGCAATGAAGAACCAGAGTCTTGAAAAATTATGAAATGTCTGCGGTGACCACACATGAAAAGGAAGAACTTCTCTTGGGGTTATCTAAGCGTAGTCTCTAAGCTCGTCATGTGCAACTCACAAGAACCCAAAATGTGTGATTCTGGATGGAAAAAAAAAAAACTGAGAAGGCGAAATATAATATTTTCCAGTCATTTTTCAGAAATACCACATGAAGAAATGTGGCAATATTTTTGAAAAGAAAGCACGTTTTTGAGGTTTTATTTTATTTTTTTAAACCATAGATGATTAATCGACTACTATGGTAAGAGTTGTGAGCATGCTCTGTCACATGTGCAGAGGTCACAGGACAGGGAGGAGTGAGGAAGAGACAAGATGTCCCATCATTTATTGTCTATGGTGTGATCTTGTGCTATCTGGTTTTAGCTTTTTACTCTAAAAGGGATTCATCTTGTTCCTATGTTGTATGATGAATGGATGGCCAGGATAAATCATTCTACTGAAGAAGCATACGAGGGTTTGGGGTGGAATGGTTGGAAACATTGCACAATGCAATATGATCTGCTGATACAGTGCCTTGCAAAAGTATTCGGCCCCCTGGTACTTTTCAACCTTTTCCCACATATCATGCTTCAAACAAATACCAAATGCAAATTTTTGGAGAAGAATGAAGAACAAGTGGAACACAATTGTGAAGTTGAACACAATTTATTGGTTATTTTTAAATTTTTGTGGAAATTCAAAAACTGAAAAGTGGGGCGTGCAATATTATTCGGCCCCTTTAACGTAATACTTTGTTGTGCCACCTTTTGCTGCGATTACAGCTGCAAGTCGCTTGGGGTATGTCTATCAGTTTTGTACATCGAGAGACTGAAATTCTTGCCCATTCTTCCTTGGCAAACAGCTCGAGCTCAGTGAGGTTTGATGGAGATCGTTTGTGAACAGCAGTTTTCAGCTCTTTCCACAGATTCTCGATTGGATTGAGGTCTGGACTTTGACTTGGCCATTCTAACACCTGGATACATTTATTTGTGAACCATTCCATTGTAGATTTTGCTTTATGTTTGGGATCATTGTCTTGTTGGAAGACAAATCTCCGTCCCAGTCTCAGGTCTTTTGCAGACTCCAATAGGTTTTCTTCAAGAATGGTCCTGTATTTGGCTCCATCCATCTTCCCATCAATTTTAACCATCTTCCCTGTCCCTGCTGAAGAAAAGCAGGCCCAAACCATGATGCTGCCACCACCATGTTTGACAGTGGGGATGGTGTGTTCAGGGTGATAAGCTGCGTTGCCTTTACGCAAAACATATCGTTTGGCATTGTTGCCAAAAAGTTAAGATTTTGGTTTCATCTGACCAGAGCACCTTCTTCCACATGTTTGGTGTGTCTCCCAGGTGGCTTGTTGCAAACTTTAAACAACACTTTTTATGGATATCTTTGAGAAATGGCTTTCTTCTTGCCACTCTTCCATAAAGGCCAGATTTGTGCAGTGTACGACTGATTGTTGTCCTATGGACAGAGTGTCCCACCTCAGCTGTAGATCTCTGCAGTTCATCCAGAGTGATCATGGGCCTCTTGGCTGCATCTCTGATCAGTATTCTCCTTGTTTTAGATGAAAGTTTAGAGGGACGGCCGGGTCTTGGTAGACTTGCAGTGGTATGATACTCCTTCCATTTCAATATGATCGCTTGCACAATGCTCCTTGGGATGTTTAAAGTTTTGGAAATCATTTTGTATCCAAATCCGGCTTTAAACTTCTCCACAACAGTATCACGGACCTGCCTGTTGTGTTCCTTGGTCTTCATAATGCTCTCTGTGCTTCAAACAGAACCCTGAGACTATCATAGAGCAGGTGCATTTATACAGAGACTTGATTACACACAGGTGGGTTATATTTATCATCATTAGGCATTTAGGACAACATTGGATCATTCAGAGATCCACAATGAACTTCTGGAGTGAGTTTGCTGCACTGAAAGTAAAGGGGCCGAATAATATTGCACGCCCCACTTTTCAGTTTTTGAATTTCCACAAAAATGTAAAATAACCAATAAATTTCGTACTTCACAATTGTGTTCCACTTGTTGTTTATTCTTCAAAATTTACATTTGGTATCTTTATGTTTGAAGAATGATATGTGGGAAAAGGTTGAAAAGTTCCAGGGGGCCCGAATACTTTCGCAAGGCACTGTAGGTGCCTACCAAAATGTATTTGTGTAGCTCCCAGCAATTCTAGCGCTAGCTAAAATTCTTCATTAGGTATAATCAAGGGATGTACCTAGCATAGAAATCATGGGACCCCAAAGCAAAAAGTTCAAATTGGGCCCCTTTCCCTAATGTGATGGTGCATAGGCAATGACACACAGTAGGCTGTCTGGGAAAGTCAGAAAATTTGATGGCCATTAAGGAAATTAAATCTACTGATGTATGCGGCCACGAGAAAGATTGGTCCTAGGATTCAGGACAAGGATTAAAAAGAGGCTGTCCACTTTTGGGAAAACCCCAGCTTATCGAACAAATGGTAAAGCCTGTAGCTGACGAGCGGCCAGGCAATGGCTGCTGCAGCTGATAAGTCACGTCATCTGCTGCGAACAGTGGCATTGCTGGATCTGCACAGGTGAAGAAGGGGAGTATATATTGTTTTGTTTGTTTTTTCTTTCATTGGGGTCCTGAATTGTTTAAGCTAGGGTCGCCCAGTAGTAGGCAACCCCTTTGAGGGGAAAAAAAAAAGTGCTGGTACTGCAGTATAAGGCCCCTTTCACACATCAGTTTTTTGCCGTCAGTCACAATCCGTCGAATTTTGCAAAAAAACGAATCTGGCTACTGATGCCGCCGGATCTGTTTTTTTTTTCATAAACTTGTATTAGCGATGGATAGCCTCACGCTTCATCCGTCGTTAGCCGGATCCGTCGAAAATTGTTTGTCTGGCGGCCGGAGACAACGGACAAAGTAACGTTTTTTGTGTACGTCGAAAAAACAGACAGCGACGGATCTTTTTTTTTTTTTTTTTTTTAACTGAACATGCTCTGATTTATTTACGATCCAATTAGCCAGATCTGCTAGTCGGATCTGTCAAAAAAACGAATCCGTCGCATCAGTTTTTCACAGTCTGCCACGGATCAGTCGAGCCAACGGATTGTGACTGACGACAAAAAACTGATGTGTGAAAGGGGCCTTACAGATCAATGAATTCACAGTTACACTGACTATACAGCTACAGCACTTCTCTAGATCACTTGAACCTTTGGATTATTATTCCCAGAGACAACTACTCTCATTTTCAAAGTGTTTCAACACTGCAGTACAATCAGATTTCGGCCTTTTTCTATCTCCATGTCTAATGAGCTGTGCGCAGAGTTCCTTTCCCAATGCTGTAAAATTCTAAAATGGCGCTGCGTTCCCTGCCCTCATCTTTTATACTGGTAGTTCACCATGATTGACTTGATGCGATAGCTGCAATGCATTATGGGGACACCCATGGAGCATGGTCTGACATTTGCCCACTCTGGCTGCTGCAGGCTTCATCAGTGTGCAATTTGGCAACAGATATATATATATATGTATATATTTTATTCTCCATACAAATTGAACTGCAATTTGTTAGTATTTGCAAGGGCCTGGACATTTCAAGAAATTAGACTTGAAGTGGATCAATCTGCTTCTCTAGAACCAATTAACAATCACCACATTAATTCATCTTTATTAGTGCTGCCCTTTAAGCATTTAAAAGAGGATAATAGTACAAAGTGGTAGACAGAACAATGGATTAAGGTTTTTTTTTTCTTTATAGAGACAGCCGAATATATTTTTTCAATAATTAATCATCTAATATATAAAGCTGAATGTGTGTATGTATGTATGTGTGTATGTCCGGGATTGGCATCTGAACCGTCGCAGCTACAGCCACAAAATTTTGCACAGTCACACGTCTGGACCCCGAGAGCGTCATAGGCTATGTTGTGAGGTGAAATTTTAACCCTGCGCTTTCCAATTCACCAAACAATTTTGCCCCTATCTACATAATGGGGAAAAAGTGAAAGGAAAAGTGTTGGAGGCGTCGCAGCTAGGGTTGAGCGAAACGGGTCGATCATTTTCAAAAGTCGCCGACTTTTGGCTAAGTCGGCGTCTCATGAAACCCGATCCGACCCCTGTGCTTGTCGGCCATGCGGTACGCGACTTTCGCGCCAAAGTCGCGTTTCAATGACGCGAAAAGCGCCATTTCTCAGCCAATGAAGGTGAACGCAGAGTGTGGGCAGCGTGATGACATAGATCCTGGTCCCCACCATCTTAGAGAAGGGCATTGCAGTGATTGGCTTGCTGTCTGCGGCGTCACAGGGGCTATAAAGGGGCGTTCCCGCCGACCGCCATCTTACTGCTGCTGATCTGAGCTTAGGGACAGGTTGCTGCCGCTTCATCAGAAGCAGGGAGAGCGTTAGGCAGGGTCCACTAACCACCAAACCGCTTGTGCTGCAGCGATTTCCACTGTCCAACACCACCTTCGGTGTGCAGGAACAGTGGAAGCTATTTTTTTTTTTTTTTCCCCTCAGCGCTGTAGCTCATTGGGCTGCCCTAGAAGGCTCCGTGATAGCTGTATTGCTGTGTGTACGCCACTGTGGAAACCAACTGCTTTTTTCAAAGCACATATCCTCTTGTTCCTTCCTTTCTGCACAGCTATCTTTTTTGTTTGTCCACACTTTTTATTTAATTTGTGCATCAGTCCACTCCTATTGCTGCCTGCCATACCTGGCTTACATTACTGCAGGGAGATAGTAATTGTAGGACAGTTTTTTTTTTTTTTTTTTTTTTTTTTTGTGGGAGATTAAGATTGGCATTTCTGCTACAGTGCCATCCCTGTGTGTGCCATCTCTCACTGAGTGGGCCATAGAAAGCCTATTTATTTTTTCCGTGATTTGTGTTCTAAAATCTACCTCAACACAGAAACACTACATCAATCAGTGGGAGAAAAATATTGGCCTCAGTCAGGGCTTGTGTGCCACTGCTGTGTGTGCGCTATCTCTCATTCAGTGGGCTATAGCAAGCCTATATTTTTTTTTTTTTTTTTTTTTTAATATTATTTGGTTTCAAAAGTCTCCCTGAAAAAAAAAAAAAACCTAAAAAAACAGTGGGAGAGTAATATTGCCCTTTCAGCTTGTGTGCCAGTCTTGACTCCTGGGTGTGCCACCTCTCTCCCTCTCATTCAGTGGGCCATAGAAAGCCTATTTATTTTTTTTTTTAAATATTATTGGGTTTCTAAAGTCTCCCTGAAAAAAACAAAAAATACATAAAAAAACAGTGGGAGAGTAATATTGCCCTTTCAGCTTGTGTGCCAGTCTTGACTCCTGGGTGTGCCACCTCTCTCCCTCTCATTCAGTGGGCCATAGAAAGCCTTTTTTTTTTTTGGTTTTTTTAATATTATTTGGTTTCTAAAGTCTCCCTGAAAAAAACAAAAAAAACATAAAAAACAGTGGGAGAGTAATATTGCCCTTTCAGCTTGTGCGCCAGTCTTGACTCCTGGTTGTGCCACCTCTCTCTCTCTAATTGTGGGCCATAGAAAGCCTTTTTTTTTTTTTAAAATATTATTGGGTTTCTAAAGTCTCCCTGAAAAAACAAAAAATACATAAAAAAACAGTGGGAGAGTAATATTGCCCTTTCAGCTTGTGTGCCAGTCTTGACTCCTGGGTGTGCCACCTCTCTCCCTTTCATTCAGTGGGCCATAGAAAGCCTATTTATTTTTTCCGTGATTTGTGTTCTAAATTCTACCTCAACACAAAAACACTACATCAATCAGTGGGAGAAAAATATTGGCCTCAGTCAGGGCTTGTGTGCCACTGCTGTGTGTGCTATCTCTCATTCAGTGGGCTATAGCAAGCCTATTTTTTTTTTTTTTTTTTTTTTTTTAATATTATTTGGTTTCTAAAGTCTCCCTGAAAAAAAAAAAAAACCTAAAAAAACAGTGGGAGAGTAATATTGCCCTTTCAGCTTGTGTGCCAGTCTTGACTCCTGGGTGTGCCACCTCTCTCCCTCTCATTCAGTGGGCCATAGAAAGCCTATTTATTTTTTTTTTTAAATATTATTGGGTTTCTAAAGTCTCCCTGAAAAAACAAAAAATACATAAAAAAACAGTGGGAGAGTAATATTGCCCTTTCAGCTTGTGTGCCAGTCTTGACTCCTGGGTGTGCCACCTCTCTCCCTTTCATTCAGTGGGCCATAGAAAGCCTATTTTTTTTTTTTTTAATATTATTTGGTTTCTAATTCTCCCTGAAAAAAAAAAAAAAACCTAAAAAAACAGTGGGAGAGTAATATTGCCCTTTCAGCTTGTGTGCCAGTCTTGACTCCTGGGTGTGCCACCTCTCTCCCTCTCATTCAGTGGGCCATAGAAAGCCTATTTATTTTTTTTTTTAAATATTATTGGGTTTCTAAAGTCTCCCTGAAAAAAACAAAAAATACATAAAAAAACAGTGGGAGAGTAATATTGCCCTTTCAGCTTGTGTGCCAGTCTTGACTCCTGGGTGTGCCACCTCTCTCCCTTTCATTCAGTGGGCCATAGAAAGCCTATTTATTTTTTTTTTTAAATATTATTGGGTTTCTAAAGTCTCCCTGAAAAAAAAAAAAAAACCTAAAAAAACAGTGGGAGAGTAATATTGCCCTTTCAGCTTGTGTGCCAGTCTTGACTCCTGGGTGTGTCACCTCTCTCCCTCTCATTCAGTGGGCCATAGAAAGCCTATTTATTTTTTTTTTTAAATATTATTGGGTTTCTAAAGTCTCCCTGAAAAAACAAAAAATACATAAAAAAACAGTGGGAGAGTAATATTGCCCTTTCAGCTTGTGTGCCAGTCTTGACTCCTGGGTGTGCCACCTCTCTCCCTCTCATTCAGTGGGCCATAGAAAGCCTTTTTTTTTTTTGGTTTTTTTAATATTATTTGGTTTCTAAAGTCTCCCTGAAAAAAACAAAAAAAACATAAAAAACAGTGGGAGAGTAATATTGCCCTTTCAGCTTGTGCGCCAGTCTTGACTCCTGGTTGTGCCACCTCTCTCTCTCTAATTGTGGGCCATAGAAAGCCTTTTTTTTTTTTTTTTTTAATATTATTTGGTTTCTAAAGTCTCCCTGAGAAAAAAAAATAAATAAATTAGGTGGGAGATTAATATTGACATTAGTGCTTGAGTGACAGTCCTGCGTGTGTGTCATCTCTGTGATTTTGTGCCACAGAAAACAGAGTGTGTAACATTGTGCCTGATTTTCCTTGTGGTCTCACCAACCTGTTAAGGGATATTGAAATCATACTGAAGTTATAGCTCACCGTGTAAGTTGTTTGATAGCAACAAATAAAGTTACTTTGGTTAAGATTTTAAAACAATGAGGAAGTCTGGTGCAAGAGGTCGTCGTGGGCGTTCATTGTCAGCTGGTAATGATGGTAGTGGTAGTGGAGCATCAGGTGGTCGTGGGGATAAAAATATTCCACCTAAGTCTGGAGCTGTGGAGCCAGTTTCGTCGTCAGGCTACACAAGGCCTCGAACGCTCTCTTTTCTGGGAGTAGGAAAACCGCTTTTAAAGGCGGAGCAGCAACAGCAAGTTTTGGCTTACATTGCAGACTCAGCCTCTAGCTCTTTTGCCTCCTCTTCCGAAACTGGTAAATGTAAAAGCAGCGCGTCGCTTGTGGATGTTCACGGTCAGGGACAAGTCGCTTCCTTGTCCTCCTCAGCAAAAACTACAACAAGAGAGAAGGATGCAGCAGGCGACACAACGGGTCACTCCATGGAGCTCTTTACACATACCGTCCCTGGCTTAGAAAGTGAAACATTTAACAGGCCATGCCCATTACAAGTATATTCTGACATGGAGTGCACTGATGCACAGCCACAGCCAGAGTACTATGCTGCTCCTTTGACTCAGACCACCACATTGCCCTCTCAGGGTACAGATCCACAATCAGACCCTGATGAGACTATGTTGCCCCGCCACGAACGCTATACCACCGACCGACACAGTGACACAGACGAAGTTGCACACGAGCTCGAAGAGGAGGTAATAGATGACCCAGTTATTGACCCCGATTGGCAGCCATTGGGGGAACAGGGTGCAGGCGGCAGTAGTTCAGAAGCGGAGGTGGAGGAGGGGCCGCAGCAGGCATCAACATCGCAACAGGTTCCATCTGCCGGGCCCGTATCTGGACCAAAACGCGTGTCAAAGCCAAAACCTGTTGGAGCACAGCGTTGCCATCCGGTTAAAGCTCAGTCTGCAATCCCTGAAAAGGGATCAGAGTCTAGGAAGAGTGCAGTCTGGCATTTTTTTAAACAACATCCAACTGATCAGCGCAAAGTCATCTGTCAAAAATGTTCAACTAGCTTAAGCAGAGGTCAGAATCTGAAAAGTCTAAATACTAGTTGCATGCATAGACACTTAACCACCATGCATTCTCAAGCCTGGACTAACTACCAAACGTCCCTCAAGGTTGTAGCACCCTCGGCCAATGAAGCTAGTCAGCAACGCAACATCCCTTCCGTCACTGTAAGGCCACCATTTTCCGCACCACCGGCAGTATCTGTGCAGGTTTCTTTGCCAGCCAAAAGCAGTCAGGGTCAGGGAATCACCAGTTTTGTAGGAGGAAATATTGCATGTAGGGCACCGGCGGAAACAATACCGTCTCCAACCGTCTCTCAGTCTGCCATGTCCACCGGCACACCCGAAAGTTCCACGATCTACAGCTCTCCAGTCCAGCTCACCCTACATGAGACTCTGGTTAGAAAAAGGAAGTACTTATCCTCGCATCCGCGTACACAGGGTTTTAACGCCCACATAGCTAGACTAATCTCGTTAGAGATGATGCCCTACCGGTTAGTTGAAAGCGAAGCTTTCAAAGCCCTGATGGAGTACGCTGAACCACGATACGAGCTACCCAGTCGACACTTTTTTTCCAGAAAAGCCATCCCAGCCCTGCACCAGCATGTTAAACAGCGCATCGTCCATGCACTCAGGCAATCTGTGAGTACAAAGGTGCACCTGACTACAGATGCATGGACCAGTAGGCATGGCCAGGGACGTTATGTGTCCATCACGGCACACTGGGTGAATGTGGTGGATGCAGGGTCCACAGGCGACATCAATTTAGGGACAGTTGTGCCTAGCCCACGGTCTAGGAAACAGTTGGCTGTAGGCGTTCGCACCCCCTCCTCCTCCTCCTCGTCCTCCTGCAGAAGCTACAGCTCTTCCACAGAACGCAGTCGGCCAACCACTCCATCGGCAGATGACACTGTTGCACACCAGTTGTCCCATTATGGGCCAGCTACTGCCAAGCGTCAGCAGGCTGTATTGGCTATGAAGTGTTTGGGCGACAACAGACACACCGCGGAAGTTCTGTCCGAGTTCTTGCAACAAGAAACGCAGTCGTGGCTGGGCACAGTAGATCTTGAGGCAGGCAAGGTAGTGAGTGATAACGGAAGGAATTTCATGGCTGCCATCTCCCTTTCCCAACTGAAACACATTCCTTGCCTGGCTCACACCTTAAACCTGGTGGTGCAGTGCTTATTGAAAACTTATCCTGGGTTCTCCGACCTGCTCCTCAAAGTGCGTGCACTTTGCTCACATATCCGACGTTCGCCTGTACACGCCAGCCGTATGCAAACCTATCAGCGGTCTTTGAACCTTCCCCAGCATCGCCTAATCATAGACGTTGCAACAAGGTGGAACTCAACACTGCACATGCTTCAGAGACTGTGCGAACAGAGGCGTGCTGTTATTTATTTGTGGGAGGATACACGGGCAGGCAGTAGGATGGCAGACATGGAGTTGTCAGGTGTGCAGTGGTCGAAGATACAAGACATGTGTCAAGTCCTTCAGTGTTTTGAGGAATGCACACGGCTGGTTAGTGCAGACAACGCCGTAATAAGCATGAGCATCCCCCTAATGCGTCTGCTGATGCAAAGTTTGACGCACATAAAGGAGCAGGCGTCTGCACCAGAGGAAGAGGGAAGCCTTGATGACAGTCAGCCATTGTCTGGTCAGGGCAGTGTACAGGACGAGGTAGCGGGCGAAGAGGAGGTGGAGGACGAGGAGGATGATGGGGATGAGTATATTTTTAATGCGGAAACTTTCACGGGGGCACAGGAAATTGGTTGCGTGTCACGGCCGGGTTCTGGTTTTTTGAGGGACACAAGTGACGTAGATTTGCCTGCAACTGCCCCTCAACCAATCACAACCGGAGATTTGACAACTGGAACTTTGGCCCACATGGCGGATTATGCCTTACGTATCCTAAAAAGGGACACACGCATTACGAAAATGATGAACGATGACGATTACTGGTTGGCCTGCCTCCTTGATCCACGCTATAAAGGCAAATTGCAAAATATTATGCCACATGAGAACTTGGAACTAATATTAGCAACCAAACAATCAACTCTTGTTGACCGTTTGCTTCAGGCATTCCCAGCACACAGCGCACGTGATCGTTCTCACACGAGCTCCAGGGGGCAGCAGACTAGGAGTGTTAGGGGTGCACACATCAGAAGTGGCGTTGGACAGAGGGGTTTTCTGACCAGGTTGTGGAGTGATTTTGCTATGACCGCAGACAGGACAGGTACTGCTGCATCAATTGAAAGTGACAGGAGACAACATTTGTCCAGTATGGTTACTAACTATTTTTCATCCCTTATCGATGTTCTCCCTCAACCGTCATTCCCATTTGATTACTGGGCCTCCAAATTAGACACCTGGCCAGAATTGGCAGAATATGCATTGCAGGAGCTTGCTTGCCCGGCAGCAAGTGTCCTATCAGAAAGAGTATTCAGTGCTGCAGGGTCAATATTAACCGAAAAAAGGACTCGTCTGGCTACCCAAAATGTTGACGATCTAACATTCATTAAAATGAACCACAACTGGATTTCAAAATCTTTTGCCCCACCTTGCCCGGCCGACACCTAGCTTTCCTATGAAAAGCTCTTGCCTGTGAATTACTTTTCTAATGTCTAATTTGCTGCTGCAGATTGTACAGCATACGACATGTTTACACCTCCCTAAATGGCCAAACTCCCCACACGGGGCCGTGGTATCGCGACTTGGCGCAAGCACCCGTGAGACTGCTGTTTGTCTGAAGAGGTGGGTGTGCTCGCTTTTGGTTGACGGCATTGCTACTGGGTCCCTCATAGTACAATGTAGTGTCTCTGGCGGTGGTGGTGCGCACCCAACGTCAGACACACCGTTGTAACATGAGTGGCCCTGGGGCGGTCCCGCCGGCCTCAAGAGAGTTCCCCCCTACCCCAGCTCAAACTGGGCTCTACTACGTGCAAAATTATGTCGCACAGCTCCACCAATCTTTAGTCTATTCGCTGACATCATTCAATGTCTGGCACTGACAATACAAATTTGTAGACATCTATGATGCAACTTAAAGTAGTCTGTGTCTGTGTCCTATATTGGCACCATTAAATAGTTACTGCCAAATTACTATGTCAGAAACACAGCAGATGAGCCCACCCCTGTACCTAAGTATGCCATCTTTTTTTTTGTTTTGGTTGTTTTGCGAGACATTAACATCTATTTATATTTTGGGAGTACTGGGACAGACACTCCTTGCACTACTCCTCCACTCAGCACCAAGCTGCCTGCCCGTGTATCCATGTAACCGCTGTAAAACTGCCATGAGCCTATTGTTTGTTATTTTAGGCCTTTGATAGCCTGTCTGCGGTCCCTACTCCTCCACTGACCACCAAGCTGCCTGCCCGTGTATCCATGTAACCGCTGTAAAACTGCCATGAGCCTATTGTTTGTTATTTTAGGCCTTTGAAGCCTTTCTGCGCTCCCTCCTTCCACTAGTCCTCCACTGACCAGACCACTGCTGCCCGTGTACCCCTGGAACCAATTTTAAAGTGCCTACAGCCAGCCCATTTTATTGTGTTAGGCCTTCGAAGCCTGTCTGCGGTCCATACTTCCACTAGTCCTCCACTGACCAGACCACTGCTGCCCGTGTACCCCTGGAACCAATTTTAAAGTGCCTACAGCCAGCCCATTTTATTGTGTTAGGCCTTCGAAGCCTGTCTGCGGTCCATACTTCCACTAGTCCTCCACTGACCAGACCACTGCTGCCCGTGTACCCCTGGAACCAATTTTAAAGTGCCTACAGCCAGCCCATTTTATTGTGTTAGGCCTTCGAAGCCTGTCTGCGGTCCATACTTCCACTAGGCCTCCACTGACCAGACCACTGCTGCCCGTGTACCCCTGGAACCAATTTTAAAGTGCCTACAGCCAGCCCATTTTATTGTGTTAGGCCTTCGAAGCCTGTCTGCGGTCCATACTTTAAATACTCCTCCACTCACCACCAAGCTGCCTGCCCGTGTATCCATGTAACCGCTGTAAAACTGCCATGAGCCTATTGTTTGTTATGTTAGGCCTTTGATAGCCTGTCTGCGGTCCCTACTTTAAATACTCCTCCACTCACCACCACCAAGCTGCCTGCCCGTGTATCCATGTAACCGCTGTGAAACTGCCATGAGCCTATTGTTTTTTTATGTTAGGCCTTTGATAGCCTGTCTGCGGTCCCTACTTTAAATACTCCTCCACTCACCACCACCAAGCTGCCTGCCCGTGTATCCATGTAACCGCTGTAAAACTGCCATGAGCCTATTGTTTGTTATTTTAGGCCTTTGAAGCCTTTCTGCGCTCCCTCCTTCCACTAGTCCTCCACTGACCAGACCACTGCTGCCCGTGTACCCCTGGAACCAATTTTAAAGTGCCTACAGCCAGCCCATTTTATTGTGTTAGGCCTTCGAAGCCTGTCTGCGGTCCATACTTCCACTAGTCCTCCACTGACCAGACCACTGCTGCCCGTGTACCCCTGGAACCAATTTTAAAGTGCCTACAGCCAGCCCATTTTATTGTGTTAGGCCTTCGAAGCCTGTCTGCGGTCCCTCCTTCCACTAGGCCTCCACTGACCAGACCACTGCTGCCCGTGTACCCCTGGAACCAATTTTAAAGTGCCTACAGCCAGCCCATTTTATTGTGTTAGGCCTTCGAAGCCTGTCTGCGGTCCATACTTTAAATACTCCTCCACTCACCACCAAGCTGCCTGCCCGTGTATCCATGTAACCGCTGTAAAACTGCCATGAGCCTATTGTTTGTTATGTTAGGCCTTTGATAGCCTGTCTGCGGTCCCTACTTTAAATACTCCTCCACTCACCACCACCAAGCTGCCTGCCCGTGTATCCATGTAACCGCTGTAAAACTGCCATGAGCCTATTGTTTGTTATGTTAGGCCTTTGATAGCCTGTCTGCGGTCCTTACTTTAAATACTCCTCCACTCACCACCTAGCTGCCTGTGTATCCATGTAACCGATGTAAAACTGCCATGACTGCCTACTGTTTGTTATTTTAGGCCTTTGATAGCCTGTCTGCGGCCCCTACTTGCAATACTCCTCCACTGACCACAATGCTGCCTGGAGTGCCTGCCTGTGTATCCATGTAACCGATGTAAAACTGCCATGACTGCCTACTGTTTGTTATTTTAGGCCTTTGATAGCCTGTCTGCGGCCCCTACTTGCAATACTCCTCCACTGAGCACAATGCTGCCTGGAGTGCCTGCCTGTGTATCCATGTAACCGATGTAAAACTGCCATGACTGCCTACTGTTTGTTATTTTAGGCCTTTGATAGCCTGTCTGCAGCCCCTACTTGCAATACTCCTCCACTGACCACACCAATGCTGCCCGTGTACCCCTGGAACCTATTTAAAAGTTCATAGAGCCTAGTTATATATTTTATTTACTATTAATAAGGCCATGATGGACTACGCTGTACCACGCTACAAGCTAACCAGTCGACACTTCTTTTGCGAGAAAAGCCATCCCAACCCTCCACCAGCATGTAGAAGACCGCATTGTCCATGCACTCTGGCAATCTGTGAGTACAAAGGTGCACCTGACAACAGACGCATGGACCTGTAGGCATGGCCACGGAAGATTACGTGTCCATTACGGCGCAATGGGTTAATGTGGTGGATGCATGGTCCACAGGGGACAGCCTACTAAGTCTGTCTGCAGTCCCTAATTCAAATTGTCCTCCACTGTCTAAATCGGAACTTCCACCTTCTGGCTTTCGGCCTATAGTATCAGAAATTAAACTGCATTTGGCCTTCAACTTTGGTTAGGGCCTACTAACGGCTTCTGCCCCTCCCTGGTGTTGTCCTCAACTAAATAAAGCTGAGCTTCAACCTTCCGGCTCTCATTATGTGGTTTTAAAAAAAAAAATGGTGGTTAGGGCCTACTAACGGCTTCTGCCCCTCCCTGGTGTTGTCCTCAACTAAATAAAGCTGAGCTTCAACCTTCCGGCTCTCATTCAGTGGTTTTTAAAAAAAAATGGTGGTTAGGGCCTACTAACGGCTTCTGCCCCTCCCTGGTGTTGTCCTCAACTAAATAAAGCTGAGCTTCAACCTTCCGGCTCTCATTAAGTGGTTTTAAAAAAAAAAAAAATGGTGGTTAGGGCCTACTAACGGCTTCTGCCCCTCCCTGGTGTTGTCCTCAACTAAATAAAGCTGAGCTTCAACCTTCCGGCTCTCATTAAGTGGTTTTAAAAAAAAAATGGTGGTTAGGGCCTACTAACGGCTTCTGCCCCTCCCTGGTGTTGTCCTCAACTAAATAAAGCTGAGCTTCAACCTTCCGGCTCTCATTATGTGGTTTAAAAAAAAAAAATGGTGGTTAGGGCCTACTAACGGCTTCTGCCCCTCCCTGGTGTTGTCCTCAACTAAATAAAGCTGAGCTTCAACCTTCCGGCTCTCATTAAGTGGTTTTAAAAAAAAAATGGTGGTTAGGGCCTACTAACGGCTTCTGCCCCTCCCTGGTGTTGTCCTCAACTAAATAAAGCTGAGCTTCAACCTTCCGGCTCTCATTAAGTGGTTTTAAAAAAAAAAAAAATGGTGGTTAGGGCCTACTAACGGCTTCTGCCCCTCCCTGGTGTTGTCCTCAACTAAATAAAGCTGAGCTTCAACCTTCCGGCTCTCATTAAGTGGTTTTAAAAAAAAAATGGTGGTTAGGGCCTACTAACGGCTTCTGCCCCTCCCTGGTGTTGTCCTCAACTAAATAAAGCTGAGCTTCAACCTTCCGGCTCTCATTAAGTGGTTTTAAAAAAAAAAAAAATGGTGGTTAGGGCCTACTAACGGCTTCTGCCCCTCCCTGGTGTTGTCCTCAACTAAATAAAGCTGAGCTTCAACCTTCCGGCTCTCATTAAGTGGTTTTAAAAAAAAAATGGTGGTTAGGGCCTACTAACGGCTTCTGCCCCTCCCTGGTGTTGTCCTCAACTAAATAAAGCTGAGCTTCAACCTTCCGGCTCTCATTAAGTGGTTTTAAAAAAAAAATGGTGGTTAGGGCCTACTAACGGCTTCTGCCCCTCCCTGGTGTTGCCCTCAACTAAATAAAGCTGAGCTTCAACCTTCTGCTCCAAATTACCATTTTAAAAAATGCAATAGGCTTTTCCGGCCTACTAAAGGTGTCTGCCCCTCCCTGGTGTTGTCCTCAACTGAACAAAGCTGAGCTTCCACATTCTGGCTTTCGCCCTATACTATCAGATATTAAACTGCATTTGGCCTACTAGTGTGGTTAGGCCCTTGAAACAGTGTCTGCTGCTCTTGGGTTTGCTACTCCACTGAACAAAGCAATGCCGCCTGTTTAGTCCTGTTACCAATTTTGAACTGCATGTAGCCTACTTTATTCTTTGGCCCTATATCTGTTTCCTCCTCATCCTGCCCATTGCCCAGCCACTGCTAAATGAGTCTGCTGGTACATTGACCTAGACCACTACATTCCCCTTGTACTCTACACAGCCAGAATCTGTCCCTGCTGAAAGTAAGGTTCCCCTTCCCGCATGTTATACCACCTTACACAGGGACAAAGAGGAAGGTGCAGATGAAAGTGCAGGTTCCTTCATCAGGTGGGGGGGCATACTCGTTGGCGACGTCACTGGCACAGGGCCCCTCAGAGTACGCAAAAGTGTCGCTGCTGGTGGGAGGCGCCCCCGCCATGCAAACACACCGCCGTACTTTGAGGGGCCCTGTGCCAGTGGCAATGCGAACGAGTGGGCCCCCCCTGCTTGCTCAGGATCACAGCACTTGCAACTTTTAAATACTTACCTTTCCCTGCAACACCGCCGTGACGTAGTCCGCATTTCCTGGGCCCACGAAAAACTTGAGCCAGCCCTACTCCCCCCACAACTTTCCCCCAATTCCCTATGCCCAACTATTATTATACAGTTAATTAAGATTGGCAAGCTTCAGAAACAAGAATGGATGTTTTTGGCATTAAAATGGGCACTGTAGGTGTTTTCCTGGCCTCCACTCACTGCCGACTATGCTTCCCCATTGACTTGCATTGGGTTTCGTGTTTCGGTCGATCCCCGATTTTTAGCGATAATCGGCCGACTGCACTCGACTCGACTCTGGACAAAATCGGGTTTCCCAAAACCCTACTCGATCTTAAAAAAATGAAAGTCGCTCAACCCTAGTCGCAGCTACAGGCACAAAATTTTGCACAGTCACACGTCTGGACCCCGAGAGTGTCAAAGCTATGTTGTGAGGTGAAATTTTAACCCCACGCTTTCCAATTCACCAAACAATTTTGCCCCTATCTACATAATGGGGAAAAAATGAAAGGAAAAGTGTTGGAGGCAAATTAACAGCTGCCAGATGTGAACAAGGGGGACTTAAAGAATGACAGCGATGGCGCCAAAGAGTATATACTGTACAGTTGCTAAGGTGGGGCCCCAACATGGGATAATCACCACACCGCCATGGGGATATGAACACACACACAAAATGCGCCACACACTACCACGTGCTCGAACACATATACCACCCTCAGCGCACATTTCACCACACATACACCAACCTCGCCACATAAAAGTAGAAACACAAAAGTCGCCGCTCAAAACTCGCCACGCGCAAAACTCTCCACATGCAAAACTCGACACACGTGCAAAACTCACCTCATGGAAAACTCGCCACACGCAAAACTTGCACACGCAGAAAAATTGCCACACGCAGAAAAATTGCCACATGCACAAAAGTTGCAACACATGCAAAAGTTGCCTCACACAAAACTTGCACATACTCAAAAGGCACCACACACAAAACTCGCCACGCGCAAAACTCGCCATGCGCAAAACTTGCTGCACACAACTTGCTACACTAACCTGTCACATGCAACTCGACACACAAAAAGTTGCTACACGCATGTCGCCACACAAAACTCATCTCACAAAAGTCCCTACATGCATGTCGCCACACGCAACTCAACACACACAACTTGACACACGAAACTCGCCCTAAAACACACACACAAGTCTGGTATTATCCTTCAAAAATAAAAATCTGATTAATAAGCAGACAAACTACAAGAGCAACAAATGTACCATATAGGAATCCGGCAGCTGTCAGTCACCTGACCAGTCTATTATGTGTATGTGTGAGCTAATATATACTGCCAGGGGGTGGGCTTACTGTTGGCTGGGGATTTAACAGGCTGCCATTTTAGCTTACAAATACTGAGGTAAAAATACTGACCAAATAACGCGTGAACGAGGGCTAATACAGGAGGAGATGACATACAGATATATACTATATACAGGAGGAGATGACACACAGGTATATACTATTTACAGGGGAGATGACACACAGGTATATACTATATACAGGAGGAGATGACACACAGATATATACTATATACAGGAGAGATGACACAGGTATATACTATATAGAGGAGGAGATGACATACAGGTACATACTACATACAGGAGGAGATGACATACAGGTATATACTATATACAGGAGGAGATTACACACAGGTATATACTATATACAGGAGCAGATTACCTACAGGTATATAGTACTTACAGGAGGAGATGACATACAGGTATATGCTATGTATAGGAGGAGATGACATACAGGTATATACTATATACAGGAGGAGACGACACACAGATATATACTATATATAGGTGAGATGACACACAGGTATATACTATATACAGGAGATTACATACAGGTATATCTAATATATAAAGCTGAATGTGTGTGTGTGTATGTATGTATGTGTGTATGTCCGGGATTGGCATCTGCACCGTCGCAGCTACAGCCACAACATTTTGCACAGTCACACGTCTGGACCCCGAGAGCGTCATAGGCTATGTTGTGAGGTGAAATTTTAACCCCGCGCGTTCCAATTCACCAAACAATTTTGCCCCTATCTACATAATGGGGAAAAAGTGAAGGGAAAAGTGTTGGAGGAAAATTGACAGCTGCCAGATGTGAACAATGGGGACTTAAAGAATGAGAGCGATGGCGCCAAAGAGTATATACCGTACAGTTGCTAAGGTGGGACCCCGACATGGGATACTCACCACACAAGGGGATATGAACACAAACACAAAATGCACAGAAAAAAGAGAGAAAAAAATGCGAGGCTGCACTCACCAATCTTCATTTGCAGGTGTATTTATAAAGAAGAATCTTCACGGCATCGGGGGTGAGTACATGCAAGGGAATGTGCAAGCGGAACGACGGCCGTTTCGCACCTGTCCGGCGCTTCAACGGGTTCAATGTGAGGACAGGACATGACGCCTTAAGAAGTGCACGGTGTGGTGTCACTCCCCCCGGCTCAACTCCTCCCCCACATGGTACAAAATATAAAAACAATTAAAAACAATGTTTACTTTAAACACTCTGGTACAATCGACTGAGTACAAATACAATAGCGTATGAACGCAATTTTGACAATCAACATGCATATACTATATATCGCAATGGACAACACAGAAGATGAAGAAAAAATAATGTATTCCTAATTCTATAACATTAACAGCAACCGAAATTGACTAAATCTGACAAAAAAAACAAAAACAAGAAAAACAAAAAAAAAAAAAAACGCAATACAAAACGCAATTTAAAAAAACAAAAAAAACACAAAATGCGCCACACACTACCCCGTGCTTGAACACATATACGACCCTCAGCACACATTTCACCACACACACACCAACCTCGCCACATAAAAGTCACCACTCAAAACTCACAACGCGCAAAACTCGCTACATGCAAAACTCACCATATGCAAAACTAGGCTCACGCAAAACTCGCCACACGTGCAAAACTCGCCTCATGCAAAACTTGCACACACAGAAAAATTGCCACATGTACAAAAGTTGCACCACATGCAAAAGTTGCCTCACACAAAACTTGCACATACTCAAAACGCACCACACATAAAACTCGCCACGCGCAAAACTCGCCATGCACAAATCTTGCTGCACACAACTTGCTACACTAACCTGTCACATGCAACTCGACACACAAAATGTTGCTACACGCATGTCGCCACACAAAACTCATCTCACAAAAGTCGCTACATGCATGTCGCCACACGCAACTCAACACACACAACTTGACACATGAAACTCGCCCTAAAACACACACAAGTCTGGTATTATCCTTCAAAAATAAAAATCTGATTAATAAGCAGACAAACTACAAGAGCAACAAATGTACCATATAGGAAATACGGCAGCTGTCAGTCACATGACCAGTCTATTATGTGTATGTGTGAGCTAATATATACTGCCAGGGGGGAGGGCTTACTGTTGGCTGGGGATTTATCAGGCTGCCAATAGCAACCAATCACAGCTCAGCTTCTATTTTGCTACAGTTAATTAACCTGAGCTCTGATTGGTATATATAGGCAACAAAGACATTCTCAGTATAACAAAGCTAATATATGTTGTGAAATTCTTCTATTAGCTAAGTTTTTGCCTTTTAATAATTACATTTCTATCTATTTGTTTTGTGGTTTTTGTGTGCAGAATAAATTTTTGTTAACACATTCTATTTTGCTAACAGCAGTCATTAACCTGGGCGAAGCCGGGTAGTACAGCTAGTCTAATATATAAAGCTATGTATATAATACTATATACAGGAGGAGATGACACACAGATATATACTATATATAGGTGAGATGACATACAGGTATATACTATATACAGGGGAGATGACACACAGCAGGTATATACTATATACAGGGGAGATGACATACAGGTATATACTATATACAGGAGATGACATACAGGTGTATACTATATATAAGGGAGATGACAAACATGTATATACTGAGGTGAAAATGAGAGGTGTGAGGTGAAAATGAAAAGGTGTGAGTGCAAAATGAGAGGAGTGAGGGAAAATAGTGGAGTGATCGGAAAATGACAGATGTGAGGTCGAAATGACAAGTGTTAGGGGGGAATGAGAGGAGTGAGGGGGAAAATAAGAGGAGTGAGGAGGAAAATGAGAGATGTGAGGGGGAAAATGAAAGATGTGATGGGGAAAATGAGAGGCGTGATGGGAAAATAAGAGAAGTGAGGTGCTATAACTAACCACAGATATTTACTATGCCCAGGCAACGCCGGGCTCTTCAGCTAGCTTAGATTTACAATCTCCATGCTTTTCTCATGGTCAACTTTATGTGGCCTGTTCAAGAGTTGGAACAGCCAAAAATCTGTTTGTCTTTGCACCTGAAGGAAAAACTAAGAATGTCGTTTATCAAAAGGCTCTCGAATAAGTAGTAGAAGATTACTTCACATTACTTGGCCAATTTAGTTAAATCTGTGTGGAATATCTCTGGTGTTGAAATATATGTTGTAAAATGCTTCTATTAGCTTAGTTTTTGCCTTTTAATAATTACATTTCTATCTATTTGTTTTGTGGTTTTTTTGTGCAGAATAAATTTTTGTTAACACATTCTATTTTGCTAACAGCAGTTATTACCCCGGGCGAAGCCGGGTAGTACAGCTAGTATATAATAAAAAGACAAAAAAAAAAAAAAAAAAAATAGTGAAAGAGTTGTGAACAGCTAACTAGCGCCCTCTGGAGGTTTCAACTTTTACAAAACATCTAGGTTACGTTTTCATCTCCAGTCTGAAGTTTCTGTTTCATTTGAGGGGTGAGGTCGGAAATGTAAGACGAAGAATAACGAAGCTCTGACCAAAGGAAAGGTGAGTGAGTAAAGTGCCTGTCTGCGACAAGTTAAAGCCGCCCATAACACAACTGATAATATGGTATCCTAGTGTAGAGAACATGATGTGGGTTCCTCTTTTAAAGAAAGAAAAAAAAAAAAAAAACACACCTAATTTTTCTTCTTACAAGGGGTTGTCCGATCCAAATCAATAAGTCTACACGCACTGTGGGGATTTGACGTATTCAGAGCCGTATTCAGAATTATACATATGCCTGGCCATAGTCTGTCCAATGGAGGTGGGCCTAATGAATACACTAGTATGGAGCAAGGTCATACCCTGTGGTCGACCACGACCATAGACTAGCCACGCCCTCTAGTCAGCCACACCCACCGGACAGCGGCACTAGTCGAGGTGCCGGCTTGCTCAATACACATGTATGGAGCGAGGCTGCTGACCGGGGAAAGACATCCTATATACGTACTCTCCAGTCCCGGGGGGATTCATTAGTCTGTAGTCACACACATTGACTACAGACTTATTAATCTGGACTGGACAAACCCACTTTAAAAGAGGATTGACAGCAGCGCTCTAACAGGCCTCTAACACAAACTCATTATTTTCCAGCTTAGAAGCAAGATGACAAAATACGCTTTATTAATGTGTAATCTACAGTGAAAGGCCTTTTCTTATAGTCTTACAGTAAGTCTCCTTTTGGGATTTTTTTTTTTGTTTAAATTACTTTAAGGGCTCAGAGTCTGCCCCAATTAACACCAGAAGAAAAAAAAAAGCAATAAAAAACTAAATGTCACTATACTCCTACTGACGACACTTTTTTTTTAGCAAAAAATACAACTGCTGTGACCTCACATTTCCTGTGTTTGTTCGTAGAAGCTGAAAAGTCCAAACACCCCCAGGGGAATTTTAGAATGACCTTTGCAATTTGCAAAAGGTGCACATTTAATATGACAAAATGAGAGATTATTAGAGGGCAAAATGAAAGCAAAAACACCATGTAAATTGTGTATCTGACACCCTGGAAATTCCCACGCAGAGGCCTGCACTGGGCGATTGGGCCTTATCTAGGCAATTAACGGAGTGAACCTTGTTTTATGAAGGTGACACAGCAGGAGGGACGCGGATGGGGTGAGGGTTAGGGGGCTCAGTGAAAAGTAAAGAGATTCAAAAAGACCCCAGTAAACCCACGTACAGGTTTACTGGGAACCTGTGACATTTGGGAGTTCTGCCTCATTCAGACCTCCAAGAATAATGTACGTGTTCCTTCCAGGTTTTTGCGGACAGAATATAATGGGTACATGCTCTATTGGGCTAGTCACAGGTCTGTGTATGGATGCCAACTCCTCGCAGTCTGATTTCCACATGGTCACAGATGGGAGACTTTCTTTTTTTTTTCCTCCATCTTATCTGAGGATCACACTATGCTCTGATCAGCGTCATTTGCACAATCAGCCCGATTCTCTCAGATGAAAGGAATCTACGGCCGTCTGCACCTGCTGTTATTATTACATAGGACTCGGTCACTGCATGTTGGAATTATTTTAGCGCTGTATGGCGGCACTTTTACTCCTGTGCAGTATATGGCGGTGGAGTCAGTGCAGTAGTGGAAGTGTTGTTTCCGTGCACCATGTGGTGGAGAGGGGGCGCTCAAAGAAGATACCACACATGACATCATCCAACATAAGACCATCCCGGTTGGGCGTTGTAGTCTCTCAGCAGGTCGTTGTTCTGCGTTACATAATATTACAACTTCCCCGTGACTTTATATTTACAAGAAGCAGACATTGTAATTCTCAGCAGGAAAGAGCTCAAAATTAACCTCATGGTAGTGAATGAGGGACTTCCATCGCTTAGTCAGTGGCAGGAGACATCACACAAGGTAATACATCATTGTTGTGGTGGACATCCTTATTAACCACCAGTAATTACTAATGAACCAATCTACTATAATAGCCCCTACATGTGTCATGTGCGCATGGTCTGGTTTTTGCAGAGACTCTGTTGTCATCAAGTAGCAGCTGCTAAACAGTAGTTCTTGCAATTTCCATGTATATACAGCGGTAGAAGAATGCAGAATACTGACTGATTAAATAGCAAATGTGTTGTAGAAATAGAGGTCTGTAGACGGCACAGTGAAAATCTGCACAGTACCAGGACGGTGTCACCACAGCAGGAACGCTCTACGTATTACACAGTTAGCCATTCATTAAATGGGGACCTGTCACCAATAAGTACGTTTTCTATTCAATGCAACTGCCGCTGTTCTCTCGTGTCTTGCACCGTCTTTCCTTTGTTCCTACGCCTCTTCATTCTCGAGATATGGCCCTTCCCGCTCTGTAAGTAAAGCAAAATCTTAAACGTGGGCATCTTCTCAAACCACACCCACGCTAGTAAAAAAAGACTAGAATTTCTTACAGGGACCATATCTTAGGGATAGAGGCGAACAGTAATGAATTTTGGCAGATTTCAGAAAAATACTTATTCCAGGTAAAGCGAAAGTCTAGTCTTTTTTAGTGAAGTGGGTGTGGTTTGAGAAGATGTCCACAGAGAAGAGTTTCAAACTCTTCTTAAGACTTTCAGGATGGAAAGGGCCATATCTCAGGAATTAACAGGCGCAGGAAAAAAAGAAAAGTATCTTCTAAGGTCCACTTCCGTCAGTTTGTTTGTCACGGAAATCCCGCGTCGCTGATTGATCAGCGACAGGCACAGTCCGGCCGTGAATTGGCCCCTCCCTACTCCCCTCCAGTCAGCGCCCCCTCCATACTCCCCTCCAGTCAGCGCCCACATAGGGTTTTAGCAGTCCGTTAAACGGACTGCTTTACACTGCGACATAACACAGTGTAACGAAGTCCGTTAATGCTACCATTAACCCGGTTACCAGGCGCATCGCCAACGCATGCCATACTGGGCATGCGCTAGCGATGTGCCATCATTCTGTCACGGACCCGGAAACGCTGCCTGCAGCATTTCCGGGTCAGTGACCACTTTTGACAAGTGTGACCAACTTTTTACTATTGATGCTGCTTATGCAGCATCAATAGTAAAAACATATAATGTAAAAATTAATAATAAAAAAGAAAATCGTGATATTCTCACCTTCTGGCGTCCCTGGCACCTTTCCCCACTCCTTGAGATGCTCCGGTCCCAGTAATGCTTTGCGGTAATGACCCCAGATGACGTAGCAGTCTCGCGAGACTGCTACATCATCACGGGTTATTGCCGCAAAGCATCACTGGGAACAGACCTGGCGGGAGCATCGCTAAAGGCCTGGCCTGGATCCGGGGGCCGCCGGAAGGTGAGTATATAAACTTTTTTATTTTAATTCTTTTTTTAACAGGGATATGGTGCCCACACTGCTATATGCTGCGTGGGCTGTGTTATATACTGCGTGGGCTGTGTTATATGCTGCGTGGGCTGCGCTATATGCTGCGTTATATGCTACGTGGGTTTTTATATGCTACGTGGGCTGTGCTATATTTCTCTGCTGTATCTGTGAATTATGAATCGTGGTATATGTTAAAGGGGGGGGGGGGGCCCCACTGAGACTCTTTCGCCCGGGGCCCTCAAAAACCTGGAGCCGGCCCTGGCTTCACTGATTGGTCATGCCCGGCCAGCCAAAACCTGTGTATTCATTGCATTTTTCTTAAATCTTCATAAATAAACTACATACAGATCGGGCAACCATCTAGTGTATGTATATGAATATATAATATTATATATATATACACATATACATATATATACATATACACACACACATATATATACATACATACATACATACATACAGGGGTTGGACAAAATAATGGAAACACCTGGAAACATCAACAAAAGTTAGTTTAATTTGGTATAGGTCCACCTTTTGCGGCGATTACAGTCTCAATTCTCCGAGGTATGGATTCATTCAAGGTGTGAATTGTTTCCAAAGGAATTTTAGCCCATTCTGCAGTTAAAACACCCTCCGGTTCTTTGAGCGACGATGGAGGCGGAAATCGACGTCTAACTTGAATCTCTAAAATCGACCATAAATGCTCAATAATGTTGAGGTCTGGGGATTGTCGGGGCCAGATGAAATGCTCAACTTCATTAGAATGTTCCTCGTGCCATGCTTTAACGATTCTAGCTGTATGAATTGGTGCATTATCATCCTGAAAGATGGCGTTCCCCTCCGGGAACAGTGTTTGAACCATTGGATGCACTTGGTCACCCAAAATGCCTAAATAATCTCGGCTGTTAATTCTTCCATGAAGGGATATCATTGGCCCAGCGGATGTCCACGAAATAGCACCCCAGATCATCACAGAACCTCCGCCATGTTTTACTGTTGGGAGAAGGCAGTCTGGATGGAATGCTTCTTTTGGCTGTCTCCAAACGTACACTCGGCCGGAGGTCGGAAATAGGGTAAACGATGACTCGTCTGAGAATATCACATGTTTCCACTGCTCGAGGGACCCATTCTGGAGGTTTCTACACCACTCTAAATGCTTGGATACATTTGTCATTGAGAGAGGCGGTTTTCTAATTGCAGCTCTTCCGTGGAATCCAGATTTGTGCAGCTCCCGACGAACAGTTTTCGTGGAAACTGGGTTCTATAGGTGTTCATTGAGCACAGCAGTGATTTTCGGAGCCCTGGTCTTGCGATCCTCTCACAATTCGCTTTAGAGTCCGACGATCTCTCTCAGTCAACTTCGACTTTCGGCCGGACCTGTGCTTTGCTGCGGACGTTTTTCCTTCTTTTTCAAACGCAGTCATTACTTTGGAGACAGTACCTTTTGACACGCCAAGCATTCGGGCACTTTCTGTTACACTAGCGCCTGCCATACGAGCACCAACAATTTGGCCTCTTTGAAAATCCGAGAGGTCTGCCATTTGTATCAGGTTCTCATCAATGTTCTTACAAATATGCAAAACAAACAGTTAATTTACATACACACATCACAAATAATCAACTACAAAACATTACCATATGTCACGGTTTGCATGTTCACCACATGTTCGAAGATTATGATGCCAAAACGTGAGGTGTTTCCATTATTTTGTCCAACCCATAATTATATATATATATATATTTTATTTTTTTTTTCCTCTAAGGGTCACTTCCGTCTGTTTGTCTGTCACAAAAATCCCATATCGCTGATTGGTCACGACGGGCACAGTCCGGCCGCGAATTCGCACCTTCCTACTCTCAGTCAGTGCCTCCTCCAGTCAGCGCTCACACAGGGTTAATGGCTGCGTTACACCGCGGTGTAACGCAGTCCGTTAACGCTGCTATTAACCCTGTGTGACCAACTTTTTACTATTGATGCTGCCTATGCAGCATCAATAGTAAAAAGATCTAATGTTAAAAATAATAAAACAAATAAAAAATCATTATATACTCACCTTCCGGTGCCTTTCCAAAGAATGAATTGCGGTCTCGAGAGATGATGAAGTAGCGGTCTCGTGAGATCGCTACATCATCATCTCGTGAGACCGCAATGCATTCTTGGGACCGAAGCGTCGCGAGGAGCATCGCTAAACGCCTGGCCTAGATCCGGGGGCCGCCGGAAGGTGAGTATATAACTATTTTTTATTTTAATTATTTTTTTTTAACAGGGATATTGTGCTCACATTGCTATATACTGCGTGGGCTGTGTTCTATACTGCGTGGGCTGTGTTCTATACTGCGTGGGCTGTGTTCTATACTGCGTGGGCTGTGTTCTATACTGCGTGGGCTGTGTTATATACTACGTGCCTGTGCTATATACTATGTGGCTGTGCAATACACTGTGTGCCTGTGCTATATACTATGCGGCCAACCGCGACCAATCAACGATATTGCCGTGGGATTTAGACACTGCTCCGGTGATTAGTCGTGCCTGGCCAACCGCGACCAATCAGCGAAACGCAGTCCGGCCGCGAATTGGTGCGGGATTTCAAACACGCTTCGCTGATTGGTTGCGCCCGGCTGAACGTGTGCACACAGCCTTAAAATTCTGGCAATTAACCATTAAATCATAATTTGTATAATTTTGAAGTCATATTGAGAGTTAAAAAGGACAGCTAGAGGGGCGCCAGCTGGGGGAACAAATGTAATATTACACAGTGTCACTTAGTGTCCCTAACAGCCCCCCTCCATAACCTCCATATGGCTTAATGCAGTATATGGTCAGAAGTTCTTCTGATGGAACAATCCCTTTAAAAAGGGATGAATTTTTTTTTTTAAGTTTTTAAATACCTAAAGGGACATTCTATTGCTTACGTCACTGAATTCACAGCTTTTCTGCGAATTACATTTTGGAGAAATTAGTAAATGTGATTGAAGTCGACATAATAAGACAAGATAACTCCAGGCTTACGTCGGTAAATGTGCCAGATACAAATCACAACTTCCATAACACAACCTTAAACAGTTTCACAACCGTGAGTCATAACTCTGGTTAACCATAGTGGTTGTGTAGGACTATCGGCGGCCACGATGACATGGCAAATGTGATTGGATTTTACAGAGGACAAGGAAAAAAAAAAAGAAAAAAAGTGTGAAATAGTTACCAGAATTTTTTGTTTTGTTGTTGTGTGATCAGTATTTCATAGGTAGAAATTTACTACTCTCTGGTGTACATCCTTTCTTTAGTCCTGCAACAGCCTCATGTGCTGCAGAACACAAACTGGACAAAACTTCAAGCAGCTTCTTTGACCAAGAATATAATGCCAATATTGCGGTTAAGACTGACACAGGTGAATATGTACAGAAGAACAGAAGAATTGTCTCGGACTGATGCAGCATCTGAATAATGTACCAATAATTTACTTTAAATGTAATACCACTTATAGCCACTAGGTGGTAATCCAGGACACATCCAGTAGTTAGGCAGGAGACTGTTCTACTTTGTGAGGAACAATGACTTGACCGTGTATTTAAGAGGGGATTCCAATTTTATGTATCCAAGTAAGTACTATTAATTCTGCAAATATCTAATATTATGGGTTCTTCTGCAAGATCTCTGCCTGTGCCAGTGAACAGTAACATTTGTGCTCACATTCAGGAGCTTTAAAAAAAAAATTAAAACAAAACAAAAAAATCACCAACCTGAATTCACAGCTCAAAGTTTTCCATGCGGAGCAACATTTTAAGTGCGAAACTAAAGACATTTAATCTTAGAACTCGGGATGCCCCCTTAACAACCACTTTGGGTTTTGGTTTTACTGAACGCATCGCATTTGGAAGAATTTCCCGGCAAAACTATATTAGTGCACCTCTCCCAAAATAAAGTCTGTTCCAAAATCAACCAGTCTATAATGGAGAGAATGACTCATGAGACATCAGCAGTCACAGCCCAAGAAGGTGACGTGGCCCTGTATATTATAATAAATATATTTTTATATATATATATATATATATATATATATATATATATATATATATATATATATATATATATATATATATATATATATATATATATATATATATATATATATATATATATATATTCATATACATATATACAGATTTCAATAATAGGCAATGTTCTGATAACTTTTCTTTAGGCTGGCCATACGGATCAGATAAAAGGCCGCAAGCAGAAGTGCAAAAAATGTGCGATTTGTTTTTTAATTTTTGTTTTTCAGTCATCATTGATGGAAACTACATACAATGCACTAGACGTGGAAATACACATCCCTGGCTCTTAGCGCTTTCTCTTAATAATGTCCTTTTTACTCTACAGTAATCAGTGTCTGATGAAGGTCCAGCTATAAGGACCGAAATGTCACATGTATATGTAAAATATTGTGGGTGTATAATATCTATCTATCTATCTATCTATCTATCTATCTATAATCGTCCACTTCCGTCTGTTTGTCTGTCACGGAAATCCCGCGTTGCTGATTAGTCGCGCCCAGCTGGGCGCGACCAATCAGCGACAGGCACAGTCCGGCCGCGAATTGGCCCCTCCCTACTCCCCTCCAGTCAGCGCCCACATAGCGTTTTAGCAGTCCGTTAAACGGACTGCGCTACACTGCGGCATAACGGGGTGTAACGCAGTTTGTTAACGCTGCTATTAACCCTGTAAGTGTGACCAACTTTTTACTATTGATGCTGCCTATGCAGCATCAATAGTAATAACATATAATGTTAAAAATAATAATAATAATAATAATAATAATAATATTCTCACCTTCCAGCGTCCGCGGCAGCCGTTCCCGCTCCTCACGACGCTCCGGTCCCGAGAATGCATTGCGGCAATGACCCCAGATGACGTAGCGGTCTCGCGAGACCACTACATCATCACGTGTTATTGCCGCAAGGCATTACTAGGAACGGAGCGTCGCTTAAGGCCTGGGCTGGATCCGGGGGCCGCCGGAAGGTGAGTATATAACTATTTTTTATTTTAATTCTTTTTTTTACAGGGATATAGTGCCTACATTGCTATATACTACGCAGGCTGTGCTATATACTACGCGGGCTGTGCTATATACTACGCGGGCTGTGCTATATACTACGCGGGCTGTGCTATATACTACGTGGCTCTGCCTATATACTACGTGGCTCTGCGTTATATGCTACGTGGGCTGTGAGACTCTTGCCTGGGGCCCTCAAAAGCCTGGAGCTCGCCCTGGCTTCACTGATTGTTCGCGGCCGGCCGAATCCTGTGTATTCATTGCATTATTCTTAAATCTTCATAAATAAACTACATACAGTACATATTCTAGAATACCCAATGTGTTAGAATCGGGACATCTAGTATGTATATATATATATATATATATATATATATATATATATATATATATATATATATATATATATATATATATATATATATATATATATATAAAAATATTTTATTTTTTTTTTTTTTTTTTGGGGGGGGGGGGGGGTGGATTGCCTCAAGATATAAATCCAGATTACCATACCAAGTACCTTTTTATTAATGGATACTAGGTGTACATGGCATGATCTGCTAATGACAGACAATCACTTGCCAGACTGCTGAGGCATTTTGTCTTTTTACACTTTTTTTGTTTTACCAAGTCCATAGCCTGCCAACATCCAGCAGGACTGGCCACATCCTATCAATGTCATAAAATGTCAGAGTTGGAAATCCCTCTAAAGGGTAAGGCCAACTCTCGAGGCCCAAAGTCTGAGGCTGCACTACTGAGAGATGAGGATGCTCCATCATGGGCAGCACGGTGGCGCAGTGGTTAGCACTGCAGCCTTGCAGCGCTGGAGTCCTGGGTTCAAGCTCCACTAAGGACAACATCTGCAAAGAGTTTGTATGTTCTCTCCGTGTTTGCATGGGTTTGCTCCGGGTACTCCGGTTTCCTCCCACATTCCAAAGACATAGTGATAGGGAATTTAGATTGTGAGCCCCAACGGGGACAGCGACGATAATGTGTGCAAACTGTAAAGCGCTGCGGAATATGTTAGCGCTATATAAAAATAATGATTATTATTATAAGATTATTATTATCATCATGGTTTCAGTCAGTCACAGTAGGAGGTTTCACACATCAAGTCCATGTACAGACTGTAATATTCCCATCGATTGAAAGTCTATTGACCTGTACTCCACAGCCTCATAGACAAAATGTCAGGCTGTGGTGTTTGGGTCAGGAGACGCACAGGGGGTCTAATCATCACGGTCCGTACTCAGATCGCGAGTGTTGGATGTGAAGCAGTCTTTACACCGGGGATCTTTGGCAAGTATGGGTATTGCAGTATCCTACAACATGTCCCCTCTGATTCCTGGTGTCATGGATACATGTGTATACAGGTCACCCATCTCTCTCGAGCCTATATACACACAGTACACCTATAGGTATCGGGTATGGTGTAGATGGTGATTTCAACACAAGGTCTCCATGACAACAAGGCTGGTGACTAAAATCAGAAGGGGACATGTCTTCAGGCAAGTCTCCTACACAATCTACAGCAGAAATAAAGACGCCTCCGATTTATGATCTACTTACAACGAAAAAAAAAAAAATCCCACTACAACAATGACAGGAAGCACAAGCATAATAAATAGTGCATCTCGCTCTGAAAGCTGGCTGGAGAAGTCTCCAGAATGACAACAGAAGCGGAGGAAGCCTCCGACAGACTGGCGGCACCTCTGACCGCTTCAAGGAGACCGGTTATTAAAAGCAGAAAATGGTTTGTTATAAAAATATCCAGGGCACAGGTCAGAGGTGTCTGAACAGCGACAGACACGCAGGCCTGAAAAACAACAAAACGGCAGTCCATACACAGAAGAGGGGGACATTTTGGATCATGACCCTATTGGCTTCATAAAGCAACAAAAGGCTCCAAAAAAGTGCACCCTTGTTGGGCACTAGTAAATTGAAAAATCACAGATGTCTCATAAAATCGTTAGTATCAGAAAGGTTTTTATTCCCTTAGCCCATCCTCAAATTTGACCCCTTTAGGCCTTGTATAGGAACCCCCGGCCGCCCTGTGCAGAAGGTCCAGCTCAAAGTGAATGGGACCAGCTGAAGTTCTACAGCTCCTGGCAAAAATTATAGAATCACCGGCCCTGGAGGATGTTCATTCAGTTATTTAATTTTGTAGAAAAAAAAGCAGATCACAGACATGGCACAAAACTAAAGTCATTTCAAATGGCAACACTAAAAGAAATCAAGAACAAAAAATGTAGTAGTCAGTAATGGTTACTTTTTAAACCAAGCATAGGGGAAAAAAATTATGGAATCCTAAGGGAGAGTGGTCACCTCCAGGACTGAACTTTTGAATACAATGGGTAATTAACCTCTTACTACAACAATATCTTGTGCAGCGTTTCAATGTATTTTATGTGCGATATTTACCTTTGACTGGAGCTATTTCAATTTATATAACGGGAAAAATGTCCCTTGCTTTCAGCACATGCATGGAATAACATTACCTTCTATTTCATGTCTATATATGCCTATTTGGCAGTAACTTTGAGGCTAAGTGCTCACGTAGCAGAATTGCCGTGGAAATTTCCGCGGCAATTCTGCGCCTCCTGCCGCGGGTATATCGCATGCAGAATTTGCATGCATATACCCGCAGAAAACTAGCGTTTTGCAAGCGAAATTAGCTTGCAGAATGCTAGAGTTTTCCAAGCGATCTGTAGCATCGCTTGGAAAACTGACTGACAGGTTGGTCACACTTGTCAAACATACTGTTTGACAAGTGTGACCAACTTTTTACTATAGATGCAGCCTATGCAGCATCTATAGTAAAAGATAGAATGTTTAAAAATAATTAAAAAAAAAGGTTATACTCACCTCAGCGGCTTCCGTTCCTAATGCTGTGTGTTCAGGACCTTCCATTGACGTAGCGGTCACGTGACCGCGACGTCATCGCAGGTCCTTCACACACACCACGGAAGCCGCTGAGAAGGTCGGGCCGCCAGAAGGTGAGTATATCACTATTTTTTATTTTAATTCTTTTTTTTTTTTACCAAATACATGGTGCCCAGTCCGTGGAGGAGAGTCTCCTCTCCTCCACCCTGGGTACCAACCGCACATAATCTGCTTACTTCCCGCATGGTGTGCACAGCCCCGTGCGGGAAGTAAGCAGATCAATGCATTCCTAGGTGTGCAGAATCGCCGCGATTCCGCAATTTTAATGAACATGCTGCGTTTTTTTCTGGATTGCGAGGCCGCTCAGGAAAAAAATGCAGCATGTGCACAAAAAATGCGGATTGCATTCTGTTACATAGGATGCTTAATGTTAGCGTTTTTTTCGCGGTTTTATAGCGAAAAACCGCGAAAAAAACGCAAAAAATCTGCTACGTGTGCACACAGCCTCAAAGCTGCTCTATTATCAGCCCTGTTTAGCGATCACTTTGCGTCTTCACCAATTAGGATCACACTATTTTCCATACGAATGATAAACTGTTTTATTTATTTTTGATATGGTAATTTCTCTGTCTTTTGATGTTTTATATTTAATAAAAGGTATTTTTATATACAAAAGCGACCGTCAGCAAGCTGCAGTGTAATACATGCCGAGTTAAAATGACAGCCTTCCTCCTACATCAGTGATCTCCAAGCTATGCTAGGAGTTGTAGTCTCCCAACAGCTGCAGGTTGGAGATCATAATTTGTGTAGGAGGCCATGGTGGGTCTTACATAATGTGTAAGTTAGGCTCTATGGGGGCATAATGCTGTAAAGGTGTTATCTGAGCATGCTCGAGTGCTAACCGAGTGTCTTCGGCGTGCACGAAGAATATGTTCTAGTCCCAGTGGCTGCAGGTCTCGCTGATCTTCGACAGCAGCTATACATGCAGGAATTGCCTAGCAAACAGGTAATCTCTGCATGTGTTGCAGCTGTTGAACAGCCGTGAGACATGCAGTAGCAGGGACTAGAACATATTATTCGAGCACGCCGAAGACACTCGTTTAGCACCCAAGCATGCTGAGATAACACCTTATCCCAGCACGTTCTCTCAATCCAAATACACGCATGATGTGTCAGCAAGAACTTCAGACCTTCCTACAAAAACATACCAAATGTACAAAATACACATAGAAATAGAGGATAAAAAGAAACATTTAAAATAAATAATGAAAGAATCTGTGACAGATCAGTAAGAAAAATTAGCCTGAACTAGATAGACCAGATATAATAACATGGGACGCGGACTGGATATGGACTCCATGTGGCGGAGGTATGAAATAATGGATGAGGGCTAGACTCAAAGAGGAACTGAAAAGGACCAGACCCAGTATAACAAATCTGGGTCCTATTTGTCACGTAGCTAATAATAAAAACATAAGTAGCACAATAGGATAAAGAGACAATATAGCAGAGAATAGGTCTAGAAATAGTGGAATAATGGAATCTATTCAGGATGGTACCGTACACAGTAATGCGATCACACTGGAAAAGCAGACGGTTCTTACCGGATTGCACATGGAGATTAGACTAGTGCTGTGAAAAAGCTGAGGATTAAGACTATTGAGTAACAATAGGGTTAATCCTTGTTCAGACCTGTCCATGCATCTGCAGCAGGAATCCAAGTCCTCGGATTTGCGTTGTGGTTGTGGATATTCTTGGAAAAGCATATACACATCCTACAGGGGGCGCTCACACATTGCGGTGCAGATTCAGCACTACAACTCTGCAGCAAGTTACAGCACAATACGTAACCAGGAGAAGAATCAGATACCAACCTCTGCATGGAATGGGGAGAATCAGGCATTATAATTAGGTTTCAGAGGTTCACCGTGTATTCCGACCATTTGTCACATAGGGTTAAATCAGTTTTAAATCCCCAGAAGTATCAGCAGCCAAATTTGTTTGTAACAGATGAATTTGAGTTTGGAAATCTGAACTGGAAAAATTCCAAACACAAATAAAGCGGAGATTCCAAAAGGATGCCCACCAAACATGGTGAGAGGAGGGGACCCCGAATATATAGAAATCCATGACACGGGGCTGCAAGTCATTGGCTACGGTTTACAGCGACTTATTGGGAAGCGTAAAAAATAAATAAATAAATTGCAACGTGACTGATGTTAGCCATGTGTTTGGCTACAAGAGAAAAAAAAAGAAAAAAAAGAAAAAAAGAAAAAAAGAAGGACTTCGGTTATTATGATCATTCCTTGCGTTTTTGCTAAGTAAAATCTGCAGCACCTTACTGCACCAGCAAAATGATTGAGGTTTCTGATATCTCATGGTGCTTATTCTTTCCTTGCAGTTTTGAAAAGGATTAAAATCGGAGACAGGTCCGTTTTTTAATTTTTTTTTTTGCAGCGCTTTTCACCCAAATGAAGGGGTTTAAAAAAAAAGAAAAAAGGGTAAAATATAAAATAAATAAAGTGTAAAAAATAAAATATATCAATAAAAAAAGGTAAATAAATAAAAAAATGTAATAATAAGCTTGTTTTACTTTAGAACGTCTTTCCTTCTATCACTCCAGTATTTGCAGCAGAAGTATCCCCAAGTAACCTCAACAAACCAAACACGGCCAGAATTGATGTAATGGTCTAACAAGAGCAAGTTTGCATCCCAATGGGAAACGCTGTGCTTTTGCGGCGATTGCAAAAAACGCCTCAGTACTGCTGTGACTTCTGGGCAGCCCTAGTATCAGTTATTAATATCATACCAGAGGTCCCTCATTATATTTTGCAGGTAAACAAGACAATTCCAGGACAAGGTGGCATTTAAGAACTGCGGCCTGACTCAGACGCTGCCAGCTGCTTGACCTGCTCCATAAAGTGACACCCACGCTCTGCCAAGGCTCAATATATATATATATATAACCCTATTGTAGCACCTGCTAAATATTTGAGGGGCCTATCCGAGAAACACCAGTATACGTTAAAAATAAGTGATCCCCTCGAAAGCTTAAAGGGAAATTTCAGACAAAATTGACCTAATGCTCAAATCCACAAGGTGAATAGGTCGTGTGGAGAACAAGCTACAAATGGGCAGATTCCCCTCTAAATCCACCAACAGACCATTCCTACATTTAACTTGTTGGACTACCCCTTAGCCTCCCTGGCAGAAAACGTGCAACATGGCGAAATTACGTGGTCACTATAGGCCTTTTATAACGTTAATCGCATCAGGTTAGCGAGATGATAAAGAGTCAGCCAGATTCGAAACGCGTCAAGATTTTTCTATGCCCATGCTACAGTTTTAATGAAATCACAATAAAGAATTTTTGCTTTTAATTCGCTTTGCAGGAATGCAAAACATTTCTCATCAACTTTATGCTTAGTCTGGGTTTAGGAGTTCTGTGGGTGGAGTGATTCAATGATTGACAGCTATCCGTGCTCATTCAGGAAAGGCTGCCAATCACTTATTTGGACCACCCACTGGACTCCTTAGGCAAAGAACGAACAGACATTTAAAATGAATGCAAGTTATACTAAATCTTATCCCACAAAACTATATATGACTCTGCTCAGCTCCTCATGCTCCAACCTATAAAAATGACAGATTAGCTTGTTTAAAGGGAATCCGTCATGTTGTACATGCAGTCCGATCTGCTGGCAGCACAGCATAGAGAAGGAGAAGCTGATCGGAATGATAATAGGTTTGTTGGAAAGGATCCAGTGTACCTTGCTATTTAATCATTGAAATCCCTGGTGTGTGTATGAATTAGTCCAGTGGGCGGTCCTACTAATGATTGATAGCTATCTCTGCCAGCACAGACTGTCAATCACTGAATAGGACCACCCACTGGACGCATACATACAAATACCTGGGATTCCCAGGAAGAAAATGCAAGTTATACTGGAAATGTTCTCACAAACATGTATCGCTGATCAGCGCCTCCTGCCCTATAACATTTTGCCTGTTGATCACATGATTATATATATATATATATATATATATATATATATATATATATAAAATAGTAAAAAAAGGAACAGCACACTGGTATAACTTATCTTAGGGTGCAGAGCCTCCAGGCAACCCGTCCACTGGTCGTCCACATTCAATATAGATCAAAAAAAGAGGCAGCACTCCATTTTCGAAAAAAGTGCAGGATTTATTCAAATCCACATGTCTGTGCGACGTTTCAGCTCTACTGAGCTTTTCTCAAGCCTCAAGGCTTGAGAAAAGCTCAGTAGAGCTGAAACGTCGCACAGACATGTGGATTTGAATAAATCCTGCACTTTTTTCGAAAATGGAGTGCTGCCTCTTTTTTTGATCTATATATATATATATATATATATATATATATATATATATATATATATATATATATATATATATATTTTTTTTACATGACAGTTTCCTTTAAACAAATATAGCGGTTCTCCTTAACAAATTGCAGGGAAATACCATCAGGACTAATCCAAACAACTATGCAAAGCCACATGTAAAGAGGGAACTGCCAATGTGAATCATGGGTTGGATTTCATGAACACATTCCTCGCTCTGTAATCTCTTCATACAGCGCTTAGATGTTAATTAGCATTAGAATGAACAGAACTGGATTTGTCACAGTGTTCAGATCTAAAGAGGACCTTTCACCAAATTTTCCATGTTGAACTAGACACACAGGAGTTAAATAGTCGCTGCAGAGTGGATTCATTTCTATTTTATTTTATATTTTATTTTTAATTTCTCCTCTCCACTGAGGAAGATATTAGAAATAAAAGTATTTAGCCCCAATGAGTTAATGAAAATTAAGTTTAAGTGGGTGTTATCTGACTGTTTTCTCTGGGGGTGTGTCCTTCTTCCCCCTCTATGATGCTGACCAATCATAAGCAAGCAGCAACACTCAAAAAGGAAAGAACACCACGCCCCCACCATAGACTAGAGCAGATTTCTCTGTGTGCGAGATGCAGTAATACAGCTCTAACCTACTGCACGTGTCAGTGCGAGAAGAGAGGCAGTGCAGCCGACGTCAGCTGTGTAACATTACAAACTCACTCGCCCCTACTTTGCACAGGTATAATATATAATGAACATGAACAGGAAAGGGTATTCAGGTAATGGATGCAGTTCTATATGGTATAGGGCCAACCTCGATGATATGCTGTTGATGAATCAAAGTCACATCGAACGATAAGGAGAGAACTCAAACATTACTGTAAAGTCCATCTCACCAAAGGGGCGTAAAATGCAGAGATTAGGGACATAACTGCTTCCCTCAGTGAATAAGTGTTTTCCTCATCTTCCCTCGCCAAATTCATTTACACAGATCTGTTTATGCAGGCACCGAAACACAAAGATCTGTCTCAGCTGGAGAAGACGTCTTACCAAGAAAATGTCTAACAGGATTTATGGCTTCATCTTAAAAGACTGCAACTCTTAAATCTGAGGAATACCAAGCTTGTATTAACCTTGCCACAAATCCCGAGAAGCCATTCCGCTATCCTATGTCCACGTCTCCAATTACTCATTCACTACGGAACCAACATTACTGAGGCCCAATACATTTTTACAGAAGGCAATTCTTTACCGTAAGAGCAGGGAGGCTACGGATTCTTTACCGTAAGAGCA
This sequence comes from Ranitomeya variabilis, assembly GCF_051348905.1. Taxonomy (NCBI): domain Eukaryota; kingdom Metazoa; phylum Chordata; class Amphibia; order Anura; family Dendrobatidae; genus Ranitomeya; species Ranitomeya variabilis. The sequence continues at coordinate 298,637,955 of NC_135235.1, forward strand.
GGGAGACTACAGATTCTTTACCGTAAGAGCAGGGAGGCTACAGATTCTTTACCGTAAGAGCAGGGAGGCTACAGATTCTTTACCGTAAGAGCAGAGAGGCTACGGATTCTTTACCGTAAGAGCAGGGAGGCTACAGATTCTTTACCGTAAGAGCAGAGAGGCTACGGATTCTTTACCGTAAGAGCAGGGAGACTACAGATTCTTTACCGTAAGAGCAGAGAGGCTACGGATTCTTTACCGTAAGAGCAGGGAGGCTACAGATTCTTTACCGTAAGAGCAGAGAGGCTACGGATTCTTTACCGTAAGAGCAGGGAGACTACGGATTCTTTACCGTAAGAGCAGGGAGGCTACGGATTCTTTACCGTAAGAGCAGGGAGGCTACGGATTCTTTACCGTAAGAGCAGGGAGGCTACGGATTCTTTACCGTAAGAGCAGGGAGGCTACGGATTCTTTACCGTAAGAGCAGGGAGGCTACGGATTCTTTACCGTAAGAGCAGGGAGGCTACGGATTCTTTACCGTAAGAGCAGGGAGGCTACGGATTCGTTACCGTAAGAGCAGGGAGACTACAGATTCCATACCGCAAGAGCAGATTAGACTTTCTGCCACATGATGTTGTAGTGGTCAATTCACTGAACAAGTTTAAGGATTTAAGGAGGGCATAGATGATTTTATATATACACTGTAAATAAATTACAGGGTATGGTTAAGAAACTGTCCAATAGCCCTATGTTGTGAAGAGGGAAAGTAAATTTTTCCGCTAATATGGGACCATCATGTGTTTTTTTCCTTCCTGTAGATCAACTAGACAGATAGATGTAGATATAGATATACACACATTTCAGTTTTTATTTTTGGAGAACATGACAAATTTTGCATGGACTTCTTATTTTTCTGTTGAAAAAAAAAGTTATCAAAACAACTTATTTTCTATGATGTGGCATGCTTTGCCCATTGACATCTACCAATCAATGGTGCCTGCTACTGGTAGACTACTGTGCAAAACCTAAAAAGGTGAAGTTAATATACCGCAGATTTTTTTTCCTTTTAAAAAGGTGCCACGTTAGGATATAAGGGACCCACGGCCGGTTTTAGACAAAGTAGGGCCCTAGGCAAAATTTTAAAGTGGGACCCCAAATTCTAACATACTGCAAAACAAAGAAACATTTTGGTTGTATTTACATACGCAGAGTTCAGGACGTTAAATGAGAGTGATCAAGGATATTGAAATCGTTCCGCCCTCTTTACACCAGCTCACGAAGAATGATGGGGAACAGAATGATCACTGGTAGATGAATCTGTCCTCATACAATATCATATTATCAGCAGCATATCTGCAGTTTACACCGGCGATGTGCTGCTGAGAACAAGGATTTTGTTCGGGCATAAACAATCCAATCACCAGATGAATAAGCAGCATTTTGCGCTTTGATTGTTCGTTGGGCAATGTTCACACCAATGAACTCTCATCTGCAGTGCTGGAATTTATAAAATGCAGATGTCCCCCCCCCCACACACACAATGCATATTCTGTGTATATACACAGAGCACATACACATCCATATGTATACACAGAGCACATACATATATACATACATACATACATACACACACATGCATGCATGGAGTACATACATACAGAGATATCTACAGGTTGGGTCAGGTGCTGCAGCTTAGCCAATTGATTTCAATGGAGCATAGCTGCGCTAGTGGACTTATATGAACAGGACAGGCAATGTTTTTTGGAAGAAAGCAACTCCTATTTTTTTTTTTTTTTTAAATTCCTAAACCCATTTTAAAAAATGTATAGGTTGGCGATGACTTCCCGACATACAGTTTTTCTCTTAGCTATGAAGGCAAATGCATCTACCAACACAATGAGCTCTTCACCCATGTCTTCTCCTGCAACATTTTCATCTGTGCTTGTAGAATACAAGCAGCTTTTTTTTGTATTCTATTTTTTTTTTTTATAGCTTGTGCATTTTACCTTTATATTCACTGGCCCTTTAATTAGTTCTATCAGTTATATTGGGATTCTTTTCTTTGTCCATGTAAAGCAGGTATAGAAATAAAGTGCAAACAAATGGTCTCTGTATAGCTCTGGTTACCTTGTCTTCCTCTTCTCTCTGCAGGCATTCCTGCGCTTTCCTCTGCAGCTCTTCCTGAACAGCACGGGCGTATTCAGAATCCAACTCTTCTCTAAAAAGGCACAAACACAGAAACTTTGGGATATTATAATGTGGATGGGTTTATCAAAGAAACTAATCTGATCAGCACCGCCTAACAATGGAGTGAATGCGAACAGCAGCAGGCTGCATCCTATACAGACCAAAGCGTTCAGCAGCATGTGGGACGTGCAGGAAGATAAATGCAAACATTGAAGCCATGAAGGATGAACTGCATTACTGCTATGCAGAATATACTTATAAAGTGAAGATTCTTAGCACACAAATTGCTCAATTCTAGTGTGCCCACTGGTCACAAGAACTTAACTTTCTTTGATGGGACCATAACCTTGGCTGAGCAATTAGTAGAAGGCTTTTTTTTTTTTCTTTTAGAAATATATTAGTGCTGGATCTTGGCTCTAAATGCGTAGGTTTTTAATCTGATAGAGGTCCTATATGTTACATTAAAAATAAAATAAAAAGGATAGAGTCCAATCAAAGAAAATTTGCCTTGTTGTGGCTGGTGGGCACACAAAATTAAAGTACTTGGCACACATTTTATTTTCACGTGACAGTTTCCCTTTATGTTTGGGGGTACTCAACCTCTGTTCATTATAATGAATTATTTATCCAGATAACGAAAAAAAAGCTAATTGTCCTCTTTTTTGTGGGCAGGGGGAATATTTTCCTACTTTCCTCTCCAGACACAACTTGTCTTTTGGTTGCACCAGCATTCAAGTGAAAGGGGGAAACATTGCAAGCTTAAAGCAACGAATAAACACAAATGACGAAGTTTTCTCCAGATACAAAAGCAGACATTTTTCCCCTAATCTCATAGCCCTTTTTGGACCCTTGGGTGATCCGCTCACATTTGCTTTTGTTGCTCCAGGCTGAACACTTTGCTCTGTTGATCTTCTTCATCCTGCAGCTTCTTGGCTATACGGATGTCCTTCTGCACCAGCTTATTCTTCCGCACGTTGGAGGCATAGTGTTGCTCAACTAAGAGAAAAATACAAAAAATGGGGCAAAAATACAAAATTTAATGAGCAGAAGAAGTAGTCTATGGGAGGATCCAGGAGAACAAGAACACCAAGGTCAAACTTACAAATTCTCCAGTATTTAGCGATGCATGGTAATATTTGGCAGCTGAACTGCAGTATTAGGCGGACTCTAGTAATATTTTATGTTGCGTATCGTTTGCCCCTGATATGGTCGTATTATTTGAGCTGTATGTGAGTTATCTTGGTCTATATAGACTCTGGATGCTACATAATATTTAGGCCCATGTGGAGCGTGCAAAAGTTTTGGGCAAGTGTGAAAAAAAAATGCAGCAAAGTAGGAACGCTTTCCAAAATTGGGGTAGTAATAACATTTTGTTTTTATTTGTTAACAAAAAAAAAAAGAAAATCTAAATTTGGTTTGGCTGCCCTTTGTGTATCCAGAAGAATCAATGCTGCACAGAAAGGAACTGGTTTTTGAAGGAACTCCATAGGAAGGTTGTAAAAAAAAACATCTTGGAGAACTGACCACAGATCTTCTGTGGATGTCACTTGGGCATATCCTTCTGCCTCACCATGTGATCTCAGACAGACTGGATGATGCTGAGATCAGGGCTCTGTGGGGCCGTGTGATCACTTCCCCGGACTCCTTGTTCTTGTTTATGCTGAAGATAGCTCTTCATTATATTGGCCGTATGTTTGAGGTCATTTTCCTGCTGCAGAATGGAGCCAGACGCCTCCCTGATGGGATTGTATGATGGATAAGCATCAGCCTGTATTTCTCAGTATTGAGGACACCATTAATCCTGACCAAATCCCCAACTCCATTTTCAGAATTTCAAAGCCACACTTGCCAGGACCCTCCACCATTCTCCACTGCTGCCTGCAGAAATGTATTGTGCGGCTCTCCAGCCCTTCGAGGAACAAACTGCTTTCTGTTAGAGCCATATATTATGTTGATTATTCCTCAGTCCAGTGCACCTGCTGCCATTTTCTACATTCCAGATCCTTTATTTTCATGTATAGTTGAGTCACTTGGTTTTGTTTCCACGTACAAGGTATGGATTTTGACCACAATTCTTCCATGAAGACCACTTCTAGACAGACTTCTCCGAACATTATATGGGTGTAGCTGGGTCCCACTGGTTACAGTTCTGAGCTGATGGCACTGCTGCACATCTACCAATTTTGAATTAACGCAAGCATGATGTGTTTTTCATCTGCTGCACCAAGTTTCCCTTTCTTAGACCATGTTCTTCAACGTTGCCCATTTCTTGGTGTCCTCAATGCTGATAAGTAGAGGGAGATATTAATCCACCACGCAGTACCATTAAGAGGCATCTGTCTTGCTGCAGAAAACATTTTGAGCAAATCAATTACGTCAAATACACAGCCAATCTCATGAATAACTAACTATCTTCAGCATAAAGATGACTAAGGAGTCCTGGAAGTGAGGATATAACTACACAGAACCCTGATCCAGGATGTCTGGGATTACATGAAGAGAAAGAAGGATTCTCCCAAACCCACATCCATGGAAGATCCGTGGTTACTTCTCCAAGTTTGGAACAACCTCCTGCAAAGTACCTATAAGTATATTCCATTCAATTTAGATTTCGCCATATTAATAAACATATATGGTGGTATTAAGATAGGATAACATTTGGGGGAAAGTAAGTGACAGTAGCCTACTCAACTCATTGCCTAGAACATTTTTTTCTAAAACCTTCCTCGGCTTTATGATCAAACAAAAGAAAAAAAAAAAAAAAAAAAATGAAATAACCGATCATGTGTATAAAACCTCATTTTAGATCCATAACTATCATTTTATTCTGGTAACTTACTTTCCTGTTCTTGCAAACAGTGAGCCAGAGCGCCATCTTCAAGAACGGCAAAGTCCCGGCAAACTAAAATAATACAAAAAATAATAAATCCATAAGTAATATCACAGATTATTCACTAGGAGGATTCTGAAACAAAAGACGCTCAGTTATATAAGCAGACACCAAGGCTGGTTGTAGACATTAGACTTCAGTCCGCATCTTCGATATTGCCAGTCCTTAGTCCGCTTATAGAGCAGGTGTCTGCGGACCACATTGCTGTTTTTCCCCCGCAGCCCCCAGAAGGCTGGACAGAATCACAGCTGATCTCCTGGTCTGTGTGATCATTACCTGTATGGGAAGGGGATGGGGGGGTGAGAAATGGAGAAAAAAAAAAAAGGCGCCTTTGTGCAGAGTAAGGGCTCCAAGAACTACTGTAGGTCTGGGCCCCAGCACAAAATGTCAACTGGAGAACAAAAACCTAACACCAAGAAGCAAATAGCAGAACAGGAGGTGGAGGAATGTTCCAACAATAGAGAAGATAAAAAGTACAAGACCGGGCATGTGCTCTCCTGTGTGGCAAGGGGCTATTTATATGATGGCGTGAAGTCTGCACTTATTAGCGCTACTCCGCACCAAATGCGTAGGAGGAATAATATTATGGAATCACATTCTGCCGGATGGATAAGCAAAAAAAGGTCATATTATGGCTATACTATTAGCCTTATAGGGGATCTTCGCCTTATACAATCTCTGCTTTGTTACAATGGTCTCCTGGTTAGCAGATCCTAGGGCGCCATAAATTGTGGGGAAACCTGGTAGTAAATGTTGCACTTGTCTGCAGCACCACCACAGGAGAAGCGAGGCATTACATGCTTCCTCAAACATATTATTTGAGCACGCCGAAGACACTGTTAGCACCAGAGTATGCTCAGATAACACCTTATCCCAGCACGTTCATTTATTATTAATATATTGGCATGCTCGTATAATATGTTCGATTCCCCGCGGCTGCATGCCTCATGGCTGCAAGATATGTATAAATTGCCTGTTTTATAAAAAAAAAATAAATAAATAATAATTATTATCCTTGCAGTTAGTGACCGTTGCAAAAAAAACAAAAAACAAAAAAAACAATAATAATTTTGATGGTTCAAATGTGCAAGGAAAAATTAAGCAGCGTGTGCAGGAGATTGCGGGATTCTTATTCCCTTTGCAGGTATTGTAAAAAACACTGCGTTATTTTCTCCAGCAAGTACGCACTGGAAAAAAAAAAAAAAAAGACAAAAACACAAGGGGTAAACAAGCCCTTAAGATATGTGCACACGACTGATTTTTCAGGAGGCATGCTACTTGCCCACCTGAGAGGGGGAAAAAAAAAAAACCAGAACACCACAACAAGCACACACGAAAAAGATTTAAAAAAAAAAAAAAAGAGGTTTTGGTTTTTTTTGTTTTTTGTTTTTTTATAAATAGTGCATTTTGTTTGCAAGCAATGCAAAAAAAGTGCATAGCACCAAACTATCATTGCAAAGCATTTTGCAACATTATACACAGTAGATTCCACATGAACATTATCTTATAGGCTGTAACAAGCCCAGTGTCTGTCAGCAGTAAGTTATCAGATGCAGGCCACGGTTTTCATTCAGTGACAGCAAGCAAAGATCTAGTTTATGATTTGGGATCATTTTCCAGTATTTGGTCAGTGGTTGATATGTCAGGAATATTTACTGAAGTGCACCATTCTACATGCACACTATGGCACCCATTGCGTCGAAGTACAGGAAAACATGACACTCAGTCTTTGTACTGTGACCCCCCAGAATAGAAAAGCCCAATGTGCTACGTTTACCGCCCCGATGGAGGGTCGTATACACTAAGGTGATCTACGAGGCAATAGATCATCCCTTTAAGAGTGATCACACCTATTTGGACACGGGGGCTATCCTTCAGAACGTCCCACACAACAGGACATTATTCCCTAATATATAAAGGAGATAACCGTGATTTACATAGAAGCAGAAATCAGAATGACAGGCTAAGATGAAATAAAACCAGTAATATCAGATCATATGACGAATCCACAGCGATCACCGTCCGGTCCCATCCTGGAAATAGATCAAGGTGGATCTTACAGAATGCCTTTTGTCGACATGTTTAGATCTGCATCTGGCACACCCCGAAAGTTATCTGTGTACAGAGAATCTGATTAATGAGCCTTCAGTCAATCACCCCTCTGGTGTCAGGTCCGAATACGCCACTCACACATTACAGTTGTAGGGGGGGGGGGGGGATAGAAAAATTTAAGTTTCCTCGTATTTTTCCAGAAACAGCACCACTCTTGTTCATTTGTTGTGACCGATTTTGCATCCTACTGTTACAACTGACTCGCTATATTTCAGTGGTGGGGGATCAAGCATCAGGATCCCGTATGATCAACAGAAGATTTCATGGTGATATTTAATTCATTACACAGATGTTTCCAGTAAAGTGAATGGATATGAGCTGCAATTCCAGGCACAACCTGCACACAGATGGGGCGCTGTTTTGGTAGACAAGGAGGCATTTATGACTTTCCACAGGATAGATAACTACTGTTCAATCCCAAATGGCGGCAGTCCCATTCACATTTATTGTAGCAGCAGGCAGGGCACATGCTCCACCTTGCACTTGTCAGACTATTTCTTAGTCCACCTTCAGTATTTTAAATCAGTATTTGCAAGTCAAAAACCAGAAGTGGGTGATAAATACAGAAGTGGTGACGTGTTTCTATGATACTTTTCCTCCGATTGCTCCAGTCCCAATTTTGGCTTACAAATACTGATGTAAAATACTGACCGTGTGAACATGTCCTTACTGTGACTGTGCAGAGAAGATGTTCTAGTGATCAATGGGTTCCAGAGGTGAGACCCCCCCAGGAATCAGATATTGATCACCTGTTCTGCAGATAGCTGACAAATATCACTGAAGATCTCTTCAACAATAAAAGGTACCGTCTCATCTTTGCAGTAGTACTCCGCTCCCATTGTTCCTGATTGCTGGCAGCAGCATGCAGTGTGCTCCTGCTTGTTGAGGAGGGGGGTGGCTGGGCAGTGTGCTCCTGCTTGTTGAGGAGGGGGAGTGGCGGGGCAGTCTGCTCCTGCTTGTTGAGGAGGGGGAGTGGCGGGGCAGTCTGCTCCTGCTTGTTGAGGAGGTTGAGTGGCGGGGTAGTGTGCTCCTACTTGTTGAGGAGGGGGAGTGGCGGGGCAGTGTGCTCCTGCTTGTTGAGGAGGGGGGTGGCAGGGTAGTGTGCTCCTGCTTGTTGAGGGGGGGGGGGTGTGGCGGGGAAGTGTGCTCCTGTTTGATTCACAGTTTACTATTGGCCCGAAATCTGTGCTCCTGAAGAGGCAGCGTTTCACACTGGGACTAAAGCTGGCCAGGTCAGGAGCCATCAGCGTACTTCTGGGATCCTGACCAGCTTCAGAGCAGCGCTTACAAGCTCAACAAAAATGAGCTTGTAAGCACTTCACATATTTGGCCAACTGTAATTATAATGGGGGGTTAGGAAGTTGATAAAATACAAGTTGAAAGCTGCTGTTTTTTTTGTTTTTCGACGTGCTTTTGACCAGGTTGGTCTTTGCTGTACGTCTGGCATTCGGTTCATGGCGAATAAGCCTCCTTACCTTGACAAGCCAGCTGGTATGTCACTCTCCATAAGGAGAAACGTTACCCCTTAGACCCCAGTCCAGAGCCTCTCACCTAGCCAAATCAGTTCTCATGCTTCGCACTGACGAGGGGCAATCGCCTGAAACACCGTGTCTGCGAATTGAGATACTGATTTGGCTTTTATCCTAAGTCATATTGCACGACTCGTTAAAGGGTTGATTGTGACTTGTAGGATCGCTACTTCCAATAGGTGGCGCTATAGAGTTAAGTCCTCTTTTTTTTCAGCAGAGGCAATTTGCATATGAAATGATAGGGATCTGTGATTGCACAGCATTGGAAATAGGTTTTACCTATGAAACAAAACAATGGAAGCATGTGGGTCTATCAGAGGTGGAGAGGGGCATTGTGAGGCGTCCAGTTAAGGACAGTGAGAGAGCAGTCTGCGAGTGGTCTCGGGATGGCCTTGCCAGGGAGCAGTACACAATCCTTTTGTGCACTCCAGCAGATGTTCGGTGAGATCATGTTAAAAATCCAGAAATGAAAAGACGGGCTGCCCGCTGCCCACAGGAGACTGCAGTGAGATCATGGAATCATTGCAAACTGCCAAACCATTTCATTACTCTGCCCGCTCCCCAAAGACAGGACCTTACTGTAAACTTCTGGGGGAAGAATTAACTCAAAACATGCCAACATAGGACATTCGTCATTTTTTTCCCATAGGTTTGTCATATACTCAGATCAGGCACAAAAAGAATAGGGTTTATGCTAGATTGCACTTCAGATCAATTTGACATGGGGCTTAAAAGGGAATCTGCCCCCCCCCCCCCCCCCCAAAAAAAAAAAAAAAATCTATTTATCTGAATGTAGCTCTTTCGAAGACAAGTCCAGCAATACTTTTACATGGCCAGTCCGTTCCTCCGTTACTGAGAAATCAGCGTTTGAATCTATATTCTAAAGTTCTGAAAGACTATGGTAGATGGAAGCATCTGTCACTCCAGCTCTATTTCCCACCTCCTCTACTTGACCGACAGCCTCTATGCAGTGTGACTTGAGGCAAAATAAACTGTCCGTCAAGCAGGAGACATGGTAACTAATTCACCGCTGTTCATAAGCACCAGTGTCACGAGTGTGTGACTCCTGCGAGATCTGGGGTTTGAAGATCACTACCAATTGTGAATCGCAGATCTTCCCTTTAGACTGCGTTTGTGTGCCATATTAAATGGATTTTGCTTCCTTTGGTGCTGAAGAGGTTTACAACCCTTTCTATGCTGGTAAATAACTTGCAGCTCCATTTTCAGCTGCTTCTGATCTGATCTGCTTCTGACCTCTCCCTATAAAACCTGGCCAGCCCTTCTGTCTTGCCAGTGAAAGCTTTGCTTCCTGGATTCTTGGAGACGCTATGCTGAATAGGAGATCGTTGCTACTACAAAGATTGTTATGTGCTTTTTTAGGGTGTATGCTTTCCTCACGGTCATATTTCCATTTGGTTTGTACATTCCCAACCTTCCCTATATACCTCTCTACCTTTGGTGAGTGTTTGCACGTACGTTTGTTGCTTTTGTTATCCCCGTTTTTTGTCTTTGTGTCTTGTATAAAGTTACACTTGTGTCCCATGCCTCATGGTGTAGGGGATGGAAAAAAAAAAAAAAAAAAACAGGGTTTAACAGGCGCATAGCAAGGTCAGAGACTCCCTGGACAAGGAAAGTTAGAATCCCAGAGCCAGGGACAGTTTAAGGCCCCCCTTCCTTACCGAAGGCCGTCACAGCGTGACAATCAAACTTTACTGACTTTAGCCATTGCTTTTAATCCCAGCAGGACCACTACCCTTCCACAGAGATATAGATTTTAGTCTAACAGAGGATTTATATTCCCATACAAATGAAGACTTTATTCTAAGTGAAGAAAGGCATTGCTAGGTCCTGGAAATGAGAAATGCCTTATTGTGGCTTCCAGGTACACATAAATTGGCCAATTTATGCGCTAAACTCATTTTTTCATATTTTTTATATTTTCATATTTCTAATGCAATTAAAAATTCATATTTACATGCTATGGCGCTACAGTGTGCTGCCTTTTTTATTGAGAAATCAAACTTTACTGATCACAGCACTGACGCAGGGTGTGTAGCAGTTACAGTCCAGGTGAGCTAGACCTAAAATCTGGTGACTGTCAGTAAATTCAGATTACCTGATTGGTCTGATATGAGGTTGTGGGAAATCTGTGTAAGGCCGGGGGTCACACTTGCTAGTGTGATGTGAGAAACTCGCGCCTCAATACCCGGCACTGCAGCCAGCACTCGGGACTGAAGGCGCGGCTGCATATATTTCTATGGAGCCGCACACTCTGGTCCGAGTGACGGCGGCAGCGCTGGGTATTGAAGGGAGAGACTCGCAAGTGTGACCCAGCCTAATAATCAATATGGTCACCATTATCCAGGGTCGCAGGAAGAAAAGTGGCAAGTCCTGCCCCAATACAACATACTACTTGCAGATCTACTCAGATTCTAATTTATGAGCCAGGAAAGGTTAAGTACCTGATTGAGCCGCAATTGTAGCCATATCGATTCCCATCGAGCTCTCTAAAAGTAAACAGATTTTTTTTTTTTTTTCCTTTTTTCTCCCCCATTTATTTTTTATGAAGGGAGTTAATTGAAAAACACTACTTGGGACTTTTACATTTTATTTTAAAAAGAGGAGTGATTTGAGATTTTAATGGAAATAGAAAGAACGGACCTGGATTGCTTGGACATAATTTCATGTTCAGGAAACGCCAAAAACAACTGACCACAGAATGGCTTTTAATAGATTATAGTGCAATTTCAAGGAAATTGTTATTATCCCTTGATATAATTAAGGTTTTGGTTTTTTTTTTCTATAGATGTTCCACTAAAACACAACCAACCAGGCTAAAATAAAAGAGTGAAAACACTGACTACTCTATAGGGTCAAATCCTGGAATTTTACAGGGCAAGCTTCCTCTCCTGCTCTTTGACACTATTAAAAAAACGCAAAAGAAATGGACAAATCCAGGGGGAGCTTTAAGCAGGCAACATTAAGATAATACAATGCATTCCCTCTTGGACGTTTAACTCATTCACAGCTGTCCATGTTCCTTTAAAAAAAGGGACTCGATCCCACCCAAAACTCAGTTTGAAACTTCTTGTAGAGTCCTATAGGGAACAGAGCCCCTATAACATGCATACCTGTAGTACAGAGGTTCCTTATTTAATTGTACACGAGAAAATGCTTGTAATGCATATGTAAATGAGGGCGCCTCAGTGCATCCGCAGTATGGCAGAGTTCAGTGCAGGGGCGGACATAACATTGGTGCAACACAAAGGTCACCGACACAGTGTCAATGCTGATATGCCATCATCCCTATCCCTTGTCTGTGGTACCCGCTTGCTGCACACAGGATCAAACGGCTGCTTACTACTGTATGCATGTGTGCAGCAATCGGGTGCTGCAGACAGGAGAGAGAGCGCCCATTCGACTCCCTGCAGTATCAATGCGAATGTACAGACAGGGCAGCAATCAGGTGCTGCAGATAGTAGAGTGCGCCCTTTCATCTCCTTGCAGTATCAATGCAGATGTACAGACCGCAGCAATCGGGTGCCGCAGACAAAAGAGCGCGCCCATTCGGCTCCCTGCAGTATCAATGCAGATGTACAGACAGAGCAGCAATTGGGTGCTGCAGACAGGAGAGCACACCCACTCGGCTCCCTGCAGTATCAATGCAGATGTACAGACAGAGCAGTAATTGGGTGCTGCAGACAGGAGAGCGCACCCACTCGGCTCCCTGCAGTATCAATGCAGATGTACAGACAGAGCAGTAATTGGGTGCTGCAGACAGGAGAGCGCACCCACTCGGCTCCCTGCAGTATCAATGCGGATGCATAGACAGCACAGTAAATCAGGTGCCGCAGAGAGGAGAGCGCGCCCACTCGGCTCCCTGCAGTATCAATGTGGATGTATAGACAGCGCAATAAGTCAGGTGCCGCAGACAGGAGAGCGCGCCCACTCGGCTCCCTGCAGTATCGATGCAGATGTACAGACAGAGCAGCAATTGGGTGCTGCAGACAGGAGAGCGCACCCACTCGGCTCCCTGCAGTATCAATGCGGATGCATAGACAGCACAGTAAATCAGGTGCCGCAGAGAGGAGAGCGCGCCCACTCGGCTCCCTGCAGTATCAATGTGGATGTATAGACAGCACAATAAGTCAGGTGCCGCAGACAGGAGAGCGCGCCCACTCGGCTCCCTGCAGTATCAATGCAGATGTACAGACAGAGCAGTAATTGGGTGCTGCAGACAGGAGAGCGCACCCACTCGGCTCCCTGCAGTATCAATGCGGATGCATAGACAGCACAGTAAATCAGGTGCCGCAGAGAGGAGAGCGCGCCCACTCGGCTCCCTGCAGTATCAATGTGGATGTATAGACAGCGCAATAAGTCAGGTGCCGCAGACAGGAGAGCGCGCCCACTCGGCTCCCTGCAGTATCAATGCAGATGTACAGACAGAGCAGCAATTGGGTGCTGCAGACAGGAGAGCGCACCCACTTGGCTCCCTGCAGTATCAATGCGGATGCATAGACAGCACAGTAAATCAGGTGCCGCAGAGAGGAGAGCGCGCCCACTCGGCTCCCTGCAGTATCAATGTGGATGTATAGACAGCGCAATAAGTCAGGTGCCGCAGACAGGAGAGCGCGCCCACTCGGCTCCCTGCAGTATCAATGCAGATGTACAGACAGAGCAGTAATTGGGTGCTGCAGACAGGAGAGCGCACCCACTCGGCTCACTGCAGTATCAATGCGGATGCATAGACAGCACAGTAAATCAGGTGCCGCAGAGAGGAGAGCGCGCCCACTCGGCTCCCTGCAGTATCAATGTGGATGTATAGACAGCGCAATAAGTCAGGTGCCGCAGACAGGAGAGCGCGCCCACTCGGCTCCCTGCAGTATCAATGCAGATGTACAGACAGAGCAGCAATTGGGTGCTGCAGACAGGAGAGCGTGCCCTTTCATCTCCTTGCAGTATCAATGCGAATGTACAGACAGGGCAGCAATCAGGTGCTGCAGATAGTAGAGTGCGCCCTTTCATCTCCTTGCAGTATCAATGCGGATGTACAGACCGCAGCAATCAGGTGCTGCAGACAGGAGAGCGCGCCCACTCGGCTCCCTGCAGTATCAATGCGGATGTACAGACAGCGCAGTAAATCAGGTGCCGCAGACAGGAGAGCGCACCCACTCGGCTCCCTGCAGTATCAATGCGGATGTACAGACCGCAGCAATCGGGTGCCGCAGACAGGAGAGCGCGCCCACTCGGCTCCCTGCAGTATCAATGCGGATGTATAGACAGCGCAGTAAATCAGGTGCCGCAGACAGGAGAGTCGAAGGAGAACGCGCCCATTCGGCTCCCTGCAGTATCAATGTGGATGTATAGACCGCGCTCACTCTCAATAAGCGAGCATTGTCAAACTTAGGGGCGGTGCGCGGCACGTTGAGTGAATGGGCGGACTGAGTCCTTTGCCACACCAGGGGGTGCACAGAGGAGCCCTCATTTGCATCTGTAATCAAAGCGCTTTTCTGTACAATTAAAGGCTGCATGCTGCAGACATTCGTTCAATATGATCTAAACCCTCGACAGGACTGTACAAGTAGCTTAGATCCAGATTTTGGGGTGACAGACTCATTTTAAGAGGTGCATTCTCATCACACTGTACCCGCTAATAAAGAAGTGTTGCAATATCAGATCATAGTGCAATGAATGCAATTCTTTAGTTTTGAACCAACATTGTCCGTGTCTCCCATTTAAGTGAGCGCCCCAAATTCTGTCTGGCAAAAGAAAAACATTACAGATGAGCCATAAGTTAAATCCTTCCTGCCCCTGAGTGATACAAATAAGAGACTCCAATTTCCTGAGCATCTGGTATCATTCAGTCCATGACAATTATGCGGTACTGTCCCTATACAAACTGTCTGCTCCATATGGCAGATCCAGACAGGAAGTGTGGCATCGCTAATATACAGAATACGGGCCCACAGATGTTATATACTGTGCATACAAGGATTACTATATGGCCACACTGTGCAAACTTATGCCATAGCCATATACACTGTTCGAAAATGTGGACCTACACATTACACCTGTGGGACCAACTCCCCCAGTCAGGTCTTTAAGGACCTTGTGCGTTGGGCACACAGTCATGGAGAACAGAAAGTGTTCCCCAAACTGATCCCACAAAGATGGAAGCTGCAATTGTCCAAAATGTGTGATGAAGCCTTAAGATCTCCCTTCACTGGAATTAAGGGGCCAATGCCGACCCCTGAAAAACCAATCTCATTATCCCCCTCTACTAAACTTTACAGCTGGCACAATGCAGTCAAGAAGGTAACGTTATCCTCCCAATTTGGTGCATCAGATGCCAGGTAGAGAAGTGTGATCTGTCACTGCACAGAACACATCTCCTCCAGAGTCCAGTGGGGGCGGCTTTACACCACTCCGTCCGACGCTCGGCATTGTGCTTGGTGATGTAAGGCTTGTATGCAGCTGCTAGACCATGAAGCTCCTGGCGGTGGCGCAGTGTTAGTGCTGATTTTTATACCAGAGGAGGTCGGGACTCTGCAGTTATGGAGTCAGCAGAGCGGTGGTGACTTTTCTGTCCTCTGTTCCTCAGTACTCGGCCCCCGGCTCTGTAACATTGTTTGGTCTCCACTTCGTGGCTGAGTTGCTGCGGTTCCTTCCGCTTACCAATTTGTATAGGATATTTAACTCCATTTTTTTTAAGCAAGGGACAGGTCGTCTAAGCATATGTAAGGGAACATTAATCTGCTTTTTGCCAGGATTTCATTGGGGCCTAGTATGTTCCCTATGTGTGGAAACGAAAAGGGATTTAAATATTTTCCAATTATTTTTCACACATTATGGGCTCCAGGTCACTTGTGGTAGGAAACAGTGGAACATTTAGCCCCGGATTTTATTATTTAGATCTAGCGGCATATTTTAGAAGATGCTGCCAGAGAGTGTCAGATTGGCTCTTAAATGAAGTAGAGGTGTGAAAGGAAAAAGAGCAAATCTGCCAGCATGTAAGTCGGGGACTGGGAACGAGACTTAGCGATTAAGTGACTAAGCGTCCAGGATTTTTTCTTTTTTCCTGCAGCAGAAAAAGACTATTTCCCTTCATCATTTTTCTGTAATATTTATAAACACAGAATATCAGCAAAACCTAAATATGTAGTGAAGAAGAGTTTGCCATTTAACACTACTTATATTGCAGCCTGTTACACATTGATTGTGATACGCCTAAAGGGGCAGACATGAGCGCAGCAGAACGTTAGGCTCACTAGGTGAGGTCGATCCTCAAAGCTCAAGGCCCGGGTGGGCACATGGGCCACAGACATCGATGCAGAAGGCGGTTGAGGCACGTGGGAAACAGGTAGCGGAGGTACGGGAGACAGCAAACAGACGAAAGTCTCAAAACGGGCAGCAGAGGTAGTGGAAGCCGCAGGGGGGCAGGAGACGTCTTGGAAGCCGCAGGTAGTTGTGCACAGACAAACTAAAAAGACTTAATGCCAAGACCCAGGTGTGTGTGTGTCTCTTGGTGGGCCTTATAAAGGCCTAGGAAGCTCATCACATGGAAGCACGCTGGGCTACTTGCAAAGTCAGACGAAAAGCACAAGAAAAGGTTAGCGGCCTGGAGTGAAGAGAGCAAACTTCAGACCCAGGGCAGGTGTGTAACACAGAAAGGGTTAAAGATCCAAAATATCTGTTCCAAAAAGATAGAAGTGAAAAAAAATAAAAGATAAAATTCCAAACATTTGTATGAAATCAGGAAGGTAGTGGCTGCAATCGCTTCTTAAGTAAACTTTAAAAAAAAAGAGGAAACAGACAACACTTAACAGCTGTCCTAGTTCTCCTGACCTTTGACCTGACAGGTGAACATTTACAACTGCATGGACCTCCCATGCAATTTTTTATTTATGGCAGGTACAGAGGTTTTTTCCTTAAAAATATTGCCTCCACCTAGCACTCCAATAGAGCCCATTTATGTGAATGGGGGGTGGACCACCAACAATTACACTATAAAGACCCCTCCTGAGGCTAGGCCATCAGCAGAAAATCCTGGAAAACTCCTACCCACACCTGCCATATACTTTGCGCCTCAGTCCCTCATTCTCCCAATACAGAAGTGAGAGGCACTGGCTTTTTGACTGTTTAGAACTATCCTTTAAGTAACATTGGATTAGGGAACTGATCTTTGGAAATTTTCTAGAACATTATAGGGGTTATCCTATATTACAAAAAAAAAAAAAAAAAGAAATGTGAAGTTGTGTCTCATTCAAAAGGAGCTGCAATACCAGACACAATCTGAAAGACTAGAGTGGCGCTGTTTTAAGAAAATAGAAAAATAAATCTTTTGATTTTTTTTCGAATTCCAAACAACACATTTAAAGCTAAAAAAAAAAAAAACCTGAGACATCTAGTTCAGAAAGGTGGATGATCATTACTGTCACCAGTGGTTAATATGTTGACGAGCTGTCTAGTATTTTAGACTACCAATAATGCCATTTTGTGGCTTTCTAACTTCAAGGAATTTTTGCAATAAAAATAAATGGTACTATATTATTTAAAAAATACAAACAAATAAATTAGAATGGAACCTGAGCCTGAAACACTTCATCGCCAAGAAGTAAAGGAAAAATTATTTCCCAGAAAGTAGATTTGGCACGGTGATAAATCTGGCAGGTAGGTCACACAATGCTCGGAGGGGCAGGCTGTCCGCCGGTGTCTGCTGTAAATCCTTGTGTCATGGTGGGAGGAGGGAGATCGTGAGTTTTCTATCTCGTGTGATTCTCAAAAAATATCCATCATTCTGATAAGACGATGAGCACACAGATAGGGGAATGTGCCAGCCTGCCTCTACTAGGAGAGAAGACCCCAACATGGGCTGGTCACACACAAGTCAATACGTAGGCTTAGTGGAGCCCTCCTCACTTTACGTATGCTTGGCTTCGGCAATTCTTCTCCATTCACATCCAAAGCTGGGAGTAAGATGTCAACCCACATTTAGAAGGGGGGATAGGTTGCGGATATGGAGAATGATTCATTTGGGGAACCCAGTTTTAATGAAGTGACGGCCCGCACAGATCAATTCATTGTCTCCAGTAGAGAACAGCACTCCGCTGTTTCCAGCAATCATTCAATTGGCATTGCAATATTCATATCGGGATTTCCGGAGCACCATTATAGGAATTGTGAGGATCTCAACGATGCATTGACTTATTCTATGGGTGTTTGAGCAAAAACATTGGCCAGACCTTGGTTCGGCGGCAATGTTCATAGTACGTGTCCACTTAAAAACCTCCTACTAGCGGCCAGCATCCACGACAACCTCCTCTTTTTTGTAGGTCCGGCACAAAAACATCGGCATGTCGTGCCAAGCTTGCAAGTAGTAGAAGATTTGCAGGGCTCTGGTCTGGTGGCCACTGGAACAAGGTTCTGTGAATCTTTTAGTTTAATTCTAATATTTGATATGGTGAAAAAAAAAGAAAAAACACGTCACTAACCTTCATTAACCCGAGGCAGATTTGATTTATCGATCGGAATATCGGTCATGGTTTGTTTCTTGATTCAATCCTTGCTTGATCTCAGCGTTTCAGTTGACTTTAAAGAAGCATGGAAATAAGCTGGAAAAGAGGGCAACATATATTTGAAAAGATGCAGAACCCTAAAAAAAAAGCATTTAGAAGCAAAATGATGGCTAAGAGGAAAAACAAACAAATATATATATATATATATATCCAGGTCATAATAATAATAAATAATAATAATATAGCTGAAATTAACACATGGAATTAATGTGTAATGTGACTCAGCCAGTCACCATCATTCGGAGTTATTTCTGCTAATATGATTGGATGAGAAGGGTTTACAGATCAGTTTCTACTCACATTCCTCCTACAAAGAGTCCTTTCCAGCTAAATGCCAGGTAATATACCAAACTCAAATCTTTGACTTTGAATACACAAACATTAAGAGCCATTAGTACAACAAGTTGCGTATAACATGTTTATTGTTAGATACAGACTCAAAAACGCAATGCCTTCCTAGGCCCTTAGGCTTATCCGTCAATAAAAGAGCCATTCCTTAGTTTAGTTTCTTATACAGCGCACAGGGGAACTCATCTCTTCATGTAATTTCCCCTCCAACGCATGCAGTGCTGCGGAGTCTAAGTTGGTGTCCATTTTGGTGGAGTCGAAATAAAATGTACTGATTCAGACAATATTTGATAAATTGGGTTCAGTAGTTCAATGCAGGACGTGTGAGTGTCCTTTCATAAGAATTTGGGAAAGTTATGAAAAGTCCTATAAATGTCTGTTCCTGATCCAAGCAGCTCGGCTTTTAGCCAAGATGAATCTGTGTTGCGCATTATGTACATGCTCAGTAGTGAAGCTCCTCCTCCGCAGAGCAGAGAAAAAAAAAAAAAAAAGACGCTGGGAAAGAATGCCTGCAGCCCTCCACTCGTCTAAGAATTATTAATCGATTATTGTATCATATGCCTGATGTTACCATTTTACTACAGTAAATTTATCACTTAACACGAGCCATATATGAGGGAGATAAAATCGTAAGTCAGGGAAATTGAGGAGTTGGAGGTTTGGCTTACTGACGCCACAGCCCTAAGTGCAGGTGCACTTATCTAAATGTGCTCTGTAGATGCCTCTATATAGACTTAAATGTTCAATCGCTTGTAGTTCATCCCTGCTGGGATTAAAACTCAGCCTGTGTAGTTTGGAAGGCAGAAACACTAAGGCTGGCGTCACACTAGCAGTATTTGGTCAGTATTTTTTCATCAGTATTTATAAGCCAAAACCAGGAGTGGAACAAATAGAGGAAAAGTATAATAGAAAGACGTCACCACTTCTGCATTTATCACCCACTCCTGGTTTTGGCTTACAAATACTGATGTAAAATACTGACCAAATACTGCTAGTGTGATGCCAGCCTAATAGTGAGCCACAGGCTGCACCGTAATTTATGAGAGAATTCTGCCTAAAAACGGTAGTACTTTTCATTATAGGTATAATGTACCATCATATACACATAGGAGTGGGTATAATATTATATATATATATATATATATATATATATATACACACACACACACATATTATACACACACGGTTTTACCAACAGCAACTAAATGCCATCAGTTATAATGGGGTGACATCATTTACATCGTCAGCAATTGTCTTTAGACATCTGACAAAGCAATTTGCGAAAAACCATAAATACCACAAATTGTCCTCATTATTGTATGTAAACGCAAGATCAAAGCCTTTTATCAGTCAGGGAAACTATGTGGACGGGATCCGACAGCTGCCGGGAATTATGGTATGTTACTTATGTACCACTGCCTTAGACATGGATGTGTAGTATTTACTAAGAGGAGCATACAGTAATTAGTGCTCTGTTGTAAATCATAAAAGCATGGTCCGGTCTGGGATACTGAGATGGAGGATGCTGGAGTGACTCAACTGGGGTCCTGGAGGAGTCTTCATATTGCACCCTTTTACAATTTAAGCCTAATGCAGCTCCAATTGTGGAATTTTTTATATTATGAGAATACAACAC
Organism: Ranitomeya variabilis; assembly: GCF_051348905.1. NCBI lineage: Eukaryota > Metazoa > Chordata > Amphibia > Anura > Dendrobatidae > Ranitomeya > Ranitomeya variabilis. Next base: position 298,658,211 of record NC_135235.1, read on the forward strand.
AAATTTGAGTTTCTGTGGGTGTCAGGAGCACACCTCTCCTCTTCCTCCCAGTTTCCTGCTTGTTAGGGGGTAGTACACTCTGGATTGGTCAATGGACAGGTAGGAACAGAGTCATGGTGGCTCCGCTAGCCTAAACTAAGGATTTCTCCCATGCTACAAGCAGAGGCGGCATTGGAGGAGTGCAGAGGCACTGAAGATGACTGGTTCCATCAATCCAGACAGCTTCTGAGCAGTGCTCGCAAGCTCAATAGGAAGAGAGCTTGTAAGCACTGAGTTGCTTGCCTTGGAGACCTGCTACCACTGAAGCCGCAGCAGTGGTTGGCAATGAAGAGTAAACAAAATTAAATATCACCAAATTATTGTTTTGTTTTTTATATAAAAAGGTAATTGCTTGTTTTTACAAGCACTTTGCTAAAAACACTAGTCACTCCATAAATAAAATGCATCCCGCTTTACACTCCAGAGCTGCATTCATTGTTACTGAAAAAGAATCTACAACGAATTGTACGGGACTTTTGTCAAATTGTAGGAGGGAGTATAGTGTTAAACGCCTGGTATAAAGAAGAAACTAATCACTAGAGCATCCGTGCAGCCCTGAGCCAGCAAGGAACGACAGGAGATTTCAGCTCTGAAGTCTGAATTTTCTGTAGCATAGCCGTGGAGTAGAAGAGAGGATGCAGATTGTGCGGGCATGCTGAGAGCTGCAGTATTAGAACACCTGGAGGGCCACGGGTTGTGGACGCTGACGTACCCTTATTAGACTTGATCCTGTAAATGCCTTTTTAAGAAACGAGAATTGTCAAAAGGATCATCGCTCCTATTATGGGTGAGGTTTCAAATGTCAAGAATAGATCTACACAGGGCAAACCACACACACAAAAATGCACAGGAACAAAACACATTTCTAGTGCTAGGAATAACTCAAGGTGAACTCCCTGCCACAAGACACAACAGGAACACCCAGCTTGTGTGTGGCCAAATACCTGCCTTACAGGAAAACTGAAGTTTTAATATAGACAACTTTTAATAAAAAGAATACTGGAAAATTCCCAAAAGAGTGATGTAAATGTGTCCTTAGTCAGAAGTTCGAGAAAGTGCACCAAAGGAGAAGAGACACCTTAAGGCTATGTTCACACAAGGCGTTTTAGCTTCAGGGAATTTAAAAACAAAAATAGGCATTGTTTTACCATACCAGTAAAATAAAATTACATTTCTGAATACTCATAACCCCCCCAAATTTGAAGCATGTCAATTCTTCCAGTATTTTCACATATGTAAAATAAATGGGGAGGGGTAAATGTATATTTTACTTGGACCCGGCATAATTGCCTTGTATTGTAATAATTGGGGTCACTTATCAGGGTGGGACGTTCCCATCACTAGCTTTAAAAGCAATAGGGTTGTAAATCACCGCATAAAAGTATAAAATAAATAACATTAAAAAAAAATAAATAAATGTAACTACTTTCTGCTTTGTCAAAAAAATATATTTAGTCCTAAAGTAGTGACCGGAATTAGGGCATCAGGTTATAACCATCAGACAAGAGTAAAACTAACCGTAGATTCAGGTTTTTATTTGTTTAAAGATGAAAAATGAAAATAAAATATTTTTCTTTCTAACAAAAAGGCCAAATATTATAAAACACAAAGCAAAACAAAACCACTGGAACAGTAGGCATGGGAAAGGGAATTAAAAACCAAGGTTTTTGTAGATTAAACTGGTGTTTTCAAAGACCCTGGGAAATCCCTTCCAGCCTTAGGCCGGTTTCACACGTCAGTGGCTCCGGTACGTGAGGTGACAGTTTCCTCCCGTACCGGAGACACTGACACACGTAGACCCATAAAAATCAATGCATCTGTTCAGATGTCATTGATTTTGTGCGGACCGTGTCTCCGTGTGCCAAACACGGAGACATGTCAGTGTTCGTGGGAGCGCACGGATTACACGGACCCAATAGAGTCAATGGGTCCGTGTAAAACACGGACCTCACACGGACATTCTCCGTCTGGGGTCCGTGTGGCGTGCCGGAGACAGCGCTACAGTAAGCGCTGTCCCCCCCACATGGTGCTGAAGCCGCCATTCATATCTTCCCTGTAGCACCGTTTGCTGCAGAGAAAATATGAAGAATAGTGTTTAAAATAAAGATCCATGTGTCCGCCGCCCCCCCACCCCCTGTGCGCCCCCCCGCTGGTCAGCAAATACTCACCCGGATCCCCCGTCGGCAGTCGCTCCTTCCTGGTCTGGCCGCGGCTTCTCTACTGTATGCGGCCGATTACACTCATGAATATGTGGCTCCACCTCCAATAGGGGCGGAGCCGCCTATTCATGAGTGTAAATGAGCGGCCCCACGTGACCGCATACAGTAAGCCGCGGCCAGACCAGGAAGGAGCGACTGCCGACGGGGGATCCGGGTGAGTATTTTCTGACCAGCGGGGGGGGCGCACAGGGGGTGGGGGGGCGGCGGACACATGGATCTTTATTTTAAACACTATTCTTCATATTTTCCCTGCAGCAAACGTTGCTACAGGGAACATATGAATCGCAGCTTCAGCACCATGCAGAGTGGGTACCACACGCTCCGTGTGGTACCCACTCGCCATACGGGCGGCACACGTGTACCGCACGTATGGCCTCCGTGAGTTCCCAGGCACACGGACACGGATAACTCCGGTACCGATTTATTCCGGTACCGGAATTATCTGGACGTGTGGGTCAGCCCTTAAAGAAACTTCAGCTTCTGAGTGTCTGTTCCCACAATACGAATAGGATGAGGTTTTCTGCTTCACATTTGAGCGTGGAAAATCTGCTGTGTGTCACAGTAACAGGAAAGTGGATGTGATTTTAAGAAATCTTATTTACATGTTGTGGGAAGTTAACCCCTTCACGCCGCGGCCCTTTTTCGTTTTTGGGTTTTCATGTTTCGCTCCCCTCCTTCCCAGAGCCATAACTTTTTAATTTTTCCGTCAATATGGCCATGTGAGGGCTTATTTTTTGCGGGACGAGTTGTACTTTTGAACGACACCATTGGTTTTACCAGGTCTTGTACTAGAAAACGGGAAAAAAATTCCAAGTGTGGTGAAATTGCAAAAAAAGTGCAGTCCCACACTTGTTTTTTTGTTTGGCTTTTTTGCTAGGTTCACTAAATGCTAAAACTGACCTGATATTATGATTCTCCAGGTCATTACGAGTTCATAGACACCAAACATGTCTAGGTTATTTTTTTATCTAAGTAGTGAAAAAAAAAATCTAAACTTTGCTTTAAAAACAAACAAAAAAAACCCGCCATTTTCCGATACTCGTAGCGTCTCTATTTTTCGTGATCTGGGGTCGGATGAGGGCTTATTTTTTGCGTGCCAAGCTGATGTTTTTAATGATACCATGTTTGTGCAGATACGTACTTTTGATCGCCCGTTATTGCATTTTAATGCAATGTCGCGGCGACCAAAAAAACGTAATTCTGGCGTTTGAAATTTTTTTCTTGCTACGCTGTTTAGCGATAAGGTTAATGTTTTTTTTTTTATTGATAGATCGGGCGATTCTCAACGCGGCGATACGAAATATGTGTATGTTTGATTTTTTTTTTTCATCATTCTATTTTGGATGGGGAGAAAGGGGGGTGATTTAAACTTTTATTTTTTTTTATTTTTTTCATATTTTTAAAACCATTTTTTTAAACTTTTGCCATGCTTCAATAGCCTCCATGGGAGGCTAGAAGCTGGCACACCTCGATCAGCTCCGCTACATAGCAGCGATCATCAGATCGCTGCTATGTAGCTGAAATGCAGGCTTGCTATGAGCGCCGACCACAGGGTGGTCTCAAAGACCTCTATGGTTACCATCCTGATGCATTGCCGACCCCCGATCATGTGACGAGGGTCGGCGATGCGCTCATTTCCGGCTGCGCAGCCGGAAGCGGTTGTTAAATGCCGCTGTCAGAGTTTGACAGCGGCATTTAACAGGTTAATAGCGGCGGGTGAGTCGCGATTTCACCCGCCGCTATTGTGCGCACATGTCAGCTGTACAAAACAGCTGACATGTCGCGACTTTGATGTGGGCTCACCGCCGGAGCCCACATCAAAGGGGGAGACACGACATGAGCAGTATTGAATCACAAGTTCAAAATCAGCGGCAAATCTGCTATATTTCAACTAAATCTGCAACCAAAAACACTTATGTAATTTAAAGTGGTTATAGTGGCAGATTTCCTGCTGCTGGCAATAAGGAATGTATGGGAAAAGTTATTTATTTTCTTTTTAAATTTTGCATAAAACCTGTTCTGCACATATTCTTCGGCCTCCTTTACATGTCAATTTCTTCAGCACGCGTGGTATCTGATTCCTCTCTCTTCCCCGAGGATACCACACATACCAATTATTCCATTAATGTCCGCATTTTTCTGACAAGGGCCAATACAAGTCTATGGAGCCGTGACAAACACTTCCAGCACATGGTATCAGTGTGCTGCCTGGTTTTAACATTGCAAAGTATAGGAGAAGAGTTGTCATTTATTTCTCCATACTGGAAAAACACTGATGGTAAAAATGGACACGCAATGACACACTGATCCAAAGCCGCGATGACCCGGTACCATTTTTTCACATGTTTAAACATGGACGTATGAGTGAGGCTTTAGAGAACGTTCACATTGAGTTTTGTGGATTTTTTAGCCGATGAGGCGCAAAAATCCACATGAGGATATGTACATGGTGTCTTTTTCAGACGCTTGGAATCCACATGAAAAAAACCCATAACATGAACAGAACGCACAGCAAAGTCAAAGCATATTGCTGCGCATATGTTGTGCTTTCTGGAGCGGTTACAAGTAGTAACGAGTTCAACCCTAAGATTTTGAGGAATTTTACTTCTTTTTTTTTTTTTTTTGGGGGGGGGGGTAGGATTTTTTTAAACAATCACCTACTTGCCAAAAAAGATTTTTTTGGGGGGGTTTTGTTAATTGAAGCCAAGGTACAAAATAATGGAATATTCAGCCACTTGTCAATGGCTACGAAGGTATAAATTTATGTCACCATTTGTATATTAGCAACCACAACCGCTACCCTACCTCATATCAAAACGATACTAACCTTATTAATATTACTTGCACTCCCTCATCTCTCCCTTTCAATTGTGCCCTTTGGAATCCACGGTCTGTATGTAACAAGCTTCCTTTCCTGCACAACTACTTTGTGAACAACTCTCTGAATCTGTTGGCCCTCACTGAAACCTGGATCCAGGACTCTGACACTGTCTCCCCTGCTGCCATTTCCCATGGTGGCTTACAATTCTCCCATACCCCAAGGTCCACACCATCAGGCTCTTCCGTCCCCTCTCCCTCAGAGTAGCGGTCATATACCGGCCCCCAGGCTCACCCACCCACTTCCTTGACCACTTCTCAGCCTGGCTGCCGCACTTCATGTCCTCAGAACTACCAACCCTTATCCTGGGAGACTTCAACATCCCTATTAACAGCCCCACTTCCACATCTGCATCCCAGCTTCTATCACTAACCACTTCCCTAGGCCTCTCACAGCTCTCAACCTCTGAAACACACAAAGACGGTAACACCCTGGACCTGGTCTTTGTCCAGCTCTGTTCAATCTCTTACCTAGATAACTCACCACTTCCCCTCTCTGACCACAACATTCTCTCCTTCACCCTCACAATTCCTCGCCCACCCCAGCACTCTCCTACCTACCACACATTCAGAAATCTACAAGCCATTAACCCTCATATACTTTCAGACTCCCTACACTCATCGTTGTCCCCAATCTTTTTTTTTCCTGTCCTGATCTGGCTGTACATCACTACAATGACACTCTTAGAAGCAGCCTGGACCAAGTAGCGCCCCTCACCCTCCAAACACAGAGTGAAACAGCCCTGGCTCACATCGCAAACCCGATTTCTCCAGCGATGCTCTAGGAGTGCTGAACACTTATGGAGGAAAACTTGCACCCCAGAAGACTTTGTACACTTCAAATTTATGTTAAGGACCTATAACTCTGCCCTTCACCTCGCCAAACAGTCCTACTACACCACCCTGATCTCCTCACTATCCAGCAACCCCAAGAAACTTTTTAACACCTTTCACTCCCTCCTCAGGCCAAAAGCACAAGACCCTATCACAGACATTTGTGCTGATGACCTGGCCTCCCACTTTATAGAGAAAATAGACAATATCCGTCAGGAAATCCGCTCCCAGACACCAAGTGCAATGACTCCCATTCCTCCCTGCATCTCCCCTGGCTCACTCTCCACATTCGATCCCATCACAGAAGAAGATGTCTCCAAGCTCCTGTTCTCGTCCGACTACATGCACCACCGACCCCATTCCCTCACATCTCCTCCAGTCTCTCTCTACAGTCGTCACTACTCACCTAACTACAATCTTTAATCTCTCCCTCTCCTCTAGCATTTTCCCCTCTTCCTTCAAACACTCTATCATTACTCCATTACTAAAAAAACCCCACCCTTGACCCATCATGCACAAACAACTACAGACCGGTCTCCAATCTCCCCTTCATCTCAAAACTCCTGGAGCGCCTAGTCTACTCCCGCCTTACCCGTTACCTCTCCACTCATTCCCTCCTAGACCCTTCACAGTCCGGGTTCCGCCCCCTACATTCGACAGAAACTGCACTCATCAAGGTGACCAATGACCTTCTGACAGCAAAATGTAACGGTGACCACTCTCTGCTCATTCTTCTCGATCTTTCTGCAGCTTTCGACACTGTTGACCACCCTCTCCTACTCTCTAGGCTCCAGTCTCTAGGCATTAAGGACACTGCTCTCTCCTGGTTCTCCTCCTACCTTTCTGACCGCTCCTTCAGTGTTCTGTTCTCTGGCTCCACTTCATCTCCTCTTCCTCTCACTGTCGGGGTACCTCAGGGCTCAGTCCTTGGCCCCCTTCTCTTCTCCCTCTACACGGCCCCAATTAAACAGACCATCAGCAGATTTGGCTTTCAGTACCATCTTTATGCTGATGACACACAACTATACACGTCATCCCCTGACCTTACCCCCGCTGTACTACAGAACGCCACTGACTGTCTGTCCGCAGTCTCTGACATGTCCGCTCTCTATCTGAAACTCAACCTCTCCAAAACTGAACTTCTTCTGCTCCCGCCTTCTACTAACCTCCCTAAATCTGACATTTCCCTCTCCGTGGGTGGCACCATAATAACACCCCGGCAGCAGGCACGCTGTCTGGGTGTTATGTTTGACTCTGATCTCTCCTTCACCTCCCACATACAATCTCTTGCCCGCTCGTGCCGCTTACACCTAAAGAACATCTCTAGAATCCGCCCTTTTCTCACCATGGAGACAACAAAAACTCTCACTGTCGCCCTGATCCACTCCCGCCTGGATTACTGTAACGCTCTATTAATTGGCCTCCCCCTCACGCGACTTTCCCCTCTCCAGTCTATCCTTAATGCGGCAGCAAGGGTTGTCCATCTGGCTAATCATTACTCGGACGTGTCCGCTCTTCGCCAGTCGTTACACTGGCTGCCCATTCATTACAGGATACAATTCAAAGTACTTGTTCTCACCCGCAAAGCTCTCCACAGTGCGGCACCCCCTTACATCTCCTCCCTCATTTCTGTCTATCGGCCTAGCCGACCACTGCGCTCTGCAAACGACTTTCGACTAACCTCTGCACTAATCCGTACCTCCCACTCCCAACTCCAAGACTTCTCCCGTGCTGCGCCAATCCTCTGGAATGCGCTACCCCAAGATATTAGGACCATACACAAGTTGCATAGTTTTAGGCGCTACCTCAAAACTCATTTGTTCAGAGCGGCCTATCACGTTCCCTAATCAAATTCATTTTATGTTTGTGTGTGTGTGTAGCCCATTCACTATCTCCATCTACCCCCCACTCCCTGAAGATGGCTGGACCATCATTGTAAATACATCATTGTAAATACACACCTGAACTTTGTATCTCCCCACCTCATTGTAGATTGTAAGCTCTCACGAGCAGGGTCGTCTTATTTTGTCTTATTTTGCTTTATTACTGTATTGTTAACATTGTTACCCATGACTGCTGTGTTTGAAACTGTTAAACTGTAAAGCGCTGCGGAATATGTTGGCGCTATATAAATAAAGATTATTATTATTTCCGTAGCCATATAGTGCACTTGTGGAGATGGACATTACTTGCTACGTAACCCTTGTCCAGTGGCTAATATAAAAGGGAATATTGAGAAGACATATATATATATATATATATATATATATATATATATATATATATATATATATATATATATATATATATATATATATATATATATTTATTTTTTTTTAAAGAAAGTTTTAACCCCTTTCAGGTTCAGAATTAGAAGTAACAGATACAAAGCCAACTTAATTATCGCAATTCCTAATTCTTAGAGAAAAAAAATGGAACAAGTGACAACTTAAAAATTATTATAGGCAAATGAATACGGATTACACAGTCAGAGAGCGGGACAGAACACAGACGCCGGTCACCTGTGAGAACGGCCCAAAATTGGGAAATTCAGACAGTCTGACACTTTGCACAAATACGACAACTATTGTTCCTGAAGGAATAGCGGACAGATTCATCCTAATTTCCAGGATGGGGGCAGGGTGATGGCTGCAGGAGGTGATGTCCTGTACTGAGTGATGGGTGGAAAACAGCTCTTTGATTATTAAAGAAAAGAACGCAACCTGATCTGTACAGGGGAAATTGTACAAAGTGTTGGAGCCCTAACAAAACACAGCACTGGAAGAGGGCTCTTTTAAAGGAGAACTGGCCAAAAAAAACACATATTGCATAGGAGAAGAAAAACTAGGAGACTTTTCACTAAGTTCATCTAAGTATTCTAATCCAGGAGTGTAAAGGTACCGTTACACTAAACGATTTACCAACGATCACACAGACAGCTCTCTCCAGCGACCAACGATCAGGGGAACGACTGCGGCATCGTTGAAACTGTCTTCAACGATGCCAAAGTCCCCCTGCAGCACCCGGGTAACCAGGGTAAACATCGGGTTACTAAGTGCAGGGCCGCGCTTAGTAACCCGATATTTACCCTGGTTACCATTGTAAAAGTAAAAAAAAAACAAACAAACAAAAAAAACAGTACATACTCACATTCTGATGTCTGTCACGTCCCCCGGCGTCCACAGGGTTACGCGCTGCTGCTCAGAGCTTCCTGCACTGACTGTGTCAGCGCCGGCAGTAAAGCAGAGCACAGCGGTGACGTCACCGCTGTGCTCTGCTTTACGGCCGGCGCTGACACAGTCAGTGCAGGAAGCTCTGAGCAGCAGCGCGTAACCCTGTGGACGCCGGGGGACGTGACAGACATCAGAATGTGAGTATGTACTGTTTTTTTTTTTTACTTTTACAATGGTAACCAGGGTAAATATCGGGTTACTAAGCGCGGCCCTGCGCTTAGTAACCCGATATTTACCCTGGTTACAAGTGAACACATCGCTGGATCGGCGTCACACACGCCGATCCAGCGATGGACAGTGGGTGATCAGCGACGAAATAAAGTTCTGGCCTTCTAGCTCCGACCAGCGATATCACAGCGGGATCCAGATCGCTGCTGCGTGTCAAACACAACGAGATCGCTATCCAGGACGCTGCAACGTCACGGATCGTCGCCGTTCTCGCTGCAAAGTCGCTTAGTGTGAAGGTACCTTAAGGCCATAAAGAGGAGACTAAAGTCAGCCGAACCTGCCGGTATGGGTCTGATGTGTATGGGGGCTCATCTCAAGACCCTCCCCAATTGATAATGTTGGGGGGGGGGGGGGGAGAAGGTTCCAGCTGGTGGAATAATCGGCCAATCCCTTTGTTTGGTGCAGAGTTAAGCCGCTGCCTGATTATTCTGGCAGCAGGTTTTAGGGCATGTTCATACTACAAGGTTTCTTTTAGGAAGGGTTTGGAGTGGAGCCGCTCCGAATGCCACCTGAAAAAGCCCTAACTAAAAGCTGAAACGAATGAACGCATTCATCTCTACGTAAAAGCGACCCGCCTTTCATACGTTTAGGCTTGAGTGTCTTAACCACTTCAGGTTTCCAAAGATACAAAGCGGTTAAAAGAAGTGACCCTCCACCGTTCTTCAGGGGGCTTCAAATCTGAAGATGTTCTATACTGTAATACAAGGTAATGGGAAGGCATAAAAGCCCTTAAAAAGAGAACTTAAGTTTCTTCAAGACACCATAAAAATTCTGGAAAAACTCCAAAAAGATCAGTAAAAAATAAATAAATAAATATAAAAAAAAAGCATTCAGAAGAAGACGCTTCAGATTTACAAAACGCCAGTAAAAGGGAGAGATTTTCCTGAAGCATCTTCCATCTGAAAAAGAAAACAAAAATGGCTGAACACACACAGGCACGGGCCAAGAATTACTGTGCATGGAGAAGTCAGTGGAGATCGTCAGCAGCTGAACGATGTGTATGGGGGCCGTCACTCCCCCCCATCTTCTAATATTAAATAGAAAATAGTCTCAATTCATCAAAGTGTTTTCACTTAAGCATTTTGCCAAGTTACAAACATTTGGGGCACCTGCAGGCTGTGCAAAAATCTTGCAACTGTTTTTTTTTTTTTAATGCCCAGCTCTGCCAAAATTGTTGAAAAGGGGTCGAGACGCAACACTGCTCATCCAATTCATGACCAGCTGTGGCGTACCTAATGCCACAAATCTTACTCCAGTCACTGACTGGAGTAGGATTTGTGGCGAGGAGCCCGATTAATTAAGAACTGTGCTCCTCTTAATGAATTAGTTGCATCTGACTCCAGTGCAACCCCTGCATCAAGACCAGTGAGAACAATGCCAGTCTTCATAAATCTGGGCCCCTAGACATGAGTGCATGATCAGACTATGCAGTTTGTTTGTAGTCTGTAACCATGGAGACATCTGCCATACAATAGAAATAAACGGTATCTGTATGGTGCTACTGCAATACATAGGAGCATCAATGACAATAAACGAGACCCACGGTAGAATCATGGAATGTTAGAGTTGGAAGGGACCTCCAGGGTCATTGTGTCCTATCCCCTGCTCAATGCAGGATTCACTAACCCATCTCAGACAGAACTCTGTCCAGCCTCTGAAGACTTCTATTGAAGGAGAACTCACCACCTCTCGTGGCCGCCTGTTCCACTCATTGATCACCCCCAATGTCAAAGAGTTTTTTTCTAATATTTAATCTGTATCTTGTCCATTTCAGTTTTATTCCATTGCTTCTCAACTTTCCATGTGCAAATGAGAATATTGATGACCCCTCTACACTATGAAAGCCCTTCAGATATTTGTAGACAGCTATTAAGTCTCCTCTCATCCTTCTTTTTTCCAAGCTAAGCATTCCCATATCCTTTAATCGTTTCTCGTAGGACATACTTTGCTGTCTGCTCTCCATCCTGGAAGCTCTTCTCTGAATTTGCTCCAGTCTTTCAATGTCTTTTTTTTTTTTAAATGTGCCCAGAACTGGACACAGTATTCCAGATGAGGCCTGACCAAGGAGGAGGGGTAGAGGGGGATAATTAGTTCATGTGATCTAGACTCTATGCTTCTCTTAATACATCCTAGAATTGTGTTTGCCATTTGTGCTGCTGCATCACACTGTTGACTCATGTGCAGCCTGTGATCTATTAGTATACCTAGGTCTGTTTCACACGTGCTGTTGCTTAGTTCTATTCCTCCGATTCTGTAGATGCAATTTTCGTTTTTCTTGACCAGAAGTAGAATCTTGGATTTTTCTTTATTAAATACCATTCTATTAGTCTCTGCCCATGGTTCAAGCTTATCTAGATACTTTTGAATCCTCTCTGTTTTCTTTAGTGTTAGCTATCCCTCCTAGCATTGCATTGTCTGGAGGGGTAGGTACCAGACCCCCCCCCCCCCCCCCCGGGTAGGTACCAGACCCAACCCCCCACGGTAGGTACCAGACCCTTAGCTGCTTTTCAAGTGATGGAAAGTTTGCCTGGTCATCACAATTTGCGATGCAGCAGGGGTTGGGGCTGAAACTCCTATTGAAGAAGAACCAATCAGGGAACACACATCTTGAAGCTAAAAGGCTTGCAAAACACTTGTTCTGAAGGGGTTAACCATCTCTTTATCCTGCACAGACTGGTGGGCTCCGGATTAACCCTTCCAGGAGCAGAAGTCACAGGTGACACCAAATAACAACATCATCTTATTCCTGACAACAATAAGCCAGAATGTAACATCTCTGGAGGAAGAAGAGACAAAGGAGGAGAGGATGCTGCTGATACAAGGAGAATCACACCCCCTCCCCCCATCCAGCAGGGGTTTGGGAGACCCTGTGATTAGATTAAAAAAATATGGGATAGATAATGATTAACACATTCAGCGCACAGGCTGCCTGGACAGTCAATGATTACACAGAAGAAAAGCGAGAAAGGCCCCACTGATTGCAAGTGATGAGGAAGAGGGGCATTAACCCTCTCAGTGCCGGGGGGGGGGGGTACAATAGAAATCAGCCAGATCTCCTCACTGCTAAATCATACAAGGCTGACAGGCAGGTGAATGAAAACCTACAGCACTGCCATAGGGTCATCACTACAGACAGCCATTATTAACCCCATCAGTGCCAGACCCAGGGGTAAAGAAGGGGGGTAACCTGCATCTGCCGCAGTGCTATAATGGGGCTGACATAGGAGGACGTGTATGGGATCCTGGAGGGATGGAGGTGCGCTGCTCCCCTGCTGCTGCTGCATGTGTGATGTGCATGTGTGATGTGCAGGGATTGCCTGGCAGGACAATGCAGCGGAGAGCCCCCCTCCCCCATAGACAGAATGGTGCAGAGCCCCCCGGTACCTGCACAGATGCGGGGCTCCCCCGGCCGGCGGCTCCCAGCTCTCCTCCTCCTCCTCGGTGCCTGTGTGCTGGGCGGACAGCGCTGCTCTCCTCCTCCTTCTCCCACACAGCTGTATCTGCAACAATGTAAGAAGCTGGAGAGACGGAGGCCGCGGAGGGACAAGCTTCTTCCCACTCTCCAGCAGCGGCAGCCCCTGCTATAGCGCTCAGACACCGCACCTGACGTGTATTTGTCAGCAGCAGTCCCCTGGCTGTCAGCAGCAGTCCCCTGGCTGTCAGATACATGGCCTAAAACCATGTATTCAGGTCATGTCCTCACTATCAGCGCTGTACAGGGGTCTTATAATAACAGCACAGTAAGCCCATGTGCACACAGATTTTTTTTGAGGCACTGAAAATTAGTTTTCTAGTGGAAACCCCTCTTTTTTGTTTGTTTTTTTCCGCTTCTTAAAGCTATGTTCTCACAGTTAGTTTTTGGTGACGCTGCGTATTGTGAAAACGCAGCGTCTTAGGCCACGTTCACATGTTCAGTATTTAGTCAGTATTTTACCTCAGTATTTGTAAGCCAAAACCAGGAGTGGGTGATGAATACAGAAGTGGTGACGTGTTTCTATTATACTTTTCCTATGATTGTTCCACTCCTGGTTTTGGTTTACAAATACTGAGGTAAAATACTGACCAAAAACTGACCGTGTGAACGTGGCTTTACGATTCCAGTAAAGTGGACGGGATTTATAGAAATCTGCTTTTTTACTCAGCGTGAGCCCACGGTGCGTGTTTCAGATCTGCAGCTGAGTTTTCTGTGAGGATTTTCCCCGCAAATCCTGAGGTAAAAACGCACATGTGTTTTCAGTGGGTTTCCAAGGTGGAAACGTATAAAAAAAAACATATAATCGGCATATGACTGAATCAAAGTTTTATCAAATTTCTGGAAGTATCAAAAACAAAAAAGCTTTATTCAAAACATGACACAAAAAAAAAGAGATAAAAACCGCAGTATCAAAAACTCAATAAAATACATGTAAAAAATAAGTAACCTAATTTACTTAATAGGGGCCGAAAATCTGCAACATCAAAAACTCATCATGGGAACACAGCCTGCGCTTTACGATACAAGTCAATTTGAAAGATCAAAAGACACCCTGGGAGAGAGAAAAAATAAAGCCTGGCAGATGACAGTAAAAAAGGTGAGACAAAATGATGGAAAAATACTAGAAAAAATGCATCAAAAACATACGTATTTTACTCAACACTATGGTTTCTGCTGCACACACTCCACATGTGCATATAGCTTTAGGCCATGTTCACATACAGTGTTTTTGCATTTTGCCAGTAAGGCTGCCGTCACACGATCAGTATTTGGTCAGTATTTTACATCAGTATTTGTAAGCCAAAACCAGGAGTGGGTGATAAATGCAGAAGTGGTGACATGTTTCTATTAAGGTACCGTCACATTAAGCGACGCTGCAGCGATATAGACAACGATGCCGATCGCTGCAGCGTCGCTGTGTGATCGCTGGAGAGCTGTCACACAGACCGCTCTCCAGCGACCAACGATGCCGAAGTCCCCGGGTAACCAGGGTAAACATCGGGTTACTAAGCGCAGGGCCGCGCTAAGTAACCCGATGTTTACCCTGGTTACCAGCGTAAACGTAAAAAAAAAAAAACACATACTCACATTCCGGTGCTTGTCACGTCCCCCGGCGTCTGCTTCCCTGCACTCCTCCTGCATCCTGTGTAACCGCCGGAAAGCAGAGCGGTGACGTCACCGCTGTGCCCTGCTTTACGGCCGGCCGGCGCTGACATAGGATGCAGGAGGAGCGCAGGGAAGCGGACGCCGGGGGACGTGACAGGCACCGGAATGTGAGTATATAGTGTTTTTTTTTTTTTTTTTACATTTACAATGGTAACCAGGGTAAACATCGGGTTACTAAGCGCGACCCTGCGCTTAGTAACCCAATATTTACCCTGGTTACCATTGTAAAACATTGCTGGCATCGTTGCTTTTGCTGTCAAACACAACGATACACGCCGATCTGACGACCAAATAAAGTTCTGGACTTCTAGCTCCGACCAGCGATATCACAGCAGGATCCAGATCGCTGCTGGGTGTCACACTCAACGATATCGCTATCCAGGACGCTGCAACGTCACGGATCACTATCGTTATCGTTCTAAAGTCGCTCAGTGTGAAGGCACCTTTATACTTTTCCTCTATTTGTTCCACTCCTGGTTTTGGCTTACAAATACTGAGGTAAAATACTGACCAAATACTGCTAGTGTGATGGCAGCCTAGGAGTTGTGAGATTTCAGGAATCACAGATTTTGCTGAGTTTTTACAGCATTTTTTTTTTTTGCTGCGTTTTTGATGAATAAAACTAACTTTATTAAACATGTACCCTACACAAATCAAACATGTAATCCACACACAAAAAGCAGTAAAAATGCAGCAAAAAGACAGAAAAAAAGCAGCAAAAAGACAGAAAAAAAGCAGTAAAAATGCAGCAAAAACACACAAAAAAAGCAGTAACTATGCAGGAAAAACACAAAATAGCAGTAAAAATGCAGCAAATGCACACACAAAGCAGTAAATATGCAGGAGAAACACAAAAAAGCAGGAACAACAGATAAAAAGTAGTAAAAATGCAGCAAAAACACACAGAACTAGCTGTCAAAACGCAACAAAAACATACACAAAGCAGTAGATATGCAGGAAAACAAAAAAAGCAGGAAAAACACAGAAAAAAAGCAGTAAAAATGCAGCAAAAACAGAAAAAGCAGTAAAAATGTAGCAAAAACACAAACGCAGTAAAATTGCAGCAAAGCACACACAAAACAGTAAATATACAGGAAAAATGCAAAACAGCAGTAAAGATGTAGCAAAAACACACACACAAAGCAGTAAATATGCAGGAAAACACAAAAAAGCAGTAAAAATGCAGCAAAAAGACAAAAAAGCTGTAAAAATGTAGCAAAAGCACAAAAACAGTAAAACTGCAGCAAAACACAAAAAGCAGTGAAATGCAGCAAAAACACACAGAAAGCAGTAAAAATGCAGCAAAAACACACACAAAGCAGTAAATCTGCAGGAAAAAAAACACAAAACAGCAGTAAAAATGCAGCAAAAACACACAAAAAAAGCTGTAAAAAAAAATGCAGCAAAACCTGCACTTTGAACACATTTTTACTGCCAAAAGAGCAGGTCTTTTATTCAGAAAAATATGCTATAAAAACATGATACAGCCTTTTACAGTAAAAAGAAACAGATACTAAGTTACTAAGCAGCTAAGTTACTTTTATACAAAAATATTTTCAGTCCGTTAGTTTTCTGTATGCGCAACATACAAAAAGAATGTCAGTGATTTACGGACTAGACGTACATGTAAGTGACCGGCAGCTCCTGAACTCGTCCACTCACCTATACGGCTTTCATCAATACCTTGTTTCAGCACCCGAGCATGCTGAGATAACACCTTATCCGAGCATGTTCGTTCATCAATAGAAATAACCCTTTAAATTTCGAAAGCCCTGTGTTTACACATCACAGTACTTTTTTATCATTTCACTCGTTTTCAAGTTCTTTATTGTTTAGCAGATGCAGGCTTATACTGTATGTTCCATCAGAACGGAGAAGGTGGATTTACTTATTTTTTCTCTCCAAAACTGATGACACTCGGACAAAACTCTGATACAAATAATCAGTCCGAAAAATCGCCCATGTGAATGAGCCCACAAGCTGCGCATCCAAGATCCAGCTAAGGCTACGTTCACATTTGCGTTGTGCGCCGCAGCGTCGGCGCCGCAGCGCACAACGCAAACAAAAACGCAGCAAAACGCATGCACAACGCTGCGTTTTGCGCCGCATGCGTCGTTTTTTTCATTGAATTTGGACGCAGCAAAAATGCAACTTGCTGCGTCCTCTGCGACCCGACGCGGGCGCCGCAGCGACGCATGCGGCGCAAAACGCAAGTGCGCCGCATGTCCATGCGCCCCCATGTTAAATATAGGGGCGCATGACGCATGCGGCGCCGCTGCGGCGCCCGACGCTGCGGCGCTGGCCGCAAATGTGAACGTAGCCTAAGTCATTGGCCTCATGCTAAGAAAGGCACAAGAGCGCCACCTGCTGGTCAAAAACTGCATGCAACTACTCTGAATTTTTAGGAATTTTGCACTGGATTGGTGCAGAGGGGAGACAAAAATGGTATCGTGTTTGCATGTGGATGTTGCCATTGTTGGTACCAGCAATAACATACTGCCATGTGAGCCTACGTGGCAACAATTTCTGTTTCCACATCAGTATTTTTTGTTGATGATTGGTCAGACATAAGCTGATGACAGCAGAGAAGCACGACACAAGTGTACACATGGCCTACACAAGGGTACACCATGGCCTACACAAGGGTACACCATGGCCTAAAAAAGGGTACACCATGAGATACACAAGGGTACACCATGGCCTACACAAGGTTACACAATGGCCTACACAAGGGTACACCATGGCCTACACAAGGGTATACCATGGCCTGCACCAAGGTTTGTGGGAGAATAAATAGAAAAACCTGACCAAATACCATGACACTTGGAAATTTGGGCATAGTATGTATATACTGTATATATATATATATATATATATATATATATATATATATGTATATATATATATATATATATATATATATATATATATATATCATCTTTATCTTAAAGCATGCTCAAACAGGGGTAGGAAGGAACACAATATACATTCCTATCTCTCACATTCCAACCACAAGTTTCTAAATCTATTTTTCCAAGCTTGCATGGCCTTCGGCTAAAGATATGTCGGACACCTGTTACAGATACATTGTCCTCTGACCTTTTTCCTTGAAACTGGTTATTTCTCCAAATGAGTTTTTCTTTAAATAACAGCCAGAGGTTTGAGCAGAGCAAATTACATTGGCCATCTTAGTCTATGTTCACATACTGCGTTTTTTTGCAGTTTTTTTTTCTTTTTTTTAATGAAAATGAAAAGCTGCTGTTGCAGTACCAGCAATAGCTGTGAGATTTCAGAAATCTCATGTACATTTTCTTTTCCTGACTGAATTGTACCCATGGAAAGTGAAAAATGCTGTAAAACGCAACAAATGTTTTATGCGGTATTTCTGCTGCGTTTTTTGGTAATTAAACTTAACTTTATTAAACATGAACTGTCGACAAAGCAGACACGTAATTCACGCACAAAAAATGCTGCAAAAAAATACTATAAAACAGGCATTTTTACTGCCAAGTGAGCAGGTTTTGGCTGTAGAAAAAAATGCAGCAAAAACGCTGTGTGTGAACACAGCCTTAAGCGGTTTCTGCCTTTAAAAGGAATTTTTCACCATTTTTTCCAATATAAACTACAGCCACCACCTTTAATGACTCTTTCACAATAGCATCTTGTATGTAAGCTCCCAACCCCCGCAGCATAGACCCCCCAAAAAATCTTTTTGGCTCCCCCCTATGACATACTTATATGTGCATGCACGGAGAGAGGCAAAAGAGCACCAATGACCCATAAGTAAAGCCGGTGCCTTTACATTATAGGACTTTGCTCTGCCCTCAATGTACGCCGGCACAGGAGTGCGATTGGGGCCGCTGTGTTGATGTAGAATATGTCATCCACATGTAGTAGGGCAGGAGGACAACAATTGCAGGGATAGAGGAGGCGCTGAGAAAGTCCAGTGACATTCATCGGACCGGACCGCACCATGTGGAGGGATCATAAAAGGTATTTTTGGGGCTATGCAGAAGGAGTAGGGCTTATATGCAGGTTTGCAGACTGCTGTAAAAGAGACAGCAAAGGTGGTAGGCATAGTTTATAGTGGGAAATATATACCGTATATGCAATTAGTGCTGGATCCTACCTGCCCTTTAAATTTATAGACTTTAGTCCCAGGAGAAGCATGTTTGATGAATATTAGGTTTAGTGTCCCATCAAAGTAAGGTAGACCTTGTCATGACTGCTGGGCTAACATATATATATATATATATATATATATATATATATATATATATATATATATATCCACATCATATATATATATACAGTATATATATATATATATATATATATATATATATATATATATATATATATATA
Organism: Ranitomeya variabilis; assembly: GCF_051348905.1. NCBI lineage: Eukaryota > Metazoa > Chordata > Amphibia > Anura > Dendrobatidae > Ranitomeya > Ranitomeya variabilis. Next base: position 298,677,146 of record NC_135235.1, read on the forward strand.
CTTGGACTGGCCCATGGGGTAACGGGAATCCTCCGGTGGGCCCCTGTGCAGATCTGGGCCCCCAACCCCACTGTATGGATAGTACTTGGCATAATCCACTTGATTCACTCTGTACAGAAAAAATCATCATCTCGTCATTCAGTAACCAAACTACCCAATTTATTATATAGCGACATAGGTAAATTTGTGAACGAGAATAGTGTAAAATTTGTATGGAGGTGAAAAGTGGGGCCCTCAAAGTCTTTATTACTGGTGGGCCCTTAGCACCCCAGTCCAACACCGTATGTATACAGTATATATGCTGTGTATATATATATATATATATATATATATATATATATATATATATATATATATATATATATATATATATATAGTGCCTTGCAAAAGTATTCGGCTCCCTGGAACTTTTCAACCTTTTCCCACATATCATGGTTCAAACATAAAGATACCAAATGTAAATATTTGGTGAAGAATCAACAACATGTGGAACACAATTGTGAAGTTGATCAAAATTTATTGGTTATTTTAAATTTTTGGGGAAATTCAAAAACTGAAAAGTGGGACGTGCAATATTATTCGGCCCCTTTACTTTCAGTGCAGCAAACTCACTCCAGAAGTTCATTGTGGATCTCTGAATGATCCAATGTTGTCCTAAATGCCTAATGATAAATATAATCCATCTGTGTGTAATCAAGTCTCCCTATAAGGCCGGCCTCACACTCAGTGTATGTAAATACGATCCGTTTTTTACGGCCGTAATACGCAGAAAAGTCCCCAAAATAGTGGTCAGGGTGTGTCAGTGTATTTTGAGCATGGCATCCTCCGTATGTAATCCGTATGGCATCCGTACTGCAATATTTTCTCGCAGGCTTGCAAAACCGACAACTAATGGATTTATGTGCTCAAATGTTCGTTAAAAAATATATACAGTATATATATATATATATATGTCATTGAGACACATATATATATATTCTGTATTTATATTTAATTCAGCGCGATATACCTCGCTCATACCTGTAAACCCCGGGTGCTGAAAGGAAAGCTGGGTGATCTGTACTTACATTGAGTCGCGGTGAGGTGCCCTCTGCTGGATGTTCTCATGAACTGCAGCCTTGGAAAAGTTCCCACGCTCGAGTTCATGTGAGTTCATCCTGCAGAGGGCGCCTCACTGCGACTCAATGTAAGTACAGATCACCCAGCTTTCCTTTCAGCACCCGGGGTTTACAGGTACGAGCGAGTGCTTTAGCACAGCTCCTGCCTGTAAATTGATTTAACCCCTTCAGATGGATTTACTTTGTGGGACGTGACAGTTCATCAGAAGGTATGTATATTGTTGGTTTATTATTTTGCCAAGCGAGGGTCTTCAGGTGGATTGAGAGAGCAATAAAATATTAAAACAACCTGTGTGTTTATTTCATTAAAATAATTTTTAATAATGTGTGTGTGTTTTAACCCTTTCATACAATTGGATTAATAATGGATAGGTGACATAATTGACGCCTCTCCATTATTAATCTGGCTTAATGTCACCTTACAATAGCAAGGTGACATTAAGCCTTCATTACCCCATATCCCACCGCTACACGGGAGTGGGAAGAGAGTGGCCAAGTGCCAGAATAGGGGCATCTTCCAGATGTGCCTTTTCTGGGGTGGCTGGGGGCAGATGTTTGTAGCCAGGGGGGACCAATAACCATGGACCCTCTCTAGGCTATTAATATCTGCCCTCAGTCACTGGCTTTACCACTCTGGCGGAGAAAATTGCGCGGGAGCCCACGCCAATTTTTTCCGCCATTTAACCCTTTATTTTAGCAGCTACAGCGCCCAAATTTTGCACATACACACTACTAACATTAGTAGTGTGGAATATGCAAAAAAAAGGGGGATATGAGATGGTTTACTGTATGTAAACCATGTCTCATATCATGTCGGGTTTGTGAAGGAGAAATGAAAAGCCGGCAATTGAATTACTGGCTTTTCACTAACACCGCTGCGTATTTCTCCCAAGTCACACTGCTGGTCCGTGTGGAATCCGTATTTTTCTCGCCCCCATAGACTTTCATTGGTGATTTTTTTTGCGCAATACGGTGACAAACGCAGCATGCTGCGATTTTCTACGGCCGTACAAGACCGTATATTACGGATGCGTAATATACGGCAGATAGGAGCTGGGCCATAGAGATTCATTGGGCCGCGTGTAATGCGAATTTTACGGACGTAGTTTATGCGCTCATACGTCCGTAAAACTCGCTAGTGTGAGGCCGGCCTAAATGCACCTGCTCTGTGATAGTCTCAGGGATAGTTCTGTTTGAAGCACAGAGAGCGTCATGAAGACCAAGGAACACAACAGACAGGTCCGTGATACTGTTGTGGAGAAGTTTAAAGCCGGATTTGGATACAAAATGATTTCCAAAACTTTAAATATCCCAAATCCCAAGGAGCACTGTGCAAGCGATCATATTGAAATGGAAGGAGTATCATACCACTGCAAATCTACCAAGACCCGGCCGTCCCTCTAAACTTTCATCTCAAATAAGGAGAAGACTGATCAGAGATGCAGCCAAGAGGCCCATGATCACTCTGGATGAACTGCAGAGATCTATAGCTGAGGTGGGACACTCTGTCCATAGGACAACAATCAGTCGTACACTGCACAAATCTGGCCTTTATGGAAGAGTGGCAAGAAGAAAGCCATTTCTCAAAGATATCCATAAAAAGTGTTGTTTAAAGTTTGCAACAAGCCACCTGGGAGACACACCAAACATGTGGAAGAAGGTGCTCTCGTCAGAAAAAAACAAAATCGAACTTTTTGGCAACAATGCCAAACGATATGTCTGGTGTAAAGGCAACACAGCTCATCACCCTGAACACACCATCCCCACTGTCAAACATGGTGGTATCAGCATCATGGTTTGGGCCTGCTTTTCTTCAGCAGGGACAGGGAAGATGGTTAAAATTGATGGGAAGATGGATGGAGCCAAATACAGGACCATTCTTGAAGAAAACCTGTTGGAGTCTGCAAAAGACCTGAGACTGGGACGGAGATTTGTCTTCCAACAAGACAATGATCCCAAACATAAAGCAAAATGTACAATGGAATGGTTCACAAATAAACGTATCCAGGTGTTAGAATGGCCAAGTCAAAGTCCAGACTGTTATGATCCTTAGTGGCTGAGGATCACGAATAGACCAGCAAGTGAATAAACTAAGGACAAGCTCTAGGGAGATGGTAACTGGACTGATCGCAAATCTGAACCTATCCAAAACAACTAGAGGTAGCCGGTGAACGTGCCTACAAAATTCCTAGACGTCTCGAGCCAGCCTGAGGAACTAGCTACCCCTAAAGAGAAAGAAAGACCTCGCTTGCCTCCAGAGAAATAATCCCCAAAGATATAGAAGCCCCCAACAAATATTAACGGTGAAGTAAGAAGAAGGCACATACGTAGGGATGAAATCAGATTCAGCAAAAGAGGCCCACTAGTACTAGAAAGCAGAAAATAGAGCAGGGGTCTATGCGATCAATAAAAAACCCTTACAAAATATCCATCCTGAGATTACAAGAACCCACACACCAACTAATGGTGTGTGGGGAGAAACTCAGTCCACTAGAGCATCCAGCAAGCGAGGAAATCACATTTTAGCAAGCTGGACAAGAAAACATGATAAACACTGCTGATCAAAAAATGAGCAAACAAAACTTAGCTTTGTCCTGGATGGACTGGGAGCAAGGTAGTCAGAAGGAATCTGAGTAGCACTGATTACATCGACAGCCGGCAACAAGAGGAAGTAAAACAGAGCTATATAGGAACCTCCCAGAGGATAATGAACCAGCTGATAGCCAGAGACCAGCAGGATAACAAACAAAGCCACCAGGGGGAGCCCAAAGTAAAAGTCACACCATACCACCAGTGACCACAAGAGGGAGCCCGAAAACAGAGTTCACAACAGTACCCCCCCCCCTTAAGGAGGGGTCACCGAACCCTCATGAAAACCCCCAGGGCGATCAGGATGAGCCACATGGAAGGCACGAACCAAATCGGCCGCATGAACATCAGAGGCGACAACCCAAGAATTATCCTCCTGACCATAGCCCTTCCACTTGACCAAATACTGGAGCCTCCGTCTAGAAACACGAGAATCCAAGATCTTCTCCACCACGTATTCCAATTCTCCCTCAACCAGCACCGGGGCAGGAGGCTCAACTGGAGGAACCACAGGTACCACATACCTCCGCAACAACGAGCGATGGAACACATTATGAATAGCAAATGATGTCGGGAGGTCCAGACGGAATGACACAGGGCCAAGGACTTCCAGAATCTTATAAGGACCGATAAACCGAGGCTTGAACTTAGGAGAGGAGACCTTCATAGGTATGAAGCGAGAAGACAACCACACCAAGTCCCCAACGCGAAGTCGGGGACCCACACAGCGACGGCGGTTGGCAAAGAGCTGAGCCTTCTCTTGTGACAACTTCAAATTGTCCACCACATGATTCCAAATCTGATGCAACCTATCCACCACAACATCCACTCCAGGACAGTCAGAAGGCTCCACCTGACCCGAGGAAAAACGAGGATGAAACCCCGAATTACAAAAAAAAGGAGAAACCAAAGTAGCAGAACTAGCCCGATTATTAAGGGCAAACTCGGCCAACGGTAAAAAAGTAACCCAGTTGTCCTGATCAGCAGAAACAAAACATCTCAAATAGGTTTCCAAGCTCTGATTAGTTCTCTCGGTCTGGCCATTCGTCTGAGGATGGAAGGCTGACGAAAAAGACAAATCAATGCCCATCTTAGCACAAAAGGTCCGCCAAAATCTAGACACAAACTGGGATCCTCTGTCGGAAACAATATTCTCAGGGATCCCGTGCAAACGAACCACATTTTGAAAAAACAGCGGAACCAACTCGGAGGAGGAAGGCAACTTAGGCAAGGGCACCAAATGGACCATCTTAGAAAAACGATCACACACCACCCAGATGACAGAGATTCTCTGAGAGACAGGGAGATCTGAAATAAAATCCATGGAAATATGCGTCCAAGGCCTCTTCGGGACAGGCAAAGGTAACAGCAAACCACTGGCACGAGAACAGCAAGGCTTCGCCCGAGCACAAATTCCACAAGACTGCACAAAGGAACGCACATCCCGCGACAAGGAAGGCCACCAAAAAGACCTGGCCACCAAGTCTCTGGTACCAAATATTCCAGGATGGCCCGCCAACACCGAAGAATGAACCTCGGAGATGACTCTGTTGGTCCATCTATCCGGGACAAACAGTCTCTCCGGTGGACAGCGGTCAGGTCTATCCGCCTGAAACTCTTGCAGCACACGTCGCAAATCTGGGGAGATGGCAGACAAAATCACCCCTTCTCTAAGGATACCAGCCGGCTCTGAATCTCCAGGAGAGTCAGGCACAAAACTCCTAGAAAGAGCATCAGCCTTCACATTCTTCGAACCCGGCAGGTACGAGACCATGAAATCAAAACGAGAGAAAAACAACGACCAACGAGCCTGTCTGGGATTCAGCCGCTTGGCCGACTCGAGATAAATCAAATTCTTGTGGTCAGTCAAGACCACCACATAATGTTTAGCTCCCTCGAGCCAATGTCGCCACTCCTCAAATGCCCACTTCATAGCCAACAACTCCCGATTACCGACATCATAATTTCGCTCGGCAGGCGAAAACTTTCTTGAAAAGAGAGCACATGGCTTCATCACAGAGCCATCGGGGCTTCTCTGCGACAAAACAGCCCCCGCTCCAATCTCGGAAGCATCAACCTCCACCTGGAAGGGAAGTGAGACATCTGGCTGACATAAGACCGGAGCCGAAGAAAACCGACGCTTCAGCTCCCGAAAGGCCTCCACAGCCGCAGGAGACCAATTAGTAACATCAGAACCCTTCTTGGTCAGATCCGTCAAAGGCTTAACAACACCAGAAAAATTAGCAATGAAGCGACGGTAAAAATTAGCAAAACCCAATAACTTCTGAAGACTCTTAACAGATGTAGGCTGAGTCCAGTCATGAATAGCCTGAACCTTGACTGGGTCCATCTCAATAGTAGAAGGGGAAAAAATGAAACCCAAAAAAGAAACCTTCTGGACTCCAAAAAGACATTTTGAGCCCTTCACAAATAAAGCATTGGCACGCAGGACCTGAAACACCATCCTGACCTGCTTAACATGGGACTCCCAATCATCAGAAAAAAACAGAATATCATCCAGATACACAATCATAAATTTATCCAGATACTCGCGGAAGATGTCGTGCATAAAGGACTGAAAGACAGAAGGAGCGTTAGAAAGTCCAAAAGGCATCACCAAGTACTCGAAATGGCCTTCGGGCGTATTAAATGCAGTTTTCCATTCATCACCCTGCTTAATACGCACAAGGTTATACGCACCACGAAGATCTATCTTGGTGAACCAACTAGACCCCCTAATGCGAGCAAACAGATCAGATAACAATGGCAAAGGATACTGAAATTTGACCGTGATTTTATTTAGAAGGCGATAATCAATACAAGGTCTCAGGGAACCATCCTTCTTAGCCACAAAAAAGAATCCCGCGCCCAGAGGGGAGGAGGAGGGGCGAATAAGGCCTTTCTCCAAAGACTCCTTTTATAACTCCGCATAGCAGCATGCTCCGGCACTGACAAATTGAAAAGTCGTCCCTTAGGAAACTTACTACCAGGAATCAAATTTATAGCACAATCACAATCCCTATGAGGAGGTAGAGAACTGAGTTTGGGCTCATCAAATACATCCTGGTAGTCCGACAAAAACGCAGGGACTTCAGAAGGAGTGGATGAAGCAATTGACACCACAGGAGCGTCGCCATGAATTCCCTGGCAACCCCAACTTGACACAGACATTGCTTTCCAATCCAGGACTGGATTATGAGTCTGCAACCATGGCAGACCCAACACGACAACATCATGCAAATTATGCAGAACAAGAAAGCGAATCACCTCCTGATGAACAGGAGTCATGCACATGGTCACCTGCGTCCAGTACTGAGGTTTATTCATAGCCAATGGTGTAGCATCAATACCCCTTAGTGGAATAGGGAATTTTAAAGGCTCCAAAACAAAACCACAGTGCCGGGCAAATGACAAATCCATCAGGCTCAGGGCAGCACCTGAATCTACAAAAGCCATAACCGGGTAAGATGACAAGGAACAAATCAGGGTAACAGACAAAATGAACTTAGGCTGTAAAGTACCGATGGTGACAGATTTATCAATCTTTTTTGTGCGCTTAGAGCATGCTGAGATAACATGAGCTGAGTCACCACAGTAAAAGTACAACCCATTTTGCCGTCTATAATTTTGCCGTTCACTTCTGGTCAGAATTCTATCACATTGCATAGACTCAGGTGTCTGTTCAGAAGACACCGCCAAATGGTGCGCAGGTTTGCGCTCCCGCAAACGCCGATCAATCTGAATGGCCAGAGTCATTGACTCATTCAGACCTGCAGGCGTAGGGAACCCCACCATGACATTCTTAATGGCTTCAGAAAGACCCTTTCTGAAATTTGCAGCCAGGGCACACTCATTCCATTGAGTAAGCACCGACCATTTCCGAAATTTCTGGCAATACACCTCTGCTTCATCTTGCCCCTGAGAGAGGGCCAACAAAGCTTTTTCAGCCTGGTTCTCAAGATTAGGTTCCTCATAGAGCAATCCAAGGGCCAGAAAAAACGCATCCACACTGAGCAATGCAGGATCCCCTGGCGCCAATGCGAAGGCCCAATCTTGAGGGTCGCCGCGCAAGAAAGAAATAATAATCTTAACTTGCTGAACGGAATCACCAGAGGAACGAGGTTTCAAAGAAAGAAACAATTTGCAATTGTTCTTAAAATTCAGGAACCTAGATCTATCTCCAGAAAACAACTCCGGAATAGGTATTCTAGGCTCTGACATAGGACTGTGAACAACAAAATCCTGAATACTTTGTACCCTTGCAGCAAGATGATCTACACTGGAGGCCAAACTCTGGATATCCATGTCAGCAGCTGAACTCAGAGCCACATCAAGATTAAGAGGAGGAGAGAAGCTAGACACACAGCAGCTAGACACACGGCAGCAAAAAAAAAAAAAAAATTCCTCAAGGCTTCTCTTCTCCTGCTTCTGCCATGCAATTAACACTTTCTGGGCCGGCTGTACTGTTATGATCCTAGTGGCAAGGATCGCAAGTTTGACTAGCTAAGTAACTAAACCGACGACCAGCTCTGGGAAGTGGTATCTGGATTGACCGCAACCTGATCCTATCCGCAAACAACTATAGGCAGCCGTGGAACGTTACCTGGAAATCCTAGACGTCTCTTCACGGCCTGAGAAACTACCTATTCCTAGAGGGAAGGTAAAGTCCTTACTTGCCTCTGAGAAATGACCCCAAAGATATAGAAAAGCCCCTACAAATATTAACGGTGAGTTAAGGGGAAAGCACAAACGCAGAGATGAAATAGATTTAGCAAATGAGGCCTGCTAACACTAGATAGCAGAAAATAGGAAGGGAGCTGTGCGGTCAATAGAAAACCCTAAGCAAAATATCCACGCAGAGATTGCTCGAGCCCCCGCACCAACTAACGGTGCGGGGGAAGCAACTCCGTACCCCAGAGCTTACCAGCAGCAAGAACTCACATATTAGCAAGCTGAACTAAACTCATCATACACTGAAATCATATTGCAGACTGATGAGCAAAAAATAATCAAACAGAAACTTAGCTTCTCCAGAAGAGACTGAAAACGAAGATAATCAGGGGAGATCAGAATAGCACTGAATACATCGACAGCCGGCAACAAGTGGAGGTGAAGCAGAGCTAAATAGGAAACTCCCTAGTGCATAACGAGGCAGCTGATCCAGCCACAGATCAGCAGGATAACAAACAAAGCCACCAGGGGGAGCCCAAAAACAAAACTCACACAATACCACCTGTGACCACAAGAGGGAGCCCGAAAACAGAGTTCACAACAGAACTGCAGGGATTTGTGTATCCCGCTTACAGTTCCACTTAACACTTGCAGCTCTCTGGTGCCCCCCTTACTCTCAGATCAGATTAGGTACTGCACCTAGGGTAATTAGTCGCCAGAAAGGCTGCCTGCTATGTACTGGCTATTGGGCGCGCTGCAGCGACAAGATAACTACTCCCACGCAGGCAGGAACAATAATTATCAAGCTGCAGTCGCTGAAACAACACCCCAAAAGTCTGCACACGGTAAGCTGCCACCAGCTCCGATCAAATGGGTCCGGAGCTAACCCAAAACAGTAGCGTAATTTCCCTTCAAGAGACAGGGTACGTTTTTAGAGCAGGGAGGAAGAACTAGCATTAAATATTATACTCCAGAAAGGTTAGGCAGTGCTTTATCAAAATTATACAAAGATGTTACAAATGAGACAATTGCAAATATGTACAAGGTAATTATGAAAATAAAAGGATTAAAGGAAGAAAAGATAACTCACATGTTCTTAGTTCATATCAGTTCAGGCAAACACCATGCTAGTGGGCGGAGCTCCCAAAAATCCCAATGCATGAGGTACAGCTCTTCAGGTCAGACCCACATGTTCTTCCAGCAACAGACTCACTGCTGGAGTCCGGCCAAAACAGTTATAGCTTAGCCTGGTGACATCACCAAAAAGGCTGGCTATCCCAGTCCCTCCTCTCTCTGCATTCTGACTAAGTATAAGCTAAATCTTTCTAAGACTTGTAATTCCGCTGCTGAACATATCATAGTCCTGACAAACCCAGCATTCATCTCAGATTACCGTGGGCTTTCTAAGGAGATCAAATATGTCCTATTATTTACAGAGCAATCCCTACTTCTTCACCCGATGGAGTTAGACGCTGATGTTTAGAGTGATGGGTAGATCCTCCGAGTGTGATTATGACAATATATTTTTGTGTTTGTATTTTAAATCGTTTGCCTAATATCTTACAAAAATGGAACAAAGGACCGCATGGTTCTAGAGACTTAGAATCCAGTTCTTGCTGGAGGAAGCTTCTACCTGGTCGTAAACATTCCTTTAGGCAATAAAACGCTCTTCCCCCATGTACATTGGCAAGGCAAGCGCAACTCTGAAGTAAAAGAGAAGGGGGGTTTCTTAGCCCACATCCTGGGCTGACAAGAGAAACTAAACTTATATGATATTTCATACCATATCGTGACACCTCCCCCTTTTAGCGTGCGCTACGGCGGCAGAACCTCTCGGTATGCCTCCATGCGCACCTCCGTGGGTTCACCCTGGCGGGAGAGTCCATCTGCATTCCCATGCTCTTTGCCCGCTTTGTGTTTAATGGTGAAGTCAAATTGCTGAAGGGCAAGGCTCCAGCGTAGCAACCTGCCATTGGTTCCACACATGGTGCTTAGCCAGCGCAGAGGGTCGTGGTCAGTCACCACAGTGAAGGTGCGACCGTACAAGTAGGGCTGCAAGCGCTGCAGGGCCCAGACTATGGCCAGGCACTCCTTCTCAATGGTGGAGTAGGCCACTTCCCTCGGCAAAAGTTTCCGGCTCAGGTACAACACGGGGTGCTCTTGGTCCTCCGAGTCAACCTGGCTGAGCACAGCACCAAGGCCAAACTTGCTGGCGTCGGTCTGTACCAAGAACGGTCGACTGCTGTTGACTGCTTTCAACACAGGGGCGTTGCACAGTGCTGTTTTCAACGCGTGGAAGGCCCCCTCACAGCCATCTGTTCAGTTGACGATGTGGGGTAGCTTCTTCCTGGTGAGGTCCGTCAAAGGTTTTGCCAGGCTACTATAGTGCTGCACAAAGCGCCTATAGTACCCTGCAGTGCCCAGGAAGGACATCACCTGTTTCTTGGTCCCAGGAGTGGGCCAGTTCACGATCGCGCCCACTTTCTCAGGCTCCGGTTTCAGGGTGCCTCCACCTACCCGGTGCCCCAGGTAGTGGACCTCCCTCATGCCCATCTGGCACTTTCCCGGCTTGATAGTCAGTCCTGCTCGGTGAATTCGCCCGAGCACCTCCTCGAGATGCTGCAGGTGTTCATCCCAGGAGGGACTGAAGATGGCAATGTCATCTAAGTACGCCACAGCGTACTTCTCCAGTCCCTGAAGCAGGAGATTGACCATCCGCTGGAAAGTCGCAGGGGCATTCTTCATGCCGAAGGTCATGACCATGGACTCGTACAGTCCAAAGGATGTGATAAAGGCGGACTTCTCCTGCGCCTCGGGGCTCAGGGGAATCTGCCAGTATCCGCGACTCAGATCCATTATTGTCAGGTATTTTGCACCAGCTAACTTCTCAAGCAGCTCCTCGATGCGCGGCATTGGGTGCGCGTCAGAGGCTGTAATGGCGTTGAGCCCCCTGTAGTCCACGCAGAACCGGGTGGTCCGGTCCTTCTTTGGCACGAGAACTACAGGTGAGGCCCACGCGCTCTTTGACCGTCGAATCACCCCCAGCTGTAACATCTCATCGATCTCCTGGCGCATAATCTGCTGCACCTGGTCAGAGATTCAATAGGGTGTTCGCCGTAGTGGGGCGTGATTCCCGGTGTCCACCTCGTGGACCACTAACTCAGTCCTTCCAGGCCGGTTGGAGAACACGACCCGGAAGGGTTCCAGTGTGGTTTGCAACTGCAACCGCTGTGGTTCATCTAGCGAGGCGCTTACCTCCACGTCCTCAATGGACCCACAGGCCTTGGCTTGGGCCAGCATGTCCAGGAGGGCGCCTTCCTCCCCGTCTTCGGGTGTGCTGCAGACCGGTAGGACGAAAGGTTCACATTCGTGATGAGCCTTCATCATGTTGACGTGAAAGGCCTTTCGCCTACCCCGAGTGTGGTCAAGCGTGACCACGTAGGTGACCGGGTTGAGCTGTTGGTGGACGACGTACGGGCCCTCCCAGGCTGCCTGAAGCTTATCCGTTGGTACAGGAAACAGCACCCACACCTTTTGACCCATGTGGTAGGTCCGCTCCCAGGCGTTCTGGTCGTACCAGTGCTTCTGATCAGCCTGAGCCTGCGTCATGTTGTCATGCACCAACTGCGTCAAGGTCTGCATCTTGTCACGGAAGCGCATGACATACTCCACTATGGACACTTCAGAAGGGTTCGGCTCCTTTTCCCAGGATTCTCTTACCAACCCAAGGGGTCCCCGGACTCGCCTGCCGTACAGGAGCTCGAAGGGGGAGAACCCCGTCGAGGCCTGCGGAACCTCTCGGTAAGCGAATAGCAGGTGTGGGAGGTACCGCTCCCAGTCACGCCCTTGTGTCTCAACCAGCATGCGTAGCATCTGTTTGAGGGTACCATTGAAGCGTTCACACAAGCCATTGGTCTGTGGGTGATACGCACTCGATACCAGGTGCTTCACCTGCATTTTCTTACAGAGAGCCTCCATTAGGTGAGACATAAATTGGGTCCCTTGATCAGTAAGCATTTCCCTGGGAAATCCTACACGTGAAAAGATGGCCAACAGGGCATCCGCCACCTTATCTGCCCTAGTTGACGACAGAGCTACTGCCTCTGGGTACCGGGTAGCGTAGTCTACCACAGTAAGAATATATCGCTTTCCAGAGCTGCTGGGGACGGCCAGCAGGCCCACAATGTCCACCGCAATCCTCTGGAAAGGCTCCTCTATCACTGGCAAAGGGATCAGGGGAGCCTTAAGAGCAGGCCCCGCCTTCCCCACTCTTTGACAGGTGACACAGGAGCGGCAGTAGTTTGACACATCTGTCCCCATCTTAGGCCAATAGAAGTGTTGAGACAGCCGGGCCTTAGTTTTGCTGATCCCCAAGTGTCCAGCTAGCGGGATCTCATGGGCAATCCGCAACAACTCACCCCGGAATTGCTGTGGGACGACCAGCTGTCTTTCCCTCAATCACTCCTTTTGTGATTCTCCGGGTACTGTCTCCCGGTACAACCTTCCTCCTTCCCAGAACACCTTCTCCTTATCAGTCTCGGAGAATGACGTCCCGGCGAGTTGTCTCAAACTCTCTAGGCTCGCATCTGTGTGCAGAACGGCCTGAAACTCCTGGCTAGGGAAAGCCAGAAGCGACGTCAGGGTCCCTTCCCCACGGGAGCCCTCTGGGACCTGCTCTGGGTCCACCTCTGGTTCAGTCATACTGATGACTGAGGAGGGTCCGGGAGGCAGACAGTTATCTGCGTTCCGGGCACTCTGACTGCGGGTGACAGCAGCTACGTAGGCTGTCTCCCCGGGGGTTTCTACAGACCCATCAGCCGATGCTGCTATGGGCTCTACCTCCCCATCCACCCCCATTACCTCAGGAGCATTGCTACTTATGGGCCAGTTACCTTCCTCGGTGGCACTGGTCAATTGCATGGCATCACCTTCCTCACGGTTCCCATGTATCTCCCCATTTCCGGTAGCACCGACACTTGCCCCTGCTAGGGGTTCCTCAGCCGTCTCACTCCGCAGAGCGACGTGGCTGAGCACTCCTGTACCTACGGACACATCAACTTTCATAGAAACATCATTATCAGGTACAGTTGGCACAGGTACAACATTTTCACCATCAATCCTAGGGAAAAAAGGGTTAACAGATGCATCATTACAAGATAAAGCATGGTCAGGTAACACATGCGATTTCCCATCATCATCATCATCATCAGGGTTAACGTTACCCTTATTAGCAGATTGGGGAGGGGTGTCAGGGACGTAGTATGCAAACAACCTCCCCAAATCAGTCCCCAACAAAACATCAGTGGGCAAATTATCAGACAGCCCCACTTCCTTCACCCCGCTCCCGGCACCCCAATCAATATAAACCCGGGCCATCGGTAAGGGACAGCTGATGCCCCCAATCCCAGTGACAGTTAGGGTTTTCCCCGGAATGATTTCTTCAGGGGCCGCCAGTTCGGGTCGGATGAGGGTTCGTTCAGCCCCGGTGTCCTTGAGGCCTGTAGCAACATGACCTCCCACAATGACATGCTGTACGTTATCACACCCCCTCCCAGCCACACCACCCACCAAAAGAACTGCTGCATTCGGCCCTGGGGCCTTGGCTGGTGGGTTCTTCTGCTTGGTTGGACAGAAGGTACTGATATGACCAGGCTGCCTGCAGTGGTAACACTGGCGAAGTTCGGTGGTAGGTCTGGTGCTGTTGGCCACGGGGACAGGACCTCTGGAGTGTTGGCTGGCAGGGGTACTGGCGTTGGATGCAGGCTTACCCCCTCTCCAGCTGGAGGTGACTGGCTTCCGCACTTCCGATCTACGGTTGGCCTAATAGGCATCGGCAATCTGCGCTGCTTTCGTCACGTCTTTGGGTTCTCTGTCCTTCACGAACTGTCGCACCTCAGTTGGGCAAAGATGGAAGAACTGGTCTTTGATCATCAGGTCTCGCAGCTGTGCAAATGTGGTCACTGACAGTCCTTGGGTCCACTGGTCAAAGTGGGTCCCCAGTCCATGCACCACATCACTGTAACTGTCGTGTGGGCCACGTTGGAGGGTCCGAAACTTTTTACGGTACACCTCGGGTGTAAGCTGGTACTTGGCTATCAGAGCCTGCTTGATGGCCTCATAGTCACCATCTTGTTCTTGAGGGAGGGCAGCAAACGCCTCCAGAGCTTTTCCTCTCAGCCCTGGTGTCAGGTATCGTGCCCATTCTTGTGTAGGCAGCTGGTACTGTCTGCAGGCTTTCTCAAAGGCCCGCAGAAAAGTGTCCAAGTCCCCATCCTTTTCCATAACAGGAAAGTGGTCGGGCCGGGGCTTCGGTATCTGAGCGCTGCTGGGCTCACGGCTAGACTGGGACGACCTCTGCATTTGCAGTTGGGCCATCTGCAGCCGGTACTCCCGCTCCGCTTGGGCCTCCCGCTCGGCTCGGGCCTCGGCTCGCTCCTGGTATTGCTGGATCAGCTGTCGACGTCCCTCATGGTCGTCAGCGGGGAATTCTTTCAAGGCCGCCTGCAGGTGGGGATCCAATTCGCCCGGATTGCTGACGGGGCGAGCATTCAGTGGTTGGACCTCTGCTGCAGCACCATGTTCGCTGGTGCTGGCATCTGCGGCTTCTGGGCTCTGTGAGTGGTCTAGAGCGGCTTCCCATTGCATCAGGGCTGCGACCAGTTCGCTTTTGTTTTTGCTTGCATAGTCAATGTGCTGTGACTTGCATAAGGCAACAAGGGTGTCTCTGGTCTGCTGTTCATAAAAGGCTTCTCCCAGCCCAACCACGGTTGCCAAATAAAAGATAGGATAGAAAAACGAAGAAAAAGGGAGGGGATAATTACCAGTACACAATTGTCTCACAACTAATAAGCACTGAGTTCGTTCTCCCAAACTTATTTGCGCAGAGTTCTCGCAAGAACTTTCTGCAAGTTTTTAGTGAGAGGAATGATTGCTCAAACCAAATCACTAATGCTCTAATATCCCACCGCTGCCACCAATTGTCACGATTCACACCGTGACTGTCACCAATTGTCACGATCCCTTAGCCGTGGCCCGCAGTTTGTCACGAAAATCCACAGGGATTCCCGACCACTGCCACCATTAGGTCACGGATTGGGGTGACTTTAGACCAGCAGACGGCTATCACATGTGCAGGGGGGCTTATCCTCGTTATCCCTCTACTGCCACAATGTGATAAAAAAAACACACACAATGCTATTGACCTCTTAGTTTACAGCAGGGGCTTATTTTAGGTATCCCACTGCTCTTCAATATACCATGAACTGCAGGGATTTGTGTATCCCGCTTACAGTTCCACTTAACACTTGCAGCTCTCTGGCGCCCCCCTTACTCTCAGGTCAGATTAGGTACTGCACCTAGGGTAATTAGTCGCCAGAAAGGCTGCCTGCTATGTACTGGCTATTGGGCGCGCTACAGCGACGCGATAACTACTCCCACGCAGGCAGGAACAATAATTATCAAGCTGCAGTCGCTGAAACAACACCCCAAAAGTCTGCACACGGTAAGCTGCCACCAGCTCCGATCAAACGGGTCCGGAGCTAACCCAAAACAGTAGCGTAATTTCCCTTCAAGAGACAGGGTACGTTTTTAGAGCAGGGAGGAAGAACTAGCATTAAATATTATACTCCAGAAAGGTTAGGCAGTGCTTTATAAAAATTATACAAAGATTTTACAAATGAGACAATTGCAAATATGTACAAGGTAATTATGAAAATAAAAGGATTAAAGGAAGAAAAGATAACTCACATGTTCTTAGTTCATATCAGTTCAGGCAAACACCATGCTAGTGGGCGGAGCTCCCAAAAATCCCAATGCATGAGGTACAGCTCTTCAGGTCAGACCCACATGTTCTTCCAGCAACAGACTCACTGCTGGAGTCCGGCCAAAACAGTTATAGCTTAGCCTGGTGACATCACCAAAAAGGCTGGCTATCCCAGTCCCTCCTCTCTCTGCATTCTGACTAAGTATAAGCTAAATCTTTCTAAGACTTGTAATTCCGCTGCTGAACATATCATAGTCCTGACAAACCCAGCATTCATCTCAGATTACCGTGGGCTTTCTAAGGAGATCAAATATGTCCTATTATTTACAGAGCAATCCCTACTTCTTCACCCGATGGAGTTAGACGCTGATGTTTAGAGTGATGGGTAGATCCTCCGAGTGTGATTATGACGATATATTTTTGTGTTCGTATTTTAAATCGTTTGCCTAATATCTTACAAAAATGGAACAAAGGACGCATGGTTCTAGAGACTTAGAATCCAGTTCTTGCTGGAGGAAGCTTCTACCTGGTCATAAACATTCCTTTAGGCAATAAAACGCTCTTCCCCCATGTACATTGGCAAGGCAAGCTCAACTCTGAAGTAAAAGAGAAGGGGGGTTTCTTAGCCCACATACTGGGCTGACAAGAGAAACTAAACTTATATGATATTTCATACCATATCGTGACAATGTCACAGTTATTGACGGGGTGGTACAGGAGCCGGGGGCAGACACAAGATTTCCCCATTTTCTGATGAGTGGGGAGTTGTTGTACCGGGTCACGAAAATAAGGGAGGAGTTGGTAGAGCAGTTGGTAGTGCCGGGTCCATATAGACGGAAGGTGTTGGACATTGTCCATTCACACATCTTGGGTGGACACCTAGGGGTGGAAAAAACGCAGGAACGGGTTGTGCAGAGGTTCTATTGGCCTGGGTGTCACCGGGAAATAGTGAACTATTGCAGGTCCTGCCCTACATGTCAGCTAACTGCTCCCACTCCTCATTTCCGGAACCCCCTTGTGCCACTGCCCATTATTGAGGTGCCGTTCGAGAGAATTGCCATGGACTTGGTCGGTCCCTTAGTTAAATCAGCCCGGGGCCATCAGTATATATTAGTCATCCTGGACTATGCCACACGCTATCCTGAGGCAACTCCCTTGAGAAATTCTTCCTTGAAGAGTATAGCCCGCGAGTTGGTCCATGTCTTTCCCGGACAGGTCTGCCTAAGGAGATCCTGACTGACCAGGGGACACCTTTCATGAGCAAGGTGATGAGGGAGTTATGCAAAGCCCTGAAAATCTCCCAGTTGAGGACCTCGGTGTACCATCCCCAGTCAGATGGCCTTGTTGAGAGATTTAACAAGACACTGAAGAGCATGCTGAGAAAAGCTATAGAGAAAGACGGCAGAGACTGGGATTGTCTCTTACCCTATCTGATGTTTTCCATTCGTGAAGTTCCACAGGCCTCCACAGGGTTCTCACTGTTTGAGCTTCTATATGGCCGACATCCGCGAGGACTCCTGGATATAGCCAAGGAAACCTGGGAAGCCGAAGTCACGCCCCACAGAAGCGTCATTGAGCATGTGGCCCTGATGCAGCAGAGGATTGCAAAGGTGATGCCTATCGTGAAAGAACACCTCCTCCAGGCACAAGAAGCTCAGGCCAGAGTCTACAACCAGTCTGCAAGAGTGAGGCAGTTCAATCCGGGAGACCGAGTTCTTGTGTTAGTTCCGACGGTGGAAAGCAAGTTTTTGGCCAAATGGCAAGGGCCATATGAGGTTGTCGAGAAACTTGGTGAAGTAAATTATAAAATTCACCAACCAGGAAGACGGAAACCATTCCAAGTATACCATGTCAACCTCATCAAGCCGTGGCAAGATAGAGAGCCGACAGTAACTCCATCGTTGTTAAGCAACCCAGAAGGTGAGGTTGGAGCGGTTACTATAGCGGAGACGCTATCGAAGACCCAGAAACAGCAGTGCCGGGAGTTACTCCAGAAAAAACGGGACCTGTTTTCAGAGTTGCCAGGACACACGAAGGTCATAGAGCATGAGGTCCTAACGGAGCCACATGTGCGGGTGAACGTGAAGCCCTATCGTATTCCTGAGGCTCGTCGAGAAGTTATCTCCAAGGAAGTGGAGCGTATGTTGAAGCTTGGAGTCATTGAGGAATCCAAGAGCGGTTGGTCGAGCCCAATTGTCCTGGTCCCAAAACCTGATGGAGAGTGGAGGTTTTGCAACGACTATCGGAAGTTGAATGAGGTCTCCAAGTTTGACGCTTATCCCATGCCCCGCGTTGATGAGCTCATCGAAAGGCTTGGGCATGCCAGATATATATCTACCTTGGATTTGACAAAGGGGTATTGGCAGATCCCCATGGCACAGGAAGCCAAGGAGAAGACGGCCTTTTCGACACCTGATGGATGCTTCCAGTATGTCCGGATGCCGTTTGGCCTACAGGGAGCTCCGGCGACCTTCCAGAGGGCTATGGATAGAGTCCTTGCACCCCATAAGGCCTACGCTGCTGCGTACCTAGATGATATCGTCATCTTTAGCCCGGACTGGGAGAGTCATCTGGAGAAAGTCCAAGCGGTGTTTGATGCTCTAAGAGAGGCGGGGTTTACAATAAACCCGAAGAAGTGTGCCTTGGGTAAGGAAGAAGCTAAATACCTAGGCTATATAGTGGGTCGTGGAGAAATAAAGCCCCAAATCAGGAAAGTGGAGGCAATCCAAACATGGCCGAAACCACTCTCCAAAAAGCAAGTTAAAACCTTTCTGGGAATCGTGGGATATTACAGGAGGTTCATCCCGAACTTCGCCACAGAGGCTGCGCCTCTGACTGATCTGCTAAAGGGGACAAAATCGGTGATGGTTAAATGGTCCGAAGAGACAGAGTCAGCCTTCCAAGAGTTGAAAGGGGCTCTATGTAAGCAGCCCGTTCTGATGGCCCCAGACTTCAAGAAAGAATTTATTCTTCAGACAGATGCCTCAGATGTTGGGGTAGGAGCAGTCCTTTCCCAAGAGCTACATGGGGAGTAGCATCCTGTTCTCTATCTGAGTAGAAAGCTGTCCTCATCTGAGAAGAACTACTCAGTCGTGGAAAAAGAGTGTTTGGCCATAAAGTGGGCGGTGAACACGTTACGGTACTATCTGCTGGGTCGTAAATTCAGACTAATATCTGACCATGCCCCACTTAGATGGATGAGGGAAACAAAAGGTAGAGATACTAGGGTCACCCGTTGGTTCTTAGCCCTGCAGGACTTCAGTTTCCATGTGGAACATAGGGCCGGAAAGCTGCACGGTAATGCGGATGCCCTATCAAGAATCCCTTGTTTAGTGGGGGAAAGTGCCAAGCCCCACGGCTTTAGGCAGAGGGGGGAGGTATGTAGCATGGCTAAAGGGTGTGTAGTCGACGGGAGATATGTGTCGCATAGGTGGCTTGTTGCTGTAATGTAGCCCGGAGTATTTCTTTGTTGCACATAACCATGTACATATATATATCTCTTTCAGGACCTGTGGTGATGTCAGACCACATGGCTAATCATGTGATGGGTTACTGGGTGTGGTTAGCTCTATATAAGACAGGCTAATGCTTAACACAGTGGATATGTGTGGAGGTGCTAGCCTCCAGAGGTTGTTAAGGCTCCAGGTCTGAGCCTGAAGGAATGGACAGTTGTTTTTTCCTTTTGCCTGAGTTAAAGGCTATTTGTTTTCTGTTTATGCTAACTGGTTTATGAAGCAATAAACCTTTGAACTTTTGTTGGAACCTGCCTCCTAAGTGTCAGCCGTCGCACCTGAGTGAGTGAAACCCCTACAGGCCGAATAATATTGCACGCCCCACTTTTCAGTTTTTGAATTTCCACAAAAATTTAAAATAACCAATACATTTCGTTCAACTTCACAATTTTGTTCCACTTGTTGTTGATTCTTGACCAAAAATTTACATTTGGTATCTTTATGTTTGAAGCATGATATGTGGGAAAAGGTTGAAAAGTTCCAGGGAGCCGAATACTTTCGCAAGGCACTGTATATATACATCTCTGGCAAAAAATAGGAGACCACCACATCAAAACCCTGTCATGGCCAGCCCAATCTCCAGACCTGAACCCCATTGAAAACCTCTGGAATGTAATCAAGAGGATAATGGATAGTCACAAGCCATCAAACAAAGAACTGCTTACATTTTTGCCTCAGAAGCACTGTGAAAGACTGGTGGAAAGCATGCCAAGACACATGAAAGCTGCAATTAAAAATCATGGTTATTCCACAAAATATTGATTTCTGAAATCTGCCTGAGTTAAAACATTAGTATTGTTGTTTCTAAATGACTATGAACTTGTTTTCTTTGCATTATTTGAGGTCTGAAAGCACTGGGTTTTTTAAAAAAAAAATTTGATCATTTTTCTTTGTCAGAAAAAAAATACAAAATTTATTGCTTGGAAATTCGGAGACATGTTGTCAGAAGTTTATAGAATAAAAGAACAATTTACATTTTATTCAAAAATATACCTAGAAAGTGAAAAATCAGACAAACTGAACATTTTGCAGTGGTCTCTTAATGTTTGCCAGAGCTGTATACAGGCTCGGACTGGCCCATGGGGTAACCGGAATCCTCCGGTGGGCCCCTGTGCAGATCTGGGCCCCCAACCCCACTGTATGGGAAGTACTTGGCATAATTCACTTGATTCAGTCTGTACAGCAAAAAGCAGCATCTCATCATTCAGTAACCAAACTACCCAGTTTATTATATAGCGATATAGGTAAATTTGTGAACGAGGGTAGTGTAATATTTGTATGCAGGTGAAAAGTGGGCCTCTCAAAGCTTTTATTACTGGGGTGCCAGGGTCCCAGTATATGTATGTATATATATATATATTTGTGTGTGTGTATATATACAAAAAAAATAAAGGGAACACTAAAATACCACATCCGAGATATCACTGAATGAAACATTCCAGAGTTGCAAATCTTTGTTCAGTACATAGTTGAATGCGCTGAGAACAATATAACACATCAATGTAACTAAAAATTAATATCCCATGGAAGTCTGGATAAGGAATGATACTCAAAATCAGAGTGGAAAATCAAATTACAGGCTGATCCAACTTCAGTGGAAATCCCTCAAGACAAGGAAATGATGCTCAGTAGTGTGTGTGACCTCCATGTGCCTGTATGATCTCCCTACAATGCCTGGGCATGCTCCTGATGAGGCGGTGGATGTTCTTCTGAGGGATCTCCTCCCAGACCTTGATTAAAGAATCAATCAACTCCTGGACAGTCTGTGATGCTACATGGCATTGGTAGATGGATCAAGATATGATGTCACAGATGTGCTCAACTGGATTCAGGTCTGGGGAATGGGCAGGCCAGTCCATAGCATCAATGCCTTCATAATCATAGCCTAGCATTCTCATGCATCAGAAGGAACCCAGGGCCCATTGCACCTGCACATGGTCTCACAATGGGTAGGAGGATCTCATTCTGGAACCTAATGGCAGTCAGGGTACCTCTAGCTAGCACATGGAGGGTTGTGTCACACCATTACTGACCCACTGTCAAACCGGTCATGCTGGAGAATGTTGCAGGCAGCATAACGTTCTCCACGGCGTCTCCAGACTCTCTCATGTCTGTCAGATGTGCTCAGTGTAACCCTGCTGTCATCCGTGAAGAGCACAGAGCGCCAATGTGGAATCTGTCATTCTTGGTGTTCTCTGAAAAATGCCAATTGACCTGCACAGTGCTGGACTGTAAGCACAACACCCACATGTGGATGTCGGGCCCTCATACACCCTCAGTCTGTTTCTGACAGTTTGAGCAGACACATGGATGTTAGTGGCCTGCTGGAGGTCATTTTGCAGGGCTCTGGCACTGCTCCTCCTGTTCCTCCTTGCACAAAGGAGGAGGTAAAGGTCCTGCTGCTGTGTTGTTGCCCTCCTACTGCCCCCTCCAAATCTCCTGGTGTTCTGGCCTGTCTCCTGGTATGTGATCCATGCTCTGGACACTGTGCTGACAGACACAGGTACCCTTCTTGCCACAGCTCGCATTGATGTTCCATCATGGATGAGCTGCACTACCTGAGCAACTTCTGTGGGTTCTACAGTAGACACCGCCTCATGCTACTGTACAGTACCTCTAGGGGTGAGAGCAATGACAAAATGCAAAAGTGACCAAAACAACAGCCAAAAAAGATGAAAACAGAGAAATGGTCTGTGGTCACCCCCTGCAGAAGCACTTCTTAATAGAGGTTGTGTTGCTAATTGCCTATAATTTCCATCTGTTGTCTGTTCGATTTGCACAATAACAGGAGAAATTGATTCACAATCGGTGTTGCTTCATAACTGGACAGGTTTATTTCACAGAAGTGTGATTGACTTGTAGCTACATTGTATCGTTTAAGTGTTCCCTTTATTTTTTTGAGCAGTTAAATATATAATATATATTATTATTATATATTACTGCAGCCGTCATGATATTTACTTGCTTTTTATATCTTATTGATGTAGAGCCTCTATCATTCATGCAGAAGGCGGAGTGTTCTACACTCAGTGCTTGGTCCCCACCAGCAAACAATCAGTCTCCTAGCAACCCGGTGCACAACCAATCACAGCTTCACCCTGACATTCCACAATGAAAGAATGTAGCAAGTCTTATTGTGGAGGTGACAAGGCAGTGGCACGTGGTCACTATTCTGCACGTACCAGATCGGGCCCGGGCCCCCTGCTCCGCTGCAGCTGCTGCTCCTCAATGTTTCTACTAGTCCAGTGTTAGGGGGGCACACTTGATACCAGCTGTAGATGCCTCCTGACTACAAGATGAGGTGAGACTTAAAGGGATATCACATTTTTGTTATTATAAAATTCCAAATTCATAAAAAGAGGTTTCCTTATTCGATTAGCCAAAGCAGAGAATGACCTAGCATGCCGCATGTCCGTGCATTACATGAACATTACATTGATTTAATTGGGGACTGTGTAATGCTTTATTTCTCCTGAGGTGGCACTGTAAGAAAATTGAGCACTTACTGCTGGATATCTTCACAGATCACAGCTGATCGCTTTGGATCCCAGCAGATTGTTGAAACCCTTAACAAAAAGAAAATATCCACAGTGCCAATATAAATTAGATTTGTCTGTTGGATGAGCTTAACAGCTTTGGACGGATGTCTGGTTACATCTTGATTGCAGAGATGACTCTTCTACAGATTTTTCTGCTGTGTTGGCTTAGTTTTTGCATTTCTACAAAACTTTTTGTGGCAGTCGCACAGTAACTTGTAATGTCGCAAGAGAGAAGAGAGATCATGACAAACCGATGGGAGAATAACGTAATAACGGGGTTACGGTGTCTGCCTCAATGTATTACATAAGTTTTCCCACATCGGGTTTTACTATTTTTTTTTTTTTTTTTTTTGGGGGGGGGGGGGGGGGGGGCAAATAATAAAAAAAAAAATCCCGAAAAGTTAACTTTTCTTTCTTTAAAAGATGTATTGGAAAAGCATAATGAATTATTAAGATGATACACAGACCTTATATAGTAGTATATGGAGATTGTTAACATAATGTTATAAGATTGCGCAACCTTTGGTTTGGAACGCATTAAAGTCTCAAAAGTGCCAGCCACAGTTCTCCGATAACAATGCCATCCACAGTTCTCCCATAATGGTGCCAGCCACAGTTCCCCAATAACAGTGCCAGCTATAGTTCCCCAATAACGGTGCCAGCCACAATTCTCCCATAATGGTGCCAGCCACAGTTCCCCAATACCAGTGCTAGCCACAGTTCCCCAATAACAGTGCCAGCTATAGTTCCCCAATAACAGTGCCAGCCACAGTTCCCCAATAACAGTGCCAGCCACAGTTCCCCAATAACAGTGCCAGCCACGGTTCCCCAATAACAGTGCCAGCCACGGTTCCCCAATAACGGTGCCAGCCACAGTTCCCCAATAACAGTGCCAGCCACAATTCCCCAATACCGGTGCCAGCCACAGTTCCCCAATACCGGTGCCAGCCACAGTTCCCCAATAACAGTGCCAGCCACAGTTCCCCAATAACAGTGCCAGCCACAGTTCCCCAATAACAGTGCCAGCCACGGTTCCCCAATAACAATGCCAGCCACGGTTCCCCAATAACGGTGCCAGCCACAGTTCCCCAATAACAGTGCCAGCCACAATTCCCCAATACCGGTGCCAGCCACAGTTCCCCAATACCGGTGCCAGCCACAGTTCCCCAATAACGGTGCCAGCCACAATTCCCCAATACCAGTGCCAGCCACAGTTCTCCAATAACAGTGCCAGCCACAATTCCCCAATACCAGTGCCAGCCACAGTTCCCCAATACCGGTGCCAGCCACAGTTCCCCAATAACGGTGCCAGCCACAGTTCCCCAATACTAGTGCCAGCCACAGTTCCCCAATAACAGTGCCAGCCACAGTTCCCCAATAACAGTGCCAGCCAGAGTTCCCTAATAACAGTGCCAGCCACACTTCCCCAATACCAGTGCCAGCTATAGTTCCCCAATACCAGTGCCAGCCACAGTTCCCCAATAACGGTGCCAGTCACACTTCCCCAATACCAGTGTCAGCCACAGTTCCCCAATAACAGTGCCAGCCAGAGTTTCCCAATAATAGTGCCAGCCACACTTCCCCAATGCCAGTGCCAGCTATAGTTTCCCAATACCAGTGCCAGCCACAGTTCCCCAATAACAATGCCAGCCAGTTCCCCAATAACAGTGCCAGCCACAGTTCCCCAATAACGGTGCCAGCCACAGTTCCCCAATAACGGTGCCAGCCACAGTTCCCCAATAACAGTGCCAGCCACAATTCCCAATACCAGTGCCAGCCACAGTTCCCCAATACTGGTGCCAGCCACAGTTCCCCAATAACGGTGCCAGCCACAGTTCCCCAATACCAGTGCCAGCCACAGTTCCCCAATAACAGTGCCAGCCACACTTCCCCAATACCAGTGCCAGCCACAGTTCCCCAATAACAGTGCCAGCCACAGTTCTCCAATTTCAGTGCCAGCCACAGTTCTCCAATAACGGTGCCAGCCACAGTTCCCCAATAACAGTGCCAGCCACAATTCCCAATACCAGTGCCAGCCACAGTTCCCCAATACCGGTGCCAGCCACAGTTCCCCAATAACGGTGCCAGCCACAGTTCCCCAATACCAGTGCCAGCCACAGTTCCCCAATAACAGTGCCAGCCACACTTCCCCAATACCAGTGCCAGCTATAGTTCCCCAATACCAGTGCCAGCCACAGTTCCCCAATAACGGTGCCAGCCACAGTTCCCCAATACCAGTGCCAGCCACAGTTCCCCAATACCGGTGCCAGCCACAGTTCCCCAATAACGGTGCCAGCCACAGTTCCCCAATACCAGTGCCAGCCACAGTTCCCCAATAACAGTGCCAGCCACACTTCCCCAATACCAGTGCCAGCCACAGTTCCCCAATAACAGTGTCAGCCACAGTTCTCCAATTTCAGTGCCAGCCACAGTTCCCCAATAACAGTGCCAGCCACACTTCCCCAATACCAGTGCCAGCTATAGTTCCCCAATACCAGTGCCAGCCACAGTTCCCCAATAACGGTGCCAGCCACAGTTCCCCAATACCAGTGCCAGCCACAGTTCCCCAATAACAGTGCCAGCCACAATTCCCCAATAACAGTGCCAGCCAGAGTTTCCCAATAATAGTGCCAGCCACACTTCCCCAATACCAGTGCCAGCTATAGTTCCCCAATACCAGTGCCAGCCACAGTTCCCCAAAAGCAGTGCCAGCTATAGTTCCCCAATACCAGTGCCAGCCACAGTTCCCCAATAACGGTGCCAGCCACAGTTCCCCAATAACAGTGCCAGCCAGTTCCCCAATAACAGTGCCAGCCACACTTCCCCAATACCAGTGCCAGCCACAGTTCCCCAATAACAGTGCCAGCCAGAGTTCCCCAATACCAGTGCCTGCCAGAGTTCCCCAACAGTGCCAGCTATAGTTCCCCAATAACAGTGCCAGCCACAGTTCCCCAATAACAGTGCCAGCCACAGTTCCCCAATAACAGTGCCAGCCACAGTTCCCCAATACCAGTGCCAGCCACAGTTCCCCAATAACGGTGCCAGCCACAGTTCCCCAATAACAGTGCCAGCCACACTTCCCCAATAGCAGTGCCAGGCACAGTTCCCCAATAACAGTGCCAGCCACAGTTCCCCAATAACAGTGCCAGCCACACTTCCCCAATACCAGTGCCAGCCACAGTTCCCCAATAACAGTGCCAGCCACAGTTCCCCTATACCAGTGCCAGCCACAGTGACCATACAATTTGCATTACTTTCTCCACTCTCCATGCTCAGGACTTGTCGTTTGTGCAATCAATCGCTTCTCTGCATGTAGAAGTGACAGTACAGAATACAGTAGACTAGATTGCTGCCATGTGATTCTGCTATTTCTACTCACTAAAGGCAGAAATTGCACACAGATGAGCAAACACAGCCGCCATTCTGTCTCGTGAATTACCCCAAATGTGAAACTCACCTGCCTTAAACTATCCATGGATATAAATGAGTTCAATACAATAGGTACCAGTCATAAGCCCTGATTGCCTCTAGTAGGCGAGAAACGCGTCAGCACCTCTGTCTATGAGCAGTACCGCTCACATTGTTAGCAGCTGTGTGTTTTGAAAACGTTTAAAGTAATATTTTGAAGTTTTTGTAACTTTTTAAAGTAATTTTTTGTAAGTTTTTTTTTCTCCTTCTACCTGACCTACTAGACGTTTCTTTTGTTCCATGGTGATTGTCATTATAAATCTTCAGTGAGTCACTGGATTGCCGTGATTACCCGTCATGGTCAAAGGTTGATGTCATGGTGAACATTAATCTTTGTTACTAGTTAGCATTCAGTAATGTTAGGTGCTACCGATTGTTAGAAGGCAGATCCCCATCGCTCGCTGTCTGGCTCTGCTCCAACTTTCTTAATATGTTTGTTATTTTCCTCCATGGCAGCTCCATGACCCTGCCTGGAGAGGCTGGGGCTATACATTCTGCTTGGGGAGTGTTCTGGCTGATTTGTTTCTCTTCTTTTGTGAGGGCGACCTTTGTGGTCTCTATAGCACTGCTGGAGTTAGTGGAGCGGTGTTTGACAAGTCAGTACATAGGGATAGACAGTCCATACATTATATTCGGAGAATCCTTTAAATTATTTGTCTCTATGCGATCAGTAATCATGTGCAAACCTTGAGCCCATTTCTGTCCACCATGAGGGACAATTTGTTTTCCCTTAAATGCGTGTATTTTGGCACAAAAAAAAATATTTTTACAGGCTCTTTGGCCGCAATTCATCATGGTGTTCACATCAAATTTGTGCCATAAAACATCTTCAAATGTCGCAGAATTTTGTGCAGCACAAAGTTGCAGAAACATTTAGCAACTTTTGGAATTTTCACGCCAGTTTTGTGCCACTGCGAAACGAGAAGGAGCTGGGGAGGAGTTTGAGCAAGATGGCGCATGGCGATGCCTTCTTCTCAACCATCACAAATGTGGAGACGCGGGGGTCAGTGGGTGCTCTCGTCAGCTGAACTTATGCTCTCTCTGTAGGCAGAACACTACTCAGACAACACAGGGTGAGGGAAAAACAGTGTGGCAATAATTTATTGAACCACCAGCACACAATAGCATACAGAATGGTCTCAGCAAATAGCCAAATTACAGAGTCTAAACCGTCTGCTGACTCACCGAGATAAGCGCTCCTTCCAGTGCCGCATACCTCCACAAGTGGCTCCCCACTTTTGGCACGCCCCCACAGTGAAGAGGTAACAACAAGATTAGGATGCTATCCGAGAGCAGTGAGGTATGTTGCCAGGTGACCTTATTGTCCCAACCTGGGTTCTTTAAGATGTCTCTGGGGTTTCAGTGGTGGTCAATGAAGCAGTCTTGTGTTCTTTCATCCAGGGACGTAGTCCCCTAAGCTGATCTGTAGAGTTACCCGGACCAGAAGAAAAAGTCTCTTTATACAGTTCACAACTGACCTTCAACCAGCATCCAGAGGTCAGAGAGGGAGATGTGAATGAGGCCAGCCTGCATTGTTTGATTTTGTAAGCTATTTAAAGGGTTTTAATGCAGGAAAGATACATAGCTTTGTACCATGTTAGCCAGTAGGTAGAAAAATATTA
This sequence comes from Ranitomeya variabilis, assembly GCF_051348905.1. NCBI lineage: Eukaryota > Metazoa > Chordata > Amphibia > Anura > Dendrobatidae > Ranitomeya > Ranitomeya variabilis. The sequence continues at coordinate 298,705,427 of NC_135235.1, forward strand.
AGATTTCAGAGTCCTCATTAGTTGATGCCTTTTAATGGCTAACTGGAAAGTTGGTAACAAATAGCAGCTTTCGAGACTACTATGCCTGATGAAGAGATCTAGCATTGTCCATGCTAGATATATTTTCTAGCATGGACAATGTATGTAATTATCATATCAGCAAACCTCATTGTTCAGTGGCCATGCATTACTGTTTTGCAAAAATAACAGAAAATAAACGATAGGAGATATTAGAGGTAAATATTCATCCTACAAGAAGAGTCAATACTTCAGACAACAGTTTAAGATTCTGGGCCTACACAATTTACGTCTGGCATAATTAATAAGAAATTCTGTGTCGTCACAGCTAAGTACACCAGAAATGTTACTACAATCCTTGACGAATTGAACATGAAGAGTAAGTCAGGAATGAGCTGCAGCCTGGACTTACTCTTCATGCTCAATTCATGTGAAGGCAGGGACAGTGACACCAGCGCTGTTTGGGTGCTGGGCTCACGTATTATAACAACCGCATGGGGGTTCCGGGACCACGAGTGATGACACCGCTGGAACGGCGCCAGCACAGGAGGTGAGTTTAAGCTTTTTATTTTATCTGGGCTAAACATTTAGATCAAAAAGGTGTTGTCCTAGTAATGGACAACACCTTTAAGTGGTGTGCGCCTCTTATAGAATTAGGCACGCCTTAAGCTGGGTTCACACTGCGTTAGTGTGACCCGTTTAATGGACTACGTTACACCGTGGCATAACGCGGTGTAATGTAGTCCGTTAATGCTGCCATTGAATGCAATGGCGGACGCATCGCTAGCGCACGCCCACAATGGGCGTGCGCTAGCGATGTGCCGTCATTGAGTGACGGACCCTGAGACGCGGGCTGCAGCGTTTCCGGGTCCGTCACTGCGGGGGGGGGCGGGATGCAAACGCCGGCACTTGCGCTAGCAGCAGCCCGTTAGCGTATGTGCTGAATGGGCTGCTGCTAACGCAGTGTGAACTTAGCCTTATTCCTGCATGGCTTCATTAAGACTAGTATATGAAATGCCAGTCTTAATGAAGCCTTTGTTTCTTTTCACATTGCTAACTGTTGAATGAGTTATGTAAGAATCCGTCAGTGAGCTCATTATGACTGGAGAGTTAGTAACTGGTACAGTATGATCCTGTATCTCTGCAAGTCTAAAGGACAGTGGCTATTCAGGACTGAAATAGTTGAGTGAGAACCCCTATGGAAAATGGGGCCATATTGGTTGTCACTAAGCTTTTCAAGAATCAAAAGGAAGTACCATAATACTTAACACCTTGGCAGAAGAGGGCGACTCGTGGCTGGTATTCTAGGCAATGAGTTCAGTGCTTACAAGCTCTTTATAGTCCAGCTTGTAAGTGCTGCTCTACAGCTGGCCGGATTGTGGTAGAGTGCTGTTAGCTCCCGATCCTGGCCAGCTTCAGTCCCACATCACTTCCAAATGCTACAGAGGCAAACCTATCACGTGTAGCAGCATCAGACAGCACACAGATAAAGCTGATGGTGTGAATTGTTAATCAGGAGCACATCATCCCCTGGGACAGGAAGTGGGAAAGCAGGGGAGGAGTGTGCTCCTGCACAGGTTCGGCCTCTACTGCAGAGGTTCTTGAGAACAGAGAGGACTTGAAATGTCTAGAAAATTGCTTGTTTTGACAAACACTTTACAATTGTACTCATTTAAGATGATGAGACTTAACCTGCAATTAGGACAGACTTACAAATTGCCTTCCAATTTTGTTAGGAGGGAACGCTGCAAATGTGTGCAAGCCCTGGTCAGTACGAGGTGGAATATTGGACAAAGGTCTCAGGTGAAACGTGCGGAGTCACAAGTCAGGGATTAACCAGAATAGAAAAGGCGGCTTATTGTGACCCTCAGGTTCTTTACAACCTTCTGATTGAATTGCTTTCTCGTGTTTGCATCCTAGAGACTAGAAGCCACAAGGCTGTTGACTCTGCAAGTCTCCATAACATTTATCTGTAGTAATAATGTATGGAGAGAGACAACACATACACAACAAACACCTCAAGGTGACGGCTCATGAAGGCAAACTCCATCCTGGCCCTTTCCCTGCTCCATAAAGTACAGTTTTTCCCCCTAAAATTATCCTTGGATTATCCATGGGTAAAAGATTTTGAGTCACAACCAATAAACTGCAGCCATAGCAGTGCACATAGCAGTTACCTCCTAGGGTCCAAGGGCCAGAAAATGCATTATAAGTGTGCATGCATTATTATACAAGGATTCATTCTGCACTTCAAGCCGTTGTATATTTCATAGTGTTTATTAAACCACTAAATAGTGAAAAGTGAATGAAACAAGGACGTAAGACCTCAAGATAAGAACAAATTAGAGATTATTTTTCAGCTAATAGAATTGTACTAGGGATTTTTTTTTAGTATAAGCTGTAGTTTTTAACATTTTCATTTTGAGGTCCATATGACTTTCCGATTTTTTTTAGTCTTTTTTTGGGTGGAGAAGTGAAAACAGGAAAAAAAAAAAACTTACAGCGGTTCTGCCATTTTTTTCTGTTGGGATAATTATTACGATATTTTATTCATTCAAATAGATTCATATGCAGTGATACCAAATATGTTTAGTATTTTTTATATCATTTACGTTCGGGAACAATGGGTGTAGAAATAAACTTTTATCAATTTAAAATATATATATATACAGTGTGTATATATATATATATATATATATATTTCTATTTTTTATTGGATTTCTGTGAATCTGTGATTGCTTGATGCAATACATTTTAAAACCTATCTCCTACAAAGCGCAATCACGGGTCATCGTCTTGTGTTGGTGGCTGGTCGATGGTTGTCAAAAGGGACACTCCCTACATTTCTAACCTATTAAAAGACGCTGTCGTAATTGAGAAGATACAGATTAGATATTAGAAAAAACTTTTTGACAGTGAGGGTGATCAATGAGTGGAACAGGCTGCCGTGAGAGGTGGTGAGTTCTCCTCCAATGGAAGTCCTCAAACAGAGGCTGGACAGACATCTGTCTGAGATGGTTTAGTGAATCTGCATGGAGCAGGGGGTTGGACACGATGATCCTGGAGGTCCCTTCTAACTCTCACATTCTATGATTTTATCTATGTAAGAGCATAATAGGCAGTGATCTGCGCTAGCTCCATTCACAGTAGATAGACTCTGGTGCTGGTTGCACAGGTAGCACCTGCGCTATAGATGCTCTTAGGACTGCTCCATAAATGTAGAAGAAGGCTTTGGCTCCGAAACGCTCGTAGGGGTACTTGGTTCTGCACTCCTGTCTTGGTAAATAATTATGTTACCTCTTATCTTACTTTTTTGGTCTAGGTAGTTTCTTATATGATGCATATACAGTATATTATTATTATTATTATTATTATTATTATTATTAATTATTATAGCGCCATTTATTCCATGGCGCTTTACATGTGAGGAGGGTATACATAATAAAAACAAGTACAATAATCTTGAACAATACAAGTCATGACTGGTACAGGAGGAGAGATGACCCTGCCTGCGAGGGCTCACAGTCTGCCAGGGATGGGTGAGGATATAGTAGGTGAGGATAGAGCTGGTCGTGCAGTGGTTTGGTCGATCGGTGGTTACTGCAGGTTGTAGGCTTGCCAGAGGAGGTAGGTCTTCAGGTTCTTTATGAAGGTTTTGATGGTAGGTGAGAGTCTGATATGTTGCGGTAGAGAGTTCCAGAGTAGGGGTGATGCGCGAGAGATACCTTGTGTGCGATTGTGGGAAGAGGAGATAAGAAGGGAGTAGAGAAGGAGATCTTGTGAGGATCGGAGGTTGCATGTAGGTAAGTACCGGGAGACGAGGTCACAGATGTATGGAGGAGACAGGTTGTGGATGGCTTTGTATGTCATGGTTAGGCTTTTGTACTGGAGTCTCTGGGTAATGGAGAGCCAGTGAAGGGATTGACAGAGGGGAGAGGACGGGGAATAGCGGGGGAACAGGTGGATTAGTCGGACAGCAGAGATTAGAATAGATTGGAGGAGTGCAAGAGTGTTAGAAGGGAGGCCACCGAGCAGGAGGTTACAGTAGTCGAGGCGGGAGATGATGAGAACATCGACTAGGGTTTTTGCAGATTCTTGGTTGAGGAATGTACGGATCCATTAAATATTTTTGAGTTGAAGGCGGCAGGAAGTGGAAAGGGCTTGGATATGCGGTTTGAAGGAGAGATCAGTGTCAAGGATTACTCCGAGACAGCGAGCTTGTGGGACTGGGGAGAGTGGGCAGCCGTTTACTGTAATGGATAGGTTCTTTGGGGGGGTCGCGTGAGATGGGGGAAAGATGATGAATTCGGTTTTGTCCATGTTAAGTTTTAGAAATCTAGCGGAGAAGAAGGATGAAATAGCGGATAGACATTGAGGGATTCTGATTAGTAGGGTGGTGATATCTGGTCCAGAGATGTAGATCTGTGTGTCATCAGCATAGAGATGATACTGAAACTGATATATATATATATATATATATATATATATATATATATATATATATTTATATGGACCACTCTGTTCATTGATTACTTGTATTTCACTATTTGCTATTTATACTATGTTGTTCCTGTCATTCCTTATATGATGTCTATTATTTGATTATGATCTTAGACCAAATGTGCTTTACCATGTATTATATTTGACCATTTCTGATATGTGAACCAATTTTGGCTAGTTGTATATGTACGGTACTTATTTTTTATTATTTATTAATAAAGTTTATTTTTACTTTTGAAATGATGTTGTTATTTACACCCTTCTTTTCTATGATTTCAGATTTTAGGAATGCCTGTAGCACCCACTGTTGGGGTTGCGATGGTGCAGCTTTTTTAGGGTCAGATGTAAGTTCTCAGAGGTGAGGGTGACCTGACCTAGGATGGAAGGTAGTAAACACAATTTTTCAGGACTCGTTCCTACAATCTTACAGCCAGGTTCAACTTTCCCTAATTCTAGGTTGCACTTTCATTAATTTGTATCCAAGGATACATCCCAACACTAAAGCCTGGTCGACCTCGTCTACCGACATGGAGCTGAACGCCGGAAACCTGATTTCGTACCAGTCCTCTCTACCCTCCTCTGTGCCCCCATGGTCCTTTATAAATGGTGGATTTTGCTTTTCAGAACCTGCTGAAATGGTGACAGATGCGAAGGTAAAGATGAAAGAGAATCCGGGGATGAAGATTCGAACTTACAACGAGCTGCAATGGACGGGATCCCGCAGACCCCAAACAGCCGTATGGAAGATCCCTAAATCGGATATACGGAGGGACAACTACAGCAAGTCCGTGCAGGAACACGGCTACGAAATCCAAGTAATGTATATAGGGTCAGCCGTAATGGTGTCCGACCTGCGGGATCATCCATCCTCGGTACAGGGAGCACCTCCGTCACTAATCCTAATATTTATAGCCATGACCCCATTGTCTTATGTGTTTCGCCATGTCGGCATTATTCGAGCACTATATGGCGGCATATACTAAGGCTCTGTGTGCTGAATGTAGTTTTCACTGTCTGAACTAGCTTAGGGGACCTATATGTGAGCACCACTGATATACACAAAAAATAGATTAGTTTTTCATTGTTGCAGTTGTGGCATCATTTTTCTAGTTTTTGTTTGTGGTTTTCGTTGATTTGATTTCACGTTCCCCAGAAACCCAAAAAAATGGCCATGTGATCAAAATCAATGCATTCTTTTTACCTATATTCTATGATTGAGATAAGAAAAATAAACCAAAACACCAAAAATCGTGGCCCACAATCTTTGCTTATTAAAAAAAAATGTAATATGACTGCAACATGTGAATAATCTCTGAAGGTACATTGCGCCTAGGGAAGAACACCTCTATACCTGCTGAGGATACAAAGGCTTTAGGACCCCTGTGAAGTATTGCCCCAAAATTAATGTGTAGACAAAGTTTTTGGAGGCGTTTGATGGAACAAATTTGCTGTAAAAATGGCCCAAAAATCGCCTACAAAATGCTTGACTTTTTCTTTTCAATTCAGTATTAATACTTTTTGCTGTTCATATGCAGATTTTTTTCTTCAGGTTTTGAAAAATACCTGTTGGGAAAAAACTTTCTGTCACTTCTTTTGAGCGGATCATGATGGATTGTGCTAAGCATTGTCCAATGAAAAGGCTGCAGGAAAAAAAAAACATCCAAAACTCAAAAAAAAAAAAAACTAATCAAAACTGCTTCAGGAAAGTGAAAAGCTCCTCTAAAAAACACTCAAAGAAGGTTGAGAAGCTTGTTGTTTTTGACCGTGTCAGAAAACTCTGTCTGCACATAGCCTGAGGAGGTTTTGGAGCAGAAACTTGAGTGGAAACTAAAAGTTTTTGAGGAGTTTTATTTATTTTTTTTTGGGGGGGAGGGAGGATTCTGAAAGTTTCATCTTAGTTTCTGCAACAAGAATCACATACCCTTAGGCCTCTGAATTGTGCTCCAGTACGTGCAGTACATTGGATGACCTTTCCCACCCGTGTTCATTTCCTTGCAGTCTCCTACATTTTCTTTGACTCCAGCGTCTTCACTGGAAAGCTACTCTTCCTCTCACGTCATTGACTTGCACACATCTTATGGACCATCACATGGATCCTGCAAACTTAGCATCTCTGCTTCCTCCACAGGTAACTGATGCCTTTTGTAAGGGGTAAATATACACTCACCGGCCACTTTATTAGGTACACCTGTCCAACTTCTTGTTAACACTTAATTTCTAATCAGCCAATCACATGGCGGCAACTCAGTGCATTTAGGCATGTAGACATGGTCAAGACAATCTCCTGCAGTTCAAACCGAGCATCAGTATGGGGAAGAAAGGTGATTTGAGTGCCTTTGAACGTGGCATGGTTGTTGGTGCCAGAAGGGCTGGTCTGAGTATTTCAGAAACTGCTGATCTACTGGGATTTTCACGCACAACCATCTCTAGGGTTTACAGAGAATGGTCCGAAAAAGAAAAAAAATCCAGTGAGCGGCAGTTCTGTGGGCGGAAATGCCTTGTTGATGCCAGAGGTCAGAGGACAATGGGCAGACTGGTTCGAGCTGATAGAAAGGCAACAGTGACTCAAATCGCCACCCGTTACAACCAAGGTAGGCCTAAGAGCATCTCTGAACGCACAGTGCGTCGAACTTTGAGGCAGATGGGCTAGAGCAGCAGAAGACCACACCGGGTACCACTCCTTTCAGCTAAGAACAGGAAACTGAGGCTACAATTTGTACAAGCTCATCGAAATTGGACAGTAGAAGATTGGAAAAACGTTGCTTGGTCTGATGAGTCTCGATTTCTGCTGCGACATTCGGATGGTAGGGTCAGAATTTGGCGTAAACAACATGAAAGCATGGATCCATCCTGCCTTGTATGGAGCATCTTTGGGATGTGCAGCCGACAAATCTGCGGCAACTGTGTGATGCCATCATGTCAATATGGACCAAAATCTCTGAGGAATGCTTCCAGCACCTTGTTGAATCTATGCCACGTAGAATTGAGGCAGTTCTGAAGGCAAAAGGGGGTCCAACCCGTTACTAGCATGGTGTACCTAATAAAGTGGCCGGTGAGTGTATGTCTATGTATTGATTATATAAGGGAACTACCATAGTGTTGTGTTATCTTATTTAGACAGAAAACTTCCTCACATCCACACTGGTACTGATCTTCCCAAGAGTAATGCTTCCATAGACGGCTCCTTAGGAAATCAACATTACAACGGGAATCCACACATTCAAACCTACCTGACCTCTGTAGAGATTAGGACCCCCTGGTACATCAGTGTTCTCAATGAGAAGGTATATCTATGTCCGTCTGCACCTCCATCCCTTTCCATCCATCCCACCCTCCCTGTTCTTTCATTCATTCCTCCCTCTCTGTCCATCCATACATCCATCCCTCCTTCCCTCTCTCCCTCCCTCCCTGTCCATCTATCCCTCACTCACTCCCTGTCCATCTATCCCTCTCTCCCACTCTCCCTGTCCATCTATCCCTGCATCCCTCGCTCACTACCTGTCCATCTATCCCTCCATCCATCTCTCCCTCCCTCCATTACTCACTCCTTGTCCATTCCTCCTATCCATCCATCCATCCATCCATCCATCCCTCTCTAACCCCCTTTCCATCTATCCATCCTTCCCTCCCTCCTGTCCATTCCTCCCTCCCTATCATCCACCCCTCTCTCCCTGTCCATTTATCCATCCTTCCCTCCCTTCTGTCCATTCGTCCCTCCCTATCCATCCCTCCCTCCTTATCCATCCATCCCTCCCTTCCTGTCCATCTATCCCTTCATCCCTCGCTCCCTCCATGCATCTCTCTCTCCCTCCCTCCCTGTCCATCTATCCCTGCATCCCTCGCTCACTCCCTGTCCATCTCTCCCTCCATTACTCCCTCCTTGTCCATTCCTCCCTTCCTATCCATCCATCCCTCTCTCCCTCCCTCCCTGTCCATCTAGCCATCCTTCCCTCCCTCCTGTCCACTCCTCCCTCCCTATCCATCCCTCCATTCCTCCCTCCTTATCCATCCATCCATCCCTCCCTTCCTGTCTATCTTTCCCTTCATCCCTTGCTCCCTCCCTCGCTTCATCCATCCCCATGGGTTGCCTGATATTGCAGCTCCGCTGCATTGAAGAGCAATCAGATAATTATCCCATATGATATAAGTAGGTGATAACTTGCTATTTTGTGAATAAGTTGTGTCTCATTATGCATGTATGTGTTCTCAGGAGCGTTGTCTTCTTAAACTGGGAGAAGAGATAAACCGGCTTTCCAGATATGAGGTAGAATGCAAGAGGAAAGATCAGATCATCTCCAGCCTGAGGAACGAAGTGTCCCAGCTCCACAATGATGTCCACAGATCTGTCTCTGCTCTTATCAGGAGAGAAGAGGTGAGGTGTAAAAGAAGGTATCAAAAGACACCAAAAAACACAAGGCTGCTTTCACACATCAGTTTTTAGCCATCAGTCACAATCCATCTAATTGTGAAAAAAACGGATCCGTCGCAGATTGTGAAAAACTGATGCGACGGATCCCTTTTTTTGCCGGATCCGACTAGCTGATCCAGCTAATTTGATCCCCCAAAAATCGGAGCATGCTCAGTTAAAAAAATGGAATCCCTTCGCCACTTATGCTATATAATGGTCATCGAGTCATACATTGCCTTTTCTTCCTAGGTTTATGACATGGAAAAAAAAACCCTTTTAATTTTGTATTCAGATTGTAGTGGGGGAAGAATAACCTCTACGTCTATGCCTCAAAACCAAGCACCCCTTACTTAAAGGGGCTGTCTCACAAGAGTCATTTATGGCATAGATGGGACCCACACCTATCTCCAAAAAGCAGGTTCCCCGATCCCCCATTCTATCCAGTGTCCAACCACCAGAAAGAGGAGAGGTGATGACTCATATGCCAGTGCAGCGCCCCAGAGTCCTGGTCGTTGCAGTACTGTGGCTCCGCCACTATGGGGAGCTACGGTGCGTCCGATGGCACTGAAGGAGTTCATCTGATCAGGTATCACAGACACCAATACATTTCACAGCTGGGCCTCCGGGGGGAGCTAAGGGTGCTATTCATTAGGCCACTCCCCACCATAGTGGGTAAACTGGGGGTCAGGCAGGAAGTTAGATCAGAAAGCTGACTGGATTGGACGAAGCAACACCTGGTGGCAGAGGGTGTTGTGGAGGAAGAGACAGTAGGGTCTCTGTCAGGGGTGGGATCCTGACAGAGGCTTGGCATTGAAAAAACGTAATGGGTCCGCGCCAGCTCCGGGAAGCGGCGGGGCCCAAGAAAGGACTAGAAGCGAGATAGATTGTGCTGAGTGAGAAACGAGATCAAGCAATAGGAGAATACCAGTAGGAGTCGTGCTGCAAGACCGGAGCAACATCCTGCTGAGGCGCACTACCGGTGGCCGGAACGCCGAGGGAGTATCATAACATTCAGCTTCAAGCAATACTCTAAACAGCGGCAGGACAGTCAGTCTAAGGCGGGCTGTCTCACACAAATCACCTATGAAGTCTTGGGGGGCACCTTGTGGAGAGGGGCGACTCTAGGGTCCCGGAAGAGCTCCGAGCCTACCCGTCAAACGGGTGCCGTTCCAACCAGAATATCAGGGAGGGACGGAGGATTAGAAGAACATCATTTAATCGAGTTGTGAGGGAACTTAAGAAACAGACACAACGGTTGTGGGGACTTTCCGTAAGCACAGCAGGGAAGGACCGCAACACATAGCGCTAGAAGGAAGGCACCGATTTCCACCTGTGAAGAGAACTCTGGAGGTGCCATTGGACCGGCCGGACTTGCGCAGCCTGGTGAACCGTATTCCGGACTGAGGACCCAGAGATCTTCAGTAAAGAGGTAAAGAGACTGCAACCTGGTGTCCTCGTTATTTACTGCACCGCACCACAGCATCACCATCACCACTACCATCATCCATATCCCTTTATTCACTGTGCGCCCCACGGCAGGGTCACGGACCGGGGCCTAGCCGCCGTGACAACCCCAGAGCAGAGACCCAGAGGCCCGGTACCGGGTACCCCTCGGCCCTGCGGCGGTGGGGGCGCTACACCATCTTCCGCCTTTCACTGTTCTCGGAGTTCTGACTGCTACCCGAACATACTCTTGGCTGTTAGCGAAACTCCCATAGCAATGCATGGAGAGATATAGTGCGTGCCCCAGCACTTCTCCTCTCTCTGGTGGCTGGAATGTGGCTTGAATGCGAATTTGGGGTACCCATGTTATGTTGATAGCTGGCATCTAGCAGTTATGACATTAATATATCTCATGAGACAGCCTCCTTCAATGTACTCCCAAGAGAGTAATCATACACTGCATTGCTCCTATTAAAAGCACAGGACTGAGGCATGCGCCAGATTCCCGGTGTGCACCCTCTGAGTTACCAATACCCCGAGGTGTGAGCCCAGACTAATGATTCTCGCTCTATTATAGTTCATCGATATTATTACAATGGCTTTACCCCCTCCAGACTGACGCTCGGAGCCTAGAACACAAAATATAAACTTCTTGCAGACAACCTATTTTTTGTTTCTACAGGACAAGACATCTGATCATCCATACCAAGAGAATGAATTACTTGTGCCTGAAGAAGAATACACCGCAGGTATACCAGACGGAAATTCGCAGTCTGGATCAAGCCATAAGGATCCATCTACAAGTTTGGAAAGGAGTGGATCCACTGTATCCTCTATGGAAAGTGTGTCTGAAAAGCGGAGAAAAAGCCAAGTGATACTCCTAGAAACAGAGGTAAAACGTCATTTTTATGGACGGACTATTGTGCCTTTTCTAGGCGGGAAGAAAATAAAATTGAGTAACCCTTGGCATACAATATTTTTGAACAATGCTGTGATGCCGCCTGTTTTATAATCCAGGGCAGCATTCACTTTTTTATTCAGGCTTCAGAGCTGAAATCTCCTACTATTCCTTGCCCGCTCTGAGCTTACTTATTGTATCTTGGAGCAGGAATCTAATGTAGGAAAAACTATCCCCCCTCCCCAGCAGTGATAGGAGCTCAGCTAAACTGGTGTATGTCAGACGCCCAGCTTCCTGACTGTTTCCTTGAGTTCTGCTGGTTCTCATTAGAATGTTGTGTTTATTTTTGATCAGATTTTAATTGACGACTTGACATCAAAAGAAACAAATGGACTCCCTGTAGCCCCAAAAGAAGACGAGAAAACGTCTGGTGTGTCTATAGATCAACCTGAAGATAAAAGTCAGCTGATCCAGAAACTAAAGGAGGTCATAGAGATCATCAGGAAGGACTATGAGATATCTAAAGGTACTGATGTGTCTATGCCACCAGCACCCAGAATACATCACTAAATGGGTTTTCTATGTCAAATATATTGATAGATCTGGACAATGATCTTCACCTTAGCACCATCCACCATCGATTCCTATAGATCTTAAAGACAGGAGACTCCTTCTAGGGTTTCCAGCCCTATAAAATATTTGTATTAGAGGGTTGTAGAAGGTTAAGAAAATATGGCTGTTTGCTTCAAAAAGAGCGCCACACTTGTTGACAGTTTCTCGTAGAATAGCACCCAGCCACATTCACTTTAACCCCTTCACCCCAAAGCCAGTTTTCACCGTCCCGACCGGGCCAAATTTTACAATTCTGACCACTGTCACTTTATGTGGAAATAACTCTGGAATGCTTCAACGTACCCCATTGATTCTGAGACTGTTTTCTCGTGACATTGTGCTTCATGTTAGTGGTAAAATTTGTTTGATATGACTTGCATTTATTTGTGAAAAATAATGGAAATTTGGCAAAAATTTAGAAAATTTCGCAATTTTCAAACTTTTCGTTTTTTTTTTATTGCCTTTACACCACAGAGAGTTATGTTACACAAAATAGTTAAGAAATAACATTTCCCACATGTCTACTTTACATCAGAACAATTTTGAAAATATAATTTTGTTGTTAGGAATTTAGAAGGGTTAAAAGTTGATTAGCAATTTCTCATTTTTCTAACAAAATTATTATTTTTTTTTTTTTGGGGGGGGGACCACTTCACATTTGAAGTGACTTTGAGGGGCCTGTATGATAGAAAGTACAGTTCGCTCTGTACTGAGGCGGTCTCATTGCTGTACTGGGGCACAGTTACAGACACAATTCACTAGGCATATGTGGTAACTGAAGCTGCATCAGCCGCATCTCTATGGCTGAAATTCGGATTTTTTTGGCTGGAATAAAGTTCATTTCCTCCTGGCAGAGGGGCTCTCAGTGCGGCAGCTGCACTGCTTTAGAACACAATTACCCTGCAGATTAAACCCCATATCTGCAAGTAAATATGTCAAATGACTTATTCCTTTTAAAGCCCCCTATACTTGCTGTCAGCCAATGATTATTCAGATGATTGTTTTGCCGAAAGCCCCCTTGGCCATCTCTGCCATACACAGGACATACATCTCTGCCAGCGGCTTATGTCCGGGACAACAAAGTGATCAGCAGTCAGAATTGGACATGCCTGATGCTCCCGCGATAATCAGTCGTCCAGTGCCCCTATACACATTAGCATGTCAGCTGAAACCTATAATATCGACAGGTGCGACTGACATTGGTGTAATGGGTATGGGGGGCTTTAGTCACTAGGACCCCTCTCAGATTGCCCCTATATAGACGCAAAACTGTAATATGATTGATTGCATACCTTTTTGTTTTCTATATTTTCAGGAGCAATTTCCTCCCTGCAGAAAGAAGTTTCATCCAACAAGTCCAAACTCCAAAAATCTGCGTTTGAAAAGGAAGCTTTACAGAGAGAACTAAAGGAGCGGGAGATGCAGATACAGGCCATGTCCAAGAAGGTACAGACAGAACGACGTCAATCACTGCATTGAGTCCTGTACGGCCGCAGGTCGCAAGATCACGGGATACAGTGGTTCCACCATTGTTCTCAAGACAGTATCAATCCTTACTAGAGTAATCGGCACCGACTAGACCGGTCAGGTGGCTGAAAATCAGATTAATATTTTATACGTTGTGACATGTAACATGGGGTACCTGTGCTCCACCAAGTCATATTCCATGTAGTCTGCACCCAAGCATGTCGCATTAAAGGGGCTGTTCATTTACTTACCTGTTAAAGCCCCTGCCGTTTCAGTGCTGCCACTCGACAGCCCCAGCCGGTCACCCCCTTAAGTAGTTACAGCCATGATCTGTAACACATCACATGTGAACAGTCCTGTACAACTCAACGTGGATCAATAACAAGTTGCCCCATTAGACTGGGACTATAACACCTTTCCAGGGATTCCTGGTCCCTGCTGGTGATTTCACCTTTTCTAAGAGCTGTGCATAAGTAATCATAGTCACGTACCTTTATTTCACACAGATTTTATATATATATCTATATATATAAGAGGCATTGTGATTACTCGCTAATCCCGCCCCCTGCACAGTAGCTCCGCCCCCACCACATCACCACACATAATCTCACCCCCACCCCATTTCCACACACAATCCGCACATCACCACACACAATCCCGACCCCACCACATTACCACACATAATCCCACCCCCCACCACATCACCACACATAATCCCGCCCCCCACCACATTACCACACAATCCCACCCCCCAACATATCACCACATAATCCCGACCCCCACCCCATTACCACACATAATCCCACCCCCACCACATTACCACACATAATCCCGCACCCCACCGCATTACCACACATAATCACGCCCCCCCACCGCATTACCACACACAATCCTGCCCCCCACCACATTACCACACATAATTCCGCTGCCCACCACATCACCACAGATAATCCCGCCCCCACCTCATTACCACAGATAATCCCGCCCCCCACTACATTACCACACATAATCCCGCCCCACCACATTACTACAGATAATCATGCCCCCCACCACATTACCACACATAATCCTGCCTCCCCACCACATTACCACACATAATCCCGCCCCCCCACCATATTACCACACATAATCCCGCCCCCCCAACACATCACCACACATAATGCCGCGCCCCAGCACATCACCACACATAATACCGCCCCCACACCCTATTACCACACATAATCCCGCCCCCCCACCACATTACCACAGATAATCCCGCCCCCCCACCTCATTACCACAGATAATCCCGCCCCCCACTATATTACCACACATAATCCCGCCCCACCACATTACTACAGATAATCATGCCCCCCACCACATTACCACACATAATCCTGCCTCCCCACCACATTACCACACATAATCCCGCCCCCCACCACATTACCACACATAATCCCGCCCCCCCAACACATCACCACACATAATCCCGCGCCCCACCACATCACCACACATAATCCCGCCCCCCCACCCTATTACCACACATAATCCCGCCCCCCACCACATTACCACAGATAATCCCGCCCCCCACCACATTACCACACATAAGCCCACCCACACCACATTACCACACATAAACCCGCCCCCCCACCACATTACCACAGATAATCCTGCCCCCAAATTACCACACATAAGCCCACCCCCACCACATTACCACACATAAACCCGCCACCCCACCACATTACCACACATAATCCTGCCCCCCACCACATTACCACAGATAATCCTGCCCCCCACCACATTACCACACATAATCCTGCCCCCCACCACATTACTACAGATAATCCAACCCCCCACCACATTACCACACATCATCCTGCCCCCCACCACATTACCACACATAATCCCGCCTCCCCACCACATTACCACACATAATCCCACCCCCACTACATTACCACACATAATCCCGCCCCCCACCACATTACCACACATAATCCCGCACCCCACCACAATCCCACACATAATCCCTGCCCCCACCACATTACCACACATAATCCCACCCCCCCGCCACATTACTACAGATAATCACGCCCTCCCACCACATTCACCACACATAATCCCGCCACCCCACCACATTACCACACATAATCCCGCCACCCCACCACATTACCACACATAATCCCGCCCCCCCAACACATCACCACACATAATCCCACCCCCCCACCCCATTACCACACATAATCCCGCCCCCCCACCCCATTACCACACATAATCCCGCCCCCCACCACATTACCACAGATAATCCTGCCCCCCACCACATTACCACAGATAATCCCGCCCCCCACTATATTACCACACATAATCCCACCCCACCACATTACTACAGATAATCACGCCCCCACCACATTACCACACATAATCCCGCCTCCCCACCACATTACCACACATAATCCCGCCCCCCACCACATTACCACACATAATCTCGCGCCCCCAACACATCACCACACATAATCCCGCCCCCACCACATCACCACACATAATCCCGCCCCCACCACATCACCACACATAATCCCACCCCCCCACCCTGTTACCACACATAATCCCACCCCCCACCACATTACCACAGATAATCCCGCCCCCCACCACATTACCACACATAAGCCCACCCCCACCACATTACCACACATAAACCCGCCCCCCACCACATTACCACAGATAATCCCGCCCCCCACCACATTACCACAGATAATCACGCCCCCACCACATTACCACACATAATCCCGCCCCCCACCACATTACCACACATAATCCTGCCCCCCACCACATTACTACAGATAATCACGCCCCCACCACATTACCACACATAATCCCGCCTCCCCA
This sequence comes from Ranitomeya variabilis, assembly GCF_051348905.1. Classification (NCBI taxonomy): domain Eukaryota; kingdom Metazoa; phylum Chordata; class Amphibia; order Anura; family Dendrobatidae; genus Ranitomeya; species Ranitomeya variabilis. The sequence goes on from NC_135235.1 coordinate 298,721,629, forward strand.
CCACATTACCACACATAATCCCGCCCCCCACCACATTACCACACATAATCCCGCGCCCCCAACACATCACCACACATAATCCCAATCCCGCCCCCACCACATCACCACACATAATCCCGCCCCCAGCACATCACCACACATAATCCCGCCCCCCCACCCTGTTATCACACATAATCCCACCCCCCACCACATTACCACAGATAATCCCGCCCCCCACCACATTACCACACATAAGCCCACCCCCACCACATTACCACACATAAACCCGCCCCCCCACCACATTACCACAGATAATCCCGCCCCCCCACGTTACCACACATAAGCCCACCCCCACCACATTACCACACATAAACCCGCCCCCCACCACATTACCACACATAATCCCGCCCCCCACCACATTACCACAGATAATCCCTCCCCCCACCACATTACCACACTTAATCCCGCCCCCCACCACATTACCACAGATAATCCCACCCCCCACCACATTACCACACATAATCCCGCCCCCCACCACATTACCACACATAATCCCGCCCCCACTACATTACCACACATAATCCCGCCCCCCACCACATTACCACACATAATCCTGCCCCCCACCACATTACCACACATAATCCCGCCCCCCACCACATTACCACACATAATCCCGCCCCCCACCACATTACCACACATAATCCCGCCCCCACTACATTACCACACATAATCCCACCACATTACCACACATAATCCTGCCCCCCACCACATTACCACACATAATCCTGCCCCCCACCACATTACCACACATAATCCCGCCCCCCACCACATTACCACACATAATCCCGCCCCCCACCACATTACCACACATAATCCCGCCCCCACTACATTACCACACATAATCCCACCCCCCCACCACATTACCACACATAATCCTGCCCCCCACCACATTACCACACATAATCCCGCCCCCCACCGCATTACCACACATAATCCCGCCCCCCACCACATTACCACACATAATCCCGCCCCCCACCACATTACCACAGATAATCCTGCCCCCACCACATTACCACACTTAATCCCGCCCCCCACCACATTACCACAGATAATCCCACCCCCCACCACATTACCACAGATAATCCCGCCCCCACTACATTACCACACATAATCCCGCCCCACCACATTACTACAGATAATCACGCCCCCAACACATCACCACACATAATCCCGCCCCCCCACCCCATTACCACACATAATCCCGCCCCCCCACCCCATTACCACACATAATCCCGCCCCCCCACCACATTACCACAGATAATCCCGCCCCCACTACATTACCACACATAATCCCGCCCCACCACATTACTACAGATAATCACGCCCCCACCACATTACCACACATAATCCCGCCTCCCCACCACATTACCACACATAATCCCGCCCCCCACCACATTACCACACATAATCCCGCGCCCCCAACACATCACCACACATAATCCCAATCCCGCCCCCACCACATCACCACACATAATCCCGCCCCCAGCACATCACCACACATAATCCCGCCCCCCCACCCTGTTATCACACATAATCCCACCCCCCACCACATTACCACAGATAATCCCGCCCCCCACCACATTACCACACATAAGCCCACCCCCACCACATTACCACACATAAACCCGCCCCCCCACCACATTACCACAGATAATCCCGCCCCACCACATTACCACACATAAGCCCACCCCCACCACATTACCACACATAAACCCGCCCCCCACCACATTACCACACATAATCCCGCCCCCCACCACATTACCACAGATAATCCCTCCCCCCACCACATTACCACACTTAATCCCGCCCCCCACCACATTACCACAGATAATCCCACCCCCCACCACATTACCACACATAATCCCGCCCCCCACCACATTACCACACATAATCCCGCCCCCACTACATTACCACACATAATCCCGCCCCCCCACCACATTACCACACATAATCCTGCCCCCCACCACATTACCACACATAATCCCGCCCCCCACCACATTACCACACATAATCCCGCCCCCCACCACATTACCACACATAATCCCGCCCCCCCAACACATCACCACACATAATCCCGCGCCCCACCACATCACCACACATAATCCCGCCCCCCCACCCTATTACCACACATAATCCCGCCCCCCACCACATTACCACAGATAATCCCGCCCCCCACCACATTACCACACATAAGCCCACCCACACCACATTACCACACATAAACCCGCCCCCCCACCACATTACCACAGATAATCCTGCCCCCAAATTACCACACATAAGCCCACCCCCACCACATTACCACACATAAACCCGCCACCCCACCACATTACCACACATAATCCTGCCCCCCACCACATTACCACAGATAATCCTGCCCCCCACCACATTACCACACATAATCCTGCCCCCCACCACATTACTACAGATAATCCCACCCCCCACCACATTACCACACATCATCCTGCCCCCCACCACATTACCACACATAATCCCGCCTCCCCACCACATTACCACACATAATCCCACCCCCACTACATTACCACACATAATCCCGCCCCCCACCACATTACCACACATAATCCCGCACCCCACCACAATCCCACACATAATCCCTGCCCCCACCACATTACCACACATAATCCCACCCCCCCGCCACATTACTACAGATAATCACGCCCTCCCACCACATTCACCACACATAATCCCGCCACCCCACCATATTACCACACATAATCCCGCCACCCCACCACATTACCACACATAATCCGGCCCCCCCAACACATCACCACACATAATCCCACCCCCCCACCCCATTACCACACATAATCCCGCCCCCCCACCCCATTACCACACATAATCCCGCCCCCCACCACATTACCACAGATAATCCTGCCCCCCACCACATTACCACAGATAATCCCGCCCCCCACTATATTACCACACATAATCCCACCCCACCACATTACTACAGATAATCACGCCCCCACCACATTACCACACATAATCCCGCCTCCCCACCACATTACCACACATAATCCCGCCCCCCACCACATTACCACACATAATCTCGCGCCCCCAACACATCACCACACATAATCCCGCCCCCACCACATCACCACACATAATCCCGCCCCCACCACATCACCACACATAATCCCACCCCCCCACCCTGTTACCACACATAATCCCACCCCCCACCACATTACCACAGATAATCCCGCCCCCCACCACATTACCACACATAAGCCCACCCCCACCACATTACCACACATAAACCCGCCCCCCACCACATTACCACAGATAATCCCGCCCCCCACCACATTACCACAGATAATCACGCCCCCACCACATTACCACACATAATCCCGCCTCCCCACCACATTACCACACATAATCCCGCCCCCCACCACATTACCACACATAATCCTGCCCCCCACCACATTACTACAGATAATCACGCCCCCACCACATTACCACACATAATCCCGCCTCCCCACCACATTACCACACATAATCCCGCCCCCCACCACATTACCACACATAATCCCGCGCCCCCAACACATCACCACACATAATCCCAATCCCGCCCCCACCACATCACCACACATAATCCCGCCCCCAGCACATCACCACACATAATCCCGCCCCCCCACCCTGTTATCACACATAATCCCACCCCCCACCACATTACCACAGATAATCCCGCCCCCCACCACATTACCACACATAAGCCCACCCCCACCACATTACCACACATAAACCCGCCCCCCCCACCACATTACCACAGATGATCCCGCCCCCCCACGTTACCACACATAAGCCCACCCCCACCACATTACCACACATAAACCCGCCCCCCACCACATTACCACACATAATCCCGCCCCCCACCACATTACCACAGATAATCCCTCCCCCCACCACATTACCACACTTAATCCCGCCCCCCACCACATTACCACAGATAATCCCACCCCCCACCACATTACCACACATAATCCCGCCCCCCACCACATTACCACACATAATCCCGCCCCCACTACATTACCACACATAATCCCGCCCCCCACCACATTACCACACATAATCCTGCCCCCCACCACATTACCACACATAATCCCGCCCCCCACCACATTACCACACATAATCCCGCCCCCCACCACATTACCACACATAATCCCGCCCCCACTACATTACCACACATAATCCCACCACATTACCACACATAATCCTGCCCCCCACCACATTACCACACATAATCCTGCCCCCCACCACATTACCACACATAATCCCGCCCCCCACCACATTACCACACATAATCCCGCCCCCCACCACATTACCACACATAATCCCGCCCCCACTACATTACCACACATAATCCCACCCCCCCACCACATTACCACACATAATCCTGCCCCCCACCACATTACCACACATAATCCCGCCCCCCACCGCATTACCACACATAATCCCGCCCCCCACCACATTACCACACATAATCCCGCCCCCCACCACATTACCACAGATAATCCTGCCCCCACCACATTACCACACTTAATCCCACCCCCCACCACATTACCACAGATAATCCCACCCCCCACCACATTACCACAGATAATCCCGCCCCCACTATATTACCACACATAATCCCGCCCCACCACATTACTACAGATAATCACGCCCCCAACACATCACCACACATAATCCCGCCCCCCCACCCCATTACCACACATAATCCCGCCCCCCCACCACATTACCACAGATAATCCCGCCCCCACTACATTACCACACATAATCCCGCCCCACCACATTACTACAGATAATCACGCCCCCACCACATTACCACACATAATCCCGCCTCCCCACCACATTACCACACATAATCCCGCCCCCCACCACATTACCACACATAATCCCGCCCCCCACCACATTACCACACATAATCCCGCCCCCACTACATTACCACACATAATCCCACCACATTACCACACATAATCCTGCCCCCCACATTACCACACATAATCCTGCCCCCCACCACATTACCACACATAATCCCGCCCCCCACCACATTACCACACATAATACCGCCCCCCACCACATTACCACACATAATCCCGCCCCCACTATATTACCACACATAATCCCACCCCCCCACCACATTACCACACATAATCCTGCCCCCCACCACATTACCACACATAATCCCGCCCCCCACCGCATTACCACACATAATCCCGCCCCCCACCACATTACCACACATAATCCCGCCCCCCACCACATTACCACAGATAATCCTGCCCCCACCACATTACCACACTTAATCCCGCCCCCCACCACATTACCACAGATAATCCCACCCCCCACCACATTACCACAGATAATCCCGCCCACACTACATTACCACACATAATCCCGCCCCACCACATTACTACAGATAAACACGCCCCCAACACATCACCACACATAATCCCGCCCCCCCACCCCATTACCACACATAATCCCGCCCCCCCACCACATTACCACAGATAATCCCGCCCCCACTACATTACCACACATAATCCCGCCCCACCACATTACTACAGATAATCACGCCCCCACCCCATTACCACACATAATCCCGCCCCCCCACCACATTACCACAGATAATCCCGCCCCCACTACATTACCACACATAATCCCACCACATTACCACACATAATCCTGCCCCCCACCACATTACCACACATAATCCCGCCCCCCACCACATTACCACACATAATCCTGCCCCCCACCACATTACCACACATAATCCCGCCCCCCACCACATTACCACACATAATCCCGCCCCCCACCACATTACCACACATAATCCCGCCCCCACTACATTACCACACATAATCCCACCACATTACCACACATAATCCTGCCCCCCACCACATTACCACACATAATCCTGCCCCCCACCACATTACCACAGATAATCCCGCCCCCCACCACATTACCACACATAAGCCCACCCCCACCACATTACCACACATAAACCCGCCCCCCCCACCACATTACCACAGATGATCCCGCCCCCCCACGTTACCACACATAAGCCCACCCCCACCACATTACCACACATAATCCCGCCCCCCACCACATTACCACACATAATCCCGCCCCCCACCACATTACCACACATAATCCCGCCCCCACTACATTACCACACATAATCCCACCCCCCCACCACATTACCACACATAATCCTGCCCCCCACCACATTACCACACATAATCCCGCCCCCCACCGCATTACCACACATAATCCCGCCCCCCACCACATTACCACACATAATCCCGCCCCCCACCACATTACCACAGATAATCCTGCCCCCACCACATTACCACACTTAATCCCACCCCCCACCACATTACCACAGATAATCCCACCCCCCACCACATTACCACAGATAATCCCGCCCCCACTATATTACCACACATAATCCCGCCCCACCACATTACTACAGATAATCACGCCCCCAACACATCACCACACATAATCCCGCCCCCCCACCCCATTACCACACATAATCCCGCCCCCCCACCACATTACCACAGATAATCCCGCCCCCACTACATTACCACACATAATCCCGCCCCACCACATTACTACAGATAATCACGCCCCCACCACATTACCACACATAATCCCGCCTCCCCACCACATTACCACACATAATCCCGCCCCCCACCACATTACCACACATAATCCCGCCCCCCACCACATTACCACACATAATCCCGCCCCCACTACATTACCACACATAATCCCACCACATTACCACACATAATCCTGCCCCCCACCACATTACTACAGATAATCACGCCCCCACCACATTACCACACATAATCCCGCCTCCCCACCACATTACCACACATAATCCCGCCCCCCACCACATTACCACACATAATCCCGCGCCCCCAACACATCACCACACATAATCCCAATCCCGCCCCCACCACATCACCACACATAATCCCGCCCCCAGCACATCACCACACATAATCCCGCCCCCCCACCCTGTTACCACACATAATCCCACCCCCCACCACATTACCACAGATAATCCCGCCCCCCACCACATTACCACACATAAGCCCACCCCCACCACATTACCACACATAAACCCGCCCCCCCCACCACATTACCACAGATGATCCCGCCCCCCCACGTTACCACACATAAGCCCACCCCCACCACATTACCACACATAAACCCGCCCCCCACCACATTACCACACATAATCCCGCCCCCCACCACATTACCACAGATAATCCCTCCCCCCACCACATTACCACACTTAATCCCGCCCCCCACCACATTACCACAGATAATCCCACCCCCCACCACATTACCACACATAATCCCGCCCCCCACCACATTACCACACATAATCCCGCCCCCACTACATTACCACACATAATCCCGCCCCCCACCACATTACCACACATAATCCTGCCCCCCACCACATTACCACACATAATCCCGCCCCCCACCACATTACCACACATAATCCCGCCCCCCACCACATTACCACACATAATCCCGCCCCCACTACATTACCACACATAATCCCACCACATTACCACACATAATCCTGCCCCCCACCACATTACCACACATAATCCTGCCCCCCACCACATTACCACACATAATCCCGCCCCCCACCACATTACCACACATAATCCCGCCCCCACTACATTACCACACATAATCCCGCCCCACCACATTACTACAGATAATCACGCCCCCACCACATTACCACACATAATCCCGCCTCCCCACCACATTACCACACATAATCCCGCCCCCCACCACATTACCACACATAATCCCGCCCCCCACCACATTACCACACATAATCCCGCCCCCACTACATTACCACACATAATCCCACCACATTACCACACATAATCCTGCCCCCCACATTACCACACATAATCCTGCCCCCCACCACATTACCACACATAATCCCGCCCCCCACCACATTACCACACATAATACCGCCCCCCACCACATTACCACACATAATCCCGCCCCCACTATATTACCACACATAATCCCACCCCCCCACCACATTACCACACATAATCCTGCCCCCCACCACATTACCACACATAATCCCGCCCCCCACCGCATTACCACACATAATCCCGCCCCCCACCACATTACCACACATAATCCCGCCCCCCACCACATTATCACAGATAATCCTGCCCCCACCACATTACCACACTTAATCCCGCCCCCCACCACATTACCACAGATAATCCCACCCCCCACCACATTACCACAGATAATCCCGCCCCCACTACATTACCACACATAATCCCGCCCCACCACATTACTACAGATAAACACGCCCCCAACACATCACCACACATAATCCCGCCCCCCCACCCCATTACCACACATAATCCCGCCCCCCCACCACATTACCACAGATAATCCCGCCCCCACTACATTACCACACATAATCCCGCCCCACCACATTACTACAGATAATCACGCCCCCACCACATTACCACACATAATCCCGCCTCCCCACCACATTACCACACATAATCCCGCCCCCCACCACATTACCACACATAATCCCGCGCCCCCAACACATCACCACACATAATCCCAATCCCGCCCCCACCACATCACCACACATAATCCCGCTCCCAGCACATCACCACACATAATCCCACCCCCCCACCCTGTTATCACACATAATCCCACCCCCCACCACATTACCACAGATAATCCCGCCCCCCACCACATTACCACACATAAGCCCACCCCCACCACATTACCACACATAAACCCGCCCCCCCACCACATTACCACAGATAATCCCGCCCCACCACATTACCACACATAAACCCACCCCCACCACATTACCACACATAAACCCGCCCCCCACCACATTACCACACATAATCCTGCCCCCCACCACATTACCACAGATAATCCCTCCCCCCACCACATTACCACACTTAATCCCGCCCCCCACCACATTACCACAGATAATCCCACCCCCCACCACATTACCACACATAATCCCGCCCCCCACCACATTACCACACATAATCCCGCCCCCACTACATTACCACACATAATCCCGCCCCCCCACCACATTACCACACATAATCCTGCCCCCCACCACATTACCACACATAATCCCGCCCCCCACCACATTACCACACATAATCCCGCCCCCCACCACATTACCACACATAATCCCGCCCCCACTACCATTACGACACATAATCCCGCCCCCCCACCACATTACCACACATAATTCTGCCCCCCATCACATTACCACACATAATCCCGCCCCCCACCACATTACCACACATAATCCCCCCCCCACCACATTACCACAGATAATCCCGTCCCCCACCACATTACCACAGATAATCCCGCCCCCACCACATTACCACACTTAATCCCGCCCCCCACCACATTACCACAGATAATCCCACCCCCCACCACATTACCACACATTATCCCGCCCCCCTCCACATTACCACACATAATCCCGCTTCCCCACCACATTACCACATATAATCCCGCCCCCACTACATTACCACACATAATCCTGCCCCCCACCACATTACCACACATAATCCCGCCCCCCCACCACATTACCACACATAATCCCGCCCCCACACCACATTACTACAGATAAGCCCGCCCCCCACCACATTACCACACATAATCCAGGCCCCCACCACATTACCACACATAAACCCGCCCCCCACCACATTACCACAGATAATCCCGCCCCCCACCACATTACCACAGATAATCCCGCCCCCCACCACAGTACCACAGATAATCACGCCCCCACCACATTACCACACATAATCCCGCCTCCCCACCACATTACCACACATAATCCTGCCCCCCACCACATTACCACACATAATCCTGCCCCCCACCACATTACTACAGATAATCACGCCCCCACCACATTACCACACATAATCCCGCCTCCCCACCACATTACCACACATAATCCCGCCCCCCACCACATTACCACACATAATCCCGCGCCCCCAACACATCACCACACATAATCCCAATCCCGCCCCCACCACATCACCACACATAATCCCGCCCCCAGCACATCACCACACATAATCCCGCCCCCCCACCCTGTTATCACACATAATCCCACCCCCCACCACATTACCACAGATAATCCCGCCCCCCACCACATTACCACACATAAGCCCACCCCCACCACATTACCACACATAAACCCGCCCCCCCACCACATTACCACAGATAATCCCGCCCCCCCACGTTACCACACATAAGCCCACCCCCACCACATTACCACACATAAACCCGCCCCCCACCACATTACCACACATAATCCCGCCCCCCGCCACATTACCACAGATAATCCCTCCCCCCACCACATTACCACACTTAATCCCGCCCCCCACCACATTACCACAGATAATCCCACCCCCCACCACATTACCACACATAATCCCGCCCCCACCACATTACCACACATAATCCCGCCCCCACTACATTACCACACATAATCCCGCCCCCCCACCACATTACCACACATAATCCTGCCCCCCACCACATTACCACACATAATCCCGCCCCCCACCACATTACCACACATAATCCCGCCCCCCACCACATTACCACACATAATCCCGCCCCCACTACATTACCACACATAATCCCACCCCCCCACCACATTACCACACATAATCCTGCCCCCCACCACATTACCACACATAATCCTGCCCCCCACCACATTACCACACATAATCCCGCCCCCCACCACATTACCACACATAATCCCGCCCCCCACCACATTACCACACATAATCCCGCCCCCACTACATTACCACACATAATCCCACCCCCCCACCACATTACCACACATAATCCTGCCCCCCACCACATTACCACACATAATCCCGCCCCCCACCGCATTACCACACATAATCCCGCCCCCCACCACATTACCACACATAATCCCGCCCCCCACCACATTACCACAGATAATCCCGCCCCCACCACATTACCACACTTAATCCCGCCCCCCACCACATTACCACAGATAATCCCACCCCCCACCACATTACCACAGATAATCCCGCCCCCACTACATTACCACACATAATCCCGCCCCACCACATTACTACAGATAATCACGCCCCCAACACATCACCACACATAATCCCGCCCCCCCACCCCATTACCACACATAATCCCGCCCCCCCACCACATTACCACAGATAATCCCGCCCCCACTACATTACCACACATAATCCCGCCCCACCACATTACTACAGATAATCACGCCCCCACCACATTACCACACATAATCCCGCCTCCCCAACACATTACCACACATAATCCCGCCCCCCACCACATTACCACACATAATCCCGCGCCCCCAACACATCACCACACATAATCCCAATCCCGCCCCCACCACATCACCACACATAATCCCGCCCCCAGCACATCACCACACATAATCCCGCCCCCCCACCTTGTTATCACACATAATCCCACCCCCCACCACATTACCACAGATAATCCCGCCCCCCACCACATTACCACACATAAGCCCACCCCCACCACATTACCACACATAAACCCGCCCCCCCACCACATTACCACAGATAATCCCGCCCCACCACGTTACCACACATAAGCCCACCCCCACCACATTACCACACATAAACCCGCCCCCCACCACATTACCACACATAATCCCGCCCCCCACCACATTACCACAGATAATCCCTCCCCCCACCACATTACCACACTTAATCCCGCCCCCCACCACATTACCACAGATAATCCCACCCCCCACCACATTACCACACATAATCCCGCCCCCCACCACATTACCACACATAATCCCGCCCCCACTACATTACCACACATAATCCCGCCCCCCCACCACATTACCACACATAATCCTGCCCCCCACCACATTACCACACATAATCCCGCCCCCCACCACATTACCACACATAATCCCGCCCCCCACCACATTACCACACATAATCCCGCCCCCACTACCATTACGACACATAATCCTGCCCCCCCACCACATTACCACACATAATTCTGCCCCCCATCACATTACCACACATAATCCCGCCCCCCACCACATTACCACACATAATCCTGCCCCCCACCACATTACTACAGATAATCACGCCCCCACCACATTACCACACATAATCCCGCCTCCCCACCACATTACCACACATAATCCCGCCCCCCACCACATTACCACACATAATCCCGCGCCCCCAACACATCACCACACATAATCCCAATCCCGCCCCCACCACATCACCACACATAATCCCGCCCCCACACTTCCCCACACAATCCCGCCCCCCCCACCCTGTTATCACACATAATCCCACCCCCCACCACATTACCACTGATAATCCCGCCCCCCACCACATTACCACACATAAACCCGCCCCCCCACCACATTACCACAGATAATCCCGCCCCCCCACGTTACCACACATAAGCCCACCCCCACCACATTACCACACATAAACCCGCCCCCCACCACATTACCACACATAATCCCGCCCCCCACCACATTACCACAGATAATCCCTCCCCCCACCACATTACCACACTTAATCCCGCCCCCCACCACATTACCACAGATAATCCCACCCCCCACCACATTACCACACATAATCCCGCCCCCCACCACATTACCACACATAATCCCGCCCCCACTACATTACCACACATAATCCCGCCCCCCCACCACATTACCACACATAATCCTGCCCCCCACCACATTACCACACATAATCCCGCCCCCCACCACATTACCACACATAATCCCGCCCCCCACCACATTACCACACATAATCCCGCCCCCACTACATTACCACACATAATCCCACCCCCCCACCACATTACCACACATAATCCTGCCCCCCACCACATTACCACACATAATCCTGCCCCCCACCACATTACCACACATAATCCCGCCCCCCACCACATTACCACACATAATCCCGCCCCCACTACATTACCACACATAATCCCACCCCCCCACCACATTACCACACATAATCCTGCCCCCACCACATTACCACACATAATCCCGCCCCCCACCGCATTACCACACATAATCCCGCCCCCCACCACATTACCACACATAATCCCGCCCCCCACCACATTACCACAGATAATCCCGCCCCCACCACATTACCACACTTAATCCCGCCCCCCACCACATTACCACAGATAATCCCACCCCCCACCACATTACCACAGATAATCCCGCCCCCACTACATTACCACACATAATCCCGCCCCACCACATTACTACAGATAATCACGCCCTCAACACATCACCACACATAATCCCGCCCCCCCACCCCATTACCACACATAATCCCGCCCCCCCACCACATTACCACAGATAATCCCGCCCCCACTACATTACCACACATAATCCCGCCCCACCACATTACTACAGATAATCACGCCCCCACCACATTACCACACATAATCCCGCCTCCCCACCACATTACCACACATAATCCCGCCCCCCACCACATTACCACACATAATCCCGCGCCCCCAACACATCACCACACATAATCCCAATCCCACCCCCACCACATCACCACACATAATCCCGCCCCCAGCACATCACCACACATAATCCCGCCCCCCCACCCTGTTATCACACATAATCCCACCCCCCACCACATTACCACAGATAATCCCGCCCCCCACCACATTACCACACATAAGCCCACCCCCACCACATTACCACACATAAACCCGCCCCCCCACCACATTACCACAGATAATCCCGCCCCACCACGTTACCACACATAAGCCCACCCCCACCACATTACCACACATAAACCCGCCCCCCACCACATTACCACACATAATCCCGCCCCCCACCACATTACCACAGATAATCCCTCCCCCCACCACATTACCACACTTAATCCCGCCCCCCACCACATTACCACAGATAATCCCACCCCCCACCACATTACCACACATAATCCCGCCCCCCACCACATTATCACACATAATCCCGCCCCCACTACATTACCACACATAATCCCGCCCCCCCACCACATTACCACACATAATCCTGCCCCCCACCACATTACCACACATAATCCCGCCCCCCACCACATTACCACACATAATCCCGCCCCCCACCACATTACCACACATAATCCCGCCCCCACTACCATTACGACACATAATCCCGCCCCCCCACCACATTACCACACATAGTTCTGCCCCCCATCACATTACCACACATAATCCCGCCCCCCACCACATTACCACACATAATCCCGCCCCCCACCACATTACCACAGATAATCCCATCCCCCACCACATTACCACAGATAATCCCACCCCCCACCACATTACCACACATTATCCCGCCCCCCTCCACATTACCACACATAATCCCGCTTCCCCACCACATTACCACATATAATCCCGCCCCCACTACATTACCACACATAATCCTGCCCCCCACCACATTACCACACATAATCCCGCCCCCCCACCACATTACCACACATAATCCCGCCCCCACACCACATTACTACAGATAAGCCCGCCCCCCACCACATTACCACACATAATCCAGGCCCCCACCACATTACCACACATAATCCCGCCCCCCACCACATTACCACACATAATCTCGCCCCCCACCACATCACCACACATAATCCCGCCCCCCCACCACATCACCACACATAATCCCGCCCCCCACCACATTACCACACATTATCCCGCCCCCCTCCACATTACCACACATAATCCCGCTTCCCCACCACATTACCACATATAATCCCGCCCCCACTACATTACCACACATAATCCTGCCCCCCACCACATTACTACACATAATCCCGCCCCCCCACCACATTACCACACATAATCCCGCCCCCACACCACATTACTACAGATAAGCCCGCCCCCCACCACATTACCACACATAATCCAGGCCCCCACCACATTACCACACATAATCCCGCCCCCCACCACATTACCACACATAATCTCGCCCCCCACCACATCACCACACATAATCCCGCCCCCCCACCACATCACCACACATAATCCCGCCCCCCACCACATTACCACACATAATCCCGCCCCCCCAACACATCACCACACATAATCCCGCCCCCCACCACATTACCACACATAATCCCGCCCCCCAACACATCACCACACATAATCCCGCCCCCCCACCACATTACCACAGATAATCCCGCCCCCCCACCACATTACCACAGATAATCCCGCCCCCACTACATTACCACACATAATCCCGCCCCACCACATTACTACAGATAATCACGCCCCCACCACATTACCACACATAATCCCGCCTCCCCACCACATTACCACACATAATCCCGCCCCCCACCACATTACCACACATAATCCCGCCCCCCAACACATCACCACACATAATCCCGCCCCCCCACCCCATTACCACACATACTCCCGCCCCCCCACCACATTACCACAGATAATCCCGCCCCCACTACATTACCACACATAATCCCACCCCACCAAATTACTACAGATAATCACGCCCCCACCACATTACCACACATAATCCCGCCTCCCCACCACATCACCACACATAATCCCGCCCCCAGCACATCACCACACATAATCCCGCCCCCCCACCCTGTTACCACACATAATCCCACCCCCCACCACATTACCACAGATAATCCCGCCCCCCACCACATTACCACACATAAGCCCACCCCCACCACATTACCACACATAAACCCGCCCCCCACCTCATTACCACACATAATCCCGCCCCCCACCACATTACCACAGATAATCCCTCCTCCCACCACATTACCACACTTAATCCCGCCCCCCACCACATTACCACAGATAATCCCACCCCCCACCACATTACCACACATAATCCCGCCCCCCACCACATTACCACACATATTCCCGCCCCCACTACATTACCACACATAATCCCGCCCCCCCACCACATTACCACACATAATCCTGCCCCCCACCACATTACCACACATAATCCCGCCCCCCACCACATTACCACACATAATCCCGCCCCCCACCACATTACCACACATAATCCCGCCCCCACTACATTACCACACATAATCCCGCCCCCCCCACCACATTACCACACATAATCCTGCCCCCCACCACATTACCACACATAATCCCGCCCCCACTACATTACCACACATAATCCCGCCCCCCCACCACATTACCACACATAATCCCGCCCCCCACCACATTACCACACATAATCCCGCCCCCCACCACATTACCACACATAATCCCGCCCCCCACCACATTACCACACATAATCCCGCCCCCACTACCATTACGACACATAATCCCGCCCCCCCACCACATTACCACACATAATTCTGCCCCCCATCACATTACCACACATAATCCCGCCCCCCACCACATTACCACACATAATCCCGCCCCCCACCACATTACCACAGATAATCCCATCCCCCACCACATTACCACAGATAATCCCACCCCCCACCACATTACCACACATTATCCCGCCCCCCTCCACATTACCACACATAATCCCGCTTCCCCACCACATTACCACATATAATCCCGCCCCCACTACATTACCACACATAATCCTGCCCCCCACCACATCACCACACATAATCCCGCCCCCCCACCACATCACCACACATAATCCCGCCCCCCACCACATTACCACACATTATCCCGCCCCCCTCCACATTACCACACATAATCCCGCTTCCCCACCACATTACCACATATAATCCCGCCCCCACTACATTACCACACATAATCCTGCCCCCCACCACATTACCACACATAATCCCACCCCCCCACCACATTACCACACATAATCCCGCCCCCACACCACATTACTACAGATAAGCCCGCCCCCCACCACATTACCACACATAATCCAGGCCCCCACCACATTACCACACATAATCCCGCCCCCCACCACATTACCACACATAATCTCGCCCCCCCACCACATCACCACACATAATCCCGCCCCCCACCACATTACCACACATAATCCCGCCCCCCCAACACATCACCACACATAATCCCGCCCCCCACCACATTACCACACATAATCCCGCCCCCCAACACATCACCACACATAATCCCGCCCCCCCACCACATTACCACAGATAATCCCGCCCCCCCACCACATTACCACAGATAATCCCGCCCCCACTACATTACCACACATAATCCCGCCCCACCACATTACTACAGATAATCACGCCCCCACCACATTACCACACATAATCCCGCCTCCCCACCACATTACCACACATAATCCCGCCCCCCACCACATTACCACACATAATCCCGCCCCCCAACACATCACCACACATAATCCCGCCCCCCCACCCCATTACCACACATACTCCCGCCCCCCCACCCCATTACCACACATACTCCCGCCCCCCCACCACATTACCACAGATAATCCCGCCCCCACTACATTACCACACATAATCCCACCCCACCACATTACTACAGATAATCACGCCCCCACCACATTACCACACATAATCCCGCCTCCCCACCACATCACCACACATAATCCCGCCCCCAGCACATCACCACACATAATCCCGCCCCCCCACCCTGTTACCACACATAATCCCACCCCCCACCACATTACCACAGATAATCCCGCCCCCCACCACATTACCACACATAAGCCCACCCCCACCACATTACCACACATAAACCCGCCCCCCACCTCATTACCACACATAATCCCGCCCCCCACCACATTACCACAGATAATCCCTCCCCCCACCACATTACCACACTTAATCCCGCCCCCCACCACATTACCACAGATAATCCCACCCCCCACCACATTACCACACATAATCCCGCCCCCCACCACATTACCACACATATTCCCGCCCCCACTACATTACCACACATAATCCCGCCCCCCCACCACATTACCACACATAATCCTGCCCCCCACCACATTACCACACATAATCCCGCCCCCCACCACATTACCACACATAATCCCGCCCCCCACCACATTACCACACATAATCCCGCCCCCACTACATTACCACACATAATCCCGCCCCCCCACCACATTACCACACATAATCCTGCCCCCCACCACATTACCACACATAATCCCGCCCCCCCACCACATTACCACAGATAATCCCGCCCCCACTACATTACCACACATAATCCCGCCCCACCACATTACTACAGATAATCACGCCCCCAACACATCACCACACATAATCCCGCCCCCCCACCCCATTACCACACATAATCCCCCCCCCACCACATTACCACAGATAATCCCGCCCCCACTACATTACCACACATAATCCCGCCCCACCACATTACTACAGATAATCACGCCCCCACCACATTACCACACATAATCCCGCCTCCCCACCACATTACCACACATAATCCCGCCCCCCACCACATTACCACACATAATCCCGCGCCCCCAACACATCACCACACATAATCCCAATCCCGCCCCCACCACATCACCACACATAATCCCGCCCCCAGCACGTCACCACACATAATCCCGCCCCCCCACCCTGTTATCACACATAATCCCACCCCCCACCACATTACCACAGATAATCCCGCCCCCCACCACTATACCACACATAAGCCCACCCCCACCACATTACAACACATAAACCCGCCCCCCACCACATTACCACAGATAATCCCGCCCCCCCACGTTACAACACATAAGCCCACCCCCACCACATTACCACACATAAACCCGCCCCCCACCACATTACCACACATAATCCCGCCCCCCACCACATTACCACAGATATTCCCTCCCCCCACCACATTACCACACTTAATCCCGCCCCCCACCACATTACCACAGATAATCCCACCCCCCACCACATTACCACACACAATCCCGCCCCCACCACATTACCACACATAATCCCGCCCCCACTACATTACCACACATAATCCCGCCCCCCCACCACATTACCACACATAATCCTGCCCCCCACCACATTACCACACATAATCCCGCCCCCACTACATTACCACACATAATCCCACCCCCCCACCACATTACCACACATAATCCTGCCCCCCACCACATTACCACACATAATCCCGCCCCCCACCGCATTACCACACATAATCCCGCCCCCCACCACATTACCACACATAATCCCGCCCCCCACCACTTTACCACAGATAATTCCGCCCCCACCACATTACCACACTTAATCCCGCCCCCCACCACATTACCACAGATAATCCCACCCCCCACCACATTACCACACATCATCCCGCCCCCCACCACATTACCACACATAATCCCGCCCCCCACCACATTACCACAGACAATCCCGTCCCCCACCACATTACCACACTTAATCCCGCCCCCCACCACATTACCACAGATAATCCCACCCCCCACCACATTACCACACATCATCCCGCCTCCCACCACATTACCACACATAATCCCGCCCCCACTACATTACCACACATAATCCCGCCCCCCACCACATTACCACACATAATCCTGCCCCCCACCACATTACCACACATAATCCCGCCCCCCCACCACATTACCACAGATAATCCCGCCCCCACTATATTACCACACATAATCCCGCCCCACCACATTACTACAGATAATCACGCCCCCAACACATCACCACACATAATCAAGCCCCCCCACCCCATTACCACACATAATCCCGCCCCCCCACCACATTACCACAGATAATCCCGCCCCCACTACATTACCACACATAATCCCGCTCCACCACATTACTACAGATAATCACGCCCCCATCACATTACCACACATAATCCCGCCCCCCACCACATTACCACACATAATCCCGCCCCCACTACATTACCACACATAATCCCGCTCCACCACATTACTACAGATAATCACGCCCCCATCACATTACCACACATAATCCCGCCCCCCACCACATTACCACACATAATCCCACCCCCACTACATTACCACACATAATCCCGCCCCCCCACCACATTACCACACATAATCCTGCCCCCCACCACATTACCACACATAATCCCGCCCCCCACCACATTACCACACATAATCCCGCGCCCCCAACAAATCACCACACATAATCCCAATCCCGCCCCCACCACATCACCACACATAATCCCGCCCCCAGCACATCACCACACATAATCCCGCCCCCCCACCCTGTTATCACACATAATCCCACCCCCCACCACATTACCACAGATAATCCCGCCCCCCACCACATTACCACACATAAGCCCACCCCCACCACATTACCACACATAAACCCGCCCCCCACCACATTACCTCAGATAATCCCGCCCCCCCACGTTACCACACATAAGCCCACCCCCACCACATTACCACACATAAACCTGCCCCCCACCACATTACCACACATAATCCCGCCCCCCACCACATTACCACAGATAATCCCTCCCCCCACCACATTACCACAGATAATCCCACCCTCCACCACATTACCACACATAATCCCGCCCCCCACCACATTACCACACATAATCCCGCCCCCACTACATTACCACACATAATCCCGCCCCCACTACATTACCACACATAATCCCGCCCCCCCACCACATTACCACACATAATCCTGCCCCCCACCACATTACCACACATAATCCCGCCCCCCACCACATTACCACACATAATCCCGCCCCCCACCACATTACCACACATAATCCCGCCCCCACTACATTACCACACATAATCCCACCCCCCACCACATTACCACACATAATCCTGCCCCCCACCACATTACCACACATAATCCCGCCCCCCACCGCAT